>NC_143133.1:122450736-123700736 GCF_059928025.1 Delphinapterus leucas | reverse complement strand
GTCTGTGAACTCAACACATAATCCATTCCGTTACAGAGGAAACGGTGAAGGAGGAAGAGACTGATGTTTTTAAGGAGTTTCTGAAGTTTTCTTACAGAAGATAACATATCATCTTGGCCTTGAATAATCAATTGGTATTTGCCTGGAATAGAAGGGGTTAGAGTATTCAAGGCAAAGAAAAACATGGGCAAAGTGATGAAGGTTTTGACAGTTCATGACATGATTGGGATCCTGGAATTAGTTTTGAAAGGTTGGAAGTTTGGCAGTTTTGGGAGGAAATGTGGGATGTGTGCCTTTCCCAATAGTCTGGACTGGTTTTGCAGATCATACTGAGGCTTTTTGCTTTTTTCTGTAGGCACTAGATAGGTATGTGAGTTTTTCATATGGACAATGATATAAGCTGTATTTTAGATCTGTATTTTATAAAGATAACCCTGTTAGCTCTGCAAATGATGTGCTACTGCTGAAAAGACCAGAGGCAGTGGGGAGAGGATGAGGGCAGTCTCTGGGAGCGGAGAGCCCAAAATGGCTAGGAGAGAGAGTCCACAAGTAGAATTGCCAAAAGTTTGTCATCAGTTGGGTTCTGATTCTGAAAGTGGTGTTTTTAGTTTGTCATGAGAAATTGAAAAGATAATGATGAATAAAATTGAGTAGTATATTTGACCCAAACTTTAATACATTTATTTTAAATACAGTTTATAGATTTTGCGTTATATGTCAAATACAGGAAAACAAACAAAAGTTAAAAATATCCAAGAAGATCAAGACAACCTTTACTGCTTCATATTGTGAAAATAATTGATGTTTTACTCTAAGGCTTCTTCCCTCGCTTCATCTCACATAAGGATTTTAACCATTGTTCTAATTTTAGTAACATATTGGTGATTACACAATTACATACAGAGTACCTACATGTGCTCAGAGATGATCTAGTTCATGAAGATGAATTATAAAACTCCTGCCAGTATGGAGTAGAATATTCTCTTAAGGGAGACAGATAATATATCAAATAAAGAAGAAAAATCTACATACGATGGCAGGTGGTCATAAGAGCTAAGGAGAAAAATAGAGCAGGGGAAGAGCATGGCAACAATGGAAAGGTCTGTTATTTACAGAGAGTGATCAAGGAGGTCGCTCAGAGAAGGCAGCATGTGAGGAGAGACCTGAAGGTCATGAGGAAACAAGCTATCCGGAATCCTAGGGAAAGGATTTCCAAGTAGAGGGAGCAGCCAGTACCAAGACTGAGGTAGAACCTGTGAGGCCTGTATATGAGGAACAGCAGGGATGGCCGTGTGGCTGGAAGAGTATGACAGAGGGAAGGAGATGAGGTCTGAGTGGGAGATGGAGGCCACATCGCTGCAGCCTTGTAGGCTGCTGTTGGGATTTTGGCCTTGTCCCTGAATTAAATGGGCTGGAAAGTTTTGAGTAGAGATGTGACACCATCTGACTGAAGTTTTAAAAGGGTAGCATTGGCTGTTATGTTGAGGGTAGACTGTAGTGGGCCAGAGGCGGTGGTGAGCAGGCTCCCTTAAGAGAGAGAAAATGGTGGCCAGGACCAGAGTGATAGAGGTGCAGGTGGTGAGAAATGGTCCAAGTCAGACCGTATATGCTGACAGATGGCCTATGTGGTGTGAGAGAGACGAGTCAAGGATGACCCTGAGGTTTTCTGCCTGTACGTCTGGAGGAATGGAGTTAGCAGTGTCAAGATGGGGAGAGCAAGAATCAGGAGTGTAGTTTTGAGCATCATTAAGTTGCTCTGTTTATAAGGTACACAGGTGGAAACAGCAAGCAGGCAGTTGCCAAGTAGACTACCTTGGAAGTCTGAAGGTCAGAGTAGAAGTTTGAGTATGTTGTGATTGTGTTTGGATAAAAAATAGAGTTAATTTAAAACTGGTTTTAAATAACTCAAATATCACCTGTTTATAAATATTTAAGCAGATTATAACACTTAAAAATGAATAAGGATATGTTGTAATAACAAGAAAAAAAGATTGTTTCTACAAAAATGTAGTTCTCAGTGACTTTTTCCTGTTTTATTCATATAAAAATTCTTTTTTAAAAGAACATATTCTCAATCATTTATAAATCCAGAATTTGGTAAAGGAGAACTTAAGAGATGGTTTAACATTAATTTGGGCTCGGAAAGTAAGCTTTCCTAAAAACACAGCGCGTTACTGCCATATGTAAACATTATGCTTACTAATTGTTTACCTGTGTCCTTATTCTGCTTTCCAGTAATAAGAGTTTTAGACAGGGTCACACAGTGAGTGCCAAAGAGCAGAACTCTTAAGCGTGTGGGCTCTGGAACACATTCTGGCTTTGCAGTTTATTTGCGGGCTGAACTTAGGCAAATGACTTACCATCCCTCTACCTTGTTTTCCTAATCGGTAAACTAGAGGTAATGCAACTATAAGATTGTTGTGAGCATTAAAGGTATTAATGCATATAAAGTCAGTAGAACAGTGCAGGGCATATAGTAAGTGCATAAATGTTAGCTATTATCTGCTATTGATTAAATGGTTAGTATCTGTCAAAACTTGTAGTGGGCACATTGATTATATTATTGTACTGTATAATTTTAAACTTTTCTGCACAGAATATATTTATTGCAGAAAATAACAGCATTAATGGGAAACTAAATTTTAAAAAATTACTGTGAACTCTACTACCTCGAATTAATGAGGGTTTTAAAATTTCTTTCTTAGTCCCTCTCAGACATGTTCTCTTGTGTATTTAATGTATCTTTCTGTCATTTTCCATGTTGTAGTGTGGTCATAATGATTATACATTTTAATGTAACAAAAATTACTCGGTTATACCTCTGGATATTTGGACAATTATAATTATAAATAGTGCTGTTATATAATATTAGGAATTATGCATATTTTCCAGCAAATAATTCTCCTTTATTTCACTTCCCAGGGTTATATTCCTAAAAGTAGAAATACTAGGAAAATGAATGTATGCTTTGGAAACATTTTGCTAAATATCTTTCAAAACTGTGCAACATATCCTGCTATTAACAATATATATAGTCAATATTGGTAATACTTTTTGTTTTGCTAATTTAGTGGTATTGGTAATATCGATAAATTCATATCCAAAATATTAGTAATAATATTATTTTTGCTAATTTGAGGGACATTGTGATAAAGAACATGGGTGCTGGAATTAGGCTGTCTGGGTGCAAGTCCCAGAATCCCCCCTGACTAGATGTGTGATCTTGGGAAGTTTACTTACCTATTCTAAGCACTGGTTTTACTGGTCTGTAAAGTGTGAATACTGCCATAGCCTGCCTAATGTGGCTATTGTAAGGAATAAGTTAGGTGATACGTATAAAAAGAGCCTAGGGGCTTCCCTGGTGGCGCAGTGGTTGAGAGTCTGCCTGCCGATGCAGGGGACGCGGGTTCGTGCCTCGGTCTGGGAGGATCCCACATGCCGCGGAGCAGCTGGGCCCGTGAGCCATGGCCGCTGAGCCTGTGCGTCCGGAGCCTGTGCTCCGCAACGGGAGAGGCCACAGCAGTGAGAGGCCCGCGTACCGAAAAAGAGCCTAGTGTCTGACACTTAAGGTCATTACTGTTACACTCAATTTTTTTCTTTCTATGTTTTTGACTCCCAGTATGAACAGTTAAGTCAAACAGTTTTGATATTTGTTTACATTTTTATTCCTTTTCTGTGGATTTTTTTTGGAGGACTTAGCCCTATTTTGTGCTAAACAATGACATTTTTCATAGAATATATTATATATGTACATTTTATTGGGTATTTTGACATTGTATAATTTCTTTGGTCTGTTTATGGGTCTAAATTAGTATTCCTGAATTGCTGACCATTATTCTTTACTTTGTCATTGTTTTTCAATAGCTCAAGTTATTTTTCTGTAGAAATAAAAAAGAAGATATGAAATGCTTCATAAAAAAATCTAGCTATTGCATTAGTTTTCTACAGTTTATCTTCTAAAAAGTGGATTTCACAGAAGTTACAGTCATAAAACTTAGAAGGCACTATTATCAAGGAAAACAAAGTGGTCCAGGTTCATCCTTTTCTTGAAGTCTTTAGCTGGAAAAGAAAGGTGCAAGTAATTTTGCTTCTGCATGTGTTTGTCTATGCAGACAGTAATTTCACACCTGTAAAGTCCTTTGAGAATTCATGGTCAGTATAGAAGACAACAGTTAGTTCTGGGGAGAATGCTCCAAATCCCTAGGAAATTTGTTTTCAGGCACTGAATTTTTCAAATACTGAATGTCATTTTGTTCTCACAGTTTCAGAAATTTCCCCTTTTCATTCTTTGATTAGTTCAGATTCTGGCTGTACTGTTCCTTAGGTTTGTGGCCTTTGGCATATCGGCCTCAAGGCCTCAAGTTCTCTTCCTGGTCTGCAAAATGGAAATCCTGAGGTCTCCCTTGTAGGAGGGGCTAATCATTAGCCATAGATTATTATTGCATTCAGCTGGTGTCATCCTGATTGTTTGGTGCCTGTGTCTAATTGGTTGCTAAGTAGTTTAAAATTTTGTTTTGCTTCTTGAGGATGAGCGATAGTATCTGCTGTGTGCTCCAGGGTCGGGGGAGATAGATGTATGTATGTACCTCAAGAGAAGGTATCAGGTTCATACAGGAAACCTTTTCTGATGACTCCACCCTTTTTCAATTCCAAACACTTTAATGGGGAGCTTCTCATACTGGATAAAATGTGCTATGTACCTTAAATGCATTGAGGTGGAAAAGCCTGGAAACCACAGTTGTACGTAGGTGGGTTTTTTTTTTTTTTTTTGCGGCACGCGGGCCCCTCACTGCTGCGGCCACTCCCGCCGCGGAGCACAGGCTCCGGACGCGCAGGCTCAGCGGCCATGGCTCACGGGCCCAGCTGCTCTGCGGCATGTGGGATCCTCCCGGACCGGAGCACGAACCCGTGTACCCTGCATCGGCAGGCGGACCCTCAACCACTGCGCCACCAGGGAAGCCCTAGGTAGGTGGTTTTTAACTGTTGCTTCACAGGAGGATCACCGGGGGAACTTTAAAAATTAAGCCAGAAACTCTGTAGTGGGGCCCAGGCGTTAGCGTTTTGGAAAGCTCTGCTGACGATTCTCTTGTTAACCTAGGTTTAAGGAAAAGTACTCTGGATTATTTTCCTGTAATGAAAGCGGTACTGCTCTTTGTATTCTTTTTTACTGCTTTATTAAGGACTCCTTTACAGATATCCCTGTGGTCCGTTCATTACAGTATCTTTGTCTTTTGCTTTTATTTATACTCTTGGTATTTTAGTTTAGCCTTCTAGGTCTTCTCATTTATTTAGCAAACAATAATATCCAGTATTTATATACTGTTAATTTTGTGCCAGACACTGCTATAAGTAACTTTATATATTGAACTCATTTATTTAACATGACAGCTTCATAGGATAGGTACTGTTATCACCCCTGTTTTACATATGAGGAAACTGAGACTCAAAGAGGGTAAATACCTTGCTCAGGGTTATACAGCTAATAAGAGACAGAGCTGGACCTCACTGGTAGAGTCTAAGCTTTTAGCTTCCAGGCAGTACTGTCTCTGTAGTTGAGCACCTGCTATATGCCAGGGACTCTTTGGGGGTGCTGAGATTGACGCAGGGAATAGAACAGAAGAAAATCCTACTCGTGATGGAAATTCTTCATTTTTAGTCAAGATCTTGTGTCTCAAAATACTGTACCCCTAACCTATTCCCTCATCCTGTAGAATTACTTACAATTTTGTATAATTGAAAATATATGGTATCTTCACGAAATGTTTTATTAATCTAGACTGATTTGGTGGGGGTGGGGAGATGAGGAAGTGGACATTTCTAGAAAAAAATTTCACACCCATTCTCTAAACAGTCTCAAGACTGTTTAGTTTTCTCTGAAAGGGTTAGCCTTGGGCCGGAGGGTACAATTGTATAGTTAGAACTTGCTCAGTCCTCTCAGGGTGAAGGGACTTAATATATTTTCCTTCTTTTTTTCCTAACTGGAAAAACTTAAATACATATCCAAATCTTTATTAATCCTCGTTCACCTTTACAACTTCTCTTGGTGGCATCTCTTTCTTTGGGCACTGTTAAGTGTTCCGGGTGGCTAATGAACTAAGCTAATTTGAGCTAAAATACTGGCTGATAATAGTTGAAGGAGCTACTCATGCTGATACCAGTTGTGTCTTAGCAGGAGTTTCCTTGTGAGCTCCAGCAGAGGAACTGTGTGGGAATTTGAGGCAGGGTGGCACAGCCAATGCAAGTATTTTTAGCCCAGAGGCCCTTTCATCACCCTTTCCAGTCGCAACCCTTAAACAGGTGCTTACTCTACGTGTGTAAACAAGTTCTTCTCCCTCCTCCCCAAGGACCTAGATTTGAGACCCTTATTCAATCCTTCAGGAATATAGCACTGCTTGTGACCTTTTACTCTAATCTGGATGCTCTTGAGATGTTCAAGTACATGCTGACGAGATTTTATGGGAATATGGAAGTATCTGCTTTGTGGTGAGAAACAGATCTTTTAACAAGGAGCTCACCCAGCACTGTACATTTGGACAGAGTTGGTAGTACCTTAATAGTGGAACAGAATTTACCTAATGAAATTTTGTTTTTGGAAAGGTTGGCTTGAAAGCATTGTGAAGAGCGCTTTCCTGCCAAAAGGAACAGTTCCTGAAACAGTCTGTCATTCTGAGCTTTTATTCACTCCTGGGCCTTCAGTTTGCCTCAAGATTAGTGAGTAGCTAAACAAATTGAAATTGCTTGGATTTATTATCAGTCTTTGCTACAAAACCGAGATCCTTGAAGCCTAGGAAGCATGTCTTTCTTGTTCGGAGTATTATTTCACTACCACTTTTATTGAGGCCCAATGAGACCCCACATTGTATCGTGAGAAAAGGGGTAAGGAAAGCAAGAAGGAATTTTCCTAGGGTGCTAGACCTTGACTAGCAGGATTTTAACTCGGGTAGTCTGATTCAAAAGTTTATGGTTTAACTTCACCAAAGCATCAACTATTAAGTGAATTAAAAAACCATTGGAATGTATTCCATCTACAAAAAACCTTTGTTTTCTTGGAGAGCTTTACGAAGCTCATGGTTTGTGAGCAATTTGCCAGTCCATGTAACCTGATTGCTGCTCTGCCTTTCCAGTGGGACTGTAAACTCCTCCAGGGCAGGGAGAGTGCTTTGTTCATTGTTTATTCCCAGGATTATACAGAGTGTTCCATGAAAAAGTGTTTAAAATTACTTGATGCCTTGTGATTAAAACAGACTTTTCTCATTAACATGCAGTAGTGATTTGTGTCAAGGACAGAAGCCTTTTCTCTGAGTACTTGAAAGATCTCAGAACTTTTAAGAAGGTTACTAACTGATTCTCAAAGGGCATTTGTACCTAGGATTCTTAATTCAAGGTGCAAAATCTAAACAAGGTCAGAAATGTAAATATATTTTCAATTCTTATAGGTGTTAACATCACATAGATACCTAATCTGATTTATACTTAGAAACTTCATGGATGAAAAGAGGTACATTTAAACTGTTAGAAGAGAGCCTGATTCATTCTACTTTTAGCACGAACTTTAACCACATAACATATGTTGCTAAAATTGGAGTTTTTCAGAAATATGGTATTCACAATAATTAGAATAATGGATTCTAAGAGCGATCATTAGAGCTCACAATATGCTTTAACTCTTACCAGCTGTGACAGGGCACGCCGTTGCTATTCATCAGGTTTTGTGTAGAAGCTTTAAAAGAATCTGTTTATAAAGTGGAACCAATACTTAGGTGTCACTGGATTAACACTTCAGAATTTCGTGTTTACACGTATATTTCACAACGCTCTTTAGTATGCTTTAAAGCTGGCTGAGACTTAGTTATGTGTTACACAGCTGTACCGGGTTCCATAATCAATAGCTACTTTCTTTTAAAATTAAATTTACTGCCACAGAAAATTGTGGCGAAAATAAATCCAAAAGGTGTTGCAACCTACTAATTGAAAACATGTATTCTGTAACTAGTTAGCGTTAGAAGGCACTTTCAAGGTGAGTTTTATTTAACGTTTTTGAAGTTTAATACTAACAAAAACTTCAGGTTTAAAAATATTAGCAAAATTTTCTCAAGTAGTTTTAGCTAGAATATATATATTATATATAACAACATAAATATTGTTTTAAACTTAAAACAAATGTAAATTCTATTTCCAAACAGAATTCATACAGAAGAGTTAAGATTTGGCTTGATAATGTTGGAAGTGGTTCCTGCCTAGAAGGATCTTAAATCAAATAGAGTTCAGTGAAACAGTAGTACACAGACTATTAAAGTTAATTCCATAAAACTTCTGAGTACCTACTATTTGCTAGGCATTGTGCTAGGCAATATGGATATAGGAGTAAACAAGATCTAAGTGCGAGATTGTATGGATTTAGTCATAAGTATAATAAGAACAAGATTCATAAATGTTTTCTAGTGACCTGGGTGGAACTGTGTGTTGGCAGCTAGTTAAAAAAAAAAAAAAAAAATTGGGTTGCTTTTGGCAAATTGATACCACATGCATCTACTTAGGTGGTAGGTAAGTGAATCTTCCAGCTCCCCCTTCCTCCCTCCCCAGTTAATGAAACACATTATGTGCTGGTATCAAGCTCAGTGGTAGTGCTTATTCTTTTGTGTGGTGGGTATTTATCTGATAAATTTTTTACTGGACTGTGAGCTTTTAGAAAGCAGAGACTAGTCTTACGTTTACAGTCCAGAGCTTCCCAGTGCATTGGTCATATTTAACTATGATTGGATAGGTGAGTAAATTAATAAGTTGGAAAGGGAGAAAATGGAAAAGAGAGCAAAAAGAATAAGGGGGAAGATGGACAGGGTAGAAAAGAAAGAGACAAGGAAATATTGAGAGAAAATAGGAGATGGCTGGCTCCCTCTCTTCCCTGTCGTCTTCAGATGAGACCTGCTGTGACCTTCTGTCCCATGGCTCTGGGGAGGGCATGACAGCAGCGGCAATAAAGCCAGGTTTGGGCTGAGGTGAGCCTCTAAGGCTTACTGAAATATCAGTGCTGTAGGCTTGGTACCCAGAGGACTAGGCAGATGGCACACCTGGTTGTCTCCGCTTAGGCTCCTGAACAGCCGCGTTCCCTCAACAGTTGCTCATCAAGTGCGAAGGATACCAAGGCTTTTCTAGTGTAACATTCATCAGTCCAGTGATCCTTCCACAATGCAGTGGCGACTCCCAAAGGTAAGCTTTGAATGATGATTGCATTGGAGTGGGAAATGATATTCCTAAAATGTGTCCTTTAGATAAAACTATATTTTTGCCTTCCAGTTAAAAAGCATTCATGTCAAAAGACAAATGTCTTCAAGTTCATTTTTGGTATCAACATTTGGCAAACATTTCCACTGGCAACCGCTGTGCCATACTGCAAGCTTTCTTACTGGAGACTCTTTGAAATGCTTAGTCAAAATATTTTGAAATCATTTCTTTAGTGAGGTTGTGGTGCCCTTTCTCAGCTCACATCTTAAAGTTACCTCATGGAAGAGCAGCTTAAGGTGTTAAAGAATCCTGAGATAAAGTTACTTTTCAAAATTTTGGTTAAAACTAAGAGTGAAGTGGGCAAAGGGGTTGGGTCCTTTGCTGTTGACGTGTTGTTGGGAGAAGTGACTTACGGAAAATTAGCGTGGTTCCCTTCTGTCGTATGCTTCTCTCCTGACAGGCTGCCAGGTTCCATGGTGGATATGCGTGAGCTACAGGAAAAAGTTGGGAGCAAAGCTATTTTCTTAGATCTTTGCTTTGGGGAGCTCTGCCCACACTTTGGGGAACCAGTGGCTGGAAAGTGATTTTAGAGACAACTAGCAGAGGAGAAGGGAGTTGTGGTCATAGTTTATGAAAAAAATAAAAATACCTGAGATGACATACTGGGAACCCTTTGCTGCATACTCAGTCTAACTTTTCTATAGGGCAGAGTACTGACTCTACATTTATTTCCCAGGGCTACATTCTGCCTGAGATAGGGAGTAGAGAAAAGGTTAGATGTGCTTATCTGAGCAGTCTACAGATTGAATAGTTTATCTTACTGTCCCTTTCATTTTTGGAGTTCAAAGCCTCATTTGGTATTTAAATTTATTTCAACATTATGGTGAAGTAAAATCAAATGTATAATTGAGCTCCTGATTCAAGTGCTTAACAGTTTAAACCATTTTTGTTTGGATTTTGATGCATTAACTTAGTACATAATTTTAATTAGCCTGATCATTGCTGACACTTTCCCATGCATCTATTCAGGATGGGGCTAAGGAAACCTTCCTTATCATATCATTTTCCTTCTCCATGGACTCCCCAGTTAATGAGGTACTCCTTCTTTTGTGCTGATACACAGCTCTTTAGTAGCACTTAGAACAAACAATCACCAGATAATATGTCGAATTTCTTTGGCGGATTTTGAACATGTGAACAGAGAAGATATCTTAATCACCTGTGAAGCTTCCAAACTTTAACCACTGCATAATTAACCCCCCCAATATGCCCACACCGGTGTAGTGCATCTGCCTGATATTTGGACTGATCAGTTAAGTTTATTTGAATTGAAGTATAATTGGTTAACAATGTGTTAGTTTCAGGTGTACAGAAAAGTGACAGTTATACACATATCTATATCTATTCTTTTTCAGATTCTTTTCCACTATAGGTTATTACAAGATAGTGAATTTAAATTCCCTGTGCTAGGACTTCCCTGGTGGCACAGTGGTTGAGAGTCCGCCTGCCGATGCAGGGGACATGGGTTCGTGCCCCGGTCCGGGAAGATCCCACATGCCGTGGAGCTGCTGGGCCCGTGAGCCATGGCAGCTGAGCCTGCGTGTCCGTAGCCTGTGCTCCGCAACGGGAGAGGCCACAACAGTGAGAGGCTTGCGTACCACAAAAAAAACAAACAAATTCCCTGTGCTATACAGTAGGCCCTTGCTGTTTATCTGTTTTATGTATAGTAGTGTGTATCTGTTAATCCCAAACTCCTAATTTATCCCTCCCCCTTCTCCCTTTGGTAGCCATACGTTTGTTTTCTATGTTTGTGAGTCTATTTTTGTTTTGTACATAAATTCATTTGTATCTTTTTTTAAGATCCCACATATGAGTGATACCATATGATATTTGTTTTTCTCTGTCTGACTTACTTCACTTAGTATGATAATCTCTAGGTCCATCCATGTTGCTGCAAATGGCATTATTTCATTCTTTTTTAATGGCTGAGTAATATTTGTGTGTGTGTGTGTGTACACACACACACACACACACACACCATATCTTCATTATCTATTCATCTGTCAGTGTCAATGGATGGACATTTGGGTTGCTTCCATGTTGTGGTTATTGTAAATAGCGCTGCTATGAACATTGAGGTGTATGTATCTTTTCAAATTAGCATTTTCTCTGGATATATGCCCAGGAGTGGGATTGCTGGGTTATACGGTAACTTTATTTTTAGTTTTTTAAGGAACCTCCACACTGTTCTCCATAGTGACTGCACCAGTTTAAATTCCCACCAACGCTGTAGGAGGTTTCCTTTTTCTGCACACCCTCTCTAACATTTATTATTTGTAGACTTTTTAATGATGGCCATTCTGACTGGTGTGAGGTGATACTTCATTGTAGTTTTGAGTTGCATTTCTCTGATAATTAGCAATATTCAGAATCTTTTCATGTGCCTGTTAGTCATCTGTGTGTCTTCTTTGGAGAAATGTCTATTTAGGTCTTCTGCCCTATTTTTGATTGGCTTGTTTTTTTGACATTAAGCTGTATGGGCTCTTTATATATTTTGTAAATTAATCTGTTATTGGTCACATCATTTACATATATTTTCGCCCATTCCATAAGTTGTCTTTTTGTTTTGCTTATGGTTTCCTTTGCTGTGTAAAAACTTTTAAGTTTAATTAGGTCATATTTGTTCTTGTTTCCATTACCCTAGGAGATGGATCCAAGAAAATATTGCAATTTATGTCAAAGAGTGTTCTGTTTTCCTCTAGGAGTTTCATAGTGTCTGGCCTTACATTTAGGCCTTTAATCCATTTTGAGTTTATTTTTGTATATGGTGTTAGAGGATGTTCTAATTTCATTCTTCTACATGTAGCCATCCAGTTTTCCCAGCACCACTTATTGAAGAGACTGTCTTTTCTCCATTGTATATTTTTGCCTCCTTTGTCATAGATTAGTTGACCATAGGTGTGTAGGTTTATTTCTGGGCTTTCTATCCTGTTCCATTGATCTGTGTGTTTACTTTTGTGCTAATACCATACTGTTTCGATTACTGTAGTTTTGTAGTATAGTCTGAAGCCAGGGAGTGTGATTCCTCCAGCTCTGTTCTTCTTTCTCAAGATGTTTTGGCTCTTCGGGGTCTTTTGTTTTCGATACAAATTAAAATTTGTTTTGTTCTAGTTCTGTGAAAAATGCCATTGGTAATTTGATAGTGATTGCATTGCATCTGTAGATTGCCTTGGGTATTATGGTCATTTTAACAGTATTGATTCATCCAGTCCAAGAACATGGTATGCCTTTCCATTGTGTGTCATCGTTCATTTCCTTCATGAGTGTCTTAAAGTTTTTGGAGTACAGGTGTTTTGTTTCCTTAGATAGGTTTATTTCTAAGTATTTTATTTTTCTTGATGCAGTGGTAAGTGGGGTTGTTTCCTTAATCTCTCTTTCTAATATTTCATTGTTAGTGTTTAGAAATACAGCAGATTTCTGTATGTTAATTTTGTATCTTGCAACTTTACTGAATGATTGATGAGCTCTAGTAGTTTTCTGGTAGCATTTTTAGGATTTTTTATGTATAGTTACCTGCAAACAGTGTCAGTTTTATCTCCTTTTTTCCAACTTGGATTCCCTTTATTTCTTTTTCTTCTCTGACTGCTGTGTCTAGGGCTTCCAAAACTATGTTGAATAAAATGACAAGAGTGGGCATCCTTGTCTTGTTCCTGATCTTAGAGGGAATGCTTTCAGCTTTTCGCTGTTGAGTATGATGTTAGCTGTGAGTTTGTCATCTATGACCTTTATTATGTTGAGGTATGTTCCCTCTATGCCCACTTTCTGGAGAGTTTTTTTTTTTAATCATAAATGGATGTTGAATTTTATCAAAAGCTTTTCTTGCATCTATTGAGATGCCCATATGGTTTTATTATTCAGTTTGTTACTGTGGTATATCACATTGATTTATTTGCAGGTATTGAAAAACCCTTGCATCCCTGGGATAAATCCCACTTGATTATGGTGTGTGATCCTTTTAATGTATTGTTGTAGTCAGTTTGCTAGTATTTTGTTGAGGATTTTTGCATCTATGTTCATCAGTAATATTGGCCTGTAATTTTCTTCTTTTGTAACATCTTTGTCTGGTTTTGGTATCTGGGTGATAGTGGCCACATAGAATGAAGTTGGAAGTGTTCCTTTCTCTGCAATTTTTTGCAGTAGTTTGAGAAGTATAGGTGTTGACTCTTCTCTAAATGTTTGATAGAATTCACCTGTGAAGCCATCGGGTCCTGGACTTTTGTTTGTTGGGAGTCTTAGAATTACTGATTCAATTTCAGTGCTTTTGATTGGTCTGTTCATATTTTTTATTTCTTCCTGGTTCAGTCTTGAGAGATTGTACCTTTCTAAGAATTTGTCCATTTCTTCTAGGTTGTCCATTTTGTGGGCATATAGTTGCTCTTAGTAGTCTCTTGTGATCCTTTGTATTTCTGTGGTGTCAGTTGTAACTTCTCCTTTCTCATTTCTGATTTTATTGATTTGGGCCCTCTCCCTTTTTTTTCTTGATGAGTCTGGCTAAAGGTTTATCAATTTTGTTCATCTTTTCAAAGAACCAGCTTTTAGTTTCATTGCTATTTTCCATTGGTTTTTTTAGTCTCTCATATATTTCTTCTCTGATCTTTATTACTTCTTTTCTTCTAACTTTGGGTTTTGTTTGTTTCTCTGTAGTTGCTTTCAGTGTAAGATTAAGTTGTTGGATGATAATGACTGGCTTAGACTTATCATTTGTGTTAATAGATGCTGGTGAGTAAATCAGAGTGGCGACTATGATAGATAAATGTATACTGCCTATGTACAAATCTCAAAGTGCTTTGTGGGATATGGAAATAAAATGGATTTCATTGAACATCAATGATAAGAGTTTTATGAGAAAATAAAATCAAATCTCATAAATATACATTACATTTATAAAGAATTAAATGCTACTAACAAAGGGCATTTTCCCCCTGGTTTTCTAAACCTTAAAGCCAGGCATATGATAACATTTCCCTTTTAATTCTATGCTTTTGCAGTCAAGGATGCTACTTTTTTCCAACCATGCCATTGGTTACTGGGAAAGGATCTAAAAGTTTATTTGTATTTGTGGAAAAATGTTTAAACTTTTGAACTTCATGAGAAGGATATGAAATCATATTTTCTTTGATAATAGGCAGTGAAGAGATAAATGAATTGACAGAGTGGTGCAGAGTGTAGAACTTAGATTTTTGAACGTACATTGTGAAACAAAAATGAAACATTACTAGAAATCTCACTTGAGACTTTTGGCTGCAGTCTGTTGCTGGTAGTTTATAGCTTGTTAAGGATGTTAAGGTTACATAAGGGTTGAAGGATATTGCAGATGTTAACTCTTCTGTCAGGTGTGGTCATTTGCACACCTGCAACACTGGGGTCTTCTTTTAATGTGGATAAAAGCTCACTAGGGGCCAGACTGCTTCCAGATTTACTTCCTGCTCACTTTGTTCTCTTTTCCACTGTGCTCTTCTGCTGTATCCTCACTCTCATTTATTTAACCCATTTTCATAGGGGAGGTTGTTCCTGTGGATTTTGGATTTTCTTGTAATATAAAAAACATGGAATCATTGAGATTCCTATTAAAAAAATTTTTTTTTCCTGTTCAATTAACGTTACCATTAGTAAGGTGTTTATAAAGGGAACCTAGTAAATGTATTCTTTGGGGAATACCAATGAAGGAGGAACATCTGGAAAATTCTGTACAATAATAAAAATGGAAACAGATGCATAATTGCTACCCTGCCTCCTGTCAAAAGTCTCTGTTATTAGTAATTTAGGGAAAATTTTATTCTGCCTACCCACAAGGAAAGGTAAATATATACTTACATATTAAATTGTTGAAAGTGAAATGCATAGTTTTATATTAGTATTAGAGATTTCAGTGAAAAATCTTACATTTCCAAGAGAAACAATTTTGCCCATAAAATGTAGGAGTTAAAATACAATAACTTTGGTATGACTTGCCAAACAGATGTAAATTCTTTCATGAATATAATTTATGTGGTTAAAAATGCAGCATGTTACTACTTTCAAAATTGATATAAAAATAAACCCAAAATACTGAGTTCTAAAAAAAAAAAATCTTTTTTTTTAAGGAAACACTTTTTCTTTATATGATATATAATGTGGCTCCTTAAATGAACACTGTTTCTAAAATGGCATTCTATTTGATAGGTGTTCCCTGTACCCCATTCCTAATCCCCTGCTGTGTTTCTCTGGTTGAATTGTTTGAGGCTTGAGCAGCAAAAGCACCTCCTTTTGTAGGGTAAGAGCTTTCAGGGGTAGATCCTCTGTCCTTAACATTAGACAGTATGATTGTGTTATCTGAGATCCTTACTGCCCTTTGGAAATATAAATAGTCCTTTTAAAGCAAAGTTTATATAAAGGAGAAAACTCTCTTAAACATTATTTATGTTTCTGTGCTGCTTTCAAATTACTGCCTCTCAGTCATTCATTCACAAATTCAACAAATATATGTGGAATGCCAACAGTGTGCCAGGCGCTGGGTTAGGCACCAGAAGAGACAAAAATCTTTGCCTCATGGGGCTCACATTCTTAAAATCCTATTAACTGTTAACTGATGCCTTCATTCAGAATTAGCTCTTTTCTTTTTATTCCCCTAGTAATTCATTTTTGCTATTCTTCTGGCAGCCAGCAGTGCTTAGCTGCTTAGCAGTATTTGAATGTGTCTGTATGTACCATAATATGGAAGATTTTAAATATGTATTTTCACATGCAAGTTTTGTGATTAAAAGGAAAAAAACTTCCTAGATAAAATGAACAGGATGAATATACAAGTTACCACTGAGACAGTACAGTGTAATGGAAAGACGACTGGAACGTGAGTCAAAAGACATTTCATCACTTAGTTCCATGAATTGGTGACTCATTTTGCTGCTCCTTTTCTCAGCGAACTAACTCATGGTAACACAGAGAAATGCCTGCCATATCAGCTTCACGCAAGGTGTTTGTAAACACCAGATAAGATCATATATGAGAAAACATTTCGATCTGAACATGTTTAAGGTCTTTTATAACATTGCTCAAGTGATTTATTAGTAAATGTGAACACACCAAGTGGATTTGTAGCTTTCAGTAATTCAAATTCAAAATGATGTTAAATTATGCATAACTTCTAATTAATTGCTTTAATGATTGAAGCATTGTGGGATTTTGATATTTACCTCACACCAAGAGCTACCGAAGTTAGCACTGCAAGAAATGTCATACACAATTGGATGAGAAGCTATTTTATTTGGACAGGAATCGTACATGGTAAGAAGTTCGATTATTTCCAAAGACAGAATTAATGTTCTGCTAAAATGCATTTAAGGAAATAGTTCCAGTGTCAAATATAGATTTTTCCAAAGTGTATTCTATTTTATTTTTCTTTATTTTTAACTTTTATTGAAATACAGTTGACTTCCAATGTTGTGTCAATTTCTAGTGTACAGCAAAGTGATTCAGTTATACATACATAGTTTTTAATAATTTTTTCCATTATGATTTATCATAGAACATTGAGTATAGCTCCCTGTGCTATACAGTAGGACCTTGTTGTTTATCCATTCTATATATAATAGTTTGCATCTGCTAAACCCAAATTCCCACTCTATTCCGCTTCCACCTTCCCCTCTCCCCCTTGGCAACCACAAGTCTCTTCTCTATGTCTGTCAGTCTGTTTCTGTTTCATAAAAGTTCATTTGTGTCATATTTTAGATTCCACATATAAGTGATATATGGTATTTGTCTTTCTCTTTCTGACTTACTTAGTATGTTAATCTCTAGTTGCATCCATGCTGCTGCAAATGGCATTATTTCATTCTTTTTTTATGGCTGAGTAATACTGCATTGTATATATGGACCACATCTTCTTTATCCATTCCTCTGCCGATGGACATTTAGGTTGTTTCCATGTCTTGGCTGTTGTAAATAGTGCTGCTCTGAACATAGGGGTGCATGTATCTTTTTGAATTACATTTTTGTCCGGATATATGACCAGGAGTGGGATTTCAGGATGATATGGTAGGTCTAATTTTAGTTTTTTAAGGAACCTCCATAGTGTTCTCCATAGTGGCTGTATCAACTTACATTCCCACCAACAGTGCAGGAGGGCTCCCTTTTCTCCACACCCTCTCCAACATTGTTATTTGTAGACTCCTTAATTATGGCTCTTCTGACCAGTGTGAAGTGATACCTCATTGTAGTTCTGATTTGCATTTCTCTAATAATTAGCAATGTTGAGCATCTCCAAAGTGTATGCTACAGATCATAAGACGTTGATTGCTCTTTGACTCTAGGATTGAATAATTTTGTTTGATAAACAATTAAAACTGTTAATTTACTGCAGAACTTTTCAGAGCTTTTAATATGCTAATGTGTGTAGTGAAATTTTATGAGGGCAGACAAAATTCATAGCATTTTCCAACAGTATTTGAGAATGGATATTTTCCTCTCAGCTGTTACCATCTATTAACAACACAGCATTAGTCCTCGAAATGTGGTCCCAGGACCAGCAGCATCACCATCACTTGGGCCCCACCCCAGACCTCCTGAATCAGAATCTCTGAAGGTAGGGCCCAGCTGTCTGTTTTGACAAGCCCTCCAGGTGATTCTGATGTATGTGAGATCCATTGCCCTGGGTTCCAGGAAGGTAGTTTGGAAAATAAAGATCTAATGAACTTAAAATACGTATGCTTCTGAAAGAAAGCCATCATTCTATTCTGAGTAGTAATATTTAGGTTTCAAGTTTTCATGTAGGTGTGTGTATGAAATCATCAAAGAAAAAAAATGCATTCTTGCCAAGTAGAATAGGTGTGGTAGAATGAAAAAGGTGTTGAAAGTTTATGATTCAGGATTTAGCGAAAATGGAGTTGGATTAGTTTTAGATTATAAATCTGACTTTATAATACCGCACCCTGACTACTTCAGATTTATCCTTTTGTAAATTGAAAAAATGCATACTTGCACATCTTGGATTAGAGTAGAATTCCTCAGGATTTAAACTTCCGTAAAGGGATATGCTTTTATCCTTTTTTTTTTTTTTTTAAGCTTCCTGACTCTCTTAATTTATTCCAACAATTTGGAATCACAATTTTCTTATGATACTGCTCGTGGGAAGTTCTTTCAACAGTTACTTATTGGGTGCTTAGTAGCAGCTTGGTAGGCACTGTGCTAAGTCTTGGACATACGCTGGTAAATACAGTGTGATCATCACAGAGCTTGTAGTTATGGGAAGGTAGAGGCAAGGAAACAGACCTTGCCTGAGGAGCGAAGTGCTCTGTCTGGTAAGCAAGTCCAAGATGCCAGGCCAAAAGGAAGGGCACATAACCTAGGCCTTCAGCATTAGGGATTATTTACCGTTTCTCAGAGGAAATGGTAACTAAAATATTGTGATATGATAGAAGCAGTTTATTAAATTGCACAGTGATAACTTGAAAAATAGTGTAGGAATATTCTAACTCGTTTCTAATTTGGGAAGGAGAAACAGTACCTAGTGTGGGAGCATCTCTGATTAGTGAGCAGTTTGGTCATGTAGGATAAAATTCAATGCGTCCGTCTTTTGTAGACTGTTGTAGGATAAAACAAAGACCGTATCATCCTGAATTTAAAAAAAATTTGGAAATGAAACTTAATAAAAAACATTTAATGGTGGAGTTATCCAGGCTTGTTCTGCTGAGTAATGTATTTAGGCTGTCATAAGAGAATATTTACATTAAGTAACTATGTAAGTAATAAGTGATACAATAAATTATTTGGATACCGTCAAAAGGGAAAAATCCCAAAATTTAGGAAAAGTAATATTAAAAGTATTTATGACTTAAAACCTTCTTCAGGAATGTTAATGTGTAAACACTATGTGTGGTTATAGAATTCTGCCTGTGTATATGTTTACTTTTATGTGCTTTAGTGTATTTTGTTTTTATGAATATAATTTTATCTCTTTAAATGAGTCGGCTATTCATACTGTGTCAGTAAAGCTAGTGTTAATTTTAAAATTCCAGTGTTTAATGTATTTTTTGAGTCACTAGTTTTTATTAGCTGTTAATCATATCAGCACTATAGGTAGGACTTTATTCTGTGTAGTTTATAATTTTAGATTCCTCCTCCCTCCCGTTTTAAAAACTCTTCCAGGTACTGTTATTACTATGGTTACCTTTCGGAAAATTTACCTCTAAATACTGCCATAATGTCTGAAATGGTAGAGGGAGCTGTTAATGATGTTGCTGATTTTATATGTATTAATTTTTTTGGATTTACTATTGGAGGGAGATGATTATCTACTCCGGACACTATTACTACTCCAGATAACTAAAGTCCCTATGGGTTGGTAGAGGAAGGTTTATTTGTACATTAACTCAGCTGATGACTTGTTTGATCAGGTCAGTCTCATGTAGAAAGGGAGTATAAAAGTCACACTGCATAGGTCACATCCCCAGTCTGCATTTACACAGAGCACATGATTTAACTTTTCTGTGCATTAGAGCTTCCTTATCCTTAAAATGTAGGTACAAATAGTACCTGCTTCACAGAGTTGTAATGAGAACTTAAAAAGTTAATATAAAGTGCTTAGACTAGATCCTGGCACATAGTCAATGATCAGTAAATGTTAGTAATTATCATGTTTCATTAACCTTTAATAATCTTTCATTATTAGGGTAAAGAAGATTCTGTTCTTAGCAAAGCCCATAAAACAGCCCCATTTTCTGGCCATTATTCCTTCTCTATACCTTTTTTTTCCCCCTGAACGTCCAAGCTACTTTCCATCTTTGGGGGATTTTGTAACTGTTTGTTATTGTCTCTCCTGAAATTCTCTTTTCCTCATCTTTCCTTGGCCAACTGATTTTTTTTCCTCCTGTTTAAGATTTGAGCTCAAAAAATACATTCTTAGCCTAACCTTTCCTGTTATTCCCCCACCAGCCTTCCATACCCCCAAATGAGATTCTGCTCCGTGTTTCTAGCTGTGTTCATATAGAATTTTAACAGTTGATAATAGTACAATTAGGTTATTTGTTGCCTCTTTATTCCGTAGCATATTATGGACCCAGAACTGTTCTTAGCACATACTGGACACAAAATAAAATATTTGAATGTGTACATGTGAGAGGGAGTGAGTAAATTGTGAATGAATGAGTTGCCCCAAATGCACTTGGGTATTATGCATATTTGGGTACTAAAAACACAGGTACCAGATAACATGAGATGAGACATTTTTCATTGTTCTTGACGCTTGAGAAGGTAATTGCTTCAGTGTATGCAGGTGTATTTGAGAACTACCAACACAGAGTAAATGTGTTTGATTTTGCTGATTAAATGGAAAAAATCTTTTTGACCTTTGCAAATTGTGTGAAACAGGGTAGAAGTATTTGTTCTTGAGGTATGCTAATAATAGTATGAACATTGCCAGTCACTTTCCAGTATACCTGGGGCTTTAAACATAAGCAGCTTCGACAGTTTTCCTAGGCTGCTGAGGGCCTGCAGGAGGTGCAGTTGTGTCCCTGGTGTGCATGTGCAGGTAATTACCCTGAGGCAGTTGCCTGCAAGAAGTCATTGAGAATCAGAGTAAGTTGGACCCGAAGGCTCCAGCACGAGCTTTATTGATAAGTACAGATTTGTTTGCGGGACAGAGTGGTTCCATTAGGTTGAATTCATTATCTGCATAGCTTCCTTTTCTCCTATCCTTTTTTTCCTACGATCTTTTCTACTCTTAGCTGTTCCCCTTTTCTTTTTCTCGCCTTCCTCTAACTTTGCACACTTGAAAAACATCTTTTTTTTCCCCGTCTCTACCTCCTCTTTGGTTTGAAAAGTTAATGGAGACTTTTTCTTCCCCCTCTGAAACTCTTTAAAATTTCTGTGTGTATCTCTGAAGCCTTGTACAACTTAGACATAGGCAGTGAAAAACGATCAAAACTAAACCTGTTCAAAGACATTAAACTCCTGTTTGACTGGGAGATTAAGGTTTGGCGTAGGAAATGAAATTCTATACTTTAGAACCTTATGAACCAGAACCAATAAAATGGTTCACCAGAATGGGTGTGTTTTCCACTTTCTGGATCACTGATTATTTAGTACAGAAAGTTCAGCATCACCAAAACACATGTTAGCTGCTTGTCCATACCTTACTCTGAAAGGGAAGTGGCAGTGCCTACTTCAGATATTTTGATAACAGAAGGGACTAATTTTTCCCCTGGTTGAATCCAACAGTTCTTAAGAAAGAGGCTGACATTAAAATCTCAGAGGAATCTATTCAGTTTTTCTGTTTTTCTTTGAAAATATCCTTCAAAGGTAGGTAATGGTCCTCTTCAACAGAATGAGGCCTTATCCGTTTGACAGCCATTTTCTTGTGCAGTCTCTAGGCCCATTTGGGAAGACATAGATTTATAGTTTGTCTGAGTCACCTTTGGTTATGTTGACAATCGTAAAGAGTTTTCTATAGGTGTTTTAATTTTCTGTAGAACAGCAAGTGTTATCTTTACAGCAGTGTTTGAATAGAAGACATGATTTGTTCACTTTTTGTCAGCAGTGTTCACACAGGAACTTCAACTACAAAGTCATTCCCTGTGCATGCTAACATTGAAGTTGTTTTCTTAAAGAAATGCCTTTTAAAAATGGAATATTCTTCTAGGAAGATTAACCAGTTTTCAGAATTGCAGTAAATTATATCAGTTGGCAAAATATTTTATATTATCATAGCAATAATCTCTTTGGTGATAAACACATATGGGCAGAAATATGCAATTATGTATTTTTAGATGCCAGTTTATATTGAGAATATTTATTAAGTATAAGTTTTGTAAAACTCTACTATCTAAAGATTCTATCCCCTAAGACCATGCTAATTTTTATTAAAATGTGAGATTACCAGCCACTTAAAAAGCCGTTGTGTTTCCTATTGATGGTAGTTAATTGGGTAATGATGAAAATAACTGCAGATGAAGTGGATTTTAGTAATGTGTCTTGGTATGTGTTCTAATCTGACTTTAGAAATCTTCCCTAGTGAGCCACTTAAAGGAGATAACTGCTGGAAAAATGGAAGGGCATTGTAATAATAACTCACTTACATGTGTTCCTTCAGCATGGACCCATGCTTTGTTGAGGCCTTGGTGCATCAGAGTAAAAAGTGCTTAGGAACTGTTTCTTAAAAAATAAATGATTTAATTTACTCGGTGAATAGGTTTTTTTTAGGTGCATGGTACAAAACTCAAAAGCTACAAAAGTAAGCTTCCTCCTACTGGTCCATCCATTCAGAAGTCCTCCCCAGAGAGAATTCCTGTGACGAGATTCTTGTTATCCTTCCAGAGAGTGTGTGTGTACATGTTTGTATACATGTATACATACATATGCATGTATACATGATACAGAACAGTGTATATAGCATATATAAAATATATAGAATATGTCTATCTCTTGCTTTTAAATACAAATTAGAGTAGCTACACATACTGCTCTGTATCTTGCTTTTACTTAATATATGCTGTCAGTCATTCCATATTAATACACACAAAGCTGCGTCATTCCTTTAAATGCCTCATACAATTATTTTAAATGTAGCGTGTGGATATAATATCATGTGTTTGGTTTTTCCAGTCATTTGTTATTTATGTACATGTGTGTGTGTAACTGCAGAAGCATTTCCTAGAGCAGAGAGAGCTGTACACCACACAATTTGTACCCATTTCCATGCCTACCCACAACGCGAGAGTTTCTGCTACCAGTGAATATTTTATCAAACTCTTAAAATTTGCAAAGAAAAAATACTATCTTTTTGATGGTTTTACTTTGCATTTTTCTTATGAGAGATGTTAAGCATCTTTTCACATACTTAAAAACCACTTACATTTGAATTTTTGTAAAATGTTTTCATATCATATTGATTAGTTTTCATACATTGTTGGTCTTTGTTTATTTTTAGGAGCTTTTTCTATATTAGAGAAAAATAGTTCTTTGTGATGGAAATATTTACTCAGTTTGTATTTTCACTTGATTTATGATTCATTTTGATTCAGGAACATGGGTGACATTTTTTTTTTTTTGCCATTTACTCGGTGACACTCTTTTTAAAACCTTTAATTTGTCCTCATAAACTTTGATCCTTAAAAAAAAAAAAAAAACCCGAGAAGTTAAGTAACTTGCCCAGAATCTCAAAGTTAAATTGCACTCAGGTAGTCTGACCCCCAAACCCACCCTCTTAACTTAACTACCATACTATACTACCTGAGTCTGTTCTTAAAAAACAAAAATGTAATTTTCCTGAATTGAAAAAAGTTCTAATTCACAGAATTTTTTCTTCCTGATATGGGCGACTGATAATTAGCACGTGTATATTTTAATTATTTTTTTTCCAAATAGAAATATAGGGACTGATTTACTACTCACTTCAAAGTAAAATTGAGAATTATTCTCAGTTAGAGAAGCATTAGAGAAGCATTTTTATGCTCAGATTTTTATATTTGATGAAAAGAGTTTTAGGCATGCCAGAAACTGATATCTGAAAGGTAATATTTATAAATAGTACTGCGTTTTGCTTATCTTTTTCTGTCTGAAAAAAATGAGAATACTTATTTACTATGATTGGATTTTAAGTGTGTTAGATTATTGTTAGAATAATGTTAGATTATTATGAATATTCTTGGCATCTCAAAACCCTAAGGCAGGTAACACATAGATGTGGAGTCATGTTTTTATGGGACTCCCAAATTCAGAAAGATCGGCAAAAGGCCAGAGGATATCTAAATACCTTAGATCGAAATTTCTCTTTTCTGGATAAGCCTATTATTGAGCAAGACCTTTTGTGAATAGTTGTTTTTTCTTTTTCTGTCTTAAATATAAAAAACTTGTTTAAAAGAAGATACTGCTTTTTAACATGCTTGCAATTAAAAAAATTACTGCCTTAAAAACTGCGTAACTTAAGGGCTTATCTGCAGTCAAATTTCATGGGTCTGTGATAGAAATCAGTGAATTATACCATGGGTCACAGAGGAGGAAGACAATTCCACCAGGGAAGGAAAAGAAGGCAGGTGGGAAAAGGCTTTTGTGGATGAGATGGCACCTGAACCACATCTTGAAAGAGGAGGAAGCAGCATTACATAAATAGGGAGTTACACACACAGTCCTGTCTGAAGGATTGAATGGGGTGTAGAGTGGCCAAAGGGAAGAGAAGACACAGTTAAGTGTTGAAACTCGTTGCATCTGGGACAGTGCTGTGCAGCAGAAATACAATGTGAGCCACGTATATAACTTAAAATTTTAGTAACACATTACCAAAAGTGAAATATAAACAGGTAAAGTTAATTTATTTTATCCAGGCAGAAAAATTGGATGAGAGTCGGGGTATGTGGTGTGGAATTTTTTTTTTTTTTAATTTGTGAAAGAAGAGACTTAAACATACTTTAAGCTATAAGGAAGGATAGGAAGAATGAAATAATTCAAAATATGAGACCAATTGGGGAAGTCTGTTTGGAGAGATTCGTCTTGATTGGTAGAAAGGAGAACTTTTCCTCTGAAACTAGGAGGAGAAGGGAAGATAAAGATTTGTGTCTCTTTGGAGGTTTTGAAAGTCTAGGAAAAATTAAAAATGCATTCTCAAGTATAGCCTTTCAGGAAGAAAAATGAAAATTTAAGAAAATCCAGATTGTTCATAAATGAAGAACTCTATTTTCTGTGTTCATTTTCCCCCTTATAATAACATTAATTCTTCACACTGGAAAAATGGCCTAGGATTATGAGGGCCATATCGCAAGAAATGTCACGAAAGAAACCAATGCAGCTTTGCCCAAATTTTGGTAGGGTGATACAGGAATGACTCTGCCACAGATAAGGTCTTGGAAGTTTTAAGCTAATTTATAAAGGAAGGAATGGACACAGATCAATAGGAATTCTTGATGTCTAGCACATGGGAGTAGTGAGGGAGAGGAGGAAAACTAGAATGTAGGGAGAGAAAGAGACACTGACTTTAGTGATAGAAGATATCAATGGATATTACAGTCTTTGTCTTTAAGTCAGTGTTTTTTCAGCTTTTTCACAAAACTATTACATGTTACAGAAAATGCATCTCAAATTCTCTTAAACAATGAAAGAAATGTACTGGTTTACAAAGTCAAAAAGTTCAGGGACATCAGACTTCAGGCAAGGTTTGATCCAGAGGCTCAGGGTGTTATTGGGATCCAGCTCTGTTTTGAGATACTCTGGACTCTGTCCTGCTCCACAAGTTTGTGCAATCCCTAGGCAGGATGTTCTCATTATCTCACATATTCATGCCATTCTGTCCAGATGTAACAGCCAAGAACACTGACTTCAGAAATTCTGTTGAGAATACTGATACTCACTCTGATTAGACTCTAGCTAGATTGCAAACTCCGTTCCTGGGGCTGTGAATGGAGTTAGGTTCCCTGGGATTACATATCCTCAATGGAAACTGGGCCTTATTGGGAAGTAGGAAAACTGATTGGTGATACAACCAAGTTCCCGTAGTACCAATGGGAAGGGAGGGTGAACACACATCCTGGGGCTCTTGGACAAGTAGCCTGAAGCACAGATTTTTATTTCAATGTATCCTTTTAAAATTATTAATTATAATTTTACATTATATCCTATAATACACTTTTGTATATATCAAAATTCTTTCAAAATCTTTGAGTAAAATGAATGATCCAAAGCTGTCATTTAACCTGTGACTTCAGACATCCCTTGGTGTATCAGTAGGTATTTGTGAACAAGTCTTGTATAATCTTAACGTAATGGACTCTGTAATACAAACAGATATTTGATTTACAAAATAAAGAGAACACTGAAAGGCTTATTAAATACTATACCCTAGATAAATTTTGAGCCATGATTTTTATAAAGTATTGCCCATGTTAACGGTGTTTTCTGCAATTCACTTTTATTTACAACTACATGTAACCACTGGGATTAACCACTTCTTGGGTATTAATAACCATGGTAAAAATATCTGAGGATACTTTTTAAAAAACATTCTTTGTACCCTGGGTCATTAAACTTAGTCTGAGAATGTGTTTAGTAGCTGTAATTGTGCTGCAGGACATTTTAAAAGCTAGAACTGAACTCTCAACCCCAGGTTTCTTCTGAGATAATTACAGGATGAAAAATGACTAAAAGAAAAAAAAATCGATTTATCTTTGTTAATAAAAATGCCTCAGAGTACCGTTCAATACCTTTTAAATTTAATGATATTTTCATTTTACACAGACACACACTTACGTCTGTCTGTTTTTAGGAAACAGTTACATTTTCTGTGATACCCATATCTTGTATGAGACTTGGATAGTAGAGAAAAACTTCTAATTATTTTCAAGCAGAAGTAGGACTTACTGTGTGCCAGCCACTGTTTTAATGTTTAAAACATAATCACATCTAATACTTACATCAATCCTGAGGAAGTCAAGTTCCAGCATGATTAAATAACTTGCCCAACATTATTTACATAGCTAGTAAATAGTCAAGTTGGAGAACCCAGGCAGCCTGACTCTGGAGTCCATGATCTTAACTACACACTGTGCTGATTCCTAGTTATTCTATTAATAAAAAGGGAACCTGTGCCAGGTAAATCTCTGCAAGTTCGTTATGAAAACAGTTTGTGGTGATACTGTTCATAGACTTTTCTAGTTTGAAAGTGAACGGCCAACCCTGTGTTTGAGCTCTGGCATCAGAGCAGGCTATTTCCCAGAAGCTCACATCTGTGCTGTACCTTTTGAAGTCATGCTTCACTGGGTCTTTGATGTGTTTCTTCTGTCCAGGTTCCTTTCAGGTGTCTAACTTCAGATGAATGGTAATGGTGCCATTCTTTACCGATAACATAATGGAACTTGGGTTCTTTTATCCTTGTTGTTATGTTGGTCATAGTATGCTGGATTTTTAGGGAGGTTTATTTTAACTAATCAGAATGTTGAGTTTTAAGATTTATTTTCTGGTTGTTATTTTATGTGTTTATCCATTCAGTGACAGATTAAATTAGAAACTTTTACATAATGTTTTTGGAAACATCAACTGCTCTTCAGAAGAAGTGTGGTGAATGAATTCCATTTGTGTTTTGGTAAGCAATGACTGGGTGAAAAGCCTTAAATAATTTTCTCTCCCAGCCTCACTGAGATGCAGTTCACCTTCACCTCCTTTATTTTGGATGCTCACCTCATGCTTCTGTCAGTTCCACAGTGCATTTCCAGTCTTGTTGGAATAGTGAAGGATAAGCTGGGGCTGTAACTTTGAATAAACATTAAATGTAAAAATACCTCTTTACTTTCAGATGTCTTACACTGTGGCTTGCTTCTTCTCGCCTCTTCCCTCCGTCCTAATCCAGGCCCCTCTGTTATAGTTACAGGAGACAGAAACCAATTTTAGATTTATTGGGAGGATTCAGAGTGGCTCAAAGGAAGAGTTAACCAGCCTTTAGGATTGGAGCCAGTTGCTTGTTGACCTGTGTCTAGACATCCTTCAAGTGGGTGACTCGTCTCTGGTCACCTTCTCTGCTCAGGATTACAGAATCTGGGGAAAGTGTGGGAGGACCCAAGTCAGCGCCCCACCTGAGCCTATCTCTGGGCCGGAGGGATGGGGTGTACTATGTGAACTGGCCAGGTCCTCCCCCCCTGCCGCCCCCATATCCTCTCTGTCTCTCTCTCTCTGGATTCCATGCACGCTCCTAGACATAGGCAGTCTAATTTGATTTTGAGCAGGATTTTGCTCTAGGGAAGAAAGACTCGCTGAAAAAAAAAGAAGTAATGGCTCTGGATTCCAAATCAATTTCATATTGGTCGCTGGGTAATTCTCAGTGAGTCATGTTTTTCACTAATCAGGCGTGCAAATTGGTAAGATTAATGAATGTGGCTGAGAGGATAATAGTGGGCCAGAACCTAGAAGCTGTATATTTTTACCTGGGCCCCTTCCTTAGGGAAAACCCAGAGAGGAAGGAGGGAGAAGAATTAGATTAGTAATTTTGCTGATTCTTCTGGTTTAGCTTTTTTGCAAGACTTCTTGCTTTCACCAACGAAGAAGAGAGCAAAGTAGAATGTAACACTAAAGGAGGAGAAAAAATCATCACAGAATGTTGATAATTAGAATTCTATAAAATATTTTCACAGATGACGTATTTCGTAGAGGATTTAAAGAGTGAATAATTGGGTGGAGTGTTATATTTGTATTAATAATTTCAGTATCAGAAGGTTGTTGAATTTTAAGGCAGTTCAAAATAAATTGTTAGGTTAGAAAAGGTGAGACTGACAATAACCAGGAAATTATTTTTCTAAGACTGTTTTCAAAACTTAGACCCTCATTTGTTTCAATCACAACCTAAAGTTTCTACCTCATATTTATATCCTATATTTAAACTTTACAAAAATCAATTTTTGATTAAAATTCTGACTAGGAGTAAGTGAAGACATTGAGATCTAGTCCATTTACATGTAAACCTTTAGGAAGAAATACTAAGTTAGTGTTATTATTTTGACTTGAGGTAAAATGTGTCTTATGAATTGTAGTAAAAGTAACCATAAAAATTATCCAGTTTAATCTAGTTGAAGCATTGGTAAGTAAGTGCCATTCTGGCCTATCCGTCATAATCTTAGGATTCAGTTAGGAATTCAAAGAAAGGTGAAGCTAAGTTTCAGTTACGTTCTTTCACTGAGTCTATGAAAGCTATTTTAGGAGGGAAATTAAAATTCATTGAACTGCTATATATAACAGTTCTCTGTAATTAATCCCCAAAGTACCCAACAGGGACATTTTTCAGTAACAGAAGTATAAAAAAAGGGAAAAAAGTTATTTTAAAGAATTAATCACTGCAGGGATTTTCATATTAGGAGTGAGGTACATTTCAGTTATTTCATTCTGTGTTGCGGGGAGATGGTCCTGGCAGAGTGAAGAACACGTGCAGGTAACTAGGCAGCAATGCGACTGACCTGCTTGAAGACCAGCAAGGAGACCAGCACGCCTGCAGTGGAATGGTCCACAGGGAGAGGACTAAGAGGCATCAGAAAGGCAGGAGGCAACAAGATCATGTTCAGACTTGTAGGCCGTGTTAAGGACCTTGGCTTGTATTTTTAGTGATATGGAAAGTCATTGGAATGTTTTAATCAAATGAGTAACATGAGTTGTCGTTGGCTTTAAAAAGATCATTCTGGCTGCTGCATGGGAGTAATGTCAGGACCAAGGACGGCAGTCGAGACATTGGCTGAAATTTCCTGCAGCAATCCCAGGTGAGCCAGGGTGGCAGCAGTGGAGCTGATAAGAAAAAGTAAAACACAAAATGTATTTCACAGGAAGAACCGAAAGGATTTAAATTGCATGTGGGAGATACATAAGAGGGAACTGTCAGGAACAAGTGTGAGGACTTTTCCAGATCAAAGGATGATGTTTCCATTTATGGGGCCAAAGGGGGGCTGAGAAGCGAAGGTGTGGGTTAAATCGGGTTTATTCTTGGGCATGTTGAGATGTCAGTGAAAATGGATATGTGAGGCTGGAGTTCAGGGAGGACTGTGGCTGGAGATAATAAATTGGAGTTTCATTTGCATGTCGGTTTTGCCTAAAGCCACTAGACTAGGTGAGACTGTTTAGAGAGTGAGTGTAGATAGAAAAGAAGTTCAAAAACTGATCCTAGAGAACTCTGAGGTTTGGAAGTTGGAGAGATGAATAACTAGTGAAGGAAGATGGGTGAGGTAAGGGCAATCAGGACATTGTGTGTATCCAGGGAGCCATGTGGTGAAAGTATTTCAAGGAGAAGGAATTGATGATCTTAGTTAAATCCTGTTTAAAGTTCAGCAACAGGGAGGGTCAACGGGTGACCTTGACAAAAGCAGCCTGTGGTGTTGAGGGAAAGCGAGCCTGGGTTGGTTTCAAGAGAGGCTAAGAGTGGAGGAGGGAATTGCAAGCAGCAAGTATAGACAGTTCTCTTGAGGAAGAAAGAAGCTGAGAGATGAGTGATATTTGGAAAGGAAACGAGGCTAAGATAAGTGTTTTTTTCAGTTTGTTTTTTAAAAAATGTACGTAAAGTCAGCACAGGAGTGATCCCGTCAAGATCCAGGTGTGTGTGTGTGTGTGTGTGCGTGGGGACTGCTGCGGTGCTGCCCTTAGGTTAGCCAGGGGGGATGGACCCTAGGCCAGCAAGGGACCCTGGGGTGGGGAGTGAGGGGAGGAGGTCTCGGATAGGCACACAGACTGTTCAGTTAGGAAGGGTGGGGTGTATGGACACAGTTGCAGGTTGGTAATAAGGTGTGGTGAGGCATGATGAAGTAAGAGGGGTTTAATGGTGTGTGTTTAAAAGTTTTGTTTAGTTAATTTTTGTTTTTTTACTTTCTGTGGACTGTCCTAGAGAGAGGAGTGGAGGGTGTGGGAATAAGAAGTAAGGAAGGGTTGTAGAGAGAAAAGCAGTCCTAGAAACAAAGTGAAAGGCTGGTGGTCAGTGGAGTTTTATGACAGCGGCTGCCTGTCCTCGGATATATTATATTCTCTCCATTTGTTCTAACTCTTCAGTCAAAACCAATAGCACAGAGAGGATTGTCCCCTGACTTGCTTCTTTCCCTTCCTCTGAGTTTCTGTTGTTGCCGTAATTTCAGTCCCCCTCTGCACCTTGAGTGCAAGGGCTCCTCTGTGCAGCGGACTTTGACTAAAGAGTTGAGACAATGGAGGGAGATTATAACATAATCCTTCTTGCCTTAATTAAAAAAAATCCTTTCCCTCATGCTCAGAGCAGTTCTTCCTTTTTTGTTCTATGGATCCTTTTGGAAAACTAGGGAAGCTTATAAACCGCCCCTCCCTCAATAATTTTTAGGTGAAACATTCATAGTGTTTCAGGGAAAACCAATTAAAAAGATACAGTTTTCAAAATATAAAAAAACACACTTGTGATATGATAATATGTGAGTCTTTATTGTGCATTAAACAACAAGATCTAGCGGCAGGTCGCATGACTACCTTAGTTTCAAAGTAGTCAATGGGTAAACACTACTCCGAGTTATGTGTAGCAACTGAGATATAATATGAAAATGTTTGTGATTTCCACAGGTGACTAGGTCACAGGTACTGGTACTGTGATTTGTTGCCTACTTTCATAGGTAAAGGAAGTGCTAAATTTCAGCTAAACGTTCATAAAAACAGGTGAAATATTTTACCCCGCTCAAGTTATATCCTGCACTCTGTGTGTGAACCATTTGGAAGTCTCAGCTTCAGGCTAATCACTCTTGCCTCAGGGGAAATACTGCACCTCTCCTGTCCAAGGTCGATCCCATCACTCATGGTCTGGGCCCCTATTCTCTATTTTCTCTGGGAGCCACTCCAAACAAATATCCCAGGTTGCTTTTATATCTTGAATCTTTTTAGCATGGGTTTTCCCCTTCTTTCACGGAATGCACTTGCATTTCTTCCATCTACTGTTTCCCGTGAGGGCAGTAAGTAGCCTAACTTGCCTGGATGTGGTCAGTGCATTGACTGGTACGTGCTCTTTAAACGTTTACTGCTTGTGGAAGGTGCTCACTAAATGTTTAGAATAAATAAATAGGTACTTCTCTTTCCCATGGAAATTCACAGACTTGTGTTTCAATTAGCAAATGCTGTAACTGTCTTCCTTCTGGTGAAGGGAAGATCCTCACAGGATTAATGGGCATCATAATAAGCCCCACTGGTAAATTGAGTAGAGTAATAGGTAAATTCATCAGCCAGTCCATGAAAGTTAACCTTCTCCTGGAGGGATATGCTAGATTTCCAAATTTAAGTAATTTTGTTAAGAAAAGTTGAGAGTGACTGTCTGTCAAACCTGTTCATTGGTTTCCATGATAATTTGATAAGAAAATGTGGAACGATTTACAATTTATAACTGTATGTGTAAAATACAATTAACCTCAATTTCATTAAGTTGCGAATGTTTAAATGTATATGTTTAAAAATATAGTTCTGATTTAAATTTTGTAGTAGATTAATGAAGACATGAGTTATCTTAGATTAAAAGGATAGAATTCAGTGACAATAGAATTTAGTTTTGGAGAGGTATTCACTCTTAATATTAGAACATGTTTTTGTCCTTGATATGAAATTACTTTTATTCTATCAATTAATGCAACCTGTCCTGGATTAATCTGCTTTTCTCATAATCCAATATCTAATATTCTTTGAACACATACCTTTAATTTATGTAGCTGTGAATTATATCTTTATTTTATAATATTCTGTTTTCTATTCCTTAATTATTGAAGGGTTAGTTAAATTTATGTTTTTTTTACTTCACAAAAAAAATTCTGTATCCAAATTTTACTTTACAAAAATTTATGTTTTGTTTACTTATGTTTATGTTTTTTTGTTTGTTTGTTTGTTTTTTTGGCGATACGCGGGCCTCTCACCGTTGTGGCCTCTCCCATTGCGGGGCACAGGCTCCGGACGCGCAGGCTCAGCGGCCATGGCTCACGGGCCCAGCCGGTCCGCGGCATGCGGGATCCTCCCAGACCAGGGCACGAACCCGCGTCCCCTGCATCAGCAGGCGGACTCTCAACCACGGTGCCACCAGGGAAGCCCTATGCATATATATATTTATGCCAACATAATGAGTCAGTTGAGGTAACTGTAAAGCTGTTACATCACTGCTTGGCACATAATGAACACTGTACAATAAAGTAAGGAACCACAAACATATATCTACACAGACATTCTCTCCAGCTAGATTATAAACTTGTGTGTAAACTCTGTGAACATGGGACCTTGTTTTTCTTGAACATTCCCTTTTCCCAGGCATACCTGGCACAGTGTCTGGCCCATAGTAGACTATTAATAAATATTTATTGCATGAATGTAAGCTCCTAAGGAGGAGTGGTCATATAGGGTGGGAAGAGAGATGGAGAAAGTAGAGATTTTTTTGGTAACTCGTGATAAAGATGAGCACATTTCCACCTCTTACGTATTTGCACTTGGTGCAATTAATATTTCTTACAACTACAAAATGACTATGGTTATGGAAGGTGGATGAGGTGTTGGGAGGTACATCATTCAGCCGGGACACACTGGCATGGCTGTCTTGCTGCTTTCTGGCTAGCCTTTATTCTCATTGGATAAAGGCCACATCAGTTGGATAGTATTTTGAATATTATCTGTGGCCTTAAGTGAATATTTGGAAGAAAAGTTATTCAGTTAAGCTGTGTAGATAGAAAAAAATATGTATACACACATATATGAAGGGAAGATCCTGATAGAATTAATGAGCATCATGAAGCACTGTTGATAAATACTATACGTCTAATTTTAAGCAGTGATTGATATTTTAGCATATATAAACCGTTTATATATTAACCTATATAAACTAGTAAGCTATATTTTAATATTATTAAAAATAAGATACTTTAACATGTGGCACGGTGCTTTTTCTAGTTCCAAACGGCAGTCATGGTAATGGAAGTACGTTATTATTGGTTTTATTACATTTATGTACTTGCCAGTTCAGTAGGGAACTCAGATATTTTACAGGGTCATAAAAATTAATTAGTAGCATTTTCTTCTTGTAATGATAAGCACCCACATTAAAATTACCACATTCCATGTACCTTATGCTTTGATCATCATTGTCTTATTCCTCCCCCTTAAGAAAAGGCAGAGCAACTACTATACTATATATATGCATAAAGTAATTTTATACTTGCCAGTTGATCTTCCCTTGGGGGCTACTGTAGTTTTTATAAATAGCTTGCTGACTTGGAAGAAACATAGTTCTGTTCTTAGGAACTCATCTGGAAAGGGCCTTTCTTTGGGGATATGGAGACCATGTGTGGAATTTCAGCTACAGGAAAAATTCTGGGATTTAGACAAAGAAATATTGGCTGGTTTAAAATTGAAGGTCCGTTTGTGAAAAATTGGTTTGCTGTTAATAGCCGTATTTTGTTTTTAGAACCTAATATATTGTGGGTTCGTGGTCCCCAGTCTGCAGTTTTCAAACTCCTAGGGACCTGCAAACAGATTGGTACCACTGGTCATATTATCCTGGTTAAAAGTACTGATTTGAAGTAGTTTATCTTTGATTTATTAAAAATGAGCAAATATTGTTTCTTACTTAAAAATGGCAATTTGTTTAGCTCACTGAATTTTTCATAAGATGGAATTCATGGAGTAAAAATAACAAAAAATTCCTTTGGGAAAGACCCATGTCAGACTGAAGCCTGATCTCTGCAACTGTCATATATGTGAGATTGTTGCCTCTAGAGATTTGATTGATTGAATTAATGTATTCATTTGTAAAGCTAAAAAGAAAGACTATTTAGGTGAATTTTACTTTTTTAAAAAATTGAGGTGTAATTGACATACAGCATTATATTAGTTTCGGGTGTACAGCATAATGATATGATATTTGTATATGTTGTGAAATGATCACCACGAAAAGTTAGTTAGCATCCATCACCACATAGTTACGACGGGTTTTCTGTTTTTTATTTTTCCAGTGATGAGAACTTGTAAGATTTACTCTCACCACCTTTCAAATATACAATACAGTATCATTAACTATAATCACCATGCTGTACATATATCCCCAGGGCTTATTTATTTTATAACTGGACGATTGTGCCTTTTGACCACCATTGGTCATTTCTGAATTTTACTTTATGGTGAATATCAAAGTTTAATGAGCTACTTTTTATCCCACATTAAAATTTTTGTTGGAAGATGCAAGTGGTTTTATGATTTCTGTGATGAGAATATCACACTCCACCACCAATTTCTCCAATCATTGTAAAAGCACTAAAGCTGTTACTGAAGGCTTAATTTTCCATGAATTCACTTTGAAACATTTAAAAATTAAACATTAAATGAATACTTGGAGAATTACCTGTTTACAGTCCAATTTAATTTTAAGAAACCTTTGCTTATCATATTCTTCAGTGGCTTAAATATGCTGATAAAAATTTCTCATTCTAGTGATTTACAGTCTTGTTTTTCAGGATGGTGTTTAAAATACCTAACCTCACTTCTTCTTATTGCAAGTTAAACTTTTTCCTGTTCAGTCTGTAGTTGGAGGGAAAGTAACCGAGTTATTTGCATTTTCTCCGGGCTGCCTTTGTATGTTTGAGGATTACTAGGAAGCTCTCTATTCTTGTTAGCTGTCTTCCTTCAAACCCCATGCTGCCTCGTCTATTTTATAACACTCCTTTAGTATCCTGAAATGACATGATACTCTACTATAATTTTATAGCAGTATAAAGGAAAAATTACATTAAAATTATTTTTATAAAAAATTTTAACAAGTACATTTTCAAAAATAACATGAATTTCAATATGGAAATGTTTGGGCAAGACCATAACAGGAATAATGAAGTAGTTAGGTTCTTGTACATATGTGTAGCGTCACTAGGAAGACCACTGATACAAATGCAGGTTAAAAAGAAATTGGTTGTATCAATGACTCAAAAACAAGTGGTGCTGAGAATGTGGGTACGAATTTTTGATGTGGTGAATCACTTTTGACAAGGCTCTGAACAAAACAGATCTCTTGACTTACATAGTTGTGTTTTTGAAAAATTCAGTGTGTATTAAAAATCTTTCATAAATGCTGTGTGTTTGTGTAAAACGGAGTAAAGTTCTAGACTCAGATAATTATAAACATATTTTTCACACTCATGAGTCTCTAGCCATTCATTCAGAAGACTTCAGGGACCCAAGAACATTCTTTGTTTGGGACTGTCTTCTGTATTGGCAGCAAACATAAGCAAGGCTCTTTTCAGCCCATGAAAAGCTGGTAATATTCCCTAGTCACTGTGCAAGCCAAAATGTGATCACCTGTCTTCAGAAAGACCAGCCCTAGGTGATTCTTTTGAGAACCTTTGCTCTAGGATAAGCTTTTAAACCTTAGGGCCTATTTTTTAAAGCATCAGTAGTTTTTTCTCCTCCTCTATAGACTGTCCACTTTTTTTTTTATCCTAATATAATCAGTAAGGGTAAGGAATTCACATTTGCTTATCTCAGAATATGCCTAATAGACATTGAATGGTGCAGCTATAATAATCTAGGTGTACAAATAAAATTTCAGTCAAATGACCAGTTGCTAACAAACCATTGTGGGTGATTACCAAAGAGATCCTTTCATCTTCTTTAAGTGGAATTCCATTTCATGTAAAAATTGAGCATTTTATTTTAAAATACATGGGGATAGAATAATAACACCAAACATTTGTAGGACACTTAAGAAACAGTTATGTTACTTGCCTTATCTTATTTTTAAGTTTGCTAACCATTGATAAAGCAGGCATTATTTATATCTTCACCTTACAGAAGCAAAATCAGAGCTCAGTTACCTTGCTCAAGGTCACACAACTATTTAATCGTAGAGCCAGGATTTAAACTTGGGTTTTTCTGACTCTACAGCAGTTGTTCTAAAATTGCAGTGGTGTTCAGATAAAATGTTTTTGAAAGTGGATCACCACTGTTAAAATGTGTCTAGCACAGACCTTCAGAGACACTTTCTTAATTTTTAATAACCTATTTATCTGTAATTCCTCTTAGTTTCCCTTTTTTGGGGGCAGCTATATGTATGGGATATAAAAGTGACGTATACGCAGAAATTCTACTTGCTGGTGTTTTCAAAATGGCCATGAGAAATTGATGGCGACCAGTACTCCAAACTTGCCAGCATCATGCTGCTTATCAGTGATAAGCATATGAGCTCAGTCTCCCTGTGTGGTCTAAAATGATAGAAAATATGAAAACACTGCCACGTACTTGACAAAAACTACATAAATAATAAAACCCAGAAGGCAGAAGATAATGCTTAATTTTTTGTCAACTTCAACTAATGGGAAAGCAGCTTGAAAATTCTTCTGGTGCCAGTTACCAGTGAAGAAGATGAGTTTACGTTGCTGCCACTGGTGATATTTGTGACTTCTAGATAAACAGTACCTTTTAGTCTCCTGTGTGGTGTTCTTTTCAGCATTAATACATTTATTTAAAATAAAGTCGTATGAATGGATCAAATGAATTATTCTTGTGCTTGACCGTGAAATAATCAGATTTTCACTTATGTTTAAAATGTAGAGAGGCTTCCCATTAAAAATCGCATTTGTCATAGTTGCTGACACAGCCCCTTTCCCTTCTCTGCTAGAAGACCAATGAAGACCTAGAAACACATACAGTATTGGAGGGAAAAAAAGACTGACCCTGCTAGAAATTTTAATGCATTTCCTCCACCTAGAAGGAACCGAACTGGGAAGAACCAGACTGTCTGATGAAATGGATAGCCCAGCCAGTCTCAAGTAGGAAATGTAGTTTGCTGCTTTTGTGACATCTGCTGCTTGTTCAAACACCCATGATCTTTAAACAGTGAGAAAATGAGGCTGCTCTCCATCTGCCGCAGGGGTGCTGTTTTTCTTAGGAGGCTATAGTATTACCATCCCTTATGCCTCCATTGTCTTATGTCTTTCCACATCCGTCCAGCAGCTGTATGAACAGTAGAAAGCAGCAAGAACATGAAGGACTGGGAGAGTTGGAGCTGCTGACTGCTTGCATCCTGAAAGGAAGAGGTCTCCTCAGGTAGAGGGTTCAAGGTGGGAATGGAGAACTAAATGGTAGGCAGTTGAGTCTTTGATGATCCTTTTTCAGACCAGCAGTATTTAAGAAGGTTCCTCTGCAGTCCAGAAGAGCAGCTTTAAAATAATGCCTGAGAGTCACTGAGAACTGGGCTTGTAACTCTTCACGTTCCTGCTACAGCATTGAAAAGGGGTTTCTATAACCATCCAAGAGTGCAGTGAGCCAGGCCAACCCTCTGTTGATGGGTGGACACCATCATCATCATAGAAGAGGCAACAGAAAAACTCCACAATGTGTGATCTATTAACAAATACTGTACTTGAGGATAAAAGTTGATCATCCTGAAGATGCAAGAGAGAAGCACATTTGGGGGAAGTATTTACAACTAGAAGAACATTTAGAAAACAGTTTACCATAAGAGGACATAGAAGGTATGGTATCTATGAAACTACAGCAGGGAGCTATAAGAAAACAAACTCATGCTGAGGAAAGATTGCAAGGAACACTAAAACTGAGAGCCAGATGTAAGTCTGCAGAGGAGGCAAGAAGAATTACTGTCTTGAAAAACTAAATCAGTGATGTGAAGAACAAACCTCAGGAAGTTTCTTAGATTTTAGAGGATCAAGGAGTGCAAACAATGGGAGAGAGAACTGAAATTCAATCTAAGAAAGATAAATATAAATGGCTGATAAAAATATGAAAATAATTCAGCCTTATGCAAAGAAATGTAAATGAAAATAATGAGTTCTCACTTTGGGCCAATCAAATTAACAAATATTAATCATGACGCACTTCTGACACAAGTTCAGTTAAAAAAAAGATGCTGTTTAAAATGTACAGTTACTTAATACTTCAATAAAAAACTAACAACATTGTAAATCAACTGTACTTCAATAAAAAATGTACAGTCGTTTAGTTTGATAACATTTTCTTAAAGAGGTTAGCACTTTATCTAAAGGAATAATGCATATGTAATAAGATTTATATATAAGGAAAATAGAAATTGGAAAAAATCCAGTAAACTGTGAGAGACTTAAATGTAGTAATAATTTATAGCCTTAAAATCATGGTTTTGAAAATACCTTGTGATATGGAAGTGTCCTTTCCTAATAATGTAGTTTCAGTGTTTCCCAAGCTGAATGATAATAGAGGAAAAAGGAAAATATATTAAGTGGGGAATAAATTTGGGAAGCTGCTTGCTACCCACATTTGTTATGACTTGCTTCCTAAGTCATTTATTAAAAGTCATAATAAACATTAGCATATTATAGGCTCTGAGAAATCCTGCAATAAAGACATCTACTAACCATTTTACACATCAAAAACACTGTTTTTAGTGGAACATCTCCCAGAAGAATGTTCTTTAAATACCAGTTTGGGAAACAATATGTTTATGAAATAGAAGTAAATACATCAAATAACTTAAAATTATCTCTGAATAGTGGAATTGTTTTATACTTATATGTAACTCAAATTTTCTTCAAGAATTTCTTCAATAAGAATGCAATACTTTTTTCTAATATAAGAAAGTACGGCAAATGTATTAAAAAATTTTGGGGGAACTCCAGCTATAAAACTTAATAGTCATTAGAGGAAGCATCATTCTGGTGGAATTCATGTCATGATTACTTGCTATTACAGAATTTTGGATTAGACATGTATTTTAAAATGTGGAGGGAGATATTTTGACCAAATCTTTAATGATACTGACTTAGTTCTTCCTTAACTATGATGAGTTTCAATAGACTAACAAATTGAGTTCTCCTGAGTCAAAATAGAATGAAAATAGTTATTGTTTGTTTTAATCAAAGAACTGAATATAACCCTTATATTATTTGTTATTAACCCTAGCCACATGAAAAATAGTTCAGGGAGGTTAGTTGCTGTTGATGGTTGAGGGGTGTGTGTGTATGTGCACGCTGTGTGTTTAAACTTCCTAACTTCTTCATTTCTTCATTTTTAATACATCAAAGTGAAAAACACTGTAATCCTACCTCTTCAGAGTCTTTCTCCACCCTTTCCAAAGCAACTTAAATTCTTCTAATTATTCACAGATGAGATTAAGTCCAAAGAATTTTTGTTCATGTTATTCTGTTTTTTCTTCTCTTTCTTTTAGAGATGACTACCTTTCTTTTTGCAGCTATATTAATTGATAAGCACATCAATCTAGTTTACTATTGCCCTAATCATATTTTATTAATGCAAGACTTTTTGGACTAACAGAGGAAAATCTGGAAGTGATTTAGATCCTTGCCTTTTTGAAAAATTTGAATTGTGGTCCCATCAGACTGTCTAGAGCAAGTTAAATTGGAAGGTGAGAGAATTAAGCTTCAGGAGGCTACGCTTTGTTAGAAAGTTGTAAAGTGAAGTTGAAAGAAATGCATGTTTTAGTTAATAATAATTCTTTTTTAAAAAAAACAGCTTTCCATCTTTTCAGTTATCCAAATGAATTTTTTATGATTTAAATGAAGGCTATATAGCACACAACATGCATACCCTTCCCATGAGGGGTGCTTCAGTGCTGAAGAGTCAATAGACCAGTCTTACCTGGTGTTCTGTAGTGTGTATAGGGTAATAAAAGAGCGTTTCTTCCCTCACATTAATTGACTAGGTAAGACATAATTTCAGAAGACCTTCTGCACATTTATTTTTAGAACAGTCAAAGAAAGTACCGGAATCCTCAAGTGGTTAGCTCCTGCAGTCTTGATTTGGTGAACACTTTGATCAGTGTAGTGTAGCAGTTTTGCAGCCAAATCCTAAACCAGGTGGTGTAAAGATAATGAACCTTAAAACAATGGGCTTCAGTGACAAGGCTTAAAAAAAGGGGCTAATATGCAGTAAAAATAACAGAGAAACCCGTGAAAATAAAAATACTTTTGAGTTCTTTTGGCTGCGACTGTGAGCAAAAATTATTTAATTGTATATTAATGACTAAAGGGTGGTGTGGTTAGGATTTCAAAAGTAAATTATTTCCATTTCATCCAATGATAAAAGTCCTCTTCTTCCTGGGTCTCCAGGAGCTCAGTTAATGTTTTGCATTGTGATCAATGTGGTTTTGGGGATTTTCATCTGTAACTAATTAGAACGTGTTTTTTTTTTTTCTTAATTTGAAATTCCACCTCCTTGGTGAAACTCTCTAATTGGAATAAGAAAAGCAAATTTTTCTGTCCCATTCTCTCTTCACAAGTGATTCCCTATCAATTCCTAAACTGGGTGTAGCGCTGCTGATGAAGGGAGAACTTGAAGGTTGAAAGAATTAATGTGGCCTGTCACTTTATCCTGTATCCAGATTTTTTTTTTTTTTTTTTACCAAGAGGGGAAAATTTGGTCTCCTTTGGGTATGGAAGAAATAATGTAAGGTCTGAGAATTATATATGCTACAAACTTCAGGAGCAAAAATTGTGTATTCATAAGTGTTTAGAGATCCAGAAATGTCCTTAAAATGCTGAACACCTACGGTAACCCAAATAGTCATCAGATGTTACAGAATGAGATACATAATACCAAGGGGCAGCTCTTGAGAATAAGGGCCATTTCTTATTTGTTAATTCACAGGTCTTGAATAGCAGTTTTTACATAAAAGGTTTGCTTAAATATCCATCAAGAAAGTTAAAAAACTGAGGCATAAAGATTCAGTTTATGAATTAAATTGTATCTATCTTATTAAACTTGTTCTATCTATTGGTCTTTTACAGCTAGGCATCTTTTTTCTTTTTTAAAGAAGAGGTGTTTGCTGCTTATACTGCATGTTTTTCAAGTTTTGTATGGGTTTTCTCATCCTCCTATTAATAAGTACTGAGATATTATAGGAAATGCTGTTTTATAATAGTTGGAACTAGCTTTTAAGTTTGTCAGACCCATGTCTTCTTGATTCTAGGCATTTCTGCTGCCAGTATCTCCTAGAAGTTCTTGGACTAAGTCCACCTAAAAGTTCACCTTATGTGTCTCTTTTACAGATCCTATTGCATCGTATTTTATTCTATCCCATTCTTTTATTCCTTCCTATATGTGTATATATTTTTCATTTTGGTCTTGAGAGTTATAGATAGTGTAGTGCAGTGATTAAGGGAAAGGACACTGCAGCTAAACTGGATTCAAATTCCAGCTCTGCTACTTACTAGCTGGACGATTTATGGTAAATTATTTAAGCCCTCTGTGTGTCACTTTCCTGATAGTTAACATTGGGATACTAATATCACTTACCTCTCAGACCTGTTGTAAGATTAAATGTGATACTGCATGTAAAGTGCTTGGAACAATGTTTAGTGCACATCTGAATTCCTTTGTCTATCGTTGAAGACTGATTAGAACTTGATATTACCTGTTTCATCCCAGAGTATTTTCTGACCCAGTTTGATGGTCGTATTTCACTTTGACCAAGTTTGATCTCTTGCTTTGGTCTGCCCTGCATGTTCCTAGAATACTCTCCACACTGCTTCAGCTACTTGAATTCTAATTATCTGGGAGGGTGAGTGTCAAGCCTTCTATCCTACCCTTTTCTTACCATCAAAGTAAAGACATGGTCCCTGAACTCACAAAACTCACAGAGATTGCAAACCTTTTTAGTGCAGACACAGAAAATTGCTCTTTGGTATCCCCAAACATTCTATATTACAGCACTGAGCAAAAATGTTACCCAGTAAATACATGCTGATAATAAAATTGTGCTTGTTGCTAATCTGTTTAATAAAAGAGAAATGATATATAATAATATATGTCTGAATAGACTTTTCCTATTTACAATTCCAGTTGTATGCTTACTAATAGATTAGGAATAATCAGACATTGTTTTCACATTGTATATTCCCCAAACCTATTGTTTGAATGAAGTAGGATCATCCTAAGGCTGAATTTCATACAGGTAGGTGAATAGTTTGTGTTTACTGCTTGGTATACACTTAAGCTATGAGGAAACTATACATTTTAGTGAAAATAATAATAGTAACCTTGCTATAAAGCAGGAACTATAACATAACATTGTAAATCAACTATAATAAAAATTAAAAAATAGTAGTAGTAGTTAACTTTATATAGTGCTTACTATGTGCCACATGGTACCTGTCTACCAACACTGAATCTGGACTGAAAAGCTTTAAAAAAAATGAGGACAAGATGACTTGGGGAGATTCCAAATTTAATTATAAATGTTAGAAACTTCTTTTTTTAAATGAAAGATTTTAGTTTAGAGAGTTTTGTGTTTAATAGAGATGGTGCTTCTAGATAGCTCACCGGGCTGTATCTGGCTCTGGGAGATATCAGATGGAGGAGGTCACCACAAGAAGTAAAGTGGGACAGTGGAGGACACTGTCCTTGCAACATGGAGTGGTGAATAACAGTTCTGAGGTTTTCTTTTCCACTGAAAGTCTCTCCAAGGACTTCAGGCTATTCAAACTGAAAGGTGAAGAAAATAGTAGCACTCTGTATTTATTTTGCAGTATCTATTTGGTTTCTAATTTAGGCTGTGTATTTTCCTTGAATGTTTCATTTTGACATAATATATTTTAAAATGGACTTTTCTTGTGGATAAACATTTTATGATACGATTTTTTTAAGTTCTAGGCGACAATGTGGCTGTGTTTTATTTACTTGAATCACATGTGATGAGAACCAGACTCAAACTTACTTCAGAAATAGTGTTAATTATACAAATGGAAGAGGCAGTATCTTTCTGATTCATCTACACATTTCAGAGTTGCACTATAGTGCATTCCTAAAACCATATCTGAATAATCATACAACATCTTCTAATGTTGGTAGGTATTTTATACTTGCCCATTGGAAGTTATATTTAATTAAGTGACTACACAATAATGTGTGGTTGTCAGGTAGGATGAGATTCAGCATATGGGTAGCTACAGTAGTCCCCCCTTATCTGTGATTTTGGCTTCCGAGGTCTAAGTTACCGTCAGCCAACCAAGGTCTCAAAATATTAAATGGAAAATTCCAGAAATAAACAATTCATAAATTTTAGATTGCACACCATTCTGGGTAGTATGATGAAATCTTACATCATCCCACCTGGGAGGTGAATCATCTCTTTGTCTAGCGTTACCCATGCTGTATACCCTACCCACCAGTTAGTCACTTAGTAGCTGACTCAGTTATCAGATGAACTGTTGAGGTATTGCAGTGCTTGTGTTCAAGTAACCCTTATTTTACCTCATAATGGCTCCAAAATGCAAGAGTAGCGATGCTGGCAGTTCAGATATTCTCACATTGTGCCGAATTTATAAATTAAGCTTCATCATAGGTATGTATGTCTAGGAAAAGACATGGTATATATAGGGTTTAGTACTACTCAGTTTCAGATGTCCACTGGGGATCTTGGAGCATCCATATCCTACATGGATAAAGGTGGGGCTGTAGTATATGGTAATGAGGTTAAAGGTAACGGAAGATAGATTCAAATGTACATGACAAATTGTGTACTTAAATTGTTCTCTTAATTACTATAGATTTTAGTTGATCTCCTACTGGCATATATAAATTAAGAAAAAGTCAGTGAAAATGTTGGTAGGTCATGTTATGTTCTCAGGTATCAACATTTGGAGTGGGCAGAATTCAAGGAATATATGTTGCAGTAGCTGTGCTGTAAAGAAACAGTGGTCTGTGGCTAGAGTGCCCATCACTGTAATTACTGGAATCTAGTCTCCAGAAGACCCTCTCTTTGGGATACCACCCCAACATGGATCTAAACCTCTCCCATTTTGCACCTCCTTTATGGCAGGTGGGCAGTAATGGTGGCAGGTGGGAGGATGTCAGGATAAAAGCCTGGATTAAAAAAAACCTTCAGTTATTAAAAAATTCAACTTCAAGTTACTGTTGGAGATTTTGTGGGGAGGAGTAGAGGTATAAGGAGGATTAGAAAGTCATTTTGGATATTAGGATGACCTGAATTCCATAGGAAGGAAATGTTTATTAGGCGCCATTTCTGAGCCACATAGTTTTGTATTTCTTTTACAAATGGTTCATTTATTAAGAGTCAGAGACTTATTGAAAGACTTAAATTGTATGGAAGTAGATCATTTCTTAGAATTTCTTGACTGTAGATTAGGAACTTGACTTATATTAGGCACTGGACAAAGGGGTACAAGCTCAAGGCGCGTTAATTATGTTTTGGAAAATACTAGGACTGGAGGTTGAAAGTCAACAAAAAGTCAAACTCTCTTGATTGCCTTTTAATCAAGTTTATTTAAATCATATTTAAAATTGTAAATCTTGAACTTATTTTTTTCTATTTAAGTATGTTTTTTATATGACACAAATGCTTTTAATAACTTCGGTGTATGGAGGTTTGTTTTATAATTTGTTTATAATTTTAACAAATGATATACTTCAATATAATAATTTATAGAATAAGAATTAAGTTTATGGATATAGTCTAGTTTAATTCAGAAATATAAATGTAGACTTATTTTTATTTATTAAAACTCAAAAGAGTATAGTATGTAGTTCAAAACACAAAGCTGTTCATATTGTTTTCTAAAATTTTCAGCAGTTCCTATTGCCTTCAAGATGAAGTCCAACATCTCTTTCAAGGAGGCCTCATCTTTTTCACTTATTTCTTTGCAAAGCTTCTCTTTGTCCCCAGTCTGCTCCCCCTTCCATTCCTCATAGGGGTTTTGTCACCATCTATCTTCTCAAGTGTTACCTTAACACATCCCTGTAGCTTTTTAGAGGGTGACCATATGTTTAATAGATAAAATATAGGTCTTGAGAGACGTCTGTCAACCTTCTGCCTCGTACCAGTGTCCACCCATGCTCTCCCTGATATTTAGAATAGCAATTTTTTTTTTTTTTTGTGGTACGCGGGCCTCTCACTCCTGTGGCCTCTCCCATTGCGGAGCACAGGCTCCGGACGCGCAGGCTCAGAGGCCATGGCTCACGGGCCCAGCCGCTCCGCGGCATGTGGGATCTTCCCGGACCAGGGCACGAACCAGTGTCCCCTGCATCGGCAGGCGGACCTCCAACCACTGTGCCACCAGGGAAGCCCTAGAATAGCAGTATTCTTATACAGTCGTATTCTCTCTATCTCCTTTTACTCTTCCTGTCTTTTTCTTTGCTAACTCCTTTTTTACAAACTCTTTCCCCTTAGCAGAACCCTTCCCTGTCCCAATCTGAGCATCCAACTGTTGCCATAACTCTTTGGAAAGAAGTTGTCTGTGTTCCTGACTACCCATTCATTGTTCATTTCATTGTAGCTAGACTTGCTAGACTTGCTTTCATCAAGTCACTAATGACTATTGATTTGCCAAATCTCATAGATACTTGTTTCAGACGCTGGCATATCCCCTGTATCGAGTGGTGCTGCATATTAAGCACACAGTAAATATCTGTTACATGATGACATCTTTCACTTGCATTATCTTCTCTTCATTTATCTGACGTCACCTTCTCTAGGCTCTTTTACTGGCTTCTTAAATATCTGTGTTCTCTCTAGGGTTCTCATTCTAGCATGATTTTTACTCTTCTCTGGATAGAAACTCCATTTACAAACATACCTCCAAATGTGGAGCAGGTCTTTAAACATCTTTACCTGGTTATGCTATTTGCTGTGTGATGATTGTGGAATTACTGCGATAATAGAAACTGTCAACTTAGTTATCAGTGCACATTTTGGATTAAAGCATCCTTCGCTTTTATTTCTTCTCAGTCCTTTTTCTTGTTTCATAATATGGTAGAGAATGGAGAATTGGGAAGGAAAAGAAATGACTTAATGTTTAATCATTTAATTCAACTTTTTTGAGTATGTGAGAGTAAATGTAAATGTTTTTGTTACAATGAGGCTTTTGCCTTATCTGTGGATTTGATTTTCTTCCGGCACAAAGTATCCTCTGTTAGCACAGTGAATTTATAGTGCTCCAACATTATTAATAGTCTTGCATTGGGTTCTGACCTGACTCTGCAAGTTTTTCTCTGAAACTGAGATGATACAAAGGTTAACATGACTCAGAATTCAGGATTTCCCATATCAGCACTGGAAGCTGTTCTCAGGTATGCTCTTGAAGGGCCATTACGGAGCAGTGGAAGTAGCTTTAGATGAGTTGAGTAACCCGAGTTCTCAAGAAGACTCTGTTGTTTTCGAGTTTCAGACACTCAACTGTAAATAAATTTTTTTCAATGAGAGGTACAGTATTATGTTAAATGCTGCATGTGCATTATCTTAATTCTTATAGTCAGCGTAAGCTAGGCATTATTATTTCCATTTTACAGATTGAGAAACCAAGGTTTAGAGAAGTTAAGCAGCTTGCCCAAGATTACAGCCAGTAAATATAGAGCTGGAATTCATACCCAGGGAATGTCTGGCTCTAAGACCTGGCTCTTCTCTGCTCTGTATTCTCCTTGTAAAGTACCATGTACTTACTGTGAAGATTAAATAAGCTAATATGTATATCCTTTGTAAAGTAAGCTATTAGTCTTAGTATCGTAAAATGTGGACATGTTTGCAGCTGGAACTGTTGTTAATCCCTTATGCTATTTTAAGGCTTTACATTTACTTCGTAATTTTATATATAAATATTTTACACCTTCAGGATTGCTAATATTTTTTCAATGTCATGTTTTTTGATTTAGGAAGTACTCATGTTAATTTTTAAAACCTTTACTAAGAGAGAAGGAAATCTATGATTCCCTCTCCCTGCCCTTGTAGTCCATGGAATTTTGCTCTGAAAAAAAAAAAAAAAAATCAATAGTTTTACCTCAGAATCTTCTTTAGGATTTTCTGAACTTCAGAATTTAATAATGTTTTATATTATTCAGTCATTATTTAGTGCTGGAGAATAGGATCTTTTAACACTCCACTATTCTAAAAAAACAAACAAAAAAACCAAGGTAAACACATTAAAAAAAAATGGGTTGATTGCTTCAGTGAAGATACTGAATAGTCAAAAACTTTTAAACAATTTAGTTTACTACCTGTATATACAAGCTGTTGTGAGTGTTGTGCATTACTGAAATACTTTAATGCCTTCTTTACTTAGTATGCATTGCTGAAATACCCTAAGGTTTGATTCTAGAAAGCTTGAAAAATTTTAAATTGCAAGAGGAAAACAAATGAATGCTTATTCATGTTGTAACACTTTTCTGTAATTTCCCTCAATTTCTGAGGCTGTCCTCTGGTACCTTTTATTCAGGTTAGGAATGGATTTTAAGTACTCTTGATTCCAGGTAATTTGTTTAATTGTCTTAATGCTATCTTTATAATGACTTTAAGCTGTGGCACTCTGTGAGCCAGTGCCCAAGGGCTGGATAATTGACATCCCGCCAGTGAGGCCTGCTTTCTCTTACTGGCCTCGGCAGCCTCTGTGACCTCACAATGACGTTTTAAAAAATCTTTTAACCTCTAGTAGCTTTGAAGGCAAAATTCTAGAATATGGTTTTGGAATTAAAAACTGATAATTTAAGTAAAACTAATTTACATACATATTTGTAGACAAAGCCCTCGCGTCTAAACTGTAGTTTAAACTGTGGTTTAAATACCCTTTAAAAGCATACAAATGTTTTTTAAAATTATTTTTTAAACCCAGGAACAATATAGTGTGGAAAGTCCCTATCAGTATCACATATTTAGTGATGGTTACAAGTATTTGTTTGAAATATAAATTTGGAAATTCTATTTTTTGATTAAAGTAGAAGTATATGAAATTATTAACCTTACTTTTCAGATGGGAAAAAATTTCTCCATCTTTCATGAATAGTATGATTGATGAATCTACTGCTTATTGTTTAAGATTCTTATTAACAATTTCAAGTATCAAGTATTTAGCATAGCCCTGTGTAAACATTCGGCAGTAGAAGATGATCTTTGGTTGCCCAGTTACTTATAAATGCTTTCTGTGAGCATGAAACTGAACTTTGGATAAAGGATATAAGAGATGACCTCTGCTCTAAGAAGCTTGGAGTGAAGAAATTATAATTTGAACTAATTTACAGGTACTGTAAGTCCACACTGGCTTTGAAAGATGCTGTAGGATGTCTTCATTTATAGGAAACCCAGCTGATTAGATTGCCTGTGGTCCTCCAGGCCCACATCACATGTACCTAGGCTATATTTAGAAATATTCTATCTGAATTTTATTTACCTTCAGTCAAACTTCCTGGGTCACCATCGAGCAATCTTGTAACAGGTATTCCTGATGGCATTCTTTTGCCTCTCTCTTCTGTCTGGCCAGCGCTTTATTTGTTCTGTCACTTCAGAGACTCTTCCTTGAGTACTGACCACCTTACCAAATGATCCTCAATCCACTTTTCTAGTTTTATCTGGGCCTCTCTTCTCTTATTTGCCAGTTTGCCTGGATTTTTGCATTTCTCCTCTTTTATGTAGGTTGGATCTTCTGGCTGGTCTTTCCACTTCTTTCTCTGCTTTTCTAAATCTTATGCATACTTCAAGGCTATGAAGTATGACTTTGTAACTTCATGTGTGTTACTTATCACCTGTGTTTTATTGCCTTTAAAAATTGTGATAGAAAACATAAAGTTTATCATCGTAGCAATTTTTAAGTGTACAGTTCAGTAGTGTTAAGTATATTTATGTTGTTGTGCAACAGATTGTTCCAGCTTTGTCATCCTGCAAAATTGAAGCTGTCTGCTCCCATTTCTGTTGAACAGCTTCCCATTTCTCTTTCCCCCCAGCCTCTGGTAGCCACTATTCTACTTTCTGTTTCTGTGACTTTGACCACTTTAGATATATAAGTGAAATTATACAGGGTTTGGTTTTTTGATTACTGGCCTCTATCACCTTGCATAATGTCCTCAGGTTCATCCATGTTGTAGTATGTGACAGAATTTTCTTCTTTTTTAAGGCTGAATAATATTCCAGTGTATGTATAAACCATATTTTGTTTATCCATTCATCCATCTGTGGGCATTTGGGATGCTTTTTACCTCTTGGCTGTTGTGAATAATGCTGCTGTGAACATGGTTCTACAAATATCTCTTTGAGATCCTGCTTTCAGTTCTTTTGGATATATACTCAGAAGTGGGATTGCTGGATCATATGGTATTGTTATTTTTAATTTTTTTAGGAACTGCCATAATGTTTTCTGTAGTGGCTCCACCATGTTATATTCCCACCAACAGTGTACCATGGTTCCAGTTTCTCCACATCCTTTCTAACACTTGTTATTTTTTCTTTTCTTTTTTTTTTTTAACATCTTTATTGGAGTACAATTGCTTTACAATGGTGTGTTAGTTTCTGCTTTATAACAAAGTGACTCAGTTATACATATATATATGTTCCCATATCACTTCCCTCTTGCATCTCCCTCCCTCCCACCCTCCCTATCCCACCCCTCTAGGTGGTCACAAAACACCTAGCTGATATCCCTGTGCTATGCGGCTACTTCCCGCTAGCTATTTTACATTTGGTACTGTATATATGTCCATGCCACTTTCTCACTTTGTCACAGCTTACCCTTCCCTCTCCCCGAGTCCTCAGGTCCATGCTCTAGTAGGTCTGTGTCTTTATTCCCGTCTTACCCCTAGGTTCTTCATGACCTTTTCTTTTTTCTTAGATTCCATATATATGTGTTAGCATATGGTATTTGTGTTTCTCTTTCTGACTTACTTCACTCTGTATGACAGACTCTAGGTCCATCCACTCCACTACAAATAACTCAATTTTGTTTCTTTTTATGGCTGAGTAATATTCCATTGTATATATGTGCCACATCTTCTTTATCCATTCATCTGTTGATGGACACTTAGTTGCTTCCATGTCCTGGCTATTGTAAATAGTGCTGCAATAAACATTGTGGTGCATGTCTCTTTTTGAATTATGGTTTTCTCAGGATATATGCCCAGTAGTGGGATTGCTGGGTCATATGGTAGTTCTATTTTTAGTTTTTTAAGGAACCTCCATACTGTTCTCCATAGTGGCTGGATCAATTTACATTCCCACCAACAGAGCAAGAGGTTCCCTTTTCTCCACACCCTCTCCAGAATTTACTGTTTGTAGATTTTTTGATGATGACCATTCTGACCGTTGTGAGATGATATCTCATTGTAGTTTTGATTTGCATTTCTCTAATGATTAGTGATGTTGAGCATTCTTTCATGTGTTTGTTGGCAATCTGTATATCTTCTTTGGAGAAATGTCTGTCTAGGTCTTCTGCCCATTTTTGGATTGGGTTGTTTGTTTGTTTTTTGTTATTGAGCTGCATTATTTTTTCTTTTTTAATGGTAGTCAAATTCATTCTAATAAGTGTGAGGTGATATCTCACTGTGGTTTTGATTTTTCATTTCCCTATTGATTGGTGATGTTGAACATCTTTTCCTGTGCTTGTTGGCCATTTGTATATCATCTTTGGAAAACTTATTGTAGTCCTTTGCCCATCTTCCTTTTTTTGCCGTTGTTGGTATGTAAGAGTTCTTCATATATTCTGGATATTAAACCCTTACCAGATATTTAACTTGCTAATATTTTCTCCCATTCCGTAGTTTGGCTTTCCACTCTGTTGATTGTGTCCTTTAGTGTGCAGAAGCTTTTTAAGTCTGGTGTAGTCCCAGTTGTCTGTTTGCTTTTGTTGCCTGTGCTTTCAGTGCTATCCAAGAACTCATTGCCAAATCCAATGTCATGAAGTTTTCCCTTTATGTTTTTTTCTAGGTATTTCAGTTTAAGTCTTTAATCTATTTTGAGTTAATTTTTGTGTAAGGTAAGGGTCCAGCTTCATCCACCTTCTTTCAAATGTGGATATCTAGTTTCCCCAGCACCATTTGCTGAAGAGACTGTAGGTAAACTAGACCTTGAAAATTGTCGAATTTACTCATTAATCATACTGAAGCTAACATTTATCACTGAGTGTTAGGCATTTTTGAAACACTGTGGCTTTTCACAGATGAGGAGGTTGAAGCACAAAGGAAGTTCAGTAACTCATCTAAGGCCAGGATAAATTGAAATGTTTATCAATTCATTAATTCCTAGTTACTTAACAGATGTCTGTTATGTACCAAGACTGTTTTTCAGTGAATTGGTCTCATGTTGGCATTTCAGGCAAGACTGCCTAGTGTACTTAAGCATTTCAACTTGATGCTCTGTGTAGAGTGATATGATTTATGCTGATTTTGCCATTTATTAATACTTTTTGTGTGTGATTTGAATGCTCATAATCTTGCAGTAACTGTAAAACACAGGGTTAATTAAAAAGAAAATCAATTCATACTTGGCATCATAATCTCATACAATTTTGTTTTTCAGACTATTAAAACGTTCTATTTTGTGAATCCAACTCAAGGTCTCTACTGATTTGGGGTTAAATACAGTTGTATTCTAACAGTGTTCCTTTTGCAACTTTGAACTATATAAGAAATGGATTTTATTTTGCTTTGAGATTGTGGGAACTTTATTACACTAATCTGGCAGTCAGGTCAGTTTGTCAGTTTAATTCAGATATTAATTTGTTTGCCTACTTAATCTGATACCATTATAATGAAAAATGTACAGTCTTGTCTTTTTTTACCTTATTTACCACACATTTTGCTTTTAGTCTTCTTCCTTATTCTTTGTCTCTCTTGTTTATGTGTTTTAACTAGAAAAACTATTTCCTACCAAATTAAGATCTAACTGTGGTTTACAGAAATTTCACTAGAATTGGATGATGTGAATACTAACAAAGGGCTATGAAAATACAATTATTTCTCTTGCTTTCCACTTTTTACTAAATACACTTGGTTAGAAAACTGTTATAGATGAAAATCTAATTTATATAGTTTACTATCAATCTGTTGCTGTCCTTTTCTATAAGTAAAATCTTTAGTCTTACTTATACTTACTTGGACTTAATATTGGCTTCTTTTTGGAAAGATGCCACACAAACTTCATATGGTATTTGTAATTTTATTATGTAGAGTACTGTATTATGTTTGCAAGCTAGGAGCTCAAAAGTTAGAGCTTTGAGATGCTGTAGTACAAATTTTTCCCCCAATTTAATTATGTATTACCATTGGCTCTGCATTTGAATTGGTAAAAGATCACCCACCCTTTTCTCAAAGCAGTAGATTGAAACAAATAATATCTCAATTTTTTCCCCCTCTGTTGACAGCGTGGAATTCAACCTCCTCTTTCTTAGATGTGAAAGGAAGGGAAGGTCATTGCAAGCTTTGTTGATAAAAATAAGGTCATAGTAATTATTAAAGAGTTTAGTATGTTTGTTGGGCATCATTGTTGCTTTTTGACATTTTGACTTTGGGGTATGCTGAAGTTAACAGAAAGATAATGTGTTTTATACAGAGAACGGAATGTACATTTGTTCCTTTAGTTATCAGTAAGAGCACATAAGATAAGGAAACTGGTATAAATCAACATGACAAAGTAGATGTGACTTGTTATACAATGAGAAAGTAACTTGTGCCTTTCATTTGAAATGTTGGCTTACACACGTCGTCTGTTTATCAAACATTTACACACTGGGTAATAACCTTTTCCCAAATATTGCTGATATCAACGTGATAACATTTTTCAGGTTAATGCAAACTAGATTACAGAATTATGCTGTTTTCAAGCAAATCCAATCCATTATATTTTCAGGCTGATAGTTCCACTTGGCTTCACTCACTTGAGAGGGCAAATGTGAAACAGGTGTGAGGACTTTGGAGGCCCCCACCCTGAAGAGATTGGCGAGGACCTTAGCGACTGTTCATTTAGGGCCTCTTTTCTAACCGGTTTGTCCTTGTGTGTAGTTACTTTTTATAGTGTGCTTCATAGTTCAGGCAATGCTACAAACACTTCATATATATGCAGTTTATATATATAAACACACATATATATAAATATAGATAGATATTCAGTATTCTTTGTGACAACTCTGTGGAGACTCTTCTGTTAATATTCCTACTTTAAAGATGATAAAACTGACCACTGGAAGGTTAAGAAAGCTGTCTAAGATTACATGGCCAGTAAGTGGTAGAGCTGGGATAAAATCATGGCCTCATGTTCTTTACTGCTAATGTTATACTGAAAACCTATGACAGTATTTCAATAATTATCCTGTGGCAGACCCTTGGTTATCACACAACAAATGACAGTTTCAGCTGCAAACCCAAATTTTTGGTCAGATCCTACCTTTAAGTAAAATTCTGTATTTCACAAATATCTCAATTTTTGACTGCTTAATTTGTTTTCAGCCAAAAAGAAATTATAAAAATTATTTCTGTGGAAATACCAATATAATGACTCTCCTCTAATTTAATCTCCACAGTTCTGTCTGTGTTTTTAAAGATTTAAATTGTTGTAATGAAAGGAGATGATACTCGGTAAGGGAGAATATAATTTTCACCCTTTGATTAGTGATTTATCATGTTTTCTAATTTTTCTTTTAAAAAATTCCTCAGGAAAATACTTGCTTCATTATTTCATATTTCCTGAAATATTTGCACAAAGCATTACAAGATTAATGCCAGATTCTCTGAGAGAAAATCATTGCATATTTCTTTGCAAATGAAATATTTAGGAACATGAATTAAATACTGTTGGAGTGAAGAAGTTCACTTTCACAACATGACTGGTTATGGAGGCAGGACATGTTGGTTAGAAAACCTGAGGGGAGAGAGTAGGAGATCAAGGAGATCTACACATAAGAGCTGTTTTTTGTTCAAAGATGTTCTATATGATACTTCTATTTAAAGGCTCATGGATACCACTAATTGTACAACTGCTGTATTTTTATAGTTTTCTTCAAAGAAAAAGGAAGTAAACTCTTCAGAAACCATGTGCCCTTCTTTCTGCTCTTTCTGTAATGAAAGGTAGCATCATCCACCTAGTGGCAGCAACCTGAATTATAGACCTAGTACAGGGAGGCTATAAGAAGACTCTATTAGCTTTCAAACCTAAATCTCCTGATTGACAACCAACTACACCTGAGGCGAAGAAACACCTCTTCAGCCTGAGACAGGGTGTTAGATGAAGAAAGAGAACAATGAATGTAAATTAATAACGCTTAAGGATCTGATGTCAGATAATTTATAAGTCAATTTAGAGAAGTGCTAATTTGTTCTTGGTAATTATAGAATAGTTGAAATTTTAGTGCAACTTGAAAAGAGAATAAGAATTTTTCACCAGGTGCTTCAGTGAGATTGAGCCAGTTCATTTTCCATAAGAAAAAGAAAAAAGATGAGATCGTGAAAGGGTTGATTGACACTTGTTCTGTGTGAATATAGGGCGAACTGGTTCATAATAATGATAGAGAGATGTGCTTTATTTCCTTATATCTTTTCTGATAACAAATGAGCAGTAGGCAGAATGAAAATTAGATTTTTAATGTGCTTGACTTTAATTTACTACAGTACACTCTATCAAATTTTTATACTTTAAATCATTACTAAATATACTCAGTACAGTTTTCAGAAAGTTACTTAATCCATATTTATAAACGATTCCATTGCTTGCTTAAAAATGACCATTTTAAAAGATGACAGGAGAATTTAAAATAAGAATGAATAAATAATGCAATTTAGAAGTATTAGTATTACTGCTTTTTGGGCTCTCAGTACAATTTAAAACACTTAACCTGGGAAAAAACTTTGAGGTTAAATTTTCAACATGATAAAATCCAGAGCCACTACCTTATGCTGTTGTACTGAAAAATACACGTTGACTTAGGTACCAGAATCATGGAATTTCCCTCATGGGGAGAGACGGTGGGAGAGCAAGCAAGAAACAATAGGTCTTGATGTGGCTGCTGTCTCTTTGCAAAGGATGGCATCTGGGGTATGGGGCAGGGCATCAGGAAACTCCTGCAGTGCCAGGGTGAGGAGTTTGGAAAAGGTTTCCATCTTTTTTTTTCAAATGTTGGGGGTAGGCGTTTATTAATTAATTTATTTATTTTGGCTGTGTTGGGTCTTCGTTTCTGTGCGAGGGCTTTCTCTAATTGTGGCGTGCGGGGGCCCCTCTTCATCGCGGTGCGCGGGCCTCTCACTATCGCGGCCTCTTGTCGCGGAGCACAGGCTCCAGACGCGCAGGCTCAGTAGTTGTGGTTCACGGGCCCGGTTGCTCCGCGGCATGTGGGATCCTCCCAGACCAGGGCTCGAACCCGTGTCCCCTGCTTTAGCAGGCAGATTCTCAACCACTGTGCCACCAGGGAAGCCCTCCATCTATTTTTGATTCATGCTCCCAGTTGTTGATGGGATCAGAGTTTAACTCCTAAGGAAGAGGGGGAGGGTTCTTTTACTCGGACTTGGGATGGCGTCAGAGAACTTAGTCAAATGCAGTGGCTTCAGAGTTCGGATTTCCTGCTAGTCAGTGAACTGGAATAAATCAGAAAAGAGGGAGAACCTCAGCCTGTGGACTGGGCCCTCATAATTCTGCTGGGAAAGAGGGTGCCTACAGGCTCCTTTCTCTAGGAATTAGATGTAGCATTAGTCTAGAGTCTAGACTGCAGGATTAATCTCAGTCCTACACCCCCAGCATATAAGGCTTCTAACACAGGGCTTTGTGAACATAGGCCAGAACATGGGAGTTGCTCATTACAATTAGCCTGTAAGTTAAAATTTTAATTCTATAAAACAGTGAGCTTGAGGAAGGTAGAAACTGATAGGCATATGTATTTTTCCAGAGACATCAACTATCAAACGTGTTGCATTTCATTTAATACATTGTCTAGAAATGTAATATTAGGACAATTGAAACATTTTATTAGTGAAAATAGTCCATGCTTATTGTAGAGAAAGCAGAGGTAAGAGGAGTTTTGTCACCTCAGTGTTAGCATTTTTATATTCTCCCTCCATCTGTTCCCTTTGCCGTTGCATGGTCTTCTAAAACAATTTTAATTAAAGGCTGTATAGTCTTCTATTGTATTGTGTCAGATTATATCTATAGAATATATTCCTGACAGAAGAATAACTAGATCAAGGAATGGGAACTTTTTTAAGGCTCTTAAAACATATTGCAAAATTTCTTTCCAGAATGCTGTGTGATTTATTTCAAGAGTTTGAGGGCACTGGTTTTACTGATTAGTAGTAGTATGGAAATCTTTGCTAATTACATGGAAGATTTGTATTGTGTTGTTCTAATGTTCTATCCTTCGATCCCTTCTGAGGTTCTACTTTTTTTGTTCTTTGTTGCTGCGTGCAGGCTTTCTCTAGCTATGGCGAGCGGGGGCTACTCTTCATTGCAGTGCGCGGGTTTCTCATTGTGGTGGCTTCTCTTGTTGCGGAGCACAGGCTCTAGGTGCGTGGGCTTCAGTAGTTGTGGCATGTGGGCTCAGTAGTTGTGGCACACGGGCTTAGTTGCTCCACGGCATGTGGGATCTTCCTGGACCAGGGCTCCAACCTGTGTCCCCTGCATTGGCAGGTGGATTCTTCACCAGGGAAGCCCCTTTTTTACTCCTTATGTATTTACTTTGATAGACATTTGCACTTTATCTTCTGTGATTTTCCTGTTCATGTATTTGCCAGTTAGCTATTGCACTTTTAGCTTACTACTAATTTGTATGAGATCCTTATGTAATTAAAATGATTGATTTTTTTTGCTGTGATGTCAAATATTTTTATAGTTTGTTGCTTACCTTCAATTTAAACAAATTTATTGAAGTATAGAGGTTTCACATTGAAGTTATTGAAGCATAAAGTTTTCACATTGTACATTCATGTCTAATAATTTTTTTGTTTTTACAACTTCTTCTAGTTTTTAGATTTAGAAAGCCCCCAAATGGCGATTTCGATGGTAAAAATAGTTAATAGATTGGGCATGTACTGTATTTCTGGACCTATTCTGTCATTCATTCTTTATAACCATCTTAGGAAGTAATTTCTGTTAGTAGGTTGTTTCACAGATGACAAAACTAAAACAGAGAGAGAGTGAGTTATCTGTCTGAGATAACCCAGTAAGTAAATGGTAGAACTGGCATTTAAACTGGTCGTGTGACTCCAAACCCCATGCTTTTCACCACCACCCCGCACTTCCCTAGAACAGAACAGACAAGGGTACTTTTCAGGTATTAATGGAAAGTGTCATGAAAGATAGTTGATTTATCTAATATTTGAATTTGATTCTCATTTTTCTAATATTCAGTGATTTCTTTTGATCGTTTTCCAAAAGATCTTTAGACAATTACATTATTATAGAATTAGAGCAATATCTTAGGAAAATATTCTGTCTAGCTGTAGTTTGATATGTATTTTAGTGTCATCAGATCACTATGTTATGACAAGACTTAAATAGACAAAATGAAAAATTAGTTTTTTGTTTGTTTGTTTTGCGGTACACGGGCCTCTCACTGTTGTGGCCTCTCCCGTTCCGGAGCACAGGCTCCAGACGCGCAGGCTCAGCGGCCATGGCTCATGGGCCCAGCCGCTCCGTGGCATGTGGGATCTTCCCGAACTGGGACACAAACCCGTGTCCCCTGCATCGGCAGGTGGACTCTCAACCACTGCGCCACCAGGGAGGCCCGAAAAATTAGTTTTTAAGACAAAGTTTGATATGTTTCAAAAAACTTCGTATGTTGTAAATGTTGTAGTTACATGAACCATATGGACTATTCAAATTTCCTAGATTAAATTTGAATTTAAGTAATTCAAGTTGTTTATTTGTGCTTTTCATCCTGTGTCTAAGAGAAGTGATTATCACATCAACAAAATAATTTTTTATGGAACATCCTGTTACATAAAATGGCAAAACAACAACAAAAATCCTTTCAATTTTATTAGTATTTTTTTTTTTTTACTTTTTAAAAAGTGTAAGATGCTGTTGTATGTATATTTTTTTGTTATTTACTAAAAAAAAAGAAGTAGCAGCTGAACACTTGACTGCATATTTGATTGGTTCTCTTTCACAAAATGGCAGAATTTCAGAGTACTTTCTGAATCCTAATTGTCTCTATAAATTCAAGGCAGACCGGCTAATTCGCCCTCAATACAAGGAATTAAAATGGTATTTTAATCAACTTTCAAAGATAGAAAACCACTCTTCTTTCTTTCAAAGGCTTGAGGGCAGAGAACATGCAACACAAGAATTTGGCAATGAAAGGAGCTGGGTTCAAGTTCTAGGTTTAGGCAAATATTTTAAACTCTCTAGGCTTCCTTTTCTTCATTGATTTCACCTCAGTGGGTGGCTGTGGTTCCTTCCAGCTCTAAATATAACCTTTGTAAAATAGTCTGAGATATCCTGGAGTAATTTATAAGTGAAATGAAAAACTCTTAAGGATAAGACAGTGAACCCTGGCTGTTCACCTGACCAAATTTGTGAAGCTTTGAAAAATGCTGATTCCCTGCACTGGAAGATTGTGATTCCAAATTCCGGATTCCAGACTCAGGACTGTGTGTTTAAGAACAAAACGCTGTCATGTGAACGTAATGGATAGCCAAGTTTTGAACTACTCGTTTAAAAAGCCTCCTCTGTTGCTGTCCCTTTCTATTCGTTCTCCATTGAAAGGCTGTGGAGGAGGACATCTTTCTGTGGATTCTTTCATTTTTTAATTTTTGTCATCCTTTCCACAGAGGAAGTTTTTTTTAGTAGCCTGCAGAGGGAAGTGGATAGTCTTTTGTGTCTTTTCTATTCTAGGAAGCAAGAACTGTTCTATCACCAGATAAATGTTTTCATACGGGAACATGTATAACTCTGCCTTATCTTGGAAATGAGAAACATCGTTCCACTCATCAGAGTTTAGCTTGGGGTTGAGGAGTGGGAGTGGAGATACGTAAAGACTGAGCTGAAGATTTGCCCTTCTGCCTTTGCTCTCCTTTGCTGTTCTTGTCTGTTAAAATTGTCTTCTACTTGTCAGGTACTATGCTAAATACTCAGCATACATTATTTCATTTTATCTTGTCAACAACTCTTTAAGGGAGAGAAGATATTATAATCCAGGGGCCGCTAACCCAGGGCCACAGACCGGTACTGGTCAGCAGCCTGTTAGGCACCTGGCCGCACAGCAGGAGGTGAGTGGTGGGGATCCAGTGAAGCTTCACCTGCTGCTGCTTCCCATTGCTCTCATTACCGCCTGAACCATCCCCCACCAACACCCCACCGCCCCGCCCCATCTGTGGAATAATTGTCTTCTGGGAAGCCGGCCCCTGGTGCCAAAACGCTTGGGGACCGCTGCTCTAATCTATTCTTTTTAGAGATGAGGAAAATCAGAAGCAGAGACTTTACCTGGTCCAGAGAACCTGGCTAGAATTGGTAGAGTGGAGATTTGAATTTGTAATTAGCTCAGTGTGACTGTCAGTACTTTTAAAAGATACAGTGTCTGGTTTTCAAATCGTTTCTTCAGACCTCGTCAAGGATCGTGAGATATATGTAAAATAAATTGGTTTTTGTAAAAGGCATTTATCATACCATTATTATAAATGTAGAAATTAGTAAGTTTAAAATGTTATCACTGCTCAAATTTGGCTGGCAATGCAAATTAAATGAATAGCTCCTTGCCTTCAGAGTTGCTAATATGTAGAATCAGAATTGGCACCAGGCAAAAATATGAGACTCAGTGGGGTCATCTTCTCCTTGCCCTTCTCCTCCTTTTCCTTCTCAGTTACCTTGACGTTTTTAGGCAGTAGTCAGTTCTCAGTGCAAGGTTCTTTCTACTGATCTGCCCTTCCTGGCAGTATCCCTTAGAAACACTGAAAACTAGACCTGGAAAAGTAACATGGTTCTAGTTTACCTCCCTTCTTCCACTGATGACGCAACTGTGTTAGCTGGATTCCAGTCCAGAGCTCGCTCTTTTATGTGGTAATTATGAATATGAGGTAGCTTTTTGGGACAGAGTGTCTCCAAACTCTGATACTACATGCCAGATTTGTCTGTGTGTACATTTTCTGGTCCATAACTTCATCAGAGTCTCCAAGGAGTCTGTGTTCAAAAAACAAGACGGAACAAAGAGCTTTTGCATTCCATCACGTTGATATTCTAGATGGTCTTATCTTATATTTTTTATCTCTGTTACTAATCAAATATTAATGTGATAGCTCATTCCCCAAGGCTTCCCTATTCATTGCTAATACACATGCTCATTTATTTGTTGTTTGCACCTCTCCTGTATTTTCACAAAGTATTTGAGATTGTTCATATAAAGGATTAAACAACTTATTAATAACTTGATTTTTATCCAACAGGAATACTTTCATAATGTAATACATTTCATAAGCTTTTCATCTAATATACTTACTTTAAAGATGGTTTCTAGATGGAGAATTCTTTATTGTGGTGTGGTCAATATATATGAAATATAGAAAATTTAAGGTGCAGAATATAGGATTTATTTAGCTTGTCTTTTTCTTTGTAAATTATTATTGCTTCATTATAATGATTTTGCCAAGTTTTAATTTGACTATTTTTCTAATCCAGAGGTTGAAAACTTGAATGCCTTGAGGGTTGATTGGGAGTAGAGTGGGTTGAGGGCAGGACAATAGGGAGTAGTGGGAACTATGACAAAATAGAAAATAATTGCACTGCTAAAGCATTTACATTCACAGTGTAGGAAAAATGCTGATAGCCTAACAACCATGGGCAAGGGCAGATGTCTGTGGCCTCTGTTCTGCTCCCTTGGTAGGGCTAAAGATATGTCAGTAAGTTGGATACATTTGCAGTTAAACTGTTACAGCGTAAAGCAAATGATTTTTCAGTCATACTTGGAGGAACATGTGATTTTTTTCTTTGATCCAGGTCTCTGTTCTTCATTAAGCTGAAAATTCCATGAGTAGATGAACTATTGACCCCTCAGAACCTACCAGATTATTTGGCCCATAGTAGCGTATTGAAAACACATTTAATAGTATAGTTAGTTCTGCTCCCTGATTCCCCACCAAATCTGCCTATTCCTGTGCATCTCCACCATCAGTAATCTGGGCACTAATCTAGGGCACTACTGTAATTTATAATTTACCAAAAGAATTTTTCTGACTCTAGTCTGGTCCATGTCAATCTTTCCACACTGAAGCCAGAGTGATCTTCGAAGGATTCAGAACTAATAATATAATTCCCTCAATTAAAAGTCTTTAATAGATTTTCACTTGCCCTTAGGGTAGAATCTTAACTAGTTGCTTGATCTTCAAGCCTCACATAAAAACCTCAGGTCTGCTAAAAAGAGGGTCCCTCCAATTTAGATAAGAGTTGTGACTACTCCAGGGTTGTATCAAAATTTTTACCTAATCTTATTTTCATGTTATGGAATTTCTAGACACTAATAACATCTCATGAAATACTGACTGCAAACTTAAATTTCATATTTACGGGTTGTGGCTTATCAATTGCAGAAATGGCTCCAGTGCTTCTCTTCTTGTATCTGTATTCTCTGCAACGTGACTTTACAGTTCTTCCTGTTAAGGAGTAGAGTCGAGTCTATTTCCCCATGTCTTGAATCTGCCAGCCCTGTGATTTGGTTTAGCCAATAGACTGTGGCAGAAGTAAGGGAGGGCCAATTCTCAGCCTTAGCCTCAAGAACCCTTGCTTGCTTCTTTTCCCTTTTGGGAACCCTGCCACTGCCAGGAGGACAAGGACAGACTAGCCTGGTGAGGAAGAGCGGCCAAGTGGAGAGCTAAGTTGTTACACTTGAGACCAGCCATTGTAGACCAGCCACCAGCCAGCTGATCCTGAAACATACAAGGCAGCCCCGCAGAGAAGAGCGGAGCCACCTACCCAACCTGTGCCTTACCACACAATCTTGAGTGAGTCCAGTTGAGGTCTGAAGAACTGTCCAGCTGATCCATAGACTCATGAGCAGTAATTAATGTTTGGAGTCACTGAGTTTTAGGGTAGTGTATTTTTGTAGCTGTTGCTAATAGGTACAGATACTAGTGCCTTTTCCATCCAGTTAGTGAAAAGGAGACTCAGTAAAAAAATAGAAAATGTTACATCTGTACTTAGAAAATAATCATTATTGATGTTTAGAAGGATCTGACAAATGCGTCTGCCTATTCCTAAGAATTTGCATAGAATGGTGGAGTTTGAGCATTTTTCTATTCAGATTTATTTTAAAAATAGAAAGGACATGCACAGTATCTTTGTTTTTTAACTGGAACCATTAGAGCTAACATGATTATTACCAGAGAAGAAACTAGTACAAAAGACATTTTGCCAAAATGTCTGTCCTGTGGTTTTTGAAGGAAATGTTAAACTTATATAGAAAAAAGAACACTTGACTTCCATTTTTGATATTATGGCAGAATATTTTTAAAAAGCTTTCAAGATCTAAAAAATACATAATGTAAAAAGCACAATCAAATGTTAAATATAATTTTTAAGTGCACTGCTAAGCTGGCAAGATACTAAGAGAAATCTTCAGAAGCCAAAAATAAGAAAACATGAATCCAGAAAAATAAGAAAGAGAGCTCTAAATCTCACAGCCTTAGTGACCCAGCCCTGAAAATGTGGTATTCTCAATGAAAGGATGTGCTTGGACCAAAACTTCACCTAGAGAAGAAAGCTTAGTAAAAGTGAGGAAAATAAGACGATAGAAGTAAGTCCAAAGATATCAGCAATCACAATAAACGTAAATGTACTGAACTTTTTAGTTCACAGAGGTTGTCTCATGACGTTGAAAAAAATCCAGCTAAAAGTTGCTTATAAGTACCATGCTTAAAATATAAGTTAAGAAATCTTTGAAAATAAAAAGTGAAAAATATATCAATATATCAGACAAATAATAATTTTAAAAAGCTTGGAGAGATTTAACATGAGAAGAAATAACACTTAAGATGAAAAAGCATAATATCCTGAAAGATGAAACAATTCTTGTGTGTATCTAAAAGCATGGCTTAAATTTTTTTTTTTTTTTACTTAGGTAAAATGAACTGAATTACGAGTAGAAGTTGACAAATCAACCCTTTCAGTAGGAGATTTGAATGTAATGCTCTTTGTTATTGATTGACCGAGGAGGTCCCAAATCAGTAAGAATATCGGTGAGTGGAGTCACCAAGTTACTCCACTCACCAAATACTACATTTGATATAATGCCTCTGTGTTGTATACGGCACTACAAAATTGTTGAATACACATTCTTTTCAATGTAATGGAAAATGTTTTAATAAATGACCGTAGACCTTCTAGGTAGCTGAAGACAGTGGAGAGTGGTATGCTAAGTGACCCCCCCAGATCTCCTCTCCAAGTGATATGAAATAAATTCACAGCTACTGAATTTCTGTGCAGAAGTACACCTTCAACATTGCTTGAAGACAGGGGATGTGAAGACTGCAAAATAACTATGAGCCCTGCAGTCCTACACATTCCTGTTCTTCCCCTGTCACGCTCATGACAGAGCTTTGCAGGGTACAAATGCAGACTGAGGAAAACTGCTGCTAGGAGAAAGAGGGATGCTGACTGGGACCTTGAGGAAGAGTTGGAGAGACCACCACAAAGATTAAATACAACCCAAATCTGAAAACACTAAAAGGGAAACTGAGCAAATCAGAAAAGTATGTTAAAGTGTTATTTTTAGGGCTAGGCCAGCAATTTGATGAGACAGTCTTACAAATGCATAGCTTTTCAGAGAGGAGGAGAAAAGGTGAAAAGGAATGAAGAAGGGTTCTTTGGCAATTGGATGGTGGAGAGAAGAAGGAAAGGGGGTATAAAACAAAACTACAGTCTTAGAGGACTCAGAACCATTTTCTCTACCTCCAAATCAAATAAACAGAAAAATGAACCAAATAAACCAGCTAAAGTACCTGGACTTTGCCAGACTGACAGAAAAGAGCACCAAAAATTGTCCAATATCACACAGTGAACAAAAGGAGAATAAAATCTATACAGGTACATTGAAGAAAATCAGGAAATTAATTTTCACACAAATCAACACAATGAGGTAGAGGAAAATACCTCCCCTGCCCTGAAAAACAACCAAGAAGTAGAAGAAAAACTATGTCTGCACTCCAAACAGAATTCAATATAAAGCATATAAGTATATGAAAACCTGCCTTTAATAAGAAATCTGAAAACCAAAAACAAATTGGAAAAGAAAAACAAAGAAAAATGAAAAATAGTATTCATAATGAGCTCAGGAAATAAATGGAAGGAAAAAGGCAAAATTACCTCAAAAATAAGGGTGAATTACAAAGCACCCAAGGGAGAACTGACTCAAATGAAGGTTAATAAGAAGCATCAAGGAAAGATAGGAAAACTTTCAAGAGAATACAAACGACATAGAGCAGTAAAATAGATCAGAGAAATTAGTAGAAATGTAAGATAGGCAGTGAAGGAATAATCTTTGTATTATTTGACTCCCTGAAGAAGAAAAACAGTGTTCATAATTAATATTTAAAACTATAATCCAATAAAACTTTTCAGAAAGAGAAAAAATCCTGAATCTCTACACATTGAAAGTGCTTACAAGGGAAAATTAAACCTGAAAAATTAACTCTTGAGATTTAGCCTGTTTCAAAGATACAGGGTATTCTCAAGGATAATAGGCAAAAAGAACAAGTAATATACAAAGGCAAAATAATTAGACTGGTATCAGACTTCAAAACCAACATACAAAGAAAGCAGGGCAACAATAGAACTGTTTTATTTATTTTTAAAGCATTTATTTTATTTTTGGCTGCATTGGGTCTTTGTTGCTGCGTGTGGGCGTTCTCTAGTTGCGTTGAGCAGGGGTTACTCTTCGTTGCTGTGTGTGGGCTTCTCATTGCGGTGGCTTCTCTTGTTGTGGAGCATGGGCTCCCAGTGCACGGGCTTCAGTAGTTGCAGCATGCGGGCTCAGTAGTTGTGGCGCACGGGCTTAGTTGCTCCGCGGCATGTGGGATCTTCCTGGACCAGGGCTTGAACCTCTGTCCCCTGCACTGGCAGGCAGATTCTTAACCACTGCGCCACCAGGGAAGCCCGAACTCTTTTATTATTGTTATTATTGTCATTATTAGTCTCAATGAATGTAACGAAAGTATAGCCCTTCCTAAATACTACTGCAAATCTTTTAAAAGAGCAAACAGCAAATGTAGTAAATTGTACATAATTACACAAGATTGATACAGTTGAGACCAAATGCACCAGCCACAGCAGATGGGGTTGACTCACCTAGTTAAAAGAGAAAAAGATTCATTTTGGCACCCAAAACAAAACCCAACTGTATACTATTTTATTGGAGACACATCTAAAACAAGGTGATTCAAAAAGGCCAAAAATAAAGGGGTGAACATAAGCAAAAGGGCACAGAGGAAAGCAGGGGTCCTGGTATCCAAGTGGAATGCAAGTCTCAAAGCATTAAGCATCACAAAGAAGGACACCTTCAATGCTAAAAGCCACGATCCACAATGAATCTATAATATTTATGAGTGTGGATGTTCCAAATAACCCAGCAGCAGCCCTTCTGAAACAAAACTATAGGAGATGTAAGAAGGCAGGTAGCAACCCCCTAAATAATAGGTGACTCCAAGTACATGACGCTCAGCACAGGGCAGATCAGGTGGACAAAAGATCAGTAAGGAGTTGGAAGATGTAAACAACATAATCAGTAGGATGGGTCTTATGGAGATAATGGAAACTCTACACCATGACAGTAGAGATTATAGATTCTTCTTAAGTGCTTATTGCACACGCACAAAAATCGATCACGTATCATTCATAAAGAAAATGTTAATTTTATGAAGTAGGAATATGGCAAATAGCATTCTCTGATCACTATGCACTAAAAATAGAATTTCCTAACAAAAACAAAGCATACCAGGAGCTTTGAAGGAAATAGAAATGATCAGTTTACAGGGGGAAGACCAGAAACATACGCACCTAGTTTGTAGAGTGGCAGGGGCGTGAATCTTCATTGATGTCAAAGTGATAGTGTTGGATTTAAGCTCAATTCAGCAAAACTTTGTTTTTCCTACTCTGCAAAATACTGGGTGTTCAGAAATGAAAAACTCTTCCTTGCCTTGGAGAAACTCCCAGGAGAGGTGGGTAATTATGATCGTTGTTACAGTGGCAGAATTAATCAAGTACTATGGGAAAATACTCAGCATCTAATTTAATAATTCTACAGTTTTGCTGCTTGTGGAGGATCAGGGTCTTATCAGGTAGAAGCCCTCCTAACCCTGTGCTGTTTTTCTTCTACACCTTGTGGCCTGGATACTGCAAATCATGGTTCAGAGACTACACACAGTAGGTATTCAGTACAATTAAAGCTCAACTAATGATTTTTATTGATCTCACTTCTGTAGTTTACAAGTACTTTATATCATCTTATTATTTACACGTTATGATAATTTTTAAAATAAGAGGTTATAATTCCACTTCATACATGAGGATCTTCGCCTGAACAGATCTTTTCTGAGATGCTTCCTCCTCTAGGATCTCTTCTCATTTTGGAATAGCAGTGAGATGGCTGGTTGTGTTGTTTTTATTTGTACAAAATAACTTTTACTTTTTTAATAACCTGAGTTAGACCTGTTTATTTTACATCATTTAGAAAGTGCAAAGTACAAAAAGAAGAAAATAAATATTTACACTGTTACCCAGATGAGCACTTTTCGTACTTTGGTCAGTATTCTTGCACTTTTCTCTCTCCCATCTCCCCATTCCTCCTTAGCTTCTTTCTTTCTTCCTCCTTCTCTTTCATTTGCACCTTCTCTTTCATTTGCACCTTCTCTTTGTGTAGAATTAAAAATATTTTATGTATCTACTGTTCTTTTACACAGTGTGATGGTGGTACCAGGGAAGATAAATTACAAGTGTGCAGATTGAGGAAGGCCTTCTTGGAGATGGTGCCTTTGTTACTGAATGCAAGTTTGTGTGCCTGATGTGCAGTTGAGGGCAGACAAACCAAATATCAGAGTCTGGAGTAGAGAGAGGTTTCTTGCAGGCCTATGCAAGGAGATAGGTGGCTCATGCCCACCAAGCCCGGAACTCCCTGAAGGGTTTCAACAAAGCATTTTTAAAGACAGGGTGAGGGAGGGGCGTGTTGGCTGTTGCAAACTTCTTCACGTTGGAATCCTTTGTTCTTGCAGCTCTCCAGCCGCCCATGTAGGTCAGGTCACCATGTTCTTGTAAACCTCCTTCAGGGCAAACGTTATGCTCTATTCTGCAACATTTTATCTCTATATGAATGGGGAAGTGTTATAATCTTAGAGGTGGGAGCCTTGAGAATGGGCTATCCTGTATATTTCAGGTTACAGGCAACATTCTTACCTCGAAACAACAGCCATAGAATACAAATGTTCAAGTAAAAGAAACATCTAATACAGAGTCAGATTTGTTCTTCCCCCTTGTAGCTTCTGGGTTTCAGAGAATTGGGGAAGATTTTTGACAGGCAAAAGTGGGGGAGATCATGGTAGATAAAGTTCTCTTACTAAAGGCACAGAGGCAGGAAAATTTAGACTGTGTTGCGGAAATGCAAATACTTGTGACTATATGTTTGTCCACAATCATAAAAGCATGAATAATAACAATAGTTAATGGTAATACTAAGTACTTTGTATGGGCCACGCACTATTCCAATCTTGGAAACATTATTTAATTTTGTCACATTTACATGAGGTAGGTTCTGCTATTAATCATGTTACAGATAAGAAAACAAAAGCCTAGTGGGATTAAGTAGTAACTTGGTCCAAAATTGGGAAGTGATAAAGCTGGGATCAGACAGAGGAAGGCTGACTGTAGATTTGTGCTTGTACCCATAAGTAAAGTGACCAGTGAACCAAAATTTCTGGGCTTGTCCCAATTTCAAAGTTTTGTTATAAGGTTATTTACATGGGATTGGATTATTTTATTGCATTTTATTGTCAGAAAAGCTACTGATGATAGATTACTAAGAAAACCACATACTCCGTTGTTTCTTATACTGTAAACCTCACTTCTCACCAGTATTAAAACATTCTAAATTTTATAGTACACGATACTGAACTGAAATAGGAGTAGTTAAAAAAAGTATAGACTTCAAGGTCCTTATTTTTCTTATTTTAAGTGTATACTTGAACCTCAAGGAATGAGAAAGAAATTTATAATGAGGTCCTTTTACTATGTCAGTACCAGAAGTCTCTTGTGTGGAATCCAAGAGAGACCTCTCTCCTAATGAATTTTTATTGTCACTAGTATAATGGTGATGTTCCAAATGTGTTATCCATAAGTGAACTTAGTGGAATTTTAATAAAGATATTTTATCCCTTGCCTTCCTATATTTTTATCCTAATTTGCCTGTGATTAAAATATATTTTCAATAATAGTGTTATAATATGTTTAGAATTTATCAAATATCTTATACATGACAGGCATGTTCTGAGCCAAACATGTCTAAGCCCTGTGACAACTCTGTTATCTGTTTCCCAGATGAAGAAACTGAGGCTCAAATTAGTACAGTGAAAACAAGATTAAAATTCAGGCTTGTGCAGCTCCAAAGCTCATGCATGTTGTACTCTGTGGTGCTAAAGGTCTGGTTCTTTCAGAACAAAAAGTGGTCATTGAAAAAAAATAGAAGGTTTTACTCTTTTTTCTGATGTGAACAGAGGAAGTGGTTCTTAGCTCTAAGCCTCCCCCAGTTATTTTCACTGATGCTGCTGTCCTGCAGAGAGCTTTCCCATACAGAGTAACCATAAAGTACCACAGCCCACGGGAAACCTGAGAAGGAGCTACAGCCTTCCTGTAAGCAACAGATGGTTACTGTTTAAATGAGGCTAAACTCTGGATCTCATCGATGAAGTGATTTTAGGTTTTTGCCAGGTGGGTGGGTTTGGAGGGTTACTCAAGGGAACCAAGCTAGTAACAAGGTTTAGGAGGAGAAAAAGGAAGAAGAAGTAAACAAACCAAATTTGTCTGTAGCTTTTTTCTCTCTTATATACTCTTCAGTCACAGTCATGTGGAAGGTTGTATTTTTCTGCCCCCTCCTTACCCCAAATAGAGGAGGAGGGATGAAGGGAGGGCATGGCAGGCTGTTGAAATTTGTAGTGTGTTGGCGTCTAGCAAGTGAGTTTTGCTGTGGGGTAAGTCCTGGGGCTTGTTTTCTGCCTTCTTGAATAGAGCCTTTCCATCTTTGCCAAGCCTGAAGTTAATGTGGTCAAGGGATTTATTATGAAATGTACTAAATCTTGGCCTGGAGCTAATTGCATATAACAAGAAGCGTGTTAGAGGCTTGGACCTGAGAAGTGATACATGCAAAAAGCATTCTCTTTCTGATGCTGCTGAAAGAGGTTTTGTGTAGGGGAATGTCTGCATGTCTGCGCTTATTGCTAATGAGGTAACCCGTCACCCAAAGCATATTTCTGAGTTACTTGTTAAAATAAATGCAGAGTCCTCTCTCTCTCTCTTTCTCTGAAATTTACCAACAATTGGCAATTGAAGAATGAGTATTTATTTACTAACTCCAACTCTACTTGTAAAACTCTTACTATACCATAAAAATACATTAATGGAAGTTTAAAGTACATAATTACAAGTTAGAATAATTCGTATGTAAAAATATAAAAGGCAGCCAGAGAGCTATTGTATTAACTCAAGCTGCATTAACAAAATACCATAGAGTTGGTGGCTGAAACAACAGAAATTTATTTTCTCATAGTTCTGGAGGCTGGAAGTCTGAGATCCGGATACCAGCATGGTGGGCCTGGTGAGGGCCCTCTTCCTGGCTTGCAGATGGATGATTTTTCATTGTATCTTCACTTGGGGGTGGGAGAGGGGCAGAAGGGGAGATTGAAAGAGAGCTAAGCTCGAGCTCCCTGCTGTCTCTTCTTATAAGAGCACTAATCCTATTCTCAGCTACCTGCCCCCCCCCCCCCCGCCAGTGACCTCATCTAAACCTAACTACCTCCCGAAGGCCCCACCTCCAAATACCATCACATTGAGGAGTAGGGCTTCGACGTACACATTTGGAGGGGGGGGGCACAATTCAGTCCATGAGAAGAATTTAAAGGAAAAAACAAATATTGCATTTTTTTAAGCCCAGTGTATGTCCTTAAAACTTTATTTTAAAATTTACTTGAAAGGTAATAATTGAATAACCTAAAAGTAAAAATTGAGTAATATTTTTATCTTTTTCTGTTGTCTTTGTGAAGTTTTGTTATATGAATTTTCTCAAAGCTTTATTGGGATATTTATATTTATAGTCCTCACAATACCCTAATGTATGCATTGTATGTACTTGTTTGGTTAAAAACTTAAACACGTTTAGCACTTTCCTACAGTACATACCACATATATCTTAATTTACTGAAATATACAAGATTAAACCAATAAAATTGGTTCAGTGAAACAGTCACATCTTCTCAATTATTAGGAGAAACATATTTTGCAGATAATTCTCTTCCCCTCTGATGGCAAAAGCTGATTAACAAGGTATGTTTAGGAAGTAATGTAAAGTTTCATATTTTCCTAGATTAACAATTTTTGTGTGCATGTAAAGCTAAGACTGATACTTAAAAAGTAAGTGGGAAGAGATAAATGGGATGATTGTAGTGGTCCCCATCATACGGTTAACACTGATCTTTTTGGTACTAGTGGTTTTGGTTTTTGTTTTTGTTTTTTGCGGTACGCGGGCCTCTCACTGTTGCGGCCTCTCCCGTTGCGGAGCACAGGCTCCGGACGCGCAGGCCCAGCGGCCATGGCTCACGGGCCCAGCCGCTCCGCGGCATGGGGGCTCTTCCTGGACCGGGGCATGAACCCGTGTCCCCTGCATCGGCAGGCGGACTCTCAACCACTGCGCCACCAGGGAAGCCTGGTACTAGTGGTTTTTGAAGTGGCAGTAATCCTGAATCTAAAACAAGGCAGTAGTGGCCACACATTTTAATTCTGGCACAGCAAAAAGGAAATGTTGAAAGTGTTTGTAACCTTTGGAAGAAAAAAGTACCATTCAAAAATAGAAGAGTATGGGCTTCCCTGGTGGCGCAGTGGTTGAGAGTCCCCCTGCCAATGGGGTCCGGGAAGATCCCACATGCCGCGGAGCGGCTGGGCCCGTGAGCCATGGCCGCTGAGACTGCGTGTCCGGAGCCTGTGCTCTGCAACGGGAGAGGCCGCAACGGTGAAGGCCCGCATACCGCAAAAGAAAAAGAAAAAAAAAAAAATAGAAGAGCAAAGAAATCTTTTGTATTCATTAATATTTAGGGCTTACCAGATCAGTTTGAATTTTTATCAAGTACCAGAAGTTGGCACTGATCAGGGTGATAAAAACCTGATGATTTACAGAGAAGGAATGGTTTCTTTGCTTGTTCATTCATTCATTCAAAATTGATTTACTGAGGTTCTCCTGTGTATTGAGGCACCATGCCAAGCACTGTGACAGAGAGACAAATCAGTGATAGCTTTTACCCTTGGGTACTTAATTTTGTATTTACTTAACCAGTATTAAATTGAGCCCCTCCTACATATACAGTACTGTCCTGTCTCTTGGGACTGAAGCTACAAACATCATTAAAAATGGTCCTTTTCAAAAAACCTTGCATCTCATTTAGGGAAATACAAACACATAATTGCTCCTAGTTATTAAGTTTAATAACTTGAGATTTGCTGCCAGGTCTAAACAGAAGTTAACGTTCAAGAGGAACATATAGCTTTCCAAACCATTCACCAAGTCTGGTATGTGTTATCGCAGTAGTTTATGTCCTTGCTACCCAACGGGTGGTCTCAGGACCAGCAGCAATGTCATCACTTGATAGAGATTACTAGAAGTGTTAAGAATCTCAGGTCTCCCTCCAGACCTACTGAGTCTACATTTTAATAGGATCTCCACACTTGATTCATATACATGTTGAAGTTTAGGAAGCTTTAATACAAGGTTTGACTTATATTTATATGAGAAGAGATTTTATCTGATCTCATAGCTGAGTTATTTTATTTGCACATGTGTTCTTTTAACAAGCGTTTATTGAACACAAGAATTTATTGAACATGTACCAGGTACTCTACTGGGAGCTGAGGACAAAAAACAAACAACTTTTAGCCACAACTAATTGCTAAATAAATTCTGTAACCTAGTAAAGAAGTAATTATATCAGTATGGAGAGTAAGGAAACTTTCTAGAGAAGACATAATATCTGAACCAGACCTTAAGAGTTTGGCAAGGATTTCTTTAGGAGGAGAGCGAGAAATATCCCAGGTTCTTTCTCAGATTCCATTTATCTCTCAACTTTTGAATAGGTGAATTACTAGAGATAGGCTTTTGAGAGTCTTTTAAAAATTATTAGGTAGCACCTAAATCAAGGTTTGTGTATTTTGGTGCATTTTGTCAATGGGATGAGTATATTTCTTAAGGAAATGTGACATAATGAGCATTGGCGTTCAGTGTGAGTAATTTTACATTCTGAGCCTCAGTTTTTTTTTCATCTGTAAAGTGGGAATGTCAGTTTTGCAAGGTTTTAATCAAGATTACTGGTGCAAAGAATTTAACACTGTGGAGTCCAATAAATTGTAACTTATTAATGTTTATAGGAATGATTTTTTTGACATAATGTTGCTAATTTATTTTAGCAAAAGGAAAATACAACAATGTGACATGTTTAAAATAAAAATACTCCCCTATAATAGTAATAATAAAAAATATCAATAAATCCTCCTTTATAATCTAAGACATGAAAAGATTAAAAATGAGAAATAATGAGTCATCATGTCCAAACACTGAAAAAAAATATTTCCACCTTCTTAAAGAGGATACTTACGAACTCAACATTCTCCTCTGGCTCTAGACTCTACACTTTAGTTTTTATAGTCCGTCCCAGGACAGGCCCTCTCTGTCTGTAGTAATGGGCCATTTCAGTCCTTCTTAATGAGGCTTCACCTTAATGTCTTTTAAATATTTGAATAGTAAATTTGTGTGAAGTGGACCCTTCACCATGTTGTGTGTGGGCTTCCTAAGAAGAAATACATCCATGTGTTCTTAGAAAAAATATGACTTCTTTTTTTTTTATTTCATGAATTTGGGAAACACATTTAAGTTCCAGGCTAATATAGAGCAGCTGAGTCTTTCTCACATAAACAGAAATTGAAATTGGCTTTCTCTGAAAGAGATGTTCTTTATTCAGTGCTCAGGAACTGGGTTTACTTGCTGTTCTATAGCTGGAGTCTCACTTGACTTCAGGCAGGATTTCTTGGTGCCTTCCCATTCATTTAAAATGGCCATCTGAGAACCACCAGTAGAAGGCAAAATGTCAATGGGAGGTATTAATCTGAAGAAATATGAGAATGGTGCAGAGAACCTACTGCTGTGTGGCATAGGCAGAAATGGGTAACAACATAAAGTGGGCTGAGGGATAGAATTTGAGTCCCGAAGTGAAATGTGCTACTCAAGGTAAACAGTCCATTGTGGTTATGTTTGGCAGTTCTTAGGAGCCTTGTCATGTTAATGTAGTTATTGAAATTGAATTTGGAAATTGTACTGTTACTCTCACATTTCACTTAAAAACAGTGCTGCTAACTCCCACCTTGAGAGAGATCACATGTATCTCATAAGCAGGGCACTGCTAATAGTGAAATGAAATACTGTGAAAACACAAACGACTTGTGTTTTCTTTTCCCAACTTGCTTGCAATGAGATGCATAATGTAAAACTAACCCACTACCAAGTTCTCTTCACAAATGCACAAATGGTACCCACTGTATGTCAGAGATCACCCTGGGTCTCTGTGACCTTGGCAACATTTCAGGGGTTACCTTTTCGCATGGATCAACTTTCCTTGAACAGTTTCTCCAACGTATTGGCACAGACCAGCTTTTCTTAAACAGTAAGCATTTATACCTTTTTCCCACGTATTTTTCCTTATGGAACATAGCTATTATAGTCTTTGTAGAAGAGAGAGAGAGAAAGAAAGAAGAAAAAGGAAGAGAGGAAGCAAGGAAGGAGGGGGAGAGGGAAGAACGGGCTGGGGAGAGAGAGGGAGAGAATGAAGAAAAGAGAGAAGAAAAAGAGAAAGGAAGAAAGGAGTCCTAATTACCATTTGTATTGAAGTTTCCACAGCGTTAGGGCAATGTTGTCACACTTGATTTTAGTTCACATTTGTCCCTTTTTTAATTTTAAAAGATGGGCTCTTTCAGGATTTCCTTTTGAGAATACTTTATATTGCTTATTGCCCCCAGTAGAACAGTTTAAAAGATACTTATGATATAAGACATGTATTTTCCTTGACATATCATTTGATTGCTTTTCTAATAGGGAGGAGTTGTAGATTTGACTTTTGGTTATTTTGGAATTATTTGAAGAAAAGAAACTTCCAATTTTTTTCAACTTGCTAATTTTAGGCACTGAATACTGAGAGAGGCTGCTGTTTTTTTGTTTTTTGTTTTCCATTTTAGTGTACTTCTTACTGTGACTGTATAAAGAGTCTTTTGATCATTATTGGATTTTTAAAAATTATATTAAATCCATCACGATTCTACTAATTTCTTCTTCGTGGTTCTCTGAGGATTAGGCAGAACAGTTATTCTGCAAGTACCAGGATACAGAAGAATAGTAGTAGAAAATAGTTAATATCTATGTCTTAAGTTCTTTAATGTAACTTCTCATTGGAGAGACCTGGTAGTATCGTGTCCAACTATTAATGTAAACAAGTATCAACAACATTCTTTTTTCTCTTGGTTTTACAGCTGTATACCTCGTCCAAAGTTGAAAATGTGTTAGTTCTTGAAAGAAAAATATCCCTCATTGCTTAGATTAATGGCGCTTCAAGACATGTTTATTCAAAGATGGCAGCAAAGAGGTGAATAGGCTAAATGCACAGCATTAGAGATCAGTGTCATATACAACAGATGCAGTCAGTGGACTGTTTATGTAGCTGCCCTCAATTTTTCCTTGATTTATAATCTATGAGAAAATTGAAATGTTTTGTCTATTTTTAAAAAAATAAAAATAAGGACGTTTTAGGCAAAAATCTGTTAATTCTAAAATTCACTTAATGAAGAAGGCTTAGCCTGCTGTGATTCAGCTCTGATGTTGTTATACATTCAGGTTCTTTCAAGAGTTGCTCCATCAGGCAGTTGAATCAAGGAAAATTATCTTGGTTTTGGTATCTTAGAGGCAGCTTACCGTATATACATATAATCCATTGGTTAAATTTGAACATACGGCACTTGGAAGTAATCGTTAAGAAATACGCTGGTGTTTATGAGGTGGGTGACGTTCGTCTTTTTTAAAGGTATCAAAAATATGTTCTATATATCACTTAATTTTCTGATTGTTTAATTTAAACAGTTCCTAAATTGGTATGTTTCTTTTGTGTCCAGCTACTGGGAGTCATCATATGAGCATGCTAAAATACGCAGAAGTGATTGCACTGTATACTTTATTTAATGCTAAAATGTGACGCAAACATACCAATCATTACAAAAAAAAAAAAAAGGAATCAACCTGTGTTTATATATAGCGTTTCTTAAAAGAGCTTCTGATTGGCATTTGAGTTGAAGTCTATTGGTGACATAAATATATATTTGAGTGTTTTGTGTGACCACTCACACCAGTATGACATTTTGGATGTTACTAGCATTCTTTTAGCAAGGATAGCAGTAAAGACTTTCTACTTCTAGAAATTTATTTTTCATTGAATGATGTAGTCCTGGTTAAAAGCTCTTTGGGGATTTATTAAAAAAAAAAACCAAACAAACAAACTTCCCTAATACTAACTCAAAGGATAAAAGTGAATAAATAGTAGCTTTCTTTTAGAGGTTTGAAAAAATGTTTATCCCCTTGTTGAAGTTGATGTAACTCTCAAATTAGTGGGATATATGTGTGTGTCTACATAGCCCATGAGTATTTTTGATAGTTAAATTTAGGTTGATGGTCAAAACATCTCTTCCAGTACAGAAAGAGAAAAGTTTGAGAATGGAGTTTTTTAAATTGACGTTTGATATTTGGTCTTACGTGATTGATCTGATGCTGAGTTTGCTGTATATAAATCTGAAAGTTGAAAATTAGCTCTAATTTGAGCATGATTTTTTATACCAATAATTATGAATATCATTTATTTGGTTATATTTTAATGTTAGGAACTTATCAAAGTTCAAAACTACCAAAAATCAGTAAAGTGCTCTAGAGTATATTTACAATTGTAAAATGTTTATGAATTGATTCTACAATCTAAATGAGAATGTAAACCTTTTGAAAAAACATAACTATGTAGTTATAAAACTTTTTTCTTTTTTTTTTTTTTTAACATATTTTGGGTTACGTTAAGTCTCCAGAGTTTTGTAGGAGTTTTTTCATTTGTTCCAATAAGTGAAATTAAAGCAGACGTTTGCCAAAAATTGTTGGCTTTCAGAATATTAGAATACGTCATAAAATGATTAAGAGCAAAACTAAGACCCTGTTTTATAGAGAGGCTTGGGCAAAAAAAAAATAATATAAACTATATCCTGACTCAAAAATAAGGAAAATGAAAGGATGGTATTGATTTGAAAGGTTGGATATCTCTTGTATTTATATTTAGTAGTCAGTGTATAGTAGGTTATATATAGTAGGCAATATTTATAAAATTCTGATTTATTTATACCTTCGGTTACTCATGAGTCTGAAAGGTTATGGGGAAACCTGAGATATTTACCGGATAGAATTTCCATACTTAAATGTCAGCCAGTCAGAATAGGTTTGAGGCCTCAACCTTGTTTTTCTAAAGCTTTCAGATAAGAGTTGCCCCCTCCCCACGGCTAAGCCTGGCTTTGCTGCTACACCACCATTATAGAGAAGGAGAATCAGCCCCCTGACTGAAATGACATGATGCGGCTTTTGTCCCAGCTTTTCTGCTTATGTAGGATGACCTTGAGTGGACTCTGAAACGTTTTGTGCTCCCCATGTAAATAAGTGATAATAATACCTGTGATTCACAGAGATTGAAGTCATTGTAGATGATGTGATATATTTGAAGGCATTTGGGAGATTTTTCTGGTGAGGTATTAGTCTTACGTCTTCTAACCACCCAAAAAACTGGAACATTTGTATCTGCCAACTACCCCTTTTTCAGCACCTCCTGCCCTCAAAGTATCTACTGTATTTTTAGTAAAAGTTTAAAAATTTGAAAGAAGGAAAAAGTCAGCTGTAATCCTGTATATTTCTTTCTGGTATTTTTTCTATGCATTTAAAATAAGAATTAGGGCTTCCCTGGTGGCGCAGTGGTTGAGAGTCCGCCTGCCGATGCAGGGGACACAGGTTCGTGCCCCGGTCCGGGAAGATCCCACATGCCGCGGAGCGGCTGGGCCCGTGAGCCATGGCTGCTGAGCCTGCGCGTCCGGAGCCTGTGCTCTGCAACGAGAGAGGCCACAACAGTGAGAGGCCCGCGTACCGCAAAACAAATAAATAAATAAATAAAATAAAATAATTAAAAGCAATAATGTATGTATTCTTTTGTAAGTTCCTGTTTACATGTAATGTCATAACTTTTTTTTCTGAATTCTTTTTAAACATTATGTTTGATGGATATATAAGATGTTCATCCAAGAAGATGTACTGTGGTTTACTTAACTCTTGTTCTATACTCAGAAGTTTAGATTGTTTCTAGTTTTTTTTAATGCACAGAAAATTTTGTATTCAGTTTAATGCATTAATTACATCTTTTTATACATTTTTTATATTTTTCATTATGGTTTATCATAGGATATTGAATATAGTTCTCTGTGCTATACAGTAGGACCTTGTTGTTTAATCCATTCTCTATACAATAGCTTACATCTGCTGACCCCAGCCTCCCACTCGATCCCTCCCCCAGCCCCCTCCCTCTTGGCAACCTCGTCTGTTCTCTATGTCCATGAGACTGTTTCTGTTTCATAGGTAGGTTCATTTGTGTCATAGTTTAGATCCCACATATAAGTGATATCATATGGTATTTGTCTTTCTCTTTCTGACTTACTGAATTTAGTATGATAATCTCTGGTTGCATCCATATTGCTGCAAATGGCATTACTTCGTTCTTTTTTACGGCTGAGTACTATGCCATTGTATATATGTACCACATCTTCTTTATCCATTCACCTGTTGATGGACATTTAGGTTGTTTCCATGTCTTGGCTATTGTGAATGGTGCTGCTCTGAACATAGGGGGTTATGTATCTTTTTGAAATATAGTGTTGTCTGGCTATATGCCCAGGAGCAAAATTGCTGGATCATATGGTAATCCTATTTTTAGTTTTCTGAGGAACTTCCATACTATTTTCCATAGTGGCTGCACCCACTTAACATTCCCACCAACAATATAGGAGGGTTTCCTTTTCTCCACACCCTCTCCAGCATTTGTTATTTGTAGACTTTTTAATGATGGCCATTCTGACCACGTGAGGTGATAACTCATTGTAGTTTTGATTTGCATTTCTCTAAAAATCGCTGTTGAGCATCTTTCCATGTGCCTTTTGGCCAGATTGTAGTTTTCATATTAAAGATATGTGCTACAGGAAGATCTTAATCCATAAAATTTGATCTGATTTTGGCATGTTTTCTTAATATTGATTCTTAGTGGATTACTGAATCAAGGGGTAGAAGTACTTTAATGATCTGTTAATTACTGAGAAATTTTTTTTCTGGGAGATTTTAAATGTAGTTTAAAATTTTCCCCTGGACTAGGCATTTTCTTTGCTTTTCTCGCGTTAAACACTCTCTATTTTTAGAGGCCTAGTTCTTTCTAAAACCCTTTCCAGACTCCTCCCAGCACACTTGATGAAGCTCTCACATTTTCCCAAGTGCTTGGTGACCGCCCCCATCCCCAATTTTATTAATTTATTTTGAAAATTCAGTCTGTTATCTTGAGATAGTAGCAATTATATTTGTATTAGTTTCCAGGGCTGCTGCAATAAAATACCACATCCTAGTGGTTTAAAACAACATAAATTTGTATTAGTTTCCAGGGCTGCTGCAATAAAATACCACATCTTAGTGGTTTAAAGCAACATAAATTTGTTCTCTTATAGTTCTTGAGGGCAGAAGTCCAAAACCAGTTTCACTAAGGCTGAATCAAGGTGTCAGTGGGTCCAAACTCACTCTAGAGGCTCTAGGGGAGAATCCATTCCTTGTCTCTTCCAGCTTCTGGTGGCTGTTGGCATTCCTTGACTTGTGGCCACATCGCTCAGTCTGTCTCCATGGCCACATTACCTCCTCTTTTTCTATGTGTGTGAAATTGCCCTCTTTCTCGTATAAGGACACTTACGATGGCACTTAGGGTCCACCTAGATAATCCTGGATACTCTTCCTGTTACAGTGTCGTTAATCTCATCTGCACAGATCTTACCATATAAGGTAACATTCACAGGTTCTAGGGAGTGGGACCTGATGTCTTTGGTAGCCACCCTTCAGCCCCTACAGTAATTTATTACTAAGATGAGTAAGGTAATTTGAATGATGATTTGGATTTTTAAAAAAATTTCATGTATTTAGAGCAAAATAACTGATACTGTTGGGAAATGATATAGTTGAATATGAAGTATGAATATGAATATAAAGATTGGAAGAGCTCCAAGTAGTATTCTCTTACTAGTATTATGTGACCTACTGTGAAACGTGGTTTATATGTATTTATGGAGATACAACAAAAGTATAGTTGATATTTATAGTTGGTGTTTAACAACTTTTCATTAGAAATGTGATATTTCCTAATTCAAGTTCATGTAAAATTCCTGAGAAAATTTATTATAGCCACGTCAAACTTAAGCAAGATAGTAAAACTTTACTTTTTGGTGTGGCAATGTTTCTACTAGAATTAAATTGGGCATTTTTCTCCCTCTAGATACCTGTGACGTCAGCTAAGTTTCCCTGTTCACCCACACATAGTGTGGTTATAGTTTCAGGTATGTATTTCTTTAAAAATCTAAAAAAAAATTGAGATGTCATTGACAAGGTATATATTTGTGACAATCTATACCAGGTTCAGAGCTTGCTATTCAAATTGCTACTGTACAGTTCCAGAAAATAGCAGGTTGTTACTTCCAGACTCCCAGTATGAGAGAGGAGCTCAGGGAAAGTGCGAGAAAAGGCAAGGGTTAGAAGTAACCTGCCAGTTCTAATCTTCAGAACCTTTGCATAAACAAGATTGGAATAAAAACAGTGTTGTTGTTTTTTTAAAATTTGGAAACCTGTAATTTATCCAATCATAACATTCCATGCTGAGTGCATGTACACTTTTAGAAAGACACCACACTGTAATGCACTAGGTCCCCAAATCTGCTTCAGTACTGCCTTTGTGTATAACTTGAATTTCAGATGTCAGTTGGCTGGATCGTGTATTTTTATATTGCATCTAGTGAAATGAAAAGATAAAATAGCCAGCAAAATATAGTCAGCATAGCACTAGTAAGTTTAAGAACATTTTACATATTAATCAGAATGTTAGGTTCTATATTTTTAATGCAAAATCATACAGGTACAATATAAGTTTTCCTGTGTATATGCACACAGAAATTTTCAGTGCTTAGCATTAGCTTAGGACCACTGACTACGATGGGAGTATATTAAAAGCAAGGGCAGAGTTCTGAGAAAAAGAGAAGTTAGCCAAAAAATCAATTAAAAATAAGCCGAGGGCTTCCCTGGTGGCGCAGTGGTTGAGAGTCCGCCTGCCGATGCAGGGGACGCGGGTTCGTGCCCCGGTCTGGGAGGATCCCGCATGCCGTGGAGCGGCTGGGCCCGTGAGCCATGGCTGCTGAGCCTGCGCGTCCGGAGCCCGTGCTCCGCAATGGGAGAGGCCACAGCAGTGAGAGGCCCACGTACCGCAAATAAAATAAAATAAGCCGAGCATTCTAAGCCTGATTATTTTGTGCAAGAATGCAGATGTCCACATTATTTGAGGCTGTATTTGGAACAGCAAAGAAACTGTCTGAATTATTTGATTAACAAGAATATCAATAAGTTGTTTGCCTGCTTCCTAGGGGTGTGGAAACAATTTTGCCTTTTGTTATGGTGAATCTTGGAACTCAAATAACTTACAAAATAAAGTATGCTTCTAGGCATGTTCAAAATATGCCCCTGGTCCATATCTCTGGAATCTGAAACATAATTCACCATAAAACAAAACCGAGCAACAAAACCCTAGAATAGTTAAAATAGCTCTTAAACATATGCCTCAGGAATGTCAGACCTCCTATGAGCCTGTCCTGTGCACATCTATATGAAAGGCAGAAAGAGGTCTTGTGACACTAATGGGCTGAGAGCCTGGAACTCTTTGGGCTGATGCCTATTCAGGCATACTTTGCTGTCAGTGTATGTGTGGAGTAGGTAGGGGGCCTCAGGTCATTCATTATAGGTTGAAACTTGTAAGTAAATGTATTCTCTTCTTTCTAGGCACTTTGGGCCTAGAAAAATCCAGTGTTTCTCAGATTGAGTGTCGTGACCCATAAATGGAGTTAATGACGTCAATTTAATAGGTCTCAACTAGCAACTGCATACATTGAGATACAATAAAATAGAAAATATCAGAGTGCTTCACATGTAAGGGTGAGCATTGTTTTGTGAATTTGTTTATATTCTGCAGTGTAATGTACAGATCTTCTAATAAGCTACTCTTAGATCTCCCTCATTCATGGGGAAGTGCTCTAATGTATGACTGGGTCTTTGTGTTCAGACCTTGGGAGCGGTGGAGACACCTGCATACATTGAGATACAATAAAATAGAAAATATCAGAGTGCTTCACATGTAAGGGTGAGCATTGTTTTGTGAATTTGTTTATATTCTGCAGTGTAATGTACAGATCTTCTAATATGCTACTCTTAGATCTCCCTCATTCATGGGGAAGTGCTCTAATGTATGACTGGGTCTTTGTGTTCAGACCTTGGGAGGGGTGGAGACACCTGTATGGCAGTTTATTATTGCTGGTACGTAGATGAGGTAGAAGCAGATGCAGAATGATCTTAAGCGATAAACTGTATTTAACTTGGCTGAGAGAGTTTTCCCTTGAGTTCTTGACCCGCTATTCACGCTCCTGAAATTGTGGATTTAGTCAACTCAAGAGGTTGTTCATAATCTAGGAAAGCGAAACTAAAACAGCAATGAAATGCCACTTTATACCCATCAGATTGGCAAAAACAACAACAACAAGCTGATAGCCCCAGCTTTGCCTGAATGTGGCAATAGAGGAATTATTTTCTATCACTTTGGAAGGCAATTTGACAAGTCTTGGTGAATTTGAAGATAGGTGTGTTCTCTGACCCTTGTAGCACTTATATGGCTGCGTGTTCACCGTGGAGGAAGGAACTCTTTCTCATGCACAGAGGAACACTTGCACGAGGGCATTTATTTCACCATTCATATATACATCTATACATGTCTATATTTCTATCTAAATAGATAGATATATGACTGTATAGATGCAGAGATCTGACCCCTGCTCTACCCTGCTGCATTTCAGCAGTGGAATGATTAAGAAGGTAATGCTCTTAATCATTTGATTTTTTATTTATTTTTTATTATTCTCAATTCAGTTTCTGCAAACTGTGTGTATGTGTGTGTATAGTGTGTGTGCGCGAAGGAAACAACCTGACCATCCCTTTACTAAGGGACAGATAACAAACTGAGGTTTATTTATGCAGTAAATACTTTATAGCCGGTGGAGTGAATGGGTTAGACCTACCTGTGCAAATGGGATACATAAAAAATAACAGGGAAGATAGAAAAAAAACAAACTGCAGAGAATTCACATAGTTTAATGCTATTTTTGTAAAACTTTGATACACAAAATACAATAATATCTATTATTAATAGGCATTTGTATGAAAATAAACAGCTTGAGTGGAAAATAATATTCTGAGGTTTGGTCAACTTTGTAGAGGGAGAGAGTGAGAAAGGATGGTGGTAATATAATACTTAATAGTACCTGGTGATGATATTTTAGCTATTATCTGTACCATTTCTGACCAAAAAAATAAAGGTTCTGAAGCACAAAAGTGCAAAATGTTAATATTTGGTAAATGTGGCTTGTAAGTACATGGGTGTGATACTGTTTTCTGAACTTTTCTCTTTGTCCTAAATGTTAAACAACTTAAAATATAGTCTATCCTATCTTTAAAAAGTAGAATTTAAAATTTTTGAGTTATAGATTAATAAGGTTTGTTTTTGAATTTCCATTAACTTTGAATGCGTTCACTTATAACTTAATATTTGTAAACTTTGTATCTCAACAGTCTCATTTGCTGATCTCTGCTATACTTGGCTTCATTTCAGTGAAGGAATGTGAAGGGAATAATGTGAAATGCTTTGGTACTTTGTTCTTGCTTATTCAGTCTCTGTTCTCAGTGTACCTTCACTAGAACAGAGGGCCATGAGGGCTGGCATTTTGGTCTCTGGCTCACCAGCATCTAGAGTAGTTAATGCCTGGCACTGGTAGGGCTCAGTAATTTTTGTTGAATGAATGAATAAAAGGATAAATAATGAATCTCCAGCTCTGAACGCTATCTCACAGTCTGTTAGTTTATGCATGTAGCATGGCCAGTGCATATTACATGCCAAGTGAAGTTAAGACATTAGGAGATGCTTCTGTGTTAATCCATTCCTGACTTTCCTCTGAGAACTTACTGTCGGGACAAAGTTTCTTTCTTTGGACAAACTTGTAATCTACCTTTCTTTAAAAGATAAGAACCCAGTTACTTCTACTCTTACCTTTCTTTTTATACCTCATTTTCTGATTAATTCAGAATTAAACTTATTGTCTGTTGGATACCATAGAATGAATTTATGCATACCTGTATCTCATCAGTGTCTAATGGTTTCCAATTTCTGTTTGCTTTTGTTCTTACTGCTGTTCTGTTATATTTCATATAGTCTTAACAATGTAAACTGTCTCAAAAGGGTTTTTTTGAAAAAATTATGTCATTATTTCCATAAAAAATTATATTCCTTTTAAGTTGTATATTACCTACATTTTTTGGAAAATGCATCATTTAAAATGTACCTGAGGTCCAATATTTTTAACAGAATTCGGTTATGAACTTTATAAAGCAAATGCTTACTTAATATTATGGGCTGAGTTGTATCCCCCCGAATTCATATATTCAAGTCCTAATCTACATACCTCAGAATGTGACTGTATGTGACGACAAGGTCTTAAAAGGGGGGTAATTAAGTTAAAATGAGGTCATTGGGGTGAGTCTTAATCCAATGTGACTGATGCCCTTATTAGAAGAAGAGATTAGGACACAAACAATATGGAAGGTAGACCATGTGACGATACAGAGATCATAAAGCTAAAATATGAAAAAGGTTGGATTCGAACCTGCTCACTTTTTAGCATTGGTTTGCTTTTATTCTACAACATGTCAAACATCAAGAAAAGCAGGCTTGGAATATCTTGCATTCTGCTATTTGTTTTTCTTCATCATTCCTCACAATTCCATGTGTATACTTCAAATGCTACTGGAAAATAAAAACATCTGAAGTAGTCTACCCTAAATTTTGAGTCCTCTATTTAAGTAACTTTGAGCTTTAAAGGTCTTGGAATTCTTAAATAATCCCTGTTTTCGGCAGGTACCATGAAAATTGTCTTGTAAATTATTTTAAGATAGATATCTTCATGTAACTCATGAGCTGTTTGTGAATCCTTTTACAAAGTCTTTCAAAGATGGGAAGTTTTTCCTTTAGTTTAAGATGGTCATGATTGTTAGTGTTGTGAATTTCTCAACTGACGTAGTGGCATGAGTTAATTTAAATGAATTTTCTCATTTGAATTAAATAGCAAATTATTTTTCATTGGACTGCTTGAAATTTCCCAGTTTTAATCATATTTAGAATATGTAGATTTTACTGCCATTTAGTATTGCTTCTGTAGTGAAAGCAACTAATTTCTAATGCAAACAGTTAACAGTTTAAAATATATAGCTCTTATAATCAGTTTATAGTCCAAAAACAACCCCTAGCTATAAATATTGTTTATACAGATTAATCAGTGAAAATTAATCTATAGCCTTCCTTCAATTTCCCTCCTTTAATTAACCCCATTACCTGTGTACCCAAAAGGTAGTTGGTGTGATCATGTTATGGGTTCTGCATTCCTGTGCATTCCTTGAGCTGTGATGCTGGGGGTTCCCTATATAGAATGCCTACTTACCTCTGGCTTTACCAGCTTACTTAAAGGCTAAATTTATCACAGCTAGGCATGTGGAGGGCAGGGCAGTATGTCTCTCTCTGATTTTCTTTGCATTTTTTTTTTTTTGTCCCAATGGAAAGTTTGGAATTTTTACATTTACTAAGGAAACAATGATATACTTTACAATTTAAATAGAATTCATCTTTTTAATAAACTGTTCATTCTGTTTTTTCATTGATAGAAATTTATTTCCCTTCGGGAAAGTATTAAGCTACAAAGGAATATTGAGTGGATAGTAAAATTAACAAAGTAATTTTAAAAAGTATTTCACAGCTAACGTTTGTTCTTCTCAAGGAAACTCTTAGTTTCTGCTCAGCCAAGATTTTTCTTTTCTGAATAGTATTTGGATGTAATTCACATTATCTCCAGTGACTCTACTTTTTCCTGGCCGCTAAAGCTGAGTAACTCTTCAGATTGATATTTTCTTTCTGTAGGTTTTTTTTTTTTTTTTTTGCAGTACGCGGGCCTCTCACTGTTGTGGCCTCTCCCGTTGCGGAGCACAGGTTCTGGACGCGCAGGCTCAGCGGCCATGGTTCACGGGCCCAGCCACTCCGCGGCATGTGGGATCCTCCCGGACCGGGGCTCGAACCCGTGTCCCGTGCATCGGCAGGCGGACTCTCAACCACTGCGCCACCAGGGAAGCCCTCTAGGTGTTTTGATAAACCAATCAGTTTGAGTCGTCTGGTTGATTTGGGAACCCAAATGAGTAAATCCCTTGAAAATGCCTCTGGAGACCAAATAAAATTGAAACCTTTTTTTTCTCCCTTTATATTTGTTATGTCAAAAAGCCCAGTTCAAATACCAGTGCATTTCAGACCAGACATTTGAGTTTTATGTGGGTAAAATAATCATATAAAATATTCATACTTGAGGGGCAATAGCCAAAAGCAGAAATGTTTTATGACTCACTGTTAGTCTTCCTGACTGTTCTTCCAAGAAAGACACATCCTTTTCTTTAACAACTCTCTGGCCTGATCTCTCAATGCCGAATTAAACACTTGAGGGCAATCATATGTCTTTTATTTTTAATTTTTCAGGGATAGCTCACATTTTGTCTCTTGAATAAAAACAAGATCTTTTGTATTGTAATTTGGTTAATTTATGGGTTTTGTGGAGCAACTTTTGGATTATAATCTCTGCCAGGATTATTCCACCCACATCCAGGTAGATATCTCAGAACATTTCACCAGCCGTCACCTTTGAGTACCAACTAGCATAATGTTTATGCCACAGCCCTCAGCTTCAGATCAGTAATTCTGGGAAGTGTAATAGAATCAGTCATGCAGGGAGGTTTTTTTAGAATGTGCATGCCTGTGTCCTATTCCAGACATACTGCTTTAGAATATTGGAGGTGGTAACTGGGCAAGCCTCTCAGTATATTGTGACACACTCTCATGGTGAAGAGATATTGACTATACCATAAACCCTGAAAATGTGTCATTGGCAATACTCTTCATTTAAATGAGAGGAAGGAATTTTATGCGGTTTGTGACCCAGAATGACATTACCTATGACAGGTGAAAGAAAATCATGCTCTATTAACAGGAAACAGAATTATTCAGCATTAAGTCATCCACGCAGGAAATATGTATTTAGTGCCTATGATGTGGTAGGAGTATTCAGCATTCAACACTCAAGCCACAAACAAAGTAATTGCCTGTCCATGTGCTCAGTCTCTTGAACTCTTCTCTTCTCCATTCTCTCTTTACCTAACTCTGTTAAGACATAATTCAGGCAGTGCCATCTTATTTCACTGACACCCTTACCAGAACCTCTAGGTAGAATTAGAGGCCACCTCTATAGCTGTCTAGAATTCTTAGCATGTCACTGTCATCTGTGTACCATACTGTACAAAAACGTTGTTTGTTATGGCTTACTGTGTGTGCACCCCCAAGCCTGTGAATTTATTCAGGGAAGGGACAGCACCTTACATACTAACCTGGGAAATCTTTGTTTCTCCAATGCCAAGCGTAACAGGTGGTCTTAAGTGTTTGCTGAATGACTTTGCTTTTTCTATTCAATAGTAGGATTAATGGGAATGCACATGTCTGAGATCTTTACAAGTTAAAAGGTCTTCAGGGAGGGTCCATTCTAAATAAATATGGGAGATTTCACCTGCTAACCTTGAATAGGTGACAAGAAGATGTTTTTCATAGGAATTGTTCTTTCTAGACTGAATTACAAGTTTTGACACTATATTGGAATTTCAGAATTTTGTAAGAGTAAATTTAACACACTAGTGTGTGTCTGATTTTTTATACACTGCGTTTGAATTTGGCTTTTTGGTCACTTGTTAATTCAACAAGCATTATTTCATCTCCTTAAAACATTATTATCATGTTTTCTTTGATGCTCTTCTCATAGTTATCTTAACTGCTTTTAGCTCCTTTGTATTTCTTGCTTGCTTCTCATCCTAAACTTCTAAATGGTAGAGCTCCTCAAGGTTTTGTTCACATCAACTTCTTTTCTTTTTCTATACCATTATCTGTAATGATATCACTGAGGCCCTCCATGCCATCTGTATGTCAATGATCCCCAGATTTTATCTTCAGCTTCAATCCTTTTATTATAGGTAGTAATTCATTTCAGAAGCTCAGTCATGAGTAAAGGGCAGACTGATGGATATCTGCAGATGAAGACAGGACTTTTCATCAAGTCCAGCGGTGCTTCATTAATGCATTCGTGTCAGATATCTTCTCTTTAAATGAATCATGAAAAACCCATATTCTTTCTTGATTAATTCTTCTTCTGTACTTCTTATGCGCTCCTCATGAACTTATTTTTTATTGAGGTAACATTGATTCATAACTTTATATGTTTTATGTGTACAGGAGTATAATTTGACATCTGTATACACTACAGTGTGCTCATCACCAAAAGTCTAGTTTCTGTTTGTCACCATACAGTTGACCCTCGTTATCCATTTCACCCCTCCTCTGCCCTCCTTCCCTTCCCCATTCCCCTCTGGTAAGCGGTTCTCTGATTCTGTGCATTTATTTTTATCTTGTTTGTTTATTATTATTTTTTAATTCCACATGAGTGCATTTATATGGTATTATTATTTGTCTTTTATCTTATTTAACTTAGCATAACACCCTCAAGGCCCATCCATATTATCACAAATGGCAAGGTTTCATCTTTTTGTGGCTGAGTAGTATTCCATTTGTGTGTGTGTGTGTATCTATATCTATCTATCTATCTATATACTTTATCCATTTATCCGCCCATGGGTACTTAGGTTGTTTCTATATCTTGGCTATTGTAATAATGCTGCAGTGAATATAGGGGTTGTAATAATGCTGCAGTGAATATAGGGGTGCATCTTTCTTTTTGAATTACTGTTTTTGTATTCTTCAGATAAATATCTAGAAGTGGAATAACTGGATTATATGGTAGTTCTGTTCTTAATATTTTGAGGAATCTGCATTCTGTTTTCTATAGTGGCTTCACCTACATTTCTGTCAGTACTGTATAAGGGTTTGCATTTGTCCACATCCTCTCCACCACTTGTTGTCTTTTGATAATAGCCATTCTAACAGTCATGATGTGGTATTTCATTATGGTTTTGATTTGTATTTCCATAATAATTTGTGATGTTGAACATCTTTTCATGTACCTGTTGACCATCTGTATATCTTCTTTTGAATAATATTCAGATCCTCTGGCCATTTTCTAATCAGGTTGTTTTTGTTTTTGTTGTTACTGAATTGTATGAATTTTTAATATAGTTTGGATACTAACCCCTTATTGGATATATGATTTACAGATATCTTTCCTCATTTGGTAGGTTGTCTTTTTGATTTATTGATGGTTTCCTTTGATGTGCAGAAGCTTTTTAGTTTGATGTAGTCCCACTTGTTTATTTTTGCTTTTGTTTCCTTTGCCTGAGCAGACATATCCAGAAAGGTACTGCTAAGACTGATGTCAAAGAGCATACTGCTTATGTTTTCTTCTGGAATTGTTATGATTTCAGCTCCTACATTCAGGTCCTCCATCCATTTTGTGTTAATTTTTTTGTATAAGATAGTAGTCTAGTTAAATTCTTTTTGCATGTGGCTGTCCAGTTTTCCCAACACCATATTGAAGGGAATTTCCTTTCTCCATTGTATGTTTGTATCTCCTTTGTTGTAAATTAGTTGTCCATATATGTGTGAGTTTATTTCTGGGCTCTCAATTTGGTTTCATAGATCTGTGTATCTGTTTTTCTGCCAGTACCATGCTGTTTTCATTACTGTAGCTTTGTGGTATAACTTGAAATCAGAGTTTTGATGATTCTAGCTTTGTTGTTTTTTCCTCAGGATTGCTTTGGCTATTTGGAATCTTTTGTATTTTCATGCATTTTTAGGATTTTTTTTGTCCTATTCCTGTAAAAAACAAAAAAACCCCAAAAAAAACCCACAACATGTCTTTGGTATTTTGATAGGAATTGCATTGAATCTGTGGATTGCTTTAGGTAATATGGACATTTTAACAATGTTAATTCTTCCAGTTCATGAACATGGAATATCTCTCCATTTATTTGTGTCTCTTTCAATTTCTTTCAACAGTGTCTTATAGTTTTCAACATACAGGCCTTTTACCTCCTTGGTTATATTTATTCCTAGGTATTGTTGTGATTTTAAATGGAATTATTTTCTTAATTGTTTTTCTCTGCAAGTTTATTGTTAGTGCAACAGATTGACTGGCAGTACAACATTGGCAGTACAACATTGGCAGTACAACAGATTTTTGTATATTAACTTTGTGCCCTGCAACTTAATGTATTCATTTATTATTTCTAATTTTTTTGGTGGTGTCTTTAGGGTTTTCTAAAAACCCTATATAAAATGTCATAAATAGTGACAGTTTTCCTTCCTTTCCAATTTGGATGCCTTTTATTTCTTTTTCTTGCCTAATTACTCTAGTACTTCCAATACTGTGTTGAATAAGAGTAGTGAGAGTGGGCATCCTTGTCTTATTCCTGAACTTAGAAGGATAACTTTCAGTTTTCATCATTGAGTATGATGTTAGCTGTGGGTTTGTCATCTATGGCCTTTATTATGTTGAGGTACAGTTCTTCTATACCCATTTTATTGGATGTTGAATCTTGTCAGATGCGTTTTCTGCATTTATTGAGATAATCGTATGATTTTTATCTTTTCTTTTGTTAAAGTGATGTATCATGTTGAATGATTTGCAGATGTTGAACCATCTTTGCATCCCTGGAATAAATCCCACTTGATCATGGTGTATGATCCTTTTAAAGTATTGTTGAATTCGGTTTGCTAATACATTGTTGTGGATTTTTGCATCTGTGTTTAAATAGTGATAGTGGCCTGTAATTTTCTCTTTTTTGTGTTGTCCTTGTCTGATTTTGGTATCAAGGTAAAACTGACTTTGAAAAAATGTGTTAGGGAACATTCCCTTTTCTTCAGTATTTTTGGAAGAGTTTGAGAAGGATAGGTATTAAATCTTTGAACGTTTGGTAGAATCTACAGGTGAAGCCATTAGTCCTGGAGTTTTGTTTTTTGGGAGAGATTTTTGATTATTGTTTCAATCTCCTTACTAGTGATTGGTCTATTCAGATTTTTTATGTCTTCCTGTTTCAGTCTTGGAAGGTTGTATGCTTCTAAGTATTTATACATTTCTTTTAGGTTGTCCGTTTTGTTAGCTTATAGCTGTTCATTGTAATCTGTTACAATGTTTTGTATTTCTTTTTTGTTTCTGATTTTATTTGTTTGAATCTTCTCTCTTTTCTTCTTAGTGAATCTATTTGAAGGCTTTTCAATTTTGTTTGTTCTTTCAAAAAACCAGTGCTTAGTTTCATTGGTCTTTTCTGTCATCTTTTTAGTCTCCATTTCATTTATTTTCCTGATTTTTATTATTTCCTTCCTTTTATTGACTTTGATCTTTGTTTGTTCTTCTTTTTCTAGTTCCCTTAGGTGTAAAGTTAGACTATTTGAGATTTTTTTGTTTCCTGAGTTAGGCCTGTATTGCTGTAACTTTCCTCTTAGTACCTCTTTTGCTGCATCCCATAGATTTTTGTATGTCATATTTTAATTTTCATTTGTCTTCTAGTATTTTTGATTTCTCCATTGACCCAATAGTTGTTCGGTCACATTTTGTTTAGTCTCCACACATTTGTGATTTTTCCAGCTTTCTTCTTGTAGTTGATTTCTAGTTTCATACCATTGTGGTTGGAAAAGATGCTTGATATGATTTTAGTCTTCTTAAATTTATTCAGACTGATTTTGTGTCCCAACATATGGTCTAGAGAACGTTCCATCTGCACTTGAGAAGAAAGGGTATTCTGCTGCGGTTGGATGGAATGATCTGTATATATCTATTAATCTGTATGATCTAATGTTTCATTTAAGAGCCGTGTTTCCATGTTGACTTTCTGTCTGGATGTCCTATCCACTGATGTAAGTGGGATGTAAAGTCCCCTATTATTATTGTGCTGCTGTCAGTTTCTCTCTTTAGATCTGTTAAGAATTGCTTTATATTTTTTAATGCTTTTGTGTTGGTGCATATTTATTAACAAATATTATGTTTTCTTTCTGGATTGTCCCCTTTATCATTATATAATGTCCATCTTTGTCACTTGTTACCTTTTTTTGTCTTGAAGTATATTTTGTCTGTTATGAGTGTAGCTCCACCCACTTTCTTTTGGCTGCCACGTGTGTGGAGTATCATCATCCATCCCTTCACTTTGAGCCTGTGTTTGTCTTCAGAGCTGAGGTGGGTCTCCTAGAGGTACCATATAGTTGGGTCTTGTTCTTTAATCCATCCAGCCACTCTGTGTCTTTAGATTGGTGAATTCAGTTCATTTACATTGAGTGATTATTGTTAATGGGGACTTGGTATTATCTCTCTTTTATTTCTAGTTGCTGTATATCTTTATTGTTTCTTTTCCTTTATGTTTCTGTCTGCAGTTTTCGTTTGGTGGTTTTCTATGATGTTTTTCTCAGGGTCTTCTTTTTCTTTGTTTCATGTCTCTGCTCTGGGTTTTTGTATTGTGTTTATCATGATATTTGTATAAAACATCTCATAGATAACATGGTCCTTTTTATGCTGATAGCATCTTACCTTCATTTGTGTATATAGGTTTTGTCCTTTTCCTTTCCAGTTTTTAATTGCAAATTATTTCTTTGTTGTTGTTGTGCATCTGTTACCAAATCAAAGTACCTATAGTTATTTTTGATGCTTTTTTCCTTTAACTTTTATACTATAATTGTTTAGCAGCTTGTTCTGATATAGAGTTGCAATTTTCTGATTCTTTCTGTTTATCACCTTATTTAACACATTATTGACCAGGGGATTTTTGCAGAAACCAGTGCCTGTGGCCGTAATATGTCTCCAGTCAAAAATGTGTTAAAGTTTTGTGTACTTTTGCCTCTTTGTTTCTGACAAAAGAGCTCCTTTCAACATTTCTTGCAAGGTAGGTCTAGTGGTAATAACTTTCTCAGCTTTTGTTTGTCTGGGAAAGCCTTTGTTTCTCTTTCCTATCTGAAGGTAACTTTACTGGATAGAGTATTCTTGACTGACAGTTTTTATCATTCAATATTTTGAGTATGTCACTGTACCTTCTTCTGGTCAGTACAGTTTCTGCTGAGAAATCTACTGATAGCCTAATGGTACCTTTGTACATTACTGTCTTTTTTTTTCCCCTGGTTGTTTTGAACAGAACAAATTCTTTCTTTGTTATTGACTTTGGTTGTTTTAATATAATGTGTCTTGCAGAATGTCTTTTTGCATTGAGATAATTAGCTGTTCTATTAGTTCAATAGACTTGTATACCTTGTTCCTTCTCCAGGCTTGGGAACTTCTCAGCCATTGTTTCTTTAAATAAGCTCTCTGCTTTCTTCTCTCTCTCTTCTCTTTCTGGGATACCAGTATCTCTGTGTTGCCTTTTCTTAGGGGAGCTGGATAGCTCTCATGGAGTTTCTCCATTTAAAAAAAAAAAATCTTAGTTCTCTCTCATCTTCTACCTGAATCATTTTTAGATTTCTGTCTTTGAGCTCACTAATTTTCTTTTACAAATGATCTGCTTTATTTCCAGTGCTTCCTAATGCATTCTTTTTTTTTTTTTTTTTTTTTTGTGGCACGCGGGCCTCTCACTGCTGCGGCACCCCCCACCACCACTGCGGAGTACAGGCTCCGGACGTGCAGGCCCAGCGGCCATGGCTCACGGGCCCAGCTGCTCCACGGCATGCGGGATCCTCCCAGACCGGGGCATGAACCCGTGTCCCCTGCATCGGCAGGCGGACTCCCAACCACTGCGCCACGAGGGAAGCCCCCTAATGCATTCTTCATCTCATTTATTGAGTTCTTCAGCTCTAGATGCTCTGTTTGGTTCTTATTTTTTAGAGTTTCAACATCTTTGGTAAAGTATTCCTTCTGTTCATGAATTTTATTCCTGAGCTCATTGAACTGTCTTTCTGAGATTTTGTAGCTCATTGAGTTTCTTCGTAACAGCTATTTTGAATTCCGTATAAGATTACAGCCTTCTGTGATTTTAAGTTTGGTTTCTGGAGAATTATAATTTTTTTTTTGTGATAATATTACTGTGGTTTTTCATGGTGCTTGATGACCTGTTCTTTTGCTGGTGTATTTGGAGTAGTGAACACTTTTCTTATTTAAGTAAAGCTTTGTTTACATTGATTCTAACAGTTCAACAGATTGGTATTTAGAGGCCCTTCTTTTGTTTTTCAGTAGATGGAGCTGTAGCAGTTTTTGATTTCTCTCACCTGAGCTGCCTCTGGCTATCTTTGCCTCTGAGATGTTTCTGAGAATTGGTGCTATCCACCCTCACCACTTATGCCAGAGGTGTTACCAGTGCCCTTGTCCTTGCTGCTGGTACCTCCGGGGTAGCTGGTGCTTTGCTACTGCCTGTTTCACTGCTGTAGCTGATGTTGCTACTGAGGGCACCAAGTTGGCAGGCTCGTCCGCTGTGTCCAGGGTCTCCTGGGTCATGGGCAGTGCTGCCACAGTGTAGAAAGGGGGAGTGTATGGGGAAGCTGGAGTTGTCAGGTTCATGAACACTGCCACTGTGGGTGAGGGGCAGATTTGCAGGCACTGCAGTGGGTGGAGAGACAGGGTCCCAGGCCCCACCACATGTGCTGCCTGGCCCCCTGTCACTGCAGGTGCTGCTCTGGCCGAGAGGCTGCAGGTGTGTGCTGCCTCTGCTGCTGCTACCGAGTTCTCTGGGGCCATGGGCTCAGCTGTCATGGCTGGGGTCTGGGATGGGGCCTCTGCTGAGCCCCCAGTTCTGGCTTCTCTGTGTGTCCAGTCCACTCACATTCAGATGTGTGGATCTCTCTGGCATCCTACTGTGTTGGGCAGAAAAGGAACCTTTTTTTGAATTATGCATGTTTTACTAGATGTAGATCAAAGGGGTGAGACAGAGGGAACGTCTTATTCCACCATGATGCTGATGTCCTTGTCATAATCTTATTCCTTGGGTTGGGTTTCTTAGGGTTGCCGTGAGAAATTGCCATAAGCTTGGTGGCTTAAACAACAAAACTTATTTTGCTCATAGTTCTGGAGGCCAGCAGTCTGAAATCAAGGTGTTGGCAGGACCATGCTCCCTCTGTGAAGGCTCTAGGAAGGAAGCCTTCCTTGCCCTTGCCCAGCATCTGTGGGCTCCTGGCGGTCATTGGCATTCTTTGCTTTCTAGCTGTGTCGCTCTAGTCTCTGCCTCCATCTACATATGGTCTCTTTCTCTGTGTCTGTCTCTGTGTGTCCTCTCCTCTTTCAAGGATATAAATCACTGCAGGTAGCGCCTTCCTTAATCCAGCATGACCTAATTTTAATGAATTATTTCTGTTTAAGACCCTATCTCCACTGTTCTGGGTGGAATGAATTTTTGGAGGACACTAATCCACTGTACTGTAGGTTTATCCATGCCAACTAACCAAAATGAGAGGCAGCTGTCATGTGGAACTAGAGTGCAAAGTCTAGAAAATGAGTGTCAGATTCTGCCACTTATAGGTGTGTGGCCTTGGGCAAGGTACTTAATTATTCTGTGCTGTAGCTTTCTCAGGGATAAAGTGGAGATAATAATAGTGCCCAACTTACGAAATTGTTGTAAAGATTAAAATATTTAATATGTGTATGGTGCCTAGAATCCTAGCACAAAGTAAGCAAATTTTAGTGATAAGTGCTGTCACAGTCAGTCTTCTTACTTAATAGGCCTATGAAGATGCTTTCCTGAAAACTTTCTCCCAGTTTAGTTTCTCCTCCCTCTTCCTGATCTTAAATATTATTCAGTCCTTTCCCCTTCTCCGTGTCATCATGTGTGAGGTGTTGCAAGAGGAACACTATGGTAGTGTAGACGGCCTTTGCACACGTTCAAGGTCAGCTCTGGAACCTCCCACTCAGAAGCCTCTACATGGCTGAATGGCTGGAGATTGTGGAGCCTATTGTTCTTCCAAATGCCTGGAGTGGCATGGGATCCCTGGAATGTTAATTAATTTTCATATTTCCCTTTAAGTTACTTCTGTAGCTGGAGCAAAGAGTTTCTGAGCTGGGTTCCAAAGTGGCATTCTCGTTCACTAACACCGTCAGAGAAGACTGTACTTGAAGCTTTCCGGTCATTTTTACGAGCCTGTAAAAGGCATTCTAGGTTTGCAAAGTTGGTGTAAAATATGTTCCCAGATCTAGCAGTGGAGCTTTGGTCATATATTCCCACTGAAGATTGTGGGATTACTTTAGACAGTGTGCTCTGCAAGGCTGAGGTACATTTATGACAACTAAGGGACCTTGAGATAAGGAAAGTTACTCTCATATTTCCTTTGAGAACCTTCTGGCCTCATTAGAAGTGATTTTATTTCAAAGCATGCCTCATTTCATATTATTCTCTGCAGTATTATTTTTCTCTCAAAATTAAAGAAAAAGATATACCAAGTATCTCTGGTCATAGAAGTGCTATGAGCTTACTTTGGGACCCCTGAGGTAGTTACTGAAGTAAATTCAAGTCTATTGAATTCTTTGCTGTTATTACAGGCCAGGGGCAAAAAATTAGACTCAATCAAGCCTAGTAAATGATACATGTTAAGTTTGGTTGTTTGATATAATTTATAAATGTGTGGAAATGTGTGGGGTTTTTTAATATATATAACTGCTTATTTCTACTATATTTTCAAGTTAAACTGCAGTATTAAAAATTTCAGATAATCAGTACAAAAATTTTTATTGATAAAAGAGAACATTTATGAGATTAAATTGATTCATCCAGTACTTATATTAACCACATATACTCTATCCTGCTTTCCACCTCCTTGACTTGTTTTTGGATATTTGATACATACTAATGTATTCAAAACAGAGCAGTCTAGTTTCTTGTCTTTGCACAGTGAGATGAGCTGAGAGAATTATTCACTCATTCATTTATCAGTATTTACTTAGAGTGCACATTTTACTGACTTGGTGCCAGCTTCTGAGATTCAAACTTTTGGTTAGTAAATCTAGAAGAGAGAATTGAAGTGTAAACCACTAAACTACAATATGGTGTGAAAAAGGCAAGCGGTGGCAATGATTAACTCTATCAAGGATTGAGGGGGCGGGTTGAAGTTTTCTCAGAGAAGGTGACATCTGAGCTGTGTTTTGAAACATAAAGAAAGCTTGTTGCTGTTATGAACAGAGAAGAAAGTATGCATCATAAAATATAATGATGTGTTTAAGAACTACACGCTTATAGTTAATGGTCCCTCTATTTCTAGGACTCCTAGTAGCTGTAGTTTTCGTTGTAGTTTGTGGAAATTTAGGAAATTTTATTAACCTCATGATACTTGCCAAATCATTTAAAGAGATAATATGATATCAAATTAATATTTGCATAGGTGAATGTAAATTAAGCCCTGATAATTGATATCACAATATCAGGGGTTTGAAAAGTATTATATAATACTACAATCATAGCATTTTCAGTCTCCCTTCTGCTCCAGTACATCTATGTAATGTACTCCCATTTGTAGTGGTGGCTCACCATGGTGATAAGTCTCAATCTTGGGCAAAGTCTCAATCTTGGGCAGTGGTATGGGATATGCCCACATAGAGGCATATACTTGCTAAGGTTAATCTAGTCCTTGTAACATATAAATCTCTAAGTACAAATGGGTTAACACACTAGGTATTTTTTTCTCATCTAAGTAAAGTACAAGATGAGAGTTTTTTTGTTTTTTTTTCGGTACGCGGGCCTCTCACTGTTGTGGCCTCTCCCGTTGCGGAGCACAGGCTCTGGATGCGCAGGCTCAGTGGCCATGGCTCCGCGGCATGTGGGATCTTCCCGGACCGGGGCACGAACCCGTGTCCCCTGCATCGGCAGGCGGACTCTCCACCACTGCGCCACCAGGGAAGCCCGAGATGAGAGTTTTTGACTGGTGCCTGGGTATTGGGTGGCTGGGGGTTAGGTAGGAGGCGAGAGGGCTTGGCTGCATGTAGTTGCTCAGGGATCTAGGCTGATAGATGATCCACTGTCTTTAGCATACAGCTTCCAAAGTTGCCTTGGGTATTCCCATCCAAGTTTCATGAGGGAGAAGAGAGAATGTGGAGAAGGCCTGTCAGCTTTTTATCTACGCTAAGCCCTGAAGTGACATACATAACCTCTGTTCATTGTCCATTGGTGAAAAGCAGCCACAGGGCTCTACCTAAATGCAAAGGAGGATGGGGAATGTGGTCCCCTGCTGGACCACTGCTTCTCAACGACTCAGTGCCACGGAAGATGACCGTGAATCTTTGCTGGGCAATCAGCTGCCTCTACGACCAGGGTATGTTAGAATCCCTAGGAAGGGGTAAGAGGATTTCAGAATTATAAGTATCTTGAGAAAGCCTTGCAGGTGACTCGGATATGTCCTCTTAGGGCATTTTTCTCTTCTTAACGTACTGAGTATTAATACTAGCTAAATGTCTTCCTGTACAGGTGTAGATTCTGAAATTCAGAATTCAGGGAGGGTAAGTCTTAGAGTTAAATGTTAAATTTTGATTTAGTATTTCATGTACGTCATTTTGACTTTGATTTTTCTACCATAGTGTGCTTAGTGTGTTTTGTTTCTTTTGTTTTGTTTTGCTTTTCCAGCCAATTTTCGAAGTCCTTTTTTCTTAAAGTTGTTTAAAATTCTTACAACTCCTAGGAAACATTAGTTTTAAATACATGTTATACTGCTTTTGGGAGAGGTGACAATCTTTGGATTCGGGGAGATCTGATTTAATTTTTTATTTGAATATAATTTTAGTTACAGTTATTGAAGATTTTAGTAGGAAATAATTACCAGGTAGATAATATATGTGTATTATTTAGTTCCTAAGTAGAGACTGACTGTGCATTCTGCTTTCCTTCTCCATTTCAACAACAGATGTTGTAAGATTTACGTCATCAACTTATAAACTTATCTAAGAAGCAGTAATGAGTCCTAAGGTTAATAACAGCAACCATACCCCCGTTGGAATGAGATTCAGAATTTCTGCCACTGCTGATAATTTTGACTTTTAAAAAGTCATTTCTTTTCACCAGTTCTTATAAGGATTGGAGCTACTTCAGTAAATGAGATGCATAGTGTGATGGACTTGAACCACACATGATTTCTGGTTGTTGTCCCACTGTCTTATGTTCATTATTACTCAGTAGTTGTGTGTGGGTGTGCATATGGCCTGCTATGTTTCAGGCCCTCTGATAAGTGCCTGATTGTGGATGGTGGGTACAAAGTGCTCTCATGCAGCTTACATTTTAGTGTAGCATTGTTAATAGAGATGATGGAAATGTTGTTTATCTGTATTATTCAGTATGGTAGCTACTAGCCACATGTGGCCTGTTAGGCATTTGAAATGTAGCTAGTGAAACCGAGGAATTGAATTCTTTTTTTCCCTTCAGTTTTGAGTTATAATTGGCACACAGCACTGTATAAGTTTAAGATAGACAATATAGTGATTTGACTTACATACATCATGAAATGATTATCTCAGTAAGTTTAGTGAATATCCGTCATCTCCTGTAGATAAAATACTAAAGAAATGCAGAAAATGTATTTTTCATTTGTGATGAGAACTCAGGATTTAGTCTTAACAACTTTCATATATCAGTATAACTTATAGCAGAGTTAATTACATTTATCATGTTGTACATTACATCCCTAGCACTTAACTGTCTTACAACTAGAAGTTTGTACCTTTTGACTGCCTTCATTCAGTCCCTTCTCCCCCTTCCCCCACCTCTTTTAACCACAAATCTGATCTCTTTTTCTGTGGGTTTGTTTATTTGTTTTTGAAGTACAGTTGACCTACAAGACTGTATTAGTTCCTGGTATGCAACATAGTGATTTGATACTTCCGTACATCACAAAATGATGACCATGATAAGTCTAATTGTCATCCGTCACCATACAAAGATATTACATAATTATTGACTGCATTCCCCACACTGTACGTTTCATACCTGTGACGCATTTGTTGTAAAACTGAAAGCTTGTACTCTTAATCTCCCACACCCATTTCTCTCCTCCCCAAACCCCCTACTCTCTGGCAATCATCTGTTTGTTCTTTGCACCTGTGACTCTGTTTCTGTTCTTTGCACCTGTGACTCTGTTTCTGTTTGGTTATGTTTGTTCATTTGATTTGTTTTTTAGATTCCACATATAAATGAAATTGTACATTATTTGCCTTTCTCTGACTTATTTCACTTAGCGTAATACCTTCTACGTCCATCCATGTGTTGCAAAGGGAAAGGTTTCCTTTCTTATGGCTGAGTAATATTCTATTGTATGTATGTGTGTGTGTGTGTGTGTGTATATATATATATATATATATATATATATATACCACTTCTTTATCCACTAATAATAGATGGGCACTTAGGTTGCTTCCATACCTTGGGTATTATAAATAATGCTGCATTGAACATAGGGGTGCATATATCTTTTCGAATTCGTATTTTCATTTTTTCTGGTTAAATACCCAGGAGTGGAATGGCTGGATCATATAGTAGTTATATTTTTAATTTTTTGAGTAATCTGCATATTGTTTTCCATAATAGTTTCACCAGTTTACATTCCCACCAACAGAGGATGAGGCTTCCCTTTTCCCCACAACCTTGTCTCTACTTGTTATTTGTTGTCTTTTTGATAATAGCCATTCTAACTGGTGTGAGGTGATATCTCATATGGTTTTGATTTGCATTTCCCTATTGGTTAGTGATGTTGAGCATCTTTTCATGTGCGTGTTGGCCATCAGCATGTCTTCTTTGGATTGAATTCTTAATTTTATTTGATTTTACTTAATTTAAATTTAAATAGCTGCATGTTCTGGCTAGTGGCTATCTTTTTTTTTTTTTTTGCGGTACGCGGGCCTCTCACTGCTGTGGCCTCTCCCGTTGCGGAGCACAGGCTCCGGACGCGCAGGCTCAGCGGCCATGGCTCACGGGCCCAGCCGCTCCGCGGCATGTGGGATCTTCCCGGACCGGGGCACAAACCCGTGTCCCCTGCATCGGCAGGCGGACTCTCAACCACTGTGCCACCAGGGAAGCCCTGGCTAGTGGCTATCTAATTGGACAGCGCAAGCCTAGGGAAAAAAATACACATTGTTCAAATAATCACACTACAAAATGTGAAATTGCAAGACTGATAATTGGTGTGAAGTAGATGAATATGATGCTTTGAGCACCTATTGAGTTTTATTTGACTTATGTAGGCAGGTCATTAAAGGCTTAGGTTTGGGTGCTAGAGATGGAGAGAAGTGGATAAATTTGAAGGATAAATAGGGTATAAAATGGACAGGGTCTGGTGATGGTTTCAAAATGCCTTCTAGATTTCTTGCTTGTACCATGGAAGAGAGCAGACTTACTCACTAAGAGAACGTTGAAAAAGAACCGGGTTTGTGGGTGAAGCAGATGAGCTTGGTTTTGTAATATACAGGCCCGAGACACAGAATAGAGGTTTAGGCTGGACATAGACATTTGGTAATTGAAGCTATAAGCAAGAATGTGTTCACCTAGAAAGAGAGCATAAGTTGACATGATGAGAGTGCAGAGGACTGAACCGAGGAACTCCCGTGCTTGATCGTGGGTTAGCATGTAGAGGAAAGACAAGGACGATGGATTCTGAGAGAACTGAAGATTCAAGGAACTTGAGATTCCAGTGAAGTCAAAGAATAGCCTTAGTTGATATAGTTGGGTGAGTAGGCTTGGAGGAGAAAAGATTATAGTTTAAGATGTATGAAAAAGTGAATTTTGGGATGGAATATTTAGGAGTCATGGTAATCTTCAGGATCGGCCTGTGGGCATGGATGACCAACATAAAGCAGAGAAAGGTGGTCATGGGATTAAGGGAACCATACAGGTTAATTATAATGAAAACATATTTAGTCCCATTTTGAAAAAAACTCAAAAAGTCTAAAAGTTTCTCTTGTTAGAATTACAAGGTATTAAAATGTGTTTCATAATGTGCGTCTGTTTAAATAGTAATACGTACATTATATAATACTTGTTATGGTACACAGTAGAGCTAATGATCTCTTAGGGAGCTTTTGATCATTCAAGATTTAAAGGTTTGTTGTGGTATGTCATTTGAAAATGATTAAAGATGATTTACCCTGTTATTTAAAAAAATTTATATGGCCCCTCAACCTTGGCAGATACCAATAATAAAATGCCTCGAACTTTGCATTTGTGGCTTTGAATGTACTATGTAAATTAAATCACCTGTCCATGCTTTGAAATCTTTAAAACTGAGTATTTGATCGTTCATCTTTCATTGGCATTGACTTTTTAGCTGCCCTTACATTTTTTTCTTCCTTTTATAATTAACCGAAACCACAACCTGGAAAGAACATGAGTTGTTTGAATCTTATTCTCAAAAAGCCAGTGAAGTTTTAATACTTTCAGGGAAGTAGGTAGTTATCAAAATGATTTTGAATTACCATCTCTGAATCAATTCTCACCCCTCCCCTCATGCTTGCAAAAGCACACATAAGTTGACCTTTTTACTTCAGGCTAAGTTGTAAAATATAGTTCTAAAATTAGTTTAACATAATTTGAATATAATTGCCCAGTTTGACAAATGTTACATCTTTTCTTCTCTTTAAATAAATATTTTTGAAATCAAGACATTTAATTAACAAATGAAGATATTAGGATAAACGAATGACATATAAATATAAATGTAAATACCAATTTTCAGTTATGATTTATATGATTAATTTTTTGGTAGTTAGAACATAACAATCTGTACTTTTGGGGTGGTGGTGATGGTAAAGTATTTGATTTCAGTGTTCTTTTTTATGTTTTTTTAAATTGAGATATAATTGACATTCAATATTAACTTCAGGTGTAAAACATGATTTGATATTTGTATGTATTGCAAAATAGTTACCACAATAATTCTAGCTATTATCCATCACCATACATGCAGTATTTTTTTCTTATGATGAGAACTTTTAAGATTTACAGTCTTAACAACTTTCAAATATGCAATACAGTGTTATTAACTCTAGTTGCCATATTGTACATTACATCCCCATGACTTATTTATCATATAGGTGGAAATTTGTACCTTTTGACACCCTTCACTCATCCCACCCACCCTCTTCCCCTCTGGCAACCACCAGTCTGGTCTCTGTGTCTGTGAGCTTGTTTTGTCTGTATTTTAAAAATTCCACATATAGGTGAGATCATACAGTATTTGTTTCTCTTTGTATGACTTATTTCGTTTAGCCTAATGCCCTCAGAGTCCATCCATATTGTTGCAAATGGCGAGATTTCATTCTTCTTTATGGCTGAAGAATAATCGTGTGTGTGTGTGTGTGTGTGTGTGTATGCCACATTTTCTTTATATGTTCATCTGCCGATGGGCAGTTAGGTTGTTTCCATATCTTGGCTATTGCAAATAAAGCTGCAATGAACAGAGGTGCACATATCTTTTTCAAGCTAGTGTTTTCATTTTCTTTGGATAAATTCCCGAAGTGGAATTGCTAGATCATATGGTAGTTCTATTTTTATTTTTTTGAGGAAACTTCATACTGTTTTCTATTGTGACTGCACCAATTTACATCCCACCAATAGTGCACACAAGTGTTCCCTTTCCTTCATATCCTCTCCAACACTTCTTTCTTGTCTTTTTGATATATCCATTATAACAGGCCTTATTGTGGTTTTGATTTATATTTCCTTATTGATTAGTGTTGTTGAGCATCTTTTCATGTAGCTTGGCCATCTGTATGTCTTCTTTGAGAAAATATCTATTTAGATCCTCTGCCCAATTTTAAATCAGATTTTTTTTGCTATTGAGTTGTATGAGTTCTTTGTATATTTTGCATATTAACCCTTTATCAGATATATGACTTGCAAATATTTTCTCCCATTTAGTAGGTTGCCTTTTCATTTTGTTGATGGTTTTCTTTGCTGTGCAAAAGCTTTTTAGTTTCATGTAGTCCCACTTGTTTATTTTTGCTTTTATTGCCTTTGATTTTGGTGTCAAATCCAAAAAATTGTCACCAAGACTGATGTCAAGGAGCTTACCACCTGTGTTTTGTTCTAGGAGTTTTATAGTTTCAGGGCTTAAATTCAAGTCTTTAATCCATTTTGAATTAGTTTTTTGTGTATGATGTATGATAGTGGTCCCATTTCATTCTTTTGCATGTGGCTGTCCAGTTTTCCCAACACCATTTATTGAAGAGACTTTTCTCCATTGTATATTCTTGGTTTCTTTGTCATAAATTAATTGGCCATGTATGTGTCAACTTACTACTGGGCTCTCTATTCTGTTACATTGATCTATTTGTCTGTTTTTCTGCTAGTACTATACTGTTTTGATAATTATAGCTTTGTAATATAGTTTGAAATCAGGGAGCATGGTGCCTCCTGCCTTGTTCTTCTTTCTCAAGATTGCTTTGGGTATTTGGGGTCTTTTGTGGTTCCTTACAAATTTAGGATTGTTTGTTCGTTTCTGTGAAAAATGCCATTGGAGTTGTGGTAGGGATTGCATTAAATCTGTATATTGTCTTGGGTATTATGGATATTGTAACAGTATTAATTTTTCCAGTTCATGAGCACAGCACATTTTTCCATTCATGCCGTCTTCAATTTCTTTTTATCAATATCTTACAGTTTTCAGTGTACAGGTCTTTCACCTCCTTGGTTAAATTTCTTCCAGGATATTTTATTCTTTTTAATGCAGTTGTAAATGGGAATGCTTTCTTAATTTTTCTTTCTGATAGTTCATTATTAGTGTATAGAAACATAACAGATTTCTATATATTGATTTTGTATCCTGCAACTTTACTAAATTTATTTATTCTAAAATCTTTTGGTGGAGTCGTTACGGTTTTCTATATATAACATCATGTCATGATTATTTATGTTGCTTCGTAGTTGCCACTTGTTTGTGTATATGCGCAAACACACTTGATCATCTTACCAACAACTCTGCATATAACAACCAAAATGGATTTTTTACAACTAAATTATTCTGGAATGAAAGATACTATTCTCTAATTTTCTGAGATTTAAGTATTGAGGAAATTCTACTAAAACTGTATAAATATGCATATTATAGCAAGTTAATTAGAAGTTCAGTTCTTTATTCTTATGTGTGGCCTCATCTTAAGTAGTAGATATAGCAAGAGGGTAGTTTCACTCATTACTATTCACAAAGAAATGCGACTTCTCCCTTTAATAGATCTGAATTTCCTCATGAACTCACTCTGCCAAGTACCTGGCTCTTAAAAATATAACTTTGCCAGTTAATAATTTTTTAGCCAGTTCTTGTTGATTCTGTTTGGTGTAAATACTCAATCTTTTACTTTATCTCTTCCCATATTACTCTGTAAGATATCATCTGTACCTGTCTCAGGAAACTTACTTCTTCTGTGACAATTAGTCTAGTTAGTGTTGTCTTCATCATTGCAGTGGTGAGTGCTTCGCTATTGGGAGCCTGGTTTGATGTGAGTCTAGACATGTGTCTGTTGAGGGGTGCCTGGTTCTCACTGGCCTTTCTGATCAGCATGTAGGTATGTACTGCTGAAGCCCATGATCCCAGCTATTTACTTTTAGTTTTGAGGGCCTCAAATAATGCAGTCCTTCATCCTTGTCACATATGGAGTTGAACTGATAGTTGGTCTTCTCCTAGGGCAATTGCTTTCACACGGTTAGGCTGTGAACTATAGTAAACACATTTAAAACTAGAGCATGGAAACAGAAATTTCACAAATCAACATTTATCCTTGCTACTTAAGATAAACTTGGTATCTTCTATATTATTCTAATAAATTTTTAAAAAATGCTACTTGTGACCTGGTAAATGATTTATGACCTAGTAATAGGTCTTCACACGAAGTTTAATGAACGTTGTTTTAGAGGCCTGCAGCCTCCCCCAGGTTATGCCTGAGATGTGGGTTTCTAGGGGAGATGTTCTTTGGGTGCCTTATATCTAACTGGATGTTTTAACAGAGACACTTCTTTACTTCCCATTCCCCTCCCCAGTAAAAGGTTCAGGCCATACAGTCTAGTTATGTGATGTCATTTAAATTTGATCTCCTTGCTCTCCACCTGTCTTTCCTTTCCATACTCTCCCATGGTCAAAAGGGGCAGATCTTCTTCTGTTCGTTGGGGCTTCCCTTTCATCATAGGCTGAGCCCTTTCTATATTACGGGTAAATTCTGTGATCCAGTCATGCAACCTTTGGTATGGGAATGGGGATTACCAATGAAATTAATTTTCCCAAAAATGTAAGCCCCAAGACCACGATTAGGATCATGCTACTATGTTAGGATATACTTTGAATCATTTTTTTTTCTATTTGAAAAAGTTGGTGAATAAAAGGAATAATGCTGTTACTTCGCTGTCATATTCTTTATTCTGTTCTTCAAAAGTAATTGTCTTTCAGTTGTATATGAATATTAATAATTCTTTGAACTCTGTATTGGATTGTTGTGCCACTAGTAGAAATAGTGTGTTCTTGCAAGTTTTCACTGTTTTAGGGTTCAGAATTTCCAGGAGATTCTGCAAACTGAATTTTGTATGAGGTTTAAAAACAGATGTGGCACAGGGAGATCAGCTCGGTGCTTTGTGACCACCTAGAGGGGTGGGATAGGGAGGGTGGGAGGGAGACAAGAGGGAAAGGATATGGAGATATATGTATATGTATAGCTGATTCACTTTGTTATAAAGCAGAAACTAACGCACCATTGTAAAGCAATTATACTCCAATAAATATGTTTAAAAAACTTAATAAAAAGAAAACAGATGTGGCAGACTTATTTTTCTTATAACTGGAGGTTGGTGTCTTTGACCACTTTCACCCATTTCCCTCACCGCCTGCCTCTGGCAACGACCAGTCTGTCCTCTGTATCTACGAGTTCGGTTTTTGTAAGTCCTGGGGATATAATGTGCAGCATGGTGACTAGAGTTAACAGTATTGCCTTGTATATTTGAAAGTTGATAAGACAGTAGACCTTAAAAGTTCTCATGACCAGAAAAAAAAAGTTTGTAACACATTATGTGTGGTGATGGATATTAACTAATCTGTGGTAGTCATTTCATAATATATACATGTATCAAATCATTATGTTGTGCGCCTGAAACTAATAAATGTTTCATGTCAATTGTATTTCAATAAGAAAAAGGGAATCATAAAACAAAACAAAACCAGATGTGGTAGGTACATTGAAAAAAGGAAAATTGATGTTAATTGTGTTTTCTCCGTGAGTAAAAAGGCATCCTGAGAAATTCTTCTAAATGTGACAAACAAAACCACCTCGCCAATACACAAGGAAACTCCTCTTTCTAAAGAGCAGTCATTTCAACTTCTTTTATAAGCATAAAATATTGCCCAGAGTTTGAAAGTTTTTATTGCTTTTTGATTGTTTTTATTGAAATGCTTATTGTCTCTTGTTAAATAACTGCATTAATTATACAGCGATGGCCCACCTTCTCAACCTTTTCCAGAAGAGGCCCCCAGTTTCCATTAAAGAGTTTTATGGGAGCTTCCCACACGTCAAATTTCACACAGCCAGCCACATTCGCTTTTTATAAAGGTCTTTGAATGCAATGCCAAGGCCTCCCACTAATTGTTTTGTGGGCTTGGTGTGGGATCTGCATCCCTGACTGAGGAAGCCCCATGTCAAAAGACTGTGGGAGTAACGAGTTGTCAAACATACCCAGAAAGAGCAGTACAAAAAAATCCTGGTTAGCTGTACTGTTGTTGCCAAGAAGCATAAGCAGAACACAAAACATGCCAAATGCGGACTGATTTTAAACAGCGACCCCCTATTTCAGAGAATATTTACTTCATTACATTTTTGAAAGAAAATCAAATCACAGGTAGATCCGAAATGGATTTTAATGTCCATTTGAAAGTTTGGCACTAGTAAATTAGTGTTTCTTCAAGTGGTTAAAAAATACAAGTAACTAAATATTTTAATGTGTTCTTTCAAGGGGAGATAACTAATCATGGTTATCTGTGAACATTTAGTCTTGGAATAACGTGTTCGAAGTTCTTTGCTTCATTATCTCTTTTCCTCTGAAAAGGCTAAGGAAGTATGTGTTTATTTACCCCCTATTAACCATTACACGTATCTATACTAAAAAAAGTACCTTCTAAACTTTAAAGAAGAATTGTAGTGGCAGAATTGAAACTCCTATTCCCTTGTCAGGGCCTGACGTTGTGTTTTTCTCAGTCTCAAGCATTTGCTTGGCATTCTGAACCTGTCTTCCTTCTAGACACTGAACAGGATATTTTTGAGGTACACCATGAAATTAGTGTTTTTAGCTTGCTTAATGTTGACATGTGAACAGAATTATATGAGCCATACATCAGTAAGGCCTAGAGTAGAAATATTGTATTCTGTAGGAAGGCAGTACAACCGGTCTCCGTGCAGGTGGATAGCATTAAAACTAAACGACATATTGAGATTTTTGCGAATTTTGAAATACCTTTTTGGAAGTTGGTGAAGGAGAAAAGTGAGTAGAGCTCTTCTTTGTAATTGAAATATGCTCATTAAAAAGATTCTTATATTTTAAATAATCTTGAGTTTGCAATTCTTTATGAAAAAATTATTCTTAGCAGTTTCTTATGTGTATAACATGTGGATATTTCTTGGGTGTGGTGCATGTGTATAATACTTATGCCATTCTGTTATACTAGTAATAATACAATATCAATGTATAATGTATAGAGCAAACCACAAATAAAACATTATACAATATTAAGTACGAAATGAGTTAGGTTTTGCTACCTTCAGTTGTCTGTTAATAGTCTTTTATTCATAAAATTACATTTTTTCTTTCAAAGTTGGATATAAGATTGCAAAATCTAAAGCAGAGAGAAACCCTTGATGGTAATTTCCTCATCACTGTGACTCCAAGAAATTTTAATCTCAATTTTAATATATATTATAATTATCTATCTATGTAAAATAACTTTAGTCAACATGCTATTACTTACTATATGAAAAATTATTCCTTAAAGCCAGATATTCTCTCTGGATGACCCCTTGCTGTATCTTTATTTTGAATAAGAACCAACTTAGTTGTATGATCCATAAAACCAACCATACCCTGTCTATTAAAGATAAATGTTATCCTTTACAACTTCTCCTATGAGCTTAAATTTGTCATTTTAAGTTCAGACCCCAAATTATGAAATATTTTAACCATTGCCAACACATCTTCTGTAGGTTGTGCTAAACTTTTCCCTTCATTTTCAATTCCGAGGGGCCAGATTACATAGAGTGCTTACCACTGCTTCTGTGCTGCCATTAGATTCTTTCATCCCAGTGGAACTCACATCAAAAGTGCCGTTTCGTTGACTCATTTTCCATTGTGGGCCTCTAAAATGCTTCGTCATGCAAAATATTCTTGTGTATAATTAACCCATCTTTAGCCAGCTTGATTTTCTTCATAAGACACTTTGCTGTCATTATAATTGTTCTATTGAATATCCTGTGTGCATTTTTTATGTACGTGATAGTTAAGTTTGAAAATGAAAAACAAACCCTGTGCCACATCAGTAATAGAATTCATAATAGTGTTCTGAGTTGTTTTCAGTTAGTATTACAAGTTAACATATATTTAATACTTTTCTCAATTCCAAATTCATTTCATATATATATATATATATATATGTCTTCTAATCCTGTAGAGGTAGCATTATGTTATTCCTGTTTGCAGGGGAGGAAATTGAGTCTTAAGGGAGTTAGGAAGCTATCCCATAGTCATGTGGCTAGTAAGCAGAGTTGGGATATAAATGCAACAGGCTATGTTCAGTCATCTCTCAGTATCTGGGGAGGGAAGGGGATTGGTTCCAGGACCCACCACAGATACCAAAATCCACAGGTGCTCAAGTCTCATAGTTCGCCCTCTGTATCTGTGAATGAGGAACTGTGGATAGGGTGGGCTGACTGTATAGTTACTGAAAAAAGTCCACCTATAAGTGGACCTGTGCAGCTCAAATTCATGTTGTTCAAGGGTCAACTGTACTCTGAAATTTTATGTTTGTGAAAGGAAGTATTGAAATTGAAGGGATTGTTTAGATATTTTGATTTATTTTTTATATTTGGTGATTGGTGTCTGGTTTACAGAGACTACTCTCAGGTAACTACTAATAGTATATGCCCAATACTTGTTGAATGCATTCCAGAGCCCTGGCTTCAAGTTCTGGCATTTAGACTGGATACTGATATATTACTGAACCTTCTAGAACTTATTCTCAGATCAAAAAAGAATGTATTTAAGTGTTGGAAAAACTGGACATCCATGTGCAAAAGAATGAAACTGGACCCTTCTCTTACATCATACCCGAAAATCAGCTCAGAATAGATTAAAGACTTAAACATAACCTGAAGATGTGTAGCTCCTAGAAGAAAGCATAGGGGAAAGGCTTCATGACATTAATCTTGCCAATAATTTTATGGATGTGATATAAAAAGCACAGGCAGCAAAAACAATAAACAAGTGGGACTACTGCTAGTGCACAGCAGGGGAAACAAATAACAGAGTAAGAAGGCAACCTGCAGAATGGCAGAAAATATTTGCAAACCATTTATCTGATAAGAATTAATCTCCAAAATATATAAGAAACTCCTATAACTCAATAGCAAAGTAACTATTAACCTGATTAAAAAATGGGTTATGAACTTGAATAGGCCTTTATCCAAAGAAGACATATAAATGGCCAACAGGAACGTAAAAAATGTTTAATATCACCAGTCACTGGGGAAAAGGAGATCGAAACCACAATGAGATATCACCTCATACCTGTCAGGATGGCCGTTATTTAAAAAAATACAAGTATTGGCAAGGAAGTGGAGAAACTGGAATGCTTGCGCACTGTTGATGGGAATGTAAAATGGTGCAGCCACTATGGAAAACAGTAAGGAGGCTCCTCAAAAATGAAGAATAGGGCTTCCCTGGTGGCGCAGTTGTTGAGAGTCCGCCTGCCAATGCAGGGGACATGGGATCGTGCCCGGGTCCGGGAAGATCCCACATGCCGTGGAGCGGCTGGGCCTGTGAGCCATGGCCGCTGAGCCTACGCGTCTGGAGCCTGTGCTCCGCAACGGGAGAGGCCACAACAGTGAGAGGCCCGCGTACCGCAAAAAAATAAATAAATAAATAAAAATTAAAAAAAAAAAAAAAAATAGAACTACCATGTGATTCAGCCATCCCACTTGTGGGTATTTTTCCAAAGAATTGAAACCAGGATCTCTAAAAGATATTAGCACTCCCATGTTTATTACAGAACTCTTCATAATAGCCAAGATGTGGAAAAAACCTAAACATCCATGGACAGATGAATGAATAAAGAAAATATGGGATATATATACTGGAACACTATTCAGCCTTAAAGGAGGGAATTTTGCCATATGTGACAACGTGAATGAACCTTGAGGACATTATGCTAACTGAAAAGTCAATTCAGAGAAGGACAGATACTGCATGATTCCACTTACATGGGGTATCTATCATAGTCACATTCATAGAATCAAAGAGTAGAATGGTGGTTACCAGGGGCTGAGGAGTGGGGAAATGGAGAGCTACTAAACAGCAGGCATAAAGTTTCGGTTACGCAACATGAATAAGCTCTAGCGGCCTGCTGTACATTATGCCCAGAGTCAGCAATGCTGTATTTTACACAGAAAATTTGTTAATAGAGTAGATCTCATATTATGTGTTTTTACCACAGTAAAATAGCATTAAAAATTTTTTTTAACTTGAAAAAAGTATTTTTAAAATAAGTTTAGAGGAGCTGTTTTTGTATAATAGATAAGAGCAGACATACTCTTCTTGGAGAGGTAATAGTGGAAGGAGGGAGTCGTTATGAAACCTCCTTTGCTCTATTTATCCCTACCCCTAGGCTGCTTGAAATATACTAGATGAGGTGATCTTTCAACTCAAAGATAATTTGAGTCCCAAATCTCTTTGGCCACAATCTTTTGAAAGGTCTGGCTTGGACTGGGCCTTAGGTGAATCTACAGTATGGAGCTAAATAACATGGTGAATAAACTACTCTTGGGAGGTTGGGGGGTGTTGCCTTCAGCACTCAGTCATTTCCAATTATTTATTATGGGACCCAGTTTAAGGGTGTTATGTATTGACTAGCATATGGTGTTCTGGGGACTGTGGTATTCTCTTTCATTTTTGGAAGAAATTCCTCTTCTGAGAATAATTTTCCTTTTCCTCCCTGCCCATAGGCATTTAAAACATTTACTTGATATATCTCTGTTACTCCTCTTTGGCAACTGTAGTTGCTTGTCTTCACTTTTTCTGGGACAAGCAAGGTAAAGTTGGAGCTGTAGAATTACTGAAATCATCCTACCAGCTGAGCTATTTCCTTGTTTAGTGAGTTCTTGCTCTTATATCTCTAGGCAAAACTTACTGTACTCATAAATCGGAGAAAAACAATATTAATTTTTTTCTTTATGTTTCTTGGTTACAAAATTCGGGAAGGTATAAATAAGAGCCTATTGGGAGACCTAGTCCACTAACTACCTTAATTTGGAATAGCGACATTTAGTGACATTTTGCTTCATTTCAATGTAAATGTATTCTTGTTGCACCTCACCATAATCTGTCAAAACAGAGACTTTAAAAAGGGGCAGAGGCAAAAGTCTCAGGATCAGAATGTGTCCCAGACTTGATTTGTAGGGTGGACTGTTTGCCTACCTCCCTAGCATTCGTTTGCCGACTTTTCTCCTACGGATAACCTGTGGTTTCCTTCTGAGTATCTGTGAATTTCCAGAAAAGCAGACTTTACTTCCTGCATACATTTTAGATCAAGACAATGAGTGTATTTCATTTCACTCTTCTGGCTCTAGTGATGTATACAGGTTGGGTATGTGACCTAAGCCAATTCAGTCAAACTGAATCATAGAGCATTTTAGAACAACAGTGCTTTCTTTCTTGGTGAACTTGGGGAAGGGGAGGATTTAGCCTCAGGAATTGCTGGTCCCAGTGTTGGAAAAATGAGCTAAAATGGTATAGTGGAGAAATGGGTCCTTTGTTATTTCATGAACCATTGGATCAAGTCTTACCTGAAGCTCATCCTACTTCTTAACTTTTCAGTTATGGGAACCAGTAAATCTCCTTTATGTGTAAGTTAGCTTGAATAAAGCATTGCCACTGAATGAATTTTGACTGGTACATGAAAGCCTTTTGTACTTTTGCATAGACCTTGCTAATTTAATTTATTTTCCTAGAAGTAAAATTTCCTGTCTGTTCAGACCTTAGTTCCTTAACCTGTTAAATGCAGTGTTTGAACTGCCTGTACAAAATATCCATTGGATCACTTTTTCTCTCTTCTTCCAAGTAGTGGAACTTGTATCTGTTAGATCAGAAATTTGCCAGCCTCTCTCTTCCTATTTAGAAAGACCTATCCTGCTGCAATCCCGAGTCTAGGAATGTGGATTCATTCAATACCACACATAGAACAGCATAAATCTCATAAACTTTTAGTCAATTTCACAATGTATGATTACCTCTCTCCTTTTTTACCCAAGAAATAAGTAGTTTTTTAGAGATGCAAGTTTAGAGAAAGAGATGGGCACAAGAATGATGAAGAATGATTATTTTCCCATTAATGTTCCCATTAATCTATAATTAAGAAACAAGTGATAATAGGGAAGTCTAAGAATTAATAGTGCTAAAGATAAGCAGTCTGTCCCAATATAAATCAGTTAATTTTGCCGATTTACTTATTTACTTAACCTATCTATCTATCTATCTATCTATCTATAACAGTCTGGCTCCCTAAACTTAGCCAGCTATATCCTAAATGTTGTCCATAGTTAAAATAATTACTTTGAGAATAGTCACAGATCAGCCCAAATATTTAACCCAGTATTAGAAAAACAAATCAGAGCAGATGCCTTAAAGATATTCGAAGTCCAGGTCAAATTCACATGTAAAGAAAAGCACAGAAGTGGGCTTCCCTGGTGGCGCAGTGGTTGGCAGTCCGCCTGCCGATGCAGGGGACACGGGTTTGTGCCCCGGTCCGGGAAGATCCCACATGCCGCGGAGCGGCTGGGCCCGTGAGTGGTCACTGAGCCTGCGCGTCCGGAGCCTGTGCTCCGCAACGGGAGAGGCCACAACAGTGAGAGGCCCACGTACTGCAAAAAAAAAAAAAAAAAAAAAGCACAGAAATGCTTTGACACTTAGACATGGTACTAGGGGAATTTTAATAGAGTTTGGGTATTCGTAAGGACATTAACCATCTGTTCAAAAAGATAATGTAAAGAACCGATTAGATTTTTAAAGCTGAACGGTGGTGGGGGTGGGGGTGGAAGGGTGGTATTGGTGAGAATTAACTTTTATTGGATTGTGCTGAACAATGGCAGGCCGCGGTCAGGGCTTTATATGAATTTAGTGAACGGTACTCTGTAGCAATCCAATTTCATGCAGCAAAGATTACTTGCAAGACATACATTTCTTTTTCATTTTTTCTTTCCTGTTTGTTTTTGAAAATGACAGCTTTGATATATGTGACTCAACAATAAATGACTTTGTGAAATACCGTTAATGAAAAATAGGTATGTTCCTCCAGATTGCACTGTAGGCCATTTAGTGCTTCTTCTTCTGAACAGACGTTTTACAGATTTTGCAAAATTTGTACCAAATTCTTCTTGGTCTTATCCATAAAGAACAATTAGGCCTTAAATTGCTCTAATTTTTCTATTATGCTTGCTAGCCAGACTTTAGCAACGAGTTTTCCTATGTTCTAAAGTATTACTTAAATTAAATATATTTAAATTTTATAATTTTTCTTTAAGGCCAACCAAAATATTAGCCTAGAGGAGTTTGCTCTGGAGTTCAGATGCCTCTGCCATTTTGAATGGATGCTCCGGGGACCTGTCTTATTTTGTTTCTCTCAAGAACACCTTGTTAAATTTGGTAATCATGCCCAAAGTCAGCAATGCATGCTGAGTTTCATGAGTTATTTGGCTATACGTTGGGTTGCATTTTTTAGAGCTGTCACTATTTTCATTGAATCTTGTAGTGTTACATTGATTTAGAGTTTGTGTGTGTGTGTGTGATGGCTACATATGCTTCTTGCAGTTTAAAAAAATAGTTAAAATACCTTTGAGTAGTGTTATAAGGTGGAAATCTAGTAAAGTTTAGAAAATAAATGACCTGAAATTAACTTAATGTGTTGGCTTCTAAAAAACATGTTTAATTTAAAACATTTTATTTTATTTTGAAACTTACTGAAAGGATAATTTTTCCTGTGGTAGAATGATAGGAGTTACTTTGAAAAAGATAGTTCCTCTCTTAAAATTAACCTAATATTTACTTTGTTTGCTTGAAAGTTATTTGTATATAATCCATTCATCCATAGTTACTGTTGCACTGACAATTGCTGGTAAACTTGGATGATCTGCACACAACCAGCACAAGTCCCAGTCTTGGTGCCCAAGAAAGGGGCAGTAAAAGCGGTAGTGGACAGACCAGTTCATTCACTCCTTGATGAATTGATTTGCTTCCAAACCTGCATTAATGCATTTACATTTTCAACTAAATTCTGCAAATACTGACATTGTTGCTATGATCAAATCATTAGGTGCCTCTAGATGAGAAATAGCTGTGGCACGTTTCCTGTCCCTCATGGAGCCGATGGATTACTAATGGCATTATATAAAAGCAAAAATAAACAATGTTGAAGATAAATGTGGAAACTATACAAGACACAGTGTTCTATGAGGGCGTGGTCAGAGGTAGATGGGGAAAAATAAAATTACGAACTAACCAATGTTTGAGATTATCACTGAAATGTCAAGCAGCCTTTTTGGTGAGAGGAGATGGGAAAAAGGGGCATTCAGTGGGCAGAAATGGCATGAGTAAAGATAGGGAAGTACGACCAGGAAATGGTGGAGAAATGAAGTTTCAGAATAGTAAACCTTAAATAGGTTCTGCATGAAGAAAACTGCCATGTAATGGATCTTAAATGCCAGGCCAAGGAGTGTTCAGTTAATTTTATTGGTAGAGGGGAACCACTCAGGGCTGAAAAAATTGGGACTCTGCTTAGGAAGGACTGGAACGCATTCAGAAGTTGCACAGATAGTAAAAAGCTGAACTGCATCGTGGCAGAAGTAATGGAAAGAAAGAGACAAATTCCTGACATATTGAGTATGTGGAATCCATTGTATTTGGCAAATATTTGGGTAAAGAGGATGAGGGAGTCTGGTGTTAAGGATAACTCCAAAGTTTTGAGGCTGAGTGTCTCTGGAATGTTGGTTAGTTTATTAACAGAAATTGAGAAGTCAAAGAAGGAGCTGTTTGTGAAGAGAAAACAGGAATTAGATATAATGAACCTCACACGTGCTTTTTTCCCACAGCTCTAGCAGGAGAAAGTCTTATCTGATGATTAGATGCATGTGTGTGTTTCTTTATATTAGTATCTGCAAGTCATTGTAATTTGCGAAATTCTTATATAAATTTCTTAGATTTGGAGTTATATGCAAAAACGTGTGAAGTGCATGATGGCAGACCAATTACATTTTATTTTTTTATTTTATTTTTTTATACAGCAGGTTCTAATCAGTCATCCATTTTATTCACATCAGTGTATACATGTCAATCCCAATCTCCCAATTCATCCCCCCACGCCCCCCCAACCCTCCACAGCCTTCCCCCCTTGGTGTCCATACGTTTGTTCTCTACATCTGTGTCTCAATTTCTGCCCTGCAAACCGGTTCATCTGTACCATTTTTCTAGGTTCCACATACATGTATTAATATACAGCGTTTGTTTTTCTCTTTCTGACTTACTTCACCCTGTATGACAGTCTCCAGATTCATCCACGTCTCGACAAATGACCCAATTTCGTTCCTTTTTATGGCTGAGTAATATTCCATTGTATATAAGTATCACATCTTCTTTATCCATTCGTCTATCAATGGGCATTTAGGTTGCTTCCGTGACCTGGCTATTGTAAGTAGTGCTGCAATGAACATTGGGGAGCACGTGTCTTTTTGAATTATGGTTTTCTCTGGGTATATGCGCATTAGTGGGATTGCTGGGTCATATGGTAATTCTATTTTTAGTGTTTTAAGGAACCTCCATACTGTTCTCCATAGTGGCTGTATCAATTTACATTCCCACCAACAGTGCAAGAGGCTTCCCTTTTCTCCACACCCTCTCCAGCATTTGTTGTTTGTAGATTTTCTGATGATGCCCATTCTAACTGGTGTGAGGTGATACGTCATTGTAGTTTTGATTTGCATTTCTCTAATAATTAGTGATGTTGAGCAGCTTTTCATGTGCTTCTTGGCCATATGTATGTTTTCTTTGGAGAAATGTCTATTTAGGTCTTCTGCCCATTTTTGGATTGGGTTGTTTTTTTTCTTTTTAATATTGAGCTGCATGAGCTGTTTATATATTTTGGAGATTAATCCTTTGTCTGATGATTCATTTGCAAATATTTTCTCCCATTCTGAGGGCTGTCTTTTTGTCTTGTTTATTGCTTCCTTTGCTGCACAAAAGCTTTTAAGTTTCATTCGATGCCATTTGTTTATTTTTGTTTTTATTTCCATTACTCTAAGAGGTGGATCAAAAAAGATCTTGCTGTGATTTATGTCAAAGAGTGTTCTTCCTATGTTTTCCTCTAAGAGTTTTATAGTGTCTGGTCTTACATTTAGGTCTCGAATCCATTTTGAGTTTATTTTTGTGTATGGTGTTAGGGAGTGTTCTAATTTGATTCTTTTACATGTAGCTGTCCAGTTTTCCCAGCACCACTTACTGAAGAGACTGTGTTTTCTCCATTGTATATCCTTGCCTCCTTTGTCATAGATTAGTTGACCATAGGTGCATGGGTTTATTTCTGGGCTTTCTATCTTGTTCCATTGATCTGTATTTCTGTTTTTGTGCCAGTACCATATTCTCTTGATTACTGTAGCTTTGTAGTATAGTCTGAAGTCAGGGAGTCTGATTCCTCCAGCTCCGTTTTTTCCCCTCAAGACTGCGCTTTGGCTATTTCGGGGTCTTTTGTGTCTCCATACAAATTTTAACATTTTTTGTTCTAGTTCTGTAAAAAAATGCCATTGGTAATTTGATAGAGATTGCATTGAATTTGTAGATTGCTTTTGGTAGTATAATCATTTTCACAATATTGATTCTTCCAATCCAAGAACATGGTACATCTCTCCATCTGTTTGTATCATCTTTAATTTCTTTCATCAGTGTCTCATAGTTTCTGCATACAGGTCTTTTGTCTCCCTAGGTAGGTTTATTCCTAGGTATTTTACTTTTTTTGTTGCAATGGTAAATGGGAGTGTTTCCTTAATTTCTCTTTCAGATGTTTCATCATTAGTGTATAGGAATGCAAGTGATTTCTGTGCATTAATTTTGTATCCTGCAACTTTACCAAATTCATTGATTAGCTTTAGTAGTTTTCTGGTGGCATCTTTAGGAATCTTTATGTATAGTATCATGTCATCTGCAAACAGTGACAGTTTTACTTCTTCTTTTCCAATTTGTAATCCTTTTATTTTTCTCCTCTGATTGCCAAGGCTAGGACTTCCAAGACTATGTTGAATAATAGTGGTGAGAGTGGGCAACCTTGTCTTGTTCCTGTTCTTAGAGGAAATGCTTTCAGTTTTTCACCATTGAGAGTGATGTTTGCTGTGGGTTTGTTGTATATGGCCTTTATGATGTTTAAGTAGGTTCCCTCTATGCCCACTTTCTGGAGAGTTTTTATCATAAATGGGTGTTGAATTTTCTCAAAAGCTTTTTCTGCATCTATTGAGACGATCATATAGTTTTTATTCTTCAGTTTGTTAATATGGTGTATCACATTGATTGATTTGTGTTTATTGAAGAATCCTTGCATCCCTGGGATAAATCCCACTTGATCATGGTGTATGATCCTTTTAATGTGTTGTTGGCTTTTGTTTGCTAGTATATTGTTGAGGATTTTTGCGTCTGTGTTCTTGAGTTATATTGGTATGTAATTTTCTTTTTTTGTAGTATTTTTGTCTGGTTTTGCTATCAGGGTGATGGTGGACTCATTGAATGAGTTTGGGAGTGTTCCTTGATCTGCAGTTTTTTGGAAGAGTTTGAGAAGGATGGGTGTTAGCTCCTCTCTAAATGTTTGATAGAATTCACCTGTGAAGCCATCTGGTCCTGGACTTCTGTTTGTTGGAAGATTTTTAATCACCGTTTTAATTTCATTACTTGTGATTGGTCTGTTCATATTTTCTTCCTGGTTCAGTCTTGGAAGGTTATACCTTTCTAAGAATTTGTCCGTTTATTCCAGCTTGTCCATTTTATTGGCATAGAGTTGCTCGTAGTAGTCTCTTAGGATGCTTTGTATTTCTGCAGTGTCTGTTGTAACTTCTCCTTTTTCATTTCTAATTTTATTGATTTGAGTCCTCTCCCTCTTTTTCTTGATGAGTGTGGCTAATGGTTTATCAGTTTTGTTTATCTTCTCAAAGAACCAGCTTTTAGTTTTATTGATCTTTGCTGTTGTTTTCTTTGTTTCTATTTCATTTAATTCTGCTCTGATCTTTATGATTCCTTTCCATCTACTACCTTTGGGTTTTGTATGTTCTTCGTTCTCTAGTTCCTTTAGGTGTAACGTTAGATTGTTTACTTGAGATTTTTCTTGTTTCTTGAGGTAGGCTTGTATAGCCATAAACTTCCCTCTTAGAACTGCTTTTGCTGCATCCCATAGGTTTTGGATCGTCGTATTTTCATTGTCATTTGTCTCTAGGTATTTTTTGATTTCCTCTTTGATTTCTTCAGTGATCTCTTGGTTATTTAGTAACGTATTGTTTAGCCTCCCTGTGTTTGTGTTTTTTACGCTTTTTTCCCTGTAATGATTTCTCATCTCATAGCATTGTGTTCAGAAGAGATGCTTGATATGATTTCAATATTCTTAAATTTACTGAGGCTTGATTTGTGACCCAAGATGTGATCTATCCTGGAGAATATTCCATGTGCACTTGAGAAGAAAGTGTAATCTGCTGTTTTGGATGGAATGTCCCATAAATATCAACTGTCCTATAAATATCAATTAAATGTATCTGGTTTATTGTGTCATTTAAAGCTTGTGCTTCCTTATTCATTTTCTGTCTGGATGATCTGCCCATTGGTGTAAGTGAGGTGTTAATGTCCCCCACTATTACTGTGTTACTGTCGATTTCCTCTTTTATAGCTCTTAGCAGTTGCCTTATGTATTGAGGTGCTCCTATGTTGGGTGCATATATATTTATAATTGTTATATCTTCTTCTTGGATTGATCCCTTGATCATTATATAGTGTCCTTCCTTGTCTCTTGTAACATTCTTTATTTTAAAGTCTATTTTATCTGATATGAGCATTGCTACTCCAGCTTTCTTTTGATTTCCATTTGCATGGAATATCTTTTTCCATCCCCTCACTTTCAGTCTGTATGTGTCCGTAGGTCTGAAGTGGCTCTATTGTAGACAGCATATATATGGGTCTTATTTTTGTATCTATTCAGCAAGCCTGTGTCTTTTGGTTGGAGCATTTAATCCATTCACTTTTAAGGTAATTATTGGTATTTATGGTCCTATGACCTTCTTCTTAATTGTTTTGGGTTTGATTTTGTAGGTCCTTTTCTTCTCTTGTTGTTTCCCACTTAGAGAAGTTCCTTTAGCATTTTTTGTAGATCTGGTTTGGTGGTGGTGAATTCTCTTAGCTTTTGCTTGTCTGTAAAGGTTTTGATTTTCTGTGGAATCTGAAGGAAATCCTTGCTGGGTAGAGTAATCTTTGTTGTAGGTTCTTCCCTTTCATCACTTTAAGTATGTCATGCCACTTCCTTCTGGCTTGTAGAGTTTCTGCTGAGAAACCAGCTGTTAACCTTATGGGAGTTCCCTTGTATGTTATTTGTTGTTTTTCCCTTGCTGCTTTCAAAAATTTTTCTTTGTCTTTAATTTTTGCCAATTTGATTGCTATGTGTCTCGGCATGTTTCTACTTGGGCTTGTCCTGTACAGGACTCGCTGCACTTCCTGGACTTGGGTGGCTATTTCCTTTCCCATGTTAGGGAAGTTTTTGACTCTCATCTCTTCAGATATTTTCTCGGGTCCTTTCTCTCTCTCTTCTCCTTCTGGGACCCCTATAATGTGAGTGTTGTTGCGTTTAATGTTGTCCCAGAGGTCTCTTAGTCTGTCTTCATTTCTTTTCATTTTATTTTCTTTATTCTGTTCCGCAGCAGTGAATTCTACCGTTCTGCCTTCCAGGTCACTTATCCATTTTTCTGCCTGAGTTATTCTGCTATTGATTCCTTCTAGTGTATTTTTCATTTCATTTATTGTATTGTTCGTCTCTGTTTGTTCTTTAATATTTCTAGGTCTTTGTTAAGCATTTCTTGCATCTTCTTGATCTTTGCCTCCATTCTTTTTCTGAGGTCCTGGGTCATCTTCCCTATCATTATTCTGAATTCTTTTTCTGGAAGATTGTCTATCTCCACTTCATTTAGTTGTTTTTCTGGAGTTTTATCTTGTTCATTTATCTGGTATATAGCCCTCTGCCTTTTCATCTTGTCTGTCTTTCTGTGAATGTGGTTTTTGTTCCACAGGCTGCAGGATTGTAGTTCTTCTTGCTTCTGCTCTCTGCCGTCTGGTGGATGAGGCTATCTAAGAGGCTTGTCCAATTACATTTTTTTAATATCTTTTTTAAATTTATTATTTTTTCTTGAAGTATAGGTGATTTATAATGTGGTAGCTTCTGGTGTACAGCAAAGTGATTCAATTATATAAATATAGATATATGTAGTATATATATCTATATACTATACTATATATTATGTACTATATACATAGATATATATACTATATCTCTATCTCTATCTTCTTTTTCAGGTTCTTTTCCTTTATAGGTTATTTACAAGATATTGAATATAGTTCCCTGTGCTATGCAGTAGGTCCTTGTTGGTTATCTATTTGATATGTAGTTGTGTGTATCTGTGAATCCCCAGCTCCTAATTTATCCCTTCCCCCTTACCCTTTGGTAACCATAAGTTTGTTTCTATTGTCTGTAATTCTATTTCTGCTTTGTAAATAAGTTTATTTGTATCATTTTTTTTAGATTCTTCAGATAAGTGATATCATATGATATTTGCCTTTCTTTGGCTGATTTACTTCACTTAGTGTGATAATCTCTAGGTCCATCCATGTTGCTCAAATGGCATTATTTCATTCTTTTTATGGCTGAGTAATATTCCATTGTATGTATATGCCGCATCTTCTCTATCCACTCATCTGTCGATGGACATGTAGCTTGCTTCCATGTCTTGACTATTGTAAAAAGTGCTGCTATGAACAGACCAGTTACATTTTAACGTTGGTAAACTAAGAACAGTTCAAAGATTTGAGACCTCAGTCTAATATCTGAATGATTCTTATGTGACAGCAGTAGGTGGGGTCCACCTCTTGCTGTGTTCTCATGCAAATGAAAGGCTTAAATTTTTTTTCGAGAAGTTCTGCAGTAAAACAAGAGGAGAATATTGTTTGGCCAGGTGCTGTGGAAATAAACAGCTGGCTAGGAATACTTTTTTCTTTTTTTATTGTATGTTTCAGGTGTACAGCATTATAATTCAACATCTGTATACATTACAAGGTGATCACCACCACAAGTTTAATTACCCTCCATAACCATATAGTTGACCTCCTTCACCTGTTTCGCCTACCCCAGGCACTATTCCCTTTTGGCCATAGGTATTAAAACATATTTGGAAGATGTGTAAAATAGGGTCCTTGCTTTTGATCTTTGGTTCATACCAACTACTTTACCTGCTTATATCTTTATAAGCCCTTTGATGTATCAGTTTTATTTACAACTGATAACATGGAATCCTTTAATTCTTTTTTGTATAATTTTTTTAAAAAATTTTGTTTTTGGCTGTGTTGGGTCTTCGTTGCTGTGCGCAGGCTTCTCATTGGGGTGGCTTCTCTTGTGGAGCAAAGGCTGTAGGTGCATGGGCTACAGTTGTAGCACATGGGCTCAGTAGTTGCTGTGTGTGGGCTCTAGAGCATGCAGGCTTCAGTAGTTGTGGCACGCAGGCTCAGTAGTTGTGGCTCTTGGGCTCTAGAGTGCAGGCTCAATAGTTGTGGCACATGGGCTTAGTTGCTCTGCGGCATGTGGGGTCTTCCTGGATCAGGGATCGAACCCATGTCCCCCGCATTGTCAGGATTGAACCGCTGCACCACCAGGGAAGTCCGCAATTCTTTAATTCTTAAAAGCTCCTAAACCTCACTGAAATGTGTAATGGGTAATATCAGCAGACAGGTGAACTCATAGTAAGTAGCTCCTGTCCTGCCATTGATGTTTAATAATCATGAATTGAACAATGAGTTGGGGTAACTTTATTAAGTTACACAGAACCCATGGCATGATTTAGCTTGATATTATATTTGTATTTTATATGTCTTACACTTGACATACAGGCGTATCTTGAAGACATTGTGGGTTCAGTTCCAGACTACTGCCATCAAGTGAATATTGCAATAAATTGAGTCACGTGATTTTTCGGTTTCCCAGTGCATATAAAAGTTATGTTTGTACTATACATGCAGTTTGTTAAGCATGCAATAGCATTTTGTCTTAAAAAAATGTATATACCTTAATTAAAGAATATGTTATCACTGAAACGTGCTAACCATCATCTGAGCCTGCAGCGAGTCATAACACTTTTGCTGGTAAAGGGTCTTTCTTGCCTTGATGTTGATGGCTGCTGACTGACCCACGGGTGTTAGTTGCTAAATTTGGGGGTGGCTCTGGCAGTTTCCTAAAACAGGCCAACAGTGAAGTTTGCCAGATTGGTTGACTCTTCCTTTCATGAATGATTTCTCTGTAGCATGCAATTTACCTACAGTAGAACTGCTTTCAAAATTGAAGTCAGTCCTCTCAAACCGTGCCACGGCTTTATCAACTAAGTTTATGTAGTATTCTAAATCCTTTGTTGTTGTTTCAACAGTCTTCACAGCATCTTCACCAGGAATAGATTCCATCTCAAGAAACCAGTTTCGTTGCTCATCCATAAGAAGCAACTCCTCATCCATTAAAGATTTGTCACGGGATTGCAGCAATTCAGTCGCTTCTTCCGGCTCCACTTCGAATTCTAGTTTTCTTGATATTTCTACCATATCTGCAGTTCATTCTTCCACTGAAGTCTTTATCCATGAGGGTTGGAATCAGCTTCTTCCAAATTCTTGTAAATGTGGTTATTTTGACCTCTTCCCACGAATCACAGATGTTCTTAACGGCATCTAGAATGTTGAATCTTTTCCAGAAGGTTTTCAGTTGACTTTGCGCAGATCCACCAGGGGAATCAGTATCTATAGTAGCTTTAGCCTTATGAAATATATTTCTTAAATAAGACTTGAGAGTCAAAATGACTCGGCGATCCATGTGCTGCAGAATGGTTGTTGTGTTAGCAGGCGTGAGAGCACCATGAATCTCCTTGTACATCTCCATTAGAGCTCTTGAGTGCCCAGGTGCATTGTCAATGAGCCGTTATATTTTGAAAGCAATCTTTTTTTTCTGAGCAGTAGATCTTAACAGTGGGCTTAACTTATTCAGTAAACCATATTGTAAACAGATGTGCTGTCATCTAGGCTTTGTCCCATTTATGGAGTACAGGCAGAATAGATTTAGTGTAATTCTTAAGACCGTGTGACCTTCGAAATGGTAAGTGAGCATTGGCTTCAACTTAAAGTCACCAGCTGCATTAGCTCCTACCAAGACAATTGGCCTCTCCTCTGAAGCTTTGAAGGCAGGCATTGACTTCTCTCTAGCTGTGAAAGTCATTGATGGCGTCTTCTTCCAGTAGAAGGCTGTTTCCTTTACATGAAAATCTGTTGTTTTGTATAGCCACCTTCATGAATTACCTTAGCTAGATCTTCTGGACAAGTTGCTGCAGCTTCTACATCAGCACCTGCTGCTTCACTCTGAATTTCTATGTTATGAAGATGATTTCTTTCCTTAAACCTCGTGAGCCAACCTCTGCTAGCTTCAGACTTTTCTTTCACAGCTTCCTCACCTCTCTCAGGATTTATAGATTTGAAGAGACTTAAGGCCTTGCTCTGGATTAGGTTTTGGTTTAAGGAAATGTTGTGGCTAGTTTGATCTTCTATCTAGACCACTAAAACTTTCTCCATATCAGCAATAAGGTGTTTTGTTTCCTTATTATTTATGTGTGTTCACTGGAGTAGCACTTTCAATTTCCTACACGAACTTTTTGCAGTCACAGCTTGGCTGTTTGACACAAAAGGCCTAGCTTTCCACTTATTTTGGCTTTCAACATGCTTTGTTCAATAAGCTCATTCATTTTAGCTTTTGGTTTAAAGTGAGAGGCTTGCAACTTTTTCTTTCACTTAAAAACTTAGAGGCCATTGTAGGGTTAATAATTGGCCCAATTTCAATACTGTTGTGTCTCAGAGAATAGGGAGATCCAAAGAGAGGGAGACTGGTGGTGGGAGAATGGCCAGTTGGTGGAGTGTTCAGAACACATACAATGTTGATTGATTGTTTGCCATCTTATGTGGGCATGGTTCATGGTGCCCCAAAACAATTAGGATAGTAACATCAAAGATCACTAATCACAGATCACCATAACAAAAATAATAGTAATGAAAAAATTTGAAATATTTCAGGAATTACCAAAATGTGCCAGAGACATGAAGTAAGCAAAAGCTGCTGGAAAAATGGTGCTGATAGACTTGCCTCAATGCAGGGTTGCCACATTCATTCTGTAAAAAATAAAATATCTGTGAAGCACAATAAAGAAAAGTGCAATAAAATGAGATATGCCTGTATTTTCCAAATGTCTTAGATAGGGGTAAAGTGATTTTATTTATTCCCTTAAGATTCATTCAAAAGAACCAAAATGATTTATGACACAACTCATTGAATAGTTTTCATAACACATGTACTTAAAATCTACCAAAACCAATGCCTCCTCACAATTCCAGCTTCCTTAGACTGAGGAACATGAAACTTGGCTTAGGTAATGGTTTAAGAGATTCCCAAATAACACAGGGAGTGTCTTAGAGCACTTCTCTTACTTCCCGTTGAGGTTTCAATTGTAGTCAAAGCCATCATTATAAACATTCGTTTGGTATTGCCTTGGGGGATTGTGGCATAGTTTAAAAACTTGGACAGGGTGACATGCAGTGGAGAAGTGTAAATTAGGAACAGTTGGAACATTTAATATGTTCCAGGAGCTATGCAGTTTTCTCTATTTCCACATCGTATTTGTTCTTCAGTTTTTTTCCGGTACGCGGGCCTCTTACTGTTGTGGTCTCTCCCGTTGCGGAGCACAGGCTCCGGACGCGCAGGCTCAGCGGCCATGGCTCACGGGCCCAGCCGCCCCGCGGCACGTGGGATCTTCCCGGACCGGGGCAAGAACCCGTGTCCCAGCATCGGCAGGCGGACTCTCAACCACTGCGCCACTAGGGAAGCCCCTTCAGTAACTTTTGTATCACTCTGTTATCTCACTGCTGAAACTGTCTTTGCAAAGGTCATGAATTACCTCTTGTTGCAAAGTCTGTTGGCCTCTTTCTAATCCTTTTGCGGTATCGCAGGATCATTTGACACTTAGGTGTTCCCTTCTCAAAACTCTCTAGTCTGCCCTCTCCTAACTCACTTCTTACCACCTGTGCTGCTGCTTCCGTTTCCTTTACAGGTTTCTCCACTTCCTCTGCCTCCATTTTTGTTGCTCCCGGGAGTTTATTCTGAGGTTTCCTTTGCTGGCCCTCTCCTGGTTCACTCCGTATACTTCCATGACTTCATTTACCATTATTAAATACTGATGCCGCTTATATTCCTGTTCCCAGAACAGGTCTCCTCCACACACGCCAAACCCTCTTGTATTGTACAGTTTCTACAGATCCCCCTTGGAATGGGTTTTCTCAGTTGTCAACAAGGTGATTTCCTTGAATATTTGCATCCAGTGAACCAATGGTTTTTGAGGTGTTTTTGAAGTTTTTTGCCCAACCCCCCCCCGCCCCAGATTTGCTTCTTTTTCTATGTTCTCTATCTTAGGAAACCACTGTTGTTCTCCCTGTTGCCAAAACCAGAAACTGGGGAGTTGTCCATGAAGTCTTGACTGCCCTCTGTTTCCTCAACTCAGTTTTTAAATCCTGCCTGTTCTATTTCCGTAATACTTCTTGAGTGTGCCTACCATTCTCTATTTTGATTACTACAGCCTTAGTTAAGGACTCCATCATTTCTCAGTTGAATCACCATAACTGCCCTCTTAACTGGTCTCCCTGCAACCGGTTTTACTTCTTCCATTCTGGTATCTGTTTTATTGTCAAAGTGACTTTTCTAAAACTTGTTCTTGAATGGTTCCACAGAATAAAGTACAAAATCCTCAGTATGGCGCATGAGGCTCTCGATATATGGTGCTGCTTCAGTCTTTGGATTTTGTATTTCATCCTGTGTTGTGTGGTTAACTGCCAGTAGTCGTCAGAACCTGTTCCCCTGTAGCTCAGACCTGCCCTGTTCCCTGCTATTCCAGGTGAGCCCTCTGTCACTTCCCTGTGCTCCTGTGGCACAGTGTTTAACTCTAAGACAGTAAACTGCAATCATTTGTTTTCTTATTCTTTCTTAAACTTTTTTTTTAAGTATTGATAGATTAGGGACTGTGGCTTTTTTCCATATGTACTTATTGTATTTAGCATATGGCTAATAGATATACAATAAGAATGTTGAATGAATTAATGAGTAACCAAACTAAGATCAATAAAACCTACATTCAACTCGCAAGTACCTTATTGCCTAGTGAGAAGTTTCACAAGTACAAATAATTTTAAAAAGCCATCAACAAACAATTACAATGTAGTGTGGTAGGAGCTATTCAAATGTTGTGTTTTCAAGTAAGAAGTCATTAAATGCTAATATCTCAAGGGACTGTCTCTTGAGGGGATATAATAGAATTAAACAAATTTTCATGGCATTCAACCATGTTTCTTTGAAATGAGGTCTTATTATAACACTTAAGGTATTCAGAGTACTTTAAAGAACGTTTTTATTGACTCTTTAAATCTTTACTCTGTCTTGTGTTTTGTCAGTTTTATGAGGACTCAGCAAAAGTGAGGCAGGATGTATTAAGTTTCTAGATATCTTATTTAGCTAGTTGGGACGTATGAGGATCATAGCTTATTTTTCTTTTCCTTTCTGAAACTACTACAACAATTTCTATTATCTAATAAGATTTCACGTGACTTTATGCTTTATAGTTAATTAGCTAATTACAAGAAATATAGTGTTTTTTTCCTCTGAAGCAATTTAAGAAGACATAATGCATTTTTAAGAACTTGGGCCTATTACTTTTATGATCCCTCAGATTTAAAAATGCCATCATGACATAATTTTCCTCGTAACAATGGAGTAAAATATTGCTGAAAAAATTAGTGACAGCTTCTGAATTTTAAAGTTTTAAATGATGTGTGTCATGGACTTTTAGAATAGTCAGCACTGTGAATATTAACTCTGAGATTGCAAGGGCAGAATCTGTTTACTTGGTTTTCAAATCGTGTCCCTCAGGGCTCTGGAATTCTGAGGGGTGTCTAAGGAGCCCTGTAGGGAAGCTGAAGAGTAGGTGGGCAGGCTGTGGGTGAACTTCTGTAGCCCTCTTGCATCTTCCACTCTTCTATCGTATCTGCTGCCTGTTGGCCTTTATCTGTTATCTGTTGGCCTTTCTTTGTAAAGGATATTATTTAAGGGGAGAAAAACTTTGAAAGTACCTCAAACCGTTGGTTCACTTGATGCAAATATTCAAGGAAATCACCTTGTTGACAACTGAGATAACCCATGAAAGTAGAAAATGTACAAAACTTTTGCACTAACTGTTCTTTCCATGTGTCACCTACAGTGACATCCTGAAAGACACTGAAGGGGAGCTGTACATTTAAAAGTGCTAGGCAAGCAGTGTGTCCTGTCTCATCTGGTTTCCATCAAAGACTTTCAGTCACCACGTGGTATTTCCATGGTCTGGTCTTCAGAACCTGTGAACCAGGGCCTGACTAGGTTTAGGGGGAACTTGAGGTGGAAATTTTGGGATTGGGAGAAACAGAATTTTAATTCTTCTTGCGAGCAGGGGAAAGGGTTGATGATCTTGCCAGTTTCATGGCGTTTACATCATAAGCCTGAGTACTTTATGCCAGGAAGCTGAGGGTCAGGTCCTAGTTTTACAGATTTTGGCCAAAGGCAGTTCCAAGAGAAAAGTAAATGTTTAAAGGTGCTGACCATTACCCGAACTTATTCTTCCATTCTTTTGGTCCCTTTCTTCTCTCCCCTGCCCCAAATAGGGTAATCCTAGGTGCAAAATTCAGGTCACTACCATGGTAACCACACAAATAGAACAAAAAAGAGTGATGTTTGCTTTAATTTCATAATGATGGAAGGAAAACTACACAAGGAGATGCTTAGAGGTGACACAGGTGATGGTGTAAAAATCTATCTATAAGAGAGAGGTTGGAATGGACTTTGCCCACAAAATAATTTATTATCTTAAGAAGCAGAATCTAGGGAGTAACTGCATCTTTTTAAACACTTTAAAAAGTTGGCAGTGTTGATTCAAAGTGCTATTTAAAAACCCACTTTTAAAATGACATGTTTTGGGGAAACGGTAACTGTCAGTTTGAAGGATGGGATTCTTTTCAGCAGAGCTTGTACAAATATCCATTGCCGTATGTGAGGCAGGTTTAAGGTAGTTTATCATAAATAAATGAGTTTGTCAAATATATACGTACACACACACCCTTTTTTGGCCTCAGAGAAGAAATTCCAAGGCCATAGATACAGAAATGTTGTGCATTTTTACAATACATGTCACAGATAAGTAGAAATTTGATTAATGCACATATTAAGAGGAGACAGTTTAAGAACAGGGATTAATCATACCTGGGACAAAGATAGTATTGGAGGTTATCACGATTTGTGGACTTGGTTGGACTTGGGGGTCTTAGGCAGTGGTTGAGGGGGACATCACTCAGAAATATCTAACTCATCCTTTGTTCCACTGATGACTTATACAAGGAACATTATCTTCAATTGTGGTCAACTCCACTTGGCTCAAACTATTACAGTAGCTACTATAGCCTCGTTTCTAACTATAAAAGCATTATATTTTTGTGATTAGAGTTGTGTTCAGTTCTACTACCCAAAGATAACCTCTGTGAACGTGTTGGTGTGTCTTTTTTTCCTCTTTTTTGTATGACTGTGCATATTATGTACAAAAGATGGATATGTAATATGTTTTCATATAATGTGCATATATATTAAAATTGGAATCAAACTATGCATATAGTTTTTGTATAGGTTTTGTACACTGCATTTTTATTCAGTTCTTCCTTATGTGCCTGCCGTAATCTAGGAATTTTTCTGTCCCATTAAATTTTCCTTGAAAGCATGACATTCAGTGACTTTTTTTTTTTTTTTTTTTTTGCCGTACGCGGGCCTCTCACTGTTGTGGCCTCTCCCATTGCGGAGCACAGGCTCTGGACGCGCAGGCCCAGCGGCCATGGCTCACGGGCCCAGCTGCTCCGCCGCACGTGGGATCCTCCCGGACCGGAGCACGAACCTGTGTCCCCTGCATCGTCAGGCGGACTCTCAACCACTGCGCCACCAGGGAAGCCCTCAATGACTTCTTAATATTCTATTATATCATAATTTATTGAAATATCTTCTTATTGTTAGACATTGTTTTAGCTTTTTGCTATTACAAATAATATTATTATTATTTTTTACCTCTACAACTCTTTTCTATTTGAACATATCTGATTATTTCCTGAAGAAAAACTCTTAAGAAATGTAATTATAAATTTTAATAATCCTCAATTTAATGGCACTGTGTTTGGGGAGAATTAGGTGAACCTAAACTCTCATAGAGCCCAAATAATAGGATATTCAGGAGAAAATGGTAAGCCATAGTTACTCTGATTGCCTTTTCAGTAATCCAGCATTCTGATTGGATATTAAATGGCCTAGTCGTTAACATCACTTTAATGTAGGTGTATCCAGGTTCTAACATAGTGTGGTTGCTCAGTATGTAACAGATATTTGTTTTGACAGATGGTGTCATTAGAAACTGAGTCATTTATTTCTTGTTACTGTTCTCAGAGATACCTGAGACAGTCTGAACACCCAATTCTCATGCACAGAACAGCTTTTAGAGCCTAACATCTTACACACATCTGGGTCACTGATGCTGTGAAAACATTCCACTTTACCACGACCCCACTGACTAAAAGAAAAGGAAAAATTTAAGAGAAAAGAAAATTCCTACATAGTGCAGAGGTATTCTGTTGTGCTCTAGGATAATCAACAAATTTTGCTTTTACTGTTGAATTTCAAACTATGTCTGGTATGTTGTTCTTTTGGATATACCTTGCAGTAGCTATTGGCTATAACGTGAAAGATAACTGGTAGTTCTCTCTCTCCCTCCCCCTCTTTCCCTCTTTCCCTCTTTCCCTCTGTGCGTTTGTGTTCGTGTCTCATGTCTATTTTTTCAAATACGCGATTTGGTTCATTTCAGTCATTTTTAGCATCCACAAATATTTAGTCAAGTATTTAATCATCTCGTGAAATACTTCACAGATTCGTCATATGAAATAAGTGGTTTCTCTTTAGTGCTAAGTCATAGCAAATTATCATCGTTTTTTAGGTTGATTTTGTAGAGTGTTAAATGCTATTTAAATTTCACTTCAATATGAAGCCATTTATTTTTCTCCTAATCACTTAAAATAGCAAGAGCTAATCAACTGAAGTTTTTCTCCTTTTTATGAATACATCAGTCTACTCCTGACTCACGTGCATGTTTCTGCCTTTAGGTCAGTGGGAACTTTTCCCAGCTATGTTTTTTTTTTTCCCCCCTTCATTCCTAATTTCTCTCAGGAACAAATGGCAGCATAGTTAAATGTTAGAAACTTGTTGCTGAAGGTGCTAACCTAAACATCAGTGCCAGGATACGACTGAAACGTAATAGACTAATTAATTTGTCCACTGTACCTCTGACCTGGGAATTATGTACAATGGGCTATACTTTCAGAACTGAGAGTCTGGGATCCAAAATAGAGAAAATGCAACTTTTGTGTGCTTTACACATCAACATGCAATTAATATTGGGTTCTTTTAGGAAACAGATTCTGAAAATGTAGCTTTATCCCATCGCATGTTTTGGAAGTAAGATACTACAAGGTTCTGTAGGCCTTTTTGTTTCAGTTTTCTTCTTTTATATTTTATAGTAGTACTGAACAAAGCCCTCACATTATTTGATCCAAACATCCTTCTGACCTCCAGAGGAGCCAACTTATATAGACTCCCACAATTTCTGTATTATCTGTTCCAGGGTACTATGCTCATTAACAACCACAGTCACTCCTAGAAAAAAATAGGAACTTGACGCTTGAGTGACATTTAAAAAAGTGTTTATGTTATGAATTCCTGACTGTGCTATTTATGCTTCTATCAGTAAGAAGATTAACTTTATTAATTTTATTTCCCCTTATATTCCTTTTCTCCCTTCTTCATTTTAGAGGCAGTTTAAATATTCTTCAAGGGCAGTTAACATTTGACTGCCACTGAATTCACTATCAGTGCTGGATAGAAGCCAAAATGAAAAAAGTCTGTTTATGTTAGCCTGTCAATGTCTGGTTATCCATCTCTCTGGGTCTTGTGAACTCACAGAAGTACCAAATAAACCCTTTTCTGTTAGGATTTTATTTACAGCAGAGTTTTAATATTTTGGTAGTTTGTGGATTTGGAAGCACTCATTAGGCCACCAAATGTCTGTTGAGCACAGGGCAGGCACTCTTCTAGCCACTGCTGATAAAGTGGTGAACAAGACTGATGCTTCCCAGCTCTATGGAGGCTTACAGTCCAGTAGCAATAGTCATACACAAAGTAAACACAAAGAGTAATAATGTAACTCAAGACAAGGCTGCTTATTATGTACACAGTGAAACAAGCTGAAAGGACAGAGAGTGACTGGAAGATGTGTGAGATGCTGTTGTAGCCAAAATATTCAGTGAATAGCTTTCAGGGAGGCAGTATTAGAGCTGAGAACTAAAGGATGAGGTGGTAGCCTTTGGGTAGATGCCGTTTTCATTCGGTTATTGGCAGCCACTTTACCAAAAGGAAAATGCAAGATTTCATATACTTTTCAGTGCAGGCATAGTGCATAGATACAGTAGATGCTCACAGGATATTAGGATGAATAGAATAAATAGATACTGGCATATGATTTGAGAGGAAAATGCTTTACCTTTCTAAAGCTATGTTGCTTCCAGTAGTGGAGTGAAAGTTTTAGGTTTTGTGTGCATGTTGTTGAAATGTAATGTGAACCTCACCTTGCATTTTTTTCCCATTTATTTACTTATTTAATAGGTTTCGGCGTGGTCAAGAGAGTGAATGTATCTGACGTGGATGGACTGCGCATAATCATCAAGAACGTTGTTTACTTCAGTTATCAGCGGCCTGTTTATCTGGTTGGTATCCAAAGCAAGTCAGATTTGCCATGATACTTCACCTCATGGTAATTAAATCACTGATTTTAAGGGAAGAACCATAAAATGAGTTTGTGTGTCACGTTATATACAGGCAATTCACCATATGTCTAACCAGGTCACATAAAGGTTAGTTAAGGTGTTAAAGCAGTAATTTGAAATCTGGGGTAGGGGCTAAAGGGGAGGTACTAGTGAAGGCGAGAAGTCAAGTTGTATAGAGGCCAAACAGAAAGAGTGATGTAGACTCTATTTACTGCCTTGAAGTGAATTTTATTTGTTCCCATTTCAAAAGAAAACCTGATGAACAGGTATGTTGGCAGTGTCTTCACTTTGACCGATTGGGGTGGGTGGGGGAGATGGAATTCTGTTATCTCTGCACACTTAGTGTTTGAAAGACATTCCAAGATCAGTAGGTGGATAAACTTGGTTTCCAGTTGAGGCTTTAAAATGTTAATCTTGGCCTGTTTCTTCTTGTTTATACACTGAGAACTACAGTTTTAAAGATAGAAGAAATATTTATTCACAAACTTTTTAAAAATGGATTTGACTTTCAGTAAAGATTCATGTTAAATGTCGACGTTGCACAGTCTTTCCTTGGCTTGCCTCTCTTCTCAGTTTGTTTTCATCCACACCTATACTTTCGTGATCATGATTCTATTTCTTGCACCCCTTTTCTCATATCCTCATCATTTCTCAGTTATACTTTAAAATAGCTTCCTAACATCTGTCTACTTTTCCCCTTTCCAACCTGTCTACCATTTCAGGAGCAGCAGGGATATCTGATCCTACCACGCTCTCATCCATGACCTTTAATGCTTCCAGGATTACATCCTGTAGCATATAGGGCCCTTCAACTTCATCAGATCCTTACCTGCCATTCTGTCCTTGTCACTGCCCTTTCCCTCCCTACATTATAGCCTATTGATTTTTAATGGTTCCTCAGTTTATCTGCTGGCTCATTCATTCGTGATTCTGTCCTTTGGCACAGTGCTGCTTCCTCTTTCTGGAATGTCATTCCTACCTCTTCTCTTGTTTGCCTGGCGAAGTTTTATTTATCCTTCATGATTCTATTTGAAGGAAATATTTTTTCGTCTGTGCTACTTTCCTTGGCAGAGTTTGGTTCTTCCCCTCTGTCTTCTCATAATGCCTTGACTACATCTCTGATTTGATTCTCAATGTAAATGTTTTCATGGCTCCCTCACAGTACTCAGTAAACCCTTTGGGGACAGACACTGCCTTCTGTTTTCCTCTTCATCCCCAGCCTTCAACGCACTAGTTAGCAGTGATTCAGCTGTCATGCACTGAATTAATAAATTGATAACTGCTTTGTGTTTTAGCACCATGCTATTTATAGTGTAGGAAAAATTCTAAGAATATGATTTAGTTCCTGTTTTCAATCAGGTTGTGATTTTATTTGGTGGACAAGACGTAAACACATGAAATAATTGGGAACACAAGATAAAGCATAGTATACAAAGGAATTATGTGTATTTTAGAAGTTTAACATATACACACATAATACACATGGTGGTTTGGAGGAAGGGCAAAGATCAAGTTTAAGTTATGAGATAAGCTTCTTGGACTAGATAAAAGTTTCATGGGATAGTGAGGGAGTTGAGGTTGGTTCGTGGTCTGAGGCATGAGCAAAGTGTTGGTTATTGGATTGATGAGTCCTTTTCCTGTGCATGTTTTGTCTAGCTTATTTTTAGTAAGTCTTAGATAGTTTATATAGGTTTACTGTAAAGGCAAATGTTGAATATTTTTATTTTGTAAGGGGCCAAAAATCAAATGGGGCAATTAGAACAATGCATGAAAGTTGAGGTGGATACTAGGTACGTATTGGAAAGAGATTAATCCATATGAAACAGAATCTGGGCTGAATAAAGTTCTACAGGCAGATGCCCAAGTAGGAAATGGAATGATTGACAGAATCATCTTATAATGGCAGTGAGGTAAGACCTCTCTTTAGCTTGGTTCTAAAGAATAGTTGTGAACAGTATTTACTGGGGTCAAAGATGTTATGTCTAGAACATTCTTCACCCTCATGGGGAAAATGAAAAGAAAACCAGAGAAAACAAAAACAAGCCAAATTCATTAGTTTTCAGGGGAACAGTGAGAAAGGGTTTAAACTGAGTTGGGGCACGACTGTTTGTTGGGAGAGAAACCATCTTCCTGGGGAGTCAAAAAGAGAGAATACCAGTGGGAAGGTGTAGAAGGTTCACAAATTGAGCAAGTAATTATGTAGGGCTCTAAAGGCTGAAATCTATAACCACAATGTTTAACTATACATTTCTCACTTGTCTATTAGTTCCCTGAGTACATTGAAGATAATGCTGCCTCAGCCTAGGATATGTGAGGCAGAAAGAAAGTTAGGGAACTCTAAGCCATGTTGTTTCCCTTGGGTCCTGAGGTCCCTGGCTGGTCATCTCCTCTGCACATTCCATAGTCTTCCTATGTGCATTTTGTAGATGACGTTCAGAGTTTTTAGTTGTCGTTGTCTAGTGGGAGAAACAGGAGTAAATACTTATATCCATCTCAGTCCAGAATCACTTATATTTTTAAAAGTTCCTGTTTGGTCCTTGCAATTGAGGATTAGAGCGTGCTGAATTGATAGCTTTTCAAACATAGGGAGGTAGTAGTGGCTTCAAGTTGCTGCGTATTTCTAGGCACCAAAAGACAAACTATGATAATAGCTACATTTACCATATGCCAAACCCTCTTTTAAAGCACATCATAATTTCCATAATTTCTACCTCAACCCTATGTTGAAGGGAAACTAGGGCAAAGAGAGGTTTTTAAGCTTTGCCCAAGACCCCAGGCCATCTGATAACATAAACTCAACTTTTAGTCACTGTGTCCCCTTTACTGTTTGACGAATACATTTTTTTAGGACTCTGACATCCTAAATTGGGAATCACCAACTTTCAGCAAAGGATTAAGGAAATTGGTGGTGGAACCAGAAGCTTAAAGTGATAGATTGAGAATTCTGTATGTGAGCCAGAAAGAACTACAACTACAAATTTAAGTTTTTCCCACACTTCTCCTTTGCGGTAGAATAATTTTTACAGCTTTTATAATTAGGGAGTAACCAACACTATGAGTTAAAACCAGGGTAATAACTAAACTCTTCAACATAGAAGTAACAGTTCTTGACAATATGGTGGTCTGTGAGGTTATTAGGTTGTCATGAAAACTTAAACTACACTTTGAAAGTGGGCCTGAGGGCCCATTGTACTTGCACATTTGTAAATTTTCCTAGACTAATGTAGTATGAGTTTCTTTACTTTGTCAAGTTTGTAAAATTCATAAGCTTTGTCACTTAAAGTCAGGTCCAAAGCAAACTGAAAACTAACATTTGATATCTAGCCATAGCTTTCTTATTTTCTATTAATTTCTTGCTGGAAACAATCGGTAGAGGTGGCATATTACTAACACAATCTGGTAATATGTAGCAAAAAATCTCATTTGTTATTTTCCAGTTTTTAGGGTTAGTGGTTATATTTTCAGATTTTCATAGTTTGATATGACTGTTTTTAGATATTACCTAGGAAAATGTCTTGTTTTGGTGTGACACATTTGAAAGCCAAAGCCATTTTAGGATACTCTTGCCACAACTGAAGGAATCCAGCTGTCCTGTAAGTACCTGGTGAATTTCAACAGTATTCTGGTTAGTCAGTGTGGCCTGTGCTTCAACTTGAATTGTTTGTTTTGAATCAGATACTATTACAAATTAATCTAATACTACCCTCCCCCCCCTTTTTTTTTGTCCAGAAACGAAGCCAACAATACTAACGCATGGGGGGGTTATTATGATGATGATGTAAAAACCAAACATTTATGAAATAACAAAGCAAGAATTGTTCAAGACACAGACACTGGGTCCGGTTAATTTTTCCACCCGACTTCTTATAAATTCAGGCTTCTGCAGCATTGCTTACGATATTTTCAACATGTCATAGTTCCTGATGATAAAAATTTCTGTAGTTTTGCCAGAGCTTTAAGTTTTTAAAGATTTTTTTCTTTTGCCTTTATCACAAGTGTTGAACATGTGAAGAAGTAAACATTACTGAGTTGTACAATACGTATAGGCTGAATTTCTATGAGGCTGCTGGATTGCCAGTCAACTTAGATTATTACTCATTTCAGCGTTTCTTTACCATATCGTTAGCTATGCACTAAGGCCACTGTAATTGCACCAAACTCGTTCCTCTCCTTTATGCTGAATTGAATGTATTACCAAGTTCTGTTACTCATCCTCTTTCGATCTCCAGAGTTCACCCCTAAAGTGCATTCTCGTTTTCATAATCCTCTCAAGGCTTTCATCCTGGAATGGCTAGATTTTGGCACAGATAGTTAACTGATTTCTCTGCTTCTGTTTTTTTCCAACTCCCTGTGGAAAAGTTGATCTGAATTTTAAGGTACATGGTAGTAGGTACATTATAAGGATGCAGTAAATGCTTATTGATTGGTTAAAAACAAGTTCTCAGAGGTAGAAAGTCAGATGCTTTATTCGAATGTTGGGACTTTAATGACTGAAGCCATATTTTATTTATTATTTTGGTTTGGTGAAAAATCTTATGAAATTCAACTAGGTTCTTTCTTTACACGCCTTCTACACTTTAGTTGTGAAATGTGCACTCTGGCTCTCCTATAGGTGATGAAAGAAAAAAAAAGTGCTGGTTATTAACTTTGAGTAAACATTTAGTAGTTCAAAATAGTAAAGTTGAAAGTAATATTTTCTTTACAGAGGTTTTCCATTTTTGTCTGTCAAATGTAGACATTTAAAAAGATTAAAAATTATGGTGAAAGTTAGCAGGTGGTGTGGGCCACATAAACAAGTAAAAGAAAGAAAAATTAGCATTTTATAGTACTTTCTTACATCCGTGAGATTGTTGAATTGAATTGATAACGATTCGTTTTGGGGAGCTTATTTTCAGTGCGTGGCTTTCTGTGCTCAAGAAGAAAAATAAAATGTTAATCTAATTCTAGTTTGTTGCTTTTTCATCAGAGTCTTTGAGTAAATTTAAAATTGTCTGAAAAGTGTGCAGTGAGAGCTGTGTGAACAGTCCTTTGCTTCTGTTGTTTTGTGTTTCACACATCACTCATCCATGCCCAACAGGTGTTCTGCCAGCTGTGCCCAAAACGTTTCACATGATTTAGAATCTGTTTCCACGCTTACCTTGTACAGGGGCTATTTGCTGTAAAAGGAGTTCTCTGATTATATAGTTCTTTGGCACAGGTGAAGGACTAGAAGACAGAAAAGCGAGTCGGATTTGAGTTCTACCTGCCTGTCGTTGTTGCTTCAGAAAGAGGAGGAAGCGGTGGGATGAGGATTGGTTTTCTGTAGCCCTGATGCTGCTCAATTGATTTTTCTTTTCTTCTTCTGTACTTTGGCATGTATATTATATTGTGGCAAGGAAGAACTTAAATGCAGTCAGAGTAACTTTATTTTCACAGCTGCGTGAAGATGCAGTGAAGGAGTTTGAATTCTCAGAGATTTTAGAGCTATGTGGCCTATTAAAATAGAGGAAAAGAATCTCTACATTTCACCACTTCAATGAAGAAGTAAAAGATATGTAAGGGATTTTCTATCTGTGAAGTTAACTGATTAGTGATCATAACTGACTGGGAGCATGTAGGAAATTTTGTGAGTATATTGTACTCCTGTCAAGATAGTAAACAAATTTTAGAACTTCTGAATATTTATGTTTCATGCTGCTGAGATTAAACTATTCTTGGTTTACTTACAATTAATCAACCAAAGAAACAAGTCTCAATAGGCAGTAAATTAAACAGAGCCATTTTCATGCTCATAAGTAGGGTTTGCCTTCAGCCATAAATAATCATGGCTGAAACATTTCCTTTTCAAACTGTAGTTATATGTAACAGATACTATGTTTAAATGTCATCTTATAGCTAATATCACATTTAACTGTTGCTGCCACTTAATGGCATACCGTTATTGTACTGAATTCTAGCCTCAGAGTATAACTCCAAACATAAGCAGGTGTTAAGAATTTTTACCTTAGAGTTGCAGGCATACGATAGAGTATGTCCATGCAGATAAAATGGTCATATGTGTAACCCTGAGAATATGTTTGCATTTTGTGAACAAAATAAAACTGATTAGGAGCTGGGGATTATCTAATACTTTCTCCGCATATTGTACTGTATTGTAGAACAGCTGTGATCTAAAGCACTGCAGTATCCTCAATCAGCAAACCTTCCACTCTTAAATTTTTACTTTTCCCTATTACTAGAAAATAAAACAGCTAGACCTCTTCATTCCAAAGAATATCTCAGTATAATGCAGTAGTCTCGTATGGCGGTGAAAAGAGCTGGCCCCGGAGTCAGTTGTCCTGAATGTGAATTCTCACTCTTCCGTTCACTACTTGTCTTTACCTGTAAATGAGGATAATAATAATAGTACCTAACACATAGGTTTGTTTGAATGTTAAATGAATTAACATGTGTTCAGTGCATAGGACAGTGCCCTGCCTAAGCAAGTCTGGCTGAGCTGTCATCATTCAGAGGCTTGGTCCTCCCATACCTGATGACTGTAGGTTGAGAAATACTATTGTGGGGAAGTGGAACTTCATATATTGTCATTTCTTACGGTTTTCATTTTTAAAGTGAAGGAAATTGAAATTGGGTGCTGTTAAATGAATCGTTTAAGATTAAACAAGTAATTAGTGGCAGATTTGGAACTGGAATTTAGGCCTTTTTCAGTGTTCGGCATCTGCTCTGTTCTTATCTCAAGAGCATTGAAACAATTTTAATAGTTGTCTTTTGTACTTTTGATGCTCAAAATTTCTCTTTAATTTGTAATTTCATGAAAATAGTTAAAATGTTGCAAATGTATACAGTAGAAACTATTTAATATTCATATACGTCTAAAATCCCTTTAAAAATTCTCACTTGGAAAATGGTTTGTATGTCTTGTTATACAAGAATACTAAAATAAGGAAACCAGACTTCTCTTGTGCATCTTCTCTTCTATCTGCCAGGGTCTGGAGCTACTTAACTTTCTGTGTCATAACAAGTGATAGCAGTTTTTAAATTCATAGGTTAGCTCTTAAAATTAATAATGTATTATTGCTTTGCATTTCTGTGGAGGCCAGGATTCAATTTATCATACTTCCTGTGTAGATACACATTATAGCTAAAGAGAAATTGTTTTGTTTGTTTAGATGACCTTGTATAGTTTCCTTCAAGAGCCTGATGATTTATATTGTAATTTTTGCAAAGCTTTGTGTTCACAGTAGGGTGTCAGACAGTTAGATGGTGATGTTTGTGCTTTTTGGGTAGTTCCAGTGGTTAAGTGAAGCTTCCTGAAGACAGGACTATAAATATAGGTCCTAACTACCTGCCCTCAGTGATTTTTTTTTTGTACTGAACTTTTTGCCTTATTGTGATGCTACCGCAATGTTTATAGTGCAACCTATATACCTGCATTGGCTGGAGACATTGAATGGCTTGTCTGTCTGGGACATGTAATAGATTCCAGCCTTTTTCCGTGACATCATTATTATAACAGACTTCTTTGAGAATATGAACAGCAGCTGTGCACTTTTGTGAGTTTTACATTATGAACCATAACAACCTTTTCAGCTCTATACAAGTGATAGGGCAGCTTGATGCTTAACAAATGAAGCCAGGCTCTGAGCTGTGAAACTGTTAACAGATCTAGTAATGACATGGGCCCCATGTATGGAACATTTCATAATACAACTGGGGAAACCAGGGGTGACCGTCATTTAGCACATTGGCTAAAAGGTTTTTCTCTACCTCTTGTTCAGTATAACTTCACAGAGTCAATGAGAAATTGACTTGCGGTTTGTGTCAATAGATGTAGCATATCTTCAGTTGAATTTTATTTTGAAAATATCAGGTTTTCCAGCATTTGAGCATTCCATTTCCAGCCTTTAAATAGAAAAAGAGCAAGTATTATTTTCCTCGAAGGTAAAAAAAAAAAAAAAAAAAAAGCTTACTTTTACCTTAAAGGTAAGAATCTAACATGATGATGTGAAAAAAATATCTTGAGTAAAACATCTATGGATTATGTTTGTGTAGGAAAATAAATATATCTGTTTCTAATCTGTGTAATAGTAAAGCAGAAATAAATAATTTTAGCAGAGAAATTTATATAACTGTTACAGGCCTACCTTTAAAATTCTTTATTGTATCTTATCAGACTTTTTCTTTATGAATAATAATTTATTACTGTGATTTGCAGTGACAAAACTATATACCTTCCATGTGTCTGTTTTTTGTTGTAAAAAAATTAATAACTTGGAAATAATGTCTTTTCCTGGGATACGTAAAATTCTGCAGAGTGTTTTAAACAAGAAAGATCAAAATTCCTGAGATAAGAAAATTTTTAGAAGAATATCCTTTATAATTCCCTATTTCATTAAAATTTATACTATGAGAATAACAATGATCTCACAAATAATCATGTACAATCCTTGCTAAAAGAAGTGAGTACTTACTGGGCATATACCCAGAGAAAACCATAATTCAAAAAGACACATACATCCCAATGTTCGTTGCAGCTCTGTTTACAATAGCCAGGTCATGGAAGCAACCTAAATGCCCATCGACAGATGAATGGATAAAGAAGATGTGGTACATATATATAATGGAATATTACTCAAACATAAAAAGGAACGAAATTGGGTCATTTGTAGAGATGTGGATGGATCTAAAAGAGAAAAATATCGTATATTAACGCATATATGTGGAACCTAGAAAAATGGTACAGACGAACTGGTTTGCAGGGCAGAAATTGAGACACAGATGTAGAGAACAAACGTATGGACACCAAGGGGGGAAAGTGATGGGGTGGTGGTGGTGGTGGGATGAATTGGGAGATTGGGATTGACATATATACACTAATATGTATAAAATGGATAACTAATAAGAACCTGCCGTATAAAAAATAAATAAAAATTCAAAAATTCAAAAGAAAAACCACTGATAGAGACCAATGAATATATCCATAAGTAAGAATTACCTGTTTTAATATAACAAAAATTGTATCTATTATCTACTCATAGTTTACACGTTGAATTTCTGAAATTCCTTTTGGCTTTGTATCAAGTATGTAATCTCCTGTAACAAGAAATTGTAAAGTTGCCTTTTAAAAATACTACTTTTTTTCTAATTGCAAAGGTAATATATTTTAATTATAAATTGTAGCAATAGGTAACATAAAAAATTGATCCCCCCCCATTCAGAGAAAATCAATTGTTAGCTAAGGTCTCACATTTTTTTTCAGTGTACATCCTATGTTTTGAACTTTCTTTTTCTTCCTCTTTATATTTGAGCATCTTTCCACGTCACTACAATAAAGCTCTAAAAGGTGGAATAATGGAAATGGGTGATTTTGAATCTGGTGAAGAAAGACCTTTTAATTGATAGAAAAGAACTATGCTAGTTATCTCTGCCTCTCATTTATATTTTCCTCATATATTAGCATTTAAAGGCAACTATAATTTTTTAAAAATCACAATTATATTAACCTTTTAAAAGAAAAATACTTGGGCTTCCCTGGTGGCGCAGTGGTTGAGAGTCCGCCTGCCGCTGCAGGGGACGCGGGTTCGTGTCCCGGTCCGGGAAGATCCCACATGCCGCGGAGCGGCTGGGCCCGTGAGCCACGGCCGCTGAGCCTGCGCATCCGGAGCCTGTGCTCCGCAACGGGAGAGGCCACAACAGGGAGAGGCCCACGTACCGCAAAAAAAAAAAAAGAAAAAAAAGAAAAATACTTGGTTTCATTATCAAGTACAGAAGAATGTGCCACAGACTGCTTAATGTCACTTTTACAGGGTTTTTTTTTTTTTTTTTTTTTGTCCAGTCTCCAGTTTCTGCTGAGTATTTGGAAATGGTTGCTTTTTTTTCCCCAGAAATCTTATTGTGGGGGGAAAAAACAGTCTCATTTAGACTTTGGTTTTAGTATTTGCCATTATATTTCTTTGCTCATTGCCATTAAAATATTAGTTCATATTCTCTTTATAGAATGTATTTTTACAGTAAGGTAGAGGCATCTTACGCTAGTTCAGCTTTTACTAGCAGGTGATAGAAAAGAGTACCTGACATAGGCTTTCAGTTAATTTCCTTTTATAAGAGCCAGAGATCACAAAGGTGAACCTACTCAGATTTATGAAATTTTTATCGAACTGACCGATACTTGGAGGTTTGAGACATGATATTTTAGTGGGGGGATAAAAAAGAGTTTTGGATTTGTAATCATGCCTCTTGGAGGCTTACAGATTGCTAGATCTTCACCCTCACAAGTTCCTTACATAAATTTCTTAACCAAGACTCAATTTTCTCATCTGCCAAATGGATGTGTTAATTTCTTTGTGATGGAATTGCTGAGAATAAAATGACTTCTGAAAAATAAGTATCAGACTTAATATTAAGTCTTAATAAATGTTATTTTTCTCAAATAAAGTTTTCCAGCCTCTAAATAGAAGCATGAATAAGCACATCACATGTACAGATCGTGAAGCCAAAAAGTTCTTGTATGTTTTGTTTTGTTTGTTTATTTATATTAAGACTTTATTTTTTAAGAGCAGTTTTAGGGTCACAGCCAAACTGAGGGAAAGGTATAGAGATTTCCCATATACTCCCTGCCTCCACACATGCATAGCATTCCTCATTATCAACATCCCCCTCCAGAATGGTACATTTGTTACAACTGGTGAGCCTACATTGACATAGTATAATCACTCAAAGTTTATAGTTTATATAACAGTTTACTCTCTGTGGTGGTGTACATTCTATGGGTATGGACAAATGTATGACATGCATGTACCCATCACTATGGTATTTTCACTACCCTAAAAGTCCTATGTACTCTGCCTATTCACTCCTTCCCCTGGTAAGCACTAATCTTTTTACTGACTCCACAGCTTTGCTTTTTATAGGGTATCGTATACTTGGAATCATACAGTATGTAACCTTTTTGAATTGGCTTCTTTCACTTAATAATATGCATGTAAGTTCCCTCCGTGTCTTTTCATGACTTGAGAACTCATTTCTTTTTAGCACTGAATAGTATTCTGTTTGGATATACTACAGTTTATCCATCTACCTACTACTGAAGGACATCTTGATGGCTTACGTAGTGTTTTATATTCTTATTTGAGTCTTTTTTTCCTAGTCATTTGAGAGGGATTTAAATAGTACAAATTTACGTGTAATAAATATAATCAGTTGTATCTTAACTTTGTAATTCATGGTTCTTACATTTTTCTTAATGCTATTCAGGGAGTTTACAGTATTGCAAATGCAAAATCAAAAATGAAATCACTGTGTAACACAAACTCCAGCTGATCCTGAAAACTAGACCGCATTCTCATCCCACCCTTTATTCAGTATTCCTTGCTTCTCCATTATAATGGGCTGTAACATTTTGCATTTGTAAGACTTCTTCTATTTCCAGAATATTTTTATGTCCAATCATGAATTGCATCCTGTGACAACTCTAGCTTTAAGCACTTCTCCATGTTGTTTAGACCCTATCCATTGCTGTCATCTTTCTGATGCTGAGCCTTTAGTTCTTCTCTTTGCTGCTGCTTGAATTTTTTTTCCTCTGGAGAAGAGATTCCTTTGTAATATGCCGCTGGTATAGTTACACAGTTCATCCTTATAACATGGGTAGGTTCAGCTCTTTGGGACAGTGCTGTATACACTGTGCTTTTCAGGAACATTCAATGACTTTTTTCTCCCACCCACAGCATAGAGATTAGATGGGAAATGAGCTAAGTACCTTTATCCTTTTTCTTTATTCTTTCTCTTATTAAACCAAACTGGTTTACTCCTTGGGTCCCAGAACAAATCTCGCTCAATACCCTGTCTCGGCTTTGCTGATTCCATGTTTGAGTGAAGAGTGAGACTGACTACATTTCAGATTTTGATTGTATAAACTGTGCAGCTTTGACTAAATCATTAAACTTTCTACCTCTACGATGCAGATCATTATGGCTGCCACACACGGCTGCTCAGACTGTGTACTGCACAACTCTAGGGACTCCGTTCACATAGATTACAATATTTGGAATGCCCGACATCCTCTGCAGGATTGTTATGAGAATTACATGAGCTCGTAAAGAGAGTAGTTTTACGTAATGATAAAGAGTATGGACTTGAGAGCCCAAATTCCTGGGATTATAACTCAGCCATTCCACTTATTAGCTGCATGATCTTGTGAGAATCATTTAACCTTTACTGTACCTCACTTCCCATATTTTTAAGATGGAAACAACAGTGCCTGTCTCATAGGGATATTTTGAAAATCAAATGTGTTAATATTTATAAAGCACTTAGAACAGTTCCTGGCATATACTGAACACCTGGTATATGTTAGCTATTTTTCTTACAGTAGGAAAATTATTTACTGTGGCGTTGCTGCTCTGTAACTGGTAGTTCATTACATAAGGTTTACTCTTCACATTTTTGGTCCATCTGCGTTAGGTCTTTTCTAACCCTTATAGTTGGATTATCTTTTCTTGTTTAGAATTTTACACAGCAGGAATTATATAGTAGGCATGAGATTTAGCTTGGAACTTAATGCTGCTTTATAGTATGCATATTTCTCTTTCTAGAAGACCAGGGCCCTCATCTGTACCTTTAAGGTTTTCTCAGCTTTCATCACCTTCTGCCTCAACTATGACTGGTGTTGGTGGAAAATGACCCAGTGTTGCCCTCTGCTCTGTAGGGAGTTGCTCTCCTAAGAGTCTGAGGCTTGAGAACCAGAAGAGACAGCAGAAGTGGTAAACTCATGGTCTCTTCTTTTTAAAGCCTTTTATAATCCATTTGATTATTTAAGATTAACATGCTCAACAGTGAACAATTGAAAATGTAATTAAATTCTATGGTATATGGTCAGACTAACAGAAAGCAGTAGGAGTTTAGAAGAAAGCAGTGTCTGTAAGAGCTGGGCTAATGAGAAGAGGCTTCCTGTGGGGTGCAACTTAAATGGAGTTGTATGTGGACTGATGATGCTGAACTAGACCTGCACACAACGCTGATAATGTTCATGCTTACGTTAATACTAATAGCGAATGGTTCCTAATATTAATCCTAAGAGCAAACGCTCATGCAGCTTGCTATGCTAGACGTTGTTCTTAGTGCTTTACACATATTAACACATTCGATTCTTACAACAAATCTATGAGGCAGGAACTACTATTATCCCCAGGTTAAAAATAAGGAATTTGATATTGCCAATGGATTTTATTTAGTTGTGATCATGGTTACAAATTTAACTTTATTTCACAATAAATGAAAGCCCTTACAGTTTTTCGAGATCCAACATTTTGAAATTATGTTCCATCATACTTTCTTTAATCATGCCTTATAATCTTTCTTTTATTTCTTTTTAAATGAAAGTTGTTTTTATGATAGCTCCCTCCTGATAAAGACATAATATAATTATCAACAACAACACAGGAAGATAAAAGACTTTCCTGGTTTGGAATGTGGGGTATAGCTTATTTTATAACTTCTTTTATAATTTAGGTCAGCACATCAGATTTTAATGGTTTCTTATTTGTCTGATTAAAAACAACTGGTAAAGCTCATCTCCAGCAAGAAAAAACGGAGTTTTGAGTTTGCAAAATATTTATGGTGGTAGAGTTCTGGATTTAATTTCTAGCTACTTGGGTGCCAGTAACAGACTAGAATTTGCTTTTTAACAACTTAGCTAGACTTAGTGGTACTCTTGTCTAACTTTATAACATAAATTGTGGATCATTGGCAAATCCCATCAGTAGTTTTTTTTGGCAGCCTTTTGGTGGAAATAGACTTTGACTTTTATTATGTTGTTTAAAGGAAAAAAATTGAAATTAATCTATCTTTTTTTGTTTTTACTCATCAGAGAGACTGTCCTGGTTTCAGTTTACAACTGTATCTTTTTTTAATGAGCTGTAGGCTGTATTCTTTGTGATATCAAAGAAAATTGTTTAGTTTCTAATAGAAATAGAAATCATTTAAGAGGTAGCTAAAGATGTGCAGACTTGATTGTGATTTTAAAAAAGTCTTCTCAAGTGTGGATAGCTGTGTTGATGTACACAGGGTTCAGTTGTTATTGGTTTATGCATTTGCCAGAGAAACAAACAATCTGTAGGGCAAGTGTTGTTGAGTTCTCTAATTGGGGCCATATTTCATGTGGGTATTTACCTATCTTTCTTCTCATTCGCAGATCTTGCTGTGGATTAGTTTTAACAGTCCTGTGTTTGAGCATGGCTGTGAAACTCGATACGTTATGCAGGAGACCTGCCTTCTGTGGCGGTAGTGTGATTATAAAGTGTGAGACTGGTTTCCACTTTATGGACAGACTGTGCCCATGGAGTCTGCCTCTGTTGGGTGGTTTTTTCCTTTTGCAGTGTGTGGGTGGGAGAATGTGTGTAGGAACTCTTTGTGGCTCTTCCTTTCTGTTTTTTTTTTCCTTAGGAGACTTCAGGATGTTTGAAATCAGCATTTGCGCTTTCATTTCTCTCTGGTCTTTTTCCCCCATTGTCTGCACTATAAATGTAGATGAAAAACGTCTTCCTTTGACCTACCTTTCCTATATTACTTTATCTCATCACAGGGATGCTTCGTAGATGATCTCATGATCATTTTTTACTCAAGTCTAGGAAGTAACACATAACTTCAAATAGTGAACTAAAGTATTTAATCAACTCTAAGATATAATCCGATTTCAGAGATGTAACAGTGTGAAAACATGCCTGTAGTGGTGGTAAAGTGTTATTGATTTAAGATGTACCTTTTTCCAGGATGTCACAATGAAAAACATGCAGGCCGTTGTATCAGTGAAATATGGTAACTTTTATTAGGTCCTGACTACTGTGGGTTATCACTCATGTTTGATGTGAATTAAGAAGCATAATATGGATGGAACCAAGATAAACATACGTGTGCTAAATTCCATTCTTTGATCATTTTTGAAAACAGGTCTTTTAAATGGGCCATTTATTAATTAATTAACCTGACTACTACATGTGTTCTTAAAATACATATGAAAGAAAAAAAAGAAAAGGAAAAAAAGCTTTCTACTTCTCAACCTATCAGTTCGTCACCCATCAGCATTCTACTCAAAAAGTAGTACTAGTGGTAATAATGTTATCTTTGGATCATTCACATATGGTCAGCGAAATGTGGTGTTTAATATCATGAGCTTCAGAGGAAAGTAGACCTAGGCTCTACTTTGTGCTGGGGTCTACTTGGAGACCTTGAGCAAATTGCTTCATTTCTTTCATTTTTCTCAGATAATAACCATGCTTAACACACAGAGCTGTCTTGAGGATTAAATGATTAATATAAGGAAGACACTTTACACAGTGTCTGAGCACATGGCAGAGATGGTAGTCTGCTAGGGTGGCCAAAACAGCATAGCACAGACTGGGTGGCTTAACAACAGAAATTGCTTTTGTCACAGTTTTGGAGGCTAGAAGTCCAAGGTCAGCGTGCAGGCATCGGAGGCTTCTTTGCCTGAGCTTGCAGATGGCTGCCTGCTTGCTACCTTTTCGCACGGTCTTCCCTTTGTGGGCACAGTCTGTGGTGTCTTTCCCTGTGTCCTAATCTCCTCTTCTCATAAGGACAGCAGTCATACTGGATTAGGGCCCACCCGAACAGTTTAGTTTTAATTTAATTACCTCTTTGATGGTCCTGTCTCCAAGTACAGTCACATTCTGAGGTACTTGGGGCTTCGGCATGTGAACCTGGGGGGAGTGCAATTCCAACCATAACAGCAGTCCCACAGTATTCGTTGTTATTCAGAAATGATTGCTGCTGATATAAGGGTTCTCAGGTGGTGTCTGGTGTCGGAATAAGAGCGGTAGTGGAGTGAAGTGAGAGGACTTGGCTTAGGTTAGCATATGGTCCGGGTGGGTCACCTAAGAACATTGGGGTTTTCCCTGGGTGGTGAGGATGGTAGTGCAAGTGTAAGCAAAAGGTCAGGAGTTATAAATGATGTTTAAAACACTAAGTTCGGGGCTTCCCTGGTGGCGCAGTGGTTGAGAGTCCGCCTGCCGATGCAGGGGACGCGGGTTCGTGCCCCGGTCCGGGAAGATCCCACATGCCGCGGAGCGGCTGGGCCCGTGAGCCATGGCCGCTGAGCCTGCGCGTCCGGAGCCTGTGCTCCGCAACGGGAGAGGCCACAACGGTGAGAGGCCCGCGTACCGCAAAAACAACAACAACAAAAAAAACCCACTAAGTTTGGAATGAGCATGGGATGGTTGGAAAAATGTGAGAAAGCCGATTTGGCAGGTTCAAAGAGCTTCACATTGGGAGTCATGAGAGGTTAAGTGCCCATGAGATAAGGGGAGACCAGATTTTAGAGTTGCTTGAAAACCAGGCTGGGTTTGTAAACTTGTGTTAAAGATTATTAACTGGAGTGTGACATGAAAAGAATTTTAAGAGGGTCAAAAACATTTCTTTACTACACTAATCTCTGTATATTCTTAATATGAAAAAAGAGCATCTGTTTCACATATTGCTCATGTATTTAAAGTACCTTCGAAAGCATTTGAAATGATCTTGTTAGCAATTCATTGTAATGTTTAGGTAGTCAGCAGTCTCATAAGACACGTGGAGTGCCATGAAATAACGTGGTCAGGTGCTCTCCCCTCCTGCGTCTCTGTGAGAACATGTAAGGTCTAAGGATCCTTCCCAGACCAGTCAGGTCGGACATGTGGGTAATCCCTGAGAGAGTCTGTAAGCATTTTACAGAGACTTCTGAAAGTTGAATATTCCTTTGGATTATTAGAATGTTTCTTCTCACATTTCTTTTAAATATTTTTACCAATATTATTGTTTGAGCCACATGGGCTATTGTAATATAAAATTTCATTACAAAATATGTCGTTGGATTCCATTTCATAAAGTTAATTCACAGAGCTTTTGGAAATGCTTTGGCTAGTGAAGTTTTTGATCTTTGATTAAAATGTCAAGTAATAAAAATATGTGAGTTGAGATATATCTGAAATTAAATCTAGGGTAGAAAGTATGACTTTAGTTGCAACTGGGAAAGTTTTGTGCATTATTATTTTTGAAATCCCCTGAAAAGTGAAAAATAAAGAGGTCAATGCGTTAATCTAAAAATTAGTTTTAGATAATCTAAAAATTAGTTTTCAGAGATTTAAATGTTCATTGAATTGTCTGCATGTTTTCAGTGTCAAAGTAAAAGTTTAAGAGCTCTTGAATTATTGTTTAAATTGAGAGTGTCAGCACATCTTGAATTATTGCATGGTCCTAAGGCCCAACCCCTCTTAACTTGTAGGAATTATCTGAGATGCTAAATTTTTATCACTTTTTGCTAATACGAAGGGCTCTAAACTTTGCAAATCTTTTTGTTTTCTGAGGGCAGTTTTAGTCATGTCATCTTTTAAGGAAAGTCAAATTATGTCTCAATAAAAGGAAATAATATATCCGTGTTAACCAGTTCTGAGGGAATTATCTCTTCATTAGCGCTGTAGTATTAAGCCTCTTGCTTATCTAAACATAATTTCATAGCATAACTCTCCAGTATACTGGACTCTTTAAGAGATCTCTATCTTTGGACATTGTTGTTTTTCCTATGACTTTATGTCAGTGAACCATTTTCAGGGACAACCCAAGTCAGTGAGGTCAGTCTCTTATATATCCATGTGTTTTAGGAATAGGTGATAGTAATGTTAGAATATAAGGAGAGAAAACTATTGGGCCTTCTGAGGCAAATTAGGTCTAAGGGACTGCTTTAGTTTTAAAAACAAAAGCTCTACTGTTTCTGGCCAGAAAACCAAATATCTTGGAGTTAAACGTGGAAAATGTTTATAGTGTTGTATAGTTTTATTACTTCAGACAGAAGGAAAAGAGTTTATTGAGTAACCTTCAGCCAGTAAGAAATTTTATACAGGCCAACAATCAAGAGGTTAATAAAAAGTATTTTCTGGTTTAGGGAGAATGAACGATAAAGGCTTAAGACACTTAGCTGTTCACTTTGAAACAAGTGCAGTCTTTTTTGGCTTTAAGTGACAGTAGACAGCTAGCCAAGTAGAAAGGCTTTGTGACTTATAGAATTGTTCTCAGAGTGAAGGGTGTGCCCTTTTCTACTCTTTTTCCCTTAGAATGCTAATTTGATGGTTGAACCTCAAGCAGGTATCTTGACCCAAGAGCTAGCAGTCACGCATGGAGGATGGTGTGAAAATGATATGGAAAGAGACTGGGTTTTTTAGGATTGTAGAGTTGCCATACCAAACGTCTCTGTTACCTGGGGATTTTGTTTACAAGAGAGAAATAAAATTCTGTCTTGTTTAAGCCACTGTTATGTTAGGTTTTTCCTATCATTCATAGTGAATGTAATCGTGAGTGAGATACTCTCCCCAGCTTCATTTACTCCTAGAGTCAGTAAACTATGGTCTGCTGGCCAAATCCAGCCCACTGCCTGTTTTGTAAATAAAGTTTTGTTTAAACACAGCCATGCCCATTTGCTTACACATTGTCTGTGGCTGGCGGTGCCTGCTCTCTTGCTGCCGTGGCAGGGTTGAGTAGCTGTGTTAGAGACCGTGTGGCCCTCAAAGCCTAAAACATTTACGATCTGCCCCTTTATAGAAAAAAATTTGCTGATCTCGTCTATTGACTGACCTCATTTGTTTTTCTTTGAAAATGTCTTTTTTATCTTTCTTTTTTCTGTACTTATACTGGTCCCTTACCAGGCTGAACATTTTTAGCTCATGTTTGAACTACTTGAGCTGTCTTGTTGCAAGCGTTCTTAAATCATTTGTAATTCTATCATTTATTCATTCTGTCAGATATGCGATAACATGGTAAGCTTTCTTAAACATAGTTCACATTATGTCCCTCCTCTGATCGAAAACTTTCAGTGACTTCCTATTTCCTACAGCATCAGGCCATAACATTTGTGCTTATCTTTTACGATTCTTTATAGTCTTGCCCTACTCTAGCAACGTTATTTTTTGTTCATCTATTAACTCATTTAACAAGCTTTTAAAATACAAACATGTGCGAGGAAACCTGGAATGAACCCACAGTTCCAGCGATCCTTTGTTTGTAAAACAGTAGCAGCCTCTGATTGGTCTCCTAGCCACTCGGCTTCTCTGTTCTGCTCTATTGTCTTTCTTAACGCTTTCTAGATGAGTTTTCTGGAATGCAGTTTTGGTAACGTCACACTCCTGATTGCAGCCTTCAGCGATCCCACGTCACCTGCATGGCAGGTTGTGCAGGTTAAGTCTCAGTTTGTGGCATGGAATACAAGGCTTTGTCTGATTTGGCCCTTGCATTTTTTTTTTTGTAATTCAGTTTCTTCTTTGGGAAGATCTTTTACCCTATCCTGGAGGGCTCGCCCTTTTTAAAATTTCTGTCAAGTTTTCTGTTCCTTTTGCACATACAGTACCCCTGTCTGAAGAATCCTTCTTTTCCCCTTTTTCCTGCCAGCCCTTCTCTGCAATAATAATGTGTCCTTATTAACTCTTCTTAGATGGAGCACGAATGCCATCTATCTGCATTGTGAGGTGTCCCTGCCCCCTCCTGCTGAATACATAACTCCCTCCTCTGTGTTACCATAGAACCTTGTGCATGCTTATTATTGAGTACTTATAACTGTAAGAGTTACTGGTTCACACAGTTATTTTCACCTCTACTACGCAGTGACTCTTTAGACTGAAGTTTCCTGGTCATATGTTCTCCTTGCATCTTGCAACTTTCCCTCATGCCAGTTATCATAGTTGTGTGTTGTATTTCTTTGTATTGTTATTGGATTAATGTCCTTCTAGTTCACCACTGAACCTGATCCTAGGCCAGACCTGCAGCTTTGTGTTCGTCATTGTGTAACTAAGTACCTGGCACACAACCTGCACTCAGTACTTGCTGGTTGAATGAGTAGATTAATTTGTTGAGGGAAAATTTTCTTTTTTCTTTTGTGTTTGTGTCACATAGCACAGAGCTCAACAATGTTAATTTATGAAGCCTTGAAGAGTCCTTTTTTTTTAACAGAGAGACTCTTTTCTTCAAATAAATCTTATCGAAAGTCCAATATATAAAAGAGATAAAATCAGAACTGCCATGTTTGAATACCCCTCCCCGGCCCCTCACTGGGCTCCTGAGGGAACTTACCAGAATCCCTTGGGCTTGCCTCAGGGTTAGATGATGGTTGGGAAACCACTGTTAGAGTGGAAATAACATTGGCTGTAACAGCAGGTGAGCAGTGTTTTTCGTCAAGCCCTGGCTGTCCCCGTGTGACTGGGCAAAGCATTTAACTATTCTGGGACTTGGTTTTCTTATCTTTGAAATGAGAGGTTTGAACTAATGTTCTTGGTGTTTCTTTCCAGCTATGTAAGTGTATTTAAGTTTCAGGTTTATTCCAGCCCTTGGTCCTCACTTAGATACACATATTCTCTTACTGGAGCATGCTTGCCTCTGCCTCACCCTAATGCTAAATTTCTCTCAAGACCATGGCAGCCATCAACTCATCTAAGAAGTCTTCTCCATCTACTCCTTTGCTTATTGTACCTATCACATTCATTGTCCACAGCACATAGGCTAGAACCTAACATACAGAGTTTTCCCAGTATAGAGTTTCCATGCTGGAATGTGTTTTAGCAAGTAGATTGGCCAGACACCCATTCTGCTTACCTTAAACAACCTAATATTGTTTCAAAATATTAAGGCATATTCTCTCCATAATTTACCTTCTGATAAATAAATATATAAATATATACATTTTATTGGAACACTGTAGACTGTCTTCTATTGATCAGTCATCTCAATTAGCTTTATCTGCTTAATTGCACAGACCTCATATTTCTGTGTATCTCTTTTTTTGTGAGTCTATTCATGTTTTATTCATTTGTTTTATTTCTTAGATTCCACATATAAATGAAAGCATACAGTATTTGTTTTCTTCGTCTTCACTCAGTAAGGATGGACCCTCCAGGTCCATCCATGTTGTTGCAAATGGAAAAATTTCATTCTTACTTACGGATGAGAAATATTCTGTCGTATATACGTGTAGCACATCTTCTTTATCCATTCATCTGTTCATGGACAGTAGGCTGCCTCCATATTTGGCTATTGTAAATAATCGTGCTATGAACGTTGGGGTGCATGTTTATTTTTGAATTAGTGTTTTCGTTTTCTTCGGATATATACCCAGGAGTGGAATTGCTGGATCATATGTTATTTCTATTTTTAATTTTTTGAGAAACCTCCATACTGTTTTCCATAGTGGCTATACCAATTTACATTCCCACCAACAGTGTACTTGGGTTCCGTTTTCTCCACATCCTTGCCAGCACTTATTTGTTGTCATTTTGACAGGTGCCATTCTGACAGGTGTGATGTGATATTGTGGTTTTAATTTGCAGTTCCCTGATGATTAGTGATGTTGAGCATCTTTTCATGTGCCTGTTGTCCATCTGTATGTCTTCTTTTGGACGTCTTTGGAAAAATGCCTATTCAGATCCTCTGCGCATTTCAATCAGGTTGTTTTCGTTATATTGAGTTGTATGAATTCTTTATATATTTTGGATATTAATCCCTTATATCAAATATATCATTTGCAAATATCTTCTCCCATTTAGTAGGTTGCCTTTTCGTTTTGTTGATGGTTTCCTTCTCAGTGCAAAAACTTTTAAGTTTGATTAGATCCCATTTGTTTATTTTTTGCCTTTGTTTCACTTGCCTGAGGAGAAACATCAAAAAAAATCTATATTGCTAAGATTGATGTCAAAGAGTGTAATAATGCCTATGTTTTCTTCTAGGAGTTTTATTTTGTTTCTTGTTGATTCATAGAAAGTCTTTGTGTATTGATCCCACTGTATATTTCATGTTTTACAAATCATCCATTTCTGTTTGCCATTTTTATTTTGATTTTATTTATGGTGATTTTTTTTACAACATAATTTTTTAAAAAACACCAATTTATCAATCTTTGTGGAAGAGACCTTGAGAAAAGATGACTGTGTATCTCTTAACATTTATTATTGTTGATTGACTGATCATTTGAATATTAAGCACCTATTTAGTTGCTCAGATTAGGAGAAATAGAGGGAAATGTGCTTTGAACATTATTTGGTGAGACTGAAATTTAAGTGAGGCTGTATTTATGTATATATGAGGGATAATACATTAAAGTCTTCTCTATCCACTTTCCATTGGATAAAAGAGCAAAGCAGAAGAGAGACCTGCTTTTGCAGTCAGATTTGAATTTGAATCAGAACTTCGCGTGCCTTTAGACAAATTAAAACCTCTCTGACTTTAGATTCCTTATTTTTAAGTGGGGTAATGCCTACTTTCTCAAGGTTGTTGTGAGGATTAGAGCTAACATATGTCTAAAGCCTTTTACATAGTAGGCATCCCACCAAACTTAACTGTTCATTGGTATTTCTTATCACTGGAGAAATCTGAGATGAGCTCCCTATGGCCGAAGAAAAAGATCTAGGTATTTGATAGGGTCCATGCTAATCCATTTATTTTCTGGCTTGGGTTATGTAAGAGATTTCAAATTGAAGTTAGTGCTGTTTTTTTCCTTCAGGCTAATTTTCTCCTGGTTTAAAAATGCTGAAAGAAATTAGGAGAATTAGTAACTTTCACTGTTCACATTTTGTGGGACTGATTTTTTTCTTAATTTACTTAGTGGTACACTGAAGTTTTCTTCCTGATGATGTGTTTCAAAGAAATGTAGTTTGATTTAGACTGAAAGAGTAAATTGTGTGTTTGTTCTCCTATTTACATATATACACAGGAGTATTGATATGATAAACACATCTTTAGGCACTCAGCAGCTCTGAACAGAATTTAGAGCAGCAGCCCTGTGATAGAACAATGGAGCATTTGTGGAATTGAGAAAGACAAAGAAACATTGGAAAGCTGGTTCATTGGCACATAGGGAAAGCATTAACCGGCAAAGCACTTAGAATGGACATGTGGCCACACAGTTGTAGAAAAAAGATTTTGAGTCTCTCAACACAAAGTCTTGGCTTTGGACTCCTTAGGTTAAATATTGACTTTTGAAATGGGATGAAAGTTGATATATAACATGTTGCAATATCTTTCTCACCACATGTTAAGTGGCAATAACATAACCTTGTTGGATAACTAGTACTGTGTTGTTTCTGATTTACAGCCCTGGTAATTTTTCTTGTTCTGGGAATACATTGCATGAGAACACATGTTGAAGCTAAAATTAGCTTTAAACCTACCTAAGTAAAAGTGAGAATTCTTATATAACCAATTTAAAAATATTTAGATTTAAAAATGGGGTTTCAGTATATAGATTTAATTCCCTTTCTCAGAGAACGTATCAAAAGAGTAAAAACGTATAAGCATAGAAACAAAAATAGCATTAGGAGTAATTACAAAGAATGATAGATCAGTTTTAGAAGAAAATAGAACACTTAAGTACCCTTGAAAAAAAACAGTGTAAAAATTTTGCTGTAAGAAAAACAGGCATATGTCTGCTTACTCACAGGGTAAGGAATATACTGTAATGAAAAAATGCAAACTTCTTAATTGGTCACGATGTTTTTTCCAATGAGCCATCCATTATATAGTGGATATTCTTTTTTTTTTTAATTTATTTTATTTTTTTTTTTGCGGTACTCGGGCCTCTTACTGTTGTGGCCTCTCCCATTGCGGAGCACAGGCTCCGGACGCGTAGACTCAGCGGCCATGGCTCACGGGCCCAGCCACTCCGCGGCATGTGGAATCTTCCCGGACCGGGGCACGAACCCGTGCCCCCTGCATCGGCAGGCAGACTCTCAGCCATATAGTGGATGTTCTTAAAGTCATGAACTCTTTACAATGAGCTATATGGAAAATCTCCCAGTAATTGGGTAATTCCAGAACCTTCACTTGTCTGTGTATATATGGCATAAATGTTCTCAAGAGAGTTTATGACTTAATTGTCATGTGTGAGAAATTTTTGCATTTTATTAGCTTTAATTTAAAGTGCAATTAAGAACTGAAAACCTAAAGTTTGATGACTCAATTCAGATTATATACAGTCATTGAAAAATATTTCACTTGGTAGGTTTATACTGAAAAATTTTCATGAACACACCAGCTGTATCCTAAGAGATAGTGTGGGAAAGTTTAAGGAGAGATTCTGGAAGTTCCATGAAGGGAATGAGGGCCCTTGGAGACATGTTAGTCAGTCTGTAATAAAGCAATTATTTTATCCTGGGAGGTGACAAAAGGAGGCAGAAAAACCAAGCGTGCGAGGTGTTTTTATATAATACTTTAGGGAGCAATTAAGAATCCAAGACAAAAAATCCAAAAGTTGGGTTGTATTCAAACTGTAAGTTTACAGAAAAATTAAACCATTGAATGAAGGGATAGTTTCCTCTTCTGACCAAGACTAAGCCCTTTTAGACCTTTTGTGCAATCTTCAACCCCGTTAAGTAGACATACAAACACCTTTAGCATCTTTCTTGGGCTTAATAATTAATGCATTTGAATTGAGAAGGCTGCGTAGAATCAGAGCCATTCAGAAAGCAGGGAGTATTATAAATGCAACGTTCTCATTATAGATTATGTACATCAACCAAGTTTAGTGTAAAGTGGCTTTCTGTAATTGCATTCCATTTTCTTATTAACTTCTATTATAGAATAGATAACTTTAATTTACACGTTTGTCTCCACGTGGAAGAGATTGATTTTCCTTTAGCTATTTAATAAAATAGTAAGAACATTAAAAATTCTCATTGTGGTACTATAAGAACTCAGAAAAGATGGGCTTCCCTGGTGGCGCAGTGGTTGAGAGTCCGCCTGCCAATGCAGGGGACACGGGTTCGTGCCCCAGTCCAGGAAGATCCCACATGCCGCGGAGCGGCTGGGCCCGTGAGCCATGGCCGCTGAGCCTGCGCATCCGGAGCCTGTGCTCCGCAACGGGAGAGGCCACAACAGTGAGAGGCCCGAGTACCGAAAAAAAATAAAATAAAATAAAAAATAAAAAAGATCCAGAAATTTATTAGAGAACATATGAGATATCACACATGACCGTATTCTTCATCTCACTTGGAGGGTATCTCCAAAAAGTGGTGATAATGATATTTTAGTGATTTGATTAATTTTCCTATTAGCTGTCTAAATATAAACGATACTTGTAACTTTACATTAAAAGAGATTTTGTTTCTTTTCCTTTCTGTCATCTTTGGCCTTTCCTGGCATCTCTCCAGATGCCATTACTTAATAATATTTGTGTGGTTTATTTTTTATTTAGAACGAGGTAGTTTGAGACCAAAGTGATTACACCTTGCAGGTAGTGGTGGTTCCATCTGTCCTGTGTCTCCCTCACTTCTCATGACAAGATCTCCCTGAGCCTCCATGGAGGAACATTAAAATGCTAAGCTCTGGGACTTGGTGAGTAATTAATTAAAAAATATAAGGGCAAGATTAAGAAAGCTGTTTTTCATGGGCTGCACATTAAATGAGAAAATGAAAATGCTATATTGAGTAGTGGGCAAAATACATTTATTTTTAAAAATTAGATATTTTACTTAATTGGACTGAGAAATGTCAGAAAATTTACACTGCCATTTTAGACACTGAAATGTTAGGAGGAGCATTTGAGAAACAGCAAACTCAAAGTAATTTTATACTCCTTGAGTTAGTTTTTGCTTTGATCCCTACACTGAAACTTGAGGGCAGCTCATGGAGTTGGGCAGGTGGCAGGCACACAGCCCATGTGCCTCTGGTGTTTGAGATAACTTGAGAATCCATCCTGTGCTAAGTCAGTGAGAATTGAAGATCTTTCTTGATTAGTGAGTTTTACCACTGGCATCATTATGTTCTTGTACCCTTGTTCCATATTCCAAAGTAATTAGGTCTTATTTCTGGAGATATATCTCCACCCAGTACTCCATTTTCTGCTGTCAAATTTCCCTGATGTTCTACATGTTTTTCCCAGCTTCACTCATACTTGTTTTATGGATTTTCTAGCAGTTTTTCCGGGCAATCTTAGCTCATCTCTACATCCCAGGTTTCCTTGGTCGGCTGCATTCCACCCACCCCTGTGACTACATTCTAACCCTGAGACACTTGTGTAGAAGCCTACAGTTTCCAGGCTAGTAGACTAGGCTGTTCATACCATTCCAAACCTAAAGGCTTTTATTTTGACATTGGGTAATATTCTCAGAAAACTCATAGCCCATCAGAAAGCCTTCCCCTGCCCCCATGTTTTATCCTGACAAACTTTGATTATTTTTTTAAAATTTGCATTTTAGGATTGGGAGCCTATGTTCTTGTTACAATAACAGAATCAATAGAGCAGAAATCCTCCTTCTCTGCTTTAGTTTTCTCCTTACCAACGTGATATTTCACATTTAAATATTGTTTTTTATTATTATTATCTTCCCCACTACAATGTGAACGCCCTTTGCGCAGGGAACTTTGTCTGCTTTCTTCCCCTCTGTGTCTTCAGTTCTTACAACAGTGCCTGGCGCACAGTATATGCTCAGTAAATATTTGTAGACTGAAATTCTACCTTGTCAAATAATTATGTCTTTAAGTTTAGAAGTCTGCTAAGTCTCGTGCCTTCTTACAGTGCCTGGTCTTACATTTAGGTTGTTAATCCATTTTGAGTTTATTTTTGTGTATGGTGTTAGGGAGTGTTCTAATTTCATTCTTTTACATGTAGCTGTCCAGTTTTCCCAGCACCACTTATTGAAGAGGCTTTCTTTTCTCCATTGGATATACTTGCCTCCTTTATCAAATATAAGGTGACCATAGGTGTGTGGTTTATCTCTGGGCTTTCTATCCTGTTCCATTGATCTATATTTCTGTTTTTGTGCCAGTACCAAACTGTCTTGATTACTGTAGCTTTGTAGTACTCTGAAGTCAGGGAGCCTGATTCCTCCAGCTCTGTTATTCTTTCTCAGGATTGCTTTGGCTATTCGGGGTCTTGTGTTCCATACAAATTGTGAAATTTTTTGTTCTAGTTCTGTGAAAAATGCCAATGGTAGTTTGATAGGGAGCATTGAGTCTGTAGATTGCTTAGGGTAGTATAGTCATTTTCACAGTGTTGATTCTTCCAATCTAAGAACATGGTGTATCTCTCCATCTGTCTGTATCATCTTTAAAATTTTTCATCAGTGTCTTATAGTTTTCTGCATACAGGTCTTTTGTCTCCTTCGTAGGTTTATACCTAGGCATTTTATTCTTTTTGTTGCAGTGGTGAATGGGATTGTTTCCTTAATTTCTCTGTCTGATCTTTAATTGTTACTGTATAGGAATGCAAGATATTTCTGTGCAATAATTTTGTATCCTGCAACTTTACCACAGTCAGATTAGCTCTAGAAGTTTTCTGGTAGCATCTTTAGGATTCTCTATGTAGTATCATGTCATCTGCAAACAGTGACAGCTTTACTTCTCCTTTTCCGATTTGTATTCCTTTTATTTCCTTTTCTTCTCTGATTGCTGGAGCTAAAACTCCCAATATGTTGAATAATAGTGATGAGAGTGGACAAGCTTGTCTTGTTCCTGATCTTAGAAGAATGGTTTCAGTTTTTCACTTTTGAGAACGATGTTGGCTGGGGTTTGTCATATATGGCCTTTGTTATGTTGAGGTAAGTTCCCTCTGTGCCTACTTTCTGGAGGGTTTTCATCATAAACGGGTGTTGAATTTTGTAGAAAGCTATTTTCTGCATCTATTGAGATGATCATATGGTTTTTCTCCTTCAATTTGTTAATGTGGTTTATCACATTGATTGATTTGCGTATATTGAAGAATCTTTGCATTCCTGGGATAAACGCCACTTGATCATGGTGTATGATCCTTTTAATGTGCTGTTGGATTCTGTTTGCTAGTATTTTGTTGAGGATTTTTGCATCTATGTTCATCAGTGATACTGGCTTGTACTTTTCTTTCCTTAGAGTATCTTTGTCTGGTATTGGTATCAGGGTGATGGTGGCTTCATAGATTGAGTTTGGGAGTGTTCCTCCCTCTGCTATATTTTGGAAGAGTTTGAGAAGGATAGGTGTTAGCTTTTCTCTAAGTGTTTGATAGAATTTGCCTGTGAAGCCAATCTAGTCCTGGATTTTGTTTGTTGGAAGATTTTTAATCACAGTCTCAATTTCAGTGCTTGTGATTGATCTGTTTATATTTTCTATTTCTTCCTGGTTCAATCTCGGAAGATTGTGCTTTTCTAAGAATTTTTCCATTTCTTCCAGGTTGTCCATTTTATTGGCATAGAGTTGCTTGTAGTAATCTCTCATGATCCTTTGTATTTCTGCAGTGTCAGTTGTTACTTCTACTTTTTCATTTCTAATTCTATTGATTTGAGTCTTCTCCCTTTTTTTCTTGATGAGTCTGGTTAATGGTTTATCAATTGTGTTTATCTTCTTAAAAACCAGATTTTAGTTTTATAGATCTTTGCTATTGTTTCCTTCATTTCTTTTTCATTTATTGCTGATCTGATCTTTGTGATTTCTTTCCTTCTGCTAACTTTGGGGGTTTTTCCTTGTTCTTTCTCTAGTGGCTTTAGGTGTAAGGTCAGGTTGTTTATTTGAAATGTGTCTTGTTTCTTGAGGTAGGATTATATTGCTATAAACTTCCCTCTTAGAACTGCTTTTGCTGCATCCCATAGGTTTTGGGTCATCGTATTTTCATTGTCATTTGTTTCTAGGTATTTTTTGATTTCCTCTTTGATTTCTTCAGTGATCTCTTCGTTATTTAGTAGAGTATTGTTTAATCTCCATATATTTGTATTTTTTACAGATTTTTTTTCCTGTAATTGATATCTAGTCTCCTAGCGTTGTGGTTGGAAAAGATACTTGATGTGATTTCAATTTTCTTAAATTTACCAAGGCTTGATTTGTGACCCAAGATATGATCTATCCTGGAGAATGTTCCCTGAGCACTTGAAAAGAAAGTGTATTCTGTTGTTTTTGGATGGAATGTCCTGTAAATATTCAGTTAAGTTCATCTTGTTTAATGTATTATTTAAAGCTTGTGTTTCCTCATTTATTTTCATTTTGGATTATCTGTCCATTGGAGAAAGTGGGGTGGTAAAGTCTCCTACTATGATTGTGTTACTCTCGATTTCCCCTTTTATGGCTGTTAGCATTTGCCTTATGTATTGAGGTGCTCCTGTGTTGGGTGCATAAATATTTACAATTGTTATATGTTCTTCTTGGATTAGTCCCTTGATCATTGTGTAGTATCCTTGCTTGTCTCTCGTAATAGTCTTCATTTTAAAGTCTGTTTTGTCTGACAGGAGAATTGCTACTCCAGCTTTCTTTTGATTTCCATTTGCATGGAATATCTTTTTCCATCCCCTCACTTTCAGTCTGTATGTGTCCCTAGGTCTGAAGTGGGTCTCTTGTACACAGCATATATTTGGGTCTTGTTTATGTATCCATTCTGCCAGTCTGTGTCTTTTGGTTAGAGTATTTAATCCATTTATGTTTAAGGTAGTTATCTATTATGTGTGTTCCTATTATCATTTTTTAATTGTTTTGGATTTGTTACTGTAGGTGTTTTCCTTCTCTTGTATTTCCTGCCTAGAGAAGCTCCTTTAGCATTTGTTGTAATGCTGGTTTGGTGGTGCTGAGTTCTCTTAGATTTTGCCTGTCTGTAAAGGTTTTAATTTCTCTGTCCAATCTGAATGAGATCCTTGCTAGGTAGAGTAATCTTGGTTGTAGGTTTTTCCCTTTCATCACTTTAAATATGTCCTGCCACTCCCTTCTGGCTTGCAGAATTTCTGCTGAAAGATCAGCTGTTAACCTTACGGGGATTCCCTTGTATGTTATTTGTTGTTTTTCCCTTGCTGCTTTTAATATTTTTTCTTTGTATTTAATTTTTGATAGTTTGATTAATATGTGTCTTGGCATGTTTCTCCTTGTGTTTATCCTGTATGGGACTCTGAACTGCCTGGACTTGATTGACTATTTCCTTTCCCATATTAGGGAAGTTTTCAACTCTAATCTCTTCAAATATTTTCTCAATCCCTTTCTTTTTCTCTTCTTCTTGTGGGACCCCTATAATTCGAATGTTGGTGCGTTTAATGTTCTTCCAGAGGTCTCTGAGACTGTCCTCAATTCTTTTCATTCTTTTTTCTTTATTCTCCTCTGCAGTAGTTATTTACACTATTTTATCTTCCAGGTCACTTATCCGTTCTTCTGTCTCCATTATTCTGCTACTGAGTCCTTCTAGAGAATTTTTAATTTCATTTATTGTGTTGTTCATCATTGTTTGTTTGATCTTTAGTTCTTCTAGGTCCTTGTTAAACGTTTCTTGTATTTTCTCCATTCTGTTTCCAAGATTTTGGATCATCTTTACTATCACTACTCTGAATTCTTTTTCAGGTAGACTGCCTATTTCCTCTTCATTTGTTTGGTCTGGTGGGTTTTTACCGTGGTACTTCATCTGCTGTGTGTTTCTCTGTCTTCTCATTTTGCTTATTTTACTGTGTTTGGGGTCGTCTTTTCGCAGGCTGCAGGTTTGTGGCTGCCGTTGGTTTTGGTGTGTGCCCCCAGTAGCTAATGTTGGTTCAGTGGGTTGTGTATCTTTCCTGGTGGAGGGTTCTGGTGCCTTTATTCTGCTTGATGAGGCTGGATTTTGTCTTTCTGGTGGCAGGACTGCGTTTGGTGGTGTGTTTTGGGGTGTCTGTGACCTCATTATGATTTTAGATAGCCTTTGTGCTAAAGGGTGGAGTTGTGTTCATGTCTTGCTAGTTGTTTGGCATAGGGTGTCCAGCACTGTAGCTTGCTGTTCGTTGAGTGGAGCTGGGTTTTAGCGTTGAGATGGACATCTCTGGGAGAGCTTTTGCTGTTTTGATATTACGTGGAGCCAGGAGGTCTCTGGTGGACAAGTGTCCTGAACTTGGCTGTCCCTCCTCAGAAGCTCAGGCCTGACACGTGGCTGGAGCACCAAGACCCTGTCAGCCACATGGTTTAGAGGAAAGGGAGAAAAAAATGAAAGAAAGAAAGAAAAAAATAAAATAAAGTTATTAAAATGAAGAAAAATTATTAATAATAAAACTTATCAAAAAGTAATTAAAACTAGAAAAAAAAACAAAAGAAGAGAGCAACCAAGCCAAAAAACAAATCTACCAATGACAGCAAGCACTAAAAACTATACAAAACAAAAAATACCAGACAGACAGAACCCAGGACAAATGGTGAAAACAAAGCTACATAGACAAAATCACACAGAGCAGCATACACATACACACTCACAAAAAGAGAAAAAGGAAAAAAAAAAAATATATATATATATATATTGTTGCTCCCAAAGTCCGCCACCTCAATTTTGGGATGCTTCGTTGAGTATTCAGGTATTCCACAGATGCAGGTACATCAAGTTGATTGTGGAGATTTAATCCGCTGCCCCTGAGGCTGCTGGGAGAGATTTCCCTTTCTCTTCTTAGTTCGCACAGCTCCCGGGGCTCAGCTGTGGATTGGGCCCCGCCTCTGCGTGTAGGTCGCCGGAGGGCATCTGTTCTTCACTCAGACAGGACAGGGTTAAAGGAGCCGCTGATTCGGGGGCTGTGGCTCACTCAGGCCGGGGGGAGGGAGGAGTGCAGGGCGAGCCTGCGGCGGCAGAGGCCGGCGTGACGTTGCAGCAACCTGAGGCTCGCTGTGCGTTCTCCCGGGGGAGTTGTCCCTGGATCCCGGGACCCTGGCAGTGGCGGGCAGCACAGGCTCCCAGGAGGGGAGGTGTGGATAGTGACCTGTGCTCGCACACAGGCTTCTTGGTGGCGGCAGCAACAGCCAGCGTTTCATGCCTGTCTCTGGTGTCTGCGCTGATAGCCGTGGCTCATGACCGTCACTGGAGCTCGTTTAGGAGGTGCTCTGAATCCCCTCTCCTCGCGCACCCCGAGACAATGGTCTCTTGCCTCTTAGGCAGGTGCACACTATTTCCCGGACTCCCTCCCGGCTAGCTGTGGTCCACTAGCCCCTTCAGGCTGTGTTCACGCCGCCAACCCCAGTCCTCTCCCTGGGATCTGACCTCCGAAGACCGAGCCTCAGCTCCCAGACCCAGCCGCCCCGGCGGGTGAGCAGACAAGCCTCTCGGGCTGGTGAGTGCTGGTCGGCACCGATCCTCCGTGTGGGAATCTCTCTGCTTTGCCATCTGCACTCCTGTTGCTGCGTTCTCCTCTGTGGCTCTGAAGCTTCCCCCCCACCTACTCCCCATCTCCGCCAGTGAAGGGGCTTCCTAGTGTGTGTAAACTTGTCCTCCTTCACAGCTCCATCCCAGAGGTGCAGGTCCTGTCCCTATTCTTTTGTCTCTGTGTTTTTTTTTCTTTTGCCCTACGCAGGGACCTGGGGAGTTTCTTGGCTTTGGGGAAGTCTGAGGTCTTCTGCCAGTGTTCATTAGGTGTTCTTTAGGAGTTGTTCCACATTTAGATGTATTTCTGATATATTTGTGGGGAAGAAGGTGATCTCCAGGTCTTATTTCTCCGCCATCTTGAAGGTCTCCGCATGTGTCTTTTTGAATTATGGTTTTTCTGGGTATATGCCCAGTAGTGAGATTGCTGGGTCAAATGGTAATTTTATTTTTAGTTTTTTAAGGAACCTCCATACGGTTCTCCATAGTGGCTGTATCAATTTACATTCCCACCAACAATGCTAGAGGGGTCTCTTTTCTCCACACCCTCTCCAGCATTTGTTGTTTGTAGATTTTCTGATGATGCCCATTCTAACTGGTGTGAGGTGATACCTCATTGTAGTTTTGATTTGCATTTCTCCAGTAATTAGTGATGTTGAGCAGCTTTTCATGTGCTTTTTGGCCACCTGTATGTCTTCTTTGGAGAAATGTCTATTTAGGTCTTCTGCCCATTTTTTGATTGGGTTGTTTGTTTTTTTAATATTGAGCTGAATGAACTGTTTGTATATTTTGGAGATTAAGCCTTTGTCCATTGATTTTTTGCAAATATTTTCTCCCATTCTAAGGGTTGTCTTTTCATCTCGTTTATAGTTTCCTTTGCTTTGCAAAAGCTTTTAAGTTTCATTAGGTCCCATTTGTTTATTTTTGTTTTTATTTCCATTACGAGGTGGCTCAAAAAAGATCTTGCTGTGGTTTATGTCATAGAGTGTTCTTCCTATGTTTTCTTCCAGGAGTTTTATAGTGTCTGGTCTTACATTTAAGTCTTTAATCCATTTTAAGTTTATTTTTGTGTATGGTGTTAGGGAGTGTTCTAATTTCATTCTTTTACATGTAGCTGTCCGGTTTTCCCAGCACCACTTATTGAAGAGACTGTGTTTTCTGCATTGTATATCCCTGCCTCCTTTGTCATAGATTAGTTGACCATAGGTACATGGGTTTATCTTGGGCTTTCTATCCTGTTCCATTGATCTATATTTCTGTTTTTGTGCCAGTTACCATATTATCTTGATTACTGTAACTTTGTAGTACAGTCTGAAGTCAGGGAGTCTGATTCCTCCAGCTCCATTTTTTTCCTTCAAGACCGCTTTGGCTATTTGGGGTCTTTTGTGGCGCCATACAAATTTTAAGATTTTCTGTTCTAGTTATGTAAAAAATGCCATTGGCAATTTGATAGCAATTGCATTGAATCTGTAAATTGCTTTGGGTAGTATAGTCATTTCTACAATGCTGATTCTTCCAGTCCAAGAACATGGTATATCTCTTCATCTGCTTGTGTTATCTTTGACTTCTTTCATCAGTGTCTTATAGTTTTCTGAGTACAGGTCTTTTACCTCCTTAGGTAGGTTTTTTCCTAGGTATTTTATTCTTTTTGTTCCAGTGGTGAATGGGACAAAATTAAGTTTCCTTAATTTCTCTTTCTCATCTTTTGTTGTCATTGTATAGGAGTGCAAGAGATTTTTGTTCATTAATTTTGTATCCTGGAACTTTACCAAATTCATTGATTAGTCTAGTAGTTTTCTGGTAGCATCTTTAGGATTATCTATGTATAGTATCATATTGTCTGCAAACACTGACAGTTTTACTTCTTTTCCAATTTGTATTCCTTTTATATCTCTTTCTTTTCTGATTGCCATGGCTAGGACTTCCAAAACTATGTTGAATAGTTGTAAGAGTGGACATCCTTGTCTTGTTCCTGATCTTAGAGGAAATGCTTTCAGATTTTCACCATTGAGAAGATGTTGGCTGTGGGTTTGTCATGTATGGCCTTTATTATGTTGATGCAGATTCCCTCTTTTCCCACTTTCTGAAGAGTTTTTATCATACATGGATGTTGAATTTTGTCAAGAGCTTTCTCTGCATCTGTTGAGATGATCATATGGTTTTTCTCCTGCAATTTGTTAATATGGTGTATCACATTGTTTGATTTGCATATATTGAAGAATCCTTGCATCCGTGGGATAAATCCCATTTGATCATGGTGTATGATCATTTTAATGTGTTGTTGGATTCTGTTTGTTAGTATTTTGTTGAGGATTTTTGCATCTGTATTCATCAGTGATATTGGTCTGCAGTTTTCTTTTTTTCTAGTATCGTTGTCTGGTTTTGGTATCAGGGTGATGGTGGCCTCGTAGAATGAATTTGGGAGTATTCCTTCACCTGCAGTTTTTTGGAAGAGTTTGAGAAGGATGGAGCCTAGCTCTTCTCTAAATGTTTGATAGAATTCACCTGTGAAGCCACCTGATCCTGGACTTCTGTTTGTTGGAAGATTTTTAATCACACTTTCAATTTCATTACTTCTGATTGATCTGTTTATACTTTCTGTTGCTTCCTGATTCAGTCTTGGAATGTTATACCTTCCTAAGAATTTATCCATTTCTTCCAAGTTGTCCATTTAATAGACAGAGTTGCTTGTAGTAGTCTTTTATGATGCTTTGTATTTCTGTGGTGTCTGTTGTAACTTCTCCTTTTTCATTTCTAATTTTATTGGTTTGAGTACTCTCCCTCTCTTGATGTGTCTGGCTGAAGGTTTTTCAATTTTTTTATCTTTTCAAAGAACCAGCTTTTGGTTTTCTTGATCTTTGCTATTGTTTTCTTTGTTTCTATTTCATTTAATTCTGCTCTGATCTTTATGATTCCTTTCCATCTACTACCTTTGGGTTTTGTTTTTTTCTTCCTTCTCTAGTTCCTTTAGGTGTAAGGTTAGATTGGTTATTTGAGATTTTTCTTGTTTCTTGAAGTAGGCTTGTACTGCTATAAACTTCTCTCTTAGAACTTCTGCTGCATCTCATAGGGTTTGGATCAATGTGTTTTCGTTGTCATTTGTTTCTAGGTATCTTTTGATTTTCTGTTTGTTTTATTCAGTCATCTTTTGGTTATTTAGCAACGTATAGTTTAGCCTCCATGTGTTTGTGTTTTTTTACGTTTTTTTCCCTGTAATTGATTTCTACTGTTATGGCATTGTGGTCCAAAATGATACTTGATAGGATTTCAGTTCATTAAAATTTACCAAGCCTTGATTTGTGATGCAAGATGTGATCTATCCTGGAGAATGTTCCATGTGCACATGAGAAGAAAGTGTAATCTGCTGTTTTTGGATGGAATGTCCTACCAATATCAATTAAATCTGTCTGGTCTGTTGAGTCATTTAAAGCTTGTGTTTCCTTATTAATTTTGTTTGGATGATCTCTCCATTGGTGTCAGTGAGGTGTTAAAGTAAAAAATAACTTTTCTCTCTATGAGTGGACGTGTTTTAGAAAGGTTCAGTTTTATTTAAGTAAACAATTTGTGCATTCATTGATTGGAGTAGAGTGATTCGAATGGTGTTTGAACTCAATGTTTGTTAATTAGTCACTATTAAAAACTAAATTTTTCTTAGGTAGTTTATTATTCTGTTTGTCACTTTAAGGAAAAACAATTTAGTCCTCACCTCTATCCCCTGTGTCAATTAACTCGTGTTTAATTACACATGAGAATTTAAACATGATGGATAAGCATGCACTCCCCTAATTTAATTCAGAGATGCCTCTGCCGCAGGCAGCAACTCTATTATCTATTTACCTTCCAGATCTTATTGAGCCTGACACCACAAAGATCAGATTTAATTACCATTTTCTCTTATTGCTTATTTATTAATAGACTTATTACCTTCAGTATTAATTTTACAGAATATTTTGGATTGTTTAATCCAACAAAATTCAAGTTTTTGAAACATCTAAAAGTTCATATGTACATTTCAATAATGAGACTAAAGTAAATGTTAGCAATAGATTTAAACTAATTAAATGCATTTGCTGCCATAAAGTTGGAATCTAGGATACAATTAATCTCTTACATAGCCCTATCATTTTAAACTAATGTAGGTAGTTATTGCACTTCAGATATTTCATGTCTTAAGACAAAGGGGCTAAATATAAAAGTTATAGAAGTAGAATATAATCTTATTTAAGAATAACAATTTAAAATAATTTCCCTAAATGATTTTAAGATTATTTGATTTTCTTTGACATTACATTGTATTGCATTTGTATTGAAGGTTTGGGTGATCATTTATTATAAGTAATATATATATTATTTGTCCTGAGAGTCTTTTAGAAATTAGAGGAAGTATTTAAACAGTATTAATGCTAGATGTATAATATTTTATTTAATTAATATTCTTCTTTTTTCCCCCCTGCAATAAACAATAAGGTGAAAAAAAAGCATAATTCAGGCTATGGATAACAAAGTCTTCTTTGTAGAAATTTTATGAGTCATCTTTGTAAAGTATTTTGGGGAGAATTAGGTTCCCTAAACAATGTCTTTTCTCCTCTTGCTATCTGTAACTTTAGCTAAGTTGCTTATTTGCTCTTTATTTAAACAAATAACTTCATTTTTTTCTACTAATACTGATTTTTCAGATCTGTTTTTATTTTCAATTGTTATTTAAATTAATTCAATACTTTTTTTCAAAACAACTCTTGTAAGTACAGTTGATTTACAATATTGTGTTAGTTTCAGGGGTACAAAGTTATTCAGTTATACATACATATATATCTGTATACATATATATCTGTATACATATATATCTGTATACATATACATACATATATATCTGTTTTTTTTCCGATCCTTTTCCCTTATAGGTTATTACAAGATATTGTATATAGTTCCCTATGCCATACAGTAGGTGCTTGCTGTTTATTTTATATATAGTGGTGTGTAACTGTTAATCCCAAACTCCTAATTTATTTCTCCCTCACCCCTTCTCCTTTGGTAACCATAAGCTTATTTTCTATGTGAGTCTATTTCTGTTTTGTAAATAGGTTCATTTGAATCATTTTTTTTATTGTACATATAAATGATATCATATGATATTTGTCTTTCTCTGCCTGACTTACTTCACGTAGTATGATAATCTCTAGGTCCATCCCTGTTGCTGCAAATGGCATTATTTCACTCTTTTTTTAGTTTGACTAATATTCCATTGTATGTATATACCATGTCTTCTTTATCCATACTTCTTTATCCATTTATATACATTTCAGTTGCTTCCATGTCTTTGCTATTGTAAATAGTGCTGCTGTGAACATTGACATGCATGTATCTTTTCAAGTTACCAGAGTTTTCATCTTTTCTGGATATATGCCCTAAACAAATAACATTATTATGATCTTTTTGAATAGGAAACTAATCTGCTCATTGTAAAACATTTGGGAAATACAGACAATAAAATGAAGAAAACAGATCTGTTCATTAGTTTCATCACCTCAGATAACCATAGATAACATATTGGTGCATTTCTTTCCATTGCTTATTCTAGGTGTGTATACATATACATGCGTTTTCCTAGTAAGTATCTTGTCGTCAGGCATAACTCAGAGATATTGTGGGTTTGGTTCGACAATAAAGCAATAAAGCACGACAATAAAGCAAATATTGCAATAAAATGGGTCACACACATTTTTTGGTTTCCCAGTGCATATAAAAGTTATGTTTACACTATACTGTAGTCTGTTAATTGTGCAGTAGCATTATGTCTAAAAAAATACATATCTTAATTAAAAATATGTTATTGTTAAAAAATGCTATCTTCTCAGCCTTCAGTGAGTCAGAGTAGTAACATCAAAGATAACTGATCACAGATCACTGTAACAAATATAATAAAAATGAAATAGTTTGAGATATTATGAGAATTACTAAAATGTGTTACAGAAACATAAAGTGAGCAAATGCTGTTGGAAAAATATTGCTGATAGAATTGCTTGACATAGGGTTGCCACCAACTTTCAATTTATAAAAAGCACAGTATCTGGGAACCTCAATAAAATGTGGTATGCCTGTACATTGTAACTTAATTTTTTGATACTATTCTAATATTACATTTTGAGCATGTCTCATATTACTAAATTTTATTTAAAAATATACTTTTAATATTTGCATTAGATTCTATCATTGGTTGCTTAGATTTCTTCCATTTCTCTGTTATTATAAATACATACGATTACCTTTGAGCATAGAAACGTAGAGGAAAGAGCCAAATTCTGGAGTCAGATGTATGCAAATTTCAATTCCAAGTAAAACTGTATTTTTATTTATAACTTTATATTATTTAGTTTCACCACTTGTAAGATGGAGATAATGCTGATCTTGAAATATTTAAATATCAGAAGCACTACAGTAAAAATATTTTTATAGAACCCAGTTCATAGTCATTGCCAAATAAATATCAGTGTCAGAGTAATAATTGATAATCATTATTCTTTGATGATTCAGAATTCATTTACTGAATTCAAAAGTCTTTGAATTTATGACTCTTGATAAATTTCTAAAAAATACATTACTAACAAAAAATAAGGTCTTGAGATTTCAAAGACTCAGTCATACGTGTAAATTACTTTTCAGAATGTTTATATTGATTTATACTTCCATCATCAGTGTGCAAGTGTGCTGTTTTCTCCATACCCTTCCCAGTATTGAATATTATCAAAACATAAACTGATTTGCTTAGATGGAAACTCTCATAGTTGTTTTAATTTTCATTTGTTTTATTACAAGTGAAAGCTAAATTATTTTCATGGGTATGGTTCTTTTCTGTGAGTCATCTCTGCATGATTTTGCCTTTTATTTAGTATTTTTCTATTATATTAAGGGTGTACTAAACTCAATTATATTAAGGGTATTAAAACGTCTAATAGAACTTCATATTTCTAAAAAGATATTTTTCATAGCCTAGTATTTACCCTTCATTTTATTTATAAAAATTTTTTTAACTGCAATTTCTATAGAAGAATCGTTTCAAATATCTTTTTCCACATTGAATCTTTTTTCCACATCCTTTACTGTCTCTCTCTAGCTTTTCTTGGATTAGTTTTCAGTGGTCCCCACTTTCTGGTCTTTTCTCTGGTCTCTTCATCTCTCACTTGGAGTTCAGTGCGTTTGAAGTTCAGTTGTGCCCTGATTCATATGGATCTACGTAGTAGGGGTCCCCAGCTCCCAGGCTGCAGACGGGTACTGGTCCATGGCCTGTTAGGGACCAGGCCGCACAGCAGAAGGGGAGGGCCGGGCCAACGAGCTAAGCGTCATCTGCCGCTCCCCATTGCTCCTGTTACCGCCTGAACCATCCCCATCCCCCTCCCCCCACCCCTGTCCGTGGAAAAGTTGTCCTCCAGGAAACCAGTCCCTGGTGCCGAAAAGGTCGGGGACCGCAACCATATAGCATCAACAGATAGGTAGACCACTTCACCAACATTGAAGAGCCAGCGAGTGCACAGGGAGGAAGCTTCCAGTTTACTTAAGGTGTCATAAAAGGTGCTGGGGCTTCTGCAAGCTCCCGGTTCTCCTCAGGATGTGGGCTTTGGCTGTTGGCCAGGTGAGTAGGAGGTATGTGTCCTTGGCCAGCATTGCAGATAGGACCCAGAATATTGCTTGGTTGTGAATAAGTGAAGAACAACTAACTCTGTCCAAGGAATGTCCTCAAGGGTTCTCAGAGATTAGGGTCCTTATTTGGAGACATCGGTAATTTGGTGTCTGAATCTGCACATCCTTTACTTTGCCTTTTTTTAATACCTTGAGGTCGTAATGATTTTGCCTAAAGATTTGTAGACAACTTCTTTTAAAAATATTGTTTTTTCTTTGTAAATTTTGATCAGGATATCTATTCCTATTTTTAGAAATTTTTATGACATTTCCCATATATAACCAAAATGAGATGTAATCATTTGTGCTTTTAATTTCTACTATCTAGCTGTAAAATAAATCATTGCAATCCATAGTGGCTTAAAGCCATGACAACTGTTCCCTCTCACTGTCTTCATGGGTCAGGAATGCACGTAGGGTTTGGGTGTTTGCTCTGGCTCTCGTGCATTTGCAGTCAGTGACTGGACTTGGGACAGCAGGCAGCCAAAGCAGCTGGGGGCTCGTCCAGCATCGCTCTCTTTTCATGTAATCTCAGGGCCTGTCCATGTGGTCGGTCTACAAGGGGTAATTTGGGCTTCTTCACAGCACGGCAGCTTCAAGGCAGTCACCCTGCTAACATGATAGCTGAACACTTAGATACTGAGTATTATAGTGAGCAAGGTGAGAGATGCATTGCCTTTTATGATCTACTCTGTAAATCACATAGCTTCACTTAATGTTAGCTTAAAAAATTTGAGGTGGAGCAGAGTTATAAGAAGAAAATGGTGGAATGGGAGATATTATTGTGATTATCTGCCACTGTCCATCCCCTGACCACAACCATTTACACCCTCCCACATGTAAAAAATGCTTATTCTTGCCATCAAAGCCCCGAAGTTTCCTTCCATTACTGCATTGCCTTCAAGTCCAGGATCTTGTCTTCTAAGTCAAGTCCAGGTGCAAATGAGGCTCCTTGAGTAAGGCTTCCTGAATATTGAAAATACTTGAACTGGAGGATTTTCTGAAAAGCTTTGAACTAAAGACATAAGTTATCTGCTCTTCACACAGCCAACATTTTATGGTATGACAAGCACGGGAAAATTCTGTGGTCCCACCTGTTCAAAAAGGGAGGCTGCTATATTCCACAGCAAATCTCAAACCCAGATGGTCTTGCTGCCATTTGCTTAAGTAGGGGCTCAGTCTGTTTCTGGGAATTGTTCTCTTTGACTCTTGTTTCTTCCCACCGTGTCCTTGTTTCGAAAAAAACATGGCCTGTATTTATTCCTGACAAGTTTTCTCAACCTTTTACCTGTGCATGGAAGTTTAGAGGTCCAAAAACCACTTTTTGTTTTGTATTGTTCTTGTTTCCTTTTAGCTCCAGCTGGTATAATTCTTTAAAAAGTCTTTAGGGTTTCTTATATGTTAATTTATAGTCCACTCTATTAGCAAAAGCCACACCCAGAAAAATTTTGAGATAATCGTTCTTTTTTCAGGGGTTCTCTCTGACACTGTGGTAGGATAACACCCTTAAGATTGTTTTTTTTTTTTAAATTGAAGTATAATTGACTTACAATATTGTATTCGTCTCAGGTATACAACATAGTGATTTGATATTTTTATAGATTATACTCCATATAAATTTATTGTTGAAGATTGGTTATATTTCCTGTACTGTAATTATATCCTTGTATCTTATTTATTTTAGACCTAGTGGCCCTGTTTTGCCCCTTGCCCTGCTCTCACGCATAAGATTCTTAGTAGTCCTATTGTTGAGAAGAGAAAATTGGTTCCTATGCCCTTAAGATCCTTTGAAGGCCTTTTATCTGTTTTAAAGGATCTATGAGGCCACCACCTTGATATTCCTGAGGTGTTAATACAGGGTGTTTATAGTCCCATGCTTACCTTTACTTGTAGACCAGGTTTTTCTGGCTACACCTGGCATTTTATCTTTTCCCCGAGGCTTCTTTTTCTCTTGAGGCTCTTTTGCTCTCTGAAGTGATGGGGAATGAAAAGTGTTATTTTCAAACCCAGCAAGTTCTGTCTGTTTTTTATTGTTTTCCTCCAAATTTTGCTGAAAACCGTAGAGTTCCTTTTGTAACTCGCCTCTCTCTACCCACACCTTACAAGGAGCAAAGGGAAAGCAGGTGCTCATCTCAGCGTTCTACTTAGAAATCGCCTTAGCTTAGATCCTTGGAGCTCATGAGGTACACTTTTCTATTTTCCACATCACTGTGGACAGTCGTATTAAATGTTCTTCAACTACGTAGCAAGAATCTCCTTTTCTCCACCTTCCAAAAACATAGCTCTCATTTCCCTGGAGTCCTCGCAGTCAAACCCTCTGAGGCCCAACAGGCTCCCGCTAACAATCTCATTCAGGCTTCCATCTGCTGTCTGGTCCAAAGGCCAGTATCATATGTTTTGAGTTTACTTGTGTTTATTATACCACTTCACTTCTGGTATCAAAGTATGTTCTAGTTATTTGTTGCTTTTTAATAAAGAACTATAAAACTTAGTGGCTTGAAACAGCAGAAACAATGTTATCCCCTCTCGTGGTTTCTGTGGGCCAGGATTTTCGGCAGAGCTCAATTGGGTGATTCTGACTCAGGGTCAGTGGTGTCTGGAGCCAGAACAGCAGGAGGCTGAAGCAGCTCGGAGCAGTCCAGGCATATCTCTGTTCATGTAGTCTCATGGACTCTGTGAGTTCCCGCCATTGGTAGTTTGGTCTTTCAGCATCATGTCCTCTGCATAGTCAGACTGCTAAAATGGCAGCCAAAGACTTCAAGAACTTGGGTTCTGATGAGTCAGGTGGGGGCTGAATCATATTTTATCACCTGGCCTTGAAGCACGGTGTCACTGTCACTGTAGTCATAAGCTCATCTAGGTTCAAGGAGAAAGAATTTACATGCCATCTCTCAGTGGGGTGTAAGAAGAGCCTTTGGGATGCGAGATATTGTTGTGGCCATTGTTGGAAAATGAAATCTACCGCGCTTCTATCCAGTCTTTACAGGTTAACTTCAAAGTTTATGGAATATAGATATAGATGTTGATAGAAATATAGATAGAGCCTTTTTATTTTATTTTATTTATTTATTTATTTTGCGGTACGCGGGCCTCTCACTGTTGTGGCCTCTCTCGTTGCGGAGCACAGGCTCCGGACGCAAAGGCTCAGCGGCCATGGCTCACGGGCCGAGCCACTCTGCGGCATGTGGGATCCTCCGGGACTGGGGCACAAACCCGTGTCCCCTGCATCGGCAGGCGGACTCTCAACCACTGCGCCACCAGGGAAGCCCATAGTTAGAGCCTTTTAAAAATAAATTTATTTATATTTATTTTTGGCTGCATTGGGTCTTTGTTGCTGCGCGCGGGCTTTCTCTAGTTGCAGGGAGCAGGGCCTACTCTTTGTTGCAGTGCGCACGCTTCTCATTGCGGTGGCTTCTGTTGTTGCGGAGCACGGGCTCTAGGCACCTGGGCTTCAGCAGTTGTGGCACGCGGGCTCTAGAGCGCAGGCTCAGCAGTTGTGGCGCACGGGCTTAGATGCTCTGCGACATGTGGGATCTTCCCAGACCAGGGCTCGAACCCGTGTGCCCTGCATTGGCAGGCGGATTCTTAACCACTGCGTCACCAGGGAAGTCCCTAGTTAGAGCCTTTTATGTTAAAACAAAAGAAAACAAACTTAACATCCTTGCCTTCATCCTCAGATTTTACTACTTAAACATTCAGTGAATTTCTAGTTACATCATTTAATGGGGATCTAAATTTGATGTTTTTCTCCTGGCTAAGCCAAAACTAGGATTGTGGGTGGTACATGTTTTAAGTTGTATCGAGTTCTCAGACATGCAGTGCTTATGAATAGTAATAGTCTTAACTGGCCAGCTATAGAAACCTTGTGTTTTTGTAAGAAGAGAAGAAAAACATTTCCTAAAAATTAAGAAAAATTACATTTCTTCCTAAAATCTAGCCCTGCATAAGAACTGACAGATTGTCTCAGTAATGCTTAAAATTAATCTCCTGAAATACCAAGAACATATGGTTGAACTTCATGAGTGAAGTGAGACCTTCATTAAAGGCGATGGATGTGCAGCTGCTGGCACCTCTTTTCTTCTTGGTCACATCAGCTTAGTTTGTCTCCTGTCACTATGTAACTGAGTCACGTGTGCTTTGGAAAATTTGTGACTGTTTTGGATGCTTGGTCTGCATGGGCTGGACCCGTTCACTGCATCTTATTGCTTCAGTTTTCCCTCGGCTTTCAGCGACAGTGCTATGCAGCTAGCTGTTTTAGAAGTGCCAGCCATGCAGCAGCGTATGAAAGCCGAGGACCAGAAAACTGCCAGCTGTGTGAAACATGACTATGTCTTCCCAGGGCTGTCAAGGACCAGATTCCAGTTAGTGCTCTTAACTGGATCAAAGGTGATATAAAATGAATGGAAAATACCAGAATAAATCATCACAGTTTATTGCAATTATAGTACCTAAGGAAGTATACCACTTTTTAGCAATCAACCTGGTCTATTGACAGTGAAAATTCAGTCATCGTAAAATTGAAGGCAGCATTACTTAGTGCATTATTAACTGTAATTTGAATGATCTTTTAAAATCTATGCCAAGTATGATTATAATATAATAAGCTCTAACATAGGATTGCTTATTCCATGTCATAGTTATAATTTTGCCTCAACAGTTCTCCCTCAGGTAAATTTCTCTGTGATACAGTATGAATTCCAGCAAGCAGCCTAGTGAAATTGGCAGTAGGTTTGTTCATTTAATTTCAACCTGATTTTTAAGACTACTGAATTGCTTTTAAAATGAAGTTAGATCATTAGGTAAATAGTAAACTTATAAAAGCAGCAAATGACAAAATAATATGACAACATTGAAAACTGGATCATAAAGTAACATAAAAGTAACATGAGGTGAGTAGATAATTGGAATGTCACATTTTGATAAATATTTTCAGCTCATTTCAATTTAATTAATTTAGCATCTTAACTGTATTATGAAGGGTATTAACAATTTAGTTTCGTGTTATTACTTATTCATGAAAATTGAACTTGTCCTTCATTTTCAGTAGGAAGTAAGATGTCCTATTTATTAGTTTTCTACTCAAATTTTAAAACTTATTTTTTTCTAAGGAAGTCAGTAACTTACTGATTATCAGAGTAGTAATTGTGTTGAGTTTATGCGTTTGGCATTATGCAGGGGCAGATAAACCAAAATTTATTAATAATTTTAAAAGTCTTTTTGGGCCTTTATACTTCTTGCTTACCTCTCCTCCACCCATCCTCCACACAGCTTTGCAGGTCTTCTTATGCCACACTGCTTCTTAAAACTGCTCACTGGCTTTTCATTGCCAGGAGGATAAAAGTTAAAGTACCTTTTCTTTTTCTTTTTCTTTTTCTTTTTTTTGCGGTATGCAGGCCTGTCACTGTTGTGGCCTCTCCCGTTGCGGAGTACAGGCTCCGGACACCCAGGCCCAGCGGCCACGGCTCACAGGCCCAGCCACTCCGCAGCACGTGGGATCCTCCCGGACCGGGGCACGAACCCACGTCCCCTGCATCGGCAGGTGGATTCCCAACCACTGCGCCACCAGGAAAGCCCAAAGTACCTTTTCATAGAAGCCTGGGCCCTCCATGCCCAGCTCCTTCCTCCCTCTCTTGCCTTGTCTCCTGTCTCTCCCTGCACTGCAGCCCCTGCTTCATCCACAGAGACTTGCTTGTCGTTCCTTGAACGGACTATACTCTCTGAGACTATATCTCTCAGAGCTCTGCCTTTGCTCTGCCTCTTTCTGGGATGGATCCTCCTCTGCCTTTTCTCCTAGACTAATTCTACTCACCCCGTTAAGGCTTAGTTCCATGACTACCTTTCCTCCCTAATGAATTAGGCACTTGTATTTTTTCACTTACGCATAGCTCTTGCATTTCTTTTATTAATATGTGTTATAGCTTTTGCCTGTGTGCTACTTGGAGGCTGGACTTTTGCCTTAGTTAGTTTTGTATGTTATAGGTGCTGGGTGTATATTAGCTATTCAAAATAGTTTACTGAAGGCATGAGTGATTGAATGAACTTATGGCCCATTTTATTTTTCATTTGAGTCTGCAGTATTGAATCATCAAATCCTCTTTTTCACTGGTCCTCTATTCTTGCTTGGAGCATAGCTGTACCTCTTATCTCACATTTCAAGTATTTCTCAATTTTAAAAAATTTTACCAAGGAGGAGAGAGTGCTAGGCAGGGCTTGGCAGTGGTCATGTGTATTTGCAGAAGCTCATTCCAGCACTGTGCTGCTTTAATGTGTCTTACCTTCAGCAGTGGGAGGCTGATAAGTCTCCATTATTCATTAATTAGGTGTTTGTATAACACCACAAAGAATGGTACTGTGAATATGCAAAAGTGCATAAAACATACCTCCTGATTTCAATTAATGTATTGTCTACTAGAAAAGAGAAGACAGGTACCTAATACAAGTTGGGAATGCTGTGCATCTTCATAAAGGTACAAAAAGAATGCAAAGGCTGTTTTGAGATAGAATAGCTCAGCTGGCTTTATCAGATAGAACTTTAAGAAGAAAGGGTTCAGTAGAAGTTGTCATTCCTTTTGACTCGCATGCTGTGAATTCCATGACAAACGGACTGTGCAGAAAATTTGTCTAATGTCTTGAAATTCTTTTAAAGAAAAATTGGTGGAAGTACAGTTTTTACATATGCAATTTTGATAAAATATTGTTTGGGGTAGGCAAATTAAGGAATCTCCAAAGCTTATTTTCTATGGAGTGGTTGACTTTTTAAATAAAATTCCTTCAGGTAGTTGGTGTATTTTAATATACTTGTGAAAGCTGGAGGAGATGGTTATCTCAGCAGAGCTTGTAGGACTATAAAGCCACATGATACTTAAGTCAGTTTTTAGCTGATTGGTTTTCTTGCCTGAAATGTGACCGGGACTTGATTGCTTTTGCTTTTCTTTAATTTAGGTACCTGAGTTTATGCATGATTATTAGCTCTTAAAAAACAAGAATTAAGTTGACACTTAAGAGTTGGAAAATGAGACATTTGACTACCATTAGGAGACTTTATTCTCTACTAGATGCAGTCCAAGAAAAGGTACTCTGGTGTTTATTTGAACAATAGAAATGCCATCTGTACCTGATAAATGTATCTAAATATTTTAACCAACGACGAGATTCTCAGGTTACAGCAGTTCTACTAAATAAACCCCATTTCTCCTCAAAGATTATTTCCCAGAGCAGTGCTAGTGGGTGAACTCTTGTGAGAACTACGTGCTACAAAATGATGTACCATTTACAGTGGACAGGATCATGTGACTCACACTAGAGGAATCCCACAGTTAATGTGACAAATAATCAAAAAGAATAATGTAAGCAGAATTCAACTACTATCTCAAATGTTTTGTGTATCATTTTTCTTCAGAGATACAAAGTTATTCACAAATTATAAGCAAATATATCCCAGAATTTACAGGGAGACTACATTAAAGCAATGAATCAGGAATGGATATAACTGCATGCGGCGTTTCCAAAAGAACTAATTTTCATCTAAATTATTTGAATTTCTAGAGGGAAGTGTTTCAATAATTGCTTTTGTTTTTGTTGTTCTTAAGAAGAATTTGCTTAGGAAACTAATGCATTCCTAAGGTGTATTGCTCCTTTTCCCCAGGTATCCAGATAGAAATTAAACAGTTTAGGTGCATGACAGAAATTTCAGATCGAATTGAATCTCCCAGTGGGCTGTTTTTGTAATTAGACTAAAATTTAAATCTTTCCGTGGCCTACATTAGTGCTTCTCAACCTGGCTGGCTTATGAGAATCACATGGAGGGCTTCAGAGAATACTGATTACTGGCTCCTGCCTCAGTGATTGGTCTGGGATATGGCCTAGGCATCTGAATTTTTAAAAGCATTACAGGTGATTCTCATGTGTAGCACAGTTTAAGAACCACTGGCCTAAAATACCTACATCATTCAGTACTGTCTAGTTATTTGACTTCATTGTGTGACCCCTCTCTCGTCCACCCTACCCCCGCCCCCTTTTTTACTGGTCACTTGGATACCAAGGATTGTTGTTATCCCAGGATCTTTCCATTAGCAATTCCTTCTGCCTGGAATGCTCTTCCTACAGATCTATATGGTTGTCTCCTCTCATCATTCAGGACTCAGCTCCCAGGGCTCTGCTTCAGGCAAGGCTTTTCTTAATCCCCCTCTCTAAAGCTTTTCCCCAGCATTGTCATATTATTCTGTGTTACTTGTATTATTGCCATTTTGGGGGGACCACGAGATGTTATATTCATTTGCTAGTCCCCCCCCGCCCCGCCCCCAAGTAGAATGTAAAGTCCATGAAGGCATGTCTGGTTAACCATCATATTCCCAGCATTTAAAGCCAAGTCTGTCATATAGGAGTTTCCTCAATATATAATTTTTGAGTAAATGAATTAAAATGTTGATAGAAAAATGATTGTGGGAATATACATAATTATATCTTTTTTTCTCTCCAAAAACAAGACCAAATATGGTATCATATTTTAAAAATTAGAATAAAGCCTTAAGATGAAATGAGTGAAAATGCCAACAGGCAAAGAAGAGGTAAACCTAGAAATGGGGCCGCCGCAGTGCCGAAACCCCTGGGGTGGTGACGTAAGTCTGGGCCACCCACCACCACGTGAAGCTCTTACTTCATGGCTGTACTTCGGGTCCTAACCATCATACCAAAGTGTGCCACACATTTGAAATCTTCATGTACTTTCTGGTTAACTTATATTTTAAGAACTATCACGTCCTCCTCCAAAAAGCCTTTGCTGAGCTCAGTCTCCAGGAAGAGTTAGGTTTCCTGTGCTCTGCTCGTTTGTGTCATGGCCATTGCCAGTCTCTGTATCACCAGTCTCTGTCTCCCTCACCAGCCTCTCTGAGAACAGGGATTGTGCTGTAGTACCAAGCCAATAACTGGTACTCAGCAAGTGTTTGGCTGAACGAAAGCGTAAACAAATACGAAATACTCCATAAGAAGCATTAGAACTGCTGATTAAAAATTATAAAATGGATTTGTTAGGAACATAACTAAGTTGAAGAAGTTTTTAATAGAATAAAGCAATAAATAAGGGTATTCCAGGCCAACCGGGGGATGTGATGTTATACACACTTAGGAAATTAAGCAAACATTCTTGGTGCCAATAAGTCTGAGCACTGGCTTCCAACTGATATGTGGCTTGTCATCTACACAAGGTTTTCATCGCTCACTTGGGACTTTTTATCCATTATTTACCCTTCCTGATAAACTTCAATAGCTGCTATTCAGATGGACGCATTTTCCAGTAACACCTGCTATGCATTTTAAAATGTACCTTTTAATTGGTATTGATTGTCAGTAAACCCAATGATAACTTTCATCAGGGTACTTTGAACTTTGTTGTTCTGCCCAAAAGAAAATGGAGCAATCTTTGGGCATATAAATATTTAAAATTCTCTGTGTAGAGCCCTGTTAGTTCCATGGTGCTATTGTTATAATTTTAGTACTTAAATACTGCTTAGGATTGCTCCTTCAGATGGTATCCTGCTTCAAAATCTCTATCACTACGGATAATTTTACCAGAAAGCTAGATTAAAGAGGAGAATCATGCAGTTGAAATAAACATTTTCAGTAATATTGTGGACTTGTTTATTGCGTCATTTTGTCACAAAGATGATAAAACAGAGAAAGACGAGTGAATACTCAGGACAAAAATGCTGGTCAGGTCCCCCCACATCATCCCAAAGTGTACAGTGTTATTATCACTGCTTTACTGCCGGCAGCCTGGGAACTGGTACGCGCTTTCGCCTTCTGCTTTGAGGAGGAAACACTAAATTTGTCACATTTCTAAGAATGAGACAAGCAAGGAGAGCAAGGAGTTTTAATACCAGCATCACAGCATCCAAAGAAGTTTTCCATCTTTTAATTTTTGAATCTGCACTCCCACATAGTCAGATCTCGTTCTACACCAGCTCAAATGTTATTCCATAGAAATCAGGGTTCAGAGAATTCGGTTTGTTCTTTGAAAAGATACAGATGTGTGGAAGTGCTGCTCTGCACGGCATTTCTTGTGAACATATGGTTTGGTGTGCTAGCAGAGTGTAATGTCGGATTTGTGTTGTGGGCAAAAGGGAAATGAAACCTAAAGGACAGAGCTGGGTCGAGATGGCTGAGTGGCCTATATTCTGTGCTGAAAGTTCGAACCCTCTGTTGTTGGCAAGAGGAGGTGTTGACATTTTGTTAAGTGTAGTAGCAGTGCAGAAGATTGATGGAGGAGAAGGCAGAGTGGTGACAGGAGACTCGATTGTGAGCCTTTCAGTATTTAAGGTTATATAAAAGCTAGACCTGAATTTTGGTAGGAACAGAGGGAAGGGTAGAGGGCACAAACTCGAGAGGTATTTCAAAGAAAGACTCTTGAGTATTTAGTAACTAATGAGAATTAGGGGAGAACAGAAATGGAAAACTGAAATTTTTACTTTGGATGACTAAATAGTGGTACTGTCATTACCCAAATAATGGGTGTGTGTTGCCATTATCAACAAAAATATATATGCCTCAAATTGGAATACTTCAGTTTGCTACTAGGAATTATTTTTTTTCCATAACAAAATAATCTCTACAGAGATATGGCCCCTCGGGTATTATTGAAAAGTATAGTAATAACGGCCAAGGATTTAATGTGAAAAGACTCGAGTTCAGTTTCGGTCTTTACTTTTTTGAAACTTTGGCACATTAGGCTGTTGCTTACCTACTTTGAACTTCCATTTCCTCATATGTAAAGTCGGGGTCCTTTCTTGTTGGCTTGTCCTGATGATCAAAAGAGAAAACATATGGAAAAACACTCCTTAAAAATATGCTGTATAGGGCTTCCCTGGTGGCGCAGTGGTTGGGAGTCCGTCTGCCTATGCAGGGCACACGGGTTCGTGTCCTGGTCCAGGAAGATCCCACGTGCCGTGGAGCGGCTGGGCCCGTAAGCCATGGCCTCTGACCCTGCGCGTCCGGAGCCTGTGCTCTGCAACGGGAGAGGCCGCAACGGTGAGAGGCCTGCGTACCGCAAAAAAAAAAAAAAAAAAAAAAAAGAATGACAGTTTGTATATGTTTTTCCAAACACAAATACTTATACAAAGCAGTTATTTTGATCTAACTGTTCAATACAAATTCTCTTTGTAATAAAACAAAAATGTTATCAGGTTGATTCCTAAATTGATGTGCTGTTTGTTAACATTATTTTATCTCTTTATTGGATCGTGAAAGAAGAGTATAAGGATATTCTTTATCTTTACCTTTTCTACTTTTACCACCCACCTATCCTCAGCCCAGTTCCAGCTCTGATCTTGGTCACTGTAGGCCAAATACGATAATGAAACAAATTTGAGGAAGAAAAAAAAAAGAACCCTCAAAGGGCACTCCTGTGCAGTTTTCACCTATTCCACAGTAGTCAAATGAAATCAAAGCTTACAAAAACTGGAAAGATTGCTTCAGTTCATAAACAAATGGGATCTAATGAAACTTCAAAGCTTTTACACAGCAAAGGAAACCATAAACAAGACGAAAAGACAACCCTCAGAATGGGAGAAAATATTTGCAAGGGAAGCAACTGACAAAGGATTAATCTCCAAAATTTACAAGCAGCTCATGCAGCTCAATATCAAAGAAACAAACAACCCAATCCAAAAATGGGCAGAAGACATAAATAGACATTTCTCAAAAGAAGATATACAGATTGCCAACAAACACATGAAAGGATGCTCAACATCACTAATCATTAGAGAAATGCAAATTAAAACTACAGTGTGAGCCATGGCCACTGAGCCTGCGTGTCTGGAGCCTGTGCTCCGCAATGGGAGAGGCCACAACAGTGAGAGGCCCGTGTACCACAAAAAAAAAAAAAAAAAACTACAGTGACAGGCTTCCCTGGTGGTGCAGTGGTTGAGAATCTGCCTGCTAATGCAGGGGACACGGGTTCGAGCCCTGGTCTGGGAGAATCCCACATGCTGCAGAGCAGCTAGGCCCGTGAGCCACAACTACTGAGCCTGTGCATCTGGAGCCTGTGCTCTGCAACAAGAGAGGCCGCGATAGTGAGAGACCCATGCACCGCGATGAAGAGTGGCCCCCGCTTGCCACAACTAGAGAAAGCCCTCGCACAGAAACGAAGACCCAACACAGCAAAAATAAATTAATTAATTAATAAAAAAACTTCAGTGAGGTATCACCTCACACCAGTCAGAATGGCCATCATCAAAAAATCTACGAACAATAAATGCTGGAGAGGGTGTGGAGGAAAGGGAACCCTCCTGCACTGTTGGTGGGAATGTAAATTGGTGCAGCCACTATGGAGAACAGTATGGAGGTTCCTTAAAAAACTAAAAATAGAATTACCACACGACCCAGCAATCCCACTACTGGGCATATGCCCTGAGAAAACCATAATTCAAAAAGAGTCATGTACCACAATGTTCATTGCAGCCCTATTTACAATAGCCAGGACATGGAAGCAACCTAAGTGTCCATCGACGGATGAATGGATAAGGAAGGTGTGGCATGTATAAACAATGGAATATTACTCAGCGATAAAAAGAAACGAAATTGAGTTATTTGTAGTGGGGTGGATGGACCTAGAGTCTGTCATACAGAGTGAAGTAAGTCAGAAAGAGACAAACAAATACCATATGCTAACACATATATGTGGAATCTACAAAAAAAAGAAAAAAAATGGTTCTGAAGAACCTAGGGGCAGGACAGGAATAAAGATGCAGACGTAGAGAATGGACTTGAGGACACAGGGTGGGGGAAGGGTAAGCTGGGACAAAGTGAGAGAGAGGCATGGGCTTATATACACTACCAAATGTAAAACAGATAGCTAGTGGGAAGCAGCCGCATAGCACAGGGAGATCAGCTCGGTGCTCTGTGACCACCTAGAGGGGTGGGATAGGGAGGGTGGAGGGAGATGCAAGAGCGAGGAGATATGGGGATATATGTATATGTATAGCTGATTCACTTTGTTATAAAGCTGAAACTAACACACCATTGTAAAGCAATTATACTCCAATAATGATGTTAAAAAAAGGTATGATTTAACTTGCTCTTGGAAATGTATAATATATGACAATATTCAGATCCACCAAAATGCAGATGTAAAAGATTTAAAATGCTTTTGTCTCTCTGTATTACTCTTTAGTTAACTTTGACACCAACCACATTTCAAGAAAATTTCAGGCCCTGTCAAGCAGGACAGCCAATAGAAACAACCACATTTTATATGTGAACCAATCAAGAGTAATGGATATCTCATTCATTTCTTGTTAAAATTGGTTTGCTTTATTGTTTTCTTCCTATTTCTTCTCCTTTTTTTGAAATATGTCTTGATTAGAAAAATGTGTCATTAAGGTGAATAATGATATTCCTCAGCTTTACAAATTTAATTCTTCCATATGAAAGCAGATTCATCATAGAGCAGTAAAATAAACCAGTGATGTTTTTATGAATGATCAGATTTAATGTACATTTCTGTTTTTACTGCCTGTTAAATTTAATTATTCAGTGATATTTTTATGAGCTACTGTCATATGATTAATGAATAGTTAAAAAAAAAAAAGTCAGCTTAAATGTGGCAGACGCGTATTTCCCTCCCCCATTGAGTTGGTTTTTGCTGAATCCTTCCTGTCTGGGATTTCCCCCTTTCCATCCTAAGGAATGCCTGGCCGTAGCTTGTTTTATTGAATCCTGCAGTCTTTCCTGCTCTCCTTTCAGCTGACGGAAATCCCTCTGGTAGGGGCAATTTCAGGATCACCTTTATGTCCCTCCTGCCTTGGAGAGGACGTTTAGTACTTTTTCAGGATATCATTTCCACTGTTCAACAAAATATAGTATTTTTTTTCTAGAAATGTTCCATTAAATTAATATCACATTGCTAATTTTGGGTATCTGTATAAATAAAAATATCCGTGAATGAGTTCTTGAAAAAGTAACAAGTATTGAGAGTTCAGCTCAGCTCTGTCTTTTTGGTGAAAGAAAACCTTAATTTCAGATTTAGGATAATCATAGTCATCTGTCATCTGGAATATTAGAACTACTCAGAGATTAATGGAATAAAAAATTCTCATAAAGATTCTTATTGTCACATAGACAATCTAATTTCCATTTTGAAATGATAGAAAAATTTGAATTAATGATTAACTCCATAAATCTAAGAAATAAATATTAAAGATACATGATTTTAAGAACTGTACACTTTTGTAAAAGTAGAAAATGCTTGAAATTATATTGCAAATAAATATTATATTTCAGACACTTTTTGAGATTGTCCCTAGTGTTATATAAATAGGTGTGCCTTTAAGAGGAAACCAAATGGAAATGCTTGTTTGTAGCTGGGAACTCAGCTATTTTTATTAAACATGAAGAGACATTAGTATAGTTTTATTATGAGTCAAATTAGCAACAACTGTAGGAATAACGTGATATTCTTGATGCTTTTCACTCTTACTATTTTGTTAAACGTAATTGAGCTTTATTATTGATTGTGGTTGTATGCGTTCCACGCACTATGAATTTCCAAACGATTTCTATTTATAAATGATAAAATGTTTACGTTTAGTTTGGCATTAGTTGGTATGATGTCAGATACAAGTTTAAAAGGACATGCATTCTTTGCTATATCATTTTCTTGTTTAGTATTTTTCTTCTTTTAGTTTACATATTGAATACAACATTGTTCTGGTTGAAAAGAACAAATGACCTATTTATTAACTGTGCAGTCAATACTTCTCAAACTAATAATGGGTAGGTACTTACAATAAACTGGCAGCAGTAAAGGTTAGTAGACTTATGTATGATTTTCCTGTGGGGTCCCGGGAGCCCAAAGTATTTATTACTTGAGAACAAAGAACCTTAGAGTTAAAGGTAAGTGACTCTGTATATGATCTGACTAATAGTAGCCCTATAAAGGAGAAACGAGGAGGAAACCATCCATAGCTTGCTTGTAACTAGGCACACTGTAGAGTCAGTTTTCTTTCTCCTCAGTTATTGACACTGGAAGTCATATATTTCCTCAGGTCTTTTTGAAAAATGATGACAAGCTTGGGTTACTAACATTTTCCTGTTTTACTAATATTTGCCCCCGAGGATTGTCTCATTCTTTATGTTGTTGGATAAATTTGTAGTATTCATATCTCATAAGTTTGTCAACAGTGTATCTTAAGGTCATTCATTTCTTAATCAATTTTTTAAAAAGTTTCTTTACCTTACTAAGCATTCTGTCGAAACTGCATGGGAATTCAAATTAAGTTAGTTTAAAAGCGGAAACAATATACTAATAAGTCAAGTATTTCTATTCCTTAATCTTCCATTTGTTGATTAGTTTATTCATTCATTCAGCTGACAAGTGAGTGGCTGTGTCTGTGCCATATATAACTTGAAAATGTACTTTAAGCTTTACTTGGTCCTAGGCTTTTTTGAAATTGTAGTTACTGGAAAGAGTAAATGGCCAAACAACCAACAAGCACATTAAAAGATACTCAACGTTATAAGTCGTTAGGGAAATGGAAATTAAAACCACACTGAGATTCTACTTTATACTTACAAGCACTGCTCTAATAAAAAAGACATGATTACAGGTGTTGGTAAGGATGTGTAGAAATTGGAACCCTCATACATTGCTGGCGGGAATTTAAATGGTGTAGCCACTTTGGAAACCAGTTTGTTAGTTCTTTATGATGTTAAACATAAAATTGCCATTTTACTTAGCAATTTCACTCTTGCTCTTTACCCACGAGGAATGAAAACGGATGTTCACCCAAAAACTTGTACATGAAAGTTCATAGCAGCTTTATTCGTAATAGTTCAAAAGTGGGAACAACCCAAGCGTCCATCAGCTAAAATGAATGGATAATTAAAAAGCCTATCTTAGACAGTGAAATATTATTCCACAGTAAAAAGCGGTACTGATACCCAGTGCAGAGGTGCAGATATTAAACTCATTTTATTGTTGAGGAAACTAAGGTTATATAACTCACAAAGTAACTTGAGAAAGATGAAAACTCAAGTCGGCGTGACTTCACAACACTCAGTCTCTACACAGGGATGAGTTGTTTTAAATCATTTCCCCCATCTGTCAGTCTCTTTTCTTTATGGCCAGAGTTTTTTTTTTTTTTTTTTTTGTGGTACGCGGGCCTCTCACTGTTGTGGCCTCTCCCGTTGCAGAGCACAGGCTCCAGACGCGCAGGCTCAGCGGCCGTGGCTCACGGGCCCAGCCGCTCTGCGGCATGTGGGATCTTCCCGGACCGGGGCACGAACCCGTGTCCCCTGTGTCGGCAGGCGGACTCTCAACCACTGCGCCACCAGGGAAGCCCAGTTCTTTGTATATTTTGGATAACAGTCCTTCATTAGATGTCTTTTGCAAATATTTTCTCCCTGTCTGTGGCTTGTCTTCTCATTCCCTTGATATTGTCCTTCTCAGAGCAAAAGTTATTAATTTTAATGCAGTTCAATTTACAAATTATTTCTTTCATGGGTCATGCCTTGGTGTTTTATCTAAAAAGTCATCATATCCAAGGTCATAAGGTTTTCTCCTATGTTATCTTCTAGGAGTTTTACAGTTTTGCATTTTACATGTATATCTGTGATCTATTTTGAGTTAATTTTTGTGTAGGATGTAAGATATGTCCACATTCATTTTTTTTGCTTATGGATGTCCAGTTGTTCCAGCACCATTTATTGAAAAGACTGTCTTTGCCTCATTGTTTTGCCTTTGCTCCTTTGTCAAAGATCAATTGACTCTACTTAAGTGAGTCTATTTCTGTGCTCTCTTTTCTGTTCCATTGATTTGTCTGTTCTTTCTCCACACTGTCTTGATTGCTATAGCTTTATAGTAAGTCTTGATGTTAGGTAGTGTCAGTCTTCCAACTTAGTTCTTCTTCAGTGTTGTGTTAGCTGTTCTAGGTCTTTTGCCTGTCCATATGAACTTTAGTATGTGTTTGTTAATATCCCAAAATATAACTTGCTGGGATTTTGGTTGAGATTGCATTGAATCTATAGGTAAAGTTGGGAAGAACTGACATTTTGGCAGTATTGAGTCTTCACACCTTTGACTCTTTATGCATTCCTTACCCTATAGTCAAATCAAAGACAAAACCCTTTATTTTTTTTATAGGACATATCAGTTCTTTTAATTTTGTCTACTGATTTCTGCTGATTAATTTCTTCATCTCATCTTCTTGCTACCCCTTAAAACTCAATATTAAAATTCTAGGACTTCCCTTGTGGCGCAGTGGTTGAGAGTCCGCCTGCCGATTCAGGGGACATGGGTTCGTGCCCCGGTCCGGGAGGATCCCACGTGCCGCGGAGCGGCTGGGCCCGTGAGCCATGGCCACTGAGCCTGCGCGTCTGGAGCCTGTGCTCCGCAACGGGAGAGGCCACAACAGGGAGAGGCCCGCGTACCGCAAAAAAAAAAAAAAAATTCTAGCAGTTCCTTGAGAGAAATGTAGGCTAAGAGATTCCTTTCTGACTTTGTGAGGGCACTGCTTAGTTCATTTCCTGACCTAGCCTGGACTGCCTCTGCCGTTTATTTAAGTAACTGATATAAAGGTAGTATGTGGTACTGTAGTCCAGTCAGATAGTTTTAATGGAGTCAGTGTCCAGATTCTCAACTTCTGCACGAATTTCTCTTTATTAATATTGATCTGCCTAAGAGAAATGCTTTATTCACAACACTCTTTCTCTTACTTTACGAAAGAAGACACACCCTTATCCATCTGAAATCATACTATAGTACATTGTCCTGGGATCATAGAAAAATTAGCAATTAAACAATTTTAATGTCTTATATTTTTGTTGTGGAGAAGTATGATAGAGTGACAAATGAAAGGCTTTTAATTACAAAATACATTACGTAAGAATTCTCTGAGAAAATAAAATGGAAATAAAGGTCGAGAAAATAAAATAGTGTAAAATTTTCAGCTGTTGAAAGAAGAGTCTATTTATGTATTTTTAAAATGGATAATGGTTTTATTACTGTGGATTTAGATTCTATTGAGTATTCTTAAGATAGTTGATATAAATTTTATTTTAAAATGTCAGTATTTCCAATAGGGTGGAAATTAAATTATTTTCAAGTACATATTTTACCACAGGTGAAAAATTATAGATGTTAACTAGGTAATGTGTGAATGGTTATGTATTTTTTCAAAATTCTTTTAAGGGCCTGTGAATAAAACTAGTTGAAGTGTACTAGCCTACTGTATAAAACCCAAGTTTTTATTTATTTTTTTTAAGATTTATTTATTACTTATTATTTTATTTTTGGCTGCCTTGAGTCTTAGTTGCGGCACATGGAATCTTCGTTGGGGCATGCGGGATCTTTCATTGTGGCGTGCAGACTCTTTGTGGTGAGCCGGCTTCTTTCTAGTTGTGGCACGCAGGCTCCAGGGTGCGTGGGCTCTTTAGTTTGTGGCACACGGGCTTAGCTGCCCCGTGGCATGTGGGACCTTAGTTCCCTGAACCAGGGACTGAACCTGTGTCCCCTGCATTGTAAGGCAGATTCTTTACCGCTGGACCACCAGGGAAGTCCCTAAAACCCAAGTTTTTAAACCTGGTATATAAAACTCTTCATCACCTTTCTCCTTCTAGATCTTTTTCTTTTTTTTTTTTTTAATTTAAACATTTCCTGCTTCAAATTATGTGCTCCAGCAAGAAAGAACTTGGAAGTTCCATAGCATCCCTTTTCCTGCCTGTTTGTCTTTATTGTGTTATTCTGTCTCATCTTTGCCTCACTTCTGCCTAATCATTTAAAAAAATTTTTTTTGCTAGAGTATAGTTGATTTACAGTGTTGTGTTAGTTTCAGGTGTATAGCAAAGTGAATTTGTTATACATATATCCACTGTTTTTCAGATTCTTTTCCCGTGTAGGTCATTACAGAGTATTGAGTAGAGCTCCCTGTGCTCTATAGTATGTCCTTATTAGTTATCTATTTTATATATAGTAATGTGTCCCAATCTCCCAAATTATCCCTCCCCCTCTTTCCTCCCTGGTAACCATAAGTTTGTTTTCTACATCTGTGACTCCATTTCTGTTTTGTAAATAAGTTCATTTTTACCCCTTTTTTAGATCCCACATATAAGCAATATCATATGATATTTGTCTTTCTCTGTCTGACTTACTTCACTCAGTATGACAATCTCTAGGTCCATCCATGTTGCTGCAAATTACATTATTTTGTTTTTCTTTTATGGCTGAGTAATATTCCATTGTATATATGTACCACATCTTCTTTATCCACTCATCTGTCATTGGATACGTAGGTTGCTTCAATGTCTTGGCTATTGTAAAAAGTGCTGCAGTGACCATTGGGGAGCATGTATCTTTTCGAATTATGGTTCTCTCGAGTGTATGCCCAGGAGTAGGATTGCTGGATCATATGGTAGTTCTATTTTTAGTTTTTTAAGGACCCTCCTTACTGTTCTCCATAGTGGCTGTACAAATTTACATTCCCACCAGATGTGTAGGAGGGTTTCCTTTTCTCCACACCCTCTGTAACATCTGTTTGTAGATTTTTTGATGATAGCCATTCTGACCAGTGTGAAGTGATACCTCATTGTAGTTTTAATTTGCATTTCTTTAATAATTAGTGATGTTGAGCATCTTTTCATGTGGTTTTTGGCCATTGGTATGTCTTCTTTGGGGATATGTCTATTTAGATCTTCTGCCCGTTTTTTGATTGGGTTGTTTGTTTTTTTGATATTGAGTTGCATGAGCTGCTTGTATAGTTTGGAGATTAATCCCCTGTTGGTTGCTTCATTTGCAAATATTTTCTCCCATTCTGAGGGTTGTCTTTTCGTCTTGTTTATGATTTCCTTTGCTGTGCAAAAGCTTTTAGTTTCATCAGGTCCCATTTGTTTATTTTTGTTTTTATTTTCATTACTCTAGGAGGTGGATCCAAAAAGATCTTGCTGTGGTTTATGTCAAAGAGTGTTCTGCCCATGTTTTCCTCTAAGAGTTTTATAGTATACAGCCTTACATTTAGGTCTTTAATCCATTTTGAGTTTATTTTTGTGTATGGTGTTAGGGAGTGTTCTAATTTCATTCTTTTACATGTAGCTGTCCAGTTTACCCATCACCACTTATTGAAGAGGCTGTCTTTTCTCCATTGTATATTCTTGCCTCCTTTGTCATAGACTAGGTGACCATAGGTGCATGGGTTTATCTCTAGACTTTCTACCTGTTCCATTGAGCTATATTTCTCTTTTTTTGTGCCAGTACCATACTGTTTTGATGACTGTAGCTTTGTAGTATAGTCTGAAGTCAGGGAACCTGATTCCTTCAGCTCTGTTTTTCTTTCTCAATATTGCTTTGGCTACTCGGGGTCTTTTGTGTTTCCATGCAAATTGTAAAATTTTTTGTTCTAATTCTGTGAAAAATGCCATTGGTAGTTTGGTAGGGATTGTATTGAATCTGTAGATTGCTTTGGGTAGTATGGTCATTTTCACAATATTGATTCTTCCGATCCAAGAGCATCATGTATCTTTCCATCTGTTTGTGTCATCTTTGATTTCTTTAAGATGCAGAAGTCTTGATTGAGGAATCAAGACTTCCCCCACTTCAGACTGGCTCAGGAGCTAGTGTTCCAAGCACCCTTGCTGCCATCCTAGTCTGCATCACTGTACTAACACGTTGTTTTGTCATTAGGCTTTTTTTGTTTTCCCTTCTTGAGCATGAGAACTGTGTTTCCTCTTGGGCTCCTCAGCACCTCACTATATACCTTTTCTGGTATTAAGTTAATTTATTGGGAAAATGTTGATAATTGAAACAAACAAGGAAAAGTCGATTTCAACTGTTAGAAAGTTAATTCTTATGCATAACTTTTTGGGGGAGTCAATTAAGCTGTTAAAGGCTATTTTTATTTTATACTGGTTATTTCTCTAGGTGTAATATTTGCCCTTACTGATAAGGTTTTTGGTAAGATTTCATCTGAAAATCAGAGTTTGAACCTAAAAATGAATTTAGGAACCATTATTGTAGTAGAAGGGGAACAGAATTGTGAGCAATAAGGCAAGAACGTCTAGTTTTGGCCCTGCCACAAACTTGCCATGTGATTGTGGGTAAATTAACTGGCCTGGAGGTCAGTTTTATCATCTATTAAATGAGTAAGTGACCAGATTATTTCTTAAGTTTCCTATACTCTTGATTTAACAAAGAGAGGAAATTTCAATTAAGTAAACATATGATTTTTCTTGCCAAGAAGAATAAAAAATATGGGCTTGATTTATTTTTTAATCATTAATACCGTGGACATTATATGTGCTATATGTAGATAATGCTGACCTTGTTTATATCACCTACAAATTATATAGTCATGGCTTAGATTTTATCCTTAATTTTTTTAAAAAATAATATCTTTTTAAAAGTTTTATTTTATTTTTGGCTGTGTTGGGTCTTTGTTGCTGTGCACAGGCTTTCTCTAGCTGTGGTGAGTGGGGGCTACTGTTCGTTGTGGTGCACGGGCTTCTCATTGCGGTGGCTTCTCTTGTTGTGGAGCACAGGTTCTAGGCACACGGGCTTCAGTAGTTGTGGCACATGGGCTCAGTAGTTATGGCTGATGGGCTCTAGAGTACAGGCTCAGTAGTTGTGGTACACAGGCTTAGTTGCTCTGCGGCATGTGGGATCTTCCCAGACCAGGGATCGAACCCATGTCCCCTGAATTGGCAGCTGGATTCTCAACCACTGCGCCACCAGGGAAGTCCCCTGAATTTTTTTTTTTTTTTTGCGGTACGCGGGCCTCTCACTGTTGTGGCCAATCCCGTTGCAGAGCACAGGCTCCGGATGCGCAGGCTCAGTGGCCATGGCTCACGGGCCCAGCCGCTCTGCGGCATGTGGGATCCTCCCTGACCCGGGCACGAACCCGCATCCCCTGCATCGGCAGGCGGACTCTCAACCACTGCACCACCAGGGAAGCCCGTCCCCTTAATTTTTTAAAAAAAAAAATAATTCAATTGTGATGATTGAAAATCTAGAAGTATTTCATATAGCATGTTGATTCATATAATTTCCAGATTATATTTTAGCTTCTTTCACCAAATATTTAATTTGATCAGATTAATATTATACTTTCCTGGGCACTTCTATCATTCTGGAAATGAATTTATTTATGTTGACACATTTCTTTGTGGCCGCTTACTCAGTCACTACAGCCTTATTCAATGAGAAGCAATATTAAAAGCAATTGCAAAAATGCTTTCCTACGTCTTTTGGTTATTCATAGTAAGTAGTAGTTCAGTTTTATAAAGCTTGATTGAATGGCATTTAGGTATGACTTTTATAAAGGATTTGAAATTATGTTGTTTGGCCAAAACAAAGACAGTACTTCCTTTCTTGTCTTTCACTCCACCCAGCCCCCCTTTTCTCCACCTGCTTGAGGAAAACTATTTCTTCAGACAAACCTCATAATTGCCCTTCTGTGCCTGATTTGGGCCTCAGGAAAGGCCCATAGCATCTGTAAAACTGGCAGCAAAATGGTATTTCCAGGCAGGCACAGGGTTGCTGGGTAGTGAGCCAATCCACAGCTTTGTCTGAGCAGCTGAGAACTTTGCTGGAGTATTACCACGGTGTTCAGTAACACAGACCTGTGCCATGAGCAAGTGAAGCACTGAGCACATGTCAGGGTCAATATTTATAGACCACTACGTAGCTGCCTTGCAGGGAGAGAAAACGAGAGCGAGAAACATACAGCCAGAGGGCAAGGAAAGAAAGACTTCAGTGGAGGGAACTTTAATTTCCAATTTTTTTCTTAAAAAATTCTTTTTAATTATCAGGTTCGAACTTCTGCTGAATCACAACCATTTGCCGCTGAGCTATGACAAGAGTGGAAACAAAAAGTTAAACGAGCAAGCCTGCTATACGTAAGAAGGTAAGTAATTAGCCAGTTCAGTCTCGCTTTTACTGGTAAACTCCATCTCCCTGTTGGCTGCTCTACATCAGTAAGCAAAGGGCTGTGTGGCATATTAAAGCTAATGTGGAGGGGCTGCCTGCTGGCTAAGTGTCCTTGGTGGCAGTGTAGTTTCATATTCTGCTCTTAAGAATGCTGTGCACGGTCATAATACACTTAAATGGCGTGGGTGGTGGGAATGGCTCTTGAACACTGATTTCAAGTTATGTCCTGTCAGTAAATTTCTCTTTCTTCATTCTGTCAGACTTGACGTCTTCTGATTGGTAAATTCGTGTTTACTTTTTATATTGCTATTAAAACATGAATATTAGTGAGTTTATAGTGGAGGGTGTTCTAGAAGTGGAATAGGGGAAGAATTCAGATGAATGTGTGAAGATGTTGTCACTGTCAAAATGTGCAGGCTGTGAATGTGAGTAACGTGGGGTCTTTTGAAAAGAAAGCCACTGTCCATTTGACAGCGCATTAAAGTGAAATAATGACTCCTTCTGGGAATGGAGAGAAGCAGGAGTGATGAAAAGTAAGAACAGACTTCTTCATCCAAGGTGCAAAGGACTCAGCATTTAGAATTTCTCTGCTTGTCCAACTGACTTGCTAGGTTGGTTCCTTGCAAAAGTGGTTCTCTAGTAAAGATATTAAATTAACATCTCTTGCCCCACATCAGTAGTTTTTTTCCTGTCATCACAGGTAGAACTTTGACACATGCTTCTCTGTGTGACCGTAGTGCGATTGCATATTCATTTATCATCATTGTTTTGCATATCCCAGATTGATGTTAAAAGCAGTGGTGCTGAAGGGGACAGAAAGGAATTGTTTTCTATGTGTTTTCTGATTTAGAACACCCATGAAATTTATATACTTATGTGTTTTATGTCTACTACACATAACTCGGAGAGTAATATGTTGCTTTACTCTAGGTGTAACTAGATAAAACTTATGTACTGACAGAGTGAAAGTTTCCCTGTTGTTGGTTTTTTTATTGTGGAAGAGAAGCATTAGCATGGTATTGAAAATGTTTAGCTTAGGTTGTAGATGGCAATTGTAGTTCCAAAGGGTTTTTTGTATTACATATTTAAGTTAAAAACAAAAATAACATGAAAGCCGTTGTAGAGCTTAAACTGTAGAACAATAGAGATATAAGAGAAAGATAATACTCTGACATAGGTTTTGTATTAGGGTTAATATTCAGGAACCAGCTTACTCTAAAATGGGATAAACCATGTCCAAAACAGCAGGTGGAATAGGTCTAAATGTAAAGTAGATATCTTAAAATGAGGCCCATAGTTGTAGAGTATCATTGTTGCTGAATCACATAAAATTTTAAAAATAATCCAGACTGCTTCAAAATCAGTTATATTAATTCGGATGTGCTTTAAGGCTAATCTGATATCTAAATTTAAACTGTATTTTAACATTCATTTAATGCTTGTTTTAGCCTCTGCATCAAGCATACAATTGCCATCTACAACCTAAGCATACTCAAAACTATCCATACTGTTTTACTCCTTTCTGGAATTGTTTATGTTGCTTCCTCTATCTTGAAACACCCTCTTCCTGGCCTTTGGCTTTCAGCCTCAATGAAGGTATCCCTTCCCAGATGCCCTGCCTGTCCACTGTCAGCCTCTGTGGTTTGGACTCCTGTACAGACCATTGTCACAGCACTTCTGCAAAGTCGATGATACAGAGTTTTTGTTTTCCCTTATGAGTTTGTGAGTTAATTGTAGCCATGTTTTAAAATTAATTTTTATGTTCCTCCAAGACCTAGCCTAAAGCAGACATTCAAGAACTTGAACTAAAGAAAAAACTTATTTATTTTAAACCCACTTTTCTTTATAGACTTTTTATTTTAATATAATTTAAAACTGATTAATTGGATTGAAGGAGAAGTCCCTTAAGTAGTGGTAAAGTCTTTTGAAACAATAACAATACTTAAAGACTTCATTTCTCTTTCTATCAACAATTATAGTTATGTGTGTTCATCCATGCAAGTAGATATTTATTGAACTCATAAACCATTTGAATGACAGAAGTTCAAAATTATATTGGTTAGCACATACAAATTCAGGATATATAGCCTGCAGATGTTGGTTAGTTAATTTCGTGAAATCTGTCAGCAAAATCACCTAGTCGCTGCACCCACATGGACTGCTGTGATAAATTAAATGATGCTCTAGCAAATTGAAGACAGTGTTACACCTTCCAAAAGGCCCAGAGTGAATTTCAGGAGAGAATGGGTCCATCCTCATGTATCCTAAAGAATTACAGAGTGGAATGACTCTCAACGTTACGAATGAAGTTACACTTCCTAATTTTATTTCCTATTGTAGAGAAAGTTAGGAATTTAAGGAAGTAATAGAAAATCATGGCTGAAAAAATTCTCAGACCTGAAAGGTGATACTTCAGTTCAGTCAGAAGAATTTTCTCCTCAAAATAGAAATATTGAAAGAAAAGAATGTCAGCGTTTTAAAAGGTACTTGAGAAATAGCAGCTGCTTCTTTTAGTTCTGATACTCAATAAAATTTTATTTTGTCTTTAATGGTGTTTTATTTCCCCACCATACATAAAAATGCAAATTATTTCATATACAAAGTAAGTATACAAGAATCAAAGGTAAAGCTTTATGCACGATTTAGAGTAATTCACAACTTTTTTTATTTTGATTATTTTTACTTCTCAGTGTGCTCTGCCAGTGGCTTCCACTGCTGTTGAAGCCTTGTAAACCTCTCCCAGCTATTGAATATGACTCTTCTGTTTGTCTAACCTTGAATTGTATCTGTCTTAGGAATGAAAACAAGATTGGTATTTTCATAGGGAAATTTTGTAGCTTTTTAATTTGCTTGGAATGGACCATAATTCAATCTGTAATTTTTCTTCAGATTTATTTTGCCCACATAAGTATTTCTAGTTAAATAGGTATGGATAAGGTGCCTTACCAAAGAGTTATAGGTGTAAATTTTATGTATCTTGCTGGCTTATCAAGTAATATAAGCGTTATAAAACTGGAAGGGCAGGGGTTTCTATGGTCATGGACTTAGAAATGTACCTTGTTCCCATAAGCCGGTGATGAGAGAAACCTGAGTTTGCCTCAATATTAAAAGATTACAAATGTAGAAAACAAACTTATGATTACCGGGGGTAAGGGGGAGGAATAAGTTGGGATGTTGGGATTGACATATACAGACTACTATATATAAAATAGATAACTAATAAGGACCTACTGGATAGCACAGGGAACTCTACTCAGTACTCTGTAATGGCCTATATGGAAAAGTAATCTAAAAGAGAGTGGATATATGTATAACTGAGTCACTTTGCTGTACACCTGAAACTAACACAACATTGTAAATCAATTATACTCTAATAAAATTTTTTAAAAAAGATTATAGCAAAACCAAACAAAGGCAAAAAATAACACCAGTACCACCACCAACCAGAAGAGGTTAGAGAACTTTGGTTGGAGTGAGGCATAAATAATTTTGCCAGAACAATCAAGTATTTTATTATTGGCCACTTAGCTGGCCAATCAGTGTTTTTCTGTAGCTATGGATGGCATAGAATTCATAGAACATGAAAGGAGAAGAATGAATTATTCATGGAAGAGGAACCTTCAGACTCTTCTACTTCAACTGTTTTATTTTATAGATATGGGCAAATATAGTACAAAGTGTTAACGTAACTTGCCAAACATCAGCTTTTAAAGTAGCTACTTAGGATTTTGATTAAAAAAAATACATATTTGTAAGGCCAGTATTTTATCATTGTGGCTTTTCCCATCTGTTTGTAATTGCTCTTTTTATTCTGTGTATTGCATGTAAAGCTTAATTGTTGTATCTCTGTGTTTTGTATTGTATTAGACTCCTTTGCATTATTTCATAACCCCTGAATAATTACTGAATAATAATAATAATAATAAATAATAATAATTACTACAGCCAGTAATTATTGCTTCCAACTGAGATGGAGGGCTTTTCCACTCATAATCATAGTTAAAAATATATATATATTTTTAATTACAGATATCCTTTCTGGCTTTCCTGATTTCTCCCACTCTCTTTGGTAGTACAGTTAAATTTATGCTCTCATAAACATTCTCCTTTTCAATAGAACATGGCAGATAGTCCTAAAGCAAAAGACAGAAACAAATTTAATACTTTGATTCTAAGAGCTTCTCATAGGGAATATATAGTTATATATTGTTCTACAGCTTTGTTTTAAGATGACTCTTCTTTCCGCAGCTGGAAAATTTTTGATTACAACGAAACTCAGAGAACCAAATGCGCTTTTCTAGATTATTTTTACTTTCATCTAAGAGTCTTTTAAAATGTAAATAATTAAAGGGGCAGAGAGGAGCAAAACAAACTTGTTTTGTACATGTCATCTTCTTGTAAGACTTTGCTTCTCTAAGTGCTGTCCCCACCACTCCCAAAGAAACTGGAGCTCTTTGGTTCCTTCCATTCTCATTAATATTAAGGTCCCTGGAAATAATTGCTTGTATATTTAAAGATGAAAGAGTTTTTGAGCAGATAGATGAAATCTTTGCTCTGGGCCTCAGCCTACGATTTCTATACCTTCCTCTCTCCTCCTCGCCTCACTCAAAAGAAAACCAAAGTGATTGCCTCTACCCACCTCTCCAGTCAATGAAACATGTCTGAATGTTCCTTAGTAAATATTTTCCATTGGATTGATACTTTTCATTTCAAATATGTATTATCTGTCTTCTCAAACTCTTGCCTGCTAAGAGATTTATAATTGTAAAGTCTTTGCTAACATGATAGTGGAAAGTGATATTTTATTTATGTTTGTAATTACTAGTTAACATGAATCTGAGGAGATTATTGGTTATTATTTTAATTTTTATGATTTATCTGTTTATACACTTATTCTTTTTTCAGAGGCTCTATGTCTCATTGGTTTAAAGAGTATTTTTTTTAATCAAAGAATCTTGATTCTTTAAAGTCCTGTTAGTTGTAACTGTTTTCATAAGCTTTTGATTGCTTTAAAATTTTGTTTTATGTGGTTTGAAATACAAGTGTGTTTGAAATATCTTAGTAAAGCTAAACAATATTTTCTTCATCTCCTTCGAAACTTAGAATGCTCTTTACAATTCAGAAATATGAAAAAAATTTTCTACATTTTTATGGTTTATTTAACTGTTAATTCTATGATTCACAAGGAATTTATTAACTAATTACTTCGGTACTTTTGTTGAATCATTAGTCCCCTTTTTTCTGAAGTCAACTTTAACTTGTACTTCAGTGGTACAAATTTAAATCTTTGTGTTACCTCTCAATTTGTATTCCATTTAAACTTTATCTCTAAGGAATAAAAGTTCATGTTTCTTATTAAATAATATTTAAGCACTGGAACATGTTAGGGTGTTGTGGGACTTGTCATGTTCCTTGAAATTACTGTAGACAGGAGGCTGCATTTATCACTTATGTTAAAGCAGACATAATAAGAATATGAATCTGTGTGAGTGAGAATTTATGCATTAATAATTGTCACCATTTATCAAGGGTTTCTTGAGAATATATCTGGCCTTCTACCATGAACTGTAACTATATGATTTCATAAAATCCTTGTAACAGACCGTTGAGTGACCTATTCTGATTTTTTTTTCAGGATAAACTGAGACCCCAAGATGTAAAGTAGTTTGATCAGCCTCACATAGCTAATAAACGATAGGGTTATGATTTAAACTCAGATCTGACCAAAGTCCGTCTTTTAAGGAATGATTGCCAAATAGAGAGTTTATGCTTTTGCCATGACTGTTAAGAGATGCAGGTCTCTAGGGGTCAGATGGCAGGAACCTTCCCAACTTGGGTCCATCTATGAAGAAATGAACTCAGGAACAATGGCTTTCAAAGTATAGAGGCAAGTCAGTGAAATCACTGATGTGAGGAACCTTCTATTTTTTTGGATTAGTGCTGAAGATAAAAGAATCTCAAGAAGGACAGAAATAACCCTATACTTTAAATCAGTTTAAAATCTGCTAATTTTTTTTAACTTCTTCAGATTTTCATACCTCTATTGATTTTATAATTGTCTTTCACTCCAAGCCAACTTATTCAGTTCTCCCTCATAGGCTTAACGCACAGCACCATTCCCTCCCTCACATACCTGCTTATGACCTTAGTTAGCAAGGAAACTGGCACAGAGCTGCCAGGCCAGCAGGCAGTGACTGTTCCATCTGGGTCTCTGTTTTTGTAACTACAGGTTTCATTCAGGGAAGACATGAGTCTCCCTAACTGGCAGCCTTTGCTGTCATCTCTGTTTTAAGCTGCTCAGTTAAGGGACTCACGGTTTGTTGTGGTATTTACAGCAGGAAAGGAAGTTCTAGATGTTTTAGTATCATTAGAACTCAGTACTTATGCACTAATTGGTTACCTGGAATGGTGCAAAAAGATAGCTTTATCTGCTACGAATGGACTTAACTCATAAATATAGTTTGCGTTTGTTTATGTCAGAGGCGGGAATTCCTATATAAAAGTTTATACAGAGACATTTTCCATCTTAGTTGTTTGTTATACATTAAGCCATCGTGAAGGAATTTGTTTTCCTCTTTAACTCAAGGCAAACAATTTTGCTTAAAGATAATATAGGATTTTTTTTCTCCTTGGGTCACTCCGCCCTTTGTTGATACATTGGTGTATCTGTGCCAAGATTTACAGTACTGTTTATTGGAGTTTTGTTTATAGCCCTGCCTTGAACACTTGAAAATAAATTATACCTTTTAGTTAATAAGCAGGTTATTCTTATATTATTACTTGGAAAAGTATGCATTAGTCAGTATCTGTAATAATTAACAGTCTTAAAAATTCTAAGTAATTCATATTATTCCTCCTTTTTTCATTCATCTTTTTTATTTTTTAAAATTTTTATTTATTTACTTATTTGGTTGCACTGGGTCTTAGTTGCAGCAGGCAGGCTCCTTAGTTGTGGTACGTGGGCTCCTTAGTTGTGGCAGGTGGCTCCTTAATTGCAGCATGTGTGCTCCTTTGTTGCGGCAGGCAGGTTCCTTAGTTGTGGCTTGTGGGCTCCTTAGTTGTGACATGCGGCATGCATGTGGGATCTAGTTCCCTGATTAGGGATCGAACCCCAGCCCCCAGCATTGGGAGCATGGAGTCTTAACCACTGTGCCACCAGGGAAGTCCCTCATTCATCTTTTTTAGTCTCCTGTTTTACTTAAAGATGATAAGAACTGCACAGTGTATAGTCAGAACATAATTCCATAAATGCTTTCACACATTAATTCTGCACTTAAATATTGGCTTTTTCTGTATGTAAAATTCACTTGATTGAGAGTCTCTCTCTTTTTCATTTCTCTCTATACCACTTTTAACTTCAGCAGCAGATTAATATATCATTATTCACAGTAGAAGCTTAGCTTATAACCTTGAAATTTATTTCTGTGTTTGTTATCAGAGGCTTGTTGGCAACTCAAACTTGACAATAATACAGAAGGAAAGCATGGTGACCTAGGACACACTGTTCTACTGAAGTAATTCACACTTCTTTGTGTAAAGATTTTTGTTTATTTGTCTTAAATTAGCCAGCATACAATGTGTATAGTCTTTTGAGTTACTCATTAATACTCCATATGTAATGTTTTAAAATTATTATTGGTAGAAATAGATGATTATTTAGAATGATTTTTTTTTTCTTGTACTGTTGCAGTCTAAAGCAGATTGGTACAGCTCTCAAAGCACAAGTGTGAGCTTAAAATATGACTGTGAAGCCATGTGTTCTTAACTAGGGGCTTTTTTGGTCAATTTGAAGCTGTTTGTTTTTAATTGAAGTATAGTGAATTTACAATGTTGTATTAGTTTCTGGTGTACAGCAAAGTGATTCAGTAATATATATCTCTCTATTTTTACAGATTCTTTTCCATTATAGTTTGTTACAAGATATTGAATATAGTTCCCTGTGCTCTACAGTAGGCCCTTGTTGTTTACCTATTTTATATATAGTAGTTTCTATCTGTTCCTCCCAAACTCCTCATTTATCTCCCCATGCGTCCCCACAAACTTTCCCCTTTGGTAACCATAGTTTGTTTTCCGTATCTGTAAGCCTGTTTTGTATATAAGTGCATTTGTATCTTTTTTTTTAAGATTCCACATATAATTAGTATCATGATATTTATCTTTCTCTGTCTGCCTTACTTCACTTAGTACGATGATTTCTAGGTCCATCCATGCTGCTGCAAATGGCATTATTTCATTCTTTTTTATGGCTGAGTAATATTCCATTGTATATATCTACCACATCTTCTTTATCCATTCATCTGTTGATGGACATTTTGGTTGCTTCCATGTCTTGGCTCTTGTAAATAGTGCTGCAATGAACAATTTGAACCTGTTCTTATACTGCATGTTCCCTCTTATAGAAAAGAAATGTGATATTTATGCTAACATGATTTCAATTTCTTAATAATTTAAACTGCATATGATTTGCCCAGAGGTTGAGAATCAATTTTTTAAATTTTGGTTAAATTTTAATACAGTATTTTCTGTGATATACATATGTTTCTGTTTATTAACTATATATTGTCAGTGGCGTTAATTGATGCTTTTAGAGACATAAGCATACTTCAGATCAAACACTGGTTTGCAGATACTGTAAGGCATGTAGAACACACAGATAGCCGTTGTCCTCTGCACTTCTACCCCATACGTACTGTAGGAAGGCTCATTTCTACATGTTGAGCAGTTCAACAAACAGGTTGACCTGGGATGACCTGGTGGCCAGTACAGGATCACCCATCTAGCCCAGAGCCATGCAGGCTATCACTCCCCTCTCTCTTTCCCACTGTCTCTTCCCTCCCATCCTGCTTCCCCACTTGTTGCTATCTTCCTTTCCCTGCTCCCAGTTATCCATCATACTAAATTGTTACTGATTTTAGCTTCAGCATTTTTCTTACCTTCTATCTTTCATCTATTTCCAATTATTTCAGAAAACATCTTTTTGTGCAATTTGAAGAAAACCTTTCCAGTTTTAACAGAAATATTAATGCCTGGAAGTAAGAGAAACTTGTATCATAAAATGTTAAAGTGCAGGCTTCCCTGGTGGCGCAGTGGTTGAGAGTCCGCCTGCTGATGCAGGGGACACGGATTCATGCCCCGGTCCGGGAAGATCCCACGTGTCGCAGAGCGGCTGGGCCCGTGAGCCCGCTGAGCCTGCCCGTCCGGAGCCTGTGCTCCGCAACGGGAGAGGCCACAACAGTGAGAGGCCCGCATACCGCAAAAAAAAAAAAAAAAAAAGTTAAAGTGCGATTAGTGTATTTCACAATTTCCCTAAAGTCATTTACTCTCTGGTTTTATAATTAATGATAACTTGGTCAACATTTTGCTATGAATATTTGTATTTATGACACTTTCATTTAACTCTTACTGTAATTCTGGGAGGTGGTTATTATTGTCCCTATATTTAAGATGAGGAAATAGAAATTCAGGGTTAAATAATCATGCCTGTGATCACACAGCTTGGAAAGTAGGAGGCATAGGATTGGAACCGAGTTGTTTCTGACTCTAAAAGCTTTACAGTATAATATATGACTTTCTTTTAAAATAGGTAATTTCACTTTCCTACTCCTATACATGTCTAAAGTTTGAGAAGTAGCACAGCCAGGCAGATGGCTTCCCAGTGTAACAGAGCTCCAAACCAGAGGGCAGCAAGTCCATTTGCTACGAGGAAGACAAGGCTCTCTTGATATTTACCAACAGGAAAAGCAAGTCTTATTCTTAGTATATTATTCTTGTTTCATCCAAAGGTTTTCTCACTTTTGTAGCTCTACCAAGGTTTCTTTATGCAAAGAGATAACAAAGCAAATACTTAGGAAAGTATATTCTTCCAAATAAATCAATGCTATGCTGCAAGATGTTTTTGAGGCAGGTTAAACCTTCATCTGTAAACTGTACACTCTTGATTTCAGTTGGACTCTAATAGACTTTCTCATTAGTTTTAAATCACGCTGCGATGGCATGGATTCTTAGATCACACCATTATAAAAAGATATTTTCAGATTATTTGGAGATGAGTTATGTTGCTTGTATAGATTAACTTTCTGCCTTTGCCTTGCTCTACTTTTCAGGAACTTTATTAGAAATTATGTGGGGCAGGAAATAACATTCACACAAATAAATTTTATTTTTCATCTAGTTAAGAAACCTGTTTTTTTTTTATTTAAAGACTTGATATCAAAGAAATTAAAACTGTAGATAAAACTGACCTTTAGGAATTACCTGTTGATTTTTTCCATGACTGTTCTAACCCCATATTTGTAAGATATAATTTAAGGTTATAAATTATAACTTCTGTTTGCAAAGTGTTTTACATTTTAAAAGCATTTTCATACCCAGTGTTGCTTTTGACCTTTTGCTCCCCCAAATGCTTTGAAGCAAATTATATGCATCTTATGGATGGAAAAATTAACATGAAGTGAGGGTGGGGTGAAGATCCTAGACTGAAAAAAGCAAAGTGTTTTGACCTTACCAGAATAGTTATTGAACTTGATTAACTTAATTGTAATATACAAAGAAATAAGTATGTAAGTATATGTTAACCCACACCAGACTCTAGTAGAAATAATGAGTAGCAGGTTTATGTCATTTAAAAAAATTATGAGAGTGTTAATACTGAGAAAGTTTTATAAATTTAATTTAGTTGTTTCTGAAATGGAGAAAGGAATTTAATGTTATTATAGTGGCAGAACAGCTGTATTGAGTTTGTGGAATTATGTGGGAGTCTAGTTTGAGAACCACTGAATTATCACATAAAATTCTTAATCAGTATATACTGCAGTAGTAATATTTTCCTCAAGATTTTCATAAGCTGTGTTGGTACATCAATAAAGAGTTTACAAGGCATACAGCCCTGTTTAAATAAACTACTGAATGTTGTCTTACACTGTATGGGGTAAAGTGATGACAGTATGACTAGGAAGAGTTATATAAACTATATAAAAAGTCGTAAGAATCTGAATGGAGTGAATTTATCAAATTGGTTTTCTTTTCTCAAAACTCTTATTTGTTCTCACTTTCATCCTCTATAATGGTATACGGGGGCTTCAACTTTAGTGCATCCGTCTATGCAGAAATCACCAGCCCATCTATCCTCTCTTCTTTTGAATCCCAGCGAGCCTTGAGTCTAAGTTGCCACTGTAATCAGTGATTAGCTGTTCATATGGAAAACTAGAATCGATCCCTTCATTTCATAAACAGAAACAAATTCTGTATGGAAGACAGAATTAACTATGAAAAACAATACCACTTCAAAGTATTTAGAAAAGGATATATTTATTATTTTAGAGTAAGATAAGAATTTCTTTAAATCTAAACAGAGCAAACCATAAAAAGATTAATAAATTCAACAGGCTTAAAATTTAAGAAGTATGTTCATCAAAGAGTAAGAAAGGTTGAAAGCTGGTTTAGTGTGTAGAAGATTCTATAAATTAATAAAGTAAAATCAGCCAATATAAAAACGAACAGGAATTTCAAAAAGAGAAAATTCAGATAGTCAGTGAACATGTGAAAGCCTCATTAATAGTTAGAGAAATGTAAGTTAAAACTAGAGTGATATGCTGTTTCATATCCATCATGTTGTTGAAAATATAAAAGTCTGAAATATACCAAATGCTGGTGTGGATGTGAAGCAACAGGAACTCTCATTCACTGGGAATGGGAATGTAAAGCGGTACCATTGAATTGGTGGTTGAGATTGAGCATAGGTATACTCTTGCTCAGCAGTTCCGCCCCTAGGAGTATTTCCTGTGGAAATTTCTTGCTTGTGTGCCTTAGGAAACAGGTACAAGATTATTATTATTATTTTTTTTTTTTTTGCGGTACGCGGGCTTCTCACTGTTGTGGCCTCTCCCGTTGCGGAGCACAGGCTCCGGACGCGCAGGCTCCGGACGCGCAGGCTCAGCGGCCATGGCTCACGGGCCCAGCCGCTCCGCGGCATGTGGGATCTTCCCGGACCGGGGCATGAACCCGTGTCTCCAGCATCGGCAGGCGGACTCTCAACTGCTGCGCCACCAGGGAAGCCCCTACAAGATTAGTTTTTATTGTAGTCTTGTATGTAATATAATATAGCAAAACACAAGTAAAACAAATTTGGAAACAACCCAACAGAGAGTAGAATGGAAAGTTGGGGAATATTTGTTTACAGTGGATTTAACATAATAGTGAAAACGAGTGAATCTGGATGACTCCCCAAAACGTAATGTTGAATGAAAAAACAAGTCACAAAGAATACATACAACATGATTCCAGTTGTACAAACTTTGATCAGAGGCAAAACTGAGTAATATATTTTTGTGGAATCATTATGTACGTGATCTAACTATATAAAGAAAATCAAGGAAAAAATTAAAACAAAACTGAGGCTGTTGAATGTTCTAGTAGGAGTGAAGGAGTTGGGTTCAGGGAGGAGCCCAGAAAGCTTGGGTGATATGTAAGTGGGTGATCTTTAAAAATTTTATTTAAAAGTATCATTATTAACAGTTATGTATTATAATTGATATATTATTATAAGCAATGGATTTATATTATAAGTAGCATTGTAAGTATCATTAATATATTATTAAAATTTAATTATGTAAAGTGCACACATACGAAATATTTCATAGCACAGTAAAAACAATTGGAGGAAAGGATTTCTTCCTTTTTGTCTTCAAAAAACCTTTTAAGTTTCAAGTTAATTTTTATCCTGGTATGCTACTTGGCCTTTATTTATTTTTATTACTGTTTTAAATTTTATTTAATTTATTTTTTTATACAGCAGGTTCTTATTAGTTATCTACTTTATACACATCAGTGTATACATGTCAATCCCAATCGCCCAATTCATCACACCCCCACCCCCACCCCTGCTTTCCCCCCTTGGTGTCCATATGTTTGTTCTCTACATCTTTGTTTCTATTTCTGCCTTGCAAACCAGTTCATCTGTACCATTTTTCTAGATTCCACATATATGTGTTAATATACGACATTTGTTTTTCTCTTTCTGACTTACTTCACTCCGTATGGCAGTCTCTAGGTCCATCCATGTCTCTACAAGTGACCCAATTTCGTTCCTTTTTATGGCTGAGTAATATTCCATTATATATACGTACCACATCTTCTTTATCCATTTATCTGTAGATGGGCATTTAGATTGCTTCCATGACCTGGCTATTGTAAATAGTGCTGCCATGAACATTGGGGTGCATGTGTCTTTTTGAATTATGGTTTTCTCTGGGTATATGCCCAGTAGTGGGATTGCTGGGTCATATGGTAATTCTATTTTTAGTGTTTTAAGGAACCTCCATACTGTTCTCCATAGTGGCTATATCAATGTACATTCCCACCAACAATGCTAGAGGGTTCCCTTTTCTCCACACCCTCTCCAGCATTTTTTGGTTGTAGATTTTCTGATGATGCCCATTCTGACTGGTGTGAGGTGATACCTCATTGTAGTTTTGATTTGTATTTCTCTAATAATTAGCGATGTTGAGCAGCTTTTCATGTGCTTCTTGGCCATCTGTATGTCTTCTTTGGAGAAATGTCTATTTAGGTCTTCTGCCCATTTTTTGATTGGGTTGTTTGTTTTTTTAATATTGGGCTGCATGAGCTGTTTATATATTTTGGAAATTAATCCTTTGTCCGTTGATTCATTTGCAAATATTTTCTCCCATTCTGAGGGTTGTCTTTTTGTCTTGTTTATTGTTTCCTTTGCTGTGCAAAAGCTTTGAAGTTTCATTAGGTCCCATTTGTTTATTTTTGTTTTTATTTCCGTTACTCTAGGAGGTGGGTCAAAAAAGATCTCCTTGTGATTTATGTCAGAGTGTTCTGCCTGTTTTCCTCTACGAGTTTTAGAGAGTCCGGTCTTACAGTTAGGTCCTTAATCCATTTTGAGCTATTTGGCCTTTATCTAGGTGCATGCAAGTTTGAAATTTTTCATAGTTTATACTTAGTACAGCTCTTTTGCCTGTTGGCTCTACTGTCCAGGAATTGTCTCATTTGCACTGATTTCTCACTGTGTCATGATTTTCTACTGGTAGTATTGTTTTCCAGTGGTGCCTATGCCTCACTGGCCTTTGGTCCTTCGTACATTTGTATTTCCTTAGCTCATTGACTCCCATGAGTTCAGTGGCAGGACTTTGAGCCCTCTCTTTTCAGGTTACTTTTTTCCTACAGTGTTTCTGGGGATCCTCAGGAATTTCCATATTTGTTCACACACATGCCGGGCTACTTTGGGGGCCGACACTATGGCCTTCTACAAAGCCGCCTTTCCTGACTCCGGGCTGCCATCTTCAGTACCATCTTTAGGGCTCTCTTCCTCGTAGCTGAGCCAGACCCCTTCAGTTGGGAGGTGTTGCTGCTTTACATCATTGCTGTTTATCACTATGCTCTAGGTAGTTTTGCTGCCACCGTTGATAATGGTGATCTTCCCCGGCCACCAGGTCATTTCTGCATCTCCAGACTGGTTGTCTGCTTGTTCCAGATGCTGGGGTGTGAGGTCTTGTCCAGTACCCATCAGTTCTCACTAATGCTTGGACCCTGACAGTGTACACTTTGCTGCAAATTGAGAAGAGGAATAGCTGCCTTCCTGCTGTTGTTAATCGCTCGCGTTTTGAGGACCTACAGCATGTTTGTTTAGGCCTTAAAGAGTTACAGATTTTGTGGAATTGTGTGTTCTGGTTTCACCTGTGTTCTTATGGAACACACATGTCCCCGAGGTCACTGGATCAGTAAGGGTTATATTCACATTTATCAAGGTATTACCGGAAGCATTACTCTCTTCTGAATCTCGGGTCCTGTTGCCAACTTTAACTTGCTGCTTCATTTCTTCCCTGTGGATAATTCTCTCTCAGAGGTCCTGCTTCCAACTTAAAAATTTGCTTTTAGAAATTTTGCTATTCTGTTGTAGCTTCAGCCCTGAGGTGGATTTATCAATCAGTCAGTCAGTGAATCTCAGTCTCTTCATCTCCTTTTCCCCCACTTCCTTCTTTCTCTTGCTTATACACACATATACAACCCTAGATTCTCAGACCTTCAGACATGCCTGTATATATCAAACTCTTATTGTGGATCAGGTTTAAATTATTTCTCAGGTGGTTCCTCAGGCCCCAGATAAATCTGGTGGTGCACTACCTAGCTGGAGAGAATTAGGCCCTAACATATGTGTCACTGCATGTATCAGCATCTAAACCTTGAACCCAGCCTGGATCCCAATAACTAACAGTAACCATTATAGCAGCAGAGGGCAGCAGCAAGGGTAATTACATTTTATACATTATTTCGTTTAAATTGTATTAAAGTCTACAAGGTAGGTTTTATCATCCCAGTTTTATGGGTGATGTAACTGAGACTCAGGTAACATAACCGAAATTTGGATAAATGGTAAAAAGTGGAGCTCAGCTACAAAATAGGACTAGTTGATTCGAAAGCCTGTGCTCTTAACCGCGAAATTAGATTAAAAAAAATTTTAACACAAATTCAGTTCAGCACATTCTTTAAAATGTGATTTCAGGTGCTGTTAGCTTCTTATTTTGAATATATCACCAAATATGTATTTTTCTATAAGAATATAATAATTTGTTTGAAAATAATAATGCAGTGGTGCAGTTTATTTTTCTGGGAAATGTTCAATTTGATGACACTCTGTTGTATTAGATGATACTCTGTACTTGAGAATCCATTCTGTAACAGTTAGGTATCCTGTCTACTAAACTGTAATCCTCAAAAGCTACAGTATTTCCCCAACCAGTAAAACCTCTTTAGTCAACATTTGGTTACTTTGTCATTAAGAACTGTTAAGCGTCCATGAAATATTGCCAGTAAGTGTAATCTTTCAGTAAGCTTTCCCCCTGCATTATAAGTGGTATATACTTCTGGACAATACGGAGCTTCATTTTGTTGAGCTTGGATTGTCTTGTAGAATGCTTCAGGGAAGATTGAGAGTGATGAAAACTCTGTGAGAAGAAATATGCATCTTTATTGTAACATTTTAATGGAAAAAATTGAAATGATCTAAATGTTCATCCACAGTAGATAGATAAATAACTGTATACATGAATAACTCTAGAGTTATGCACGTAAATGAATAAACTTGAGTTACGTTTATCAACATGGATTAATCATTAAAATATAATATTGAATAAAAATAAGCTACTGCAGGACAGACACATGGATTATGTCATTTATAGAAAATATTTTAAACATTCCATAAAGAGTATATATGGTTTATACTCATATATTCGTATGCATATACATGCTGTATACACACATACATATATAGATAATACACATACACACACACACATACACACATTCAAATATGTCTGACAATGATAAACAGCAAAATTAGGGTAGTGATTACCTGTAAAAGGAGGAGGAGGGTGTATGAGATTGGGATTGGCTGTACAGGGTTGTATCTGTAATGTTTGCTTTTTTAATCTTGATGATAAACGTGTATTCATTACATGTTCTCTATGCTTTTGGCATTACCAAAATGTTTCATAGTAAAAACCCTGAGCAAACAAATTTTCAACTTTGGGATGACTTGGCAAAATCAATATCCTTCCCCAAACGTACTGATAGGGTACTTAACTTTTAAAATAACCTTATTTTGTCAAAAAATATAATAAAGAGAAGCCAAAAGGAGGAGGAAGAGAAAAATGTGGACCACATGCTTCCTTTTCCTTTTCCATTTTGCTCCATTATATTACTGCGTACCTCACAAATGGTTTCATAAATATCATATTTCCTCAGTTCCACAAAACCAACTTCAATTTATTGTTAGCTTTTTTGGAAGGGGAAATTCTACCGTACTAAATATATGTATATGCATTACACATATACATATATGCGCTTTAAGATTTCATTAATGAAATATATTAATATGACTTACGTGTATGAATATAAATTAAAGAATAAGTGAGTATATCTTCCCAAATGTTGCTGGAACAATTGCTACCTACCCAATTAAACTTGAGTTTGTAATGAACCTTCATGCCCCAGTGGAACCAGGCTCATTTTGCTAGTCTTTCTTAAGTTAGGATGGATGTTTTAAAAAAATTATTTCTGGGGCTTCCCTGGTGGCGCAGTGGTTGAGAGTCTGCCTGCCGATGCAGGGGACACAGGTTCGTGCCCCGGTCTGGGAAGATCGCACATGCCACGGAGTGGCTTGGCCTGTGTGCCATGGCCGCCGGGCCTGCACGTCCGGAGCCTGTGCTCCGCAACGGGAGAGGCCACAACAGTGAGAGGCCCGCACACCGTAAAAAAAAAAAAAAAAAAAAAAATTATTTCTGTTTGTCAGCTAATCTATTTGAATGAAAGCTGTCTAGGCTGCTGTTCTAGTGAAATATGTGTTAAGTTATATGTTAGGTTTTCCCTGTGTGACTTGTGTACCTGAATACCCCAAACAGTCCAGCTTTTATACAAGAACATATTGTTGTACCTGCAGAATTGTAGACGTTGTTATCTGCAACTGCATTTTCTTTCATCCTAAGGTGAATGTTCTTTCACATATTACCATTTATCTTATAAAGCATACATGGATGTTTAATGAAATAGAGTTTCTTCCTCCCAAAAGAGAACTCAAAGTAGATTAAAGTTGACTTCGTGTAATTGAAAAAAATGTTATATTTAAGAAAAAGTTATAGAGTATGTGGCAGGTTCAGGCAGCAGTTTTCAAGATAACCTCAATCTCTACTTTGATAATTTATCTGAAGAAGGCTTAATAATTTGATAAGAGATTAAAAGGATAGGCTCTGAAGTTAGAGAGCCTAAGCTCTCTACCGCCAAGTAACTGTATGAACTTTAACAACTTAGTTAACCTTCTGGGGCCCAAGTTCCTCATTTGTAAAGTGAGATTTTTCACTTGAGAAGAGTGCCTGTCTCAGTGTGGAGAATGGGTGGACTGGAGTTGAGAAGTCAAAGGGCGGGCATACTGACAGATGGACACCTAAGGAAGACATTAGCTTAAGACAGAGATAGAGGGCTGCAAGATGGGGGAAACTTTAAAGACTTAAAAAAAGCATAAATCAAACAGATTTGCAGGGCAGAGAGAGAATAGTGACATATATTTTCATGTTGTCTGACCTGGCCAATTGGGTGGATGTTAGTATGGTTTATTGAGATAGAAAATATAGGAGAGGCCCATTTTAGAGGAAGAATGAGTACTTTGCATTTCCACATGTAAGCATAGTCATCTCAGACTTAGAAAATTATACTTACCATCTTTCCTACTCTTGTTGTTCTGTACCTGCCACTCTGTGTCACTCTTGAAAACTGTTTACATACATTCCGGTGGACAGTTGTTCGTTGGCATGTTTTCTACTCCTGCTACAATGGTTCTTTGCTTACCCTGAAGTGATACCCTCTCTGTTTTGGAGAAACTTACATTCTTAGTTATCCACAATATTGGAACCAGTTCTCTCTAACAGCTCCATCATCTAGGACCTGATTTTGATGCTCTTTCCCTTTATTTTTAGTGTCTTGGTGTTTTTTGCTTTCAGAATCATTCCAGTTCGTAAAAAAGAAAATCCAAAATTGTTGAATTTCAAAGAGAATGGAGTTGGGAGTCTTTGTTCCTCAAGTTATTGACGCAATACTTGATCCATATGAAGATTTGTTTAGCTCCTGCCTTAGAATAGTTGTTCAAACTCCAGAGAATTGGAATAATCTTTGCAACCAAGAGTTCCATAACCCTTTAATCCAGAACAATGATGTATATTTACCTTATGTTTTATAAGAAAACCACTCAAATTGTTCAGTAATAGCTAAGGAAGATTTGTTTTAGAATGAGTTTTGGTGTCCACATAGGTCAAAGATATGTTAGGATTATAACGTATGGTAGAAGTGCTAGGGTCACCCTCATCAGGCCTATGTTTAATTTCTCATATTCTGGATCTGTGTTTCCTATCATTTAGGAATTGTACTGGATGTAGTTAACGGGAACTGGATATAATGGTAGAAAAATAGAAGGTTATTTCTCTTTCATATAAAGAAGTCCAGAGGCAGGCAATTCAGGTAGGGTGTGGCAGTTCCATAGACATCAAGGATCTATCTCTTTCTAATTTCCTATTCCACCAGCCTAGCATGTGGCTTCCATCTCCAAAGACGTATTTTGGTCCTTGGTGGCTATTATCATTCCAGCTGTCATGTCTAATTTCTAGGCAGTAGGAAAGAGGTAGAAGTGAGGGAGAGGTCATATGGAGAAATCATTTAGTCAAGTACCTTGTTGTGAGCAGCAGTTCAAGATTCCCAACTCTGGTTACATTTCATGGCCAGCTTTTTTTTAATTTTATTTATTTATTTTTTTTATTTTTGGCTGTGTTGGGTCTTCGTTGCTGCGCGCGGGCTTTCTCTAGTTGCGGCGAGCAGAGGCTGCTATTTATTGTGGTGCGCGGGCTTCTCATTGCGGTGGTTTCTCTTGTTGAGGAGCACGGGCTTCAGTAGTTGTGGCACGCTGGCTTAGTTGCTCCGCGGCATGTGGGATCTTCCCAGACCAGGGCTCGAACCCGTGTCCCCTGCGTTGGCAGGCAGATTCTTAACCACTGCGCCACCAGGGAAGTCCAATGGCCAGCTTTTAATCAAATGACCACATCATGGTCTTCTCGCTGGGTATATTGCCACCCTCAAAACCCAGGATTCTGTTGCCAAGGAAGAAGGGAAGAGAATGGATAATGGGTTATGACTAGCCTATTTCGTCTCATGTATTCAACTTAAGGTATCAGTGAAAGTAGAAAAATAGACATTGCTCAACAGTTATAAATTTTATGTGTAGGTGCCTCATTTTGAAATGTCCCTGATGGATACCTTTAAAGTTCATTAGCCATTGAAAATGGAAAAAGAAAATCCTATCTTGTTCTTAACACATTAAGTTAAAATGCGTGGTTTCATGAAGAAATTTGAATAACTATTGCCATGAATATGTTAGACAATTGAGGAACTAAGGGATCAACTAAAGAAGTCTGTGGATATACAAATATGTCCAGAACCTAAGGTCTGTTCAAGGAAGAGTATGTGTTTTTAGGCAGAAGGAGAAAGTGAGGTATTAATTTGTCCAAGATAAAAAGTGAATAAGTTGTGAACTATTTCAGTTATTCACAGTGTTATTAATCCAAGAGAAATTGATTCTTGATATATTTGATTTATTTCTAGTCTTAACCATAAACACTAACCTGGCCTTTAGATACTTTGATATGATTGTACCTATGCTGCTTCTAATTAATATCGATTTGAATTAATATTACATAGGACAGTTATTTTTGGTGCTTTTCCAGCTGTGTAAATATCCTTATTGCATAAACAGACTAAAATTAATCACAAAATTTACTGTGCCAGCAGTATTTACAACTTCTTTGTGAACCCAATGTTTTAAACATCTGTCCTTCATTAACTACATCTTAAACATAGACTTTTATAACACATGTCAAATTAAAAGTATTTATACAGAGGTGCTATAACACAATAGTACTTGGAGGAAAGAACAAAATTTCTGAGAAAAGAGTTAATAATTGACACAGTTTGGGTTAGTAATGCTGTCTCTCATAAAAACAAATAGGGGCCTATCAGAGATAAGTAAGAAAGCATTTTTAAGAGAGCTCCCAGAAGACTAAACTTTATAGTAATATTGAAAATGTGAAATCAGTTCTTTAAATGGGAGATTTATGTTGTTGTTTCTCAATGTATTTGTCTTGTGTTAAAAAAAAAATTATGCAACTTTTTCATTAAATAACTAGTTCTTCAACTGAAAAAACATTGTGTAGTCTTTAAGGTGAATTAGGATATACAAAATAGAGAAAGAAATTTAATAAATGTGACTTTCAAAAGTTATTTTTCCCATCAAACAGTGACTCTGTATCTGTTCAATTTGATTATGTAGAAGTCATAGTATTTTGTTTTTATAGTTAATTTTCTAGTTTGAACCCTGCGAGGATAGTTCCTCATATATTTCCTCCAACTGATTTTATTTTGGATAAAATTATTGTTATCTGATTTTCCTTTGAGAAAACATGGACATTTGCTTCCTTGGCTGACTTACAGGTACGGGTGAGTACTAAAGGACCCACATGAATGGGCTTCACAAAAGAGACAGCCCACCCCATGCAGAGACGCTGCCCCAGGCCAGCTATTTGTGCTCTGGAAAAGGCTGACTTGCATGAGAAAACAGGTACTGAGACTGCCCTGCTTCTCAGGATTTATGTATTCTTTTCTTCTATATACAGGGTAGTGAACAGTGTTTTTAAAGACGATTAAAGAAAACTAGAACGTGTAAAACTTCTAGAACAGTACTACTGATACATGGGTATACAAGAAAATAGTAAGGGTAAAGAGGTGATAAATTAGAAAACAGATACTGTTTGATGTCACCAACCTACATTGAAATCTAGATGTATGTTGTACTTGTTATTTTATATTATAAAATAGGCACTTTATCATACTATTTTTATCATATATTATCTTCCCTAATTATTAGATTATAGTTTTTCTGTGGAAACTATTATCTTTTATTTCTTTGGCATCTCCTGTAGCACCTAGCATCATGTCAGACACTTTATAAGCCTAAAATGAAGATATTTAACTGAATATGGGTGGCAGATTTGATGAGTAGTGGTTCCTTCATGCAGTGTTTTGAGAATTCTGAGGCTACTTCTGTGTCAGTAGAAAAAAAATATATAGTGTTAAATTAGACCAGGGACTCTGTTTTATATGTTGCAGTATCTGGAGCTTAGAATGGTGCCTGACAGGCTGTAGGTACTAAATAAATATTTGTTAGATGAATGAATAAATGTTTCTGCAATAGTTGAGAGAGCAAGGAAGAATGGTAACATATTTGGCTTTCTGTTACTCAATTAACTCTCAACTCCCTTCTAAGTTCTGTGATTAGCATAAATATTTGTTAATTCAGCAAATGTTATATCAGCATCCAAATTCAGAAGCTGGACTATCTTATAGTTGGCAGAATTCGTCCAAGAAATGTAGATTCAAAGCTATTAAGAATAATTAGGTTGATAGAGACAATCTTTTTTTGGGTTCACCTACTGTGATTTAAAAAACAATGAAAAAACCTTACCCGTTGACTTAAAAAAAAATGCACAAGGTGAGAGCTGTGAGTAAAATGAGGACTTGATGCAGCTATTAAGTTTTAATATTATTCTACACTCCAACTAATACTCAATTAGTTAATTGAATTACATTCCTCTTCAATTTATAGCGCATTTTACAAAGAGTGAAAGTTCAGTAACCTGTCTGTGGAATATGGTCTGGGGATGATTGAATTCCCTATTTCATGTAGGGTAAAATCATACTGGCTCATTTATCTGATTTATAACATCAGCATTCTAAAAGGGACCTTATACATCTTTAATGTAAATATTTTACACATAAAATAGATTCCTGGAACTTAAGTGGTTAGAATTGTGGATTTTTATTACCAGGTTTAATTAGTACTCAGATCTGCTGATTTCAGTACATACTGATGCCTTTTTGAAATGTCAGTGTTTCCCAATGATTTTCCCCCTAAATACCGGTTAAAGAAGATACACTCTGCTAAGAACAAAACGGTTCTGTACTACATTGAGCATCATGCAGAAGGGCTGTGGCAGGGGGGTGGTGGGAGTGAGGAGATGTTCATTTGTGCCAGCGAGCTCCCTGATCCGTGAAGAGAGGGGGCGACCAGAACCATGGCTCTCAAAGTATGGTCCTTGAACTCCTTGGAGCTCTCCAAGAACCTTTTAGGGCACTTGTGAGTTCAAAACTATTCAAATAATAACACTAAGATGGTAATTGCCTTTATTCACTGTGCCAATGCTTGCTCCCATGGTTCAAAAGCAATGGTAGGGTCTGACGAATTGGGAGATTGGAATTGACATGTATACGCTGATGTGTATAAAATGGATGACTAATAAGAACCTGCTGTATAAAAAAATAAATATATTAAAATTTAAAAAAAAAACAATGGTAGGGAAAACCGTTGGCACCTCAGCGCCAACCAAGGTAGTGGCAGCAGCTGTACATTTCACCATTGCGTTCTTCACTGCCAAACCCTTGAAGAAAAAAAAGAAAAATGAACATTTAACTTAAAATGTTCTTGATAAAAGCAGTAGAAATGATCACTTCATTAAATCTCAACCCTTGACTGCATGCCTTATTTTAATATTCTTTGTAACGAAATGGAAGTATGCTTGGCCTTCCACATACTGAAAGACAATGGTTTTACTCAAGGAATTGTTGCAGAACTAGTTCCTTTTTAGTGGGTCATCATTTTAAATTGAAAGAACGACTGACACACTATGACAATTTAGACTTGGATATTTGGTGGACATTTTCTTGAAAATAATGAAGTGAGCTTATCAAGGAAAATAATGGGCAGTATTTGTGCTGCTGATAAAATCTCAGTGTTCAAGTGAAAATCCAAATAAAAACTCAGATTTTTGGAAAACTTGTTTGCCACCATGAGCTTGAGAGTACATCAATATTTAAAATCTTTTTTGATGATATTGGTGCTGATATTAACAGATGTGATTTTTTTTGTTACTGTATAAGGAAATGTGTTAACACTTGCAAGTTCTGCATGGATCCACGTATGATGTTATAAAACTATGCATGAATAAAAGGTCTATTCAAGGAGCAAGGTAGTAGAATTGATTTTAATGTAAAAGAATACAAATATTTCATTGTTACGGTTCAGATTCTACATTGCAGCTAAAAACTACTCCACGCTGAGTTTTGGTGTAATATTAAGGAAGAATATCCACATATCAGAAAAGCCTTTTAAAATATTTCCCCCCTTTTCAGTTCTTTTTATCTGTGGGAGACAGGATTGTCTTCATATACTTCAACCACAGCAACTTATCACAACATATTGAAAGCAGAAGCAGAGTTGAGAATCTACCTTCTGTTAAGCCAGATACTTCTCACCAAATTATTTTTGTTTGAGGAAATGGGATTATTTTTCATGAAAATATTTATGGTAGCATATAATAGGTATATTACTTTTATTTTAAAATGAATTAATAAATATTTTATAAATGCCTTAGTTTTAATTTCTAATATGGTAAATAAAGCCAAAAAAATAAAAATAAACGTAAACAAAAATTCTTTTGGGTCCTTGGTATTTCTTAAGAGGGTGAAAGAATCCTGAGACCAAAAAATTTGATGACACTTCTCCAGACTCTAAATTAGAGCAGGGGCCTCTGTGCCAAGGTCTAGAGTAATACTGCTTAACATGTTAGTATTGTCTCAGTATAATTGTTACCATTTCATTTTTTTCATTTCAACGAATTATTATGTACCCTCTGTCCTCCAGGTACCTTGTTAGGTGGTGGGAGTTATTTCAAGTAAAGAATCTGTCCTGTGCTTATTTTTAAGCTCCTCTAAAGCCAGGTCTATGTGTTATACTTTTAATTGCCCTAATTATGGTGAAGCTGTTAATTATTTGATTTCTTCTTTCCTATCTTCTTCAACTTTATAGAGATGTAGTTTGGTATTTGTTTTCATGTTTTTTCTTTTGTTATTATGACAGAGATTGGCTAATACTTGAATAAGTATATCATTTTTTCACTCCCCTTTCTTTCCGGTATGTTTAAAAGTATGGAAGAGGTATATATCTTTGCAATATTTTGTATATATGCAATTATATACAGATTGTAGGGATAAGAAACAAGAAGAACATGGGAAAGAGAGAGAGATGGAGGGCTTTATCAAGGTATTTGCAAAATGTTTTCCAGATCTACCCCTAACTGTTGCAGGGCCCAGGGCAAGAGTTCAAATGGATAACTACATGCCATATGTCAAATATTTAAAATTTATAGATTAAGCTAACACACTGTTAAATAAAAAATGTTTATCCTCATGCCCTGACAAATAAATATACCATTTACCAACAATTAGAAAAATATATGTAAAGCAACAGGTTATGCCAAATAACTGTGCATAGCACAGATTCAAAATAATTGCTTTTCCACAAAGGACTATGATTTGTTCTAGGGAGACCCAGCAGCATTGACCAGACAAGAGAAGGATAGGGAAGAACATTTATCATCATTCTTTGCTCTTCTAGCCTCTTCTTCCAGACATTTGACAATTCCAGGGAAGATACCCACTTTCTCTTCCTTTGTGTGAGAGGAGGCTCTTTACTCCCCACTCCAGATTCAGCGGCTCATCCACCTTGTGCCGCTCCCTTAACTGCACTGTACAAGACATCAAATAAAATGCCTAAATGAGGAGGCTGCAAAGTTCATCTTCAATCTTCAGCAAGTCATGCAGGCAGTTCCCCTCTCTGATGACATTGCTCTTTCGAGTTTTTCAAATGAAACAAGTTGGAAGGCCAGGTTTCAACGTAGAGTCCCCAGATTTACTTGAATTTTGTGCTGGACTACTGCTGCCTTGGGAGAGATGATCTGACCCTGGCCCATGGCCCACTACCCTTATTCTTCCCCCTACCTTCTTACTGTACCACAAGTGACTTATCTTGCATATATGTGGACATCTCAACCTTCTTGTCCGAACTGTGTCTCACATGGCCAGCAACTAATTGCTCTTGGCTATCCAAAGATTATACAACCTGAGTCTTTGGGAAGAGAATTCCAGGGTCCTAGGCATGTGTCACTTATGTCCACGTAACAGTGTAATAAAATTTGCATTTTGATTTTGTTGATAATTTGCATTTACAGTGCTTTTTTATTAAATAATTTTAGGTTTCCAGAATAATAATACTCTCTAGGGAAGTTATGGATCAATTTGGGAATTGTATGGAAATACCTGTATTATTTTTGGAAAGTATTTTTAAAAAGAGTGAATGGTTAAATTTAAAAGTAACTAATAATAGTTCCATAAACCCAATAATGAAGCCATTTGCTCACTTAAAAAAATTCTGGTCTTAGGCCCGTAAGGTGTTATTTAGTAGCAGGGGGCATGTGGGAGGGAGTGCTAGGTACTACTAACAGTACAGTACCTTAGTTGTTTCTCAGAGTTAATATTAACTACCACAGATTCGTAATTTATAATGTGAAAGTATTTTAGTCACTGAGATTACCTGGATTATTTAGTATTCTGCATCTCTGTGAAATATTGAATGGCCCCTTGTTCGTGGAATTATATGAAATTTTGGGGCAGCTATTTTGGGAATTATGTTATACAACTCAATTGTCTTCTTAATGGTACTGTTTTTCTAAAACAAACAAACAAACAAAAAAAGCCCAGGATTTGATTTTGGCTTGCGTAGTCAAATCAACATAGTGTGGTTAAGAAATGGGACCTGAACTGGAAGAGTTAATCTTCAAGTTCAGCTTGAGCTGTGTTTACTGATCCTTTTCTGCTTCTTGTTAATTGCCACCTCAGACTCTGTACTAATTAATGGGAGAGGAAGGGGCAGGTGACACTGTTTTATTTTGATAATCCTTGTCAGCAATGTCTGTGTAATCTTCTTGTTTAATTATAATGAATGTGCATTCGGGGTGCATGAACTTTCAGCAGCTTTTTTCACTGGAAGTTCACTGGGCAAGGACAGTTTTGCAATTGTCAGACACTGCTAGATTGCATACAAAGCCAATTGTTTTACCATTTTAGTTACTAACTCACACAAATAGAAATCACTGATGGACAAACCATGTGCTTCTTTAAAACCAGACAAGTATAACTATCCAGGGAAATGAAAGAAATCTGTGCTTCCTTTAATTGTACCTTTTTTTTTTTTTGGAGTGAGGGTAAGAAATTTTGCTTAAATAGGGACATTAATTTTAAGAGTACTTAATGGATGAAAATATTAGAGTAATGTTTTCTCTGGAATGAAGAGCCTAGGCAGGAAGTCAAAATAAATGGAACTGATTTACTTAAGAATTTGCATGTTTTAGCTGTGAAACGACTAGATAAATGATTCTGTTGGAAAGTAGGTACCTACTAGCAGATGCCTATTTTGCTAATTTCCATTTTAAAGGCTTTTAAGTATAGGGGTAGGTTTAGGTAAAATAAATTCATAATCATTTTGAAGTTTGGGGACCAGTCTTAAAATTGTGTTACAAACAATGTATTATTTATTTGGGGGAAGTGGGATAAAATGAAGGAGGAAGAAGTCAAAAAACACCTTTTTGGCTGTTAATACCTTGAAACTTAGTGGAAAGGAAATAACCAATTTATGAGAACTCCAATGTAAACAAACAGGAACTATGATAAGAAATAGTACTAGGGCCAATTTATAAGACTTGGTCTATGTTCATTTTTCAGATGAAACTTCTTGTACTTCTAGCCATCTTGGTCCATACCAAAACCAAAAGAAAATCTTCCTCAAATGGTGAAAGGTAGCATTTTAATTGGGTGACATTTTTGGAAAATCAAAAATAGTTACTTCTGCTATTGGTACCATGATAAAATTTAAGTGTTATTTAAGATAAAAGTGTAGTTTTATGTGAATTTGGTTGTTATCTACTTATAGTTTTGAATAATGAAGTTTCGTCATGCTATTTCTCTGCCTCATCAGAGAATCTTGACCTAATTTAAATTTGCAGTTAAAATGGAAATCCAAATCTGTGGTTCTCAAGCCAGGGGCAGTTTTGGCAATGTCTGGAGACATTTTTTGATTTTTACCACTGGGAAAGAGTACTACTGGCGTCTAGTGAGGAGAAACGATGGATGCTGCTAAAAACCCTAAAATGCACAGAATAGTCCCCCGTGAAAAAGAAATATGTGGCCCCCAAATGTTAATATTGCAGATCAGAGATTGAGAAATCTGTCCTTCTACTTATGAAACACTACACATCTATAATCAATGGATTGTAAAGGTGCTAGAAATTTCCCAAAGAAATGCTGTATGTTTAAGGAAACAGTCATATGTGGGTATCCAAGTATTGGGTTGTATGGGAATGACCAATAAATAACATGTTCCTAATTTTTATTATTTTCTTTCCCTTTCAAAATATAATTTTTGTACTGAAAGAATAAAAGATTCACTATGTGAAAGGATAAGTGTTAACTACAGCAATGCAAACTAAATAGTTAACTAAAATGTCATAATCATTTAGCAAAATATACATATATCAAATCCTTACGTTGTACACCTTAAACTAATACAATGGTGTAAGTCACGTATATCTAAATAAAACTGAGGGAAAAAAGTGACTCATGGGGGAAATAGTTCGAAATATGGGAAATAGCAGTTACAAATTCTTTTTAGTTTGTTCTTTCACTTTTTACTATATATTAAAATTGAAGAAAGTATGGTATTAACTTGGCCTAGGAAGAATACAGTGTGACGAATATGACGGTATGTGCCATGTTGCATGCTGTTGTGTTTGTAAAGCCTCTGTGATTTCCTTGGTGTAGAGTAGCTACACGTTAGAGATTTTTAAGTGGATTTTAACCCAGAAGCCAAATTCAGGCTTCAGTTCATCTGATTTGAAAAATTTGTCCTCATCTTTTATTCATATGTGATTTTTTTGTTAACCCTGTGATCAGTAGATAAAATTTAAATCAGGTGTTTATTTACTATGAAAACTGTAACTTTTTAAATTTTATTTTATTTTTTAATTTATTTTTCACTGTGTTGGGTCTTCGTTGCTGCACGCGGGCTTTCTCTAGTTGCGGTGAGCAGGGGCTACTCTTCGTTGCGGTGCCTGGGCTTCTCATTGCGGTGGCTTCTCTTGTTGCGAGCATGGGCTCTAGGCGCACGGGCTTCAGTAGTTGTGGCACACGGGCTCAGTAGTTGTGGCTCACAGGCTCTAGAGCGCAGGCTCAGTAGTTGTGGCCCACGGGCATAGCTGCTCCGCGACATGTGGGATCTTCCCGGACCAGGGCTCGAACCCGTGTCCCCTGCATTGGCAGGCGGATTCTTAACCACTGAGCCACCAGGGAAGCCTGAAAACTGTAACTTGATTCCAAATGAAACAGTCTAAATTTCATCTGCTCATTATTTTTCTTTCATGATATTAATACAGCTAAGTATATGCTCAGTAGTATATTTCAAATGCTTTTTTTTTTAGCATTCTGGTATTCATCATTGGTCTTTTAAAAGTCACTAAATCAGTTCTTACTGACTTCTGTATATAATAGGGCAGACATACGATGTAAAAAAAATTAAGTTATGTAATGTTTTATACATACAATATATATATAGGACATGTAAGCGATGGAGCACAAAAATATTTCTGAACCCACCACTGTACCTAAGAAATTTAAAACTAACGTTGTTAATGCTGTATGAATATTGGCTGAAATAGGGATGTCTGTGTGCTTTATGAACTGGTCTATTTTCAGATATTATTGGTAAAGCACATTATGTTTAGAGAGCTCAGCAGAAAATGAATGCATACTGAGTGTGTGAGAGGTGGGAAAGATTTCTGTTAATATATGTATTCACAAAAAATAGCTCTCTAAGTAAATGAGAAGTAACTTGTTTGAAAAACAATTCGGTAGGTATTTTTTTTTATGTCTTATTCCCTGGGAGAGAAGAAATAGGACAGGCACTGTGGCCAGCAGTGCTGTGGAGAACTTATTTGGTAGCAGGAGGCCTTGTCTACAGAAACACGAAGGCTCATTCAACTTGGTAACTGCTGTATATTTTATAAGGAAACCTGTGTGTAAAAATAGATGCTGAATGAAACTTCTTTCAGAGCACAGGGCCATATGGTTGTTAAAGCGCCACTTTGTTTTACTGGAAAGAAAATAGGAAAACTCCCCATTTGGAAGCAAGTCTTAGGGTAGTGGCTTTTAGAAAATATCTTTCTGTGCACTGTTACTAGTAAGCATTCCAAAACAGATGTGTTTTCTAACCACATTGATTAGGTAACTACCTTAATCAGCATTTCTCAAATTCTGTTAGGGTGTGCTTCTTTTAGAATGATGTTAGAAATCCTAGATAGTTATTTGGCACAGTTTTTCTGTGAAGTCTGGCAGATGTTCAGTATTTGAAACAAAATAAGAAATTGAAGGAAATTGTATTGAAGTTCTAGGTGATCTTTGCTATCTGTTCTTTAAAAAGTCACATGATACACCCAGTCCAGAGTTTTAGTGTTATGTTCTATGACAGGAGAATATTTTTATTTCTGGGATGTTTATAAGCGCATGTATCTGCAAGTCTGTTTCTGTCACATCGATGCAATTTCTGAAATTTGAGTTTGTAAAACTATCGGAAATGAGTTCAAAATGTGACTTTATTAAAATGATATTAAAATAGTATTTACCATAAAACTACTACTGCTAGTTTAAATGAGAAAGATTTAATTTAAAGTCTCTTTTCCTTATGACGGAGGTAAAGAGAGCAACCTGATTTATTGCAGGAAGGTCTGTGTGATGGATTACCAATAATATCTTGGAGCTCAGGTTAGATAGAGTAAATGGAATCTACTTTGTTAGCAGGATCATACTGTAAAGTTATAACTGAGGAAAACTTTGAATGCTTTTTTTTTATCTCCATAAATACAAGTATATCTTCTTTACAATAAAATTGCCACTACTTTATTCTCCTTTACGTGAAAGTATTTCCCATTTCAAATGAAAAGCCCATAGGGCTCAAAATAAATGAAACCTAACATGTTTCCATTTTAAACACACATACCCCCCAAACTTTTCTCCATACCTTTCTTTCCTCTCCTCAGAGACCTCTGCCTTCTCCTATACAGCACATGCCTGCCAGTAAAACTTCTAGTATGGTAAAATGTTTTTCAATTTATGTGTTCTTTCCAACTCTTACGTCAGAGACCCTTGAACTTACTTCAGATCTAGAAGCACTGATGGCAAGCCTTCAACACTCACTTCTTTTAAAATGTGTTTATATACGTTTGTGTAATACATTTTCTGGTTCTCTGGCTTTGAAGCCTATGCCACAAATGAAACAGACCTCTCACACAAAATACATTTTAATATATGCATGCTTATACACATGAATGAAAAAGTATATATTACAAGAAGTCTTAATGTGAGGACTTTAATGTTGTGCAATATCTTGTAGGTTACAAGCTTTCAGATATGATATGTCATTTGTTCAGTATGACAGTATTGTGAGGAATAAGGGGATTTCTCTTTTCTAGCAAGAACTGATGCTTAGAGGGATTAATTGCAGTGGAGCTGGGATCTGTGACCCTTAGTCTAAGGCACTTTTTATTAGACCACACTAAAAATTCTATTTTAAAACCCAGCAAGATGACACTGCTTATTAATAGTACTGTTGAATTAAGAATTGCTGAATGTCTGTAATTTAGCCTATGAGGCCAACACTCTTAGCTAGTTGAATACTGATTCTAGTAGCTAATATATTAGAGTCTATATTTGCATACTGCATAGTCTGTCCAATAAAGGAAGAAGTAACATTAATTGATTTATCTGACCTTGCTTTTAGAAAATTCCCTTTTTTCTCTGATGATGAGAGATGATTGAGCTTGACAATTGAAGATATTTCTTGCATTTCAGATTAAAATTTTATCTGTCAGGCAAGTGTCTCAGCCTTTTAGGGTTTCCCCACTCTCTAGGATTCCACTGACTCTCTCCTCCTTCCCAGGTCCTTGCTAGGGCAAACTTAAGAAACCTCATGGTATTGGGAGAGGTGTGTCCAGTGCTGTTACTTTCCTCTGTAACCCACTGCATCTACTACGGTGAGGGTTGCCCTCCTGCTTACTCAGTCCTTGGTCTAAGCCATTCTAGAACACAATCAACAGGGGTTTATTGTATCTGTAAATACAGTATGAGCACAGATAATAGAGCTTACTTCATTCATTCCGTAAACATCAGTTGTGCACCAGGCACAGTTATAGATGCTTTGGATATTGTAGCGACCATGACAAAGTACCTGCCTCCAAAGTGCTGAAGCTTAGGAGGAAATGGGCAATAAATTCAAAAACAAAGATTATCCAACCAGAAATGATCTGAAGAAAATAACATGAGTTAGAAAAGTTGGTGGTTACTTTTCTTACGATGTTCATGGAACTGAAATCTAAATAATGAGAATAAGATAGAGGAACAAGTGAAGGGACTGTGAGAGAAAATTAGTGTGGTGTGTTTGAGGGATAAAGAGAAAACCAGCATTCATGGAACATTCTGGGCAAAGGGGAAAGCGATAGGAGATGAGGTCAAAGAAGCAGGCAGAGGCCAAATCATGTAGGCCACAGTAGCAAGTGTGGTTTTGTTTGTACTGGAAGTTTTAAGCAGGAAAATGATACGTGATTTTACACTTTGTGGATGTTTCTTTGGTTGCTGAGTGGAGAACTCCGTCTGTTGCGGGACATATGGAATCAGTATAGTAAAGAGGAAGCTGTTTCACAAGTTTCTGCAAGATCTTAACTTGGTCTAGAGTTTTTGCAGTGGAAGTGCTGAGAAGTGGTTCAATTTGGGATATATTTTCGATATAGCGCTACCAGGTCTTGATATAATGTATTGGATATGAGACCTGAGAGAAAGAGAGAAGTTAAGAGAGATCTAATGAATTGTGAACAGAAAATATCCCTTGTGAAGAGTTAAAATGGTAACAACTTGGCTGGCTGGCCTGTTTGCATTCATTCATTCATTCATTGTTGTGGAAGTGTGAAGTATCTTGATAGATTTCACCTGAATTGTTTCTTAGAAGTTGCTACTTCAGTTGGTTCAAATACATTTATTAGCCAGAAGAAGAGAAAATGAACGGGATAAATTTTGGAGTCCACTTTTAAATTTCTAAGTGATTTTCAGAAACATCATCTTCATTAGGAATCATTTTTGAATACCTGTTGTAGAACTGTGATCAAAGTGTCAGTTTACTGGAATGGTTTTCTAACATCTCTGATGACCATAGTTTTATTTACCAAGAGAAAGTAAAGAACATTGCTCAGATTTATGCTGTGAATTTGAAAGACTTGATATGGTACTGATAACCTATTTTAAGATAGCAAATATAATTGTTAAACATTTGTTTAGGTTTTATCCTGACTAGCAATAGATTTATGGTTGCATTTTCATGTGTCACAAGTACACTTGACTATACATCAGGGCCCCTTGTATAATCACTGTGTATAGTACATCTTTGCTCATTTTATAGAACATAATTTTATTATATGGAGGTTGATACTTGAGTCTTTTAATTTATAGCATTTTCATCATACACATCTTCTATTGGATTCTGTAATCTTGGTGAGGAGTTCAACCTCAAATGATAACGTGAGGAACAATTCTAGTATTACACAAAGGTATAGACCTCAGAACATTCTTGTAAAGCTGTACCTTTGTAAAGTTATCAAATAACTTTGTGTCCATACTACTCCATTCACTTTAAGCATGATTTCTCACCATTTCTTATGTCAGGTACTTTATATTTTATGTTCTCAGTTTTGTTACTAGTTTTTTTCATTTTTTGGAAAAAAATTTAATGTTCGTATAATTTCTAGATAACATTAAAAGTTTTCCCCATAATGTCTATATTATTTTAGATAAAAATAATAATTATCAGATTATTCTGGATCTCATTTTAAAAAATATGTGAAGTGTGCTGTAGTTATATATATAAATAAAGTCTGTACTTTTAAAAGTACAGATTTTTCTTAACTAAATGCTTAAAGTTATCTATAGTCCAGGTTATTGCTTCTTTCTCTGTGGCCAATTAAAAAAGGAGTAGTACTCTTTTAGGGTCAGAAGACTCCTTAGCTTGGTTTGTAAAACAAAATGAAAAGAAATGTTTCCAAACCTAGGGAACCTATTTCTCAGTTAACTTATTTTTTTCTCATGTTTTTCACTTTATTAAAAAACCAAAAATAAAATTAGAAGTAGCAATACTAGTTGATTTGTAGATTAATCTCTTGGGGTCTGAAATGTTCAACCAGTTATCTGAAGTTATCTGATTAAAAACATGGAGGGGGGGAAAACCAAAATTTCTCCATTTCTCAAGACCAGATCCTACATGCTTTTCCCTCAGTATGTGGTTCTGAGAGGGAAACCCAGCTTGCTTTATTATTCATCTTTCCTTTTGAACTGGATGATAAATGCTGAGCCATCATGTCAAGCCCACTCTGAAGATGTCCACAGTAACAATAAACCCTTTGTGATGAAAATAGCACAGGGTAGCTATTTACCAAGTTAAAAATCGTGAACTTACTACCTATTATCTATACTACAATGTGCTTTGCACATCAGCAGTCTTCAGCTTATTGACTGGGAAAATAAAAGTTAAAATGGATTATCTTAAATAGAATATAATTTTTTTCATTTTCAGTCTTGTACTTTAATCTCCAAATCACTCAGATAATTAAGTTGGTAGATGAGATGCCTACTTTTATGCACATGTCCACATACATTGTCTGATATGTTCTACACTTTTTCTTAAGGGTGCTAATAATTAATGATCTTTTATCTGTGTGTTACTTTCTACTTGGTGATACTCTTTGCTGTTGTCAGGTTGTCTTGCAGAAGTAAACTTACCACAGTGGAGGAGCCACCAGAGTAAACAAAAGCACGCTATTATTCAGATGAATTAACTTAATGAAGATGATTTCTTCAGTGAAGAGGCAACAGGAAGGCAGGGCCAGAAGCATTTACCCCAGGAGGTTATATGTAGGATGACTGGAGACATTCCTAAAGACAATGAGGCACTGGCATTTGTTGAAGAGAGAGGCTATTTCACTCAGAGGGCTCACGTGGGAATTAACTGGTGTCATTTTGAAGGAGGGTTTTGCTAATTGGCATCTCCCAATTGTATATAATGCCAACACCTTTCTGTATTAATTATTTCCCCCAAGTGTAGCTCAGTAAAGCAAAACTCTTTGCAAATTTTAAAGGTTTAAGAGGAACTGTTGCAATTTCATTAGTTTCCAAAAGCCCTATGTGACCTGTAACAGTTGGTTGGTATTATTTGTATAATGTTTTGTTGTTTGAAGTTGGAAGCATTATGTTCATGTATCGTGGTGATGGCCTGCTGAGTAATTGCAGGGTTCATTATACTACCAAGACTGTCAAGGGGCATTTACGGATATTCACGTGCAGTGAACCCTTGAACTTGAACTGGTCATTCTTGTCTCCCATGGCTGAAATTGTGTTTACTCTAAATGGCAGGAGAAACTTTAATTATGAAACCAGTAAAGAGGCAAAATTACTTAAGTTTAAAGTGATAAATGGGCTATTAAGAAATGTACCTGCAGTTTTTCCTTTTTACTATAAAAATGTTATAGTGTTGACACATAATTACATGTTAATAAATATATATATTCATATATATTTATACACCTCTTGAGTTTGGCTTTTTAAATTTCATATTAATATTTTCAAATTTTTTATTAATTTTGATTTATCCATGGAATTCCTACAGTAAAAATAATGGATTCCTAATTTTTTTTACATTGAAACACACACTTTTGGCACACATTTGCTACCAACAGTGTATCTTTAAAACATTTTAAAGCTCAGAATTATGATGAGTTTCCTTGAGAGTATAGATAACCTTTTCATAGTAGGAGGGATATCTTTATGAGTGTCCCTCCACTAGACTTTTAAGGTCTTGAGAATAGAAACATTCTATAAATTAATCTATATGTCCTATCTCCCAATGCTCAATGCATAGTTCATGTTCAATGAAATCTTGTTGAACTTAATTGCAGAGAGCTGAGAGAGAAGTGGGCATTTAAGAGAAGATTGCAGTTGGAAATACAGTTACAGCTGGAACATGGAGTACATGGAGATTGGTGGGAGTATATGGAATTGGAGAATGAGGCAGGGCAGATGCTTCTGTCTGCAGGTGCTTGGATCCTACAGAGAGGATATTATGGAGCCACTGCAGGATTTTAACCCGCTAATCACTGTTGACAGCATTGTAGAGGATGGGAATGACGCAGGAGTAGGAAATCAACTCTCTGAATCACCCTGGCTGGGATACAGTATCCTGGAAGCCTGGGTTGAACAAAAGTTGTTTCCCTTAAAAAAAAAAAAACCTTAAAAAATTAATTCTGGTAAAATACACATACCATAAAATTTACTATCTTAGTCATTTTTACATGTTACAATTCCGTAGTGTTAAGTATGTTCACATTGTTGGGCAACCAATCTCTAGAACTCTTTTCATCTTTGCAAAGTTGAAACTCAGTAACATAATACATTATACTGAGTGACTTAAACAACCATGGACAATTATTTTTCACAGTTTTGGAGGCCAGAAAGTCTAAGATCATGATGCCAGAACATACAGTTCCTGGTGAGGACCCCCTTCCTGGTGTGTAGATTGCTGTCTTCTTGCTGTCTCCTTACATGGAAGAGAGAGAGAGAGAGAGAGAGAGAGAACACAATGGAGCTAGCTCAGATCTCTCTTCCTCTTCTTATAAAGACACTAATCCCATTATGGGGGCCTTACCATTATGACCTCCTCTAAGCCTAATTATTTCCAAAAGGCCCCACCTTCAAATACCATCACATTGAGGGTTATGGCTTCAACATATGAATATAACAGTATTTATCTTTCTGTGACTGGTTTATTTCACTTAGCATAGTGTCTTTAAGGCTCATCAGTACTGTAGCATGTGTCAGATTTTCCTTCCTTTTTAAGGCTGAATAATATTTCATCATATGAATATACCACATTTTATCCATTCATCTATTGTAGAGTTGCTTCTGCCTTTTGGCTGTTGTGAATAATGTTGCTATGCACACGGGTGTTTAAATATCTTCTCAAAATTCTGCTCTCAGTTCATTTGGGTATATATCCAGAAGTAAAATTGTTGGATCATAAAGTAATTCTATTTATAATTTTTTGAGGAGTTATCATATTGTTTTCCATACCAGCTGTACCATTTTACATTCCCATCACCAGTGCACAAGGATTTCAATTTCTTCACATCCTCCCCAATACTTATTTTGTTTTTTTGATAGTAGTTATCCTGTTGGGTATGAGATGGTGTCTCATTGTGGTTTTAATTTACATTTCCTTTGTGATTACTGATGTTGAGCATCTTTTCATGTGCTTGTTGGCCATTTTTATATCTTCTTTGAAGAAATGTCTATGTGGGGTTTCCCTGGTGGCACAGTGGTTGAGAGTCTGCCTGCCGATGCAGGGGACACGGGTTCGTGCCCCGGTCCGGGAAGATCCCACATATTGCGGAGTGGCTGGGCCTGTGAGCCATGGCCGCTGAGCCTGCACATCTGGAGCCTGTGCTCTGCAACAGGAGAGACCACAACAGTGAGAGGCCTGCATACCGCAAAAAAAAAAAAAAATGTCTATGTAAGTTCTTCACCCATTTTTTAATTGGGTTGTTTGTTGTTGTTGAGTTCTAGTCATTCTTATATATTCTGGATAATAGCCCTTTATAAGATATATGATTTACATGTCTTCTTCCATTTCCTAGGTTGCCTTTTCATGATATTGATTGTATTCTTTGATGCACAGAGGTTTTAAATTTTGATGTCCAATTTATCTAGTTTTTAAATTGTCTGCTCTTTTGGAATCATATCCAAGAAATCATTGCCCAATGCAGTAATGTGAAACTTTTCCCATGTGTTTTCTTCTGAGAGTTTTATAGTTTTAGTTCTTATGTTTAGTTCTTTGATCCATTTTGAGTTAGTTTTTGTATATGGTATACGGTAGGGGTCCAGCTTTACTTTTTGCATGTGGGTATTCAGTTTTCCCAACACCATTTGTTTAAAAGACTGTCCTTTCCCTGTTGAATGGTCTTGGCAACCTTGTTGATGCTCTGTGTATACTGCTGGAGCAGAGGGTAAAAAGGGCCTTTAGCACATGGAAATGAGGTAAGCACCTAAGAGACAGAATCTTGGGGAGGCACCAGACACTTACTGAATAAGTTAATCTTGAAGGTAATTCCAAGAATGGAATGGTGGAACCTTGTCAGATCAACAACACAGCAAGGAGGGACTTAGGGCAACTTCCTGAGTCAGAAAGAATGTACAAACAATGTTTTGTTTGTTTTTGAAAGATATCTGAAGTAGACAAGGAGGAAGTGTAAAAGGATAAAGATGAATGACAGGCACCTCACCCTAAGGAAATATAAAGTGTTGTGAGGAAGAGAGTAGGCACAAATAGTTATAACACAGGGTAAAATAATAAGATAAATGTCATAGAAGTGGTACCAGTAAAGTGCTCTGGAAGTTTGCAAGAGGAAACAATTACTTCTACTGAGGGAATCAACTGGGTCTTCCTATTCATCAAAATTTCTCAGTTGAAAGCCACAGAAACCAACTGTGATTAACTTACACAGAAAACAAAGTTGTTAAGAGGATATTTGCTAGTTCATAGATTCTCCAGGAGGAAATGAGAACCAGGTTTGGAAGAGACATAGCCTAGAACAGTACTTAAAATTCCAGCCCAGCGTTTATCTTGTAATAAGGACACCATTGTCACCACAGTTTGGCATAGACCCTGCCACTGCTCACATCGTCAGTGCGCGATCCAGATGCTGCCCCTAGACCTGGTGCTGTTGCAGCCTGTGGAGAATGAACATAGCTGCTGCTCCCACCGGCACTGGTCAGAATGGATGCCCTGAGGTCTTTGTTAGCTCCGTGTAAAATCTGGGAGAGGTACATCTGATTTGGAAGATTTCAGTCATGTAGTCATGTCCTACCTGCTGGAGAGGCGGAGAAAGTGAGTCTGTCACTTTTTTTTTTAACCTTCTGTTTTGGCAGAGTTCTGTCTCAAACAAATGGAAAAGGCCCAAAACATAGGAAGTGAGAAGGGCTCTTAAAGCCAGGTGGCTGGAAAGTATGGTAACATCCACGGAGCTGGGAGAGGTAGAATTTGGAGTGCTGTAGGTGTAGTAGTAATAATACTTAGTTGTGCTGTGGTAGTTGGAAATAGCGGGGTGGCGGTTCAGCAAAAAGATTTAGCCTGGTAGTCGAAATGATATTAGCTAAAGCCTGGGCGTTACAAAGGAACACATTTGAGAGAAGAGATCGTTGGGAAAGAATCATGGTTATCTATGTTTATATGAACGTGAGAGGAAGAAACTTGGATGGGTAAAGCCCTCATTATGAAAACCAAAGGAAGAGCTTCTAGCAAGTATTGTATTTGTTCAATTTACTTTTAAATGAATGAGCCTTCTAAAAAGGGAAGTAGAGGCAGTGCCTCATGTTGCCCAGGGATGGAAAGGATAAAGACTAAGAAAAATTCATTGGATTTGTTGAGTTTTGAAAGAATTTCATTAGAATGGTGCAGGTAGAATTCAGAGGGCAGATAGAGCTTTATAAGGAAAAAGTAATTGGGATGAGAGTAAGGTGGCAGTAAGGGTCAGGTACTTTAGGAAGAGAGAGATAAGACTTGTCAAAGGAAATACTTGCAAAAGAAGATTTATCGAGCACCTACTGCATAGTCACTGTTTTAAGTGCTTGCAGTATCCAAGTGAACACAATGGGCAAAGACCACTGCCCGTGGGGTCCTTACATGCTAGAGGGGTGAGGGAATCAGTTAACAATAAATATAGTAAGTTAATTTAGAGTGGTTAGAGGTGATAAGTGGGGAAAACAAGTAAGGCAGCATAAGAAAAATGTATTGGATTTGTTGACCTTTGAAAGAAGAATTTCATTAGAATGTTGGGAATAGAGGTCCAGTAGGGACAAGTAGAGATTTGGGGATGGGGATGGTTGTAGTGATACGAGGAGTGGTAGGATAGGCTTCATCGAAGTGAGAATGGAGCCAAGACTGGAAGGAAGTGATGGAGGAAGCTAAGTACGTATCTAAGGGAAGAGTGTTTTAGGCAGAGGAAGAGGAGACACAAAGCTCTGAGCTGGAGCACGCAAGGTGTGCTTGAGGAACAGAATGAGGAACAGGGAGAATAGGAGGAGAGGGTGCCCAGTGAGATATTTGGAAGCCACCTCTTATGTGACTTTGTAAACCACCATGAGGACTTCGTAAGGACATCATAAGCATCTACTCTAGGACTGACAGCTCTTTGATATTTTTTTGTAGCCCACTATGGGGTTAAACTAAAACTTCTTGTACAATTCAAGACTTCAGGCTTGCTTTTCTTAGGCTATTTTTATTTGTAACAGCTTCCAGAAAGAGATAATATAAAAACCAATACAAAGAGATAATGTTACGTAACAGATGCAAAGTGAGGCAAGATTCTTTACTGAAGAGGCAGAAGGTAAACTATGATGAATAATTTATATGGGGTTTTTTTTGCCTTAGAGTGAAGTACACATTTTCTTGTTCAATGGTCAATTTCTGATTATATACATAGCATTTTAATGAAAAATCGAACATCCTTTTTAAACAAGCATTTCTAAAAGAGCAGCTATTGCTTTTGAACTTCCTCTCCTTCCCTTCTTTTCTTTACACGTCCTTCGGTGGAGGCGCTAATGAGATACATTGAAGACTCAGAGTGGAAATTTTGGCGACTGTTTAAATCAGATTGGTCATCTTAATGGGCCTTAAATCAATTTTCAATTTATTTAATATCAGTTCAAGTTGGATTTGCATGAAATTAATGCACAATTGACTCTAGGACGAAATAAAAGTAGAGTGATATTAATCCTCTTTACAAATTGATTTTTAATTTTTTTAAAAATAAATTTATTACTTATTTTTGGCTGTGTTGGGTCTTCGTTGCTGCGCGTGGGCTTTCTCTCTTTGCGGTGAGCAGGGGGCTACTCTTCGATGTGGTGCGCGGGCTTCTCATTGTGGTGGCTTCTCTTGTTGAGGAGCACGGGCTCTAGGTGTGTGGGCTTCAGTAGTTGTGGCACGTGGGCTCAGTAGTTGTGGCGCACAGGCTTATTTGCCCTTCGCACGTGGGATCTTCCCGGCCTAGAGCTTGAACCCGTGTCCCCTGCACTGGCAGACAGACTCTTGACCACTGCGCCACCAGGGAAGTCCAAGAATTGATTTTTAATGGAAACTGTGTTCAGGTTTTTATAATGGCTAGCAAGAGATACGGAGAAGTACTAGAGGTTTTTATTTCCTGCTTAGGGGTGCTTTAGCACTAATTTGATAAAGAAGATAATATCCTTTGGAATAGAGCTTCAGGTAAGACAAGTTAGTGGCTTCTGTGGTTCATTATTTTACCTGGTGCATAACTTTAATACTGAAGAGTCCAGGGCCAAAGTGTTAAACAACAAAAGCCCTTTTCTCACACAGTTCCTTGTAAGTGGGGCAAAGTAGATCTTCTCAGCAGCCTTCTCATGGTGTGAAGAAAACAGCATCTTTTGTTAAAACAACCTCAGACTCATCTGGTGGAGAGAGGAGTATGTTACATAGTTCTGGTAACTTTGCTCATCTACTTTTTCTTTCTACTGAGTCTGCAGAGTTGCTTCACTATACCTGCTAAAGCACAGGCCGACTCAAGGGAAACAACTCTTCCCTGAATTCTGAGGCACTTCACTCACCTTAGTCACTTCATTGGTTGATAATACCTGCATTGAAGGGCTGCTGGAAAAGTTAAAAAGATATATACAAGACACTGCTTTAAATGAATGACAATATATGTTTTAAAATTATTATTAATATACTTTTTATAAACCACTAATACATGCTAGGGGAAAGTTGCATCTCTTACTGGATGTGAAACCCCTGACCTCTGAATTCACTGCTGTGGCTCCCGGAGTGTCTGTTGTCCCTGTCAGTTGTCCCCCTCCTCTGAAGTGACACGTTTGGGATTGAGGGTATCTCACCCCTCTTTTGCTCTAGCCTGTAGCATTTCTGGCAGTCATGTTCCCTGAATGAATCTCATCAGCCCCAGTGTCTCTGAGTCCTCCGTCTACTGAATGGCTTGTTTCTGCCCCAGTTATTTCTTGCAGAGCAGAAGCATATGGGTCCCTAGCTAATGAAGTACTGGTGTCTGATCTTATCTACCCGTAACTAGTTCCAGGCCTCCTTGGCTCAGGCACACTCAGTCTTCTCATCTGTAAACGGGAACGATACTGCATGCTGCACATGAGGCAGTGCGGGTCAGTGAGGCGGTGTATGTTAGTACATAGCATAGTGCCTACACAGTAAAAGCTTGCCAAGTGGCATGTATCATCATTAGCAACAGCATCCTATAATCTATCTAGAAATAACCTATTTATCATCTCTGCGTTCCTTACTTTCCAGCTCCTGTCAAGACATCACCCTCCCATTCAATTTTAGCTTCTGGCCGGAGATAATCATGTTGACCAGGTGATGGATTTCTCTATAGTGAATGACATAGAGAATAATCTCAGATTTTATGTATTACCTGGTTCCCTATTACTAGTGTACAAGTGTGACTTTATTAGCCTTTAGTTGAATCACACCGAAACCAGGTATTACCTGAACAGAATTATGCCTGTATGGGGTTTAGGAGTCCTGGGGCAGTCTGGAAGTTTGTTTTGTTTTGGTAAATTCACTGTTAATTTTCATTGGTAGTTTAATTGTATAAGTTGCCTTTAATTCTCTTCTACCGTTAATTGCTTTTTGTGTCTACTTATCTTGTATGCAGTCTATACACATCCTTGTTATGTTCACGGGCTGACATGAGCTTTTAAAAAGAACTCTTCAATCTCTAGGTAAATGATACTGTCTTAGATTTGAGATATCATTCTGTTAGAAAATTCCATGAAACATCTTGCTCTAATGGGTTTGATTGTGCTGATGTTCAAATTATGCACTCTAAGTACACAGTGTTGCGGCATTTCAGGACCATGAAGTTTGGGCTTATTTGTTCTCTTTCAAAAGCTGTCTCAAGTACCTTTAATGAGTTGTGGGGAGTAGCAGTGATAAAAGACCAACATTGAAAATGTATATCAGAAGATATTATCATGTCTATTTCATAATATTGGGGCTGTAGCCTATTAATAATAATCATATTTGTATTAGGTAAAAATGGTTTATGCAGTTGATTGGTGTTTAGTTTACATTAAGATATGTTCAGAGTATTTCATAACAAATACTCTACTACTTTTACAAATGCCTCAAAAAGGTTGTGATGATGGTTGTTATAAAAATTCATATTTTTAATTTTTTATATATATCCTTATTGAACAGTTATTTCACAAAAAATGAGTCTGCTAAAGTCATTGAAACCTGGTTTATAAGTAAAGGTTTTGAAATTTTAAAGCTGAAGTGAAATCTGGTTGTCTCTTTTTATTTGTGTGTGAATTTTTTTGTTGCTAGTGGTAACTATAGAGAATTTTTTTTTCAAATAGCACCTTTTAATAACAATGGTCTCCCCAAATATACTGTGGCATAGCTTTAAACTTTATTAAGTCTGTCTCGGACTCCCCCTTCCTCTCCCTGAGTAAGTGGAAGAAAAGTTTGGCAGGCTCCATGCTGTGCACTTGATTGATGTCCAGAACATCTGAAGGACTTTTGTGTCCTGCCCGCTCTCCATGAGTGCATAATGTGTGAGTACTTAAAGAAGGCCAGCCCTTATCACATGTAATCTAGGCCTGAGAGCAGATCAACAGTGACAATCATATCCCGTAAGTAAGAGCACAGATCATCCTCTACATGCTTTAGACAAGTTGTGGGATATTTTTTCTCTCTTTTTACCCCTTCCCACTCACGGGGGACCTTGGCAGAGCAACGAAAGCAGAGAGAAGACGTGCTCAGAATAATGTGTCACTCCTTGGAGGGAGGAAGGGATTGTTTATTTGTAATGATGTGATGGTCTTTCACTGTGCAGCTGAAGGGAGCTTGGGCTGTTAATGACTAGTGATGTGGAAGATTGCAGATCAGAACGGGGTGGGGAGGCGGGAGGCAGCCCGAAGCAGCCTGAAGTTGTGGCATTTGTAAACTCCAAGTCAGGAATAAAGCTTTTTGTACACTTGAGTTCCGTTGTCTATTTTTTCTCCGGTAATGGAGTAACTTTTTATATCATTATGTAAGTGTATAGCTGAAAATGAGAAGGACAAAATGGATCAGCCAGTACAATTCTGAACACGTTTTTCTATCCTTTGCACAACTAGTATGAAAGTTTGAAAACTGTTTTACTGCAAAATTCTAGAGGATGGTAGGGACCTAAAATGCTACACATAGCTTCTAATAGGAACAAGGAAATAACAGTTGTTTTTATGTGCCTGTGTTTGAACAGAAGTTTAATTTAAAAGCAAATGTTGTTCCAAAAATATTAGCAGAAATCTTCAAGGATTAAAGAAAATAGCACTCACCTTATTTTTCTCATGAAGACTATTAAGGATACTGTTGCATTTTCTTATATAAAAGGAAGATATTCTTCACCTTATCTCAAAAACTTTACTAGTTTCTTTTGACTTGTAATCAGCTTCAAGAAGTAGTTGCAGTCATTTCACACGATGGAAACTGTTCAGACGCCCCTCCAGAAACCAAGGCGTTGCTTCCTGTGTATGTAGGATAAAACCAAAATCAAATTACGAGCTGTAAGGCCCTTCCTTCCCAACGTCTCCCAGTCTGCTTTTCTAGCCCAGTTTCTCTGCTCTCCAGGCATATCCGGTATCTCATGTTCTCTGCAAACATTGCTCTTTTTCTTGCTCATAAATGTCTGTACTGTCTGTTCTCTTTGCTTGGGATTCCTTTGCCCTCTCTTCACCCAGTGAATTCCTACTTATCTTTGAAGAGCTAGTTCAAATGCCTCTTCCCCACAAGTCCAATCCCCATCCCTGGCCAGAATTAATCTTTGTTTATGCACTGTACTTTCCACATTCCCTCAGCATAGCAGGCCGTCACTGTATTGCCTTGTCATTATTTGATTATATGTTTGTCTTCACCCATTACAGGGTAGGTTTTTTCCTAAAGGCAGGTACTGTTTAATGTTCTTGTATCCCATTCACTAGACACAGTCCCCCAAATACAGTTTAAAAAGCTGTATATATACATAAAATCATATATGTATGTATATACGGAGGGTTCTGTGTGGAAATAAGTCACAGATCGATATTGTTAAAAAGGTAGTCTCATACTTTAAAACTGTTTCATATATTTCTGCTTCAATTATATGATAATTTAATAAATGAAATAAAAATAAAGTTATTAAATAAATATTTGTCTTTCCGGGTATAATATGAACTTTAAAAATGTGTCCTTGTTTTAGTGATCACATTATTTATGACAGGAACAATTTGGCAAGTGTTACATTAAGGAAGATTATTGTTGATAAGGGTTTTTTGGTCAAGGGGCAGAAGAGTGATTAGCGAGAGTTGTCAGGAAATTGACCGTTTTCTGATGCCCTCCTATGTTCTGGGCATTGTATTCAGTAGTTTTTGTTCATTTACTTGTCTAATCCGTATAACAATTTTAACAGTTAGGTAATGAGCAGATTATAGACCAGAGAGTTTAAGCAATTTGCTCAAGATTATACAGATAGCACAGAGTCTCTCTCTACTTTACAACAGGGGCTCCGTCAACCTAGAATGAGTGGGTCTGTGTAAGAATTCTACAAATGATATATAGCAATGGCATGTCGTACTCATATTGGTAGTACTATCTGTAGTCTTCCTTTTCTCTTTCTTGCCCCTCGCACGTGTATATATTCAAATTGTGACCTTTCTTTTAATACTCTCTCAGAGCTTTCTTTGAAGCCTCATTTGGTGTGGATTTTAAGGTGAGTGCGCTAAATCACACGCAAATCTGGATTTTCTTTTTTTTTTTTGCTAAGTCAGATTTCTGATCTACATTATACGATTTTTTTAAAGGTCTTTTGAGCCTATTTGTCTGGAATCTAATTATGCATTTTATAGAACATCTCCTTCATTGTTGGCACGCAGCATATGTTAAAGGGAATTAATAGGGTTACCTCTTGAATTTCATAGTAGTATAAGTGAGAAGAAGAAATCTGTATTACCAAAAAGTTTGACTAAGTGGAAACCTCCCCTCACACTTCTATCAATAATTTTGACTTCTACTCACATAGTTGGAAGTTTAGGTTCAGAGACTCATCCTATATTCTGAAATCTTAAACCTTTTTTTTAAAAAAAATTCATTAAGCCAGTCCATGCTCAAAAGCCTTTTAGTTATTTATATAATATAGCCTAAACGTTGTAACCTGCATTCGGAGTCCGGCACAATCTGGTTCCACTCTGTCTAGCTTTCTCTCCAACCATTTACTAATAGGTGCTGTCTGTTCCAGTAAGATTTTTCTTCTCATGCTGTTGCACAAATGAAATATTTAATCCTACCTCTAGTCCTTGCTCACATAATCTCCTCTCTTTTCATCTCCTCTATCTCTGTATAAATTCAATTCATATTTTAGCATTCAGCTCTGCCTCCAAGTTTTGGCCCAGTCTAATCCATCCCTTACTCTGATTTTCTATCTTTATTCCATTTGAAGACACTTCATCTTAAAATAGGTTATTTTTTTTACTTAGTTCTCTATTACATATATATTACTTTTTCTGTGGTATTGTAAACTTCTTGAGTGCATGTACTTCAGCTAGCACATAGTACAAAATTAGAAATAGTTGCTGATATGGATTGCTTTGAACTGAATTAGGATTCTGGAGAGAGAGAAACTATTCTCTCTTTATGCTGTGAACCGTTTATGGATGCCCATATTGGGAAAGTATGAGCAACGAGAGCTGTCCACATTTTAGCTGTTCACTATTCGCCCTGGAGCTCAAGGCCAGGTTCCAGATTGGCAGTGGAGCCATGTTGTGATGTGGCCCTGAGCCAAATATAGAAGGTTTGAACAAGAGATTCAAGCAATAGAGCTGGATTTTTGTCTGGGGTTCACTTATGTTGCCCCTCTGTTCCTGATCAGTCTTATTCATTTTAGTATGCCTCAGTTTCCCTTCTTAGCTAAAGACTACCTCATTTAGCACCCCCAACTTATATTTTCCTGACAAGTAAGTTTCATGGATTCTGTGAAATGCAAAACGTGTAGTTTAAACTTAGGATATTCCAAAATTTTTTATGTGATTAAAAATACTATATTTCTGTTAAATTCCATCTCATGAAACTGAGTTGAGGGTGTTGGATTGATAGTAGTGTTGGTTAAATCCTAAAAAGCAATTGTTGAACTACTTTAAACTGGAGAATAGATTTGAATGCCACCTACTCGGGTAGTGCTGCGAGGTGCTGGTGTGTGTGTGGAGGGGTAGGCGTGTCTCTTAAAAAGGAGAAGCGAGCAGAGATTTTTTTTCCAAGAAAATAATTCTTAAAATTTCAAGTAAACACATTCTCATGCTACCTTAGATATAACCACGGAGCTATGTCTCTGCTCTCATAGTCATAAATCCTTTGTCATGCAAATGGATTAGGTTTAATAAGTACTTCTGTTTGTATCTGTCTGTGGTGATAGTGTAGTTTCTACACACACTGACAATTCATTTATGTTTCTTGCTGTTCTTTTATTATCGATAGTTCCCAGAGTAAAACCAATAGCCCTTTAAGATGTTCTTTAGTACTGGAAACGGTCACTCAGGATCTCATGGAAAATTAAAATATTACAAAATGTTCATAGTTTACATTGAGGCACAATTATAATTAACATCTAAAAAAATTGAATAACTTACCTTGGTTTTATTCACATAATAAAATTGGTTCAGTTCACAGTACTTCTTTTTTTTCTATATAGGAAACTTCAAACTATAGTCATTTCAAATTAATTAATTTAAGTGAGTAGCCTAACTGAAATATTCATTAAGGATGGCCTTTTACAAGTGACCCTTTTTTGTATCTGTGCATTTGATTCAAAGGCATTTGCCTCATTATTTAAATGTTGAGGTCATGTGAGAAAATGCCATAACATTTGGATGTGTTGCAATATTTCTATCATTTTATCAAAGAAAAAAAATTTATTTCTCCTTGTCTGTCTACAATTCCCACGGACTTACAATCCTTAGCAGAGAAAAGAAAAACCTTAGCAGAAGAAATAAGTAATTGCATGTCGGCAAAGCATAGGTGTGTGTCGCTCTGGAATCTCTCCACAGCTGCCCGGGAGGTGCGGGGACTTTGGCATGGCCAGTACAGAGCAAAGTTCCGCCTGTGCTGGCCCTTGTGTGGGCAGCTGGGTCAGGCTCCTTTCTTAAGAAAACAGTCTGGCTCGGGGTCCTCACCGCCCTTTGTTGTCCTCCCCACGAGGTGATCAGTTGAAGTCTCCGTGGTGACAGAACCAGTTTGTAACAGGCTTGTCTTTCACGGTCCTGTCTAGGGCTTGCTGCAGGCTTGCCGGAAGCTCTGACAAGAGTGGCAGCAGAGGAGACTCAGTTGAAAGAAGGAAAGGCAAGAAACAGGAGGCTTAAACAGGCGGGTCACATTGACGACTCTCCTGCTGCAATGGGTTGGCTGGACGAACTAAACTGGCAGCTTCACATTGCCTTGCTTATTCTTCTGTCTATGCACACGAGGGGTAAGAAGACCAGTGCCCCACAGTACAGTGCTGACAGGGGGCTCCGTTAATGGCTGGTTTCGTGGTTTTTATCACAGAAGGGAAAGTTCAGGGCAGAAGTTCAGTGGCTAAACATTTCCAACCCCCATCCTCCAACTGGTCTGTAATTTTACTACTTTCTGTATCATGGCAACGCTTTCTCGATAGTGTGTTAGAATAGTTTTAAAAGGGATGCAAAGTTTCTGTTTTCTCTAGCAATTAAGAATTAAGTGCAGTCTAGTTTGGAACTTTGAGTATGAAGTTGATTGTCAACATACGGTGACAGTTTATATGTGAAGAATTTAAGAAAACAAAAATTCTAATAAACTTGTTTTGATCATTTTAGTTTGAATACTGTTAGATTTTTTATACGTTAGCTAATTAACTTTGAAGTTCATTGTCATTTTTATATGGATGCATTGAGTAAATCTGTAGTTTTATAATGGCAATAATTGTAATTTGTGAATATGTCAGATGTTTATCCATATTTAAGAACAGGGGCTTGCTTAGTGATCATTTTGTCCAGCAGAATTATTCTTGTATACAGTTGACTAAAGGATGGCAATTTTAAAAAATTATTTTAACTAAAAGAGTAATTATAAAAGTAGGTGAGCTATTTTCAAGTTAGAAGAAAGGTAACTTCATGAATAGGAAACAATTATCTGTGACAGTGATTTGCAACAAGGGAGTCACAAGGTTGGAAATAAGGAAATAGTGGCTTTATAAAATTAAGCCAGGTGACAAGGGAATATGTATGAGATCAAAATGCATTTACAGTTCACCCTCATATACCTGTGAACGCATTTTATAGAACGAATTTGGCAATACTATTTATTTGGAAGCATGTATTACCAACTGGCATGTATTTTGATTGGCACTTAAAGATGAATGTTTTCATAATCTCAGAGTATTCCATGACACTATTTAGGTATTGTGGCTTGGCTCCATGAAAAGTGCTTTTAATTTCTGGTATAGATAAGTGTAACTCAAAAGGAATTTTGTGTATTGATGTGAAGGAACAACATGTAGTTCATTTACTTGGTTTGCTAGTTTGTTTTCCAAAAATTGTTATAATCTGGTACCTTCTAGAAGAGATAGAAAGACCTCAGGGAAACTTTCTTAAGAATGTTCCAGGAAACTCAAACATGACATATATGAGGTGAAATTCTTATTCCTCTACTCATGCTACTGCTGTTTCTTGATTTCCTAAGGGTAATTTTTCATTCTCTTTTAGCATTTTCCTTGAAACATATGAATACCTGAATTAATTATTGAGTTATGTCAGTCAAAAGTGAAAAGGCTGTATGTTACAGACTGAATCTTTGAATCATAAATGGTAGGATTAGATTACACCTTAAAATAGTATTGTGTAGTTGGTTTACTTTTCCAGTGAGAAGGTTGAAGCCCAGAGACATTCCCTGCTTTCTTCTACCAAGCGTAACCTTTTTAACTCCCTGTCCAGAGCCCTTTCACGTGAGTGCCTGTGTGCGTCTGTGTGTGTCTTTCAGTTTATTCTGTAGCATAGTGGTTAAGGGTATGAACTCCAGACCCAGAATGCCTGAGTTTGAATCTTAGCTCTACCACTTACTAGATGTGTAAACTCAAATGAGGTGTCTTATAGGTGCCTTGATTTTCTCAACTGTGAAATAGGCATAGTAATAATAACTAACCATAGGAATGATTTGATTATTAAATGAGTAAATACACATAAAGCATTTAGAATAGTAACTGGTGCATAGTATTGTCTGAAGTTTTGCTATTAGTATCATTAGTAATAATGCTAATCTATGCAGGAATAGGAGACAGTCAATCTGGAAATGTAAACTGAGACAAGATTTTAAAAGAATTCCATAGCTCATCTTAGTGTGATTAACGTACTGAATCCCAATTTATAGTCCCAGCTTTGTCACTAGTGAAATTTTAACTTTTTTTTTTTTGAGGAATTTCTCTACCTGTAGCCTTATAAAAAAATAAGTTTCATGTTTGTTTGTTTTTTATTTTGCCTGGATGAAAACAGAATGTGCTGTAGACAGGGACTATAAGCTCAATCAAGACTAAGCAACCTTGACTATAGAAGTTAAATATTCATTGATAACTTGTAATGCTTTATGATTATTAATTCTACATGTACTTCAGTGAGAATGATTATCACAAAGATAGGTAAATATGAAGCACAGACAAAGGAAGTGGTCATGACTTCTTAAGTGAATGGCAAAGCCAAGATTAATGTACTGAGACCTTAAATACTCATTTAAAGTGAATGTGTTTCAAAATGACAACTTGAGACATTTGGAGAGTCTGTGCTTCAGGCTAATACAAATATTTAGTTATTTAAGTATATGGAAACCTAAAAGTTCTATATGGAAGGAATACGTACAGTATTCCAATTCTACTTTAAATGGTACAAGGCTCTGCAAAGTCACAATAAGTGGAAAGGAGAACGCTTCACACGTGGAACAGAGTAGCTAAGGTGGCCTGTGGGCGGGGGTGGGGGGTGGGGGGTGGTGTGGTGTGGTGTGATTCATCAACCTAAATCTTATCATTGCTTATATCTTATCTTCAGTGTTTTACTTGAAAAGACACAGGCTTAGAAAAAGGGAAGCAAGGGTACATCTTGGTAGGTTTTGAACTTTGTGTTTTTTATATTGGCACATTGTGGTTTCTTCAGGAATGCATTTTTTAAAACTCGGGATCGTGAAATGTGGAAATGCCTTCTTCTAAAACTGAAAATATGACCTGTAATGGTGAAAATCTGTAGTGTTCATTTCTACTTCAAATGTAGTATTTTAAAGATTGAGCTATTGATACTACCTTGCCCCTTTATTCTCAAAACACAGTGGAGAATTACAGGCAATACTAATGAATATAGTGCAATGTGTAAACAGTATTGAGGCATCATTTTGGTCACTACCATTCTTCTTAAGTTCTGCCAAAGGAATTTAGTGAGGTTATAAAGGTGATAGATTGACAGACCTAAAAACTAAAGGACTCTTTCTGTTTGTTGTTCTAACACATTGGTGGCAACAATGTGCCCTTCCTGACGTGGATGGGCCTCATGCTCTGGCATTTTAAAAGGTGAGATTTTATTTAGCTTCTTGTTAAATGTATATGTGAAAATTTCCACAGCACCCTGCCCTACTGTAAAATCAAGGTAATAGATTATTACAGCAATTAGAATAAAATAAAAATTGGCAGGCAACTTTTGTTCTTTAGGAGTAATTCTATATCAACAAAGAGTTCCCGGAAAAAAAGGCGAGATAGGAAGTAGGAATTAGCTCTTTTGGAATACAGGAAAATCCCTAAACCCAATGAACAAAAGCAGGTCCCAGTCTCCGTGGCCCCTGCAGTTTTATGTAACCCAGATTTTACATCCTGCTTCTTCATTGCCAGGTCATATTCCATAGGTTTCCTATTGTAATATTTGTGTTTGATCTGGTTGACACTAATTTAAATTTTTTTAAAAATCTGTTAAGTTTTTTCACTAGAATTAAGGCAGATAGGAAATGCAGTAACAGGAGAATAACAAACATGGCTGTGAATGTGTAGTTTCAAAATTAAAATGGTGATATTGCTCTAGGGTGTCAATTTTTGGTAATTTTTTTAAAAAAATTTATTATATTTATTTTTGGCTGCGTTGGGTCTTCGTTGATGCGTGCGGGCTTTCTCTAGTTGCAGCGAGGAGGAGTTACTCTTTATTGCGGTGCACAGGTTTCTCGTTGCGGTGGCTTCTCTTGTTGCGGAGCACAGGCTCTAGGTGCGCGGGCTTCGGTAGTTGTGGCTTGCGGGCTCAGTAGTTGTGGCTCACGGGCTCTAGAGTGTAGGCTCAGTAGCTGTGGCACACGGGCTTAGTTGCTCTGCGGCATGTGGGATCTTCCCGGACCAGGGCTCGAACCTGTGTCCCCTGCGTTGGCAGGCGGATTCTTAACCACTGTGCCACCAGGGAAGACCTTTGGTAATTTTTTTTTTTTTTTTTTTTGCGGTACGCGGGCCTCTCACTGTTGTGGCCTCTCCCGTTGCGGAGCACAGGCTCCGGACGCGCAGGCTCAGAGGCCATGGCTCACGGGCCTAGCCGCTCCGCGGCATGTGGGATCTTCCCGGACCGGGGCACGAACCCGCGTCCCCTGCATTGGCAGGCGGACTCTCAACCACTGCGCCATCAGGGAAGCCCTGGTAATATTTTTAAGTGGAAATGATCCTCGTTACCATATGGCAAAATATAGTGAAAATCTGCACTGTTAGACGGACACAGCTGTTAAATGCATAAATGTGGTTCTGTGTTTAAAATGTTTTCTACTACAGCTCTTTTGTGACACTTCCAACAGTTAATCTCTGGCTGTTAATTGGCAGTAACTGCATGCTGTGGTGAGCATCACAGATGTAAGAAATTTGACCTGTGGTAATTTACCTGGAAGGAAAGTGGCTAAATTATAGTTCTCACCTTAAATTCTGCAGAGTAGATTGGATAAGAGACATTCACGTAACTATTGAGTGCAAACTCACATTATCTGGTTTTACCTTTTGTTATGAGAAGTTATCCTCTTTGAATATGTAGTGGTGGCAACCATGTATGTAAAGCATACATATCTCTCAATATCTGTGCATAGATAATTTAATCTTTAAATTACAAATACTTGAAGGCTTCTGGAAGAATCATAGTATTAGAAAGATCAGAGTAATTCACATTCGTTTTTATTTTTGTTTTTTTTTTGGTCTATGAGTCAATTGAATATGAAATAACATTTTACCACTCTTCTATTGACTTAGAACTGCCAGGAACAAATTTGTGAATATGTTTTTTCCCCTAACTTTCCAAATGTGGATTTATTTTTAGAACTCATACAGGACATTGGGCAAATCTTTAAGTAAGACAAAGTACTGACAATTAAAATCAGCTAAATTGTCTATCAAGCTTTCTTATGCTACATTTTAGGTTTAGATGGACCCTTTTGGTCTTGATTATTATATTCTCTTCTATCTGTAAAACAGTTACTCTGCCATCGTAATCGATGTGTGTGTGTGTGTGTGTGTGTGTGTGTGTAACTATTCTTATTAAAATATCTACCTACGATTTTGTGACTATGAGCTCAGAATAACCTCGTTCTTATTTCTAGGCCCCAGCACTTTTCCTGTAACACTGGAGAATCTGGGGCTTTTGGATTAACTGATTTCTTGCTTGATGTCATCTCTGTTGCATTCCTTCCATAATTAGTTAACTTCCATATTAATTCATAATGTGTATAAAATCACATTGTTAGTATTGATATTTTTTGGGCAAAAGAACAGAAACTTAAGTAGAGGAAGAAGTCGAATGAAGACATAAAGAAAAGCTAAAGGAAACACAGGCCCCGTGGGACCCAGAGGACATTCCCTTCTTCCCTCTGGATGTCTTTTCCCTTTTTTCTGTTTAAAGGTCTTTAGCAGACACTCCTTGCGTTGTAAAATCCAGACCTTTCTACGGCCTTCCAGGCTTGGCATCAGCGAGGCCCTGGCTCACCTCACTGCTCAGCGGTTATCAAGCCTTTCCTGTCCAGAATGATCCAAACTCCTCTCTCCTCAGGTGTTTCACACATGCTCTTTCCACAGCCTGGAAAGTTCTTTGCTTTTCTACTCTGCTTATCCATTTGCTTAAATGTCACTAAGTTAACTTTTCCTTAACAATCCAGATTAAATGAGATCCCCTTCATATAATCCCTCATTGTAAGTTTTATTTCTCTTGTATGGTACGTATCATGATGTATCATTATACCTGTCACTCTCCTGCTGGAAGCTCACCTTCTTAGAGGAAAGACCACACCCATTTTATTTATTGCTGAATCCCCAGTGCATAGCACAATACTTGGCATATAGAGGAGTCTGCCTCCTTAGACATACTCATTATTTTACACACGACCCAAAGTAGTGTCTGCATTTCCTGATATTCCAAGACCTTTTTTGCTTAGCTCTCCAGAGTTAACTGATAAATGTTTCACTGTTTCTTATTTTTAACTTTCTGGAGAGAGAATTTGATTGACTGCTGACCCTAACAATGATGGAATGTAACCCAGGTGGGATGTGTAGTCACTCAATACCAAGATGGTCATCAGACAATAACAGATAATAATAACAGTGGGCAGTGGAAGTTTTTTCTAGAAGAGGTTTTGGGTTAGGTTGATAATCAGAAACGTCTAGTATAGCTGCTACTGTCATTAATAATAGCAATATGAATACTTCTAGTATTCCTTTGTTTATAATGAATTCCTGTTGGCTACTAAGTGACTTATTAGCTATATGTGTAGAAAAATTATAAAAAACACTTTATTTTTACGTGAACTTTGGTATCCAGGAAATGTTACTACCAGAATTATAGTAATATATTTCTGTAGTTTCTATAGAATTATTTTAATAGTAAATGGAGGGGTATGATTTTTGTTGTTGTTGTTGTTCTTTAAAAAAAAGATGCTGAAGAAATTCAAGATATCAAGTGGTGGCAAAAAATAACATACGAAACAAGTAGTGTACTCTCTTGGCAGACTTCAGTTTTGTCGTATTGTTACATACAACTTTTACTCCTTTATTGAAACAGTAGTTGCAAACCTTATGTCTCACAAAGAACATCTCATAAATTTTGCATTATGATCCCTAAAAGGCCACAAGTTTGTGGCTAGCAGTATACATCTTTCATTTGATCAAATTCTGGGAACTTGAGTGTCTGAAACTATGCTTTTGATCCCTTCTGGAGTCCAGAGGAGAATGAACGTACATATCGAATTCACTTTTTAGAAACCTCTTGAGTACACGCAGAAAACTGGCTTTGGTGCATAGGTTTTTACTGCCTGAGAGTATCCTGTGGTCATAATGTGGGAACATAATGTCCCCATATTCGACTTGGTATCTTCACAGTTTTAATGGGAGTTTTCCAGGTAAGGAATCAGTTTTGCATCAATTTGGAACTTTTGTGATATGAGAACTGCATTGATATCAGCCAAGTGTGAGACAATTTAATATAATAAGGCATCTTAACATTTTTTGTGGTTATTTCTGTTTTCCTTTAACTATAAACTATGCCAAGGCCAATAGTATACAGCATCAGAAAATGTGAGGCCAGGTTTGTTTTATAAACTTTGTATGAAATTATCTTTCTGTTACTATGTTTGTAGAAATATTCATGATCAAACTATGTCTTTGCTAAAATGTTTACCTTTATTTTGATTTCTCTAAAAGAAAACTTTAGACAATATTTTTCAAATCTGAAAAAATAATAACCTGCCAATTGTAATCGTGTGTACTTAAAATGATAATGCACTCTTTTATGGAGCTAAATCTCAACTGAATGTTTGTCTTGGTTAGAGTTAACATGCTCAATTGTTTATTGCTTTTGAATTCCATTATGCTTTTCATGTTTCTGTTTTGCAAAAAGAAAAAGGTTAATGTAAGAGTAATATGCTATATTTGCCCTTTAACTATTAGCTCATTTAAGTCAGGGAATGGGCAGCAGTTCATTGGAGGAATATTTGAGTGGCTCTGAGTTTAATTTAGGCTCTGAAATCAGCTGAGTTATTGAGAACTGTGCAGTGACCTGGAAAACAACAGAAAAAGTGTTTCATTGTGACATGGTAACAGAAGTATAGATGCCACTTAATTGAGGCTCCTAAACAAATTGCCTTTTTACTTCCATACTTTCTTGTACATATGATACATATCCACACACGTTTTTTATATGTATGTTTTCATAGGATTATGACAGTTTATTGAAATTGGAGAATATCACTAAATATTTCCTACTTAATTTCCTATGCCCTGGGTGAAAACATGTTCAAATTGGGGAATGGGTTTAAATGAAAAGGACCCTCATGCTAAATCACATGATTTTACAGGCATAAGACATTCTTGGGCATTTTTGGAGATTGTTTTTTGACTGGATTTTTAAAATATACACTAAACAGTTTATTCATAACATGCATTTTAATAGCTATTATGAATATTGTTAATCTACCCTACTTAACCTCTTATAGTGAAAAATATAAAAATTTTCTGTCTTTTTTTGTTAAGTAGACTTAATGACAAACATCTTGCAAATTAGATTTTCATATATTTCATCTCTTTCTTATGCTCAATTTAATCTATCAAAGCCACACATTGTAGAAGACATCTGGTATTGAGCTTAAGCAGCTGGGTTTCATTTGTAAAGGTTTTGAGCAAAGTTTGGTGCTTGCCAACAATAATATAGCCGTTGGCCAATGTGTTTTCTTTGTGGCAGCTTGGTGCACTGTGGCAGGAGAGACCAGAATTCAGGATCAGTTGATTTTCCTCCTCTTTCTGGCTTCACTGGAGGGACTTGAGGATTTTATGCAGATGTTCCTGTGAGGCTGAGTGAGGGTTTGCTGCAATGGCTATTGAAGGGGAATCAATTGACAAGCCGTGTGTAATCAACACTGATCCATCTGAGAAACAAGAAGTCTGCAGTTTTCCTCACAGCATGGTTCAGTGTATTTCCTACATCACAGTCATCATAGGTCACTTTAAAGATGCAGTTCCCTATACCCCATCCCAAATCTACTAAACCAAGTCTTTGGGACCTGAGCCCAGAAAGCTGCAGTTGATTAAGCTACCCCAAGGGATTTGGTACACACGGGATTAGAGTTAATAAATTTCAGTTCATTCTTTACCTGCAGGCAGAACCTCTAACCCCCTTTTTCTGACCAAAAGAAGAACCTATTTTATTAATGGTATTTAAAAGGAATTGTCAGAAGTTTTTTCAAAAGTAACTTACCCACATATCTGGTTTAGATGTCCTTTCATAAAATATTACATTAGTATGACCTGTTGTTTAATGAAACAGTTGTCCTAGCATTATTAAAATATTGCCACTAATGATAAAGAAGGGGTCATAAGTCTTAATTTACTTGGAACAATCCAAATCTGGAGTGAAGGATTTCTTGCAGAGTGAAACAAGAAAGTGAATCCCAAATTTCCCATCTCTTTCTCAGGTACATTAATTAAGTAATTTCTGTATCCAGCTTGTCATTGGACACCTGGTAGGCTCTTGGAAATCTTTTCAGAGTTTGGCTCTATCAGCTACCCTCAGAAAGCACCATACTCCTGAGCCCTGCACCCACCTCCAATTATATTCAACATGTTATTCCCAATGCAAGTAGTTTGTCTTTGTAGCTATATAGGCAGTTTTGGTGACTGTTCTGAAATAAACCAAGTCATAACTCGCTTCTTTGCTTCTGCTGGAAAAGTTCTATGCCAGAATTCTTACCTAGTTTGGTATTCTTGTTTTACTGGTCCTGAGTCCAGAATTGAGTTTTCCAGACAAACACTTAATGAGTTCCAGGGCAATATGGAAACATACCCAGGGAATGTGTGGTCTGAAGTGAGGATTGCCTCTTTGGAAGTTAATAGGGTAGTGACTGTCTGTTGTTGTAATGTCATTAAATGGAAATGTACTTTTTACCTTATCTTGCTTTGGAAATTAGCACTCAAGATAGTCACTTCTTTAGAAAGTTCCTGCATTCCCTCAGGAACTTGATTTAAAACACACACACACACACACACACACACACACACACACACACAGAAAATATAGCGTTAAAAGAGGGTAAGAGAAGGGGCAGTCTAAGTGCTTGAGATTGTCTTGTTTCATGATCCATGTCATGCATGGGCTACATCTGAAGTTTTTTAAAGTTTCTGGAGGAAGCTCAGCAATGCAGCTGTCTCTAATGTACTGTGAACCTTGAAAAGGAATTTCCTTTCAAGTAAGAGCGGAAGTAGTTTGTGTGTGGGATGATGCAGCGGAGGGTTTTCTTCAACAGAAAATAAAGTGCCATTATATAAACAAACATCTGCACAACCTAAAGTACGCCCAGTAAAAATAAATTACTGCAGGCACCTACACTCCTATTTGAGCAAGACCCAGTTAATTCTAATGATCTGCTTGTGTTTTCTTATTTTCACAAGGGAGGAAACAGGGGCACACAGTTGTTAGGTGACTTGTCTAAAGTCTCACTATTACTTCTAGTGGCAGAACCAGAACTTGGGATTCCAGAGTTTTTGTTCTTGTTCTTTGAAGAATTACATTTAAATTTGACTTGAGGATTGCTATAATATTTAGGCAGAATGTTTGGAAAGCCGGAGTCTTTGCCACGTGAACATTTTATTTAAGAGACAAATTACAAAAACACACTACCACCGCCACCAGAAATGAATATTCCAGTGTATGAATAAGCTCAGAGCTGATAACTTTGCTTCTATTTTCCCATTTACTATAATACGTACTAGTTTGTAAAAAAGTACTGTATATTCAAGCACATTTAGGCTGTCATAATTTAGTGCTCACGGGAATGCCACTTATATGCAGTTTCTTCTGAGCCACAGTACCTCACCATCTGAGGTGAGGAGAAGGTAAAATCAGGAACACAATTGAGTTATTTTCTAGGAAAAAAAAATTACATCTTGCCTTGAAGAATGGGGCATCCTTCCCGTTTTTGCCTCTTCCTGATTTCCTGCAAATGTTAATCTAAAGAGATTGCTTGTAAAATATCCTGAGTAGCTATGACTGCAAATGAGCAATGTGATACGCAGCTTTACCCCTTAAGAGTGAGTGCCCGCACCTCTCCATGTTTATTTCTTAATGCTAAAATTACAAGGTCATCGTTCCTTCCCATTGTAGGATATCACTTGCACAGGGATCCTTTAGATTTACACGTTGTGTTTTACGGTTTTGAAAAGTTGCTGCAGAATATTTTAGAATAATTGATGAACTGTCTTCACCAGGTAAAACTTCTGTGGTGTTTATCCTAATTTTTCTACCTCTCCATTGACTAGTTTTTCAGTAACTCTGAATCCATGCTGTGATTTTGCAAACCGAGTGTGAGAATACTTGGTCCTTTGTTTTGGGGCTTTGTTTTGGGTTTTGTATTTGCTTTTTAAGGAGTTTGAAATTTCTGCTGAGGATTTCATATCCCCTATTTTTACTTACAAGATAAATGAGCAAAATTACCCATCCACCCAAAAAAAGTTCTATAATGTTTTATTTCTTAGTCTAGACTTTTTGTTTATTATTCCTGTGGCTTTCAGTGAATCATTACCTTATTATTTACAAAATAATCAAAATGGTCTAGGGGTTAAAAAGAAAGCAGCATTCTTATAGTTACATGAAATACTAGTCATCTAATAGACAATAACTGACGTATTTTGTTTGTGATTTTATAATTCACAAATCCAAGGATACAAATGTCAGCGTTGTTATCCTTTCACTTGTAAATGCCCGCATTTGTAGATGTTCAGCACAGAGCAAGTTAGGTATACTTGCTCTTCTAGATATAAAAACTTACTATGGTTTTACAGTTTAATAGCTATAGTAATTAAAATAGTGTGGTGTGGCCTAGGGTAGCTGTAGACTTATATGGAACATGGTAGAGAATCATATATATAAGGAAGTAATGTGTCAGAGGGGACATTGGAGATCAGTGGGCAAAAGTGGACTGTTTGGAAACCTCACTTCATACCATGTATAAAATCATCTCCAAGTATATCAGAAAGCTAAAGGTAAAATTCAAAAAGTGAAAGTGTTTAGAAGAAAATAATAATAGCTAATGTTCCATGTATTGTTCTAAACAGTTTACTAACTCATTTAAATGCCACACAGCATGAGATAGGTGCTTTTGTTCCCCCTATCCTATAAATGAGGAAGCAGGTTCAGAGAAGTTAAATAATTTGTTTCAGATTACAAAGTAATACACGGTAAAATCTAGATTCAAATCAAGACAGCTTGGTTCTTGTGTCCATTCCATTAGTAGCTATACAATACCACATCTCTTCGAGTAGAATGTTTGTATAGCTTAAAGTTAAAAAAAAGTTGCAAAAAACACAGATCATAAAGAAATGATTTTAGAATTTCTTAACAGTAAAATTAATAATAGTTCAACAAAGCAAATAACAAACAAGCAAAAGGATAGCTCACATGCTTGTAAAGCATGTTACAAGACATGTAACTGAGGAATATTTAATATCAATTATATATAAAGAATGTCTTCAATAATGAGAGAAATACAAAATGTCAGAATACACGAACAGGCCGTTAACAGAGAAGATGGAAATATAGGAAAAGAAACTAAATAAATAGAGAAATGCAAGTTAAAGTAATATGAGCTACCAACTTATAGTCAAGAAATAGGCAAAATAACTCTGAGGTTATCAAGTCTAGGCAAGGATGTGGAGAAATGGGAACCCTTAACCACTGTTAGCTGGAACCTAAGTTGCTTCTACCATATGAAAATTCATACACGATTTTTACATCTAAATAGTAATTATATAGAAATATTCATAAGGTTAAGCAATAGTTTCTTAGATACGATGCCAAAAGCACAAGCAACAAAATAATAAAATGGATCATCAAATAAAAATACATCACCAAGAAAGTGAAAAAAGAGCCCACAGAATGGGAGAAAACATTTGCAAATCATATATCCGATAATGGACTTGAATCCAGTTATATAAAGAACTCTTAAAAATCAATAATAAAAAGATAACCCCTTTTAAAAATGGGCAAGGATTTGGACAGACATTTCTCCAAAGAATATATACAGGTGACCAGTGATCGTACGAAAAGGTGCTCAACATCATTAGCTATCGGTAAAATTCAAATCTAAACCACGAGATACTAGTTCACCCACTAGGACGGCTACAATCAAAAAGATAATAACCAGTGTTGGTAAGGATGTGGGGGAATTGAAACCCTCATACACTACTTCTGGAAATAATGGTGTAGCCACTTTGGAAAACAGTCTGGCAGTTCCTAACACTGTTAAGCGTTCAGTTACCATATGCCCCAGAAGTTTCACTCCTGGGTGTCTACCCAAGAGAAATGAGAACCTAATGTCCCCAAAACGCTTGTACACACATGTTCACAGCAGCGTTACTCATAATAGCCAAAAAGTGGAAAAAACCCAAATGTCCACCAGCTGATGAATGGATAAACAAAATGTTGTATATCTATATAATAGAACATTCTTTGGCAATAAAAAGGAATGAAGGACTGATACTTGCTATATAACATGAATAAACTTTGAAAGCAGTATTGCTTCATGAAAGAAGCCAGATGCAAAGACCACATGTCTTATTCCATTTATGTGAAAAGTCTGGAAGGTAAAACTATACAGACAGAAAGCAGGTCAGTAGCCCCAAGTTGCCAGGGGTGGGAGGCTGTGCGCAGGAATGGGGAGTGACTCCTAGGGTTATGGGGCTTGTCTGGGGGGTTATGAAAATGTTCTGACATTACATTATGATATGATTGCAAAACTCTGTACATAAACTAAAAAGGATTGAAGTGAGCACGTGAAATGGGTCAATTTTATGGCATGTGAATTATATTTCTATAAAGCTCCTAAAATATTAATAGGAGTAGATAAGAAGCCAATTTAGGATAGTGGGGAATATGCGAGGAGAAGGGATTGGTCCTCATTTGGCTCCATTCTATAATATTTTGTTCCTTAATGATAAAAAAAATCCCTTAAAATTTTATAAAAAAGAGTTGTGAGAACCTAGTATTCTCTTTTTTTGGTATATTTGTAGAATTTTATATAATACAAGATATGACCCAAAACAAAATCGAGGACATATCCACACCCCTATCCCCCTTTCAGCTAGAAAGCATTATGGGTTTTCCTTTCCTCTAATAATTGAAGACTTTGATTCCAGAAAAGGTTCTCTACAAATGAAATACTGAATTCGGGCTCCTGTATTGACTGTTACTTGCTATTTCTGCTATCAACTATAATAGTATATTACTTCTGAAGTCAGAATTTTAGTGAGGCAGCTTTGTTATTTTATTAGTTGGTTTATGAGAAAAATTCCTTGTGATTAGGAGTTACCACTGGTTCTGGTTAAAATCAGATCATTTTTCCTTTGTTAAAAATTTAGCAGAGTAGCCCGCCTGCAACCTCGCTTGTTCAATTAAGGGGAAAAGATATCTTCTTGGGACAGCTGCTGTTCATAATTCTGCATCTGGGCCTTGTGAGAATCTGTTAATTTGCCTATGGATCTTTATCATGAACTCTCCCTACACCGATTAAAAGATTGTCTCGGGGACAGAGAGCATGGCTATAGGCTAGGAGGGCTCCTTCCTGAATCAGAGGCACCCACTGCTTTTCTACTTGTTATTATAGCAGAAATGCCTTTCCTGTAGAGTAGTTGGGAAATTGCCCGCACTGACAAGCCCTTGTCAGATAGAAGAAGCTCATAGTCATAATAAAAACATTTTTTCCCCAGAATATTGTTTCGTGCTTCTCCCACTCAGGGCCATGGCCATCATCAGGACGGGAAAATGACCCCAGGGCCTTGAGATTTGTACACCAGAGTATGAGTAACAAGGGATGCTAAAGCTGATTCAGGGTCAGCTGGACTGTGGTTGTGACAGCATACAAATACAGTTGCCCCGCAGAGCACAGGTTAAGTAAGAGTTCTTTCATTTAACTCTAGAACCTATAAACATAAAGTGATTGGAATAGTTCACACAAAATCAGAGGATGAGAAAATGTGTAGAGCCAGAAGTTGGTGTAGGGAGCTGAATGGCCCCCCAAAGCTAGATTGTTACTAGATAGTGGTTTTCAAATTGTGGTCCCTGCATCAGCATGACATGGGAACCTGTTGGAAATATACATTCTTGTGTCCCAACCCAGATCTACTGAATCAAAAACTCCAGGGAGTGAGTCCAGAAAACTGTTTTAACAAGCCCTCCAGGTGATACTGGTGTGCGGCTGAAGTTTGAGAACTCTGGACTAAGTTATGTTGCTTCGTGAGTAAGTTTGAACTTTATCCCACAGGCATTGGAAATTCATGGAAGATTCGTTAGCAGAGTTATGGAGTGATTAGTGATTGAGTTAGATAGTGGAGTCTTCTGCCATATTTTTCTGGTTAAGGAATTTTGGTTTAGGAAAATATAAAAATGCCACCACTTCTAGCTATCTGATTTAATCCATACGTTTCAGAAGTATATATTAGTTTGTAGTTTCTTATGATTAAATATGAGTTGTTTAAAGACTTAATAGAACTTTGGAAGTTTCAACCTTAAGGGGTTTTTATTCACTATAAATTATAAAATGATGCTTGATTTTGTATGCCGTTTTGTTCCCTAAACTTAAAACATTTTGCAGTTTTAATAGGACCTAGGTGTACCCCTAAATCCTGAAAACATTCTCCAAATAATGTTAGAAAACGTCTGAGGGCATTTCCCAGGCCACTTTACTGTGTAATTTCTTCCCCGAGTATGTTTTGCATTTTGAATGTTTTCATTTCTCCTCTTAATCTTGTTATGCATCAGTAACACGTGACGTGCTGGCATCTTCTGGAATAGCACATTTGTTCCAAGTGAGAAGCACTAGGTTCAGAGAATCTAGTCGGCCAAAAAGCTTACCCGACGGAAACCTGTACTGAATCTAAAACTAATGTGCTCACATTTTCCATCAGAATTAAAATGGAATGAAGCCAGCAGAGCCCTATGAGAAGTTTGCTGGCCTCTGCCCTGCGTGAACAGCATTAACCACCGTTTAGCCCTGTGGCTAACAGACAACATGTTGAAAAGATCTTTTACTTGTAAGTGTGACATGGGGCTGACTGCACAGATCTGATTATATCACCCCTCTCCTTAAGAGTCTTTTAAGATTTAGGATTCACTACAATGATTTTACTTCCAGATGATCTTAGTTTTATGTTAAATGGAATGTTGTTATTAAAATGCAGTAAGATGGGAAGGGGGAAGCAAGGGGGAGGGATACATTTTAGGATTCGCATATACACACTACTAATATGTAAAATAGATAAACAATACAGACCTACTGTATAGCACAGGGAACTATGTTCAGTAACTTGTAATAACCTATAATGGAAAAGAATCTGAAAAAGATATATATATATATATATATATATATATGTATGCATATAAAATGAATCACTTCGCTATACACCTGAAACATTGTAAATCAACTATACTTCAGTAAAAAAAAAAGAAAATGCAGTAAGCATTTTTACTCTTTAACGACCTAATTCTATAAATATCCTAGAGCATATTATACTCGGATCTTGTCCAAGAGTTAACTGTTTGGGAAAAGGCAGGAGCCTTTTCTGATGGGTATCAAAATAATTTAATTTTAATTGTTGCCCTGCCACTACATACTTATGTGACTTTGGACATAATCGTCAGTGTCTCGGAGGATGAGGTGACATATTGAAATAGTTTGTATGAGAAGTTGGTTTGGAGCACAGATACTGTGTTTTTAAAATAAACATAGAATGACTTGGAGAAACCATTCATTTATTCCTTAATTTAACATACTTTAATTATGCACCTACTATCTTCCAGTGTTGTAATATGCCCTAAGGGTTCAAGGAAAATACTCCCTGGTCACATCCTGGGAAGGAGACAGACAAATACAAAGAATACTTTGGGAATAGGTAGGTGTGCATCTGACTTAAAAGGAGGTATCTATTTCTGCTTTGTAAATAAGATGGTGTATACCAGCTTTTTCATTTTCCACATATATGCGTTAATATACGAAATTGGTATAGACCATCTTATTTACAAAGCAGAAATAGAGACACAGACGTAGAGATCAAAGGTATGGATACCAAGGGGAAAGGGGGGGGGTGGGATGAATTGGGAGATTGGAATTGACATATATACGCTATCGATACTATGTATAAAATAGATAACTAATGAGAACCTACTGTATAGCACAGGGAACTCTCTCTACTCAGTGCTCTGTGGTGACCCAAATGGGAAGGCAGTCCAAAAAAGAGGGGATATATGTATACGTATAGCTGATTCACTTCGCTGTACAGTAGAAATTAACACAACATTGTAAAGCAACTATACGCCACTAAAATTTTTTTAAAAAGGAGGTGTCAACTGAGTTGGCAATTAAAGGCTGATAAGGAATTATCTGGGCAAATAAGCTAGATAGGTAGAGGGACCAACCTGAGCCCAATCCCAGAGAGACCTGAGAGAGTGTGGTGTAGCCAGAGGACCGAGTTTAGTATAACTGCAGAGTTGGAGGTGAGGTGGCTAATTTGAGATTGTAAGCAGGGGACAGGAGATAAAGTTCTGTGTGGACCCAGGATGCGGAGATCCACGACTGGCTTTTACAAGTCGCATAATCATACTTCCCACGGTTTTCCCTTTTGGTTAATGGCAATTCCATCCTTGTAGTTGATTAGGACAAAACTCTTGGCATTATCCTTATCTCTTCTTTACCTCTCACATAGTACATATAGTCCATTAGAGAATTATTCCAACACTGTCTATATTGGGCCCCCGTGTACTCCACTTCAGAATCCTCATGGAACCACCCCTCACTGCTGTCACAGGTGCGGCAAACAGTTCCATGAAGGCATTGCCCCGCATTGCATAGGTGGAACTGGATACTCTCCCACCTCTTGGCCTCTTGCCTTGCGGCCTCTTTGGTGCATCATATAGAGCTCTGGCAGGAAGTCTGCTCACACACAACTTGCAAGGAAGGGCCAGACATGACCAGTACAGGTTAGGAGCTGAGCCAGGATGGCTATACTGAGGCTCAGGTCATGATACCTCTAGTGGAGTGAGCTAGATAACTCATTCCTCAAATTGCCACTTTTTTTCTTCCCTGTTTCACAGCCCTGGTCATGCACTCCTGATTCCTGGGATGACATTCCCAGTAAACTACCTGTTTGCAAGCAGTTGTCTTAGGCTCTACTTTCCTGGAAATTCAGGCTCTGACAGTCAGTACCTTCAAAACCCATCTTGAATCTGACCACTTCTCGTCACCTCCACACTGCCAGCCATGTTCCAACCACAGTCAGTGCCTGCCTGAATTACCGTAACCATCTACTAACTGCTCTCTGTTTTTACTTTTGTCCTTTATAGTCTATCCTTGGCACAGCGACCAGAGGAGAAGTTCCCACAGGGCCCTCTAGGATCTGTCCCTCTTTCTTCTCCAACCTCGCCTCCTACTACTGTCCTCTTGCTGGACAAACTGGTGCCTGTTGCTCCGCAAGGCCTCCAGGTACACTTTCACCTCAGGACTCTTGCCTACTCTTTCTTCTGTCGGAACATTTCCATTCCGTAGCTCACTCTCTTCACCTTTCCCTTCCCCGAAATGACTTCTGCAGTGAGGAAATTCTGACCTTTTTAAAATAACAACCACTCCCAACCTCTTCTGTCTCCCTTCCCTGCTTTATTTCTCTCCATTGCACTTAACGTAATGAATATGCTTCCATGTTTATTTTGCTTCTTATCTCTTTTCTCCAGTAACTGTAAGCTTTGTCAGGCAGGGAATTGTGTCTTTTTCTTTCCACTGCTACATCCTTGGACCTACAACAGAGCCTGGTACCTGGTAGGTGCTCCCAAATAATGTTTGAGTTAAGCAAGTAAATGAACATGTATGTTAGAAAATGTAATTATGGGTACAGTATAAGATGGTTGGAGGAAGGTAGGGCTAGAGAGCACAGACTGGAGCTTATTGCAGACAACCAGGTAAGAAATGATGAGGGGCTACATTTAGCATCTTTTAACAGTATCAGTAGAGAGTTAAGGAATGATTACAGAAAAATTTAGAAGATTAAAATGATTGTGTTGTTGATGGGTTGAGTATAATGGATATGAGAGAGGGAGGCATCTAGGAAGATTCTCAGGTTTCTCTTTGGCAGCTGGGTAGATGGTGGGTATGTTCATCAGAGAGACACTGAAGACAGGGCAGGTGTAGAAAGAGCAAGGATAGGCTGGAGAGTCTTCAGGAAGTAGGAGGGAAGACTTCATATTTAAATATGTTGAGTTTGGTATCAGCAAGACGTCTTAGCATGAAATGATAGAGACCCCATAGTTAGTTGAATATAGAGGACTAGAGCTCAGAAAAGGGTACTTGGGGGTTGACTACTGCCTAGTAAGGGAATTGTGCCCTGAAGTTCGCCTTACAAATATCAAACAAGGAAAAAAACCATGTATTACTCCATGTTCCCATAGGACCATAGCGATTCTTAACTGTTGCCACTCTTTCTTTCCTAGACTCTTTTTTAAAAGTTTGAAAGAGAAAACCTTGCAAAAGAGAAAAGAAAAAAAAGTCTGATTCATTTTTGTTGGTACATTTTGAAAGAATGAAAAAGGCATTTATCTTAGGATGAAGTGTCTTGAGTACCTCTAGAGTACAAAGAATTTACCTTTAGCTTGCCCTGGCTAGCCTCAAACTCTACATTTTACTTTCACAGCCATCTTCTTTTATTGAAAACATGTTGAAGTACATTTTTTTTTCTTTAGTCACCAGAAATGAGTATGTTCTTTAGTAAAACATGCAGAATGCATACAGTGAAAAATGTCTAAATGTTTCAAGTAATAGTTCTGGTATATGTATATATATATCTATCTGTTTAGTAATATAAGTTTTAAGTGATTGTGTTCTCCACCAACATATTTTTCATGTATTTTGAAGCTTAGATTTTTGTCAATAGCTTTCATACCTCTGGTGATTTTTATTACCTTATTTAGTAGAGGAGAATTGAGCATCTTGAACTGGTCTTCAACCTAGACGTTTATTTAACAATTTGATTTCTCAAGGGGCAACACTGTTGGAAGAGATTACTATGTACAAATCTCTGAGCCAATAGAGGATATAGATGGGAAAGATACTGCCAAGGAAATTTATAGCAGCAAAAGGAAAATCACTCTTTCTGAGCTGTGATCATGTAGTTGGTGAGTGCACCTTAGCTTTGGATGAAATCTTTGACTTGTTATTTGAATTCAGTCCTTGCTGTTTGATCTCATGTTGGCACTTTACATTTCACTAAGACTATGAATGATCTCATAGTCCTAGCTTGCATTGAGCACAGAGACATTGGGGCTCCACTGCCTGAATTGCCATCAATAGAGCATGGATTCTGAATACATACATGAGATCTAAACTATATTGCTGACAGTGAAATTATAACTTTTTAGTAGATGGAAGAAATTCTAAAAGCCACAATTCAAGAGCCCAAGATAATTCAGATTTAATTAACAGAAACTTTTATATTTACTTAAAAGAAGCTTAGGTGTTTTAGGCAACTTTGAAACACCAAGAATAACTGAATTAGGGTTCTCCATAGAAATAGAAGCAATAGGAAATACATGTACACATATCTTTTTTTCATAAGGAACTGGCTCACCTGATTAAGGAGGCTGACAAGTCCTTAGACCTGCAGTGAGCAAGCTGGAGACTCAGTAGAGCGAATGATGTAGTTCCTTTCAGTCCAGAGGTTGGCGGGTTCAAGACCCGGGAAGAGCTGATGTTTCAGTTGGAGTCTGAAGGCAAGAAAAATGTAATGTCCCAGCTTGAAGGCATCAGGCAGGAGGAATCCCCTCTAATTTGGGGGGGAGTCAGCCTTTTAGTCCTGTTCAGACCTTCAACTGATTAGATGGGTCCATTTGCATTAGGGAGGGCAATCTGCTTTATGCAGTCCATCAACGGAAATGCGAAACTCATCCCAGACACCCTCACAGAAATACCAGAATGATGTTTCACCAAATATCTGGGTACCCACGAACCAGTCAAGTTGGCACATAAAATTAATCATCACAATTTTAAAATCAATTCAAATTCATTCAGTTCATAAGCATTTTAGGCATAGCTCTGTAGATTTAGCAGAGAGTAAGGCATTTTGAGTATCTAAAGAGGTAGAGAACAGATATCAGGTAATGCTTAATAAGACCAGAATAAAGTAATATAAAATCAAGAAAAAATACAGGTTTTTAGTGTTTACATCCTTCACCAAGACGTTTTTCATGTATATTGATGCTAACTACATGGGACTAAAAACTGAGTTTTTTATTCTGAACTTTAAATTATTAAACAGACATTTAGAAAACCATATACTTTTTCATTTTTATTTTTTAAATTTGTTTATATCACAATACATATTCATCTGGAAGGTGGTAGCATAATCATAATGAACCAATAACAACTTAGTCTGTTAAAAAAAATTACTATATATCTAGTGGATACCGCAGGGGATAATTTTCTTCAGCATTTTTTGCCCCCGAGTTGTATTATTCTATTCCTGCATCATATTTGTGGCCCACTGTCTTGTGTCACGTGTTTCTGAATTCAGGTAGTAAAAAATGTTTCTGTGCTTACTGGACATTGTAGGTAAACAAAGTTTTGATTTTATTTTTTAATTTGAAAAGAATGAGAGTATTTATAAACATAATATATAATTATTTAGCCACAAAGCATAGCTTATTAAATAGTCATTACAGATGTGCCCCCTCTCCCCGCCTCACCTGCCCCCCAGTTCAATCCAAACTTTAGGACGTGAAAATTACAAAGTACCCGTGGAAATGATTTTAAGAATTTAATAACTATTTGAATTATTTACATATTTTATAATCGAATACAAAACAAAAATTATCTGATTATTTTTTAATAAAAATTTTAAAAAAACATTTAAATGAATTAGGATTCTGTGTTTGTCTCATTTGGGAAATGGTAGAACTAGGGACTCCATTAAATAAGCATATTCGTTTTCTCAATATTTATGTCTCATTTTCTCCAAATTTAACTGATGTATCTTTTATTTCTGGTTGTGTGATAATGACAAGTTGGTTACTTTCAAAATTGAGAGACTTTTGGGAGGTGTCTTTATAGAAACTTACACGTTTATCTCTCTTGGTTGAAGGGACAAAAGTTTTAAGAGAAAAGGGAAGAAAATCATTGCTGTACATCTGAAAATAGCAAACATTTTCCCCTTTCTTACAGTTACCTTTTTTCAGACTGATTCAGTGAATCAGATGTGGTGGGGTTTGGAGAGATTTGTTCTCATGGAGTTAATGTTTGACTTGCCAGGCGGTTTGCATTTCCTAGGCTGACCTTGGGAACACCGGCATGGCCATGATATCTTGTGAACATCTCCCACCTTTAGGCAACAAGGAAATATTTGAGGCTATGGCTTGGTCAGGAGAAGTCAATCTGTATGATAATATTCCCTGACTGCTGTGTAGGATAGATGTAAAATGCAATACTTTGGGAATGCTTTCTTTGAAGACTCAAATCCAGTGTGAAATTTTTTTTTTTTTAAGAAAAAGGTTTGTGGCACTTTCATAATAGCTGGGCCTGCCCTGTTGATTTAGATCAAAATCACTTCCTCCCAACATCATAACCATTTTACTGTTCAGTGGTGCAGAAGGCATCATAAAGAGTTAGTGAAATGTTTTGGATCATTTAGAATTGGATGAGTGATAAGAATGAAAATATCTCCAACAGAGGTGGTACTGTGGAGGACTTCTCATAAAGGCAAAAAGAAAAGTATCTTTTTGCATTAAGAATTTTCTTAAGTGTTCGAATGATATGAACCATTTGGATAAATATCTAATACAATACTGAACCTTTACAATTCCACTTAGACTTTCATCATGCCTACTCTCCTTTGGAGTCTTAATAACTGTTTTCTCTTTCAGCTTTTAGGGAAAGGAAACACAGCTTCTCTTAATGTTTAATGAATATTTATGAAGTCCTTTGACAATTAAGGGCTCATTAAAATTCACTTCAAAAGAAAAGAGATTCAAAACACTTGGAAGCCCCGAGCAGAAAGTGGTGGCAAGTAGAAACTCACAGCTTTCTCCTTCCTTGTAAGTCAGAAACACTCTGCAAGTGAACTAAGAGTCTTCTAAAAATGATTCCAGGTAGCAGTTTAAATATAATAGATGCATTTGATTATTACATGGTGACTTTAACTTTGCATTGACTGTTGTCTCTGTGAGTGCTTTCTTCTGTAGATACTAGGAAATCCTGCTTTTATATGGCATACTTGAATGGGAAGGAGATCGGGTGTTGTTTGGAGTCAGACTTATTGTTGAAATCTCAGTTTCAACTCTTGTCTTGTTCTATGACCTTGAGCAAGTTCTCAGTGCCTCCGTTTCTGTATTGTAATATGGGGGAAATAACACTCTAGGACTCCTAAGTTTGTGGGAGGAAGCAGCTGAGTTATTGCATGAAAAACACGGAGAATGGTGCCTGGCACACTGCCTTTCTGTTCTGAGAAATCTTTCCTTTCAATTTGGAAAGATCTTTGTTTTCCCCTGGCTGAGGTGGTGCAGAGGAACAGTCAGAGAATCCTCAGTTCTTATGGATAGCATTTTAGCTTCCCTTTTCATTTCAGTTTCCCTCCAGTCTTTCTCCCCAGGGCCCCAGACCGCTGTGCCCTGCCACTTAACAGCTACTTTTGACTGCAGCTGTCTCTTGGTCCAAATATGTCACACAGAATATAGGGATGCATAAATATGTGTTCAGTCACTCTCAAAAGCTCAGTCTTTTATGAATGAGCAATCGCCAGAGTTAACAAGGTATTTTGAAATGAGAGCAATTATACCACGTTTGCTGTTATTTCATGTAAATCATTGTTATTTGGTCATGGAAATAAAGAAATACTTGGACATGAAATCAGATAATGGCCCAGAAAGTTACATGCCTACTCATCGTTTTAAATTTGAAATGGAAGCGTGTATTGGGATGAGTAGAGAAGTTCTAAAGCATCCATCCACATATTTCCCTATCAGTACAAGACTTAACATTTGCAGAAGTAAGCACTGACCTGGAAACCAAAAATTTGTATTCTATTGATAAATGTGTTCCTCTAAAGAACATCTCATTTACTTGCAAGTAACCTACCATCCTGCTTTACCGCTATAGGTCATAAGATTAAATTTGTCTTTGTAAAGTGCTGAGTTGCTGTTATTTAACTCAGACCTTATCTTTAAGACAAGCCTCATAAATTGAATAATAATTAGTCATAGTTTCATTGGAATTTTTACTGCTTTCACCATCTGCTCTTCTTGGTCTACGAGAAGACCTACGCAAGATGTTGGATCTATTTTACAGTAACTGAGTAGACTTTCACTTGTAAGGATTATTTTCTATTGGAAAAGTGATTGCTATATTTATGATGTTTGAGAAGTGAAACTGCGAGATTTGGTTGTTGTTAAGTTTGCCTTTATAGTTCTTAGCCATCCAGTCCTCATTTTGGAGTGGAAACTCTCTAAAGAACACACTAAGTATTTTTGCTTTTTCCAGATAGGCGCTCTGTACGTTACTACTGCTCAATCTGCTTCTTGGTGCATGCTATAATAAGGCTGCCGTCTCCCAGCTCAGTGTGGTCTATAGCTCCCTTCTCCCATAAAGTCACTGTTACAACCCTGAGGTAGATGCCAAGAGCTAAAGGATCAAAGTTGTAAAGTTGTCTAATGCAAAGAGAGAAAGGAGAGGAGACCCAGATGTTGAACTGTGAATGTCCTATAACTGTAAAACAGGCTTAATGTTTTTGTATGATTGGCAGAATGTTCAGAAAGCGTGCAAAACAAGAGATCCCAAATTGTATGGAGAAATGGTAAAGTCCCGTGAATAATCTTGTCTCTTCCCAAGAGTCCTACGTTGATTTATAACCTTCATTTCACTGTATGTGTAGTAAAATTTCAGGATGAACTGGTACTTTGCTTGGAGGGATGAGCTTATCTTGTGCTCTGCAGGAATCCATTATGATAATGTGTATATATTTGCCCTCGTAAAACTACTTAGAAAAGTTATACAATCTTGTTTTTTAAAAAAATGTTTTTATACTTAAAAACGTAAATGTCTTTCCTCCAAAAATTTACAAATGCTAAAATCAGAGTTGGATGAGGATGTGAGCTAGTTAACAGCAAACAATGCATTTCTTTGGTCACAAATTTCAGCTATTGATAGTATACAAATTGTTCACACTTATACGGGGAAAACTCCTTAAGTTACTGCTCTAAATATTTTATACATATGAATAGATAAATACCGTCGTCCTCCTTTTACAGAGGAGGAAATTGAGGTTCGTGGGGGCTAAGTAAATTGTCTGAGGTCACACAGCTAATTATTCAAATTAATAATCAGTTGGGTGACTCACAGGTAAAAAAAACTGTACTCCTTGCAATCAGGAGGTGATAGTTGATAGACCGGAATATGTGTGCAACTAATTGTTCTTCAAGGTAGAGTAAAATGTATAACATGGCAAAGTTTCATGAGCAATCAAAAAAGATGCATAGGGCTTCCCTGATGGCGCAGTGGTTGAGAGTCCAACTGCCGATGCAGGGGACGCGGGTTCATGCCCTGGTCCGGGAGGATCCCACGTGCCGCGGGGCGGCTGGGCCCGTGAGCCATGGCCGCTGAGCCTGCGCATCCGGAGCCTGTGCTCCGCAACGGGAGAGGCCACAGCGGTGAGAGGCCCGCGTACCGCAAAAAAAAAAAAAAAAGATGCATATATTTCTGATTGAGAAATGTAACACAGATGGTAGAAATGGAGGCTGTTATAGGCTGAAAGAATATTATGAGCAAAGGCATGGGAATATGAAAAAAACACCATGCGTGTAAGTATGGACCCGGAGGAGACCGTGGTAGGAGATGAAGCTGGAAAGGTAGTTGGGTCAATTGATGAAGTACCTTGAATGCCTTCCCAAGAACTTTAGAATTAGAACTTTTTGTTTATTTTGCTTCAGCTTTTTGGTTTTGCAAGTTTATGCATGTGTGTTGTTATTTTTAGAAGGCACCAGTGAAAATAAAGGATTACAGATGTGGGAGAAAGATCAGAGATTTCATTAAAGCAGTTATATGGAGTAGCGAAAATCTCAGCTCAGTCTTAAGACCTTATACCTGAGCCTCAGTCATTTATAAAAATGGGAATAATTGTACCTTCCTTGCTGGCTGTGGTAAGAATTATATGAAAATGTGTGAGAGCTCTTAGAACAGTGTTTCGCCTGTAGTAAGTACTCCGTAGTTTTCTTTATTTCATTTGTGGATCATTTCAGCAATTGTTATTTACTTCCCTGAAGCGTACAAACCACATTGTGATAGACTTTGTATACAGTAAAGGGTTAATTGACAAGCCACTTTCTATATGCAATTTTTAGATTGTCTTCATACCTTTTAAAATGAGTGACCATGTTACCTCTATATTCTCTTAATTGTCTTCTTGTTAAAAACATAGGACATTAGAATCAGGTGAAGTTATATAACTGGCTGTATATGATTATATATATCAGTAGAAGAGCTGAGGTACATGATAAATGTAGGCCAGTTTAAAAATTTCATTAACACTTTATGTGGATGTTATAGAATGCATATATGTATAATTTCTGAACCTGTTTAACTCACACATATATGTTCATGTAGCTTGCAAAGTATAAGATGCCCTGAAGACATAAAATATTGTTAAAAAGTAGTAGCTAATGCTATATAGCAGTTGGTAACAACTTTACAGTGAATTGAATGTGGCATACAAGGCATGCTATTTTTAAGATACACTTAATGTAGAGTGCTCTGAAGGCAAAGTTGATGGGACATAATAACCAACTCTAAATATGAGTAAGTAATATTGGTATACTTCATGTGATGCGTAATATTCTGTAGTTTCGTTTCTTTGAACAATGCCACATTTATTTATCACCACTAGCAGGAACCATGATAATGGAAATTCCACGTTTTCTTCCAAATAGTGACATCAGTTTAAAAAACAAATTAGAAAGTGGTTAAAATTGATTGAAAATTGGAAATATGAATTCGTTCCAGTAAGTAGGGAATACCAGTGATAAATCATAGAAAACAGATGTGTGTGTACATTTTTTCCTTGTCATTCTTTTCCTTTTTTATACATTTTTAAAGGTTACTTTCCATTTACAGTTATTACAAAATATTGGCTATATTCACTGTGTTGTACCTCCTTGAGCCTATCTTATACCCAGTAATTTGTACCTCTCACTCCCCCACCCCTGTATTGCCCCTCCCTCCCCTCCCCACTGGTAACCATTGGTTTGTTCTCTGTATCTGTGAGTCTGCTTCTTTTTTGTTATATTCACTAGTTCTATTTTTTAGATTCCACATATAAGTGATATCATATAGTGTTTGTCTTTCTGTTTGTGACTTATTTCCCTTAGCATAATGCCCTCCAAGTCCATCCATGTTGCTCCAAATGGCAAAATTTTGTTCTTTTTTATGGTTCAGTAGTATTCCATTGTGTGTATATCACATCTCCTTTATCCATTCATCTATTGATGGACACTTAGGTTGCTTCCGTATCTTGACAATTGTAAATAGTGCTGCTGTGAACATTAGGGTGAATGTATCTTTTCAAATTAGTGTTTTTGTTTTTGTTTTTTGGATATATACCCAGGAGTGGAATTGCTGGGTCATGTGATGGTTCTATTTTCAGTTTTTTGAGAAACCTCCATACTGTTTTCCACAGTGACTGCACCCATTTACTTTCCCACCGACGGTGCACAAGGGTTCCCTTTTTTCCGTGTCTTAGCCAACATTTGTTATTTGTGTTCTTTTTGATAGCCATTCTGACAGGTGTGAGGTGATACCTCATTGTCGTTTTGATTTGCATTTCCCTGCTGAGGATCTTTTCACCTGTTGGCCATCTGCATTTCGTCTTTGGAAAAATGTCTATTCAATTCTTCTGCCCATATTTTAATTGAATTTCTTTTTGATGTTGAGTTGTATGAGTTGTTTATATATGTTAGATATTAATCCCTTGTCGGTTATATCACTTGGAAAGATTTTCTACCATTCAGTAAGTTGTCTTTTCATATTGTCAATGGTTTCCTTTGCTGTGCAGGAGCTTTTAAGTTTAATTAGGTCCCATTTGTTTATTTTTGCCTTGATTTCCTTTAGGAAACGGATTCAAAAAGTTATTGCCGTGAATTATGTCAAAGAGTGTTTTGCCTATGTTTTCCTCTAGGAGTTTTACAGTATGCAGTCTTACATTTAGGTCTTTAATACTTATAACTGCTCTATATCTTTAAATTGGTTCTGGATTCTGGTAGTCATTTATATAGTTGGAGTGAAAGATGTATGCTTTTGTCTGTTACGAACCTCACAGTCTTTACAATCAAGTTTTAATCCATAGATTTCTGAAAGATGAAGGGAACTAACATTTATTGGGCATTAACTCTATCTCTGTCACAGGGTCTATGTTAAGTTCTTTATATAGTGCTTCATTTAATCTTAGCAATAACCATGAGACAAGTATACATGATTATTCTTATTTTCAAAATGGAGAAATGGAAGTCTAGAGAAATGCATGGGTTTTTCCAAAGGCATACAGCTAATTAGCCAAGCAGGTCATGATCTCTAGCCCTGTGCTCCCTTCTGTAAATGCTGTCCAGGTTACATTGGCATTAGAGACAATGTTCAGAACCTTCCTTTTACACCCATGTTCCAATGTTCCAGTCCGTAGTAACCTAAAACATAATTGAATTGAATTGGCTCTGTCAAAGTGGGGTCAAAGTCTGTCTTTCTTGAGTTTGAAAATTATATGTATAGGGGACAGAAGGAGTGTCAGAAAAATCTAGCTGCATTTTTGCATTTTGTTTTCAATTTTAAAAAGTGGAGATTTTACGAAATAGCAATCATAGTAGAGCACAGACACACACTCCCGTTTCTGAAATAACATCATAGATCATAGATATATGTGAGATAACATTGTTTGTACCTTCTCTCACATTAGGTGATCCTTGAAACCTTCATAATAGGGAAGTTGTTCCACATACCAAATCAACAATTTATGTGTGTCTGCCAAGTGCCAGACGCTATCCTAGATGCTGAGGTTTGTCGTGGTTAACTAAAGAGATATAACTCTTAATCTCATGCAGTTTATACTCTAAATATTCTACATATTTCACCTGAGTGTGAAATAATAGCACATTTAAGACCTCACGTGAGAAAGATGCTCTGCATTTCCCCATATAATATTTTTGGTGGGAAAAAAGATCTCAGTGTATCCCTTGTTTACAAACCTTGGATGATATAAAATCTGACTTTTCTTAATTCAGAATTGGCTGTTTTCTGTAGCATGAAGGAAAAACTGCCCTGTGTTTGGAAATCAAGAGACTTAAACTATGTTCAAATCAAGACATAAACATAGTTAAAGTTAGAGAAAAGCATGTCTCATTATGATCAACCTTTCAGTGCTCAATGTGAAAAAAAAAATACAACCATGCAGAAGAAACAGAAAATACTGCCTATGATAGTTTACAACCAAAATTCAAAGCAAAGGAAACAAACTCAACCAGGACTAATTAGTACCATATTTAGCAAATTCTTTCTCTTTTTAATTACTTTTCTGAGAACTTTGTGTACCTGTTTTACTTTCATATTAATGAATCATTTCTTCTTTTCTCAAGTGTTTATCAACATTTCATAGCTGGCAGCGTCTAAGTGAGTGGTGCTTGCTTAATTAAGGTTTGATACTTTAATTGTGTCATTTAAAGACCAATTAAAAGCATTAAAACAAATTTACATTAATAATTGTTTTCACACGTATTTGGCGCACATAATACTTTTGTGGGCAATCTAGTGTTTCTAACTGAAAATCTCTCCTTATATCCCAGAAGGGTTCAATAACATATACATTTTAATCATTTTCCCTTTTTAAAATTATCTCTTATACTCATTCCCTTCTCTTCCACTATTGTTAAAATTTCTTAGCTTATCTTAAAATATACATAAATTTTATATCTCTAGCGACCAGTAGTTGGTCATCCAGTGTGGCAGTTCTCGAAATACGGTTCACAAGCGTAATCATGTGATGTATTACTAACATTTGCACTTACGGTACAAAAGAGAAATAGTGGTTAGAACTGTTGGTAGCACCTGAGTGCAGATCAAGACAGGGTACCAAACTGTTCTTGTATTCTTCACTGCCATCACAGTAAAAACAAACCATCAAACAAGCCAACTGACCAAACACCAAACCAGCTAACCAAGCCCCACCTACCCAACACCAAACAAAAAGCTACCTTCATTTAATAATATCAAGAATGAAACTGTAAAAATTATTAAGTTTATTAAATTCCAACCTCTGAGTAAATTTCTTTTTAATATTCTATGTGACAAAATGTTAAGTATACAGAATGAAATTCTTCAGCATACTGAAGATTAATGGTTACCGTGAGACTTTTCATGAAAGGCAATTTTTACTAGAAAGAATGACTGACAGACAAACTGTGGTTATTCAGGCATGGGTATTTGCAGACATATTCTCAAAAATGAACAAAGTGAGCCTGTCACTTCAGGGAAAACAACCGACAGTGTTTATTGCTAATGATCAAATTCAAACTTTCAAACAAAAATTAGGATCTTGGAAAGCCTGTATCCACAGGATTGATCTGCATAACTGAGTGAACCAAGATTTATTTCTCCAAATAATCAGTCAGTGCCCATTGTTTCATATTCATGCCCGTGTAGAAATCCACTCAAAGTACATGATGGACAGTAGATTTTAATTTATCAGAATATGAAAATTTCATTGATAGGGTTTCACATTCGACATTGCATCTAACTTTGAAGAGACTTCTACTTCTCCAGTGTTTGCGTAGTATCAAATAACCACTATTATGAAAAACGCCTACTAAAATATAGCTCCTTTTCTCGTCTACTAAAATATAGCTCCTTTTCTCGTCTACTAAAATATAGCTCCTTTTCTCGCCTACTAAAATATAGCTCCTTTTCTCGCCTACTAAAATATAGCTCCTTTTCTCGTCTACATAATGTGTGACCCTATATTTTTCATATATGTCAAATGCAATATATTGCAGTAGATTTAATTCAGAGGCAGATACCCGATTTCTTCTATTGTTAGGCCTTAAAGAGATTTGCAAAAATGTAAAACAGTACCACTTTTTTCATTATTTTTTTGAAAACATGTTAAAATGGGTTCATTATTATTTGTAAATGAATTATACATATTTAAAAACTGTTCAGTTTTAATTCCTAATATAGTAAATATTGTAATCCACATAACTAAAAAATTTGGTGCCCTTAATAATTTTTAATAATGAAAAAGGATCTTGAGAACAAAACCTTTGCGAACTGCTAGCTGGAGGAATCATTGCTTTTAAAAGTCACAGAGACCAGAGCTTGCCTCCCACCCTTGCCTGCTACTCACTTGTTTGCTCTCAGGAAAATAACCTCTCCCAGCCCTAGTCCCCTCATGTATAAAATGAGTATTTTCAGGATTACATTATATGAGATTTATAAACACATAATTGAGGATAGATAAATGATTTCCTCTTGTTCCTTGAAGACTCCTTGAAATGGAAGTATTGTTACTATGAAGTGTTTCAGATAAAAAAAAAATTAAGAACTGGCCTAAGGTCATACAACTAATAGACAACAGAACTGGGATCCTTACATTTTATTGGTACAGTATTCAGTACCCTCTTTCTACGCTATAGATACAAAAAAAGAATGTGTATCAGCAAAGTGGAAGTTATGTAGAACCGTAATGTATCTGAAGTAGGAGGGCGGTTAGAGAACATATTTTCCTACCATCTCCTTGTACTGATAAGGTAATTCAGGGCACACAAACATACTGTTGTGACCCTTGAATTGCTTTGAATTTGGCAGCATTTTTAACATAATTGCTCTCATCCTTTCTTTGCCTCCCATTTTTCTTTGCTTGGCCAGACTAAAAGAACTCCATTATCTTTGGCAAGAACTATACTTACCCATCCCAACAGATGCCGATGAAAGCAAAAGCACACAAAAACAAACGAGAAAGAGGACAAAACTGTTGTGATAAATAGACATAACCTTCTGTGACTGCTGGCTGATTTTATTTTATTTTTTATTTTTATCATAATTTTGATTTTTTTCAAACCTTAGGAATTCAGTACTTGTTGGAAATTTAGCTGAAGTGATTTAAGAAGGGGGTGTTTGGGGAGATGTAATACTGTAATAAAAGGACAAAAGGGAGTGGCAGCGTTTGCAACAGGAAAGTGCGTATGACAGTCAGGGTCCGACAACCCGTCCCCTCAGAGCAGGCTGATAAAATTCCTGGATAACACCCTTTGGGTCATTTCTAGAGAGGAGGGCGTAGTTCTCCAGTACACGTGATGATGCTTCCTCTCTTCACCCACAGCCCATTGATACCTTATGGATGATGGGATTAAGCCTTGGTTCCACCACACTATTATGTTTCTTCTTTTTTGGTTTCTTCATAATTTGTTCCCATTTTACTATTACTGCATAGAATTAAAAACATGAACTTAATCAGTTAATATGTTGTATCAGAGTAAAATTCAACCTTTATTTAAACATAGATTGTGTAAATAATCAGCTCAAGGGAAATGAAAGTTATTTCCAGGTTACTCTATATGTCAGTTTAATTTTGGAAATTCCCAACTGCTGTTCATTTTTGGCTGTTTGTCCTGTCATTTTTTCCCCCCTTTCTCTAATATAATACAGTCTCTCCTTTCAGTCTATTCAAATTCCTTTTCCAGTAAACCTCATTAATGCAGACCCATGAGCATACATAATTTAATATGTATGTAATATTCCCTAAATATGTAAATACAACATCAGACTTAAAAATCTGCCTGAAATTAGGTGGGTGAAGTCAGGGATATCCATAGATACATCCATATGTAAGATATAAAGATATGTGTACTTAGTTATGAATGATCTCCTACGCTTGTAGTCAGACAAGCTTGGGTTGATTTTTATCCCTCCTGTCCATCACTAGTTATGATCTTAGGCAGTGGGATGTTAGATGCCCCTTTTCCAAATTGTTTATTGGGTAAGGGTAGAGTTGGGAGTAGTTAGATAGAACACGTTGTAGTGTTTTGGAATATTTGGGTTACCAGGGAAACCACCACTTCTTTCTGCACAGATTCTCTTCTTTAGAAACACCCACTGTCACTGGGAATGTGGTCATGCGAAAAGCAGTCACCGTGTGGCACTCCTATGTTACAGTGTTGACTCAGGGTCACTTCCTTCACACTGAGTTTCTAATCTAGACAGGTATGTTTGGCTGAGTCTTTTCTAGTGATCTAATTCATTCATTGGTATTCCTTCCAAAACATATCCTGAGAACCTATGTTTACTGCCTATGCCTTATTTGGTAAATCATCACTGTGCTGGTTTTCCAATCAAAGCATTCTGGAGATTTCCAAGTCGGTAGCATGGCTAGGGCTAGAAATCATGATTCCTACACCTGTTTGGAATCTAATTATCCTGTTATACATGTGACTTGGCCTCTTGTAAGAGATGGTGCTTGGTTGCGTGTTTTGTATATAAGTTACTATATTTTGATATAATGGCACAAGCATAAGCGTCTCAAGTTCTCCTTGAGTTCAGGGCTCCTTTGCCCTTTCTTCCCAATACACTCATTTTCTCTTTGTCCTAAAATCCTCCTTCAGCTGGGCTGATCTAACCTGGGAAAACTGCTCTTTGTTCATAACCTAGGAAGGAACACATGAAAGCAAACCATCCTCTGTGAGAAACTGTGGTCTCGGCTGTGCATCTGGGTGTGTGAGAAGAGATGGGGTCCAGCAGACAAGTGACAGGGTAGTTCCCCTGAGAGGGCAAGCCAGGATGAAAGCTCCCGGTTAGGAGGTGTGTACTGAGTGGAGGGGGGCAAACAGAGACATTTCACACCTGGTGTTTCCTGTCTTCTCAGTGGGATTGGGAGGAAAGAAAGGAGACATCTGGATCTTCAAGAATATTGAAGTTTTTGAGAAGCCATTGGGGGTTGGGAGATAAGAAATGAGGAAGGAAGGCAGAAAAGAGTCTCAGATTTAAAAAAAAAAAAAAAAAGTCCTATTCTGCACATGTACTCGAATAGAGGGCCCCTGCCCTTGTTTTCCCCATGCATTGTAGAATATTAGCAATGAAGAGCTCAGGGTTTGCTGCTACTGAGAAGAAAAGTAAAGCTGAGAAACTTGACTTGTGTAGATATGAAATACAAAAGCACATTTATGAGCCGCTGCCAATATAGCTGCACAAGTGAGAGTGCCCTGGGCACCCTGCTCTGAGCATCAGCTTGTGTTCTGACACGAGCATTCAGGCACTGGATGATGGACTGAGAAAAAGAAAAAGAAAAAATGCTTTAAAAGTTTCAGTTTTTTATTATTACCTGGGGGGGTGGTGTTGTTCAGAAGTGAGATATTTTTGGAGGTTTGGAAAATACTAAGAACACTTGACAAGAAGAGACAAGTTTGTTACTTGCTGGTCCTCATTGTGGACATACTTGTGGGGGGTGTGTGTGTGTGTGTGTGTGTGTGTGTGTGTGTGTGAGAGCAAAGGAAGGGTTATATAAATACTAAATCTTTTGAATGAATGTTTATATGATTGAAATGATTTTTTAAAGTCTGAATTGATGTGTTTACTTCTAGGTCTTAATAAACATCAGAAATCTATGACTATTAGGTCATTTTGCTGGTAGGCAGCATTTTTCTGATCTTGATTGGGAACCCTAGTCATTTAATGGCAAGAATTTCCTTCCAGTCAGTATTTTTAAAAAATTAAGAACATGTCACATTTAAGTTGCTGTTTGTGTTTAATATAGGTTTTGTAACCAAGTACAGTTTTTTAGCATAAGCACTGATAATTTCAGAATTGAAATACTGCCATCTTTCTGTCTTAGGCTTGGTTTCCTCAAGACCAAGTGTCCATTAACGTGAACCAGCTTCTCTTAAGCATTTGTTACTGACCTCCTAACACTTGATTTTTTGTGGGTTGTCATAGTTTTCATGATGTGACAAAAACTTATGCATGTTGATATCGAATATTTTATTGTTGTTCAACCTGTTGTATTGTCAATGAAGAAGAACAGTAAAGGTGATATTGAAGAAAGCATTAAAGGTTTGCTAAGAGGTGGCAATGAGTGTGGTGTTACTAGCAGAGATGCTCTTGAACAATACTGCTAGGGAATAGGTCTAATGAGATTTGGGATGTTTTTTAAAATTAGTCAGCATTAGTGTAATGTTCCTCCAGGGAGTGTTCGTAATGCCTGCAAGAATGTGTCAGTAGAGTGATCAGATTCCAGGCAAACCTTCAGTTGCTTTCAGTAGTTGACATAAAACACACCTGTGTGTTCTCTTCTCTGACATCAAAATTGTTTTGAAAAGCTTTTGACATCTGGAAGTGTGAAAAAGAGCAGATTTTGATTTATTTTCTGACAAGTAGGAAAAATAAATTCTAAACGTAATATGTTTTACCTGTATATGGTACCAGCAGGAAGGGCCTTGTTTATCTCATACCCTTCTAATCAACTGTGGAATAAAACCTCTGAGGTTGCATTATAGATTAGTATTTTTCTTGTAGCATTTTAACGTGCTAAAGATGGAAATATGTATATATATTACATAATAAACATAAATATCATTCATTTATGATACAGTTGCACTCAGGTTGTCTTTCTTTTTCTTGGAAGGAGTCATTTAGAAACTCAAAACAGTCCAATTGTTTGTGAATAGGAATAGTGCTGATGAAGAAAACAGACCCAATTCAACTTACTTTTTACATAGTGACAGGTAAAACTTTCCTTGATAACATACATTTGCTCAGCATCAGTATTACTGTAAATGCTGTCACTTAAGAGAAAATATGTATCAAGTATCAATAAATTTACTTTGAACTCGAGCTAGTCTGCAATAACTTTGGTAACTGAATCAGTTGGCCTTTTAAAAATATATGTTTTGTGTTTTATATATTATATTTTAAAATAAAGTGTTTAAGGATTTTATGTGCCAGAATCCCTGGAATCCTAGGTGGATTTTTATTCACAGATTTTTCTTTTCAAAATTAAGCTTCACTTGGTTTGGCATCAGCAGCATATTCTTTGCAATCCGTTTAATTGAGTAGGTTCTGCTGTTTATCCTAAAGTGCAGATAAATGGCTTTCAGCACACTGTTTATAGTTTAATAGTTCCTGAAGTGAGTCAACATTATCTGCTAACGTCTACATGTCATAACTAATGATCTCTCTGCTTATACTTTCTTGCTAGTGAGGAGACACTGAACTCTACAAAGGGAAGAGCCCTGAACACTTGGGGGTGGGGGGATTATTTGCAATGATGCCTGTTGGACGAGGCTTGTTTTCCCCTCATTGGTATGAAATGGGAAGAGAATTTGTCCTTTACCATGATTTCAGCATGCACAAAAGCTGTCACAAAGTGCTGTATTCTAAGGACTGGGGTGAAAATTTTGGGGGAAATAGCTATTAGAGAGGTTTGTTTTATTCCAGATTATCTCTCTAATTAATAATTAGCACAAGTTTGATACTTTTCTGGTCAGGCTATTAGACTTGATAGTAGAGAAGGGGGGCCACCAGGAAATTTTCATATTACCACCAAATGGTTACTGTGGTTTTAATGATGAAAGCAAATATTTTTTTGTCTGCTAAGAAAGATGAAAAGAAAATAAATAACTTTCCTAGTTAACTAATCATATATCCTAAGTGGGGCCTATTCATTCTAAAAGACCCGCATGCTCTTCCCTTAAGGATAAAACAAAAGTCTATGAGACTTCATTCCTCATGAGAATCAGCAGGCCTGACGACTGTAAGAGTTAAAGCTGACAAGCTTTGCCAATCTCTGATTCATTAAATAATAAGAGTTCTTGCCTCCCATACTGAATTTTGGGGTTTTTAGGTAGAGAATAGGACATTCTGTAGGTGAACATAGAGAATGGTTTCTTAATAGCTGAAGTACAAACTCTTACATTCTGGGAAAATATTTGGTTTGATCTCATATATTCTTTGTCAAAGTGGAAAACTTTCTAACTGAAGTGACCATTTAAGGTAGCCACTGTCCTTTCCTCCCATATTAATATTATTGTTTGGGAGTAAGTACTTCGGTCATTTAAATAGAACATGAGTAAGTATGTATTTCATACCTTCTTACTCTGATACTGAAATTTAAAATCATATCCCCAATTTATCAAAATATTTCAGGGTGAAAAAACATAACGCACAGGGATATGTCTGCCTTATGTTGGTGTGGCTGAAGATAAAGAACCATGTGAAGAAAGGGTTTATGAGAGGTAGTTATTTTTCATGTAGCCTCTTAGATTCAGGGTTTTTGTTGTTCTTTTTTTCAGTTGTTTCTCATGAGATACCATGTTGATAATTATTTTAAAAAGGAGGAAGGAAATATTTTTACCTTAGAATATAATGTATGGGCAAAAATATAATTTTTGGCATAAATGAGGAGATACGAATTGAATAAAGATATATAAAGAAGGAAAATTTAAAGGTAAGATCAGGCTTTTCAAAGGCTGGGCCACTGAGTCTACTAGGCTTTATGCAATTAAAAAATTTAAAAAATAAGATTGCTTTTGAAGAATGTTTTGACAACTGAAGCCATTTGTTTATTGAAAGAGGGACAGCTTGAGCAACATGAGGCCAGAATGTTCCAATGTGTGCCATACACAGATTTAAGATAACACAATCATTACAATAACATAGTCTCAATTTGGATCTTTCCTCGGTGTTTCTGCCCAAATGTCAACAAGACTTTTGCCTTTGGCAAATCTTATTCCAATAAATCAAACAAAGTGGAGGGTGGTTCAGAATCTCAGCACTATTTTAATGGCCAATTAAGTATAATTTCAGAAAAAAATTTTTTTTGTCCAAAAAAATATCAGGAGTCTATATTTTTTGCTAGTCATATACGTACCCAGGACCCAATTCAGCCGTCTTATTTTACTTTGGACGCACAGACCAGAGTGTGGGAATCGTTAAAATATTAATATAACATTTTGTGGCATACTGCCTAAATCTTGGTCCTCCTCCAGTTAGCCTCAGAGTGTTATTTGGAACTTTAAATGCAGTATTATCTTTAACACTAATGTCTAAATATAAAGGAAGGCTCTAAGACTTGTCAAATTCTGATGAGAGAGAATGCTTTTATGGACATAGGAATTTCTTTTGACCCTTTTGCTCCTAATATATATCATATGGAATTTTTCTAATTTTTTTTAATATACTGCTTTGCTTAGCAGCTAATTAGTATCTAATCAATGAAAACAAAAAAATAACTTGAAATTTTAAACATTTTAAAATATATACCTTACATATGTACATTTTGAAATTGATATATTTTCTTCATTTCAGCTCTTCAGGTATATACAATTGAATTTTTTGTTTCTGTTTTTTAACCATCTGCTATTAGGAAAGGGTGTCTGGTTTTGGGGTAAGGTTTTAGATTATTTAAAATGGCACGGATACTGGCCTGGGGGACAGATGGTTTTGTGTTTATATAGAGTGTCAAAGGAAAAAGAGTGAAAGTTTTGGTATGAGTGAATGGTCAGCAGCCCTTTTATGGCAAAAGAACAACAATAACAGAAAGAGTAACTTTTATTTACTCTCTCCCATTAGATTTTAAGGTTTGTGAGCTTTGTGGCGGTTTCTTCTTCATCTCTGTGAAACCAACATGCTTCGTAGACAGCTTTGTGTATAATAAATATTTCTTAAATCAGTCTGGAGTTGCTAGCAGTTTTATGCTGGTTAAAATAAATACTTTATGCTGGCCTAAGCCATATATGATGAATAAGATAGTTGTGTCTCAAAGATAAATTTTATATCACGTTTTAATGAGTCAAGTCCAGTAATATGGTTGACTTAATAAAAAGATAAAATTAATGGTAATCATTTGGTTTCAGTTTTCCCAACATTATAAAAGGAGTTTGATGTCTAGAATAGGTAAACCTCTTTAAAGAAAGATTTTTAAATGTTTATGCAGCTGATCAATCTGTGAAGTTGTGATGATTTTAAAACAAACCAAAGAATTACATGTTGAACTACCATGCTAAAAGTCAAAAGGGTAATATCAAAAAATAGATTTCTAGATACTTAAATGTTGTATATTTTTCTGCCTGTGTATAATCAGAGGCAGCTTTGAACCATCTGGAATTGTTACATAATACACTGTGGTCAGTGACTTTTTTTTCTTTTCTTTTTACTTACTTTTTTTTGATTCTAAGGTTTCCTTTCTCTTTCACCTTTCCACTGTCATATGCCATGTATCTTGAACATAGCTCAGTGCTTGACCAGAATAATCTCTCTTGCCAGCTTATAATCAAAGGGAGTACTGAGAAAAACAGCTGAGCTGTATTAGGCAACCACCGTCTGGACTGCATTTCTTAACTGGTGAATAACACATCACAGGTGCAGGATTAGTGTTGCCTACGGTGCTGTGCTTTTTAGTGGACACCCCTAGCAATTCTGTGTGTCCTCCTCATGTCTCGTCCCAACGAACCTGGCAACGATCTATCAAGCGTACAGAAATCAAAAGTGAGTAGTGGGAGAAGCTTTATATCTTACAGAGGCTGTTTTTTCCCTCCAGAAATGTAAGCAAGATCAGTTAAGCCAATTCTGGTACACACAAAAGAGATGATAGAACTTAGTCTTTCTTGGCATAGAGGTTTGGGAATAGAACAATTCAGGGGTTCAGAAATGTCGTGCACAAAAATTACACGGCAAGAAAATGCAGTTTAGCTTAAATGTCCCAGCAATGTGTAATTTAGGTTACTTTTAAACTACTACAAATGTTGCATGTATTATTATACCTTCTGTGTTGTCTGTGTGTTGGAGTGGGTATGTGTGTTTGCCCCTACACATTTTCCAATACTGTCATGGTTAAAACCAAGTGTTTTGGCTGTGTAACGTCCTGTGGTAGAGTTTGTAGTTTTTGATGTTGTAAATTCTTCTGCTATCTATGATATATGTCTCAATTCATAGATTATAAGTCAAAGTTGCTTTCTTGCAAATATGGTTTTTAAAAAATGCAAAAATATTTTAAAGTACAAATTAATGATTTAAACATTAGAAGAAATGAATGTTCTGAAAATTCAGTTTCTAAGTCATTTAATTTGATCTGGAAGGTTATAAATTGTTTTAAGGTAAAGTATACAGTCAGAGAAGCTAAGGCAAGTATATTTTAGTAATTCATGTCATTTTTGGTATCTATCTTAGGAAACTTTCCTATGAAGCATGACATAACTGTAAACAAAGCTATGTAGATAGCACTGCAGGTTTTGTACAGTTGTTTCTTCAGATTCTTTAGTTTTTCTCTTAAAACTCTGTAATGGCTTTCTAATATTCAGATCGTTTTAATTCATTTTGCTGCTGGTTATCATTATTCTATGTTGTTTCATCATAGACCTTTAAACTCATTGGTGATGATAGTAGTTGATAATAGTGCATTGTAGGTTAAGTTTTTAAATATATATATTCCATATATTTTATGCCTCAAATATTTGAACATTTGTAATAGCAATATATTTACATTTTCAAGATCAGTATGCTCCTTACTAAAGTATCCTTTAACAATTATCCAATTAGAGGATCCAGAAAGGATTAGAAACAGAGAGATCCTAAATGCTTTCCAGGTTTTTTCTTTGGGGAAAAAGAATAGCAGGAACCTGGTGATTGGGTTTCTGATGTCTGGCTTCATTGTCACTTCTCTTCTTTACATAGATGTCTGTTCAAAGTAGTTTTACACTTCAAGCTGTCTTGGCAGTGCTTTGCAAAGCTGCAGAGTAAGTTTTGGTGTGGTGGCTAGTTGAACATCCGCTTTGATTAGCTTTAGAACTCTGTGAAGCAGAGCATTGATAGAAAGTCTCCGAATAAACCATAGCTCCTGGCTTGGCAGTCTGCCATGTCCTGGTTGATTCTTTGACATGATTGTCAAAGAGGCTGTGGTTCAGTTTCTTTTCCAACAAAGAAAAGAACAGACATATTAAGTATTTTTAAATGCAGAGATTTTTTTAACTTTTAAAATCATCCTATTAGCTGTGATTATGCTATTTTATGGATATAGATTCAGTTTAATGTTAAACTATCTTTAAACATGGTGGTTACTTGCTTGTAAAGTTTATTATTTCTTATGTTGATACTTTTATTAAGATACTTGTTATCATGTCATGTTTTAGAGTATTTTCAAAGATTTTTAATTTATATGAACATTTTGGTTGAGTTTCTCCAAATTCGAAAGCATATTAAAACCTGTGGGAAAGCTAGCTACTGTTCTACCTTTAAAGAGTATAAATGTGATGGCCTAAGAACTATAAATCATGTTATAATCAATTATGATGCTTACTCAGGCTCATAACTCTGTATTAGTTACCTGTAAAACAAACAAATATGAATATATATGTTGTATGTTCACATTTATGTAATATTTCACCTTTTTATGATTTGTTCAACTCATAATCTAGCATCCCAGAATATAAAACACTTGAATTATTGAAGCTTTCACTTTTTATCCAGATGTTTTGGGGTCTCTGGGCAGAACTTTTATGATATAAAATGTTGAAAACATGATTATCATACAGAAACTGAGTGATATGGTCATGTGGATGTGTAAGTATGGTAAAAAGAGAAACAATTGCTGGCAAATGGAAACATGTGAAATATTTTATTATAAAAGCTCTGGTTTCTATAGAGATCCAGCAAATCTTTAACACTGTAAAACTAGTGTGTTTTTCTTACCCTATTCAGTAGTGTCAACAGTGAGCCACTGAAATGAAAAACTGTCAGTATCCCTGGTGCTTATGTTTTCCATAAAATTTATTGGTTGATTCCCGTCACCCCTAGTAATCTTCCCTCCTGTGCCTCCTACCTAGGACTGACTTACATTTGACAATTATATGTGGCATTTTGACTTCTATTTTATTATTTTCATATACTGTTTTTGGTTTTCCATATGTAGCTGATTTGTCTCACTGTATTCCACATGCAGTTGATTTGTCTCACCAGCAAGATTGTTACATTACTGAAGGTACTTCAGGTGCTCTGCGCCATTGTGTTATGTAGATGGAATGGATTTAATGATTATTTGCTAAATAAATGAATAATGAATAACAATGTATTATTCAGCTGTGAACAAAGTGTCAATGTTTCGTAAACCAAAAAGCTCAATATTTTTGTAGACTTTCTGTGCACAGTGATGAGCCCAGAATGGCAAAGTTAATGGAAGTAACATGAAGCAAAAGAAAGGGGAATTGAAGAGGAAGAGAGAATCAGGATGAGAGAAAGAGGTTGGGGGAAGAAGAAATGGAAGAGAAGTAGAAACATGTAGGAGATGAAGCAGTAGAGAAAAGGAACAAAAACAATGGAGGGGGAGAAAGAGAAAAATCTGAAGAATGAAAACAAAAAAACTGAATAGTAAGCTTCAGCAGCACAGAAAACAACAGTTTACTGTTATTCACTCTTAGTATGTGCAAGGAGCTGTGATAGGTGCTTTACTTGGAGTCTCTCATCCAGTTCTCCTAGCGAGCCAATGTGTGCTGAGACTTTCCACACCCTCTGTTAGAGAGGTCAGTGACTTGCTAAGGCAACAGAGCATGGCAGTAGCTAAGCTGGGGTTTGAACTGTTTTGTCCGTTTTACTTTATATCCTGGTCAAGTCTGAGTCTACTGCTTGGTGACCACACCTGGTGTTGGTTTCTCACCTGGCATTTCATCCCCCTCTATAGCATGGTAGCCCCAGAACTTACCACCTACAGCCTGCCTTGTCCCTCTCTCCTCTGACTTCTGAGACTCGAAGGAGAAAGAAACTCCTGTGCAGTTCACTTCACTATTAATAATTGAAAGTCTACTCTTTCTTTGTAATGCATGTGATTTTGCTTTGGTAGTTTTGAATCTAAGTTGTATTTATATTTTGTTTTCAAAAGAGTTTAGGCACGTATTTCAACTTTTTATTAACGATTGCGTTTCATGTTGTTTATATATATATATTTTTCTAAGTTCTTGTTGCAAACAACATAGAAAAATTGTTTGAAAATGTCTTAGTATAATGAAAGAGGGTTAGGCAATGAAAATTGAGGTCAGGACTTTTGAATTGAGTATGCTTATTAGACAGTAAATTAAATTATTAAATTGAGTTAAATGATTCAAGGCTTAAGTGATGAAAATAAAAGTTAGTTATCTATTTAATCCCACCATTCAGGATCACGAAAAGTTAGCTTGAAAATTAATATTGTTTTCAAGCTCTGATTCAAGTTTTATTCCTGTGTGTTATAGGTTTTGAGTTTTAACCAGTGTACTCTTTAAACCAGTTTTGGTTGAGAAAGGAAATGAGCATTGATTCACATTATTTATTATCATAGCAACATGGATAGTGTTAGACTGGATCAGTCCCAAAGCACTGCTGGACAGTTCAGTAGTACTTTCAAATTTTCTTCCACTAATCTTTTTACCCAAGATACTTGAAGTACAAACTTGTGTGATATGAATTTCAATTTCTCTTCTTGGTCCGGCCTGCCCTCTTGTGAAGATGATGTAGAACAGAGAAGACACTCAAAATATTGTTAATTTTTGAGATATTTAGAGAGCTAAAAAGTAAAAAATAAAATGAAGAAAGGAAAATAGATTACTAGTAGATCCTGTGGCACAAAATAATTACATGTCTTCTTTAAATGAATTTTGAAGACTCACATCCATTTCTTAGTATTAATACATAGTGTACTTGAGATTTAATTTCCTTGAATTATTGCTGTTCATAAAGATCGTTCTCCATGTGTTTTAATGTGACAGTAGATTCTGATATTCTCTTCACTGTGACATATATCATACAACAATATTTTATATCACAAACTTAAAATGTTTTATTCTATTTTTGAAATAAGAATGTTACCGAGAAAAAATAATCAAAACTAGTACATTAAAATGTACTTTAGGACATAATGGATGAATATGGAAGCTAAAATTTATTTCTTGCAGAGTTGTAGTATTGTATTTTTTTTGCAATTTACTGTTGTCCTGTGTTTTCTGATATTTCTATAAAAATCTTGTTTCATTTTTCTGTAAAAATCATATGGAAGGGCACACTATAATATAAAATAATATAGAAATAGTAAAAATAATTGATTTGTTAAGTATATACATCAAAAATGAGTTATTTTATAGTGTTTATACCAGGCTGCCAGCTAATAATTGTCCACTGATTCCAGATGAGTACTTTAAAGACATTCTTTATAACTCTGCCTTACTTCCTAACTTATACAAGAAGAGATGCCATAGAAAACTTGTGTATAACTATATACAGACATACAAAATAGCTGGAAACATGTGTGTAACTGTAACATATATCCATGAAAAGATATTCAAGGAAGATAACCATCTGTTTAGCTTTTGTAATTGAATGGAAGTCACACTGTTGCATGCTGATCATTATATTATTTTGTGAAGTTTGAGTAATTTGCCTGAAAATTTGTAAATCTATCTCCTATATGAAGATCATAAGGAATATAATTTAGTTGCAATTCATTAAGAACACACACGTGCGCACACACACGCACACACACACACACACACACACACACAAACATGTTTGGAAGTGACCTTGTGGTTCAGTTGCTCCCTAAAAAAATCTACTGATCCTCTGAAAAATGAGGAACAAGTTTAGATTGGCTTCCACAGGCCCTACCTTGTATTATCATGGTAGTTTGTATAGTTAACAACCTGGAATAACTATAATGTAACTAGCTAAGCTAACCAGGCAGCATCTGAAGTGTCTGGATTCACACTGTTAAGCTAAAGATTGGTATTAGGGAGAAAAATGGGTGGGGAGTTAGGGGAGGGGGAAGGTAGGAGGGAGGAAGGAAACTGAAAATGGACTGAACTAAAGAGGGTGTAGTATTTATTCCTAAGACATTTCCGAACAGTCTGACTTTTCTCAGTTTTTTTTCCCTCTTACATTTTTCTGTCAGATTTATTTATAATTCTATTACTAAATATTAAAAAAGCCTTAACTGTCTGGAAAGCTACTGGGAAGAAATAATCAATTTTGTTGAAATTCTTTTCAACCTAAGTAGAAACCATTCACTATTTAGCTTTCCTTGGTGGAAAAAAATTCCTTTTAATTTGCTGATTTAGAAAATATAATGTACTAAGTTATATGTAATGTTTCTTTCATAATTAGTAATCTTGCCATTGTTTTTAATGATTATCTTCTTTTATATAAATTTATCAGAAAGTCAGGCTAAATTCATGTTTTTATGAGATGATTATTAATTTTATATACATGTAATTGCCTTTTTTATACCTTAGCTGATGTGTTCAGTCTTGTTTTTGATCTAAAATGCCTAAGCTTGCCTATATGAGGCTGGCTAGATTTGGCATAAATTCAGAATGACTTTATATGAAAGTGATCCTTTTATAAATCCCTTTTCATAATTATAGCAGTAGATAAAACAGTTCAGTTTCTCATTGACCCTTTATTTCAAATGTGGACTAGCTATTAGGAAGATCTTAAGGAAATTGAACCAATAATTTAAAACCTCCAAACAAACAAAAGTCTAGTTCCAGATGGCTTCACTGGTCAATTCTATCAAACATTCAAAGAAGAATTAATACCAGTCCTTCTCAAACTCTTCCAAAAATAGAAGAGGAAACACTTCCAAAATCATCTTATGAGGCCAGCATTTCCTTGATATCAAAACCAGACAAGGACACCATAAGAAAAGAAAATTACGGACCAATATCCCTGATGAACATATCTAAAAATCCTCAACAAAATATTAACAAACCAAATTCAACAATATATTAAAAGGATCATACACCGTGATCAAATGGGATTTATTCCAGGGATGTAAGGGTGTTGCAACATCCACAAATCAATCAATGTGATTTACCACATGAACAAAATGAAGGATGAAAATCTTATCATCTAAATACATGCAGAAAAAGCATTTGACAAAATTCAACATCCATTTATGATAAAAACAACAACAACAACAACTCTCAAAACAGGTATAGAAAGAATATGCTTAAACACAGGAAAGGCTATATATACGACAAGCCCACAGCTAACATCATACTCAACAGTGAAAAGCTGAAAGCTTTTCCTTTAAGATTAGGACCAAGACCAGGATGCCCACTCTGGCCTTTTTTTTTTTTTTTTTTTTTTTTTTTTGCGGTATGCAGGCCTCTCTCTGTTGTGGCCTCTCCCGTCGTGGAGCACAGGCTCTGAACACGCAGGCTCAGCGGCCGTGGCTCACAGGCCTAGCCGCTCCGCGGCATGTGGGATCTTCCCGGACCGGGGCATGAACCCGTGTCCCCTGCATCGGCAGGCGGACTCTCAACCACTGCGCCACCAGGGAAGCCCAACTCTGGCCATTTTTATTCAACATAGTATTGGAAGTGCTAGCCAGAACAATTAGGCAAAAAAAGAATAAAAGGCATCTAAATTGGAAAGGAAGAAGTAAAACTGTCACTATTGGCAGATGACATGATGTTATATATAGAAAACCCTAAAAACTCCACCAAAAACTGTTGGAACTAATAAATGAATTCAGTGAAATTGAAGGATATAAAAGCAGTATAGAGAAATCTGTTGCATTTCTATACACTAATAATGAATAAACTATCAGAAAGGGAAATTAAGAAAACGATTTCCATTTACAATTGCATCAAAAAGAATAGAATACCTAGGAATAAATTTAACCAAGGAGGTGAAAGACCTGTGCACTGAAAACTATCAGACATTGATGAAACAAATTGAAGAAGACAAAAACAAATGGAAAGCTAATCCATGCTCACAGACTGGGAGAATTAATATTGTTAAAATGTCCATATTACCCAAAATAGTCTACAGATTCAATACAATCCCTATCAAAATTCCAATGGCATTTTTCACAGTAATAGAACAAACAACCCTAAAATTTGTATAGAACCACAAAAGACCCTGAATAGCCAAAGTAATCTTGAGAAAGAAGAGCAAAGCTCAAGGCATCATGCTCCCAGCTTGCAAACTATATTACAAAGCTATAGTCACCAAAACAGTATGGTATTGGCAGAAAAACAGACACATAGATCAATGGAACAGAATAGAGAGCCCAGAAATAAACCCACACTCTTATGGTCAGTTAATCTATGACAAAGGAGCCAAGAATATACAATGGTAAAATGATAGTCTCTTCAATAAATGGTGTTGGGAAAACTGGATAGCTACATGCAGTAGAATGAAACTGGACCATTATCTTACACCATACACAAAAAGTAACTCAAAATGTATTAAAGGCTTGATTGTAAGACCTGAAAGCATGTAACTCATCAAAGAAAACATAGGTTGTAAGCTCTTTGACACAGGTCTTGGTGTTGGTATTTTGGATTTGACACCAAAAGCAAAGCCAAGCAAAAAGAAACGAGTGGGACTACCTTAAACTAAAAAGCTTCTGCACAGCAAAGGAAACCCTCAACAAAATGAAAAGGCAACCTACTGAATGGGAGAGGATACTTACAAATCGTATATCTGTTAAGGGGTTGATATCCAAAATATATAAAGAACTCATACAACTCAGTAGCAAAAAAACAAAGCTCCATTTAAAAAAAATGGGCAGAGGATCTGAATAATACTCATTTTTCCAAAGAAGACATACAGATGGCCAACAGGTACATGAAAAAATGCTTAACATCCCTAATCGATAGGGAAATATGTATCAAAACCTCAGTGAGATATCACCTCACACCTGTTAGAATGGCTGTTCTCAAAAAGACAAGTGATAACAAATGCTGGTGAGGATGTGGAGAAAAGGAAACCCTTGTACATTGTTGGTGGGAACGTAAATTGGTGCGGCCACTATGGAAAACAGTATGCAGCTCCCTCAAAAAATTAAAAATAGAACTACCATGAGCTCCAGCAATTCCAATTCTGGGTATTTATCCAAAGAAACAAAAACTAACTTGAAAAGATATATGCACCTCTATGTTCATTTGCAGCATTATTTACAATGGCCAAGATATGGAACAACCGAAGTGTCCAGCAAGGGGTGGATAAAGAAGATGTGGTACATTGTTGTACATCTGAAACTAATATTGTATGGCAACTATACCTCAATTTAGATACCATAATCTTTCTTTTTAACTGTGCTCTTAGCTTTTAAGTTGAGTCTAATCATATTTATTCGTTCTGTTGCTACTGCTTCTCTTCTCCCTTGTCTTCTCTTTTTAGCCTCCAAATTATCACTTAATTATTTTAGTTTAATCTTGTGATTGGAAATGTTGTGAATCATGTGATAGCGATTTTCATTTCATAAGGAATTAAATACATATAGATTAATTGACTCCTAAGTAGCAATTACATATTTTTATGGATTACTCCCTTGATTATTTTGGCAAAAGCAAATAAAGAACTCTCCACCTGTCTCAGATTTGCATTTAATTATCCATGTATTTAATGCTAATTAAAAGCAATCATTTATCATCTCACTACATTTACTTGTTTGGGTCATATTGTATGAAGGCAGCCTTATATGTTCATTCAGTATGTTGTCTGTTAACTCAGTTTATAGAAATGGTATCTGTTGTGAGCTAGCTATGCTTATCTTTTTGTTCTTATGAATGTGTTTTTGGTAAAATATCATGTATTCTGACTGCATGTTACAGTGTTAAACATTTTAGAAGGATTATGTAGCAATATTTCATCTTCGCAATCTCTATAGAAAGGATGATTTTTACCTTCTGATTACCAAGTTTTTATTGCTAGTGTCTCCTCTGGAACTCTTTTATATTGTTGGGTTTTTTGTTTGTTTTAGCCCCTTTTCTTGTTCACATAGTGGGATTTTGTAATTAAAATGCTCTGTAAACTGCCCTTTTCAACAAAAATTACATTTTAACAGTCTTCCTTGTCAGGAAGTATACTTTCACATCTACATTTTAATGACTACATAGGAATCTCTTTTAAGAGACCTGACTTATCCCCTCTTGTTGTAAACACAGATTGTTAAGCAATATCGCAAAGAATCTCCTTCTAACTAAATTTTATATCATTATTTTGTTTAAATAAATTTAAAATGTGAGAAAATCATGAATCCTGTATTAAAATGTTTTTTACAAAATGACATCTTCTTTCCAATAGTATAAAGATGTTTCTTTTTATACTGTAGACCATTCTGTGTGAATATTCCATTTAACAACTTTTCCCACCACGTGGTAAATTCTGTGTATGTTTAGTTCATCCTACTTACCTAGGCTGTGTCTGGAACAAGGTAGGCACCCAATATGTGTTTGCTAAGTAGACATATGCATAATAAATGAATTTTTATTATTTTGTTTTAAAAACTTCAAAGAGCAGGGGCCTGGTATGGAAGAAAGCAGGATGTAATAAGTTTTAAATATCTTACCTTCATCACTTGGAGTTACTTCGAGGTAATTTAGGTCATAAAGTTAGTAAGACTGAGAAACAGATTTAAAAAGAAGGAAACCAGCATGGCAGGGTGATATATAGGCATACCAATACCCACTGCACCTGGATAGCAAGCAGTGCTAGGGCATTTATGCAGGCTTTAACTACAAGATACTAACATGAACTGTGTTTAACTTCACTTTACTTTATTTTGGAATTTAACTTAAGGATGAGCACCGATTTTATAGAAATAATAAACACCTATTGGGATTAATTTTGTGGTTGGATTAAATAAATATTTACTTAATCTAGTCCTAGTTTTCTCAGAGTAGAGTCTGCACATCATCTGTCTAAGTCACCTGGGGTCTTGTGGAATAATGCCTTTCCCTTGGCTCATCTGAGACCTGTGGAATCAGAATCACTGTGGGTGGCCCAGGATTCTGAATATAACAGACTCTTCATATATTACAATTGATATGTCTTCTGCAGACTAAAATATAAGGAACTGTTTGAGAAAGTTAGGTGCACATCTTACATAAATTTGAAAAATCTAATGAAATATTAGAATTAATGATTGGGGGAAATTCTGGTAAATGGATCTAACATATTCTTTTTTCCTTTAATTACTACTTTCTACAAATTCAACTAATTAGCATAACATAGAGAAAGTCAGGATAGATCATCACAGACCTTTTTCTAAACTCTTCATTCTCTGATATAACCAGTGGTTGGAGGCACTAATTTGTAGTTAAAAAAAAAAAAATAACAAATGTACACTGTACATATCTATTGTGCATACTGTACTTCTGATCTAGAATTTCAATTTTTTAACCCAGTATCTTTCAGATAATATTTTTGTTGAAACTGTATTTAACTGTAGGCAAACTGGATGTGTTGTTAGATTTTAAATCAAACATTGCTCAGGGTGACAATTTATACAGTGACATAGCATGTAGGAGAGCTCTTACCACAATGCCTGAAACCTGGTGTCAATTAATCTATGCCTCCTTCTGAAGCATCCTTTCTTTCCAAAAGTGGTGGTAAAGAAGAAAACATGAAAACTGTCTCAGTGATATGTCACCCTAGGTTGTGCAACATTGTCTTACTATTTAAAAGGTGAAAAATTAGATTTCTCCAATAACATTAGCTAACATTTATCAAGTAATACTATGTAACATACCCACTCTAAGCTCTTGACAGGTAGGTGCTTATAATTATCTCCATTTTGATGATAAGAAAATGAAGCACAGTGGGATTATTTGTAAAGCTATTCAATGTCAACTAACTGGTAAACAGTAAAGCCTACTTTAGAACCAGAAAAATCTGTCTCTAAACATCATGTCTACTATCGTATCTTCCATTGAAGATGTAGAATCATTGCTACTGTAACAGGTCGTCACTTTCGCTTGTATATCTTGATAATTAAATTTTTATCTTCCTAATGAATGTTGCAGATTAAATATGTTTAATGATTTCTTTAAAAAATACATGGTATACCTAAAGTGAAGAGAACCCTAAAGTAAAGAGACTGGTAGAAAGTTTTAGGGCCCAGATGATCTGGGTGTAAATGCTGGCTTCATGACTTATTAGCAGGGTGCAGATCACTTAAACTTCGAGTCTGAATTTTCTCATGTGAAAATGGGAATGGTTATATTTACTCACAGCATTACCGCAAAGAGTAGAGATTATCTATATAATAGTGGGTCATTGAACTGCTTGCACTCAATCAAATACAACTATTATAACTTAATGTAGAAACTACTATTCTGAAAGGGTTATGAGAATTTCTAATGAGACATATATATCATATAGAAAGTATAATTTTTAGTGTCAAAACATCAGAATATGTTTTCTGTTTAGACGTTTAACTATTATGAATACTTAATATTTTGTTTAATAGCATCTTTCTTTGGACAGAAGACTGTGGCTGGGCTATCCCAAAGATGCTTAAACTCTTACTGTTTCTTCTTTTCAGCAAACTTCCTTGATAACATGCTTTTGCGAAGTTCAGGAAAATTGAACGTGGGCACCAGGAAAGAGGATGGTGAGAGTACAGCCCTCACCCCTCGCCCAAAGATCTTGCGATGTAAATGCCACCACCACTGTCCAGAAGACTCAGTCAACAATATTTGCAGGTTGGTCATATAAATTATTTAACTCTAGTTTTAATAGAAAGCCATCCTTTTTTGACTACAGAATTGTAGGCTAGTGTTTCCAAGAGCACATTTTGGGGAATAGGTCCTAAACCCATTAACTCTCAGAGCTGTGCCTGTATGTAGAGAAGTACTGAATCGCATTTTGCCCTGAAATATTGTTCTGAGGTCATTCTTCCTGCAAACATCACATGTGCACATAAACAGAGAGCACAGATCCCAGGGTCTCTGTCAAGGAGCAAGAACCAATTATTTTCTTTCAAAAGACCTCAGCCCCCAAAATAAATGCAATAGCAGTGGTGTCAAATGTGGTTTGTTTGTTTGTTTGTTTGTTCTAACATTTATTATGGTCATGGTGTTAGTATCTTGGAAAGAACACCTAAGCTGTTAGGAATATTTATAAACTGCCTCTGGGAAACAGCGTAGTAATAGATGTGAGTCCACCAGAAGTTAAGATTAAGATGCTAAATACTAGAGAATAAACTCCTCAGTAGCTAATCATGTTTGTATAAATACTTTCTAATATTTGAAACTGGACCGTTTGCCTCTTTCTTCCTTACACATCTTTATGCAGCCACATCCATTTTTTTGGTCACTGTCCCTGCACTGACTCCCCAGGGTGAGGACAACAGTAAATAAAGAGGCCAGAGTGTGTCCAGGGCAAAGTGGCTGAGATAACAAGACAAGTGTGGGTCTCAGGAGTTAAAATGTCAGAGAAGCAGAGTCTCCCTCAAGGAGGATAATGGACCCAAATAGGAAGATGGGCTGCTGGGTTTGAACTCTGGGCAGAATATCTGGGCAACCATTTGGGACCTCATTCCCCAGGAAGGAGCATGAAGCTGAGTTGAATGCTTTTCTTTTTCATGCTGAGACCTTTTTTTTAAAGTTTCCTATGAAGTGGGATATATCTAATATAAGCTCACCAGTGTATCCTGAAATATGTAGCTCAAGAAACATGTATTAACTGAATGACACAAGGAGGAAATTTGGGTGTATTCGTAAACATATGTCTCATTTAATCAGCACAACTCAGCATGATAGGGAATTCTTCTTTCTTACCTTTAGACCTAAGGAATTCAGGGCCCAGAGAGGTCTAGTAACTTGGCCCTTGTATGATAGAACAAGGTTGCAATCTCTGAGCGCTTACGCCAAGATAAAATGACTCCAAAGCTCAGACAGTGTTTCCTGGGAACACTACCTTTTTGCAGTAAACAGAAAAAGTATCAGGAAAATTACAAAGTTTTCTGAAGAAGAGAAAATTAGCAGGATGAAGCATATTAGGGAGATATTTTACTATTTTGTGCGAGTCTGTAGTAATTAAGTGTGAATCTGTGTGTGCCCTTTGAGCTGTAGTTTGGGTGATCATATGTTCAGGTTTTCCAAAATTATCCCAATTTCAAATATTTTGTCCTATTTTCCTTATAGGCCATTGAAGCGTCCTACGTTGATTTGGAAGAAGGTGTTGAGGCATGGTTAACTGCAGTGCAAGTTCTTTGTGGTGGGAAGGAGAAGCTTGGCATATAGGAGGAGACGTGGTGGGATTTAAGCCTGGAGACAGGGGAAATTTGTCTGTGTTCTAAAGGGGATGTTTAAGCAGGAGTGGCAGTGGAGATTGAGGTGATTTGATTTGCCTTTTAGAAAAATTTTCTCTGCTGCAGAGTATTGAATGTATTAGAGGGAGACAAAAGTAAGTTCAAGAACAGCAGACGAGTAAGAGAAATTGAAAAGTAGATTCAGGAAGGACGGTTTATGTGAGAGAAAATGTTCTCGGATGAGGGTGATGCTGGTGCAGGAGACAGTTGGATGTATTGGAGGCATATTTAGAAGGAAAGTTTTATGTTGACGCCACGGAGATGAGAGGGGACCAAGAGGAGCTTCACAAGTTGGCAGGGGTACACTTAGGTGCATATTGTAGCCTTTTGACGAAAGACGACAGAGGAAAAGAATCGAGTTTCAATCGGGATATACTAAGTTTAAGGTTTCTGACACATCCAAGTAGAGATCTCCGAGAGTAGGCCTATCAATAGAATATGGATTTGGAGCTCAGGTAAGAGGTTGGGGAGAGAGTAGAGTAAGTAGAACGTTAGTCAGTTTTCTTGTTTTTGTTTTCAATCTCCCAATTCATCACACCACCACCCCCCTGCCGCTTTCCCCCCTTGGTGTCCATACGTTTGTTCTCTACATCTGTGTCTCAGTTTCTGCTCTGCAGACTGGTTCATCTGTACCATTTTCTAGGTTCCACATATATGCGTTAATATGTGATATTTGTTTTTCTCCTTCTGACTTACTTCACACTGTATGACAGTCTCTAGATCCATCCACATCTCTACAAATGACCCAATTTTTTTCCTTTTTATGGCTGAGTAATATTCCATTGTATATATGTACCACATCTTCTTTATCCAGTCATCTGTCGATGGACAATTAGGTTGCTTCCATGACCTGGCTATTGTAAATAGTGCTGCAATGAACATTGGGGTGCATGTGTCTTTTTGAATTATGGTTTTCTCTGGGTATATGCCCAATAGTGGGATTGCTGGGTCATATGGTAGTTCTATTTTTAGTTTTTTAAGGAACCTCCATACTGTTCTCCATAGTGGCTGTATCAATTTACATTCCCACCAACAGTGCAAGAGGCTTCCCTTTTCTCCACACCCTCTCCAGCATTTGTTGTTTGTAGATTTTCTGATGATGCCCATTCTAACTGGTGTGAGGTGATACCTCATTGTAGTTTTGATTTGCATTTCTCTAAGAATTAGTGATGTTGAGCAGCTTTTCATGTGCTTCTTGGCCATCTGTATGTCTTCTTTGGAGAGATGTCTATTTAGGTCTTCTGCCTACTTCTGGATTGGGTTGGTTGTTTTTTTAATATTGAGCTGCATGTGCTGTTTATATATTTTGGAGATTAATCCTTTGTCCGATGATTCATTTGCAAATATTTTCTCCCATTCTGAGGGTTGTCTTTTCATCTTGTTTATGGTTTCCTTTGCTGTGCAAAAGCTTTTAAGTTTCATTAGGTGCCATTTGTTTATTTTTGTTTTTAGTTCCATTAGTCTAGGAGGTGGATCTAAAAAGATCTTGCTGTGATTTATGTCAAAGAGTGTTCTTCCTATGTTTTCCACTAAGAGTTTTATAGTGCCTGGTCTTACATTTAGGTCTCTAATCCATTTTGAGTTTATTTTTGTGTATGGTGTTAGGGAGTGTTCTAATTTCATTCTTTTACATGTAGCTGTCCAGTTTTCCCAGCACCACTTACTGAAGAGACTGTGTTTTCTCCATTGTATATCCTTGCCTTCTTTCTCATAGATTAGTTGAACATAGGTGCATAGTTTTATCTCTGGGCTTTCTATCCTGCTCCATTGATCTATATTTCTGTTTTTGTGACAGCACCGTATTGTCTTGATTACTGTAGCTTTGTAGTATAGTCTGAAGTCAGGGAGTCTGATTCCTCCAGCTCCATTTTTTTTCCCTCAAGACTGCTTCGGCTATTTGGGGTCTTTTGTGTCTCCATACAAATTTTAAGATTTTTTGTTCTAGTTCTGTAAAAAATGCCATTGGTAATTTGATAGGGATTGCATTGAATCTGTAGATTGCTTTGGGTAGTAGAGTCATTTTCACAATATTTATTCTTCCAATCCAAGAACATGTATATGTCTCCATCTGTTGGAGTCATCTTTAATTTCTTTCATCAGGATCTTATAGTTTTCTGCATACAGGTCTTTTGTTTCCCTAGGTAGGTTTATTCCTAGGTATTTCATTCTTTTTGTTGCAATGGTAAATGGGAGTGTTTCCTTAATTTCTGTTTCATATGTTTCATCATTAGTGTATAGGAATGCAAGAGATTTCTGTGCATTAATTTTGTTTCCTGCAACTTTACCAAATTCATTGATTAGCTCTAGTAGTTTTCTGGTGGCATCTTTAAGATTCTCTATGTATAGTATCATGTCATCTGAAAACAGTGACAGTTTTACTTCTTCTTTTCCAATTTGTATCTCTTTTATTTCTTTTTCTTTTCTGATTGCTTCCAAAACTATGTTGAATAATAGTGGTGAGAGTGGACATCCTTGTCTTGTTCCTGATTTTAGAGGAAATGCTTTCAGTTTTTCATCATTGAGAATGATGTTTGCTGTGGGTTTGTCATATATGGCCTTTATTATATTGAAGTAGTTTCCCTCTATGACCACTTTCTGGAGAGTTTTTATCATAAATGGGTGTTGAATTTTGTCAGAAGCTTTTTCTGCATCTATTGAGATGATCATATGGTTTTTATTCTTCAGTTTGTTAATATGGTGTATCACATTGATTGATTTGCATATATTGAAGAATCCTTGCAGCTCTGGGATAAATCCCACTTGATCATGGTGTATGATCCTTTTAATGTGTTGTTGGATTGTGTGTGCTAGTATTTTGTTAAGGATTTTTGCATCTATATTCATCAGTGATATTGGTCTGTAATTTTCTTTTTTTGTAGTATCTTCGTCTGGTTTTGGTATCAGGGTGATTGATGGTGGCCTTGTAGAATGAGTTTGGGAGTGTCCCTTCCTCTGCAATTTTTGGAAAAGCTTGAGAAGGACGGGTGTTAGCTCTTCTCTAAATGTTTGATAGAATTCACCTGTGAAGGCATGTGGTCCTGGACTTTTGTTTGTTGGAAGATTTTAAATCACAGTTTCAATTTCATTACTTGTGATAGGTCTGTTCAGATTTTCTGTTTCTTCCTGGTTCAGTCTTGGAAAGATACCTTTCCAAGAATTTTTCCATTTCTTCCAGCTTGTCCATTTTATTGCCATAGAGTTGCTTGTAGTAGTCTCTTAGGATGCTTTGTATTTCTGCTGTGTCTGTTGTAACTTCTCCTTTTTCATTTCTGATTTTATTGATTTGAGTCTTCTCCCCCTCTTTCTTGATGAGTCTGGCTAATGGTTTGTCAATTTTGTTTATCTTCTCAAAGAGCCAGCTTTTAGTTTTATTGATCTTTGCTATTGTTTTCTTTGTTTTTATTTCATTTATTTCTGCTCTGATCTTTATGATTTCCTTCCTTCTGCTAACTTTGGGGTTTTTTTGTTCTTCTTTCTCTGGTTACTTTAGGTGTAACGTTAGATTGTTTATTTGAGATTTTTCTTGTTTCTTGAGGTAGGCTTGTATAGCTATAAACTTCCCTCTTAGAACTGCTTTTGCTGCATCCCATAGGTTTTGGATCGTTTTTTTTTCGTTGTCATTTGTCTCTAGGTATTTTTTGATTTCCTCTTTGATTTCTTCAGTGCTCTCTTGGTTATTTAGTAATGTATTGTTTAGCCTCCCTGTGTTTGTGTTTTTTTCCCTATAACTGATTTCTAATCTCATAGCGTTGTGGTCAGAAAAGATGCTTGATATGATTTCAATTTTCTTAAATTTACTGAGGCTTGATTTGTGACCCAAGATGTGATCTATCCTGGAGAAGAAAGTGTAATCTGCTGTTTTTGGATAGAATGTCTTATAAATATCAATTAAATCTGTCTGGTCTATTGTGTCATTTAAAGCTTGTGTTTCCTTATTGACTTTCTGTTTGGATGACCTTTCCGTTGGTGTAAGTGAGGTGTTAAAATCCCCCACTATGATTGTTACTGTCAATTTCCTCTTTTATAGCTGTTAGCAGTTGCCTTCTGTATCGAGGCGCTCCTATGTTGGGTGCGTATATATTTATAATTGTTATATATTCTTCTTGGATTGATCTGTTGATCATTACATAGTGTCCTTCCTTTTCTTTTGTAACATTCTTTATTTTAAAGTGTATTTCATCTGATATGAGTATTGCTACTCCAGCTTTCTTTTGATTTCCATTTGCATGGAATATTTTTTTCATCCCCTCACTTTCAGTCTGTATGTGTCCCTAGGTCTGAAGTGGGTCTCTTGTAGACAGCATATATATGGGTCTTGTTTTTGTATCCATTCAGCAAGTCTGTGTCTTTTGGTTGGAGCATTTAATCCATTCACATTAAGGTAATTATTGATATGTATGTTCCTATGACTGTTTTCTTAATTGTTTTGGGTTTGTTTTTGTAGGTCCTTTTCTTCTCCTGTGTTTCCCACTTAGAGAAGTTCCTTTAGCATTTGTTGTAGAGCTGGTTCGGTGGTGCTGAATTCTCTTAGCTGTTGCTTGTCTGTAAAGCTTTTGATTTCTCCATCAAATCTGAATGAGATCCTTGCCGGGTAGAGTAATCTTGGTTGTAGGTTCTTCCGTTTCATCACTTTAAGTATGTCATGCCACTCCCTTCTGGCTTGTAGAGTTTCTGCTGAGAAATCAGCTGTTAACCTTATGGGAGTTCCCTTGTATGTTATTTGTCGTTTTTCCCTTGCTGCCTTCAGTAATTTTTCTTTGTCTTTAATTTTTGCCAGTTTGATTACTCTGTGCCTTGGCGTGTTTCTCCTTGGGTTTATCCTGTATGGGACTCTCTGCACTTACTGGACTTGGGTGGCTCTTTCCTTTCCCATGTTAGGAAAGTTTTCAGCTATAATCTCTTCAGATATTTTCACAGGTCCTTTCTCTCTCTCTTCTCCTTCTGGGACCCCTATGATGCGAATATTGTTGTGTTTAATGTTGTCCCAGAAGTCTCATAGGCTGTCTTCATTTCTTTTCATTCTTTTTTCTTTATCCTGTTCTGCAGCAGTGAATTCCACCATTCTGTCTTCCAGGTCATTTATCCGTTCTTCTGCCTCAGTTATTCTGCTATTGATTCCTTCTCGTGTAGTTTTCATTTCAGTTATTGTATTGTTCATCTCTGTTTGTTCTTTAATTCTTCTAGATCTTTGTTAAACATTTCTTGCATCTTCTTGATCTTTGCCTCCATTCTTTTTCCGAGGTCCTGGATCATCTTCACTCTCATTATTCTGAAATCTTTTTCTGGAAGGTTCCCTATCTCCACTTCATTTAGTTGTTTTTCTGGGGTTTTATCCTGTTCCTTCATCTGGTACATAGCCTCTGCCTTTTCATCTTGTCTGTCTTTCTGTGAATGTGTTTTTTGTTCCACAGGCTGCAGGATTGTAGTTCTTCTTGCTTCTGCTGTCTGCTCTCTGGTGGATGAGGCTATCTAAGAGGCTTGTGGAAGTTTCCTGCTGGGAGGGACTGGTGGTATGTAGAGCTGGTTGTTGCTCTCTTGGGCAGAGCTCAGTAAAACTTTAATCCGATTGTCTGCTGATGGGTGGGGCTGGGTTCCCTCCCTGTTGGTTGTTTGGCCTGAGGCGACCCAACACTGGAGCCTATCCGGGCTCTTTGGTAGGGCTAATGGCAGACTCTGGGGGGGCTCAAGCCAAGGAGTACTTCCCAGAACGTCTGTTGCCAGTGTCCTTGTCCCTTGGTGAGCCACAGCCACCCCCCACCTCTGCCGATGACCCTCCAACACTAGCAGGTAGGTCTGGTTCAGTCTCCTATGGGGTCACTGCTCCTTCCCCTGCGTCCCGATGTGCACACTACCTTGTGTGTGCCCTCCAAGAGTGGAGTCTCTGTTTCCCTGAGTCCTGCTGAAGTCCTGCAATCAAATCCCGCTAGCCTTCAACGTCTGATTCTCTAGGAATTCCTCCTCCCATTGCCGGACCCCCAGGTTGGGAAGCCTGACATGTGGCTCAGCACCTTCACTCCAGTGGGTGGACTTCTGTGGTCTAAGTGTTCTCCAGTTTGTGAGTCACCCACCCAGCAGTTATGGGATTTGATTTTATTGTGATAGCGCCCCTCCTACCATCTCACTGCAGCTTGTCCTTTGTCTTTGCATGTGGGGTATCTTTTTTGGTGAGCTCCAGTGTCTTCCTGTTGATGAGTTTTCAGCAGTTAGTTGTGATTCCGGTGTTCTCGAAAGAGGGAGTGAGAGCATGTCCTTCTACTCCGCCATCTTGAACCAATGTCCGTTCGTCAGTTTTTCGCTGTGAAATAAGCATCCTTAAAATCACAGTGATTCTTACCACTGAAGACATTTATTATTTCACTCCTGTGTCTTCCTGTGGGTTGCAGCTGTGCTGGGCTGTGCTGGCCTGGGTGGGCTTGGCTTCCGGCCTGCTCCCAACATTTCTTCATTCTTCTTGGACTGGCAGCTACCAAGGGCATATTGTTTGTTTGTTTGTTTTAATAAACAAACTAATTAATTAATTAATGACTGCATTGGTTCTTCATTGCTGCACGCGGGCTTTCTCTAGTTGCAGTGAGCGGGAGCTGTTCTTGGTTGTGGTGCGCGGGCTTCTCATTGCAGTGGCTTCTCTTGTTGCAGAGCTTGGGCTCTAGGCACGTGGGCTTCAGAAGCTGTGGCTCGTGGGTTCTAGAGTGTAGGCTCAGTAGTTATGGCGCATGGGCTTAGTTGCTCCACAGCATGTGGGATCTTCCCGGACCAGGGATCAAACCCGTGTCCCCCACATTAGCAGGCAGATCCTTAATCACTGCACTGCTAGGGAAGCCCCAAAATTCTTTCTCAGATGAGTTTGAGGAAGGAACCTTTTAAAGCTTCTGCTTGTGTCATGCCCTCTAACATTCCATTTACCAAATCAAGTGACATCCTCAAGCTCAAAGTGAAAGGGAAGCCATGGTTAGAGTGTGGCATGAAGAATTGAGAATAATAATAGAACAACCTAATCTACCAGAGTACAACTGAGCCTTGAGACTTGAATGCTTGGGTAAAGGAGGCTCTCCCTAGGAAACTCAGAATTAGCAGGGAAGCAGTGAGTATAGTGTCACTGAGGCCAAGTTTACTGAGGGAGGAAGAAGTAAGGTCAGCCATATTAGATGCTGCTAGGAGAACTGAAATCCAGCCATCAGGTTTGTTGACCTTGATAACTGCAGTCTAGAAATATTTAATGTGGAAGTAGATATGGGGGCAGATTGGGATGCGTTGTGAATTGTATGGTTTCCAACCTTTGATTTATGATAGCAAAGAAGAAGAAAACAAAAATACAACAAAGCCAGCAGTCAGTCACAATGGAACCCTTCAAAAAACGCTGGTATACCATGATAGCATGCATCGGTTAACTTGTAGAAGTCAACAGAAAACTAATATTTATTGAGCTTTTTTACTACTAGCACGCTTACTTTCACCTATCTTTTTTTTTTTTTTTTTTTTGCGGTATGCGGACCTCTCACTGCTGTGGCTTCTCCCGTTGCGGAGCACAGGCTCCGGACGCGCAGGCTCAGCAGCCATGGCTCATGGGCCCATCCGCTCCGCGGCATGTGGGATCCTCCCAGACCGGGGCACGAACCCGTGTGCCCTGCATTGGCAGGTGGACTCTCAACCAGTGCGCCACCAGGGAAGCTCCACTTTCACCTATCTTTAATCATCACAGCACTCCTCTAAAGAATGTAACATCTGTACTCCCCAGGTGAGAAATCTGAGGCTCTGAGAGGTTAAGTAATTTTTAGTACGTCACTCAGTGTTCATGCCCAAATGAGTGAAAAGAAATTGTGGCCCAGTTTACAAAGTACTGAATTTTTGACCAACAGCTAACCCCTGACTCTCGAGCAGAAATATTCATTCTTGAGTAAACTATACATACATTTTTCTAACGAGGTATTGACTCCAGTTGAGTCTCCTGTGAGCTGAGGTCAGTCATGTCTGAATCACAGGGCTGGTTTTTGTTCCTGTGCCCCTAGACCTAAATAGGTCCAGGCCTTTCTACCTCCATTCCTATAAGCACTCCAAATCAGCGCTCCTCAAGCTATCTCTGGTCAAAGTTTTTTTCCCCAATAAATTGTGCACTGATACTTTCTAAACTACAATAAAAATGAATTACTAGGAAAATTAATTTAAAAATACCTACAAATTGCATGCTTCATTTTTCTATTGTCTGTTAATTAAATTCAACAGAGCTAAATTTATTGCAGTATATACAAGTTTCAATTTCTGTATTAATGTACTCACAGACCAGTAACAAGTAGTTTGCAAGGGAACACACTTCGAGTAATACTGCACTAAATCTTGCACTTCTAGGTAAAACAGTTCTAAAGACAATGGTGCGCTTGCTTGGGGCTTAGATAAGGGCTGGTACCAGGCAGATTGTAGCCAAGCTGGGTGTCCTAGGTAGATCTCATGCTCATTACCACTCCCACTTTCCTGGAGAGAATAATCCAAAAAGTGGCCCAAATCAAAATTGCATCATACTTAAAAGAGATTCTGAAATCCCACATGATAATTCAGAGAACATATACAAAGTTTAGAGGGTTTGGGTTTTTTAAATTTGGTTGTGCCGGGTCTTCGTGGCAGCAGGCAGGCTACTTAGTTGCTGCATGCATGTGGGATCTAGTTCCCTGACCAGGGATCGAACCCAGGCCCCCTGCATTGGGAGTGCAGAGTCTTATCCACTGTGCCACCAGGGAAGTCCCTTTTTTTTTTTTTTTAAACTTTTCATGAGTACCATCAATCACTTTACCAGCCAGCATTCTTATTGGAATGTTGATCATGTCATTTTTGTCCTTGATTCCTATCAGGTGCAGATGTGTCTGCTTCCAATATCCATGCCATTTACATTGCCTAATGGCGTGCATATTAGAGGCCGTAGTACAAATATATCATGCTGAATACAATGTTAGAACCATTTTTTAATATCCACAATTCAAAATAAGAGGCGAAGCCGTTGTTCAGTCTCCCTCATTATAATATCTATCTTCTAAATATTTACCTTTCTAGGTGTTACTTTTCATGGTGTATCCTTCTTATTCCATTTCCAGATTCTATTCCTAGGACCTCAGACTCTCACTGCATGCCTTGAAAGCTGCATTGTCTCCTTAATAATTCTTTGTGTATGACTTTCAACATGCCAGTGTTTTGTCTTGTTTTCCTGTCCTAACAGGCGTAATCTCAGCCTTGATGATTCTTTTCTGTATAGAATTCGGTCCTACTTTATGTATCCTTCCTTGTTTTACGTGATGTTGTCTGTGACAGTCATTTTTGTCCCTTTCTCACCACCTCCCTCAAGTTCTACTCTCTCATACAAGTCTATCCAGTTCTGAAAATTTTTGTACTCTCTTTCAAGGTAATTTTAAAAACTTCCTCATTTATCTTATTGGGTTCTGACCCAAAATTCTCCTATGTGGGCAGTTTTCAGGGTTTGTAGGTGTAATAAATCACATTGGATGATTGCATGAAGGATGTGCACATGACACCAGGTGCCTAAATGAGAAATTTGATAAGTCTCCAGCTGTATCCTGGAGAATCAAAGGCGGCAGAAGGGAAGGCTTAGGGGCTTAATAGGAAGTGAACAATATACGGCTCTTTACAACTATACATAGAGAACCATTGAAGGTTTTTGAGCAGGAAGGAAAATGTAAGATTTATCAGGCAATGCTGTACAGAGCCCTTATACAAAGTTTGTATTAACCCAGAGCTTCTAAACCTGAATGCAGCGGTATGCGCTTTTAGAGAAGCACTTCTGACCCAGGTCTCAGAGTGTTTAAAGTGAGCATTCTTCTCATTTGTTTGTACATCTTCTATTCATCTAGTTTATTCCACTGTTGCCCAGGCCACCCGAACATTGAGCTTTATGATCTTTTTTTTTTTTTTCCGGTAGAAGATGTTGAGTTAAAATCATTTCATTTATGAGAATGGTGGGTCCTTCTTTAGAACTTATAATTCAGTTGGATGAGGATATGGTTTCAACTTCACTTATGAGGTCTTTTATAAGGAATAACTCTGCTTTGTGGCTCTCAGTTATAAGTGATACTTAAATGGGTCCATTTGCTGTTGGACTTAATAGGAAGTGAACATTGTAGGGCTCTGTACAGTCATACATAGAGAACCATTGAAGATATTTGAGCAGGAAGGAAAATAAGATTTATCAGGCAATGCTGTGAGGAATGGGCTAGAGTCTTGAGAGAGAAGCGGGGGCTTCCTGCCTGAAGGCTCTCAGAGCAGTCTAGGTGAGAGGTAGGGAGGGTCCGCACAGGGCGGTGGAGGTGAGAATATGCAAATGCTTGTTTAACATAAAAAGTGAGACAAGTTCAAAAAACCTTGTACCTCCTACGAAAAATGAACAAAAGTGAACAAAATGCTCAGTCACTTGGTATGGCTGCCAGAGAAGGACGTGTGATAGTTATACTTTCTTGGGGTTGAAGTAAAAAGGCCTCTCTCACGTTGGAACCTCATCATTAATGTTGCGACTTCACCTTCCCCACAGTGCTATGACCTCTCAGAGGACAAACCAGAGAAGGGCAGCAGTGGTAGTCATATCTATTTTACCCTCTTTCCCTCTATTACTATGGGAACCCACTCACCTAAGATAGGGAAAAAAAAACAAATATAAACCTTAGGGTTCTGTTACTCTGGTCATTACCTTTGCATAACATTCTTCTTTGCCTTTTCCCCCCCAGTCAGTAGAAAGCACTTGATTAGCTGGTGATTTCTGTCCCGCCTGCTTGAAGTTGAGCCACTTTGTTTTTCCTAGAACTGGTTCATAGATGCTGAGCTCCTCGAAAGCAAAGGCTGCATCTTCCTCACCGTTGCTTCTCATCATCCAACTCAGTCTGAGGCATAGTATGCCTAATAAATGTTTGTAAAATTACCTGTTGTTAACAAAGCTCTAAGCAGCTTTGAGCTGTTTTAGTTAACTGACTAAAATCCACATGATTTAAATAGCAACTCTAAAAGTTGTATGTATCTTCCAATTTACCTGTGACAGAAACTTTGAAAACTTTGTTTATCCCCTTCAATGTGAAATAGATATTTTAGAAGACAGTGTTCTCAAGGACCTATTTATAATTGACCTAAAACAAGCAGCCTTTCAAATAGATTCTGACTGAAACGTAAAAGAAATGTACGAATTCTAGTATTTCTTACATACTGGAAAAAAAAAAGTGGAATAAATGATTTGATTCAGTTTGATCGGAATAAATAAATTGATTGGTATCGAGAACAATTAATCCCTGTGTGCAGATGCACTTGAGCAAGTATCCATTTATTTAATGAGTTTTTGTCAAGAGCAAAATTTTAAACTATTTAATAACTAAATAATAATTTTGAGTTATTTAATAATTTTTAGATTATTTTATTAGTGCTCTAAAATTTCCTATCACCCTGATTGGGTAGATCAGATACACTCTTTTTAACTAATACTTAAATTATTTTATAGTTAAAATAATCTTTATAAAGATCAAAACTAGTTAGAAGAAAACTTCTACAACAGTCCCTTCTCAACTGTGGTGGTTATTGTTTCTGGACAGTCCTGGGGTTTACAATAAAGAAGCATAAGATCTTAGTGGAAAAATAGAGTTAAAGGGACCAAAACTTGGGTGAACATTATAAACCCTGTACTCACCCTACAATGAATGAGTTGGGGCCCAGAAGGCTGTTTACAAACCCATTTGACCCCAAATGAGAACGGGCAGAACTTTCGGGCTCCGGATGCACGTCCACCTAAAGAGTATTATTTGGTTCCTCAAAGCTTTAAACTAAGTATATCCCTTTCTTACTTGCTAGTAAATGTTCACTTGGGCACACTGAAGATCTCTTGAGGCAGTTTATCCCTGCTGATCTCTCAAGATGTTCCAGGCACTCCTTTGCCTTTGGAATACTGGGCAGATTCAAGGAGTCATGAAACTGTAGACCAATCCAAGGGTTGTAACAGAAGTTTTATTATCAACTACTTTGACCTCATATGACCTTTTCATTTTCAAATGCTTTGCTTTTTCATGGATGAGCATTATGTTGAGAGGCATTCAGTACTGATGACCGAGCATGTTCCTATGCAACTGTTCTGTTTTGTCAATTACTTTTCTTTACCTATAACCCAGGGGCAGAATTTTTGAAATGTACGTTGTCTTCTTTTTTATTGAAGTATAGTTGATTTACAATATTGTATTAGTTTTATGTGTACCACATAATGATTCAATATTTTTATAGATTATACTCCATTTAAAGTTATTAAAAAATAATGGCTGAATTTCCCTGTGCTGTACAATATATCCTTGTGGATTATTTATTTTATACATGGTAGTTTGTACCTCTTATTCGCCTACCCCTATCTTGCCTCTCCCCCCTTGTCAATTGTCTTCTTTTAAAATTCACAATCATTACTGTAATCAAATGGTTCATCCTGCGTTCATGTATACATCTCACTACTTTCAATTTTGTTTAAAATTATTTCAACTTTTGTTTCTTCATCTCTTCTTGTTACCACTTTCAACACTCTGGGGATGTTGGGATAATAATCTATATAAAACATTTAAAAACTAAGCTTAACCATGGCAACCAGCAACAGAATGTTCAAATAAGCCCATGGTTAAGAGTTGAATGGCTCGTAGTGATGGGTGACGTTGATCAGCTTTGACTCCAGAGCGTAGTTGTGTTTACCTTTGTGCTTGCTTGAGAGTTGAAAGTTCTCAAGTAATTCTTAAGCTTCTGTAATTATACTGCAGGTTTCCAGTTAATGTCCCTTAGTAGCTAGCAATTTCAGTAAGAAGCTTATAAATTATTTTTGCTTTCTTGTCAGTAATATGCACTTGAAATGGTTCTCTCACCTCCTTCCTTGTCCCTCAACTACATATTTGAGTTCCTATCCAAATTTATGACGTATGGGACACCAACTCTTCTTTCCAGGTCTCTTTCCCTCTCCATCCCCTTTTTTTAAAATTTATTTCTCATTGAAGTAACATTGGTTTATAACATTATATAAGTTTCATGTGTGCAACATTTTATTTCTACTTCTGTGTACATTACAGCGTACTCTCCACCAAAAATGTAGTTTCCATCCTCTCTTTTTATTCTTAGCTCCCCCCCTCTTCACAGACGAGGGAGTGCATTTTTAAAGCTTGAATTTACTCTTCCTGATGTTTCTTTTTATTTCCCAGGACATTGTGACAGTAACCTGCCAACAGCTTTACCAGCTTTCTCTCTTCTTTCTTGATTCTTCAACTTGCCTAACAGTACATTTCTGTATTCTCAGATTTTGATTTAAGGAGGCCTCCTGATTAAGGAGAAATTAGTCTTTTTAGATTTAACCTATTGTATCAAACTTTTCTAGCTGCTCTATGATTTCCTAGTGTCAGAAACTTAAACTGACTTTATTCCTAACTCCTGAATTTTACTTTTGATGAGAAGTGTAAGTTATACATATAGTCTAAATGTATAGGAAAGGGATAAAAAAAATCACATGGGTATTGTTTGCTTATATTGTTTAAAGTAAATTTCTAAGGGACAGGTCTTTTATTTATTGCCTTTGGCGTTTACATGCTTTAGATTTTCATAGCGATTTCAGTACATTGGCTAAAAAGCCCCAAAGAATTTAGAGCATGGGCTGTTCCAAGGCAGTCTTTCTCCTACAGCAATATTCATGCATTTGACCTTAGTCTAACAAAGAGATTTATTATCATTGGCTGTTCCTAGCCATTCATTAGTATGTTTGAACTTTGCTGTGCTAGTTCTTATAAACTGAGGCATTTTGGATCGCTTGAGGCTTATAAACCAAGTAAACAATTCTAAGGGTGTTGATGATAACTGACGCGCTAATGTATGGCAGAATGCCGCTACCACTAACATAAAATAGACCAACACACAAATCATGGCTATCACCATGCTCAGAGCTTTCTTCCCATGACCTTTTAGGACTATGTTGTCACATCTATGTTGGGTGCTGAACATGCATATATATGAGAGAAAGATAGATAGTACTTTAGTACTTTAGTTCTTTATTTCTTAGACATGCAGTAGTGGTTTATGACTTATATTGGGAGTCTGTGGGTGTTTATCACCCGAGCTTGTGAAGACAGTAGTGTCTGTTTATAAATAGTTCTATGTATAATAGTCCTTGTTTTTCATTTTTAATCCCTGTGGAAATGAAGCAAAAAGTCCTTGATTCAAGGCTTGATTCTGTAACTGTTTTGTTTTGTGACCTTGTACAAGTTTGTTAGACTCTCATAAATTTAATTTACCCATTTGTAAAATAGAAATAATATCACTTCTCATTGTTGTTGAGAGGATTAAATGAGATAGAATAAGTGAAAGTTCTTTTCAATGTAGAAAACCAGACAGAAATGAAAAGTATTGTTTCTTTGCCTTACCATGGTCTTGTTAAAAACCCTTCTTTCTGCTGTCCTTCCTTACCCCACACCCAAATAAGACAGCCACAAAGCCTGATGTTTTCATATGCCTGCCCGGAAGCAGAGGGTACCACATGGCAGAATCTTACTCACTTCACTTAGGCTGTGCTGATCCCAACTCCTACCTGTCCTTAGTCTGTGTGCCTTAGTAAGAGATAAATTTATTTCACTACCTCAGAGCAAGTAGAACCAGAATAAATGTTCACCTGCACGGGTTCAAACCCCTGCTGTGCCTCTCACTAGCTGTACAGCCTTTGAGAATTACTCAAGGTCTCTGAGCCTCAGTTTCCTCATATAAAACGTAAGCATAGTACTGCCTTCTTCTTAGAGTGGATTTCTGAAGGTGATACCTGTGAAGGACCAAAATAAGTGTTTAGCATTTAGTGTATATGGTTAGTAATTTATATGTTATATGGAAAGTTTGGATCCTTCTTTCTTGCAAGTTTCTGGACAGAGGAGATATTACTAAATATTTTATGATAATTAAGTCAACTTTCATAAAAGGAAGTTTGGGGATTCTTTAAACAGATGGTGACCTGTAACGATAATTGACTTTCTTCTTGTTTGCAATGAAGCAAGTGATAAACATCTTCATTTCCTTTTACCATAGACACACACACATGCACACGCACATGCACACACTTACTTTGCCTGTTTGGTCTTTAGCACAGATGGATATTGTTTCACAATGATAGAAGAAGATGATTCTGGGATGCCTGTGGTCACTTCTGGATGTCTAGGACTAGAAGGCTCAGATTTTCAGTGTCGGGTAAGGAAGATAATTTGATTCTACTTTGTAACCTTTCATTGGCTAGATTTCAAACAGCCAAATTTCAAACAAGATATAACAATTGTTTGGGGGTCTTTTTTTTACTCTCTTGTTTTCAGTAATTTGGAAAATAATTTGAAAATTCGCATTGGGTCAATTCTTCCTTCCTTTAGAAATCAAATATTCATTTTATTTTTGCCGTTAACTTCTGGTTTAGTGACTCATTAGATCATCTTGCTCAAATTCCAGTTTGGTTAATTGCATTAAGCCAAACTTTCTTCCTCAGTTTACGCTACACACGTTGGTTATTACAAATAGAATAGTAATTTTGTTGAAATGCAAAAGTTGCAGTAAGGTAATACATGATGATTTGAAAGAAATTACCTAATACAATACATCAGTTTCACCATGTTTGAATAAAACTATCAGAATTTTAAGTGACTTCTCTAAATAGAATTAATTTACTAGTTTTGGATGGTATGACTTTGAAATTTAGGGGAAACCTATTAATAGCTGTTTGGGTTCGATTTTAGGACACGCCCATTCCTCATCAAAGAAGATCAATTGAATGCTGCACAGAGCGGAATGAGTGTAATAAAGATCTACACCCTACACTGCCTCCACTAAAAAACAGAGGTAAGAAGAGGAAGGCTTCCAGGCTGGAAAAGCTTTAGACATAAAGAAAATAAAAACTTGAATTATGCTCTTTTCTAAATGTATCTACCTGTACCATTTTCCACTACTGGGGCAGAGGACTGAGGCAAGATGACATAATGAAATGGTCGTTCAAAGACATGTGCAAGGAGTTCTCAGGAAAATAGTTGCATGTGTCTTCACTCTTAAGATTCTTACTTCTGGGCTTCCCTGGTGGCACAGTGGTTGAGGGTCTGCCTGCCGATGCAGGGGACACGGGTTCATGCCCCGGTCCGGGAAGATCCCACATGCCGTGGAGCGGCTGGGCCCGTGAGCCATGGCCGCTGAGCCTGCGCGTCCGGAGCCTGTGCTCCACAACGGGAGAGGCCACAGCAGTGAGAGGCCTGCGTACCGCAAAAAAAAAAAAAAAAAAAAAAAGATTCTTACTTCCTTAACCTGTCCTCATTTCCTTCAGAAAACTACGGTGTCTAGAGCTTGGAGTGGGTTTCAGGAGGATAGAGGAGGGAGATAGTGTTTTCCGTTTACCCCTAAATGTTATTCAGAAGTTCCACTTCACTCGAAAACTGCTATTTGGCTACATTCGTTTTAAGAATAAGGACCTTTTAAAGGACTAATTCAGATAATTTGCTGGATGGCATTTCCTTTTATTTATGCTAGAGTAACTACTTTTTAGTCAATTCATATGTATTGGTAAAATGGAGAAAATATCTAGAAAGTTTAAGTCTAAGACTATACATTTAGTGTTGCTCATTAAAAAAGACACATACTGCATCCCCAAAGACTCCTGGTTAAAAACAGCTCCCATGTTTCCTTTCTTCTTGTTCTCACCATAAAAATAAATGGTTTGTAATTGTCATAGAGTCCTAAGTCTTATATAAGTAGCTTAAAATGATTTGTCATGATTGATTTTTATTTCTTGAGAGAGAAAATCTTCCCAACAAAATACAATGACATTTCTGGGTTTTGATGATAATATTTTATAACATTGGTTCATCCTATAGCCTAGAAAACTCTGTAAGATTGGTTCATAATAATTCACATCAAAAATTCACAGACAGATTTTAATTTTGCCAGTCAACATGCTAGGTGTTATGGATAACAGAAATGGATGAAGAAAGTTCTTGCTCTCAACACATGCACACTAGGTTATGAGAGAGAAACATGGAAATAATTAAATTATACTCAGGCAGGAAAATCTCTGTAGAGTTAGATTATAAAGTGTATTAAGGACACAAAAGAGTGAGTGGCTCACTTTGGGGTGGGAGGATGTCAGAATAGCTTCATAGAAGTGATACCTGAGCAGACTTTAAGGCGGAACAGAAGTTTGCCAAATGGATAAGGCAGGAATAAAAAATTTAAAAATTAAAGTGGCTGACATAAGCCAAGAATTACGCTAATAACTGTTACATTAATTAACCCATTTGAGCTGTGGGGTACTTAGGCTTATTATTCCCCACTTAAAGGTGAGGAGATTGCAGCACACAGAGGTTAATTAACTTTGCCAAGGTTGCACACAGCCTGTGAGTAGCCTGTGACTCTAAACAGAGGCAATCTAGTAAGTGCAGAGGTTTAGTTTGTAATATTTGAGAAAGATTTGCAAAATACAGGCATATGAAACAGCATGGCTGGTTGGAGAAGGTCCCCTAATTCAGTTGTCTGAAGCCCCACAGTTCAAAGTGGGCCTGTGGGTCAGCAGCATCAGCATGGCTTGGAGCTCATTAGAAATGCAGACTCTCAGGCCTGCATTTTTAATGAGATTCCCCAAGTGATTTACATGCACATTAAAGTTTGGGCAACAGTTTTGGTAGAAAAACACCTATACGAGGATATAGCTAGTGCCACTGTGTCTCAGCACGTGAGTTCGACAACACCTTGTTCGAACACAATTCCACTGATGTCAGGTTGCTGTAAAATTCTAAATGCTTACTTTCAGTTTTTTGTAGTTATTGCCTTGTGAATCAGTTGCAAAAAGTAGGTGGTCTGTAGACATTTTGAATAGCATCTGTAGACAACACTAATGTGTTGGGAGTGGGGCGGGAGGTGGGTGAGGAGTGCTGGAAATGAAGGCAGTTGTGCCAGAATCGCTTCGCTCAAGGAGAAAAAATTTTTATTACCTGTAAGTGGAAGAGATGCGTTCTAGCAGTAGCGGTAGGGTTTAGGAAAACTGACTCAAATGCTGCAGTGCACATACGGTCCTGTAGATGGAGCCAGATTCTAGTTAGGACCCGGCAGGCAGGGGAGGATTCTCTGAAGAGGTTGAGTGCTAGGGACTTTTAAAAGCAGAGTAAGTCTCCTAGAGAACTCAGTGAAAAGGCTTTGAAAAGAAGGGTAGTAGTATTGGGAAGACAAGTCCTTGGTCAGGGCAGTAAGGGAAAGAGGATGTTACTGTGGCTGGTCGATTATGTTGAGGATTATACAAGGTGACGGACTTGGGGGGAGTTTAGTGGCTGTAGGGTTTACCATTTTGAACTCTGAGGATCCCAGGTAGTGCCTGGGTGAGGTCTCTGCAGATTCCACCTCACCATTTTGGCACAGTCGTTTTGGGGTCCAGTAAAAGTCACTGCAGGCTGTGGTCTGGGAGCACTGGTCTTTCTTACACAAATATACCACAGAGCTGCTGCCTTTCTTGTTTTTGCCTCTACCATATATACACATGGGCAGCATTTTTTTTTTGGAAGTGGACTATACATGTTTACTGAATATCAGTAATGCATTGGTCAGAAATATTTGCATTGCAGCCATATTGGATATATGTCTTTATATAGTCATATTGGAGATAGGTATATTTATGTTTTGGTATAAAACCCCAAATAAAGAACAGGGATGTTAAAGAGACATGGAACCATCTTATTTTGATATTTTTAACTTTAGCTGTCGTTTTTATACTTATGACCAACCCTAACTTTTGTGGAGCCGGGGCAATGGTGTAAATGGAAGTCCACATACCATTTACCTAATTATTTAAAACTCATAAACCAATGTAGAAGACTGGTAAATAAAATACTTTCTGTTAACCAAACTTAACAAGAATATTTTCATAGTGATGGGGAACACCAGCTTGGCATTCAGAATGCTTGGACTGCTTAGACTTATTCATTCCAGTGTGGGGGTGGGAGTGATTGGGAGCCCCGTTCTTGGTTCTGTCTGGCACTGGGAGAGGTCTCTCATGCACGCAGCTGGACACCTGTTTTGTGTCTGTCTCAGCCTGTTGGCAGTGATACTGTCGGCTGGGAAAGTCTGAATCACTTACCGGGATCCATACCACTGTGGCAGCCCCCATAGATGTTTCTCTGACTGGAGCTAATGTTGTGGCTAGACTGACCGGTGTGGTTCTTATTATCTAAAATGCACCTCAGCAGCCACTGTCAGAGAAATCTGAAAGGTAAGATGTATTATTTGCAAGAACCAGAGGGTGCACAGCACACCTGAGGGCCACACAGCAAGGTCACAGGCATGGGGGGGTGGGGACCTGGGGTTCTCCCTTTACTGGGGTCAAAGGTGGGGTGCCTAGGGTTTCACAGTTTCTCTTTTTATTGGCAAATTAATTAATTTTGAAAGTTGAGTTATGACTGAAATATAACATTATATTAGTTTCAGGTGTATAACATAATGACTTGATATTTGTATATGTTGCAAAAATCATCACCACAGTAAGTCTAGCTAACATTTGTCACCATACACGGTTACAAAAATATTGGCAAGTTTAAAACGTAAGAGTGGGAATTAGGGCACGGGAAGGGAAAAACAGAATTATTCAAGCGGTCAGTTATCCAGGGAACGTCACGGATGGGGTGACCTGCTTTCTTATCTAGTTGTTTTACTAGTAGTGTGTCATACAGCTGGCAATGTGCTTATTTGAGATAGAGGTCTTTGCAACAGATGCCTCAGAAATCAGAAGCTTAATGTCAGGCACCCACATTACAACACCCCAGCCCTCTGGTTTACGCTCTGCCCACATGTCTTGCCCCAGACACCCCTTGGCCACTGCTTGGTCACCCCTCAGGCCTTTGGGTAAGTACACCAGCTCCTTGGTCCACCCTCAGGGAGACAGGGGGCCTCATAGGTTCCAGACACAGGCCTGGGGCCATTTAGGTAGAATTCCAGACTTTGGGGCAACGGCCAGTGTTTTAAATGGAGAGCAGGATGGGACAAATTCTGGGTGGACACGTTGCCTGTGTTCTGCAGACCACTGCTCGGTGGGAAGGGGCCCCGTTAAAGGGAGCCAGAGCAGGACCCTCTAAATCTCAGAGCCTAGGTAGCTGTGAATGGAGTGCTTACTTACTGTGGCTCTTTTCTAAGTACTTTACATACACTGACTCATTTAATCCTCATAACAGCTCAGTAGGGAAAGCACCATTAGCATCACCCCAATTTCTCAGACATGCAGCTAAGGAATAGTGAGGTCAAGTACTGTGTGAAGGTTACACAGCTAAAGTTAAGTACTGGAGATGGGAAATCGGCCTATGACCTCATCTCCCTGAATTGTCTATAAAGAGCCTTAAATGACATTCTCAAAAAAAGAAAAAAGCGTTTATGTATATAAGAGTTAGAAGACTCTAAGTAAGTAGTGGTTAGCCATGTCACAAAATAATCAATAAACAAGATGATTACTTTGAAGCCTCCTGTTTATTATGTTTGCACAATTAGCATTTTCTTCATTCTTAGAATATGATGTTAGAGGGTTGCTCCCTCTCTCTCTTGCACACACACTCTCTCTCCGCTCCTTCTCTCTCGTCCTCTTCCTTCTAATTTATCATTTATTAAGGCCCACTTACGGGCTTCCCTGGTGGCGCAGTGGCTGAGAGTCCGCCTACCGATGCAGGGGACACGGGTTCGTGCTCCGGTCCGGGAAGATCCCACAAGCCACGGAGCGGCTGGGCCCGTGAGCCATGGCCGCTGAGCCTGCGCATCCGGAGCCTGTGCTCCGCAACGGGAGAGGCCACAGCGGTGAGAGGCCCGCGTACCGGAAAAAAAATAAAATAAAAAATAAGGCCCACTTACGTATTAATACTAGGCTAGTGGTTTTCAAACTTAGGTGCATCAGAATCACCTGGGGGGCTTATTAAAACACGGATTACTGGCCCCCACCTAGAGTTTCTGATTCAGTAGATCTGAGTGGACCCCAATGATTTGCCTTTCTAAGGAGTTTCCAGGTGATACTGATGATGTTGGTCCAGAGACCACACTTTGAGACCCCTGGGCTAGGTGTTGCCTGATAGATTGTTACATATTATTATAGTAGACTTCCTATAAACCTATGTGTCAAACTAGTACAAAGCAGACACTGTATTATTAAAAGATGAGAGGGTTAAAAAATCCAGCTCACCATTTTGTTGTTGTTCTTTTTTTCTTAATAATAGCTTTTCTGAATAAGTTAAATGATTAACCTTATCTCAAAACATCTGTATTACTAGGTGCTAAATAATAACAGGCTTAGGTGAGGTTCTGTTATTAGACCTCAGAGAAGTACTAAGCGTAGGGGTAGATACCTACAAATAAATTGTCTTATTAAAAAATAAACAAGAAAACCTTTTCTACCGATCCAGAGTTTTTTCACTTTTTTTTCCAACTTAGATGCATTTAGCAGGAAATTAGAGATACAAAATCACATCCAACAAATATTTATCAATGTATATTTAGATCCTTGAAATTTTATTTGTCATCTTCTGTTTCAAAAAAAGATGATGAAGAGTGACCAGAAAGCAGCGGAAATTCTTTTATGAATATTAGTTTTCCTTTTGCTTTGCTTATTCCATTTCAGCACCAGCAAAGCAGAATACCCTGGGACAATATTCTTTCTCCTGAAGGAAGAAATATGAAAAGTAATTAGATCAAATGCAGCACCTTCATTATAAACAATAAAATATGATTCGGGAAGCCCAGTCACACTGCAGCTGGTGCAAAGAGGAGGGAGACATGTCTGTTTTGATGGAGAGGCTTGTAGGGAGAAGTCGTGGTGCCCTGGTGTCTGGCTTCCTGCCTGCAGAATTAGTGATGAAGGGGCACTGAGATGCTGGAAGGGATGATGTATGGTTCCAGTGTCACATGGTTTGACCAAGATATTGTGAGTTAAATGTTCTCTTGAAATGGTGTGTAGGCAAGAGAATTTGATGAGGTTTTTTTCCTCCTCCCAAATTACTTATTATTACTTATTTTTTTTTCAAATGAGCACTTAAAGAAGTGAAAGACTGGTGTTGAAATGAACAGAAGCCCTTTGCTTTATTAAATGGGATCCTTAAATTTGGCTTTTACAAGAGCAAATAAAGTTCATATAATTTTTTGGAATACGTATAGTTTGTGTGTTTAAATATGGGAATTACTAATACACACTACATGTATACTTCATGGAAAATGTATCCGAAACAACTGTTTCTGTTTTGAAATAGGGTAATTTCAATGTAGTTTAAGTAAAATTATAATACAGGATTTCCAAAGCTAAACTTTACCTTATTATTTCTTTTCTTACTCCACTAAAAAATATATTCTGATCAGTTTACAGATTTGTTTAAAAATGCTATTGCTTAGCTTCGGGTATTGCCAATTACAAATTAAACTCAATAGGTAACAGGTATTTAATCAGTGAAACCGTCTCCCATATTCTCTATAACACAGATAGGTTGAATATATGATACCATCTAGAATGCAAAGGTCAGTTGCAGAATTTTCCTTCTGACACATATATTATGCTTGCGGCAGTATAAACCGGTACATGAGTCTGAGCCGAATTCCTGGCCAGGGAATAGCTCTTAACATTTCTGGAAATGTGCAGCTTCTAACTATTTTGGAAATTCTGGTTAACTTTGTATTTGGGATAGGTGAAAGAAATTTATAAATAATTAGACTTTTCCTTTCTCACTGAACACAGTAATCTGGATATAACAGTTCTGTCTTAACTTCCTTTGTTACCAGAAAATATAATGCTAAATCTTTTTCTGCAGGAAAATAACTGGAATATTACGTCTTTGTTCTTATAGTGAATTTAATTCTAGATGTTACTGTGAGATGACATCCCAATATATGATGAAGGTAAATTACAGTATTTTTTGTTGACTAAAATCCTCTGACAAGAATATGCTTTTCAGGCACTTTGTGCTCTATTAATAGAAAGATGTCTCCAATTTATCTGTGGTTATAACACTGAGAGCACATATAAAGATGTCTTTGGGCCATCGTATTTCCAAGACTCTTTCTAGCAATATGGTTTTTTATTTCCTATTGCAATTATGAGCGATCTTCTAGCCTTATAGAAACAGTCCTGGCATTTTAAGCAGTTGCAAACCAGTTAATTATCAGAGAGGAGACAAGTAATGACAGAATGCTGTTTTGTTAGGAAACCATTGGTGATTCTTACTTGCCTCTCAGAGTGAACCAGACTTCCCTAGAGAGTTCTCCATTCTGCTTCCCTGAGCAGTTGGAGTGACAGCCAGGTAGAAATCTGCTGGCCTAGAGAGAACTGTGGGCTCTGTTCTTTTCCTGATATGTATCTGGAAGTGTTCGCTTTCCAAGACTCTGGCAGTGACTTGAATGTTTACATTGTTAATGCTCTGAGCACAGGTAATGGCAGATTAAAACATGACAGGCACGACCAACAGAAACAAAAGGCACATTGATAAGGCTCACTATTTATGACAAAAGCCGAGGCAGTAGGGGATAGGTTTATTGGGGCAAAGAAAAGGAAAGTGGGAAGGTAATGCTAGCCTTTAAAAAAAGTGCTTGATGGTAAGGAAAAAATCCCTTAGATTCTTTCTGGCCTCATTGCTCTCATAAATCAGAAATCTAATATGGTGAGTAATAAATACACTGTTCTTGTGCTTCCCTGGTGGTGCAGTGCTTGAGAGTCCGCCTGCCGGTGCAGGGGACACGGGTTCGTGCCCCGGTCGGGGAAGATCCCACATGCCGCGGAGCGGCTGGGCCCGTGAGCCATGGCCGCTGAGCCTGCGCATCCAGAGCCTGTGCTCCGCAACGGGAGAGGCCACAACAGTGAGAGGCCCGCGTACCAAGAAAAATAAAAAATAAAAAAGTACACTGTTCTTACGGTTCAGAGTGTTCTGCATTTACGTGGAAAAGTGAAAGTCGATGAGGCTGATAGTTTTTAGTAAAATTATATCACTTGAATGAAAAAGTATTCTGTATTTGTGTACTGGAAATATGTTGTGCATATGTAGTTAGTTACTCTAGTTTTGATAGAGTATCCAGCGTTCTCTTTGATTTTCTGCAAAATCAGGCTTTTTTGCTTTTGTTGTCCTTAAAATTGGAAATAGATTTTAAGCTGTTTGCAGCGACATTATTTGCACCATGGTATTTGTATGCATGCATGTGTACAAACGTTGTTAATTGCTCTCTCACTGGCGGAGGTATTGTGCTCATTTTGGGTTATTATTGACTTTGCCTATAACCCAGAAGAGCGGGGGAGGTAAGGAGGGAAATTTTACTAAGAAAATTCATTGTGTAAAATCTTAGCCCACGTAATTTTAAGAGCTTACAAATTATTTTCAAGATTTCCTAAGCAACACTTTTTGGACAACGCATGTGGTAATTATATATGAGTCCTGTTGTTGTTAAAGGCTGAATGGCTCTTTGAATGTGTACTCCAGTAGATCACGGTCTTGAACTGTTTCTCTGCTCAATTGGCAGTGTTTCTGAATTTAATATAAAACTGCTTTTTAAAAAATGGTCTCTCATTTAGTCTTTTCAGATGCAGACAGACTACTTCCATTAATATTTTACAAGTAGTGTAGATCATAAATAATTATTAAACATATATTTTAGACTGATGAGTAAATCATAACATTAACCATAAGATTCGGATGAGAAATTAGTATAAAAATCTGTGGATTTTAGTTTATAATAAATAATCCAAAGTTTCTCTGATAGATTTCACAGTAAGATTTATTTTCATTTCATGTGTTCGTGTTACTTTCCTGATTTTGGTAACTGCATTACCATTTGGTAAGACAATGTCCTTGTTCTTAGGAAGTTCACTCTGAAGTGCTTATGGGTGGAGACATTATGTCTGTAACTTCAGGTGATGCACAGAGTATACATACGTATAAATAAATAAATATGAGTACAAACATGTATATATACATATCTTTATATATAGAGAGGGAGATAGGCACACACATACGTACTGAGAGAGCAAGAGAATTATAAAGTAAATATGGTAAAATTTTAAAAATGAAAACTCTCTAAAGGGCATATTGGAGTCCTTTATCCTTACAGGTTTTCTATAAGACTGAGATTATTTCAGAATAATTAAGACATATGTTCACATTGATGGTAAAAAAGAAACCTGTAATCTTTTTTAAAGGGTACTTTGACAACATGTATGAAAAACCTTAAAATATATATCCTTCAAACTAATAATTCTACTTCTTCAAATCTAGATTAAGAAAATAATCATTGACATGTGCAGTGATGTATGTGTAAGAATGTTCATCACAGAATTTTATGTATCACAGCAAAGATGTATTGTAGCAAAATCTTGCAATCTCCTAAATATACGTCATCAGAAGACTGACTTTCTAATTAGGATGTGTCTGTATATGTACTGTGTAATCTTTGAAACTCACTTTGCAGAAAAATTTTTATTGTTTTGGAAAATGTTTACAATATTATAAATGAAAACAATCTAGTTACAAGGCAATTCTAATGGTTTTTTCCCCAAATTTTTTATTTGTGGTGAAATATACATAACGTAAAGTTTACCATCTTAATCACTTTCAAGTGTACAGTTCAGTGATATTAAATATGTTTATAATGTTATACAGCCATAACCACCATCCATCTCTATAGCTCTGTTCACCTTGTAGAACTGAAACTCTTACCCATTAAATATTAACTTCCCCCATCTCTCCTCCCCACAACCCCTGGCAACTACCATTCTTCTTTTTGTCTTTGTCGTTTTGACTTCTCTAAGTATCTCATATAAGTGGAGTGTTTGTCTTTTTGTGACTGGCTTGTTTCACTTAGCACAATGTCCTTAAGGTTCATTCATGTTGTAATATATGTCAGAATCTCTTTCCTTTTAAGGCTAAACCACGTCTTATGTATATACCACATTTTGCTTATCCATTCATATGTCAGTGGACACTTGGGTTTCTTCCATGTTTTAGCTGTTGTGAATAATACAGCTATGGGCATGGGTGTATACAATGCCTTTTTGTGAACCATTTTGTTCATGAACTTTTTTTTTGTTCATTGAAATGGTACTGGAAAGGCATACACTAAAATGTTAGCAGTAATTTTTGTAAATAGTGAGGTGGTGGCAATTTTATTTATTTTATTTTAGTTAGTTGGTGCTTTTCAGTTTTTCTTCAGGGAACGTATAATACTTTTGAATGAAAAAAAAAGAAATTTACATTTAGTGGGGTAAGGTCCCCAGCCAAAATGTTTAGGTAGCCGTGCCATTAAAAGTATACAGCACAGTTGGAAAACATCTTGTTTGTAGGTAACCAAAGTCATAAATTACAATACCTTTTAACATTAAATAGCAGTAATTACTCTCTCAAGGATGTATGGTGCCCTTAATAAGAACGGTGCTAGTTCTATTACTAGGTAAGTGCACCAGGTTTTCAGTCAGTTTCCTCAAAATACGTTCCAGAGACTCCCTGCATATAGATCACCTGGGATGGTTGTAAAAAACAAAAAATATACTTTGAATAAAAATCTCTGGGGTTGAAGTCAGTAAATATGCATCTGTATAAAGCTCTCCAGGTCATTCTTATTTTTACAACGTGTGAGAAATCATGCTGTAATATTATAAATCTTATTTGTCAGGAACTGGAGTTAAAACAGCGTGAATACTGTTTAATAATTTGTTCTTTAAAAGGATCACACAGTAATTCTTTGAGTGGAACATACCCATTCTTTTAAAATAGGATGCCGTTTATGAAAAATTAAGCTATGTATTTTTGAAGGGCATCTTTGTTTAAAGTAATGCAAATCACGTATTCTATTTATTTGGCAATATTTGAGGAATTCTGATCCTTTGTATCCATCATAGGATTACTTTGGTTTTTATGTACAATGAATATAGATTTGTTTTTTTATCCAAATTCATGATATAGAGTGCTCCAGAAACCACATGAGAAAAATCTGTAAACGCATCAGCTGGATCTGAAATAAACATGAACAACCTGCTTATATTTTAGGGGTATTGATCCATTTACATTTATTTATATCCTGTGCTTTTATCCTATGTCAAACCTATTCCTTCCAGAGAAGAAGAAATGCATGCTCTTGAAGTGAGTGGCTAGATGAACAATGATTCGTGTTACTCAGACTTATTTAATTTAGAGAGTATATATATATATATTTCTTATCAATTAGCAGATTAAAAGGACCTCTCAAATCTTGCACATGGAGCAGCAAGCACTTTTAGGAAAGAGTTGCTTCCTAAATTTTAAATGAAAATAATCTCTGTATCATGGCTCTTTTTACTTTATTTTTAATTTCAGATTTTGTTGATGGACCTGTACACCACAAGGCCTTACTTATATCTGTGACTGTCTGTAGTTTGCTCTTGGTCCTTATCATTTTATTCTGTTACTTCAGGTAAGTTTCTAACATGTAGATATAGAATTTTGAGTTTATAATATCATTCTCATACTCTTCTACCTGTTGACATTTTTTTATCACAGCTTTCCTTGACCTAATTAGATCTTAGATCTCACTGATAATATCAGTTACTATTGATAAATATTTGTCCTAATGAAGCTATTAATAGATACCTATCTCATTTCTGCTTCAGATATCAAAACCACCCAGAAAACTTTTCATCCCTAGGAAATTTATGGTAGCTAGGAAGTTCAGGAACTAGTTGCTACTGAGGTTTGACTCAAAGCAGAGAAAAGACCATGGTGAACTTAGAATTGCTTTAGTAATTCCTTATTTTGTGAGCTAACGATATCCTCTTAGCACTGAAAGATTTTAAAGATAATTTATAGATCAATTATTAAAATAAAATATGTTCAGTTATTAAATTACAGTATGGTCATTAGAAATTATTTTCAGTCACCTAAGAACTCATTTTCTACTTTGTGAAATATCAAGGACCTTTAAATTCTTATCATTGGCTTTTTGTAATAGTAATTTAGGTTACTTTTCTACAAGTAGGAGTTGATTCAAATAACATCATTTCTAATTGAAGGCATAATTATTGATAAAAGTTTTTAAAGTTTCAGTTTATCTCATTTATCTGTACATTGCCTTGGATGAGAAAATTGTAATGTGTTTTGTAAACCAAAAATTTGCATCTGTAGTTGATCAGGGACCTTATAAGAAAAGATTTTAGGGAATGAATATTGGAACTGTATAGAAACATTAATGGAATGTAGCCTGCTTGGATATATGCATTTGATAGGAATAGAGAAGAAAAATCATATGTGGTTGTGAGTGAGTAAAAACATGTAGTTTACTTTAAAATATAGGTTAGAAGAGTAATTACGATTTTGTGCTGGAAATCATAACTAAGGGTAATAAATACTGAGCATCTAATCTCGTATTATGTGCAAAGATAAAACCTGCTGTGGTTGCTGTTTTATCTGCATGTTTGCCACTATCATTGCAATCCAGTGTCTAACATTATCTTTCTTTGTGCATCTTCAGGTATAAAAGACAAGAAACCAGACCTCGGTACAGCATTGGATTAGAACAGGATGAAACTTACATTCCTCCTGGAGAATCCCTGAGAGACTTAATTGAGCAGTCTCAGAGCTCAGGAAGCGGATCAGGCCTCCCTCTGCTGGTATGAGAAGAACATACCTTGAATTTAAAGGAAATGTATTCTGAGAGGAAATGTCAATAACTGCTGGGTTTCATTTTACTGAAACAGATAGGGCAGTGGACAAAGAGAAAGCTCTCTGCAGTCAGTCAGACATCAGATCTCAGATACAGGGTTTCCTGATAACATTTTGACATATTGGGGGTGAGGTCATTGTTCTTTAATGTAAGTGTATGGTTGCAATCCAGACCCTCAGATGTTCTGATAAAGAGCAGATTAGAAAACATTCAGTATGGGACCATCTTCCCTCTGTTTTCAGTAAGGATAACATTACTGCACTTTGGCCTGGCTTTTGAAGGCAAAAGTATTACAACCAAATGGGATCTGAGTACTTCTACAAGAGAAGAAGGCTGCATCTCAGCTGGAGGGTTTATGTTTCAGGGTGAAGCCCTGGCTTTTCCATTCAGGAGAGTTTTAATTTTCTGACGGTCAACACTGCCAACTTGGAAGAAAATATATACTGAACCCAAGGCACTTGCTTTAATGAGAAAAGCATTTGGTTACTTTATGGACCATGCAAAAAGATTGTTGGGACTTGGAATGGAAATAACAATATTAATGAGAAATATTTTCCTTTATAAACTCTTAAGACTGATTTTCCTAATCTTTATTGTCTGGTTCTGACTTTGGATATCTTGTTTACTTGATTCTTTTGGTGACCTTTTATTTAGTACTAAAAGTAACTAGAAAAAAAATCTCAAGCCAAGAATTTATTTTATAACTCTTTTCATTTTTAACATCCAAAAAGCTGTATACATTTATAACTTGAAGAGTTTGGAGGTGAGTACACATCTGTGAAGCCATCACCACAATCTAGGCCATGAACATATCCATCACCTCCAAAACTTTCCTCCTGCCCCATTCATTCATTTATTATTATTATTATTATTTTATGATAAGAACACAACATAAGGGACTTCCCTGGTGGTACAGTGGTTAAGAATCCACCTGCCAATGCAGGGGACACGGGTTCGAGCCCTGGTCTGGGAAGATCCCACATATTGCGGAGCAACTAAGCCTGTGCGTCACAACTACTGAGGCTGCATTCTAGAGCCCATGCGCCACAACTACTGAAGCCCGTGTGCCTAGAGCCCATGCTCCGCAACAAGAGATGCCACCACAATGAGAAGCCCAGGCACCGCAACAAAGAGTAGTCCCCGCTCGCCACAGGTAGAGAAAGCCCATGCAGCAATGAAGACCCAACGCAGCCAAAAAATAAATAAATAAAATTATTTAAAAAACCCCACACAACATAAGATCTAATCTCTTAGCTCTTAGCAAAATTTAAAAAATACAATACACCCATAATAGAGGTGTTAGCTAACACTACTGTGATAATCATATCACAATATATAAATATATCAAATCAACACATTGTATACCCTAAACTTACAAAATGTTATATGTCAATTGTGTCTAACTGAAAATAAAGTTAGTGTCAGCTTTTAGCTCTGAACTAGGAAGAAGAGTATACAATACAGTGTTGTCAACTGTAGATACTGTGCTGTACAGTAGATCTCTAGGACTTATTCATCTTGCATAACTGAAACTCTGTGCTCTTCAACTAATACCTCCCCTGGAGGTGATAAACCAGACAGAAAACCACTTGTGAAGTAGTCACTATGACCAAACCAATGCTACTTAGGATGTAAGTTTTTTTTTTTTAAACTTACATGTAAAAGTTCTTATCAAATTGCTTGCCTTTTCATTCTTAGAATTTAACTCATATATAGCAAATATCATTCTTATATTTTAAAATGTTTTATTACACTTCTTTTTCAAGTACATATATTAAAATCCCTTTTGATATTAATCAATCAGATACGCTGTTAGAATTGAAGACTACCTGTTTTCCTCCTTCTAGACCTTTTTTTTTTTCTTTTTTGGTGCGGTACGCGGGCCTCTCACCGCTGCGGCCTCTCCCACTGCGGAGCGCAGGCTCAGCGGCCATGGCTCACGGGCCCAGCCACTCCGCGGCATGTGGGATCCTCCCGGACCGGGGCACGAACCCGCGTCCCCTGCATCGGCAGGCGGACTCTCAACCACTGTGCCACCAAGGAAGCCCCCTATTAATTCTTTTACTTCCCTGGATAACACATTCTAATATCTAGTAGTGGTTATGGGTCTTCTTTCTTAGCTTGGTGAGCACGACATCCCTCTCCTCCCACCTCTTCCCCACCTGCTTCTTGAGCTCTAGCATCAGCCTTGAGTAATTGTTTCGAAAATACAACGTGTTTTTAAAATCCATGTCTTTGCAAATGTAATGTCTTTCTGGAGAGTTCCTCAGACTGTGGCTCAAGGCTTACCCCATGTTTTATCTCTGTGACAGATTAGCCCAGACTGAGCCAGTCTGTTTAACTTCTGTCTTGACAGTTTGCTTATTGTACCAGTGTAGCAGTTTAAAATAACATTGTAATTGGTGTTAGTATACCTGTGTCTTTAGGTAGACTCTCATCTCTTTGGGGTGGAGACTACATTTTTTCACTTTGTATCCTTAGTAGCATACCTGAGTGATTAAAGAGGCTGCTCAATAATTTGTTTTTTCTACTCCAACTTTTAATATCTGTGAAAACTATAATATCTTACTTCTGTAATCTGGACACCAAAAAAACCCAGCATTTGACTATTAACTGGTCCAGTCCTGGCCAGACTCTCATTTAATCCTCATAGCAGCTGTGAGGTAGTACTAGAAATGTAGCCCTGTATCACACAGCAGGGGCATAGGCCGCTGACTTGGGCCAACTGGTTAATATGTGGAGAAGCCAGGATTCAAACCCAGATGATCTGCCTCTAGAATCTGTGCTCTTCATGTTTGTGAACCAAATATTAAATAAAACAAAGAATTGCGTTTGATAGCAACAGGATGGGAAGAAGGATCCTGTCAAACTCAGTTTAGTGAGGGGAAATTCTCAGTATTACAGATTTAAGATCCTGTTTTAAGATTTGATTTTTAAGATAAACAATGCAGAAATGCACAGTAGTCTCTCTGCATATTAATTCCGATTTGTGGTTTATTTCATTAACGTAAAGAGAAAGTTCATGCCATGTGTATAAACACATACTTGGACCTAATATTTGCCAAGTGACTTTGTATATAAATCCTCTAAGGGAGGAATATCATAGGGTGGTTGTAAGAATTAAGATAGTTTGCCTGCTATATATATATATATATATATATATATATATATATAAAGATAAATATACATATACAGATATATAAACAAATATACATATATATAAATATACATACACATACATAAATATACATACATAAATAAATATACATATATAAATAAATATACACATACATATATATAAATATACACATACATATATATAAATAAATATACATATATATAAATAAATATACACATACATATATAAATAAATATATATATAAACATGCCTGGCACATTTAATACATACATAGTATGCGCTCAGTAAATAGTAACACTATTATTATTTATTTATACCCTATTTATCTGACCTTGTAAAGGAACAAAAGGTGAAGTAAATTGTCTAACTGAACATCAAACCTCTTAGTTGAGGAATCTTTCGTGAAAAATATTTCCAATATGTATCATTAACTCAGCCTTACTAAGCAAAGTGTTTTAAACAGTATATTTGTGTGTAGGGGTGTGTGTTTTGTTAATTCAGGAACATGTAGAGAGCACAGAGCATTACTTACAACTACATGGTTTTTAATGTCCATCGTGTACATGGGCTTAACCGTTAGGCACTATCAGATAGCTGATCACTAGATAAGAGGACATTTCTGAAGTAGTGATAACTCCTTATAATCCTTATACAGCTAATTGTACCCATTTTGCATGAAATAATTCTTCTCTTTTTGGAATCACAATTATAGTGATTATTTTTTATTTATACAATCTAACTTTCAAAATTGATATCTAAGAATGTAATACAGAAGGAAAGTTTAAGTACAGAAAGACCTGAAACATTAACTAAATGAAATAAAAACTCAAATAACATAGTTAAAACATTTTTCAAATTATATTTTCAGGTCCATAGATGTTATAATAAATCTCAAAATATAAGTATATTTTAAATTTCTCAATATGATTTAGTGAGACTTTTTATCTTTGAGATAAGTTGTTCCTATTCTTGTGAGCATTGCCAATTCCAACTTTGCTTTCATTAAATTAATTATATATGTTATCATTAGAAAAGAAGTGGATATAAAGCTGTTTGTTAGGAAATGTTCTGTAGATTTACGTAAGTACTGCTTTGTAACATCTATAAATTAGTAATATTTCTTTAATAAATGTAGGAAGTCTCCTCAAGTCAATAATTTAACTACTTACGGATTTGGCTCTCAACTGCTTAGTGCCCTTGACGCTTCTGTTCCCTTATTTAGGAATGGAAATGTGCTGAAGGTTTCCTCACAGAGCCTTTCTGACTCCTAAAGGGAGGAAGGCTGCTCTTCATACATACTTCCTCATTTCCTTCAGGCTGAGTGGCTAAATGGCATGTCAGTAATGCTTTTATTTTTTAATTCTTCTTTCACAGGAAAAGAAAAAAGGACGTTATCTTGTCCCCAAAAGCTTTCAGTCTGGTATTAGTGCTGGTAATGGTTCTGGCAATGGATAGCATTACCTCTTGAATTGATAAAATCGTCCATTATGCAAAAACAGAGCACATCCCAGCTGATAGACATCTGTGGTAGGCAGAATACTGCCCCCCCCCCAAAATGTCCATGTCCTAATCCCTAGAATCTGTTATTTTACATGGTGAAGGGGAACGAAGGTTGCTCATCAGCTGTCCTTGAAGTGAGATTATTCTGGATTATCTAGGTGGACTCAGTATAATTACATGGCCCTTAAAAGTGCAAATACAGAAAGAAACGCTTTGGGTTTACTTGATGCAAAGCATGTCTCTGCGAAGAGTACATCCCAATTTTCTGACCAGGTCTTATGAGAGTTCTGTGTTAGATTCTTTATATAGGTCTCCCAAATTATGTAAATGGTCACCAATACTTAGCCCCTTCAGTCATGGAGTTTTAAAACATTTAAGCAGAGGTAGAATGAAGATCATGTGTAAAGAGACTTACAACCTTTATGCCGTTTAGCTCTCCTATTTTCCTTCTCTTTATCTCTGCTGCACTCTATAATTCTTCAGAGCTCCCTCACAGTTTAACTTTCTCCCCAGCTCTAATCGGCTGCTTTACGTCTCCATTTTACATTTCTTGTTATGACAACTCTTCCACCTCAAAGTATAATTTTCAGTAATTTCTTACTTCTTCCTTGTATTTCATTCTGTCTCCTATTTCTTCACACATCTCATGTACTGTTCTTGGCATTTTGTATCTGAAAATTCCAGTATCTGTAATCTGAAGGGGTTAAATCTGCTTGGGTTGTTTCTCCTGCCTCTCATTTGCAGTGGCTGTTTCCTTTTGTTTTAAGGCGTTTTACTCTGTAGGATCTTCTCTTTCTCTTTCCTTTCTTTCTCTCCCTCCATTTTCTTCTCTTCCTTCTCTCCTTCTCCCCCCAACCCCACCTTGGGGATTTCCTTTATTTCCTTGTGAGCCCAACAATGCGTTATCAGTGTTTTGTTTCTTATATTTTATCCACAATCAAAGTTGTATGGTGGCAAGAGCTCCTTTAGAGCATCTAGTATCTCACCATAGTGGTGGAGTGAAACGTATTCTGCAAATGATTTCCTCAAGAGAGGATTTGTATTTGCTTTTGCCGGGAGCCATGGTGATGGCTAGGCAACCTAGGGCAAATTTGGTACCATTCAGTGGTTCCGGCTTAATGCTAAAGCCCAGGGTTCAGTTTCTCTAATTTTAAAGGGGTCAAAGTTCATATTCTAGATCTCAGTGCTGGTATTATTCTTTGTCCAGACAGCAACCTGGCTTTTGAATATGCTGCTGAATGCTTATCTATCCGTGCTCTGGTCTTAACTCTGTCCTTCCTCTTTTCCTCCCTCCCTCCATTCCTCCCTGCTCAGAGATTTCCTTTATTTCTATGTGTGCCCAACAGTGCATTACATTTTTCTTTGGTTGTATTTTATCCAAACATATAGTGACATGATTCCCTTCAGAGTATCTAGTATCCCACTATAGTGGTAGAAGCGAAAAGTATTCCATTCTGCCAATTACTGTGAACCCATTCAGGTTTTTTCTCTGTGAAAATAATAATAGGTAGAATAAAATACTTAATAATTTGGAAGCAATACTTCAAACACTCAAAATCCACATTCAATTTCAAATACATTTAAAAGAGGACAGCATAAATTAATAAATAAATGCAAATAAGTTGTCTCTGTAAAGAAAAACTACTGGCTAAATATATGTTACATGCGTCTCTTCTCCGGAGGGGGGAAAAAAAAAAGATTAAACAAATCTGTTGTGCTGTGAATACACTAACAATGTGTTTTGGGATTTAACAGGTCCAGAGGACTATAGCTAAGCAGATTCAGATGGTGAAACAGATTGGAAAAGGGCGCTATGGGGAAGTTTGGATGGGAAAGTGGCGTGGCGAAAAGGTAGCTGTGAAAGTGTTCTTCACCACAGAGGAAGCCAGCTGGTTCCGAGAGACAGAAATATATCAGACAGTGTTGATGAGGCATGAAAACATTTTGGGTGAGTAAAAGTCTGTATAGCAATGTTCAGGGTTTCCTAGCTTTCCTCTCTTTTTCTGTTAACACCTGCATATTAACTCAGCTGTGTAGACCTGTTATGAAATATATAGACATTTTCTTCTTGGCATGAGCCCAAGAATGTCATACGCTTCTAATGGGAGACCTGGCAGGAGGAATGACTAAGGCACTTCTATGAATGAACGGTGGGTTGGAAATGGAACATGTTCAAAAAGTTTTTTCTTCTGGGACAGGAATTGCAAAACCAGAATTTCTTAAGGTTTCTTAGGGATTTGAAGGAACACATTTTTGCCTAAGTGCTGTGAAAAGTTATAGGAATTTTATCTGCAGGGTTTATTTATGTCCAGAGTTTATACTGATAATTGATTTCCTTTTTATTTTCTCAAGTTAGAAATGATCTAGCTGGATCATTCAAGTAGAAAGAGTATAAGCTAATCATGGAGTGTGTGCCTGTTTTGTAAACAGTGTCTTATGTGTAACTCTAATACCAGGAACTATTTACTGTTAACTTCAAGATCATTTAAATATCAACTGCTGATTAGAAAGGGATCCTGTTTTCAGATACAAACTCTTAGTGTTTCTCCACTCCTGCTGTTTTGATGGCCTCTGATTGGTATTAATGGTTTAATACTGTCATAGGCACAATCAGAAAACTGAATGAAATGCCAAACAAAAGACACCTATGACAAAGAGTGATAGTTGAAAAAAATAATTATCCTGATATTATTCAGGAAACACATAGCACCAACCCTTTTTGTCTTTTTTCCTTGTAGGGTTCATTGCTGCAGATATCAAAGGAACGGGGTCCTGGACCCAGTTGTACCTAATCACAGATTATCATGAAAATGGTTCCCTCTATGATTACCTGAAGTCCACCACCCTGGATACTAAATCGATGCTGAAGTTAGCCTATTCTTCTGTCAGTGGCCTATGTCACTTACACACCGAAATCTTTAGTACTCAAGGCAAACCAGCAATTGCCCATCGAGATCTGAAAAGTAAGAACATCCTGGTGAAGAAAAATGGAACTTGCTGTATAGCCGATCTGGGCTTGGCTGTTAAATTTATTAGGTTAGTATCAAATGTGAACAACAAATATACGTTTTACGGTTCTTTTCTATCACTTTTTACAGATGATACATTTTGTAGCTCAGGGCTTTTAGGATATTTAGTGGAGGAGAAATTTTATTAATTTTGACTTTTCTGTGGAGGGAAGAAGAAGAAACATTTTCTTTACAACAGATAAACAGTGTTTGGGTCAGTCTTCCTGTTTCTAAGCTCATCAGTGACCTGACTTCAAGACAGTGTTCACATAGGTTTGAGCTGTCATGAAGCTATTTAGAAAAGAGGTAGCTCATGTCCAGGATTGTGTGGTCAGAATTCTGCATAACATTTGTAAGTAGGGAAAGGTTTCAGGAAAGAGCTCCAGATTATATAGTGATAAAGGTGATTTTTATATGATATAAGAAAGATAACTTGCATAGATATTCTATGAGAAATGTTAAAAACTAATAAGCAACACACTGCCAGTGTTCAGCACTATTTTACAATAGCTTCTGTGGGATGGGGAGGAAAGCCCCATGGTTAAGCCTCTATTTTGCTTACCTTTGCTCTATTCGTAGCAGCTCCTTTGATCTTGTAGATGATGTAATTAGAAGAAATGCTTCTTCTGCTTTGAAAACAAAACGAGTTTGCAAACCACAAGAATAGAGGGATCATCATATACCTGCCTTTTTAAAATGTCAGTTTAGACTTAGCCTTTATTAAATTGTTGGACCCTCTTATGGCTTTCTTTCCCAAAAGACTCTAGAATATAGAGAAGGGTTCAAAGGAAACGCCATGGCAAAGAATAAAACTCACGAGAAAGGACTAATGGATTGGTATTTTCACCCAGAATTGAAGACTGAGGAGTGATAAAAATAGTAGGTCCCAACTATATGAAGGTCTTCACCATTTAGAGGATGGCAAATGGAAGTTCTCAGTCTTTAAAAGCAAAGCAGGAGGAAATGCTTCAGGCTGTAGATTTAAGTTAGAAATATGAATTGCCTGCCAATAAAGATCATTAAATTCTCTCTCTTCTGAATTATTTTTTTCTGACCTTTATCAAGTCTCCTCTACCAAAAGAATTTCCCATGATGCTTCTCAAATTACCAGCCTTTCTCCTTTCCTCCCTTGTTCAATTTCTCAGGAGTTCCAAAGAGTAATCTACTTTCACAATCTAGTACTTCATGATATTTTACAATTTGGCTTCTGCTCTGTTTTCTCCCGAAGCTCCTTTACTGAGGGACAGCATTGGTTTTGTCACCAGAAGCCTTTCTTCCTGTCATCGCACTCCCCACAGTACCCATACCTTTCTTCCTCCTGTGTTCCTGATGGACCTTTATTCCAGCTTCTCCTCCTTTCTCTCTATGGGTTCTGCTCTCTGTCTGTTTCTTGAATATTTTCCCACTTCTCAATTTCCTGCTGCAGATGCTTTTCCTCCCTAGTTCGCAGTTTTGATCAATCCATTCTAAAATGTGAGGCGCCTGGCATTTCCTTTGTTCCCTAAGTTTGTGATTTGCTCAGCTGCATGAATTCTGTGTCCGTGATATTCTCACTGGAACTGGGCCAGTTTGGGTCCTCCCTACCATTTTTCTAGATTCTGGAGTAAAACATTTTGTAGTTATTTCTGCTTTCTAATTATTTTCTGCATGCTGCTGCCAGATTTATCTTCCTGAATCATAATTTTGGACATCATCATGATTTCATAGTTTCCTATGGCTTTGGGTTAAAATGTAGTTTCTGTTCTGAACACTTTATACTTTCTCACACCTTCAAGTGTTTTTAACATACTTTTATCTTATTCTGAATACCCAACATCCCCTATTCTATTTCAATAACTACTGCTTATCTTCAGTTTCTTCCTTTGGGACCCCTGTTATTCTTCCCTTACAAGCCTGATTTTCAGTGACTTTTCTCATACCCTTCTATGTGACCCTGGCGTGCTGTCATGACGTTTCTCACACTATTGTATGGTCACCATCGGCTGCTTATGTGTCGTTCCTAGTGGAGACTAAGTTCCTTGGAGGTAGATACCGTGTTTTTCTCAAATTAACGTGCCTTGTGCCTTTCCTTGGTGCCCATTACCTGGGGGTTGCTTCAGAATTTTGTATAAAGGATAAATGAATGATTCCATATGGACTATAGAATGAAGGGAAAAAGCATTTTTTTCGTAGCTCCAGAGATCTAGCGTGCTCCGGATTAAATCTACCTTTCTAGTTTTATAGCGCACAGACTCTCCAATTTGTATGCCTTCTTTTGAAAACTGAACCTATTTGTGTTTTCTCCATATATACTCCACGTTTGCTACTGCCTTGCTTTTGACTGAACAGCATCTAGCTTGGAATGCCCTTGCTTCTCCATCTAATGTAATCCAGTCTCAGAGTTGCGTTTATGTCACTTTACTCATCCCCCAGGTAGGAATAATGACATCATCTATTCTACTCCTGTAGTAATTTCCTGGCCCTTGCCTGCCTGATATTATAATGATTTTAGTGCATGCCTCGTCTTGCCCTCCTAGTCCTTGGGCATCTTGAGAGCAGGATCTATGCCACATTAATTAACGTATTTCCCATTTGACATGACATGGTGAGTTACCCATTATAGGTATTCCAGCATTGTTTTGAATCAATAAATGTTGGCAATATCAAAGTAATTAAGAGCTCATCTTCTTTATAGACCCAAAAACAAACAAGGAAAGTGAGTATCTGTTAGATTTCTGAAACTTTGTTCTGCTTAATGTAACAGGAATGAACTAAATGAACTCTCAAATTTCATGCAAACCCTGATTTAGGAAGTGGAAGGAAGTGCTTTAAGAAATAAATCAGAGATTTGTTTGGTGTATATTGACTAATTCATCAAGAGAGGAAGGCTATGAGGATACTGCCTCAGATGTATACCTGCACCTGTTGGGTGCACAGACCTCATATGGCTGAAGAGCAGCTGTGGGACCAGTTGCAATCCTGGGCCTCAGGTTCCTCTACATTAAATGGAGGTTGCATTTGATAATTTGAGGTCCTTTTCCTGTTTTTATTTTATATGTTTCAACAGAACTTTGGTCTTCTCATCTTTTGAGCCTCACTTTTAAACCTTGCTATATATGTTTCTTTGGTTTTCACTCTTTTCCTGACTTTCCTGTTTTGGGGTGTGGTGCATGTGCTCACACAGATATTTACAGCATTTTATAATAAGTGGGGTCAAAGCTAACCCAGTGTTGAGTTCTCAGACTTCATATGTGAGCTTCCTGTGAGAACTTAATCTTTACCCTGGTCTCTATGTGGTAAGTGTTCTCTCAGGCTTTTAAATCGTTTCTGGGAGGTTCCCAGGGAAGTTGAGAGCCACAGAGAAAGCAGACTGTGCATTAGAAATTTCCTGCTCATTTAATTTGTTTTTATGCTGTATTGGTTTCTCCATGCATGCTCTTGTAAATGATGTAAGTGCTGATGCATTTCCTGCCCACAGAAGTTTAATCCGGGCGATGCCGTGGCAGACATTACCGTTACCCCAAATCTCTCTTGGGAGGAGAAAACAAAGACGTGTGAAATCCCTTGAAGGAACTTACAGAGCTTTTCACTTTTCCCTCTGGAGGCTCAAGCAACCCTTCTGGTACTTCAGTGACAGAATGATATATTTTCTAAGGGGGGAAATAAATCCTGGCTTAGGGCCTCTCAGGTATTAAATTTTAAATAGAAAACCTACAATGAAGACTGGGCTGTAACACACATCTGCCAGTTGATGATTCTCGAATTGTCCAAGTGCAGAGGACAAGAGGATACTGAATGTCCTCAGTCTTTCAATGTCATTATTTTTACCACTGCTTCTGGTTTGTATACTTAGTGGTTTTTTTAAAAAAGTAACATGGTTAAATCACTGGCCAGAGTCATAGACCAAGCAGTAGTGGCAGAGTCCGCACTCCCAGTCAGGGTTTCTGCTGCCTTATCTATCTTCCGTTGAAGGGTTCTTATGTCAGGGTTCTGTTTCTAAGAAACCCTGAGATTTCTCAATATTTAATCATAGGAGTAATGAGTTCTGTTGCAAATTGTTGTAGAAAACTGTCCTCCTTAGTTAACATCTGACCGGGCGGAGCTCAGTTCAGCAAATCAGTTCCATGGCTATTTGCAAGATACTTCAGGAAACACAAAGGATGTGAACAGCCCCTTCTTCTGAAGGCTCATGAGAATATTTCATGCTCTGGGAGGTCATCTTTGTCTCTCTGAGAGATAATTAGTATTCTCTGTTATGTTTCATGTGTAGTTAATTTCAAACATCAGTTGTGAGCCATAAGCAAACCAATGGCCTCCTTCACGTCTTCTGCCTCCTGCCCTTTTTTTTTTTTTTTTTTTTTTTTTTTTTGCAGTACACGGGCCTCTCACTGTTGTGGCCTCTCCCGTTGCAGAGCACAGGCTCAGCGGCCATGGCTCATGGGCCCAGCCGCTCCGCAGCATGTGGGATCTTCCCGGACAGGGGCACAAACCCGTGTCCCCTGCATCGGCAGGCGGACTCTCAACCACTGCGCCACCAGGGAAGCCCCCTCCTGCCCTGTTTTCATTGTTCTTTAAAGTTCAGTTCATATTTTTAAAAAAGCTTTTTATATTATTAAAGGTGTATGATGTTTGCTTCTCCTCTTTCTCTATTACCTTTTTATCTCCCTTCTCCCTCTCTCCCTCTCTCCCTGTGTAAGGCATCAACAACGTCCAGCAGAAGACCACCCACACGTGCCCAAAGGCTCAGTGAGGTAGAGCCACCTTGCTGGAGCTAACAGCGTGATTCCCCAGCTGGCCTCTGGCCACAGTGGGCTCTGCTTGTGATTCCATGAAACTCCCCCTTCAGTTGATGGGACGTGGGGAGTGTGCACCGTGCTGACACATGCTGTGGCCTTTTCCTCTATGTAACACTTCTTGCAAGAATTCCTGCTATGGATTTATAATTAGAAGCTTAATTAGCATAAAAATATTTAATATAAAGTAAGGTTAAGATAGATACTATATTTTTAAATATCCCCTTTATTTCCTGCCACCAAACTAATAATCTTCTTCCTGCCCTTCTTCCAGCACATGATAGCCAAGAGTGTAGGGCACACCCTGCTCCACCGGATTGTATGGGCGCTCAGATTCATTCTCCGGTCCCCTCAGGATCCTGGTGGGAGGCCCCACTTTCAGCCTTCTGCACCCGCAGGAGCTCTTTGATTCTTTCCCTCAGTTACGCTAATGCCTGCAGTGCACACGCCGCTGTAGGCACCAGTGCTGGACCGAGGGGGGGACACTACAGGCAGCCGCCTGCGTACGAGCAGTAAGTTTTAGACAGTAAAACCAATTAACATTATCACCATGTGCAAAGTTCTAAACGGTGTCAGTGATAGAGTGACATCTCCAGTAGCGTGTGTGCGTTTCTTCTACTGTCTTCTCCTTAGTATGCCCCTCCCTTGCACCTTCAGAAGAGAAGAGGAAAATCTTAGTTTTGTATCTTTTTCTTTTCTCTCTTTCTGTCTGTCTCTCTCTCTGTCTGTCTCTCTGTCTCTCTCTCTCTCTCACACACACACACACACACACACACACACACACACACAGTATCAAAGTCATCTTTGCTTTACTTCCCCATTTGGAGCTGTTGTTGCCTTAGGATCTCTCACTTACTTGGTGGCGCCAGGTGAGAGGAGCCACTCAAAGTGTGCGTCCGTGTAGGGGGCCCTTTGTCATCAGTGTGGACCTCTTCCTTCACCATGCTGGCTTTTTTTTTATCCTGCCACTGTCAGTCAAGTGACGTTGGTCAGAAATAGGAACTTGGTTGTCATGCCTCTTTATGGAACCCCAGCTGAGGGCACCCTAGGTTTTGAGATTCAAATAAAATTAGGCTTTATTGTCCCTATTCCTCCCTAGTGCAGCAGGGAACTCAGTGTCATTCACAGCACATCTGTGGATCCTAAGGAGCTTGTTTCCCTCTTTGTCACGTCAGCCTTACACCTCTGATACATGTTGTACCTTTTCTACATGATGTAGCTGCTGATTCTTTTCTTCTCCAAACACTGTCAGCTCAAGATTGAACACATCTTTACTGGGGTGTGTTGTAGGGTATCGCATGAAATTTAGTTATGAAAATTCACACTACCAGAACATTTTTCCCTTTTTTTTTTTTCCTATAGGACCTTAGTGTCTTGTCATAACCCTGGGCCTGGGAGAGAACCCCTCTTCTCTCCAGGTGGCTTGCCCCTTACCCCCAACCTCCCAAGTTACCCATCTTTCCTTCCTTCCTCCCTCCCTACCTCCTTTCCTTACTTCCCTCTATTTATTTATTTATTTATTTACATCTTTATTGGAGTATAGTTGCTTTACAATGCTGTGTTAGTTTCTGTTGTATAACAAAGTGAATCAGCTGCACATATACATATATCCCCATATCTTCTCCCTCTTGCGTCTCCCTCCCACCCTCCCTATCCCACCCCTCTAAGTGGTCACAGAGCACCGAGCTGATCTCCCTGTGCTATGCGGCTGCCTCCACTAGCTATCTATTTTACATTTGGTAGTGTATATAAGTCCATGCCACTCTCTCACTCCGTCCCAGCTTACCCTTCCCCATCCCCGTGTCCTCAAGTGCATTCTCTACGTCTGCGTATTTATTCCTGTCCTGCCCCTAGGTTCATCAGAACCATATTTTTTTTGATTCCGTATATATGTGTTAGCATGCGGTATTTGTTTTTCTCTTTCTGACTTACTTCACTCTGTATGACAGATTCTGGGTCCATCCACCTCACTACAAATAACTCAATTTCGTTTCTTTTTATCACTGAGTAATAGTCCGTTGTATATATGTGCCACATCTTCTTTATCCATTCATATGTCGAGGACACCTAGGTTGCTTCCATGTCCTGGCTATTGTAAATAGAGCTGCAATGAACACTTTGGTACATGACTCATTTTGATTATGGTTTTCTCAGGGTATATGCCCAGTAGTGGGATTGCTGGGTCATATGGTAGTTCTATTTGTAGTTTTTTAAGGAACCTCCATATTCTCCATAGTGGCTGTGTCAATTTACATTCCCACCAACAGTGCAAGAGGGTTCCCTTTTCTCCACACCCTCTCCAGCATTTACTGCTTGTAGATGTTTTGCTGATGGCCTTCTGACCAGTGTGAGGTGATATCTCATTGTAGTTTTCATTTGCATTTCTCTAATGATGTGTGATGTTGAGCATTCTTTCATGTGTTTGTTGGCAATCTGTATATCTTCTTTGGAGAAATGTCTATTTAGGTCTTCTGCCCGTACTTGGATTGGGTTGTTTGTTTCTTTGATATTGAGCTGCATGAGCTGCTTGTAAAATTTTGCAGATTAATCCTTTGTCAGTTGCTTCATTTGCAAATATTTTCTCCCATTCCGAGGGTTGTCTTTTCGTCTTGTTTATGGTTTCCTTTGCTGTGCAAAAGCTTTTAAGTTTCATTAGGTCCCCTTTGTTCATTTTTGTTTTTATTTCCACTTCTCTAGGAGGTGGGTCAAAAAGGATCTTGCTGTGATTTATGTCAGGAAGTGTTCGGCCTACGTTTTCCTCTAAGAGTTTTATAGTGTCTGGCCTTACATTTAAGTCTTTAATCCATTTTGAGTTTATTTTTGTGTATGGTGTTAGGGAGTGTTCTAATTTCATTCTTTTACATGTAGCTGTCCAGTTTTCCCAGCACCATTTATTGAAGAGGCTGTCTTTTCTCCATTATATATTCTTGCCTCCTTTATCAAAAATAAAGTGACCATATGTGCATGGGTTTATCTCTGGGCTTTCTATCCTGTTCCGTTGATCTATATTTCTGTTTTTGTGCCAGTACCATACTGTCATGATTACTGTAGCTTTGTAGTATAGTCTGAAGTCAGGGAGCCTGATTCCTCCAGCTCCGTTTTTTTCCCTCAAGACTGCTTTGGCTATTCGGGGTCTTTTGTGTTTCCATACAAATTGTGAAATTTTTTGTTCTACTTCTGTGAATATTGCCATTGGTAGTTTGATACACATTGCACTGAATTTGTAGATTGCTTTGGGTAGTATAGTCTTTTTCACAATGTTGATTCTTCTAATCCAAGAACATGGTATATCTCTCCATTTGTTTGTATCATCTTTAATTTCTTTCATCAGTGTCTTACAGTTCTCTGCTTACAGGTCTTTTGTCTCCTCAGGTAGGTTTATTCCTAGGTATTTTATTCTTTTTGTTGTAATGGTAAATGGGATTGTTTCCTTAATTTCTCTTTCATTTTTCATCATTAGTGTATAGGAATGCAAGAGATTTCTGTGCATTAATTTTGAATCCTGCTACATAACCAAATTCTTGGATTAGCTCTAGTAGTTTTCTGGTAGCTTCTTTAGGATTCTCTATATATAGTATCATTTCATCTGCAAACGGTGACAGCTTTACTTCATCTTTTCTGATTTAGATTCCTTTTATTTCTTTTTCTTCTCTGATTGCTGTGGCTAAAAGTTCCAAAACTGTGTTGAATAATAGTGGTGAGAGTGGGCAACCTTGTCTTGTTCCTGATCTTAGTGGAAATGCTTTCAGTTTTTCACTATTGAGAACGATGCTGGCTGTGTGTTTGTCATATATGGCCTTTAGTATGTTGAGGTAAGTTCCCTCTGTGCCTACTTTCTGCAGGGTTTTTATCATAAATGGGTGTTGAATTTTGTCAAAAGCTTTTTCTGCATCTCTTGAGATGATCATACAGTTTTTCTCCTTCAATTTGTTAATATGGTGTATCACATTGATTGATTTGCATATATTGAAGAATCCTTGCATTCCTGGGATAAACCCCACTTGATCATGGTGTATGATCCTTTAAATGTGCTGTTGGATTCTGTTTGCTAGTATTTAGTTGAGGATTTTTGCATCTATGTTCATCAGTGATATTGGCATGTAGTTTTCTTTCTTTTGTGACATCTTTGGTTTTGCTATCAGGGTGATGGTGGCCTTGTTGAAGGAGTTTGGAAGTGTTCCTCCCTCTGCTATATTTTGGAAGAGTTTGAGAAGGATAGGTGTTAATGCTTCTCTAAATGTTTGATAGAATTTGACTGTGAAGCCATCTGGTCCTGGGTTTTTGTTTGTTGGAAGATTTTTAATCACAGTCTCAATTTCATTTCTTGTGGTTGGTCTATTTATATTTTCTATTTCTTCCTGGTTCAGTCTTGGAAGGTTGTGCTTTTGTAAGAATTTGTCCATTTCTTCCAGGTTGTCCATTTTATTGGTATATAGTTGCTTGTAGTAATCTCTCATGATCCTTTGTATTTCTGCAGTGTCAGTTGTTACTTCTGCTTTTTCATTTCTAATTCTATTGATTTGAGTCTTCTCCCTTTTTTTCTTGATGAGCCCAGCTAATGGTTTATCAATTTTGTTTATCTTCTCAAAGAAGCAGCTCTTAGTTTTATTGATCTTTGCTATTGTTTCATTCATTTCTTTTTCATTTATTGCTGATCTGATCTTTATGATTTCTTTCCTTCGCTAACTTTGCGGGTTTTTTGTTGTTCTTTCTCTAATGGCTTTATGTGTAAGGTTAGGTTTTTTATTTGAGATGTTTCTTGTTTCTTGAGGTAGGATTGTATTACTATAAACTTCCCTCTTAGAACTGCTTTTGCTGCATCCCATAGGTTTGGGGTCATCGTGTTTTCATTGTCATTTGTTTCTAGGTATTTTTTGATATCCTCTTTGATTTCTTCAGTGATCTCTTTGTTATTAAGTAGTGTATTGTTTAGTCTCCATGTGCTTGTACTTTTTACAGATTTTTTTCCTGTAATTGATATATCTAGCCTCATAGCGTTGTGGTCGGGAAAGATACTTGATATGATTTCAACTTTCTTAAATTTACCGAGGCTTGATTTGTGACCCAAGATATGATCTATCCTGGAGAATGTTCCATGAGCACTTGAGAAGGAAGTGTATTCTGTTTATGGATGGAATGTCCTATAAATATAAATTAAGTGCATCTTGCTTAATGTGTCATTTAAATCTTGTATTTCCTTATTTATTTTCAGTTTGGATGATCTGTCCATTGGTGAAAGTGGGGTGTTAAAGTCCCCTACTATGATTGTGTTACTCTCAATTTCCCCTTTTATGGCTGTTAGCATTTGCCTTATGTATTGAGGTGCTCCTATGTTGGGTGCACAAATATTTACAATTTTTACATCTTCTTCTTGGATTGATCCCTTGATCCTTATGTAGTGTCCTTCTTTGTCTCTTGTAATACTCTTTGTTTTAAAGTCTATTTTGTGTGATAGGAGAATTGCTACTTCAACTTTCTTTTATTTTGTTTTTGCGATACGCGGGCCTCCCACCGCTGCGTCCCCTCCCGCTGACGATCACAGGTTCCGGATGCGCAGGCTCAGCGGCCATGGCCCACGGGCCCAGCCGCTCCGTGGCATGTGGGATCCTCCCAACCAGGGCACGAACCCACATCCCTTGCATCGGCAGGCAGACCCCCAACCACTGCGCCACCAGGGAAGCCCCAGCTTTCTTTTGATTTCCATTTGCATGGAATGTCTTTTTCCATCCCCTCACTTTCAGTCTGTATGTGTCCCTAGGTCTGAAGTGGGTCTCTTGTAGGCAGCATATGTACGGGTCTCATTTTTGTATCCATTCAGCCAGTCTGTTTCTTTTGGCTGGAGCATTTAATCCATTTACATTTAAGGTAATTATCTATATGTATTTTCTTATTACCATATTCTTAATTGTTTTGGTTTGTTATTGTAGGTCTTTTCCTTCTCTTGTGTTTCCTGCCTAGAGTAGTTCCTTTAGCATTTGTTGTGAAGCTCGTTTGGTGGTGCTGAATTCTTTTAGCTTTCGCTTGTCTGTAAAGGTTTAATTTCTCCATCAAATCTGAATGAGATCCTTGCTGGGTAGAGTAATCTTGGTTGTAGGTTTTTGCCTTTTATCACTTTAAATATGTCCTGCCACTCCCTTCTGGCTTGCAGAGTTTCTTCTGAAAGATCAGCTTTTAACCTTATGGGGATTTCCTTGTATATTATTTGTTGTTTTTCACTTGCTGATTTTAATACTTTTTCTTTGTATTTAATTTTTGATAGTTAGATTAATATGTGTCTTGGCATGTTTCTCCTTGGATTTATCCTGTATGGGAGTCTCTGTGCTTCCTGGACTTGATTAACTATTTCCTTTCCCATATTAGGAAAGTTTTGAACTGTAATCTCTTCAAATATTTTCTCAGTCCCTTTCTTTTTCTCTTCTTCTTCTGGGACCCCTATAATTCGAATATTGGTGTGTTTAATGTTGTCCCAGAGGTCTCTGAGACTGTCTTCAATTCTTTTCATTCTTTTTTCTTTATTCTGCTCTGCAGTAATTATTTCCACTATTTTATCTTCCAGGTCTCTTACCGGTTCTTCTGCCTCAGTTATTCTGCTATTGATTCTTTTTAGAGAATTTTAAATTTCATTTATTGTGTTGTTCATCATTGTTTGTTTGCTCTTCAGTTCTTCTAGGTCCTTGTTAAATGCTTCTTGTATTTTCTCCACTGTGTTTCCACGATTTTGGATCATCTTTACTATTAATATTCTGAATTTTTTTTCAGGTAGACTGCCTATTTCCTCTTCATTTGTTTGGCCTGGTGGGTTTTTACCTTGCTCCCTCATCTGCTGTGTGTTTTTCTGTCTTCTCATTTTGCTTAACTTACTGTGTTTGGGGTCTTCTTTTCACAGCCTGCAAGTTCGTAGTTCCTGTTGTTTTTGGTTTGTGCCCCCAGTGGCTAAGGTTGATTCAGTGGGTTATGCAGGCTTCCTGGTGGAGGTAAGCAGTGCCTCTGTTCTGGTGGGTGAGTCTGGATCTTGTCTTTCTGATGGGCAGGACCACATCCGGTTGTGTGTTTTGGGGTGTCTGTGACCTTATTATGATTTTATGAAGCCTCTCTGCTAATGGGTGGGTTGTGTTCCTGTCTTGCTAGTTGTTTGGCATAGGGTGTCCAGCACTGGAGCTTGCTGGTCTTTGAGTGGAGCTGGGTCTTAGCACTGAGATAGAGATGTCTGGGAGAGCTCTTGCTGTTTGATATTCTGTGGAGCTGGGAGGTCTCTGGTGGACCAATGTCCTGAACTTGGGTCTCCCACCTCAGAGGCACAGGCCTGACACCCGGTCAGAGCACAAAGACCCTGTCAGACACATGGCTCAGAAGAAAAGGGAGAGAAAAAGAAAGAAAGAAAGAAAGAAAGAAAAATAAAGTAAAGTTATTAAAAAATAAAAAAATTTAAAAAATTAAAAAGTAATTTAAAAATAAAGAAAAGAGCAACCAAACCAAAAAACAAATCCATCTATGATAACAAGCGCTAAAATCTATACTAAAAAAAGAAAGCGGACAGACAGAACCTTAGGGCAAATGGTAAAAGCAAAGCTATACAGACAAAATCACACACAGAAGCATACACATACTCACAAAAAGAGAAAAAGGAAAAAAAAATTATATTGTTGCTCCCTAAGTTCACCGCCTCAATTTTGGGATGATTCGTTGTCTATTCAGGTATTCCACAGATGCAGGATACATCAAGCTGACTGTGGAGATTTAATCTGCTGCTCCTGAGGCTGCTGGGAGAGATTTCCCTCTCTCTTCTTTGTTTGCACAGCTCTCAGGGCTCAGCTTTGGATTTGGACACGCTTCTGGGTGTAGGTCGCCTGAGGGTGTCTGTTCTTCGCTCAGACAGGACGGGGTTAAAGGAGCCTTTGATTCAGGGGCTCTGGCTCACTCAGGCCGTGCGTTCTCCCGGGGGAGTTGTCCCTGGGTCCCGGGACCCTGGCAGTGGCGGGCTGCACAGGCTCCCTGGAAGGGGGGTGTGGATAGTGACCTGTGCTCGCACACAGGCTTCTTGGTGGCGGCAGCAGCAGCCTTAGCGTCTCATGCCCGTCTCTGGGGTCCGTGCTTTTAGCCGCGGCTCGCGCCCGTCTCTGGAGCTCCTTTAAGCGGCGCTCTTAATCCCCTCTCCTCGCGCACCAGGAAACAAAGAGGCAAGAAAAAGTCTCTTGCCTCTTCGGCAGGTCCAGACTTTTCCCCGGACTCCCTCCCGGCTAGCCGTGGCGCACTAAGCCCCTGCAGGCTGTGTTCATGTCGCCAACCCCTGTCCTCTCCCTGTGCTCAGACCGAAGCCTGAGCCTCAGCTCCCAGCCCCCGCCCGCCCCAGAGGGTGAGCAGACAAACCTCCGGGGCTGGTGAGTGCAGGTCGGCACCGATCCTCTGTGCGGGAGTCTCTCCGTTTTGCCCTCCGCAGCCCTGCTGCTGTGCTCTCCTCCACGGCTCCGAAGCTTCCCCGCCCCGCCACCGGCAGTCTCCGCCAGCGAAGGGGCTCCTAGTGTGTGGAAACCTTTCCTCCTTCACAGCTCCCTCCCACTGGTGCAGGTGCCATCCCTATCCTTTTGTCTCTGTTTTTTCTTTTTTTCTTTTGCCCTATCCAGGTACGTGGGGAGTTTCTTGCCTTTTGGGAGGTCTGAGGTCCTCTGCCAGCATTCAGTAGGTGTTCTGTAGGAGTTGTTCCACGTGTAGATGTATTTCTGATGTATCTGTGGGGAGGAAGGTGATCTTCACGTCTTAATCTTCTGCCATCTTGAAGATCTCTGACTGTTTTTAGGTATTTTTATTTTATCCTGTCCCAGCCCTGCTGTCTCTAAAGTTCTTAAGAAAAGTACCCATTAAAGTATGATTCTAGCACAAGGTTTTTTCCTGGAGAGGAATTTACTCTACATCCCTTAACTTATTTTATTCAAATTTTACTTTTATTTTCTTCCAGTTCCACTTAAATCTGTATCTTAGTGGTGCTCACATTAACAGGGACAAAAGCCTTGTTGGATCTAGTAGAAGTATTAGTTGTAAAAACATGATTGGGTAACAGTGCCCCTGTAATTCTCTAAACCCAGCTCTTTAATCATGACCCTTTTGTGCAAATATTTCCATCCCTTCTCAATGGGAAAGGAGAAGAGAGATCGTGTTTCCTCTACAGTGAATGCAGCACCCACATTTTGATGGTAGAAATGTATCTTTTCTGTACTTTTGTCCCATTTATTTAGAGGACTTTTGATCTTCAGAGCCTTGTGCCTCTAACCTGTGCCTTAATCCTTGACATGTATACTTTTCTTGGTCCTCATCCTGCTGTTCTTTTTATTTATAATATATTTTAAACATACAGATAATATAAAAAATAATGAGTCACTCATGTAATAATTTAAGAATGATATTAACAATTTGCCTTATTTTTGTCTGGTCTTTTTTTTTAAAAAAAGAAATCCAGTGTTAAAGAACCCTTCTGTATTCTCCTCCCTGTTTTATCCTCCCTTTTCCACCCAGAAGTAACCAGTATCCTGGTTGGCATTTATATTTCCTGTATGTGATTTGACAGTTTACACACATATGTGTGCGTGTAGCCACTGCGGCACATGGAATTATGTTGTGGGTTCGGAGTTCTTCTCCGACTCTGCCTCCTTGTGCTGTATCTATCTGTTCTTGCCAACATCGGCTCTCAGCCCTCCCGGCCTCCATGGAAAAGGAAGGCAGGGAAAGCTGAAGGCAACCTGGCCTTTTCTTCTTCTTCCCTTCTGCTTGGCCCTTTCCTTCAGTGACTCCGTACCTAGCCTCAAGGCTCTGCACTGTCTGACTCTACTTCCCGTCTCTTTTTCTTCTTTTACTCTTGCTGCCCGAGTGTTAAATCACTTTAATTTCTCTTTTTGGTCTTGAAGATTAATACAAGTTCCATTTTTCTCTGCCCTTACTTGAGGACGGGTAAGATGATGTGACTGAAGACCTGGGAGAGAAATACAGTATAATTACTTTCAAGTAGAGAAACCCTCCCGAGGGAAGAAGGGACAGAACTGTGTATCTTGGAGGATCTGATACTTTGTAATGTCAGATGGGAATTACTTATAGTTAGTATGTTTGTTCTTTAAATATAGTGCTAAAGGCATGTGCCATCGGGTTAATAGTCACCTGTTACAAAATTAATTTGCTTAACAAAATTCAGTGTATCTTCCTGTATACCTGTAATGTCTCCTTTTATGGTCTACAGAGATTTTTACATATCTCTTTAAATCACCCACAGTGAAGTTTACTATAAAAAGGCCTTTTCCTTCTTTCATTTAAAGTATATTCTTTATCTGCCATGTGCAAGGCACACTGTGAGTGGAGACGAAGGGGACTGTGCTCTTTAGGGACATAGCAAATGATTATGACAGTTATTCAGAGCTCAGAGGAGTTTACTGTCTTAGGGTGGAAGATGGATATTTATTGAGATACTACAAGGGAGAATATTTATTCAGATTCTTCTAGGGGAAGATATGTACTCAGATACTCCCAGGGGAGATGTTTATTCAGATACTAGTGAGGAAACCCCTAGGATGGGGAGAGGAAGGTTGAAGAGGTACAGCAGTGCAGTGCCGAGCACACATGGCCTGTGTAAGGGACTGGTTTTGGGGCCTTTGATGGGCAAGCCACATCCTTGACTATATGTTTTTTCAGCGTTTGAGGGAATGAGAGTTTAGAGAACTATGTATAGTCTGCCCATCACAAATCTTAATTCCGTTATCATCGAATACCAGTTACCTTAGTTTTCCAATAGATGTCTCCATGTCATGAATTCCATCAGCCCTTCCTGGCCTCCCGAATCCAAATAAAACATTAAGGACCTAAGTGTAAGAATGGAAAGGAATTGCCTAAAATCTTTATCACCTGTGGTCAGAGTATGTCTTTGGCTTAAATGCGCTCCTGTAGGGCCCATGCTAGGACTGTTTTTGGTTTCTCTTCCCAGGACATGTTTTGGAATGTAATTTAGGCCCCTTACCATCTTCTTTCCATCTGCAAACCCCCATGTTCGTTTCTCTGCATAGAACCCAGAATCCTCTATCCAATCCCAGCAGTGTCTTTCTCTAATGATTCAAAATTATAAATTATAACACACACATATAACGTATTAATGAAATATCCACTGTGTGTTCACATAAGAGGTGTCAGTGGTAGAAGAGGAGAGAAATCGCTTTATAGTTGAAGATGGAGCCTTTGTGGCATCTTTTAAATCTAATGGTTATCATTAAGCCTCTTCTCTGCTCAACGTTCCTTCCTTACTATGTACTATTTAGGTACACAGGTGACATTTTTCTATTGTATCCTGCTGGTAAATACTATGATTCACGTTTTAAACTCTTTCTAGTCTTAGAAAAGAGCCCAGAGCACTAAGACCTACGTTTACAGATGGTAAGGAGTACCAGCTCGTTAGTTTTTTTTTCATTTCAAAAAATTTCCGCTTTAACTTTTATTTTAGGAAAAGAGGCTCCTTCAGAGTTGTTGCTTTTAGAAGATCCCAAGGGGCCTAATGAGTATCCTAGTGACACGTCTGATGAAATAGCTTTAGCTTAAGGATTTTAGCTGGAAGTGAATTTTAAAGGTCGTAAGAATGAAGCTCTCTAAGTGTTAGTAAATGTAAACAGTGTTGAGATATCAGAGTTTTAGAAGACAGAGATTGAGGCGATAAGATCAGGCCCAGAGGTTTTTTCCCAAAAGCCACTAGTGTTTTGCTAAGTTTGCAGTTGTCTGTGACACAGCGTGATAAATGTGATATTTGACTTATGCAACTGTTTTCCACGTTGAGGAAAAAGAACATGTAAATGCTTGAGAGTCAGTGGAGTGTGATGAAAAGAAAAAGAAAAACTCTTTCTTGGGAATCAGGAGAGAGGAAGGTTTATCCAAGATTTTCCACAAACTTCAGTTTAATTGTGAGTTTTTGTACAAGACCTTTTCTGTCTCATAGTTTTGTCATCCGTCTAAATGGGGGCTCATCACCCCTCAGTCCCAGTAGTTTCTATTGAGCTGTGGGACTTGTTAGACTTGTGATGTGTGCTCGGTGCTGCACTGGCAGCGATGTCACACGCATCCTCTTATTTAGTGGTCAGCCCCTCGAGTCATCATACTTTAGCAGCTTTGCAACATGGGTTCGTAGCTCCGGCTCCAGCTCGCGGCACCGAGGCCATGGTTCCCATGTGCCAGCCTCTAGATCGATGTCCTTCCATCAGGAATTTCTTCCCCATCTGTGGGGAATAATAATGAATGGATCATGTTGTGAAATTTTCTTGAAGCTAAAGATATTATATTCAATTACTTCCTTTTGTTATTAAAAATACATGTTATTCGGTTTATGAAATAATAGTGATAGTAGAAAGCTCTTCTATAGGTCTCTGCTTATCAAAATAAAACATTTGCAAATCTTCGTTGGTCCTCTCCTCCCGTCCCTTTTTACTTGTTTGTAGCTATAAAAGCCTCCCAACACTTGGCTTAAGAAATACTGTCTCAAACCAAATTGACATGTGCACCTGCCAATTTTAAGAGCAAAGCTACTAAAATATGAAGGGAAGGATGGTATTTTTTAGATATTTAGCAATAATTTAGAGCTTACATTTGATCTAGTGGCAATGCTATCCTATATGTGGCAGCTTCATTCTGATTGAACATCATCTACATTGGGTTTTTACCTGTGAATATTTAACTTTTGGCAGGAAATATTTTTTAAGGAACCCTGGAAGGATATCCTTTCCCACCTCTCATTAAAGCCCTGGGTCAGGAATCACCTTGACTGTCATCTGTTGGTCCTCTTCAGTGCTTATAGTGCTTTGCTTTACTTTTTCCTTAGTGATACGAATGAAGTTGACATACCACCCAACACTCGAGTTGGCACCAAACGCTATATGCCTCCGGAAGTGCTGGATGAGAGCTTGAATAGAAATCACTTTCAGTCTTACATCATGGCGGACATGTACAGTTTTGGACTCATCCTGTGGGAGGTTGCTAGGAGATGTGTATCAGGAGGTAAGTGACAGTGATACTGTTGGAGCTACTACAAATCCTTTCTTTCTGATCAGAAATCAGAGTTGTCTTGTTTACAGAATCAGGTTTGATTTGATTTTCCCCTTTATTTCTGTTCACACAGTCTCAGTCCTCCCAGGAAACGATGTTTAACCTCTTAGAATTATCTTTGACTGCCTCCTTCCCTTCGCCAGCTACTGATGCGTCTCCTCCAGAGCTTCCTCTTGCCTTTTCAGAGATCACCCCCTTCCACCATATGTGTTTTCTCCTTTCTCTCTTGAGCTCTTCCTCCAGCAGTTGCTCCATCAAGTCAGACCCCCCTCTCCTGCCCCTTCCAGCTTCTTCCCACCAACCTCCTGGCTCCACCCCCAACATCGGTGACGCTTTCCCTGTGGCTTCCTGTGCACAGATGAAGGGAGACACAGAAATGTAGGGCGGGGCACCCATTGTGGAACCCCTCTACTTCTTGACTTTCTGTAATACTTCCTCATGAAGCAGTTTGAAAACATCAGTTTGTATCCAAAGGAAGTTCAAGCATAAGAATATCATTATTGTTCATGATAACTTTTCTACAAACGTAAGGATTCCCTAGTAAGACTAAGAAGACATTCTTAAATATTCAGAGGTAACATTGTTGCTTGTAGTATTTTGCTTACTGCCACATGATCTGTTTTTGAGTAGGGGAGGGGCTGAGTTGCAGGCTCTTCAGTATCAAGCGCCCTGTTTATGCCTCTGCTCATGGTTGTGCTCGTTCAGAAACCTTGACACTGCTGCCTTTCCTCGTGACGGCTAGTTCCTCACGTTCTCAAAAAGTTGAGCTTGTCCAAGAGTGTGAAAGTGCAGCGTGCACTTAACTAGTAGGGGGATTCTTTTCTTGGACCTGCCATTTATTATCTGTGAACCTTTGACAGGTTACTAAATTTTTCTGTTTCAGTTTTTTTATTGTCAGAAAGAGGTGAATTATTGGATCTACCTCAGATGGTTGTGAGGTTTCAATGATTGTAGAAAGAATGAAAACTGCCTGGCGTATAACTAGCACTCAATACATGTTAGCTATTATTTTGAATTTTCATTTTGGTTGGTAGAGACTTAACGCATATTTAGATTAATATTTAAATAGGAAGGAGAAACAGTAAATCAACAGGCATTCACACTTTTGTAGAAAGACCATCTTCAATGATGTCGTGCCTTCTAATCACTCTGGGAATTCTGTGCCTCTTAAAATAGAACACATTCCCTCTAAAGTAAGAGAAGTCTTTAGTCCAAAAGGAAAGTTAATGTATGTAGGAAAATTTTCCTAACCAGATATTCTATAAATCTCCCATCATAATTATGATCTCATGCTTTATTAAGAATGAATGAGCCTATTTTTGAATAATATGCCTACACTTATTTTATTGACAGGTTTATAGAAGTTAAAGGAGTAGTAAAGTACAAGATTACTTTTCTAATTATGTTTTCCTAAACATCTAAAGCGAATAGGGCCACAGGAGGCCTATATTTGAAAACCTGAGGAGGACCGGAATAAAGGAGAAATGATTCTCTGCTTAAAAAAAAAGCCAGCCTTATGTAAACAGCAGGGTATTAATTGCCTTGCTAGAGCTGTCTTTGCCTGTGGAGGTTCAAGAGGTACTAAAATGTTACCTTTGGTACTAAAATGTATGAGATTGATGTCAGAGATTCCCAGCTCTATCTCATACCAACTGTATGGCCTTGTTAATCCTTCGAAGCCAACTTTCCTCATCTGTAGAGTGTGTATAATAATGCTATCTCATAAATGTGTTTGTGAGAATTTAATAAGATAAATTATATAACGTACCTACCTCCACGCCTGGTAGATAGTAGACTCGCAATAAATGAGTTTCTTTTCTCTTCCAGGCAGGCAAAGCACACAAATTCTATTCTCTAACGCTTTCCTTTATGAAGATATTGCAAGTTTGGGGGCTCATCTTTCTAGTCCAGGTACTTTTGGGTGAAGTAGACACATCCAGCTGTAGGCCTTTCAAACTTTGGAAGCAAAAGAAAGTTTTGAAGTTTCAAACACAAAGGCAGCAGACATGGGAAATTTTGATAACTTAATTGCATGGTAAGGAGAAAGGAGTAAGGCCTAGAGTTCAAATACGGACTTAGATCAGTTGATAATTTTATGTGGTTGGCTCTATATCTGTTTTCATATATGCACCTACCCCACCATCCATGCATTAGTCCATCCAGATAATGGCACCAACATTAGGCACTGAGGGAAATTTGAGATAAATTAGATTGACATCATCCTTTCTCTCAAGATGTTTCCTGAGCCATTGTCTTGAGAATTAGAAAAGGAGGAAGAACGGGAATGAAGTGAGCATCTCCTGTCCATTAGACCTTGTGCTTTCATGATCTTCTGTAGAGATGACACACAGTGGAAGGAAATAGTAACATAGATAATACATATAATTATGCTCTGTGATCTCAGCAGGGGACAGAATAAATGGTGAGTTGGAATGGTCTGAAAAAACTATCGAACCTTCTAGTCCTTTATGATTATAAATGGGTTTGAGTTTACAAGAAAGGACATAATACAGGCTCCAGATTTTTTTTAGAGTAAACCCTCAGTGAATTTTATGATGTAGTGTATTATCTTCCGACCTGGTGGTAGCTGTCGTGGTCCAAACGCAGGTTGGAAAAGAATTTCCAGACACAAGGCAGAATGTAAAGAAGATAGAATTTCTTAGAGGGAAGGGTCGCCGCCAGAACAGCGGGCAGACTTCCTAGTAGTCTGGGAGAGTCAAGCCGAACATGTGCTATTGATCACTTTTTATAGCCAGAAAACAAAGGAATGGTCCGAGGTGAAAATTTCGTTTACTGACTGGTAGAGACACATGTACCTTCCTTCTATAGGGTGGGAGTGGAACAGGGCATATGCCTTTCCTTATTTGGGACAGGTCCTGTTGCCCAGGTGGGCGTCGCCCAGGTGGGCGCAGGAATTTCGTAACCATGGCAACATAGTGGGGAGGGCGATTAAGAGTCTGGTAGGGGGTGTAACGCTGAAACTTTTTCAGGCAGGGTTGTCCTTTGTCCTTGAAGCACCATTGTCTTTGGAGCACCACAGTATCATCTTGTTCAGATAAAAAGCAATGAAATTTCTGTAAAAGATGATTTAGGATAGGGAGAAATGGTTCTCTGGAAAGATTGTTCAGAGCAGCATCCTCTGAGGACAGAGGCTGCTTATAATTACTGTGAGGAGTTACTCAAATAATGTCAGAAAGAAGACACAGGCAGCCTGCTATTTTAAAGGACAAGAGGAAAAAAGGTAGAAATTAGATACTAGGGAAATGAAATGGGATAGAATTTAGCATGATAAGTACCTTTCCTTAAAGATGACATTCTTTTGTATTTCTTAACCATTCTTTCAACACTACATATTTTTTTTTTCTAATAGTGATATATTTCTTGTAGACAGTTCAGATAGATGCAGGAAATTTAAAGAAGAAAAATCAGACAGTCATTGCACCTAAAAATCATGGTTAATATTTTTAGGTGCGTATAGTTTTCTAAATTGTAAATGTGCAAAAATGCATTCTTATGATTAAGCAGAAAAAATGTAAATCTGACATTTTGTTCAAGTGGGATACACTGCCAGATTTATTATGAGGTTCATAAACGGATGCTGCAGTAGTAGAAATAGTTACATATTGTGCAGTATGCATTTGGGGTGTGTCTGGCAAATTCGCAACGAGATTTAATATAGATTTTAAAACGTTGGCGCACAGTACAGGAGCCTTTATAAAATCAGAAGTAAACTTGAGATGCTTGTTTACTTAGCTTTTGGAAGTTAGAAAAAAGGCTTGAAGGCATATAATATGTTTCATTATGCTTTCTTTTCACTTTTAAAAATTAGATCGTATCGTTTGGGCCCATTGTTTTCAAGGTTGGTGCTGGTTTTGCTTTTGTTTTTTGCTGTTTCTCAACCTGAACTTGTCTTTGGTACCGATAGAACTTTCCTTAGAGAATAGTTTATTTGTTAGACTTTTATTTCCTCTTCACAGAAAATAATAACGTTAATGAAACCATATTTCCAGGTATAGTGGAAGAGTATCAGCTTCCCTATCATGATCTAGTGCCCAGCGATCCCTCTTATGAGGACGTGAGAGAGATCGTGTGTATCAAGAAGCTGCGTCCCTCCTTCCCCAACCGGTGGAGCAGTGATGAGGTGAGGCTGTAGGTCACCATGTGGTTGTGACCAGTGTCAAAACAGACTTTTCTCCTTTTGCCAAAATTCCAAATATTTATCACAGGAATTCTTTTTCTTTGCTGTGATGGTAAGGGTGCCTCATGGCAGTAATTTATATGGGGCTAAGCGCAGTGTGTTAAATTATCTGTTCCTTTCTCCTCTTTGATTTTGCCACTTCCAAAATACATTGAATGGGTCAGCATTTAGCCTGCATAATCGATAACATTATTTCATTTGTTGGTGATGTCCTGACACTTGCATAAAGGCCGTTAAGTAACTGCACATGTGTTTGTAAAGCATCATGAATTTTCTCCATGACAAACTCACGTACGGCATTCTCCCGTTTTGATGAGAGAAAAGTAAGGCATCCGAAGAATTCGGTTTTCTGTACACAGAAGTGGTACGAGTTGACCTAGTTGAGATGCCCGACTGTGCTGTGGATCTTCGTCAATAAGGATGACGCAATGCTGTGGGAAAAATCCACATTTGGCCTGGCTCTGAGCCCGTCCTGGTGAAACCTAACCAGATCTAACAAGGAGCTGCCCAGAGGAAGGAGTGAGCCGGCCAGCCTTGCCTTTCCTGCCCCACCTGCCCTCTGAGCCTCTAAACCTGTCCAGGAACATTCAGAGAGGAGTTTGAAGTATCCCTGAAAAAAATGTACCAAAGTCAGTGCAGACAAGTGGACAGAACACTGTTTATAAATGAGTTCTTCACTGTTAAATGCATTTCAAAATAATCTTTGGTTCATTGGTTTTGTGGCCAGTTACTGAAATGCTAAATAGTACATATGTTTTCCAGTGAGCTGTGCAGAAAGCTTTATGAAATGCTGGAGTTTATATTATTTTAAGGTGGTTATGGGCATTGGTATTGCTCAAAATCCCTTCACTGAGGATTTCTAATGAAGTGAAATTGTGCTTTTCAACAGGAAGGCCAATAATTGATGTACCACAGGAGAAAGTTGTAGTGAGGCTGCGCACAGGTCATTAATCTTGTTAAATGGTACAGTGTGATGCTATTATTATAGCAGACAGCTGTGATTTAGGAATAACCATGTTTGTTTGAATAGTATGGAATTAGATAAAAGATTTGAGCTCACCGGGTGTTAGAAACAATCTGGGAGTGTGCAGTGGAATACAGACTCCCTGGGTATTTTTGTATGTGTTTAATCTGACTTCAGAGGCGCTCTTGTACAATCAGCAAAACCACCTGCTTGCTCCTATCACAAGGAAGCCATGAAAATCTGTTTTCATCATTTAAGCTTTGCATGATGAGAGAAGAATTTTTATGGAATTTTATGCCTACGTGGTTTTAAGAGTATCTTTAAAAATATATATTCAAACTTCAGAAACCCAAAACTAAAAGCCAATACCAAGTGCCAACCTTACAGATAATACATTTCTCTAACTCCAGTTTTCCTTTTCCTTCCCGCAGTGTCTAAGGCAGATGGGGAAACTCATGACAGAATGCTGGGCTCACAATCCCGCTTCAAGACTGACAGCACTGCGGGTTAAGAAAACACTTGCCAAAATGTCAGAGTCCCAGGACATTAAACTCTGAATTGAGGGCAAAAATAAGCATCTCTGGAGAAAGCCAGTAGATACTCTTCTGTTTGTGGGCAGAGCAAAAGATGTTCCAGAAGCATCCACAGTACAAGCCGTGAACATCGTCCTGCTTCCCAGTAAGTTTAGCCTCACCTCTCAGGGAGCAGCTTGGACAAAGAGAAGTTCCCAGAAACACCGATTCATCGTGTCTGTTTGTAGGAGGGAGAAACTGTTTGGGTAACTTGTTCAAGATATGACGCATGTTGCTTTCTAAGAAAGCCCTGTATTTTGGGATTGCCTTTTTTTTTTTTTTTCAAAAGATGCTTTAATTTTGCCAAAATAAAACAAATAATGTAGATGTTTTAAGGTTTATACTATTATAGTTTAAATAATAACAGCAAAATTCTTCCCAGAAACTCTCCTGGAAGGTAAATTAAAATACATGTTTCCATTGGTAAAATTCTGTTGCACTCTGCCAACCAGCAGTCGGTGAAGTTGGAGAACAGAATGGAACTCACCTTCAGAGCCCCTGCGCCCTGCGCCTCTTCAGACCACTCGGGCCAGGCCTGCACCGGGGCGGCCGCAGCAATGTGAATGCACCCGGGTACAAGCATCACCTGTCTGGGACCACGTTTGGGGATTCCTACAGGTGACCTTTTGCAGCTTTATAGGATATGGAACAAATGAAGGTTTTATGTGACTCTGTTAGAAGTAAATGTTGACACTATTCCTCAGAACCGCTTTGTGTTTCTGATTCTGGTATGCTTTTTCTTTCACGGTAAAGTCCCTTCCTTTTCATTAAACACAAACAAAGCTTTTTTTTTATGGGCAGAGAGTTGACCCATACATGCTTTTGATCTCTCAAATGAAGGGATCAATATTAAGTATAAAATTGCCATCAGTTGTGTTGAAGACAAGGCGCTTTAAAATAGAGATATTTTGCTCTTGTGCTGTGAGAAGATAGCGTCAGAAAGGTAGGGGATGAGGGTACAGGTGCACATGGCTTGTTTCTTCTGTACATGGAAGAGCCATTCACAGAAGCGCAAGGGGAAATGTATGCACAACTTATTATGTACAGACAAATATGGTTTCTTTTTGTTATTATCTGCCTTTTATGTGTCTGAGTTAAGGGAAGGAGAGGAAACATATGTTAGGTTAATTTAACTAATTTTAATTTTTAAATAGATAAATATAACCTCCAAATGGGACAGCAGAGGAATGCTAGCGGAGGCCACAGAATGTTACGGCTGCTGTGATTTTTTATTCTAGAATAGATACGGATCGAATATGTATATCTTAATATCTTATGTGATAGCTTCACATCTTAGGAATGCTGACTCAGTTTATTTTATTCTCATAACGTTCAATTCACTTTTTAATTTATTATTTTTTCTTCTCTGTGGCACTTGTGCAAAACATCTTTTCACCTATTCACTCGTGGGGTTTTAACTTTTGAGCAACGTGAGTCAGATCATTGACAGGGCCAGTATTCCTTAGCAACAGGAACCTAATAAAGGTTAAAATTGTACACATCCCTCTCAACTTTATTCATTTACTTCCTGACTGTGGTTTTCTTTTGCTTCTTAGAAATTCTGTAGTGTTTAGTAAAGAACTGGAAAGTACCCACTTGCCCAGCCCTTTAAAAAAAAAAAAAAAAAAAATGTTCCTTCCAGAATACTCCAGGGGGCAGTGTTTTATAACACATTTTCATTTCACCACTTGGTGGCTGAAGGATGGAGGGTTTTGAAAATGTGACAGCTGCATTAAAAATGAGAAAACATTTTCCTCACTTCTGAAGTGGGCTTGCACTGGTGAGTTGTTCCTCCAGAAAAGCATCCTAGAGCAGAGACCAGCTGTGAGCTGTGCTTACGGCTTGGGAGGAGCATGAGGAGAAAGAGTTTCTGTGTTCAGCACTCACTGGCCAGTGCTTCATAACCACATCTCCTTTGTAACAAAGAAAGAATATTTCCTTAATCCTTGAATACGGAAAAGGTTTCTGCATTTTTCAAAGATTAAAAACAGTTGGTTCCAAACATAATCAGAATGCTGCTTTTATTGATATTAAGATAACCTCAATAGCAGCGTAAAGGTTCCTTTCTCTTGCGTCAAATCGTATTCTTTGTGATAGAAGGAGTATGTGGCTAGAGCTAAGCGTGATAGTCATCTGAGCCTAGGAGAGAAACTTCAGTGCCTCTAATCAGATTGTCTACGAAACAAATAAGTAAACATTTATGTCCGTTAAGTGGGGACATGTTCGTGTTTCTTGATTTTCCCTAAATTTAAGTGATGCTGGGCTTATCTCTTAGGTAAAAATGTAAGTTTAGGTAAGTTCTTATACATGGATAACTTGAAATCAGAATACATTGTGGAGAGGTGATGATTTCAAAGTAAACTAGATTTCTAGGGAGGTGTTGGTTCCTGTGAAGAATGGGAAGAGATTAAAATAGTATCCAAATTCCTTCTCTATTATGTGTTTGGTTGCTTTGGAAGAATGACTAGCTTACTTTCTAATCCCCAACCTGATTTACTCACTATGAACATTTAAAAATTATTCCAGAGATACTTAAAAAGACCCATTTAGTTACTATAGTCTTTCAATGAAACAAGAATTTACTTATGAATAGAGTTTTCCTTGTATCTTACCAAAATCCACCTTGCTTAGGGAATATTAAATTGTTCTTAAAGAGACTACCTACTCACTTCCAAATAACTCATTTTGGTTTTTAAATTTCTGGTAGCTCAGAAGTGAATTTTATTTTTTCGTTTTGTCTTTCAACAGAAGAGTGGGAACCTGGAAATAATGTAGTTGATGCTTACTTTTAGGACTATTTCAAAGCCTAAAATTTTCTTCTAATCTTTTCCCTGCAAAGGAATCCTAAAATACTACTTGTTGGCTAATATAAGTTTTGTATGCTAAGATGTTTGGTTTTATAGTTTATGTATGTCTGTGTATATTATATAAATATATATGTATATATAAATATTAAGTTCAGTTTGGAGTCTGACACAACTCCATTATGTGGATTAGAGCGTAAAATATTATAGAGGATAAAGTACTAAATGAAACGTAATATTTATTTATAAAAGGTGTAGATTGTTACGTCACAGGCGGCAGTGCTATGAACATTGTGTGTGAGGAGACCGGCCTTTGACCCCCTGGAAAGCACAGCTCAGGAGTCACTAGCGACCATTCTTTTTATTCTCAAAACAAAGCTTCTCAGAAAACACGCTAAGATTTTATTTACAGGGAATTCTCTGACACATTTCAATTGCTGTGTAGTCAGGTAGAGCAAGTCCTGAGTCATGACCGACTTTCACGTTTCTGCAGTCACGCCTATTCATTAGAAGTTAGTGTTTTATGTTGTTGGTCTGTTCTGGTTCTTCTTTGTAGGTGAAAGGCACTGAAAGAAGTACAGTTTTTTAAAACTTGAATCATTCTGTAGTTATATCTCCTTAGAAAACTTAGTCACATAGCCGTGGAAATGAAAGAAGGCGTCAGAAGTGACTCAGTTTAGCAGTTATCATTCCTTTTGTAAAACAAACCAGAAAAACAATGCCATATTTTTTGGAGAAAAGTTAGAATATATACGGGATTTTGTTGTCTGTCTGTTTCAAAAGAAGACTCATTTGTGTTCTTTTGGGGAACCAGTGCCTTATTGAATTTGTATATACTGTAATTATTCAGGACTAGGGAACAAACAATTGTATTGTATTTGTTACAAATTGTATATGGCTTTGTTTTAACATTCCCCCGGAATAAAATGGTTTCATTCTCCCCTTGGAAAGAACATGTCTGTTATCTTATAGTTGTGCCTTTTTTCCTCTTTAAAAATTTCACATTGTAGCAGGCGGGAAAGGCAGCCATGGAGAGCGTTGCAGGTAAGTGTGTACATCTGGTGGCAGGAGAGCAAGACGAACGGTCTGATGTCTCCTGTTTTCTCTATAATTAGGAGGCACGGTCATCTGTTGAGAGTGGGAGGAAAGGTAGAAAAGTTGGTGACAAGGTCTAAAATTGCATCGTAGGATATCACAGCCGGATGGCTACAGGCAACGCCGAGGGCCCTGTTAAGATGGATGATGCTAACTGTGGCTTAGTGGCCAAGGTGTGGCCCCTGGACCACCGTACAGCCCGCACGTGAACCCGGGCTCCCTCATTCTCTCCACTCTGTGACGGTAGGCATGTTGTGCCCTCTCGAAGACTCAGTTTCTTCTCCTTGAAGGTGGGAATAATATTAATCTCTACTTCGTGGAGTGGTTCTGAAGATGAAATGAAATAATCCATGCACCAAGCATGAGGTAAGCATTCAACTAACGCTCAATTACTATTAGCTATTATTACAAATTCCTTGTGCTACTCTTCTCTGTAATTTTATGATTTTGTTTTTCTATCAGCAGCCCAGTGTAGGCATGGAGACTGCGGCTCCTGGATTCATTCAGGGTTACCTGGCATATGCAGCAATGAGTCATGGAAAATCAGAATTATCATCATCAAGGTGATGGCTGATGTGGTCCAGAGGAAGGAGGGGGATTAAAGAAGAGGTGGCTGATAGGCCCAAAGAAACAAGGTCAGAGGACAGGGAACCATGCTGGGGTCGAGATGGTGCGATAGCGGTCACTGAGAAAGGGTCTGTGTTCAGAATCAAGATTTCAAAGAGGGAGTAGCAAGATCAAGGACAGGCTGAAGGTGTGATCACAGGGGTGGGCAGATTTATTAGTGGATAAGATTATTGGTGATGAAAGAGGAACCCAAAAGCCAGGCCACTGGATCTGTCTCTGGGGACTTTGAAGCCTCCCAGGAAGGTGGCAGTCTAATGACATGAAGATTGTGAGGCAGGGTTCTCCGGGGCTGCAGGGGAATGGGGGGCAGTCAGTGAGTGGAGACAGAGGCTGGTGGGGCCTGATGGCCTGACGTGCAAAGGAGTGGGGTTCCATGCAGGGGCAGCAGCCTGGAAGGAGCACAGCCGTAGGAGAAAGACTCCATCCTTCTTCCCAGCTGTGAGGTACGTGGGGTGCGAAACAACCCAGTTGTTGCTGTTGTTTCTGAGTCAGTGGCCCCTGGAGAAGAGAAAACCCTCTGCAGAGGGAGAGGGAACTTGCTAGGTTGTTTGTCCATGGACTGGGAATCCTGGTGGGCAGAGAACAAAGTTTGGTTTTGAGGGCATCCACTGGAGACGATTAGGAGAGAGGAAATCCAGAGTTGTTTGGGCGCAGAGACTACAGGCGGGCTTGCATCTCAGTTACCAGGGACTCTGAAGTTTTTGTGTGATTGGCTGTGTTTAGCCAGCTGCATTTACACCAAGAGAATTCATCCCAGCATTGGGATTCAGATCGATTTAACTCCCATCCCATGGTTTTCACCATCTCAGTTCTGTGGAAGAACATAGTCTGAGCCCCAATCTTCTCCCGAGTAAATTGGGACAAAATTCCCACCTCCCAGAGCTCTTAGGAGGAGCAAGCGAGGTGAACGTGTGAAGACTGTGATGGCCCCGCACCAGCTCCACAGCAGGTGCTCATAAATGCTGCTTTTCCTCGCTGACGTTAGTTTTACAGGATATAAAGATGGCAACGTTTAAAACAAGCCAGAGTTTGCAGTGGTGGGAGTGGGGTGACACCTCTCCCGCCCTCTCTGCACCCCACTTCTCTATGCTGTGGGCTTTCCCGGGACTCAAAGGCAGAGAGATAGTAAATCCCAGCTGAGGCGAACAGCATCTTCTCCTGCTCTGCTCACTTTTAAGTTGCAAGCTTGGTTGTTCCTTCTTGTCACAGCAGCAAAGTACAGGTGACCCTGCTCTCAGAAGGACTTCTCTTCCTGCAGAGTAATTTCCCCCTCCCCCCCCGCCGGTGGTGGTTGTAACCGGCTACAGGGAGCTCTGGGGCTGATGGGGGTTCTTTGCCCCGGCCACCCTCCTGAACCCTCCAGTGACTCTACCCCCGAGAGGAGCTCGGGCAGCCTCCCACCAGCGACGTGACTCGGAAAATGTCACGTGCTTTCTTGAGTGCGGTCTTCCCGACAGGAATGCCGGCCACCAAAGCTCCAAAGCAAGGTTCGAGGGATGGTGGTGGCTGAGTCTCTGCTGCCATGTGCTTTCTGTGCGCGGTACCATTTTGTTCTCTACTGAGTTTCCATTCTTTTAATGGAGTTAAATTCTCAGCCATAGGACCCACTTCTCCCTTCTGTTTTAAACTGGTTCCAGTGTACACATCGCCACCACTTGCTCAGCCCTGACCCACAGCTGGTTTTGCGACCCCAGTCTTGGATCAGTCTTAAGTCAGGGGGGCTGTGCCTCAGGGCTGCTCCCAAGCTCTTTGGCTCAAGCCTGAGGGATGGGATGGGACGGGAGCCTCCCATCAAAGGCGCTTCTCGGCTCAGCTCCTTCATTAGGAAAGGGCTGCCTCAGAGCTCTCCTCGCACATCCGAGTCGCTCCTGTGCTCATCACCCTGAGGCAGTGGCTGGCTGTGCTCCGGCAGGTTGAGCAGCTCTGCCGGGCATTCGCTGTAGCTCTGGGCATCCTCCCCTTTCATTTCCTACCTACTAGTGCAGCTGTTGGCAGACTTGATTTACTTATCTTTTTAAATTTTGTTGAAGTACAGTTGATTTACAATGGTGTGTTAATTTCTGCTGTACAGCAAAGTGACTCAGTTATACATATATTTTTTCATATTCTTTTCCATTATGGTTTATCACAGGGTATACATTTTTTACCATCTTTATTGGAATATAATTGCTTTACATTGCTCTGTTAGTTCCTGCTTTATAACAAAGTGAATCAGCTATATGTACACATATATCCCCATATCCCCTCCCTCTTGCGTCTGCCCCCCCACCCTCCCTATCCCACCCCTCCAGGCGGTCACAAAGCACCGAGCTGATCTCCCTGCGCTATACGGCTGCTTTCCACTAGCTATCTATTTTACGTTTGGTAGTGTATATATGTCCATGCCACTCTTACTTCGTCCCAGCTTACCCTTCCCCCTCCCTGTGTCCTCAAGTTCATTCTCTACGTCTGCATATTTATTCCTGTCCTGCCCCTAGGTTCATCAGAACCTTTTTTTTTTTTTGATTCCATATATATGTGTTAGCATGCGGTATTTGTTTTTCTCTTTCTGATTTACGTCACTCTGTATGACAGACTCTAGGTCCATCCACCCCGCTACAAATAACTCAGTTTCGTTTCTTTTTATGGCTGAGTAATATTCCATTGTATATATGTGCCACATCTTCTTTATCCATTCATCTGTCAATGGACACTTAGGTTGCTTCCATGTCCTGGCTATTGTAAATAGAGCTGCAATGAACACTGTGGTACATGACTCTTTTTGAATTATGGTTTCCTCAGGGTATATGCCCAGTAGTGGGATTGCTGGGTCATATGGTAGTTCTATTTTTAGTTTTTTAAGGAACCTCCATACTGTTCTCCATAGTGGCTGTATCAATTTACATTCCCACCAACAGTGCAAGAGGGTTCCCTTTTCTCCACACCCTCTCCAGGATTTATGGTTTGTAGACATTTTGCTGATGGCCATTCTGACTGGTGTGAGGTGATACCTCATTGTAGTTTTGATTTGCATTTCTCTAATGATTACTGATTTGAGCATCCTTTCCTGTGTTTGTTGGCAATCTGTATATCTGCTTTGGAGAAATGTCTATTTTGGTCCTCTGCCCATACTTGGATTGGGTTGTTTGTTTTTTTGATATTGAGCTGCATGAGCTGCTTGTATATTTTGGAGATTAATCCTTTGTCAGTTTCTTCATCTGCAAATATTTTCTCTGATTCTGAGGGTTGTCTTTTCATCTTGTTTATGGTTTCCTTTGCTGTGCAAAAGTTTTTAAGTTTCATTAGGTCCCATTTGTTTATTTTTGTTTTAATTTCCATTTCTCTAGGAGGTGGGTCATAAAGGATCTTGCTGTGATTTATGTCATACAGTGTTCTACCTATGTTTTCCTCTAAGAGTTTTATAGTGTCTGGCCTTACATTTAGGTCTTTAACCCATCTTGAGTTTATTTTTGTGTATGGTGTTAGGCAGTGTTCTAATTTCATTCTTTTACATGTAGCTGTCCACTTTTCCCAGCACCACTTATTGAAGAGGCTGTCTTTTCTCCATTGTATATTCTTGCCTCCTTTATCAAAGATATGGTGACCATATGTGCGTGGGTTTATCTCTGGGCTTTCTATCCTGTTCCGTTGATCTATATTTCTGTTTTTGTGCCAGTACCATACTGTCATGATAACTGTAGCTTTGTAGTATAGTCTGAAGTCAGGGAGCCTGATTCCTCCAGCTCTGTTTTTTTCCCTCAAGACTGCTTTGGCTATTCAGGGTCTTTTGTGTTTCCATACAAATTGTGAAATTTTTTATTCTACTTCTGTGAAAAATGCCAGTGGTAGTTTGGTAGGGATTGCATTGAATCTGTAGATTGCTTTGGGTAGTATAGTCATTCTCACAATGTTGATTCTTCTAATCCAAGAACATGGTATATCTCGCCATCTGTTTGTATCATCTTTACTTTCTTTCATGAGTGTCCTATAGTTTTCTGCATACAGGTCTTTTGTCTCCTTAGGTAGGTTTATTCCTAGGTATTTTATTCTTTTTGTTGCAGTGGTAAATGGGAGTGATTCCTTAATCTCTTTCAGGTTTTTCATCATTAGTGTATGGGAATGCTAGAGATTTCTGTGCATTAATTTTGTATCCTGCTACTTTACTAAATTCATTGATTAGCTCTAGTAGCTTTCTGGTAGCATCTTTAGGATTCTCTGTGTATAGTATCATGTCACCTGTAAACAGTGACAGTTTTACTTCTTCTTTTCCAATTTGGATTCCTTTTATTTGTTTGCCTTCTCTGATTGCTGTGGCTGAAACTTCCAAAACTATGTTGAATAATAGTGGTGAGAGTGGGCAACCTTGTCTTTTTCCTGATCTTAGTGGAAATGGTTTCAGTTTTTTACCATTGAGAATGATGTTGGCTGTTTGTCATATATGGCCTTCATGAGGTTGAGGTAAGTTCCCTCTATGCCTACTTTCTGGAGGGTATTTATCATAAATGGGTGTTGAATTTTGTCAATAGCTTTCTCTGCATCATGGGTGGGGTTGTGTTCCTGTCTTGCTAGTTGTTTGGCATGGGGTGTCTAGCACTGTAGCGTGCTGGTTGTTGAGTGGAGCTGGGTCTTAGTGTTGAGAAGGAGATCTCTTGTCCATTGATATTATGAGGGTTCGGGAGGTCTCCAGTGGACCAACATCCTGAACTCAGCTCTCCCACCTCAGAGGCTCATGCCTGACACCTGGCCAGTACACCAAGACCCTGTCAGCCACATGGCTCAGAAGAAAAGGGAGAAAGAAATAAAGTTGTTCAAATAAAAAATAAATTATTAAAAAAATTAAAAAGTAATTAAAAAAAAAGACAGCAACCAAACCAGTAAACAAATCCACCAATGATAACAAGCACTAAAAACTATACTAATAAAAAACAGATAGAAGCCTAGGACAAATAGTAAAAGCAAACCTATAGAGACAAAATCACTCAAAGAAGCATACAGCTACACGCTCACAAAAAGAGAAAAAGGAAAAAAATATACATATATTTTAAAAGAGCAACCAAATCAATAAACAAATCTACCAATAATAATAAACTCTAAATACTAAACTAAGATAAACACAAAGCCAGAGACAAATTAGGTGCAGACAGCAAACCCCAAGTCTACAGGTGCTCCCACAGTCCGCCACCTCAATTTGGGATGATTCGTTGTCTATTCATGTATTCCACAGATGCAGGTACATCAAGTTGATTGTGGAGATTTAATCCGCTGCTCCTGAGGCTGCTGGGAGAGATTTCCCTTTCTCTTCTTTGTTCGCACAGTTCCTGGGGTTCAGCTTTGGATTTGTGTAGATGTATTTCTGGTGTATCCGTGGGGAGGAAGGCGATCTCCGCGTCTTCTTCCTCTGCCGTCCTTAAGGTCCTCCCCTATCACAGGACGTTGAATGCAGTTCCCTGTGCTATACAACAGGACCTTGCTGTGTATCCCTCCTGTATAGTATACCAGTCTGCATCTGCTAATCCCAAACTCCCAGTCCATCCCTCCGCCTCCCCCCTCCCCCTTGGCAACCACAAGCCCATTCTCTCTGTGCAGACTTCATTTAAAATCGAGTCTCTGAGGGTCTGGCCTCCCACTTGCTTTCTTCCCAACTCCCCAGCACCTCTGACAGCAGTCCCCAGACCCGGTCCCCCCATAACTGCTAACCTGGGGGCTTAAAACACTCCCAACACCCAGGCCACACCCCAGACCCACGAAGTCAGGTTCTCTGAGGGTGAGATCCAGGCAGTTGTGTTTGGTAAAGCTCCTCCCGTGACTCAAGTGTGTGGAGACGCTTGAGAAGCACCGTTCTAGAACCTCATCCTGGCCTGAGGGACGTTGGGATTACTGTCTGTGCAGAATCCAAGAGCTTTTCTGTCCTATTAAGGGAACACCATGTGACTCTTCACACAGAGGGCTTTGCTGTGAAGAAACAAGGGAGGTGGCACTCTCTGTTGCTTATAATTTATTACCTGTTTAAAAATTCTTTTACATTTTGTACATGTTGGCTGACAGGATAAATGCAGGCAAATTTACAAACCGAGGGACTGCAGGAAAATGGGGAGAGACAGCCAGGGAGAGAGGAGAGACACAGCCAGAGCCAGCATCCCTCACTTCCAGCACACGGGGAACACGGACAGGACCCCAGAGAGCGAGCCTCCGCAGGGGTTTTCTAGAAAAGGAATTGCATAGAAGATACAGCAAGAGGGAACTCCACAACAGCAAAAGAAGTGTTCCGTATCCGAAAAGCCAAAGTTGTGTCGTGTTTAAAAAAAGAAAGACAACAAAGCACAAAACCTTAATGTGACATTTCTGCAGTTGAACTGTTCCCCAGGGAGTAGCAGGTGGATGACACGGCACTTCACCGCAGACCGCTGGGGAGTTTTCTCTGACAAACATTGGTTGTCTTCTTTAGAAAGAGCGAAGAGGAAGGTCACCAACTTGCGACAGGTCAACATTAAACTCAGTGAACACATACAACACCTTGACACACAACACACACACACACACACACAACACACACACACACACACACACACACACACACACACACACACATACAGGGATGCTAGTCCTGCAACTGGGCTAAACGCATCCCATCGGGAGGGTGAGGGCCTCATTACCAACGGGAGGCCTGGGAAAGAGCAAAGGGGAGAATGCAGATCGCACATTCAGCTTGTTCCGATTGCTGTCCAGCATTTTCCACTGGCTGTGGATTTCTTGCTCTTTTGTGCTGCTCTGAACAGGTTTAGCATGCAGGACATAGTTCGGGTCATGATTCTTGGATGTTGCCTCACGGAAGTGCTGATATTCAGAGGTCAAGGGCTCATCAATTCTTAGGCTGCCGATCAGCAAAAATTGCCTACGATTCACATTCTGAACTCAATACTGAGGGTTTTTCCACCCTGGGTAGGTGCCATCAGGTTCAGCAGCAGCTGTGATAGTGCCAAGTCCAGTAGACTTCTGGAATTTAAGGTTGGCACGAAGGATTTGAGCATGTTTGTTAAATTAAAGACCCTGAAGTGCTACGGCCTCAGCAACTTAGAATTTTGCTGAGGCACCATCTGAAATGGCATGTTTAGAGGCTGGCATACGGTAGCAAATGCTTTGCCTGGTGGGCAGCTGACCTTATCTCAGGGCACCTTCCTTGTTTCCTACTCCATAGCTGGTAGGCCAAGACTCTCCTGACACTCTGCAGGGATACCGGAAGATCTCTGGACAGCTCTCTGCAATACGCAAAAGTCTAAGTATACAGTGGGCTGGGAAGTAGCCTCTTATACCTGCTTGGTTTGTGTGCTAGCGCATTTGTGGAGTTCCTGTCTGTCCTGGCAACACTGCCCTCGACCATGCTAAAATAGGGCCGGGAGTGTACGTTATGTTTTGTTTCATGAGCCCATAAATATCCTACCTGTAGATCAGTACAGGGAGGTGACAGGGCCACTGAAAAAGCTGGGCGCCATGAACTCTTCTGAAGACAGATTTTTAGAGCAGGATTTCCCAAAATGGGAGCAATCACAAGGTTTATAAGACTACAGGATCAGGAAGTTAATTGTTAGCCTGTATCAGAAACCCACCCAGTGACATAAAAGGCCATCTCCCTACTTTTCAAAAATAGGAGGTTTCAGGCATGAATTCTGGAGATATTTATGACTCCATTTGGCTTACTTGACCTGTATGAACACAGCCTTAAATGAACAATGCTTACAATGTATGTATTCCCCTCATGCCTATTCCATGGGGGGAAAAAAAATCATTTGAGAGGCAAAGGAACTATTTCAAAGTCATCATTACAGCCAGAGATTATACAAATAGATTTCTTAGGGTAATGAAACAGCCCTTCAGTGCACAGAGGCAAAGTTCTAAGGATTTCAGTCAACATTAGCTCAGTAAGGTTAGAAAAAAAGCGAAAAAGCAAAGTGTAATAGTTGGTGCTATGAGGCACTCGAAAGGTAAAACAATGTTTGATTACCTTGAGATAATAATAAAAATAGTTTCCTTATTGGATCCATAAAATCTAATGCTCATTGACCATTATCATCTTTACAGATAACTGGCTTTGAGCAATGGCGTTCTGACTCACAAGAGCTCGCCTGTTCTCAGAGAAGATGGATAAAACCCAATTTCACTTTGGCTGTTTCCACAGTCATCCTTGCTTTCATCGGCCGTGGACCTGGACTGAGGACTGAGGCCTCTGTGCGAGACTGACACCTTGACCAGAGCAACTGCTCAGCGAGAGCCAATGCTCCCATTCGACCTGCAGACTGAGAATTCGACAACTAAACTTTTTCTACCTACTTTACACTCTCTTGCAGGTCAGTATTTTTATTTGCTTGACCTCATGGGGGCAGACCTTGTAGTGGCAAAGGCTGTGAATTCTGAGGAGCCAGTGATCATCTACTGCTTCCTTCCTCAAACATTAATGATAGAGACAGCGGAGTAAGTGGACCAGGAACACAGCTGCTGTGTCCCCGACAGAGACACACTTACGGACACATAAGCAAGAGCCTTGTCTGCTCTTCTCCAGAAGAAGTTAAAAACAACAACAACAAAAAAAACGAGTATACTATTGGAATGTTTAAGATATCCTTCTTACAGGAGAAATACCTCTAAAAAATTATTACTGTGTAGTTTCTTGAGTGTCCTGAACTCAGTCTCCATGAGTTCTTCCTAAACAATGGTTCTACTATTTGAAAGTTGGGAGATTAAAATCTACAAAATAATAGTATACGTAAAAATGACTAATGGTTATGCAACTTAACAACGGACACCTCACCCCAAATATTGCCCTGCCTTGGAAGAGCTTACATTGCTCCTGTGATAATATGGGGATTTTTCTGGGTAGCTGAGGTGAGTATCCACACTGGTGTTCATGCCGTTTATGAAAAGGCTACTGGCTGTGAGCACCTCGGTGTTACATGTTTGGCATCACCTTGTGCCCAGTTATCAACTCTGAATCTAACTTCTGTTCCTTCCAGATCACTTAAAGGAAATTTCAATGAGTTTGGTGAGAGGAAAGTGAAAACAGGAGGAAACCTCTGTCTTTAGATCCCCAAATTCAGGAGGCTAATTTCTTCTCCTTGGTTATCAAGCACAGTTTCCACTTCATTAGACGCACTGTTTTCATTTGCATATATAAAACTTATTTCTAAGTGGATGCTTCTTACACCCTCAAAAATAAATACTAGAGAACTAAAAGATTTAAAACATATAAAGCCCAATGAAAAATATATTAAAAATGACAACTCTTCAAAACCTGTTTTGTACAGATTTTTATGTACTGCTGTTATTCCTATAACCAAAACCCAACTTGAGACGTGTTGTGTATGAACGAGTTAGTAACAAATGTACTAGGCTCATGAGGACATGTAATTTTTGGTATGGCTAATTTAAGTGAAAAACAATGTGAGAATAAGAAAACTAGAAGTGAAAATTTCCCCACGTGTGTTTGTCATAAAGGTCCTGCAGACGCTATATGTGCATCCATTCCCCTGGTCAAACAACTTTTCCCAAGTTTTCCTATTAGACGCAGGGTAGATTGTGTTATCCACCACTAGATGGCACCATGCGCAAGTGATCGATTTGTTTTCCTTCCGGATGAAGTAAACTGGTCTTTGCTCACAACCTACATAGAAGCCCTAGGAATGACAGGCAGGACGTGTCACAGGATGGCTGAGAAGGCGGCTCCCTACGCGCTGAACTGCTGAGTCTGGATCTTCCGAGTTTGAGAGCAGTCTAACAGCGATTACTTCACTCCCCCCAAGGAAGGAAATCAGAATTCGCGGGGAAAATCATTTGATGTAAATGCTGTGCTGTACATATGGAAGTTGCCATTCACCTGATGACAGATGAATACCGCACTTGTAGGGAATCAACCGCTCTGCCCGTTTCCGGTGCTGAGATTTAGAACCGAAAACCACGAAGCATCCGAAGTGAACCCCAAAGGCCCCCCCTCAATGGGGGAGCCTCAAAAATACAGTTCCTGCTGTGTTCTATAGTTCTGTGTTGATGACTTTTTTTTAGTCAGTTGTGGAATTGATTTATCTGAATGCTACATATTTACTCCTTTCTATTTCTCCTTAGGTGTCAGATTTCTAATTCTTGACTTCCACAGATGACAGCCCCCCCAAACCAGTAATGGTGAGTAACCTTGAGTTATTTTAAGATGCAGCAATGGACAACAGCTCTCTTTCCTCCTCCTCCTTTTTAAAAATTATGTATTAAATTTTTTTTAATGTAGAATTTTACTATCATCTTTTGGTCAAAGATGCATTGGTATAAGCATTATCCACTGAACTTGTTAGTGCAATCTTTCCCTTTCACAATAAGTGTAACATATTCTTATATATGGTACAGGGGGTGGTCTGAGAGAGATTATGGAATATGCATCTAAAACAAAAGATAAGAAATAAAAAGGCAGGAAAGAAAGGCTCCCCACAAGGTATCAGCAGTTTCTCGATGATGAGGATGGAGGAACCTGGGAATATCAAAAAGTTACCAAAATAGTCAGGAGAGGAAATATGTGTGGAAAGAAGGGGAAAAGGGTATAAAATTATTTCTAATTCAAATCCAGTCAGCAACTTGGATACCTCCAGCCCAAAAGTTAACCACAGCCATGTTTGAAAGTTCTGATTCATACGCACGGGAGCTTGTTGTTCAATCTTGGTTTGGCTCCTGGGCTGTTGACTCTTTATTCCCCACCTGCTGAATGAATTGAGTCCCTGTGTTAAAACAAAGAGCCTGTGATGGTCCTCAGGAAATATCATAGTTTACACAAAGTAGTCTGTTGACTATTTTTCAGTTAAAAATTTTTTTAATTAAAAAAATTTTGACCAAGACAATAATAGAACATAATTTGCAACTAGTCAGGAAGGCAACTGGTCCCAAGAGAGGAAAGAAAGTGATAAAAAGGGATGCCATCTCTGGGTGAACAGCGTGATGCAATGACACAAAGACAAGACTTGAAAGCATGACAAATATGTTACAGGTTAGAATAATTATCTTCCAAGTGGGAACTATTTGAAAGGCATAATGTAGCCTGGGCGAAAGGCTAGATGAATCTTTAAATGATCCAGGTCAGCGTCCATTGTGGCCTTCATACTGATGACGGAGACTGGGAGCATCACAGTGGAAGTCGAGCATTTTAGAACCTTGAGCTGATCTAATCCCATCCCTTCAGTTTACAGGTGAGGAAGCTGAGGTCCAGTGAGGGTAAATGACTCTCCCAAGGTAGCACAGCTAGACAATGACAAACCCAGAATGAGAACCGGTTTCCAGCTCAGAGGTTGTTCCTTCAACCACACTGACAGAGGACCCACGACAGGTGTGTGGGGCTGTGTGACCACAATGCTGAGTAAAGCCTGAATCAGAACACTTGAACGCTTCTCGTGACGAGACTCAGGGGACAAAGCCCCTGCCTGAGCAAGCTCAGAGACCAGACTGACAAAGCCAGTAAGCATTTACCTCCTTTCCAGGCAGAATGATGGGAGAAAGACAAAAGGTCAAGGAAGCAATGCCTGTTTAATTAAACTGGTGACCACGCCCACCTTGTTAAGAGAAGGTGCCCGGGTCAGGTCAATACCTAAATACTAACAGTACTGCTAACAAAAACAAGTTAAAAGAAAATCCTTTTACTAGAATACTTGTAAATACTCATCAATAATAATGATGATGATAATAATAATACCTTTCTTTTAAAAAAAACCACTTCAAGTTGCATATTACAAACACACATGTTGTGAAAAAAAAAATGCTTGTTTGTGTGGCTGAACATGAATCCCTGTCTTCCCTGCCACGCTATAGCTTTATTCCCCAAGGGCATGAGGTGGGTGCCCTCAAGGAATAAGGAAGTCTTAGCTCTCTCTCCTTTATACTTAGATTCTCCACTTCCCTGATACAAACAGTAACACTGGTTCTACAAGTTCTAGAAACAGAACACTGATGGGAGGATTATCTCTGAGACACTTGATGCACATGATTTGTAGGAAAAGTCTGTGATTTCTCTGTAAATTACTAATCTGAAAGAGACACAGCAAACCGTCCACAGCTTCAACTTCAAATGATTTAAACAAAAATAGAACGAGCCATGGACAGTGTCTGCATCCCTGTCCAATTTGATGTAAACAACGTTTGTAGAAACTGGGTTTGTTAAGAAAGTTTATCCATATATCTGGATAGCAATAAAAAGCGTTTCCTAGGAAACTGTAAGATCCTGTACCACACAGCATACAGCCCAACTAAGAGGAAAATTAGGTTGATTTCTAAATTCAAGATACACATTTGTACAATTGTTCTTAACTCCTGTGACGATGTCCGAGTAGAGTGGGCATGTATATTGGTAGTTGTGTCTGTTTTCCTTCTCTCTCCCGCTGCAATCTTGCCTGTGGAGCTCACTGGTCTAGACTGGGTTTCCTCCTCAGCTCTGAGCCCCTGGACGTCCACAGACTCCCCGTGACTCTCCTCCTTCATTCTCAGCCCCAGCCTGGGTCAATACTGCCCTTCTGCTGCTAACGACACTACTGTTTCATGTCTTCCCATCTCCTCCAAGACAGCTGCCAGCACGCTCAGGTTTCCATCTGGGAAGTTCTGTGCTTCCCAGAGATCCAGGATGACGCCAGTTGGACTTGATTTGGTGGCAAAGTAATTCAAGTACCTGTAATTGGTAATGGGAAAATGTGCTGAATGGCGTGATGTACGGATCTGTTTTCCTTTCAGTTTTTACTAAACCTTTTCGTTACTGCGTTTCTGTAAGTATAACTGGACCCACTTGGGAAACTGTGGCTTGCAGTGAGCCGTTCTCAACAACTAGCCCATACGTAATTAGGTCAGCCCCAGACAGGAGACGTGACGCCTTAACTTGAACCTCAACTCTGAGTAAGATAATTTAAGAGACAAGATGTCTGTGGGGCACATCCTAGACTTATGTTTTCTTTCCAGCCCAGGCTCTGATCATCTTTGACAGGTTATGCCATGCCTTTTGCTTGGTAGTGACGGCAACGTTCTACAAAGAAGAGGCTCCAGAGGTCTCTTCATAACTTCCTAGCAGCGCTGTGTTTAGCATGTTCATGACCCATCCAGCATTAGGTCCTGCTCAACAGGAGGCGAGGAACAAATTAGTGAATGGAGATATCATTTAGGGGGATTTAGCCTGTCAGCTTTGCGAAGTGGATCACAAAACCTGATATTTACAAATGTCAGGTAAGCCCAGGATGTCTCTCAACAATGTGTTTGCAAGACCATGGTGCAAGATACAAGGTAGGAGCTTAATACATGTTGTCATAATGAAAAGTAAGTAAACGTAGAGATGGAGAAAAAAAATGAACGTTGCCCTAAGTCAGCTGTATCAGTCCTGGAGCCCAATGTCTAACAGGAACTAGTTCTGAAGCCTGGCCATACCCACCTGTCCAGGTTTAGCTTATGGGCCAGCATCCTCCAGTCATGACCTCTCGTCTGTGGGGCATCCAGGCTGCTACAGAGCTTCTGCCGGATAGGGGGAGGGATGCTGAAAGCACTGGGTCCCGTCATGGTGGTGACGGTGCTCGCTGGATCCAGCAGAGGCAAATCGATACCAGTAGGTTCCTGTAGTTCAGGCACGGGAACAACACAGCATTATTTCTGAAGACAAAAGCAATCCTTATTGAGCCAATCAACATAATGCCTTGCTTTGAATGGTAAGAAGAGAATGAATGTTATTATATTCTCCTTAGTGAGAATGGCTTCTTTCTGGCTGACGGTTGTGATTCTCTGTAACCTGGCTGAGAGGAAGAGGTACATTCTGAGCTGATTTTTGCACAGCCTTGGATTTATGGGTCTTCTGTAAGGACTGGGCTAGCTGGAAAGCTCGGGTGTAATTCAATTACAGCTTTTCTAATGGGATTCTCCAGGATGAGCAAGGGAATATCAATACTGCTGAAGGTTTAGATTTCAGGGCCGGGGGGGGGGGGTGGGGGGGAGAGAAATGTTCAGAAGGGCAGCTCTTTGAGAATGAACTGATCTAGATCTGAGATTCTAGAGACTGTCTGACCCTGAGGGGAAGCCCTGGGCAAACGCTTGAGTATATTCTCCCTCTAACCTCTGTAGAAGATGGCTCGGGGCCTGCTTTTGTTGAATGAAATGGAACACAGCTCTCCTCCAAATGACATCAAATTAAGACTAATTATTTAAAAGAAAATGGCGAACACAGTACCTGGCTTTAGGGCAAGCTGCTAACAGAATCCTCCAATTGCTGTACACCCTTATTTGTTTTTATATCTAATTTTAGTAGAGAAAACCACAGATTGGCTCTTGAGATAGTTTCAGCTCATAAAACAGCACGATTGCAAAACCTGAAATTCATCTGCAGGAGAAACTCTAATCATTTTCTGATCACTTCTGCTGGTTGGAAAAGCAAATGTTGCCTGGGGACTATTAAAGCAATAAAAGAAGATCCACTTAATCTACTTTAAATGTCATCTCTCTCTTTTTCAGAGCAGGTAGCTCGGTGGTGAACATAATTAGTTGCTGGAGGATAAAACAGCCACACGCAGGTCCAGCCATCAGGAAGTCTCGGGGTCTGGTGGAGGGCTCTGCTCAGACGTCAGTGCCCCCGCCCTCCAGAGCCTCCCAGACCCTGCTGTTCCTACACCTGGGGGCCACTGTCTGTGTTCCAGGATCAGCAGCCCAGGCCCACTGCGAGGCTTGTGCGATCACAAGGCACAGGGTCCGTCCGGGGGCTCTGGAGGGCACGTTAGAGCAAAACAAATTTTTTTGCCATAGACCATCAAGTGGTGTTGGCTGTGATCACAATATCTGGCCTCAGAGCCCAAAGCTTGGCAAACTGAGCCTCGGAGGATTCCAGTGGCTCCTTTATGTTAACAACTCCAGCACATAGCAGGACTGAAAAGACTGGTATGAGATACGTTGGAGTCCCTGAATCCCAAAGAGCTTTCCCTGCACTGGGCACAGAGCTCTTTCCAAGGAACCACGAGGACAGAGGGCTCCTGACCTCAAGGGCATAGGGCTTAAACAAAGGGCACCAGAAGAGAGGACTCTTGTTTTTCAACAGATTTACGTTGGGAACGTCTGCACCCAAGTGGCCAGCACTTCTCTCAGGTATAAAATGGGGAGCGGGGGTGGGCAGAGGCTTGGAGAAATCACACCTCATTCCACAGCTTAGCGCTACGGCCCACTTGCAAGTCCTGCTTGCTTCTTGTCTGGACCGTAACAATGGGGCCTAGAAGGAAACCCATCCCTGGCCTGCAGTGGAGGCTGAGTCTGCACGGGGTGGGGGTGGGGGTGGGTCTGCTTGGTATAGCGCTGCCTCGTGGCCTCCCCAGCTCCCTGCTGCTTCCCTGCGGTCTATCCCTTATGCCAGACTCATCTTCCTAAAGCCCAGCACTGACGTTTCTCCTGCCTTCTCTTGGTAAGTGTTAAACGGCTCTCCTACCACATGGATTCCCAACTCCTTATCAGGCCATGAGGTTATCTGTAGGGCCTGCCTGGCGGGCCGGCCTGAAGCCTGGGATGCCTGTAACCTGCAGAGCCAGGCCTGCCGTGGACGAGGGGCCCCTGTGTTCCCTCCACCTGGCAGCCTGGCTCCTGCCTTTCTCCGGTTGCACCGGCATCACTGGACCATTCACTGTTCCTAGCGCCTTTCTTAAGGATGTACCTTCGAGAGTTCTTCTGCCCTTTTCCTTAACCTCTGTCAGGCAAACACCTCAAAACGTGGGCTGCAAAGCATGTTCCCTGAGCAAAGCCGCCCAAAGCCCTCCGCCTGGAGCCCTCCTACAGCACTTCCCACAGCCCCTGTCCTCCTCCTACGTCTGCTCTATGCACGCTGGTTGTACTTACGGGCGACTTCCTCTGATTTCCCAAAGTTCTTGGAGATGAGAGTATTTTTGTCATCCTCAGAACTTCTATGACCCTCAGGGCAGTGCCCTGAACGTGGAAGCTACTCAATTGCTATTTGTTGAGGAGAGGAAGGTATGTTTTCTGGTAGAGCGAGAGGATGAAGCCAGTTCCTAACAGAAGCCCACCTCGCAGAATAGTGCTGCCACATTCCAACTAAACGTGGCTAAAGGTAAGGCTCTCCTCACTGTTCAGTCCTGAAGGTAAGGCAGGCACGACTCTCAGGAAGCTCTGCTCACACATACACTTTGTCCCCCTTCTCTTGGTGAATAAAGAACTATCAGCACTTTACGTGGGCCTTCAAACCCTGAGTCTCCAGCCCTGGCTACTGTGGCTGTTTATTTCCTTGTGCATGAAACAAGCCCTTGTCTCTCTTATCAGATGGCTGACAGCAGCCTTGGAGGTAAAAGAAAAATACATATATACCTTTACATTCAAATTTCATCTAGTAATTTCTGTTGCTGTTAGTTCTTCTTTTACTTCCAGGTTTGCTCTCACAGAACACTTATTATAATAATTGTTTATGATATTGGTACCATGTCTTTGATGTTATGCTTCCCTTGGTTAAACATGATTTTTCACCATTAACCAAACGGCTGCTATGGCACACATTTTCAACACTCCACAGGAGAAACGACTTTCCTTTCCTGTATTCTGACTCTTCCTGAAGTCACTTAGAAAAACTAGATTTTCCCAAGGGTCCTTTTTGAACAGGTTATAGAAAACAGAGGAGGTGAATAGATAGGATGGCTATAGCAGAGTGAGGCTTTGTACATCTTTAATACTGTTCTTTGTGTGCACGGAAGTGCTGTGTGTCAACAGTTAACAGGGTTATAACGTCTTTGTCTATACTGTAGTTAAAAGTCCTAACGAGACTGAAGCTTCTTTCTCTTCTCTACTTTTTTTTCCTCTTGCTGGTGATGGGCAGCTTCTCCTTTATTACCTCCCCTGTCCCTCTAAGGAAAAACCTTTTATCATCATTTATCCTCATACTTTTAACTCTTCTAGGCATTTTCATTCTTAAACTTCATTTCGGTGAGACTAAAGGCTTTATCTGTAGGTAAGGAATCTCTGGCCAAGGCCCCTAGAGAGGAACAATCGTCCAGCTCTTGACATCACCCCGGTCTATGTCAAGCACAGCCTGGTCTCCCTGGGGGGGGGGGGGCAGCAGGCCAAGGGCCGAGGAGCTTTAGAAAGGAGCGCTGGTGACGCCTTGCGCAGTGGGTGGCAGGGGGAGGGCAGCAGCGCTTTCCTGGCAAGTAAGCTCATTTTCAGGAGATGGGACGTTGGAACTGCAACCCCGGGCCACCTGCCAGCCTGCCGTGTGACCCTAGGGAGGAGCCCTGTCCAGAAGACAGGCACCACCAGTGGAGCCTTTTCTCTGGTTGGTTGTAGCTTGTCAGCCACAGGGAACCCCTCCTCGAGCTTTTGATGAGAATCCAGGTCTCGGGGCTCTCCAGAGCCAACTGTTCACCAGCACACAGCCTGGCTCCCGACATCAGTACCAGTCCAACTCTCCCCGCTCTGCGGGCCACATGCACCGCATTCAAATGCTAACAGCAACGGTGGGACTCGGTGACCCAGAAGGAAAAGCAGCAGAGTGGCCCCTAATCCCCAAAGTCATCTGACTCGGGTCATTTCTGCCTCCCCCCTCCTCCCGCTAAGTGTGCTTGTCTGTCACAGGCCTCTGAGGAGACTAAAGGGTCGGCCTGAGCTGACTGCCACCAGGTTGCAAAAGAAATCATCTTTCCCCTGTGTTGGCACAGGAAAGAAAGTCCTTAAACGGATCACACTATGACGTGACACTGTCTCTTCGGTGAGGGGTTGGCGGGCCTGGCGGGGGGGGGGGGGTCAGCCCTGACCAGCACGCTTTCATTCGCGGCCACAGTTCATCTGCCTTTTCATCCCATCGCTCATGCTGAACAGAAAGCAAGCATCAAAGGAGCAGACCTCCTCGCCCCCCCCCCCCCCCAGAATTCCGCAGCCTTTGTTGTGGCTGGAGCTGGGTGGGTATTGAGCTTTGCAGACCTGCTGGGCCTGGAAAGTGAAAACACCCTCCCGAGCCAGCAGGGGTGGTGCTGCGGGCCCGGGAGATGGGCCCGCGCACAGAAAGGCCCGGCGGTTGCCATGGCGCCCTGACACCAAGATCATGCCTTATGAATGTCACCGAGGCCTGTGACTAAAGTTGTTTATGAGTCAAAAGTCTCATGAAACAGAGGGAGGAAACGATGACCGCAGCTCGCCAGGCTGTGGGAAAGGAGGAGGTGGCAGCATCAAGGCTGACGTGCTTCCCCCCTCGGTTTGCTAAGGAAGACTGTCTTTAAATACGACATGTGGAGTGAGACACGCCGAACAGGGTGACGTTTCATTCGTCACTGTGCATGAGACAGCGAGGAAGAAGGAGTCTTTTCAATCATATACCGTCCGGCTGTACTTCTAAAATATGACAATTCTGTGCTGTCGCTCAAAAAGCAACGCCAAGCTCAGCTCCACAGGCCCCGGACGGTGCTGCCCCCTTCCTCTCACCCTGTCCTTTTCCTTTTGTCCCTCCAGCCTGAAGCGTTTCCATGGTTCTAACTCCAAGCCCTGGGGTCCCAGGTAACCAATGAGCACCCCCTCTTTCCACCCAGAGAAGTCTGAAATAGCTGTGATGGTTTTATATGTCTCTATCTCAGAAATGACAGAGTCCCACCTGAAGGAAGTGACGGTCACAGCGAGGAAAGGCAGTGTGATGGGCGCCAGGGGGGAAATGCCTAGATTTTACTTCTATTTCTGGACTGTCTCTCCTACCTCGGGGAGAAGGGCATCTCTTCTATTTGGAGGATGATGTATAAGAGAGCAACGAGACCAAGAGACTTCTCCTTTCGACGTGGAGATAAAAGGAAAGGAGGCCAAAGGAGGGGGCAGGGAGTGCACGGTCAGGCAAAGCAGGTGAGTTCCGAGGAAAGAACCAGAACAGGAGGAGAGGCGGAGGATACAAGGAATGGGACAGCAGGGATGCTTGGGGAAAGTTACTCTATGTGTGCAATACTTAAATTGAACCTTATACTTGAAGTCCAGATCTGTGTAAAAAGTTAGGACAAGATCCTTAAGTTCATGTCACAAAACATAAAAGTCCTGTTTTTTGAAAGGGATCCTCTATTACACTTTCATATAATTTTAGCTCCCTGTGTTCATTAAAAATACTATTCGATGAACCAGCAGGCCCTCCAGAGAGCTTTTCAGGACTTCCCACACGGAGATACTTTATACCCCACTGGCCCTCCCGGAGGTCGGTCTCTCCTCTGGTCTGAGACCAATGAGCGCCTCTTACCTCGGACACGGTGCAGTTTAGCTGGAAGATCTGCCCTTCTCCCTCTACCTGCCGCACACAGAGTTTGCAGACCAGCTCCACTGTGTTCAGGCTAAATCTTTCCAGAGTGAACGTGCAGTGGAGGTTTCTCTGAGACCCACTCCAGATGTGGTAGAAAGGAATTTCCTGAAGCATATAAAAGGGTGAGCCACAAATGAGGGACTAACGCTCAAGGAAGCTATCAGCGCGCTGCGGAGTACTCACCTCAGTACTGCACATGTTAATTACCTTATTTAATCCTCACGATGGGTCCATGCACAAGCACATCCCAACCTCCTTTTCAGGTGAAAAAAAACTGAGGCCCAGAGATGTTAAAGAACTCACCCAAAGTCCCACAGCTAGAAAGTGGCAGAGTTGAGGTCTGAACCCAGGGAATCAGCCCCAGAATCCTTATACCTAACCAGCCTGCCACTTCTCTGTCACTTACAAAAAAACCCCCCCAAAACAAAGAAAACATCATAAATGATCTTTTTTTTAAGGTTTAGACAATTGCCCAAATAAAACCTACACACTCCAGTCATTGCCCATTAAAAGGAACCCCTGCCATGGTACCCTGGAGAAAAGCAAAGTCTAAAGGATGACGCACTGACCCAGTTCCCTTTCATGCCTACGCCCTCCCTCTGCACAGGATGGGGAAAGTCAAAACTCACTACAGGTTGGAAACCGGAGGCTTGATTAGCTGCCACAGAAAAGTTCTTGGCCTAAAAGGCACCAAGCCTCTAACAGACGCAATTGTCTATGAGTCTAGATCACCTCACAGAGCCCAAGAATCTTTTTATCAATAAAGGAAGAAGAAGGATTGTTACAAAATGGTAGACCGTGTTGGTTAAGAACACAGGCTCTGGAGCCAAATCCAGTACAAATAGGATGCCTTCCCCTTGCTTACTCGGTGGTTTGGGGCAAGTTACTTAACCTTTCCTCAGTTTCTTCATCTGTGAAAGACTGTACCTAAGCAACAGAGTACCTGAATGGAGGGGGTTAAATGAGATTAATCAAAGTACACGAGAGTCTGGCAGATGGTGAGAACTCAGCCAGCCTTAGCTTAAACTAACATCAGGTTATCATTATTATAAAAACAACTTTCCATTATGGTTGCACAAAAAGAATTGTTCATAAAAGGGGAAGATCTGTGGACTTTTATGGCACTTGCAAAATCAGAGAAAGAAGAAAGCAAAGGAGGAGATTTCATGAGAAAGTTAAAGCCGATCTTTCAATCAAGTGCTGAGCGTGTACCCCCAACAAAGCTCGAGACTGTAAGCAAACCAGTGGGTTTGTTTCCCACAATTTCTGTGTAAGTACCAGACATCTGAGAGTAAGAATGCAGCTGAAACTCTTCCCTTCATCCCTTCTAGTATGTTCATGACTTACTACATCAGGAAATCACAACCAGTGCAGCTACAGTGCAGGGTGTGGGATTGGATTTGCACGTGTGTAGACAAGGACTCACTGCTGAGCCTAAGGGTGTCGACGACTCCTAGGATGGGTCTGAGGCTCGGGATCCCATCACACAGTCTCCTGAGAGCGTGGGCTGGCTGATGGAGGACGAGGCGAACACCTCTGGAGAGTCTTGTTTTTCCCACACACAGCTACATACAGTGGGACTTGGGACCAGTATTTTTATGCTGTTATCTAATAAAATCCTGACCAGGTTTTATTTTCACTTGCTATCCCAGCTTCCAAGCTGAGGTTCCTTCTAAGTTTTCAATGTAAAGGCACTCTCCTAGCCAGGCTGAAGCCTAATTTGTGTCATGTGGGATAACAATGTTCCCTTTCTCCTATGAATGCATCTGAGGCTGGTTTTTACCAATTCAATGTTAACATTACTCTGAGAATGCATAGACATGATGGACTGGGAAATCTTATTTACTAAAACATTGATAGTAAAGTTATCTGAAAGAGAATTCAGAAAAAAGCATCTCCTCCAGTATGTCTAGAGTATTTTTCAAAAAATCCTAAACACCCCCCAACTACTTTGGACAAACGAGTACTGAGATAGGATTACTTTCAAGGAAGGGAGTATCTTCTGTCTAAATCATTCTAGTCCTCTTGCAGATGTCTCCAAGCCTTTAGTTCAGCTTGGGAACCTTACCTGATATTTGGCCAGCAATTTGCTCTTCCAGAGGGAATGGGCGACATCATGAATGGACAGGCGCAGGTTGTGGGTGCTGCCTTTAAAGTGAAGAGCCTTAGGTTCTTCTAGGAGCTGTCCTCCCATCTGTCTCTCGAGCTGCAAGACTTCCTGCGACGACATGTCCCAAACCAAAAGCAAATATGAATGACTGGCATCACTTCCATAGTATGCTTCCTCACTCTGCCCCCAGCCCCAAAACCTAACTGTGCAGCACGTGACCTCCATCCTGCAGCCCCGAGACCCTCCAACTGAGGCCCCCGCCAGTCTGCACGTGACTGGGCCCTACTGGCCATGGACTGGGTCAGCAAGCCACACGACACTGTTGTGCGGTACATTCAGTACAGTCTACACTTCCTGACGAACAAGTGGGGTATTTAATCAAATACGGGGCAACGACAATCAGAACCCAAAATGGGGAGAATCCCCCCAAAAAGAAAAAATTGGTAGAAACGTAGATAAACAGATACGTAAGTAGATTTTCAATGAACTTTTAGGGAAAGTGGCAAACAACTAGAAAGCAAACCAGATCTTAGATTGGAAATACCAGCTAACAAATAAAAATCTGGAATGTGTTTTGGGCACTTTTTCTATTTTTTTTTTAGTTTCTTTACCTACAGAAATAAAATTTGTGCTTAAAATGATCCACTGCACAATTCCCAATTATCAAAAAATAAAAATATGCTCATTAAATATTCTAACAGAGGAAAGTACACTGATACAGATTAGGAGGATTTTTCAGCACCAACTATTGATCTAAACAGTCACTCAGATTAAATTTTTTAAAAAACCACCTCATTTTTCAAGAACCATGGCTGATTAAATTTGCTATGTAACTTTACTTATGCTATAAAGATATAACACGAAGATAAATTCTGTATCTACTTCCACTCCTCAAGCTAGCTAATGGGAGTTAATGAAGCATTTCCAGCTACAGCTGCAATTATCCAAACATCAGCAAGCCATAAGTTATCAATGAACAAACATCCCGAGTCCCCTCTGCTGTCTGAACCGTCCTGGTGCAGTTTGTTCCTCTCGTGCTGTAAAAGTTTTAGTGATAAGAATACGCAGGCATCTGTGACCTTTTTTCCCAAAGGGGTTCAGGAAAATAACGGATTTTATAACAATATAAAAACAAAATACGATTTTCTTCTTTGGTGAGATTTCAGTCGGAAGCATGGGGTTCAGTAACACAGGTGATCACTCAGGCCATTCCACAGGCGTGTATAGGGAACCTACTCCCGCACAGATAGATGGTCCCAGTGCAGAACTGTGGTCCAGTAAGTGCAGAGCTTACCAACATCACTGATTAGATGGCAACAGCTCATTTCAAACTGCTCCGTTACTGGTTCTTAGCACCCTCCATCTTTGAGTCGGGCCACTATTCTGCACAATGCAAGCTGCCGAAAGGTCCTATAAGGTGTAGGGAATATGAGGGTGATGTGGAATGTGGTCTCAGGCAGGGACTCCTCTAGTTAGTGTGTAATGGAAGAGATGAGGCAATAGCACATTGACAGAGATGGGAGTGGTCCAGCTACTTGAGAGCACTGACGTGGAGAATATTCAACCTTGCTGGCTGATAAGCGGCTGTTACCTGTGACAGGAGACAGCACTCAGCCACCCCGACACAGACGCTGTGTCACTGTGCCCTGGCTCTGCTGTGCCCGCAGCTCAGCAGGCTCCAAGGGTCCCCATAGGCCTCTAGACGTACCCAGCACAGAGCCGTACACGCTCCTCATGAAACACCCTCCCACAACACTTCACACTCCAGTCCTCGAGGAGAATCTGGCCATGCGGGAATAAAGACGGATAAGAAAAGCGAGGGTTAATTGCAGTTTCTTCTGCTTCAGCAGGAAGGCGTAATGAGCTTATGTTGATCATGTTCAGGGTCTAGTTAGCATAATAGAGAAAGCTGATGTTCCCGGTGAACCTGGCACCTGACAAATTCTAAAGCTAAAATGATGTTTGTTTACAAGCCATTAGAAGAAAAGAAACATAATTAGAAATCTTTTGAGATTACAGTCATGCCAATCAATCAGTTCTAGCTTCTCTCCAGTACACCCTAATTACCTCATCAAGACATCTAAAGAGCAATCGATAGTAATTATCTGATTACTATAGATCTTCATTATGTCCAAATTATCTCCCTGGGATGTCTAAAAGAAGACGCATTGTATTCCGGGAGGTAACTGTACCCAACAATGTATAATCCACACCCCATTCCTACAATCAACACAGATCGCCAGGGGAGATGGAGGACGTGATCAGTTTTCTTGGCAGGGGTGACCACTGAAAAAAACCGAAACTGCCTATTGGCCATGACCTTGAGGTCAACAAATCTAATACAGTACCACATTGTGAGTGCAAAGTCTGCGTAGGAGGCAGCCCAAGAATAAGGCTCAGTCCTTGGCTTCTTCGGCATTGACCCCGAAAGTCATGGTAAAGAGTTCTCCCAGTGAGGAAAGAGACTGGGCTGGCTCAAGCCTTTTTTTGAGAGAAGGTACCAAGTAAAGTGCCATTTTAAAGAACATGGTGCTGGAGAACACACTCTCTCCATATTCTTAATTTCTCCATCTCTCCGCTAACCCGGAGTGACACAAAGCTGCTGCACACAGCTGGGAGGAACCTGACTTCTCTGTCCTGTTCAGTTGGACAGGAACCCTGGTGAGAGATGAACTGCCCACGAGGATGCATCCATGCTTGGAGCAGGGTCTCTAAACATATTTGACTGCACATGCCATCAATCAAAAAGAAATCAAGCCTGCATTTTGTTTCTGTTTCTTTATAAGTTATATACCTACATTAACACATCAATATGTTAATGTTATACAATATACCTAAGGTTAAAAGTATGTGCTAAGATGAACAGACACAGAAGTGTTAAGATGAACAGACACAGAAGTCTTTAATAGTGTCTATTTTTACCCCCCAAATCTCATTGGCCTGGGGGTTGTGAAGTCCATTTTGGAGACTGCTGGCTGGGGCAGCTGTCCCTCCACTAGTACTTTGGGAGAAATCAGCCAGGAGTAAATGATTCAGTAAGAAGAATCCTTACCACACTTAAATTTAATATTTTTTTTCTGAAAAGTAGCAACTGGTATCATCGCACCCAGGATGTTCAACTTCAAGGGAACACAACAAAATAAAGGAGAAGACAATAACCAAAGCACAAATATAAAACATTGAAGTGTGAGTTAAAGATATTACGATCAAAAACTAAAACAACTCCTTGGAAACTAAAATCACCTAGAGCCACACGAGAGGGACCTGCCACATACAGCAAATCCCATGTATAAATTTTACGTCAGAAAACAGAAGAGGCAAGCCCACTTGATAGGCTACTCAGGGTTTTGTTCCATACTGTTATGGTTTAAGTATCATAATTTCAGATATTTTACAGCTGATCCCACTTAAAATTAATGTAACATTTTAAAAAGCTTGATTCTCTGAATTCCTTCTGCATGAAATCATTTTGGTTATTATACATGATACAGAGAACATACAAATAACCGATGTGTGAATCAACAAAATACAGCTTTAGAGTCACATGCTTTCCTCTCAGTCTTCCTGGGAGCATTCATTCAACACACCTGCCAGGAACCACGTCGGATTCTGGGACGCACACACAAGTCAGCCTCCGTCCCAGCCTCAAACCATACTCACAAACCTCAGCTGTGGGGAGACCGACATATAAACACGTAACCCCAACGTAGTGTGGCTCAGCTCTAAGCTGCTTTTGGGTCCCAAAGGTTGGGATATTTCACACACCTTACGAGAGGACAGGAACAAAATATATTTAAGGTCAAAAGAGGAAGACTTAAGAAAAACAGTGTGACCTTGGAAAGAAATGCCGTAACAGGAATTAGGATCGTCTAGGCTCTTTGTTCTCAGAAATATAGACGTCGCCTTCCTCTGCAAAGGCTGTCCTCCCTGCCGGAAGCACCCCTGCCTCGGTGCCTTGTTCGGGCTCTGCTTCTATAGAAGGTGTCCCTTTCTGCCTGCCTTTGTCAGTTCTATCTCCAGCGTAACCTTGAAAGACTCTTGCAGGGGTCAGTTATCAACAGAAATGTCTCCAGCCCATCCTTCCATGGGAACACACACGTGAACCCCATGCCGCAGGGAGCAGGCCTGTGCATCAGAGCCGGAGCCCGCCGGGATCTGGGCAACCCCACAATAAATGCAAGCTGTTTTAAAGGACTGCGTGTACAAAGGGAGCACCTCTGGCCTCTACCCAGCCCTCCCCCCCCCCCACCCCGGGCGCCGCGCCCTCATTACGGCGCGCGGGAGGAGCCCTGCGACTCCTACCCTCCGGCCCCCTAAGCCCACGGCTCTTCACTCCGCGTTACTGCCGGGCCAGTCCACGCCTGCCTCCGCTGCCGCCCGCCCGTGTTCCTCCTCCTCCGGGCCCTTCCCAGCCCGGGCAGGTGTCAGCCTCACAGCTAGCGCACACGAGTGCCCCCGGTGGCGGGGCTGCCTACGCTGAGATGCCTGAAGCTCATGTTCGGGAACGTGACGAGTCTCCGTCTGGGTGCAAAGCACTGACTGTGTCCCAGGACCTGCGTGAGGCGCCGGGCCCTGGCTTTGCCTCTGCACTCCGTGCTCACCCTTGTCCGCCGTCCCCCTCGCCCTGCGCTCGGACGCCCCTCGCTCTGCTCGAGGACGCGCCTCCTCTCTCGCACCGCTGCTCCCAACTGTGCCTTCTTCTTTGAAGGCACTTTTTTTTTTTTGCGGTACGCGGGCCTCTCACTGTTATGGCCTTTCCCGTTGCGGAGCACAGGCTCCGGACGCGCAGGCTCAGCGGCCACGGCTCACGGGCCCAGCCGCTCCGTGGAATGTGGGATCTTCCCAGACCGGGGCACAAACCCGTGTCCCCTGCATCGGCAGGCGGACTCTCAACCACTGCGCCACCAGGGAAGCCCGAATGCACTTTTTTTAACATCTGGTTTCTCAGGAATACAATCCAATTTGTGGGTTCTCCAGCCTTTAGCTTCTCCCTCTCTGTCTCTCTCATTTTCCCTCCAACGACTCTTACCGGCTACAGAAAGGAAGACACAAATAATGAAACTTAAATCCCGTATGACACATTCAAATCGCTTCTGGAAGAGAAGGGTGGGGGCGGTGAAGCCAGGGCTTTGCTCCGTTTTCTCTCACTCCTTTCTCGGTGCTGTCTGGATGGGACCTCTCCTCGCATTCTTTCCTCTGGACAGAAGCCCAGAGCCCTGGATCGGCTGCTCACCGCTGCCAGGGAGCCTGCGGGCAGCGCCTGGAGCCTGGGCAGGTAGACGCAGCTCTCATGGGGACGCGCTAAGATTTCCACAGGGCAAGATCACCAAGGGCAGCGAATGGAGCAGCAGCCAGCCTTGCACGCCAGGGGTGTTCGCTTTGGTTTGGCCGTGCGGCCCCAGGGGGAGGAACCCTCACTCCACGCTCACGCAGGGCGGGCCCTGGACCAAGCACAGAAGGCCAAGTCGTGCGCTTGGAGACTCGCGCCCACCTCCGCCAAGCTTCTGCCATACGGACTCAGGGCTCTCCAGGCACAAAGAACACACCGGCAGACACTCAACATGCCACACAGGTCAGACCTCAAAAGACCAACCCTCAAGGACTGTGCTGCCTGTTTTAAAAATAAAAATCACATCTCCTCCCATCAGATTTTATGGAACCTGCTTTGCTCCTGTTCCCTCTTTAAACCTGTGTTGGAACCTGCCCGTCATCTGGGGATGAGGAATGTCTCTCTTTGCCAGAGGCTATCTTATCTCTGCTGTCGCTATCAGAGCAGTGGGCCGTCCTCTTCCAAAGCAGAGGCCAAACAGGCAGGGCCACCGTCTCTCCTGCCCCCTGCCAGCTCCCAGCGACACCAAGCTCAGCTCCCTGGGGCTGCACGGCCAGCTGCAGCAACATCTGACCGTCAGCCGGCTGCTCCCACCTGCTTGGGTCATCGTCACAGGTGCCCAGCCTCGCCACACTTTCTCTTTCCGGCTTCATGCTGGGGTGCTCCGCTCTCCCCCTGAGTTTGTCTGCCGTACTTCGTCCCTAATAATAACAAAGTTGGACTCGGGTGACCATGTGCAAACACTTCCCGTCAAGCCACCTTATTTCTAGGGCTCTGCCTGCTGTTCCCACAGCTGCTGTCACCACGGATGCTTGGTCTGAGCTGCCACTCCCAGCTGCCCAGTCAGGTCGGTTTGTGACACCTTTAAAGCAAAATGCTGAAGGGCAGCACCCAGGGAAGTCACCGTGTGGCTTGTCCACCTCTGGGCTTACTTCTAAGGAAAAGATGGTCTTACACATCTGAGTATTAGGAATAAGACTTTTTAGATTGTTCTAGAACTTCTGGAGTCACTCTTGTATTCCTTTTCACCCTTGAACATTTATTTTTTAACTTCTATATTAGTTTCCTGTTTCTGCAGTAAGAAATTACCATAAGCTTAAGTGACTTAAATAACACACATTTGTTTCCTGACAGTTCTGTGGGCCAAAAGTCTGACGCAGGTCCCACTGGGCTAAAATCAAGTGGTAGTAAGGCTGCCTTCCTTTCTGGAGGCTCTAGGGAAGAATCCGCTTTTTTGTCTTTTCCACCTTCCAGAGTCGCCGACATTCCTTGGCTTGTGGTCCCCTTCCTCCCTCTTCAGAGCCAGCAATGGCACATCTCTGATCCTTCTTCCATGGTCATATTTCCCTCTGACCATAGCTGGGAAAGGTTCCCCATTTTTAAGCACAAAGTAATGAGATCAGACCCATTCTGACCATCCAGGATAATCTCTCCATCTCAAGGTCTATACTCTCATGTTTGTAAAGTCTCCTTTGCCATGTGAGGTAACATTTGTGTGCAGGTATCTTTGGGGACTCATTACTTCATCTACCAAAACTTCTATTTCCTCTTCTCTCTTTCCCCCCTCTCTCTCAAAACATAAATTCAGCACTGCAGATCATTTCGAAAATATATGATGGGGCCAGAGCCAAGTCTCATGAGAAGATGATAAAGATGGAGTAAATTTAGAGGCACCAAAAATAACCCTGTCCCTAAATAGCTGACCAACCAGCCTGCTACCGAACCTGACACTCACCCCACAATTAGATCACAATTAGAGTTAATATCTTCACTGAGCCCTTGTCTTCAAAATGCCATTATAATCTAAATGCCCACCTAGGCACAATTAACATTACCTAGTGACTGTTTTATGCCAGGAAGTTTAATAACTTTACTCTCTTTCAATCTTTTAAGGGTCCCTGATTCAGACCAAATGAAGTCCCTAAGAGGTCAAGTTCAATGACCAGGGCCACAGAGCTGATGAGCGGGAGAAGCAATCAAGTCAGCCAGCTTGACTCAGGCTTTCCTTTGACACCACACTTCCTTCCATACACTGAGCAGGGAAAACACACTTGTCACCTTTAACACATTTGTTGTTGCTGCTATCTAATGCATGTGTTACATGTATGAATATATTAGTATAATTCCAGAGACCAGGATCCTGAGAATATGAAACATAGGTTATGCTAGTTTTGAGGTGCTTTGAGGGAAGTGAAAGGAAAGATATGGTTCATGGGGCCAATCCAATGGAGGGCCAGCCTTTGTTGGCCCAGAAGAGGCAGGCGTGAGGTGTTCTTGGTTCAGCAGGGTCACAGCTGGCCATGCAGGAGACATCAGAAGGACACGGGTGAAGAAGCACCAGGTTTCAGGATGAAATAGAACTTGTAATGGGCTACCTATGACTATCTACGACTGTGGCCCAAGAAACTGAGTATCATGCAATTCTCAACTAGGATTCCTATTTTCATTTTCAGTGTCTCTTTCATTTTTCTCTCATCTTTTCTCATAATAACGATTTTTCACAGAGTTACTATGTTACAGCCTAGATTAGGGGATGTGAAAAATGAAGTAATCCAAAGACGACTCTCTCCCATGCCAAATGACTACATAAAGAAAGCTAGTACATGTCATTTGGTTTGTATCACATACACATTTGTCAGAAGTTCAATTAACAACGTTGAATGTTATGATATGTGAGACTACTCATATTTTATGCAAATAACTCCTCTTTTAGGTTCAGAGTTTAGTATAAAACCCTTTATTAGGAAAGGAGAATCTTATAATTGTACCCCTAACATAGTGGGACAGAAATTACTTACATCAATGCTGATGTATATTTCTCCCTGAAGTGTTTCTAAACTTACCCCAAATATAACCTTGCTCTCTATTAATTTCTGGTCTATTTATATTAGGATTTAAGTCTTTGCAAACGGCGAAAGGACAAAAAACAATACTACTTTAATCACCTGAAGAGGAGGTAACGAGAAAAGCTGTGACCTACCCAACTCAATCTTTTCAATAGATGTGGCCTCTTTATTTGAGAATGGAGCTGATTCTAAGGTATTCTCACGACTCATAGCACCTTCATCCCTTTACACGAACTCAACTCACTTACTGCTCTCACTGGTCCTTCTAGCGCATGCATGGAGAAAACAAACCAAACAAACACACAAAAAACACCTGAAAGGTACGCAAAAGAATTCCACTGTCTCCTGGCAGCCTTGACTTTTACTCCAGCAGTCACTGCCAGCATTCTAATTCAGCACTAATGCTTCCACGTTGCTAAATACAGCTTTTAAGTTTCAGACGACCACTTTTGCTTCCAGGTTTAACAAAACTCAGCGAAATTGTTACAAAAGCTACCAAACTCAAAGAGGTGGGTGGGGAGATGAAAGAATGCATCAGGGTTGCTGAGACTGACTGATGTGGTATCTTTTTTTTCCCCCATCCACATGGACAATATGATCATAAGTGGGAATTAATATTATCAATATGTTCAGATCCAGACACGGGGCCAGTCTTTTTTCTAATAGCTCTCCAGACTGTGTAGTTCTGACCCCCGAGAATGAGTGCTGCACTGAGCTTCCCTCTCTGCCCTCGTCCAACCTTCTGTGAGGGTTTCTGCAATTCAGAAAGAATCCCCAGCCCGCAGCAGTAACGCTAAGAAAACATCAAGTCTGGGAAGGCCCACTTGCAGGTATCACTTGCTAGCTGGAGACACAGGTGGTGGAGGAGTTAGATTAAAGCCCAAACAAGGAAGTCGAGCTCCTTTTCATCAGAGTCCAGACTAGGTGAGAAGAGGCTGAAATAAAAGGTTTGAAAGGTAAAGGACAGCAGCTGAGGGAGTGTCCCTTGAGTGGTGTCAGATCATTGCAGCACATGAAGGGGCTGCGGTACCATCAGGGATTTGGGGAGAGTGGGAGAGGCTCGGAAGAAGTGTTGTGTGAGATCTCATGAGTCAAGGAGAAATACATAAAAGGACTGTGGAGAAGCAGGAGAGCCACAGCTTAGGGCAGATGTCTTGACAGTATAATGGACTCAATCAGGGATTTGTGATTTTTTTAGAGAAGCTCAACAGGCCGCAAGTAGACATAGAGGGCTTGTTCAGTGGAGGTCATATGTAGCTATGGAAATTAGAAAGCCTGCAGCAGCTTTAGATGGCAAGAGATTTCTGAGTGGAAGTGAGTTCCCTGTAGATACGGGTAAGAGCAGATGAAGGTTTGTGGACCAGGAGACCAGGGACAGTTGACGGAGGTTTTCCTTAAAAACAAAGAGCAGCTTTCATGCACCTTGTGGGAGAGAGATGGAAGGTCAGATGCTTTCACAGGTAGAGACCTTGGCTGGTGGAGATCTTGGTGCAGTTCCTACTGAGGATGCAGTACATCTACACTAGTGGGTAGATGATGAAGAATGATGTAAAGGTTACTAGAATACAACTGGGCAAAGGAACTGTGAATAAGAGGTGACTTTGAATTTGAGAGGATGAGGGGAATAAAAGGAGGGGAAAGAAAGACCACGAGGCAGGTACTGCTAGGGTGGAGATTTGAACTAAGGGGACTCTGTGCTGAGGAACTGAAGTGGGTAATGGATCACAGAGTAACAGAATAAAGAAAAACAAACCAAAAGGCCAGCCCAGAAGTAGAGCGATGCCCCAGAAGAGGTCAGGGATATGAGACGTATTGGAACTTTTCCTCTTAGCCTTGTGGTTGGTTAGGGGTGTGGTCCTCACTGCAGGGACTGTAAGTGATACATGTTAGTTGGGAGATCCAGCTGCAGTTAATGTGAGCAGGTGAAGGAATGGGTGAGAAAATGATTTGAGGATACAGGAAAGTTTGTCCTAAGTAGGATTAAAGTTCCAAAAAGACCCCTGAAATTGTTTAGTGTAATAGATCTTAACCTTGGTTGCACAGTAGAATAACCCAGGCAGTGCTCAAACAAACAAAAAACCAAACCGAATACCTACACCAATCAGATCAGAACCTTTGGGTTGGGACCCTCCAACAAGTCTCTCTTTAAAGCTTCCCAACTGACTCCTGTGTGCGCTGGATAGAGAATTATTATTTAGGATTTAGGACGAGCATAAGTGAGGAGTGCGGTGGGCCTGAAGGAGGAGGTATTTGGAGAAGAGACGCAAAAGACAGTATTTATGGGTAAATTAGAGGAGCAGGGCCATGGGAGAGAGGCTGGCGGGAACACCAGCAGGCGAGGTGCCAAGAGGGCAGAATTTAGGTAATGAAGGGCCTTTCTGAGTTAATCGGCCCCAAAGTTCCAATTCAAGCACGGGCATGAGGCAGTTTTGGCTGGACTGAGCTGTCTCTTCGGTATGTTGGTTTACCTGTAGCTAGGATTTTGGTATTTCTGCATTATTAAACGATCATGAGGTACAAGAAAGCCTTATCCATTATTCATGTTTCTTTCAGGCTAAGTGCTGGATCCCCAGATGCTGAGAATTTATACATGTCTATTTGGAAAGCACTGACCATGATATAAACTGCTCTTGGGTTGTTTTTACTTCTCAAACCTGTTTGTCAGTCTTTCTCATCTCTTTTCACTTATTAACATCATCAAAATTATTTTATGAAATATTACTTTTTTTGCATGGATTGTATGTGTGTTGAGAAGAAAGGTCGAGAGTGACTGAGTATAAGAACTATTTGTGTGAATATAAAATGTGTATCAGATATTTCAAATATGATGTAGATCTTCTACAGATGCTTTTTGCAATGACTTTTCTTTGAATTATTAAGAAGATTTGCCTTAATCAGACCCCATGGCTCGCCTACAAATACAGTTCTTCCTAAGAAGGATTTAAGCCTACGATGATTTCTATCCAGACAGTGCCTTAACAGTATCGCATTTGCAAGGAATACAAAAGAAATAACCTTAAGCTTTACACTAGAGCTGTGTGTTCGCATCATTTATTTAACATCAGAAACTCCTACAGGCTCAACCATCAAAAATATACCCAGGGACCGAATATGTCTCATCTCCTCCATGGACACAACCTGCAACACTCAGTTTTCATGACCCAGAACTATTCTCTGGATGGAAACTCCAGAAGGAAACACCCTGAATTTCAGAAAAACAATAATTCTTCTCTTGGCTTCCTAGATGCGTCTTTCTCCTACTTCTCCCCTTCCTCCTCTGGGTACTCCTCTTTCTGTAGTTCTTTTGCTGGCTGCCCCCCTCCTCCCTTGCAATGGCAGGGCTCCCCTGGTCCCTGTGCTCTAGGGTGTGGCTCTCTGAGCAGCCCACTTTAGGAGCAGAGTCCAGACTGCAGCCAGCTGCCCGGGGAATGAAGCCTGCTTTCTCCACCCAGCAGCTGTGTGGCCTAGAGCAACTTACTTAACCTTTCTGTGCCCTGCACATCTGTAAAATAGGGAAAATGGTGTCCTACACGTTGTTGTAAAGATTCAATGAGTTAAGAAAAGATACTTAGAATCTTGCCCGGCACATAAGAAATTCTCGGTGATGTTTATTAGCTTTATTATTATTTTCTCCCTCTACTCTCCCTTGATATTCTCCTCAATCACCATGGAGGACAAATATCAATATTATATAGTTGGTTCCTGAGTCTCTGTCTCAGGAACTGCTCTCTGTTCAAAGAGCCACCCCTATATTTCTAACTGTCCATGGGGCACCTTTGTCCTGATGTCTAATCCATACCTCTAATTCAATATTCCAAAGGCAAAGTCACCATATCCACAGTCCAGAGCTACCTGCCCCTGAGTTTGCTACTGTTACTTAGAGGCAGACTTGATCTTCTGCTCTACCCATTCAGGGTTAGTCACCAGGGCCTGCAAGAGTTACTTAATAGGGCCTTTCGTACCTATTCCCTTCCTCTAACTCCTCTGTCTTCACTCCAGCTCTACCATGCTTTTCCTGACTCGATTCTATCTTTTCACTGACAGCAGACTAGTATTTCTAACATGTATTTCCAGTCATGTCTACCTTCTAGTTACATCTCTCTAGTGGTTCTCCATTAACTCAAGAAACTGAATCTCCACTCCTCTCTCTGGTTGTCAAGGTCCATCCCAAAAAAACTCCTATCAATCATTCTAGGCTTTCTGGAAATAACATGCCGCGTAGAATCTGTATTTACTGTTCCCTTTGTGCTTCTTCATGCTGTTCCCTTCACCCAGAAATCCTGTATTTTTTTCCCCATTACTGTTGGTCAAACCCTGCCTTCCTTTAAGGTCAATCTCAAATGTTAGCTCCTTTTCAGATTTTCTCAAAATAATATGATGCCTCCTTCTCCTGAATTCCCACAGAGCTCTGCATTCATCTACGGCATGTGTCACACTCTGACTTGCTTCGTAATCCTTTGCATACTTCTTTTATTCCTCTTTTCAGATCATAACTTCTTCAGAGGCACTTACTATATATCCTTTAAAGCTTCAAATGGGAGAAAATGAATGGCAATAATAGCACCAAGAATTAAGCCTGTTTATTCTGTAAAGCAGCAGCCTGTTGTCAAATGCTAACCCTCTTCCTCACGGTCTTCATAAAAAGAATGGCAGAGCATATAAGGAAGTTGCACACAAGAGGAACACAGAGTGTGAGCAATTATGCCAGTTCCTTTTATAGGAAGAACACAGCTGAGACAAACAAGGAAGCACATTATTTACCATCCACAGGTCTCATTGCCAAATTCTTCCACTTCTAAATTTTTCATTAAAAGACATCAAGGAGGGTAATAAACAAAAGTAGCCCTCGGGAGGAATCAGCGTAATGGAAACAGCTTATTTATCAGCATGGCTTCAAGAAATGTCTAATTTGTTTTTGTAACTGCCATGTTCTGGGGCCAGACACTTGTGTTCATGCACACAGGTGCACGTACATAACGCATATCGTCTCTAGGTGTGAGGTGGGCGGGTCAGGCTGGAGTCACTTACCTTCAGGGCATCCTGAGTGTCATCCAGACAGTAGACACGGAGGCTGTACTCCAGAGAGGAGCAGCAGAGTGGCCCGAAGATGGCCAGCTTCAGGCGCTTGGCGGCTGCTTTGGTGGTGGACTGCCCAACCAGGGAGTAGGTGCCAAGGTTCTCGGAGAGGAGGTGGCAGGCCTCTGCGTCCAGCTGAATGTAGCAGGGGGTGGTGAAGTTTTCCTCTCCGACCACCACCACATCCTGTGGGACGAGAAGGAAGGGGCAGGGACTGAGCCTCCTGGCTGCCATGACGGTGGCCAACAGGGGTGCACAGATCAGGACTTCTTCTCCCAAGTTCTGATTATTCCTTTTCCTACTCTTTTTTTCTTTCTCTGACTTTATTATACTTCTATCAATATTTCCATTCTTAATCATTCTCTCCCTTACTTCCCTTGCCTTTATGCTGATAACATGCTTTATTTAGAAGATCTTCCTTTAGTCTTTTTTGATCTTCTAGGAATCTACATTGCTGGAATCTACCTAAAATTCCAAAAGAAATGTATAAGTTATCCTTTTGACTTCAGCATATTTGAGTTGATTATCTGTTTCTGATAATTTGCTTTAATCTCTAAATTGCTAATTTCATCCAAAAGTACTATCTTATTTCAATGTCATTTTAGCATAGTATTTTCCCCTAAAAATCTAGGGGTTTGAAAAGAATTTTTAAAAAAGAATTAGGGAAATTAAAGAATTATGCAATACCATTCTACTAAGTTCTTCCAAACTCACCCATCACTTACTTTCCAAAGCAATACACTGCTTTTCCTCATAATCTGGGCTCTTGGACTTTGCTAAAAGCACAGCATGGCAAACTCTATGCATTTGACACATTATTTTTCTGTTTATTTTTCATGTAAGCCTTTAAGCAGTCTCACGTTTTAGATTGTTAAAATTCAGCAAGAAATAGAAATAAGTGAAACTGATGAGTTTTATAAAAATAGTTACTAACTTCACTAGGTTTTGATTTAACCAAATGACTCAGGCCATAGAAGAAATCATCTGAAAGACCAAGCATAGAATCCATAAAACAAGGGTCACAATTCCACATGCCTCCCAGGGCAGAACGGTAACAGAAATATGTGAAGCAGGTAGGGCAGAAGGTAGTAAGGAGTGGTGGAGACTGTGGTGAAGCAGAGCACAAGCCTGTCTAAAGAGCTCAGTCTCCGCTGGCTTCAGCCATTGCGGCCACGTAGGGATGGGCTCTCAGTACTTTAACCGTAAGCATCTTTGCCGGAGGCATTTTTGCCGCATAGCTGATTGGCTGTACAGCAATTCTGCTGTAAAAGATGAAACAGCAATAAATAAAAGAGGGACATTAACAAAAATAAAAAAACATGAAAAATGAATAACAAAAGTAAAAAGACTTTATTATGAACTACAAAATATTTAAAAACATTTGAAATGTGTGTAGATTCATGGCAGTACTGTGCAAACAAATGATTTCATTTAGTGGGTTGTACCTAAGCACTTGTCTTCAAAGTCTTTCATTTGTAGTATTATACATATTTTTGCTTGTTGATTCAGCTCCTCATTTGGCATTCCACTTTTCTTTTTCGCTAAAATTTCTTCTTCATTAAGAGAGGTATCAGTTTCCACATACTGGGATGCATTTATAACTGAGCTTTGTATTATGGTGTGAAAGCCTCTACACTGTTGTTTGTTCTTGGTACATATTGTTACATGTCCCTTGACAGATGTTCCAAAGTTCTATGGGACATGTGGGCTCGACTCGGTGCCTTTTTGGCCGTTGGCCTCTTTCAGATTTATGTAATATTAAAAATGGTAGTACCGTGTCAGTGGAGAGACGAAACCAAGCTGTCAACCAGTTGAAACCAAACTGTCCACCAGTTATTTTATCTTTTACAGCAAAATTGCCTTAAGGCCAATTAGTTATGTGGCAAAAATGCTTGTGGTAAAGATGTCTATGGCAGAGACGCTTACAGTAAAAGTACCAGGCATGGCAGGAATGCAGGACCAGTGAGGACACAGCCTTTAGTTTTTCAAGAGAAGCTGTAAGTTCAGATTATTATGTGAAATCTTCCAACTTTTAACTAATTCAAATTTAAAAGAAAATTTCATTTGGGAGAAATAAAACCCATGTGTGGGCATGATTCGGCCTCTGCATTAGGCTACTTGATCTCTGCAAAGGCAGCAACCATAGCTTCTTTGCTTCATACTGTATCTCAGTGGGCCTGGATCATGGTGAACAAATGGTTATTTGTCAAAAACATGAACAAATGTTTCATCATAAATTGAGTCCCTGGGGCTGGACAAAGCTATGAAAGGAGCCACGTCAGGTAGCTGTTTGTTAGTTAGGCCATGCAACATCACCCAAGCTAAAGTAAGGACTGTGTTTTAATAGCATCCATGAAATCATTTCTTCAGCTAAACCTGTGCCCAAAGATAAAGCTTAAACTGAACTGGAAAGGAGAAAAAGGAGCTCAGCACTTCCACGTTTATTCCAGCCCCAAAAGGACACCTGCAGAGAAGCTGCTTTCTCCAGCACGGCAAGGGCAAGGCTCAAGTGTCATTTCCTGATGGCACGTTACAAAAAATCTCCTAGAAGAAATGGTGGAGAATAAAGATGCTCCATGTTCCTGTCACAAATAGAAGAGTGTTTTCATAAGGACTTCCTTCTTCTACTCTTCACATCTTTTTTTTTCTTTCCCTCTTATTATTGTTGCTATTGTTGTTATTACTCAAATCCAGAAACAGGGTTTAGGGTAACAGGCAGAGAATTGTGCAAATAATTTAGGATCCCTTGAGATAAAGACTTTGGGATGTTTTTGAGATAAATCATTTAAACTTAAATGGAATTGAAGTTAGCTCTGGTAAAGTCCACTCTTAACGTAATATATAGCCCTAGACTTCAATCCACGACCTCTGGCAATGAGTGACCCTTCACCTTCATGTGGTCAAGAGGAGAGCACATCCATATAGAGGGGACACTCCAGGTAATCCCAGGTATGCCCTGCTATGCTTCTACCTCCACTACTACTTTTTCCTAAAATATTAGGGGTTTCAGTCTTCATGCATATTTTTTTTTCCTAAAAGAAAAATACTGAGGGACTTCCCTGGTGGCGCAGTGGTTAAGAATCCGCCTGCCAATGCAGGCGACATGGGTTCGAGCTCTGGTCCGGGAAGACCCCACATGCCACGGAGCAACTAAGCCCATGGGCCACAACTATTGAGCCTGAGCTCTAGAGCCCGCGAGCCACAACTACTAAAGCCCATGTTCTGCAACAAGAGAAGCCACAGCAATGAGAAGCTTGCGCACCGCAACCAAGAGCAGCCCCCGCTCTCCGCAACTAGAGAAAGCCCGCACACAGCAATGAAGACCCAATGCAGCCAAAATAAATAAATAAATAAAAATAGAAAAATACTGTAAGTAATCACAAAATATATCCAACATGCATATTGGATAATGCTCTTTATAATGACTACACAAATCATTTATTTTTTTAGGTATTAGGTATAAAATATTCATGGTAAATATAACACGTCCTTTTGCACTTAATTTCAGGTGCTAACTGCAGGGTTCTGATGTAAAGAACAGGATCTGTTTAAGGCACTGTCCTTAAGAAGTTCTGATGGCAGCAGTTACAGAGAGTCAAGTTGCCAAAGACGTTCTTCATTGTACTGGAGCTTAGGATACACCCTTCCTGTTTTGCCAGGTTAAGTTCAGACCTATATTCCTGGGACCTGTTAGCAAGTAAGTGTCTAACATTTTCTGACCCAGGTGCAATGTTTCTCTACCTGAAAATTAAAATAATAAAATATATATATATAGTTTCCCTTCCCAAGATAGTATGTATATGCAAATGGAACTTATGTAAGACTCTTAAGTACCCCTTCCCTATGAGTTAGCTAATGCTTGACCATCTTTTTCTTTGTGCCTATCAGTCAGTAGATAAAACACTCAGGAACCAGTGTCTGTCTGTCTGTCTCCCCCTCTCCCCTCTTTGTCTTCCTCTCTCTTTCATTTTGAGTATAAGCTAAAATTCCACTCATGTGTTGCTTTAAAAATAAAAGCCTTCCCACAATTGCCCTTGCTTATCTGCATGGATTGCTCCTGGGTTCTATCTTTATCCCAACAGAAGCTCACCTCCCACTGTCCCTGCGCTGCCTGGTTCTTGAGCTGTATCTTCCAGTCCTCGGTATTGGGATCTGCGCAGTGATGCATAGTGAGGATGACAGGGCGGGTCAGCAGAGCTCCTGGAGGCCCACAGCTCACCACAGGGGTCAAGAGTGTCTGAGAGTCCTCCATGGGCGGCCTAGGAGGAGAGCAGAGATCTGCGTCATGCAAGTTCCATAGTATTTATGTACTACGTACTCACTGAGATTTCAGATCTAAAGTTGCACAAATAGCTTCTTCTTGGAGTTTTTGTTGTTGTTGTTGTTGGGGGCAGGGGGCAGTGGTGGGGTTGAGGCAGAATTAAATGGGAAGACATGCACTTTATACCAAGACTTTGATCTTGCAAGACTTGAGGTCTCTCTAATAATAGTGAATCTGCCTGCGTATCTTTGATCCCTCCCTTCAGACACAGGTCTGCCTTTGCTAATTTCCTCTGAATTCATGTACTGATACTTTCAGGATGGAATGAGAAGGAATAGGGTCCTTATGAAGTTACATAAGCATCTTTTCTGATAATACTTGCCAGTCGTTTCACAGAGTTTTACATACTTCCGTGTTTTTAGGACCTAACTTGAAAAACACTTCAAAAAAATCACTTTAGGCTAAGGACACCCTAGAGCTAAACTTCTTCCAAATGACTTTCAGGAACAATTCAGGCTAGTATAGCAGATTCATTTTTTTCAAACATGACCAAGAAAGAATGTAGAACTGTATTTCTACAGCAATTTAAAATGATGTTTCTCTACATGTATACTTCATACTCAGAATGTGGGTGGAACGAACTTCAAAGATCCAAATTCTTTATTTTTACATGTTTTTTTTTTTAAATTGCCTTATTTTTTCCCCCAACAAGATTGTAACCAACAGCCAATGAATAAATTAACCCAAGCTGTCAGTTGATATGTGAGGAAGTAGCCCCAAAGTGTTGAGTGGATTGCCCCAAGTCTCACAACTAACAAGCACTGGTGCTGGGACTACAACCAATGCCTTTGCAAAAACAATACAACTATGTTGTCAGAATAGTATGAGTTAAGAAATCCTGGACTCACAAAATTTTAGAGGAGGAAGGGCCCTCAGGGCCAACAAGCACAGAGCTTCTCTACAAGATGCTGACATGTGGTTAGTGCTTTAAACTCATCCAAAATTGCAGTCCACTACTACTGAGGGGTCAACTCATCTGTTATCAACTCAATACTTAGAACGAATACAATCTGTCTTCCTGACACTTCTCTCCACATATCCTGACCGGCTTTCTCTCCACTTTGGCATGAAAGAGCCTCTCAAGCACTTAGAGATTATTACGGTATCTCTAAAACGTCATCTTCTTCCAGATGAAAGCTCCTCAATTTTTGCAATTTCAACTAGAAAAGCATGGTTTCTTGATCTCTCCCTATAATTCTATCTTTATTTTCATAGAGATGTCTGTCAGTGTTTCACTATCTTCCCTAGAGTGAGGCATCTTGAAATGAGTGTAAGACAGTCACCCCTTAGTATCCACGGAAGACTGGTTCCAAGGACCCCCCAGCAGACACCAAAATCCCTGGAGGTTCAAGTTCCCTATATAAAAGGGCACAGTCTTACATAAAACGGCATATAACCATTATATAAAAATTATATAACCATTATAAAATTTTTATAACCATTATAACCCAAAAATTATATAACCATTATATAAAATGGAATATAATCTATGCGCATCCTCCCACATACTTCAAATCATCTCTAGATTACTTATGATACAACGTAAACGCTATGTAAATAGTTGCCAGTGTGCTGCAAATTCAAGTTCTGGTTTTTGGAACTTCCTGGAAAAAATTGTTTTTTCCAAATATTATTGATCCAAGGTTGGTTGAATCTGCAAATATAGAACTCACAGATACAGAAGGCTGACTGTTCTCAGGTATACAGTATAGGGGGACTACTGTTTTCTCTGCTTTGGGATATGGAGTTATATCAGTGCCTCACGAAATTGTTGCCTTAGATTAGTCTCAATTATTTATAAGTATTATTTAGCAGAATTGAGTTAGATGGGAAGATAAGAGAGAACATGGTTAAACATGTCCTTTATAAAAGGAGGCAATGAAGCCCCAAGAAGGTTAAGTAATTTGTTAAAGCTAACCACTATGTATTCCTAACATGAAAGGCTCTTAGTCTCTCTTTATAGGTCTGTGGTTGCAATGATGGCTTTTGAACCTATATAGAGAAATTTATATTTAGCCATCTAATTTTACTTTAATTGTTTTAGGAAAATTTTCAGGTCATCTATTTCTTAATGCTATGTCTTTCCTCCATATATTGGCTATCTCTTCTAGTCCTTTATCTTCCATAAATTTGATATGCCTGCCATTTACGTTCTCATTCCAATCACTGATTAACACTGTAATACAAGAACAGGGCAAAGACAGAGACCTTTTCAAGGACACTACTTGAAACCTCTCTCTAGTCTGACATCAATACTTTGAGTTTAGTACAGTCAAACATAAACCCATTAAAATGTACATTGTCCAGTTCGTATCTTTCCATTTCATTCACATGGATATTACAAAGGTCATATCAAATTCCTTTACAATCGCCACAGTCACTTGAAATGGATTTTCCTCTAGTCTTTATTTATGGTTAATATATAGATACTACATAATCTAGAAGTTAGCTTCTATCTATGGCTTACCCTCACTTAACACTCAAGGAATGATAGAAGCTGTTATTATTTTTTTAATATTGTTGGAAAACTATTCTCCACGGATCTCTCATGTTTCTGCATGGTCCCGACAGTCTTTCAAGACAACTGTATAGCAATCTCCTTGGAAGATAAAGATAGTGCTTACCTCTGGAGCAAATGGCAGACATGTCTACCTCCCATTATAAAACCCTCAGGTTCCCTAAACTCAATGGTATATTCCTGGAATGGAACCACTGAGTGTGTAGATGTCCTCTGACTGTCTTTACATCACCCTTTCAAAACTTGGGAAACTGGCACAAAAATGGAAATACTTTAGATACTGCTATTGCTGTGAGCAATAAAGTATCCTTTGTCTCTGACTCAGGAGTCTTGTGTCATTTATCAGCATCTACAAAACTGTGGCAGCCAACTTGGTAGGTCACAAGTAAGGTCAAATCTTAGAAATTCCTAAATTCTTGGTGATTATTATCATCAGTTCTAAGAACTCAGTTAAAATTTGGCATATTTTCCCCTTAGTAAAACTTGGCTATCAGTGCTTCTTCTTTTATTTTAAAGTTTCACTAGAATCTCCCAACCTGTGTCTTTCTTTTCCTTCTATTTAGGAAAATATTTTAAAAAATTATCTCTTTTTAGTCTTTTAATATCATCTCCATTCTCACTGAATAATAACATAGTTTTATTAAATCTAAAGTTATCAAAGTACTTGGAAATGTACTTATACTTGGAATTATAAGGTGAGTGGCAGCTTGAGAACTCATTACTATCCCCTTTTGGTTTTCATTTCCCCTTTACGCAATTTGTCCTCCTTTGTTCCAGTCTGAAATTCATTCTCTTAGAACATGAGTGAAGTCTTGCTTTCATTGTGCCATAGTTGATATTACACTATCCGCCTTGAACAGTAACTATACTCTTGTTTAATTCTACTTTTCCTACCGGGGCAAAAAAAAGCAATGGCTGCATTTTCCTGAGCGCTACCCTTACCTTTTAGTTACAAGTGTACCTTGAGAACGAGCATGAAACTTTTAAAGAAAGAGAGTAAAGTGGAATCCATTTCAAGTGGTCCTTGCAACAGAGTTGGGGATTGGAAACATCTGTCTCTCAGTCTGCTGTTAGCAGCGGGTGCTTGAGGCAGGAGGAGGAGGGATTCTTCTCATCACTGAGTTGGAACAGAAGGGAGAAGACTCCCTGCTGCGCTGGGGTGCCGTCAGACCTGCACTCCCCTGGCATGCAATACTGATGGGCACCATTCTTGGAGGAGGGATAGCAAGGGAAGAAACGGGCAGTAGGTGTCAAAAGAATTTATTAACCCAGTGAGGTGCAAGAATGTAATGAATAGGGAATTGGTGATGTGGAATTCATAACAGGGAATGGAAAACAAAGAAGTAATAATGATAAGAATCTTTTTGGGTTTTCAAGATGAAAGAAGTAGCACTGAAATTGGAAACATTTCCAAGCATATATGGAAGGAGCCACCTAGGGAAGGTTAAGATTTAACTACGTGAAACCAAAGGTCAGAGCGTTTAAATCCACATTTCCTTTATTTACATAAAGGGAGGATATTAAAATACATAAAACAAAAATAGTATAAAATAAATATAAAAAAATCTGTTTCATGTTTTTGCAGAGGAGGGCTTTACTTCATTATGTCTCATGTGTTTTCTAAGATATTGAAGCAAACATTCTGTAAATATTAATTGCAGATGATATGGAAATAAACTGAGAGCAAAAATTAGCTGCAGAAACAGCAATTAAGTAGAAATCCAGTAATGAACAATGATCAAAGTTTTAAAGGCTTTTCAAAGTCCAACAAGGATAATATCGTGATAAATGTCGGATGGGTTCTGAGGACTCTAGGACAAAGCCCTCGGAGAGGAGTTTTAGTTTGCTGTCAGATTTTCTTATCCTTTGCTTGCTGTTATCAGCGAGGACAACTCCTCCTACACATAAGTGCACAATTCACAAAACTTTCATAAAAGCTATTGCATTTGCTGCCCAAGGCACACCTGTTAACGTAGTCAAGGTAAGTGTTTATATTACCTTTTTTTTTTTTTCCCCAAAAGAGGAAACTGAAAGCTAGAGAAATTAACACACTTGCCCAAAGCCACAAAGCTAGTCATAGGCAAAGCTAGGATCCAAAAACAAGTCAATTGGTTTCTTTCACACATTGGTATATTCTGGGTTGCTTATCTAGATTTACGGCCTTGAGAAATTTCTGTGATGTTTGCTACGGCAAGCTCAAAACTGCTTCCTGAAAAGAATCTTTCTCCATCTACCTCTGTGTAGAGACGAGATGCCTTCTATTAACACACGTCTTTTGTCAGGTCCCTCAGGATGACAATCCCACCCTAGGCTCAGCTGCCTTTTAAAGCACACAGTTTCATGTATAACCGGCATCTTGAAATACTTGCACTCTAGGTATCTGACAAGGAATATCTAACTCGCTCGCTATCAAAAGATCAATTGAGCAAAAAAGAATATTTATGGAAGCCACTTTGAAGGGCGTGCCCCCATTTCCCCAGACAGACCAAAATGTGTCCCTGGATTAAGCCTGAACAGCTAAATATTGTGCCCTGGATTGAACTGCTGAATCCTTGTGGAATTATTTTACTGAATTTATCCCTGGGCTTTATATTATCTACTCACACTGAGGGATACTAACAGAAGTAGCCCTATGTAGCTCACTGCTATTTTGATCTTTTAAATGTTGTTCACTGTATTAAAAAAAATTTTTTTTTTCTTTATGAGGAACCGAAGGAGAAATAATTGAGCTTCCTCCAGGCATATTTTTCCCTTTTGGACACATGGATCTTATAACCTACCATGTTTCCCTCTTGAAAGCTTTGAAATAGTAAATTCATGACCTACTAATAAGAAATATGCTGGGAATTCCACCAAATATTTTATATTCTAACTGCTCACCTGAATTTATCTTATCTTTCTAATCTTATTTTTTCTATTTTCTCATTTTTTAATCCACTTATTTAAAAACAATTTTCCTCCCATTGAAAAGAATCACCTTGAATCATTTCGTTAGAAGTAGGACTTCAATAAATAAACACTGTGCAGAACAGTGAGAGAATAAGACTTAAATATACCTGGATTCCACACCCTTCCGCCCTCTACCTTCAGTCTTTTTATAGCTGTTACTTCAAACAAGAAATTCAGGACTCTACCTAAAAGGATAATATCACTGAGTTTCACTGAGAAATAATAAATGTCACCTACTGTTATACAAAGTTCCAAACAACACATTAAAATAAATGAAAACCGTCTGCTATATGATTACATACAAAAGACACTTTGGCCCACTATCCTAACATTTTACTTTATTATTTATATTCAGTAAATATGACGATAGTCTTCATTGCCTCACCACTAACACCTTAAATGCTTCCTACTGGGATTTCATCCTTAAAAAAAAAACCCTTAAGGCAACCAATGTCCTAAAGTTGACGAATCCAATAATTTTTAAATTATCATTCTCCTTCTTTACAGTTTAATTTTAGTAATACCTGTCAATCACTCCTCCATCTTGAAACTCTTTTTACCCTTGATTTGTTCCTATTATGATTACAAGCATTCAGTCTTTCATTCAGAAATATTCATTGAGAAGCAACTATGTATTAAGCACCTTGCTAGATGCCAACTCTATTTATCTGCCTTATCCTTTCACGTTCTATTTAGTTTTGCCCATCACCCAAACCTTAAATAAGAATATTTCCCAAAGTTCTTTCTCCAGTCCTCTTCTTTCTGCCTCTGCACTTTTTCCCTGGAAGATCCACTCACTGGTGACTTCCCATTTGCGTCTCCAGCAAGAATCCTACGTCCCCTTTCGCGCACACCGTGCACAGCTAAATCAGAATTTGTCCTTTCTCTCCTTGAACCAGTTGCTGCTTCTGACCCCTTCGTATTGCTCTCACAATTTTCGCAGTGCCCAGGGCTTGATTCCTAAATACATTCGTTGTGTTTTGCCACACTTCTAATCAGTTGTGAAACACTTTTTCTTCTGAAACACATTTTTCTTTCCATTCTCCAGACTCAGGCCTGGCTCCTTCCCTCCACCCCTCACACCTTGATTATTGCCATGGGCCAACCAGGGCCCCCAGCCTTTGAGGGGGGTCTTTCTGGTTCCTCTACCAATTCATCCTGCACACCATCACCACATCAATCTTTTAAAAGCACTGTTATTCCTGCAGCACTTGACTGCTCAAAGACCTTCCATGGTTCCCCACAGTTTATATTTGGAATGTCTAAATTGATTTTTTGGCCTTTTGAGAAAACTGCTAGGCAAGTACAGAATACAGAGAAAGAAAAAAATTAACGTTCATAACTTCAATTCGTTTTTCAATAAGAAATGATGAAAGGCAAAATTTCAGTCTGAGTCAGATTCATTTTTTTAAACTGCTGCTGGAAACAAGGCAAAAAGGTCCATGTTAGTGCCGTTAATTGTGGGAACTTTATCCACGGGGGCGTGGCGGGGTGGGGGGGAGGCTTTGCAGCCTTTCCAGGGATGTGTAAAGCAGAAGAAGTAGAAATCACGAGCGCAGCCTCACAGCTCAGATCCCTTTTGGTCAGAGACAGCCTGTCCCGTTTCTGCAGCTCACTCAGGCTGCTCATCTACCATCCCGTGCTTTCTTTCAGAGCATATTCCGTAATGATAAGGCCCCCTCTTGTCACATTCACTTGCCACATGCAATTAAGTTCACACCTCCCTTTAGACAGTTCACAACACCAGATGACTAGCTGGATGCCATCCAGCTGGAAAAACACCCAGTTTGGGATGCAATAAAGGCAATCAGAGAGAGGGAAGATGGAGAAAAACAATCAGAATTTTCCTATAAACGCCTTGAAGTAACATATCTCCTGTTGTCCCCACAGTGTCTTCTCTGAAAGAAGTTCTAAGATCAGGTTAGGCTAGAAAGGGTCTTTGGTAAGCAATAAAAAGAAACTGTGTCCCGCAATGCTCTATAATAAGAAGGCAGAGGCTCTGTTTGTGTACTGGGTGCTATGGAGGAGGGATGGCATGTCAGCAGAGGAGCTTTTCGTGGAGATAAGCTGGGTGTGAATGCTGCCTTCCCTCAGTTGCTAACTGTGAAACCCTGGCTCTGTGACAGCTTCCCTGAGCCCTAGTCTTTTCACGTTCAAAGGTGGAGCTCATCATAACTTGCAGAGTTGTAGTGAGGGATAAATGAAATTAAAGTTTATGGCTTTGCTGGCTTCCTAGACTTAAGAAAATGTTAATGCAGTTAAAAGTATATCGTGTGTGTAGATGTACATCGTAAATAGCACCAAAAAACTGAGGCAAAGCATATTCTTGCAGTATTCGAAAGCTATCATCAGACTGCCCAAAGAATTCTCTCGTGTCATGGACAAACAAGTGAAGTTCCAAGGTATACCTTTTTTGCTTCACTTTGGTCTTAAATGTAAAAGAAAATAACAATGAACATGCAGGTCAGAACTGCCTCTGTTCGTCAATAACATAAATTCTTTGCTAAATCAGATAGTCATAAAGCATTTATTCATAGCCTGACTGAATTATAACCATAAAAGAGCTTGGCAAAACTCAGTGAAAGCCTTCTGGGAGAATCAATTGACTATATGAAATTTATAATAAAAAGTATTGTATATTTTATCATCATTTGTCAAAACAAGAAGTATGCTGACTATATGGTAGCTATGTTTTGTATTATCACTATACCCTAAGACAACATTCTTGTCATTGTGTTTTTATAAGAAAAACGTATCTAGTTCACAACAGAAAATTAGTGGAGAGGACTTTCTCATTTATTTGCGACAGTTGTCTTTTGTTCTTTCCTTGTTTCATGGTCTTCTGTGCGTATATTTTCTTTTGAGATCTTGAGGTTCCTCTAGCTTCATTTTTATCAACAGAACTTCTTTGATGCACACCAAATTTAATAGAGTAATTCCCTCTGCACCTAACTTCAGGTGGTAGGCATAGCAAGAGTGATTTATAGTTTCCTTTTCTTTAAAGTCAAAGGCAGAGGAAACTAAAAGCAGAAGTGTCTGGCTTTATCAATTTCCTGTTTTCTCCCTCCTTCACCCAAAGTGTAAAATTATCCTGGTCAGGGTGCAGACTAAATTGTGGGAAGAAAAATCATATGAGGCACCTGAGTGCCCATGTCTTTCAGTTTCAGCATGCCCTGCAGCAGCCCCTTAAGGCTTGATCTTCTAAAGATAATGGTGATCAGATGAAAAATAAGAGACCACGAACACCTCACTACTTTCAGCATAAAGCAAAAGCCAATACTCATTTCTGTTTAAACAAAACGTCCATGTTGGCAAACGGCCTTGAGGGATGGATGTACTTAGTTTAGTGCTAACCTTGACTCTGGACAAAAGAAAGAAGTAAACAAAAATATAAAGGGATCTTGGAGTCTGCTAATCTTCATTTCTCCTGCTGCAAAAGAAGGGCACTCTGAGGGCCTGTGAACGTTACTTTGCATTGAGAATGGAAAAGTGAATATTTGATGTGAGCAAATACAAGCCTCTTTGTGATTTTCTCTTGCTCAAATTTAAGGCACATGAATAATGCTCAAGGAATTTTTATTATTTTCTTAGACAGGCTAGTGTTTGTGTAGGTGAAAGTACACCACCTGAAGAAAACAATGTTCTGGCTCCTACAGATTATAAATATCAACATCTCCACCTGAGAGCATAATGGAAGAGCTTTTCAGCTACTGAAGAACGAGACTAAAAAGAGCTGTTTTTCTGAGGATGACAGAGGGGAAGAGAAAAGGTATAATGCCTTACAATGAAAACCTAGTTCTACATTTGTCACTCATGCTTTGCATTCAGAGCTCAGGGCAGAGGAACCAATGCCTTTCCCCCTTAGGAAAAATAATGATAATTACATGTAAGGATCTTCATGTCAACGTCATCTCTTATTTTAAGATCTCAGTGCACTTTAGAAGCATTCATCAGTCAGGCCTATAAAGCACTGTTTAACACACACACTTCATGTGAGAACTAATCAAGAAAGACCAGAAACAATTTGTTAGAAGCCAAACTGAAAACTGAATTTAGGACTTTGAAACTCCTCTTGCTATTTTTACTTAAAGTAACTTCATCTTTACGATTATGACACATTCAAAATAGCCCTTAGATTCAATCTAGTTTTAATCAACCCTAGATCCATTTAGAAATATAGATTTTATACGTGCTAAACATAAGAAGGAGAGGTCGATAACACTTAAAAGCTAGAAAACAGTCCCAAAAAGAAGAATCTGCAGGTGAGAATAAAGTGCTAGGCTGAGGTGGGGATGGCAAATCAGGGATTAAGGGGTTGTCTAATTCTCTGTGGCCTTTAACCCTATAATGGCAACAGGATGGATTCCTGAACCAGGCCACGTGAAGCTGATGTCTCTTTGCATCTCTTGCACAATCTATGGATCACATTTCTGGCCATTTTTTTTTTCAGTTAACATGGCCACATTTCCACTTGGGAAAAGATCTCTGGCCTTCTGCCCATATTTAAGATCTGCAGAAGTGTCCGGAGCTTCAAAGATAAAGAGAAGTAAAAACTGACCTTTTACAGGTCTCGGTGAAAAAGGACATGCCAGAAGCAGGGCAATAAGGACAAAAATATGTTGGGTTTATTCTTTCTCATGTACAATTCTCCTCCAAGTCAGACATTGATAAAGTCAAGTGCACCACAAAATGCATATTTACCTCATATTTTCCTTCCTGTGTACAGTCACATACATTTCGTAGACTCTCCCTTGGGGAATGGCCCCAGCGGGAACCAGCATGCTTACTCCTGAATAGCAAAAGAGAAAAGCAGTCACATAAGACCTAGGAATCAAAAGGGAACTTCCCAGAATGCCTCTGAAGCAAGTGAAAAGGAATGAGGAGATTCTGTGGCCACACAGCCATAATCCTGCTGCTTTTTCTCTAAAGACGTGTAAATATTCATACCTGCCCTGCTTTCCTTCCTTATTGGCCTTATTTGTTACCACAGCTCCCTCTGAACTGTTATGGAATTACTTCAAGGAATGATATAATTTTTAAACTCCTGTTTTATTTAAGGAATAGACAGATGGTTTCACTGTTGTTTTCCTTGTAAAAGGAGGGGAAAACCAACAACTGCTCTTAAAATCTCAAACAGCTGTAATGATGTATCGTTTCTAATTAAAAAAAAAATACCCACAAGATTCAAAGTCAGGGAAATGCTAACCTCAACAGTATCAAAAAATGTTTATTTCTGAAGTATCTGGTTAGCATCAGTGTTTTCCTGCAACAGAATAATAATTGGTGAAGAACTGCTTTCATCATACATAACTCTAGAGAGTGAACACAACTGCTAGTTTTAGTCACAGCAGGTCAAGCAAGTTTTTACTTAGTTGCTAATTGGTGCATTTTGTAGGACTATTAGATTGAGCTCTGTTCTAAGTTAACTGTGCTGATAGCAGTGGTTTGCAACTTGAGCTTGCAGCGAAATCACCTGCAGGTTTTGCTAAAGCCCAGATTACTGGATCCTATGCCCAGAGTTTCTATTCAGAAGGTGTGGGGAAACTGTAGTTCTAACAAATCGCCAGGTGATGGCAATGATGGTGGTCTGTAGACCACACCGTAGGAACCATGGGCTTGCACCGCTGCGGTGTCATCAGAGAGTAATTCACGGTGGGCAGCAACTTGAAGATACTTAGCTCCATGATTTTATTCTAATAAATGCAGTTAATTTCAACTCAATAAAACTTTACAGACATGATTGTGAGGACAGTATTTTGCATGCTGTGAATGCCAAGAAGTAAAAGACAGCATTCTTGTCTTTGAGCAGCTTATTTAATTAGCAAGGCAATGGAATACGCCATGTGAGCACAAGACAATAAGGAACCTGCCCAACCACGTTGGAAAGTCTCAAGAGTAAAGGACAGCGAGTTAAAGAGGTATAGTTATTCAAAGCCTTTGTATATCTGGTTGAAAGTGTTGAGGCATGGCCTTCTCGAGAAGGAAAGTAACATGAGCCTTGTGGTGCTGTGGGAAGTGGAATGTCACGCTCGTGTCAGGAGGGTTTGGTGAGGCACAGAGTGGAAGCAGGAAGACCACACATGAGGCACCCAAGCCTCAGTATTTTTATTTTTTCCAATGGGAACAATGAAATGTACCTTTATGTTTGTTACGGGGATGAAACAGACTATGGATGTAAAGTAACAAGAATAAGGCCTGACACATTATTAGGTAACTACCGTTACTGTATTAAATAAAATAATGCATGCAGATCACCGATGCCCAGAACATATTTAAAACATGCTAGCTCCCTCCTTTCCACTTAAGAAGACTTTATAATAATTCATATGTGAAAAAGTGACAGATGTAGAAATGCAAAGGAGAGGTAGAATCCAGTGGATATCATGAAAAAATAAAACTGTCTTGGGAATAATATAATGTATAAACAATGAAAGAACAATAGAGTATATTTTGATCTATTCATTTGGTAGACTATTAAAAATATATTTAAAATCATGATTTTAAAAAGCATGCAATAGCATGAGAGTGAGAAAAATCTGAATAAAAGCACTTTATGTAATGTGTGATCTCAGCTATGTAAAATATATTTTAAAAAAGGAAAAATGGGGGCTTCCCTGATGGTGCAGTGGTTGAGAGTCCGCCTGCCGATGCAGGGGGCACGAGTTTGTGCCCCGGTCCGGGAGGATCCTACATGCCGTGGAGCGGCTGGGCCCGTGAGCCATGGCCGCTGGGCCTGCGCATCTGGAGCCTGTGCTCCGCAACGGGAGAAGCCACAACAGAGAGGCCCGCGTACCGCAAAAAAAAAGGAAAAATGATATTCCATTAAATATTTCAATTTATTAAAATATACTTTTAAAGATATGGGGTAAAAAATTGCCAAGGTGCTGAAATGGGGGACTGAATTACAGGAAGAGTCAAAGACAAGTTCATATTCAGACGTGAAGACCAACTGGTTCTGTATATTACTTGGCTCTATGGCTGTTTACAAATTATATTCTCTTCTTATGCTACATATAAACCTTAGTTCAATCAAACTGTTTCTTCTTACTGTGCTCACAAAATAATCAGTCTGATCCCAAAGAGCTACTGTACATTTACAGAGGAATCCATTAAACCCTCTCATAACTGATAGTTCCCAGGCCATCGCAACTATTGATTAATGAATACCAAACTTTAGTCAAACGTTACGAGTCACCAACTTCAGTTCACTATTTAAGAGCGTTACGGGGCTTTATGCTCTAGAAGCAGATAACTAAACAAACTGAAAGCTGAGTAATACTACAAAAAGACACGTAACGAAGCTGTGATTCTCGGTAGATGTATCAGAGGTTCGAGTGAGTACCTTATATATACCTTGAGCCTGAAGACTGTGTAATAAAGAGTTAACAAATGAAGACCTGATGTCTATTATCATGTCCTCTGATCATCTAAGAATTCGTATTCTGAAGTACTGCTTCCTGTAGGAAATTGGAACTGAACCAACTGATGTGTTTTCTAATTAATTTGTCCTTTTAAAGTGTGATGACAACAGTGAGGGCTTCTGGCTTAATGTTGCCTTCTGAAGCGCTATTAAAAAGAAGGTCAGTGACAGTTCTGAATCATGCCTCAGCAGAAAGCTGTGAGTGTAATATTTCTAGAGGAAGTGTTTTCAAAGCTGCTTGGAGAAAGATAAACGGTTTTGCTGATTTTGACTGAGGGAATGTTTGGTTTACACTGAAAGTAGATTTGGGTTAGACAGGATACATTTAGCTTTTCAGGCCTCATGAAAACAAATAATAAAGATTTTGGCACAAGAATAAGTTTTCAAGCTCTGTCTCTGCAATGTAAAGACCTTTAAGAATTACCTGAATTGGGAATGATAAGGTGACCGCCGAGGGAGTTGAAGGTGCCAAATGCAGTGCAGGATGGGTCCGTCTGCCTTGCTAGACTCTGATTCTTCAGGTTGAGGGCCTCATTCTCCAACAAGGATTGGGTCATCTGAGGGGACAGCTTTGATGCAAACTCAGAGAGATCATCTTGGGGTGTGACAGCCCCTGAGGTATTGTACACTTTGATTTTCAGGTTAGGCAGTGGATCCAGAATTGGAGAGTTGGTCATTGGGATTTTGTCCGAAACATCATGCAAGGCATAAACGGGTCCTCTGTACATGGCTGCAGCTGACGTGAGGTCTGGGGGTACTGCCAGGAGATCTGAGTCAGGAGGAGAAGGAACGTCCATTTGCATTCTTCATTCAGGCAACCTACACTAGCCAGACGCCCCCCAACACTTTCTGAGCCGAGAGCAAAGCAAGTCAACAAATATTAGCGCTGGATAGACTCTAAAATTCTGGGGAGAACAGCGCAATTAGATAACTAGGGTCTGTTTTATTATTGGCTACAAATAAACAGACAAGTTCATTCTGTATTTCGCCTTGAAGTCTACTTATTGTGTCTATGGTACTTAGTTATTTCAACAAATTGGCTTCGTGATCCTCACTAGCTGACTAGGTAACAGTTTCTCCTGTCTATACTGGATTTGGGTTCATCTGTAGACCACTGTATTCATAGCAATACAAGATGTCTTATCAAAAGGAAAAAAAAGGAAACTCAAGAAATCAATCAACCAATCTGTGTACTCTTCAAATAAAAGTTTAAAAGTATGACAGAGAGGGCTTCCCTGGTGGCGCAGTGGTTAAGAATCCGCCTGCCAATGCAGGGGACACAGGTTCAAGCCCTGGGCCGGGAAGATTCCACATGCCGCAAAGCAACTAAGCCCGTGCGCCACAACTACTGAGCCTGTGCTTTAGAGCTCATGAGCCACAACTACTGAAGCCCGCGTGCCTAGAGTCCGTGCTCCGCAACAAGAGAAGCCACTGCAACGAGAAGCCCGCGCACCGCAACGAAGAGTAGCCCCCGCTCGTCGCAACTAGAGAAAGCCTGCGTGCAGCAACGAAGACCCAACGCGGCCAAAAATAAAATAAATAAATATATTAAAAAAAAAAAGTATGACAGAGCAACCTGTTAGAGAAGGAAAAAAAAAAAGATCTGTGCACCTTGTCAACTCTAATTTGTTATAATCAACAAAACAGACGAAAATCTCTGTCTTCATGGAGTTTACATTCCAGCTGATGTAACTGCATTCCAACCTGGTGATTTCACTGATTTTGAAGACACACAGGGAGGCTGCTTACATGCATAAGTCCAAGTGGGAAGTGCAATGTCAACTGACCTTGCCTTGCTGCCTTGATGTTCACAGGCTGAAAGCCTCCATTGAGTGCAGAAGAGTCAATAATATCAGACTCAAAGTCACGATGATTCTTCCGATACACAAAGAGGGCCACAACTACAGAAATGGCCAGGCACACTATCACAGCTATCACAATGCCAACATACAGAGCAACATCATCTGAATCAGGAGCAGCTAAAGGGGAGAAGGAGACATTGAATTAAATGGTTAGAGAAATTGCCCACAGTACACATAGCTATTGCTATCATTTTTTTAGACATTTATTGTCTTTTTTATAGGTTAATTTCAAAGCTATATAAAACTGTGGTCTTTCAGTGGAAAATTATCTCTGATTTCTTTCTTTTTCTTTCTCACTCTGCATCTATCCACTCACTAATCTATCTTAAACTGGGCAACGTAACAGACCATTTATTACAAGGCGTAAAAAGAAACTGGAGCTAAAACCCTCTCAACCCACAGGAAAAAAAAAAGTTTATTACTAATTTCAGGTGGAAAAGTTTGGAAAGCAGCTTTGAATTCTCTTATAGTTCTTTATAAACATAAACACTCTATTAGAAACGTCTGGCATGTTCTGAATCTGTATATTTATTGAACCAGAATATTTTTCTAAGTATCATTCCAAGTCACAAATTACTTTCCACAGCACTCTTCTCACTTTCCCCTAAATCAATGAAGGGGTGGGTGGGAACAGTGGAACTAAGCAAAGCAAACATTGGAAGCAAACATGTTGGGTTTGAAAGGTGGGCTTTCAGAAGACCCAGATCTGGGGAGCAGAGGTTAATGCTGATAACTCCAGGCTTTTGCTACAGATTCAGTATTACCTCTGAGAACCCTGAGCTTCTCACGGTTACTTGTCAGAGATTTACATTTGAGCTACTCATTACTGGAATAAAATACAGCTCTACGGTGTACCCAGTAAGATAAAGGCCTGGTTCAGCGATCAGAAAGGTCAGCCTACTCCCCAAAAAGGCAATTAAGCATTTGATTAACAGGGTGTGAGGTCATCTGGGAGGTCTATCTCTGGGTAAGGCAAGAAGAAAATCCTGTAAATGTTGCATGTTGCCTTAGTGGCATCAGAAAATGCTCTGATCCAACGGCAAATGGTGATAAAAGCTGATAATTTAAAGACAACAAATCGATAAAATTAAACCTTTCCTGAATCCCTCAGACATCTTTTGAGTCTCTATCTTTAGTCTTCCGTGACCCACAAAAACCGTCAGCAAAATTAACCAAAGCTGTTCCCGTCACTGTGAAAGGTGATTAAACTGGTACTTCAGATGGTCAAGAACAACCTTTTTATGCTCAATTTTATACATGTGCATTTTGCAGGAAGGGAATTTTCAGGTCTGTAGGTCCCATGGCTTCCTAAAAGTCACGGAACCACTACTCTCTCCTAAGACTCACAGCCACGTGGTTTATGTGGTGAAATGGCTCTTCATTTTGATTGCCACCGGCCCACGTGATCACCCACACTCTCATGTCATGTATCTTCAACACACTAACAGTAAAAAAGAACTCCCTATGGGAAATCGCTCCATCTCTTTTAGGATTTTGTGTTTAAATGTACTGTATGTAAAAGAATCCCTTCTTTTTAAACAACTGTCTTTCCCAAAGTTTCTATAATACCTGCTCAAGCATCAATCAAGTCAATATTGACGGATCTTTTCAGGAAACCAGTGACATACCAAGCCCTCCTGGTTGTGTGAGCACTACTTTCAGAGTGCGGACTTCACTTTGCTGCTGGGTTTTATTTGAGGCCCTACAGCAGCATTCTGAACTCTGGTCAGAAAGTGTATCTAAATCCTTAATGTTTTACTTTACCAGGCTGTAATTACTTATTCAATATTCATGATTTCTAAATCAACAGATCTGCATTTTCTCAGCCCTTTTCTTTTGAGCATTTGAACCCTGCCCTTTATTTAGATCCACGTATTTCATGATATGGTTTGTCAGCTACTGGGACTTAAGCTTTGAATGGGAGACTGATAGATTTTAAAGCTGGCAGAGGCTTGAAATGACCCTTTCGTCTTTTCAGCAGTGAAAATCTAATTTGTTTTTCATGTTAGAATATATTAGGCGCCTATTTCCTGTGTGCACATCTGTGATCCAAAGAAAGGTAAACTTGAACTGGGGGCAATAACGTTAAACGATTATTCAGCAACATAAAAACCAAACATCAAACTTACAAGAAAATCCATATTCATTCTGGGTTCTCTGCTCAGTTGAAATAGGATAAATGAAACCTTGAAAAGAAACAAAAAAATGAAACAAAAATGGGAACAAAATCAAATTAATGGGGAAACAAAATGAGAAGCATGAAAAATGGTTTAATTAAAATAAAAGGAGAAGAAACCTGGGTCCTTTAAAATTCTGGTTCAGTACAGAATTATGATTTTGCATCTCCTGTCTGCTCTGGAGCCTCACTAAGAATTAATAAGTAGGCAGATTGAATTTCAGAGCCCAAACTGGTCTCGAGTCACTAACTTTGGAGTGCTTAAAGTCTTTCTTTTATTGAGCATACACTCTAATGGATCTAATTTATTTCAGACATCAAGGGTCATTAGCATAAGGAAAATCTTTTTTCCTTATCCCTGCCATATGCCTTAATTCCCAGGACATATTCAGTAAGGGTCTAAACAGTTTTTTCCTCTTTTATTTAATCATAACAGCTTGCTCTCGGTCTAATAGAACTAAAGAAGGCCTGTCGTCATTGGTCAAAGGTTAAATATCCATTTACAGAGCTGAGTAAGACCACCTCTCCTCCTTCCATCTCAAATCTACCTTTTGGATTTTCAGTTGTTTCTTGTCCCTCCATTTAATAGGAATCCAATAGGTTTTGCCCAGGGACTGAGCAGTTTGTCAATGCAATGGAAACTGGATGCTTTTTACTTGAAATCATTCAAAAATCAATAAGGCCTAGAGGTTATAAGGTTGTTTATTTTAGGGCTTCAGAGGAATAGTGTAAATTGGGCAAAATAAAAACCTCATCCCAACAGTAAATGCAGAAATAACACTAGCAGTTTTACTCTTCCTTCTTTTTCGTGTATTCCAAGGAGGCAACGGATGACGCTGGTGGTGACGATGACGACTGATGATAATAACAATAAGTAATAGTTATAATGTGAAGTAGAAGATTGGGAGAAAACATATTTAAAACGTGGAACATAAACCTTTTGAAATGAAAATCTGTGGAAAAATTTCAAGTATCACATAGCTGGCACCCACGGTTTCCTAATATTTAACATTCTGTAACATATGAGTTAATCAAATGACACAGCACCATTTGGATTAATGGAATGAAGATGAATAAAAGCCATGTGAATTAAACGTTCCGAGTAATACTCAAGGGCAAAAAATGTAGAGAAACTGCAAGAATCGCAATTAATTGGTTCAAAATTAAAGGCCTCTAATGCTTTAACACCAAAGGTAACTCTAAATCGTGCCTTATGTAGATCTTCCGTAATTTGCTGAACACGCAGTTCTTACAAGCTATTTACCTATTTTGGGGAACTAATTCGGGAGAAACATGCAGTGCTACCTTAATGAAAGAGAGGTTTGCTGTAGCACAGACAGGTTTGCTCTCAATTAATGTTTAATGATTTATTTTAGAGCAATGATTGCAACCTCCTACTCAGTTTTATAAATATTATATTCCTTATTCCAGTTGTCTGAGTCCATGCATTAGGTTTGATTTTCATTTTTAAACACTTCTGTCTGGGAATAACCTTTTTCCATTTGTATTCTGTGGACTCAATAAAAGGACATCTGGGACATACACAGGCACAAGAAAAAAGGTTATTTTTGAAACCCAAAGACTTAAGACAATATAATTTCACTGCTAGTACAGGGGACCAGATAAGTGATGTCATTGTTGTAGGGGTAATTTTAAGTGGAAGGATGTCAAAAGATTTTTCTCCTTTTGTTTTCCTTTGCACGTGAGAGGGCCCAGAAACAAGCGTCAAATAGGGTATTTGGGGATGGTCTGATGTTCACCATGAAAATTTTGATAAGAATCAGGGTGGGCCTGCTGGAGTAAGCAGAAGAGCTGTATCTTGTAAAGGCAGAAGCCGATCTCCAGAGAGATAGGTCTGAAATTTCACCCTGTGAAGCAGTTCTGGGTTCTCCTTGGCTTTCATCTCTACTTCCCAACAGAATCCCGGCTCTTGACAGGCAGATCAAGGAATAATAAAAAGGAAATTTATAATCTCTACTTTCCCATGTTTCTGTAGATCTGGACTGCTCAATAAATACTTTTGTGCCTTGTGGTAATTTATCTGAGACTTCTATTTCCAGGCACAGAACTGGAATCTATTCATTCATTCATTCATTCACCTAACAAATACTCTTGAACCCTATTACTATATGCTGGGTTCTATTTTCGGCACAGGGGCACAATGACAAACAAGATGGGAAAAGTCACTGCTTTCATTCTGGTTTAACAGAAAATAAACAAGTAAACAATTATCAAGGTCATTTCAAATGCCAAAAAAGTCCTCTTGGAAAATAAAAAAAAAAATGTAATGTGATTGGAGATTAAAAAATGACCAACTTAGGGAATCAGGGAAGAATTTTCTGTTGAAATGAAATTTAAACTGAAGCTTGCACAAGGAGAAAGAATCAGCCAAGTAAAGATCTGGAGGGATCAATGTTCCATGAAGAGGGACAGTGGATGCAAAATTCCTGACATAAAAACGAAGCAGGGCTTCCCTGGTGGCGCCGTGGTAGAGAGTCCGCCTGCCGATGCAGGGGACACGGGTTCATGCCCCGGTCCAGGAGGATCCCACATGCCGCGGAGCGGCTGGGCCCGTGAGCCATTGCCGCTGAGCCTGTGCTCTGCAACGGGAGAGGCCACAACAGTGAGAGGCCCGCGTACCGCAAAAAAAAAAAAAAATGTGTAATAAATTCAGCAGGTGAGGGCTTCCCTGGTGGCGCAGTGGTTGAGAGTCCGCCTGCCGATGCAGGGGACGCGGGTTCGTGACCCGGTCCGGGAAGATCCCACATGCCGTGGAGCGGCTGGGCCCGTGAGCCATGGCCGCTGAGCCTCCGCGTCCAGAGCCTGTGCTCCACAACGGGAGAGGCCACAACAGTGAGAGGCCCGCGTACCGTAAGTAAGTAAGTAAGTAAGTAAAGTAAGTAAATAAATAAATAAATCGAAGCAGTCGGATGGTAGTGAGTGGAAGGAAAGAGGGAAGGGGTGGGCTCAGAGTGAGTAGCAGCCAGATGTTGTAGGCCTGGTGGTCCACCAGGAGGAGTTTCAATTTTATTCTAACTGAAATGTAAATCCTGTCATCAGACGTAATGCTGAAAAGATCACTTTGGGCAGCGAAGTGACAGGATTTTATGGATGATTTCTACAAAACTTGGCCTGGGAGATGTCTATCAATAGGTGTATCAATATATTTAATGAAGTGTTTGCACGTGAGGTTCCTCTAAAATTAAAAAAAAAAAAGTCTATTAGTTATTTCTCACAGCTAATAGTGACCAATCTAGCCACACTGTTATTTTCCTACATGGGAAAATTTAAAACAGACAAGTATTAAGTACACTCACCAATGTGGTTCAACACCCCAATTTACTCTGTTAAAGAAACGCTGATAAAGAGTTTTGGAAGGCAACTCTGTAAAACTTTTTCCATCCTTTTCAAAACCCTTCTGCAACTACACAACTAAAACATCACTTAGGAAGCTGGGTATCAGAATAGAAGGGGATTACTGTTCTATCCCCCAAATGAGGGGAATATAGAATCACTTTCTAGAGTTTGTTTTTATACTTCTCCATCTGATCCATCGTTCACGGAACAACAGGGAACAATTTCTTCAGTTAATGAGGTGATCCTGTTGAGAGCAGTCCTAGCAATAATGAAAAATCGCATCTCCGGCAGAACACAGGGCAAAATAATTGTTTTTAGCGTCACTATCAACAGCCTGGTTCATAAGTTAGGGATTTCAGTTAACTTTCCTACTACTTGAAAGGCAGGTCAATTGAAAAAGCACCTCAGCTATTGGCCAAGGCAGTGAAACTGAGTTTTTCAATCTCATGGACTTCAGTTTGAATCCTAGCCCTGTCAGTTCCTTAACTAAGAGAGCTTGGTCAAACTAGATACTTCATTTCTCTAAGCATCAGTTTTCTAATCTGTGTAAGGGATTATAAATATGCACTTCCATATAGTTGTGGAAAGGATAAATGAGATTTATAAAGTGCTGGTACATTGAACGCAATCAGTAAGTGACAACCATATCAATATCATTATGATGCACATTATAAGTAAACTAAGACGACGGCTCTTAAGAGCAGTAGAGTTGACACAGCCTATTATTCAATAAAATCAGTAGGAAATCTGTTTGAATTTCAGGATTCCTAGTTATGACAGAGACAAGGAGCCCAGTTTTTCTGAAAAGCCACAAAAAATGGCTTTCTTTTAAGTACTGTGTACTCTTTCACCCTCTCCTTTTAAAGAGGTTTATTCCTGGCCTTTGTGGCTTCTGGCAAAGATACAAGGGCATGTTTCAGAAGCAGATTTCCAAGGCCAGAGAGCAACTTGATACTAAAATGATTTCTCAGCCAGAGGTGGTGCCACTTCTAAATGGGGTGTTTGGAAATAGGGCAGAAGAGGTGTTTTTGCTTCTCATCATGATTAGGGGGTTATTTGAGGCATTTGGTGAGTGAGGGCCAAGGGTACTAAATGTCCTGCAATGGGAGGAACAGTCTTGCCATGGAAGAATCGTCTGGAACAAAATGTACCTCCATTGATAACAACTTTCAAAATCACCTCCCATGGACTGACAGAAGGAGCACAGAACAACAGTGGGCTGCTCTTAAATAGCTGGTGAAATGCTTCTTATGCTAAGCCACGTCGTAACTGCCCAAAACATCTGTTTAAGAGATTATCCAGTTCAACTTCTATTCAGACGAGGAGAATCAGCCCCCAAAACGGGGAGTGATATTTTCAAGTTAAGGAAAGTGCTGAGACTCAAAGTTGGTTTCCATCCTCCTGTGAGTAAGGCTGACAATGTGCAGGTTTTGCACCGTCCAGCCCTGGGAGGCCCTGTTCACGGTTGTGTCTACCGTGGATCTGGATTGTTAATGTAACAATGTTGCGGCTGACGGTGGTTAAATGACTTGAGGAAGGAATGACTTTCCTAATTTTCACCAAGTCATCCTTTAGAAGAGAGATGGGGTTTGCCCATATTTTTCAGCTGATGTTCAACTGTTATAAAAGATGAGAGCCCATCCCAAGCGTCTTAAAAAGGAAAGTGAGCCTTCCTTGGTTTTATACACCAGCAAGTAATATCAAGTTATCCTTAAGTACATGGCTCTTAATTGTGCAATGTCTGAATACAGCCTGTTTGGTGGGTTTATATTTGGGAAATCTCAGGAACAACACCAGGAACTGTATGCAAATCTTCATTTCCCTAATAAACACCAACTAGATATTTCTAGTCTTTTAAATTTTCTTGTCATGCAATACGAATAATAGACAATAGTAAAAATGATGATTTTATGACTAAATTTTTAAAAGATAATGCAAACTGTTTTTCTGCCATAAGTAGTGTTTTAATAGAAAAGTTATCAAGCAAGTATGCCGATGTGAGAAACGTTAGAACTTCCAAGCATCACTAGCCAGGTTTAAATTCCTCAAAACCAAGTCTATGCCCTTACTAACTCGCAAACCCCCAGGATGTTAGAGTTAAAATAGATCATTTTTAGAATTCCCTCTTCTAACCCCTCTGTACCTGCAGACAGAGGAGCCAGAGCACAGAGCAATGAAGGGACTTGCCTCACATCACAAAGCTGGTGAAACAGCAAAGCGAGGGGCAGATCCCAGCTCTTAGGCTACAGCCCCGTCATTTTTATACGTATTGTCTAATGAATAGATTTGAATGAGGAGAGACAAGGAAATAATAGAAAAGGGCTTGATATGTTCATGGCTTAATTTGCAATTCAGTTATTGAATGAGGTAATGCTAATTATTTAGACTAGAAAATAACCTCTCCATTTGAAATGTTATCATTGATACCCATGAGAAAGTTAAAACAGAGATTTTCGCCCTTAAATAAAACAACTTCTAAATAGTGTCTTCTGTTGCAAGTGTGGGGTAAGCAAAGAGGTGTACCATACTTGGGCATCTCTACTCTAATGTAATTGGAGAGCTGTGCTAGAATGATGTAGTTGTTAATGTATGATAATCACTTTGTATTTGGCACAGAACCTACCATAAATGTAAATATTTAAAAGAGAAACATTGTTTCCCTCAAAAATGATGCCAACAGGAAAAAAGGAATAAACATCAAAAATTGAAGGGACACTACACATAAGAAGAAAATCACATTTTAAAGCAATGAAAGCTGATCACCACTTGCTTTCAGCCTCCAAGAGCCCACATGGAAAAAGGCTTGTTTCAAAATGAGACAGATGTGAGTTCATATACTGGCTCTTATACTAACTTGTGGATGCTGGTGGGCTCTTTCAATTTTATGCCTCGGCTCCTTCCTTACCAAGATAGAGCTATTATTAGCGGGATATCAAAAGTTCTGTTTGTAAGATTATTTTTTGTACCTTTTGAGTTTTATTAAGTTGAACTCAGGTCAATTTTGCTTCAGTTTCGCCACGTCTAACATAGTAAATCCGAGTTAGAAGCAATTAACGCCAGGGCCTTAAGTCATTATATTAGGTGGAAAGTGAATAAAATTAAAATTACATATGCAATTCCTTTAAACTAAAATATATATATGATACAGTAATTTTTACACTCTCTAGAGTTTGAGAACCATTGAGCCAGATTTAAGAGAGACATAAAAGGAAAGTCTTTATGTAGCTATCTTGGAATTAACTCTGTCTTTAGATTAGCTATCAAGTTTGTAGCCAAAAGGAAGATGGGTGGAGTTTCTTTTATGGTGTTCCTGCTTGCCTTCAAGGTTACTTATTATATTTCAATATGGAGCTGTGTCTATGGCCTTAATACATGGAGACAGATTTTATGATATTGTGAAGATTAAATAAAATAGATGATGAATTCATATCTCATATGGGGAGTAGTATATAAATTATGAATATGAATATGACATAACTCAATTCTAATTTATAAAAGCATTAAGTGTGTTCTGTAAAAGTCCTTGTTTTTAAATCATCAAGCTTTTGGTTAGTTTTAGAATATTTATCTATCTGAAGTACAATAGGCCACTTCAGAAGATCTGTCCTCACTTTTATGACCCTAGCATTAGAAGAATCTCTCTTCTCCATGGATTTTCCTCTCTCCTTGACCTGGCTGCTTGGTCTTTCATTTTGCCAGTGACCTTACACCAAGCCAACATATGTGACTTTTCTCATTCCAATTACATTTCTTCTGATGCAAATGTTCTCATTAAAAACCTCAAGGGCTATTCAAAATAAACATGACCAGATTTTTTTTTTTTCTTTTAGGTTGGTTCTTATCTAACCAGCCCATCAGGACTGCACTAATGATGTCAAAGGTCAGGTCTGTCAAAGACCCTCACAGTCATTTATTATAATTTACCACTCTTCTGAGGGTTTATTTATTGACAAGGGCTTAAGGAACTCCAAATAAATGAATACATAAATCCTAGGACATGACAACAAAAATTGAAAAGAACATTTGCTTATCACTGATGTCAGTTATCTAAATTGCCACGGTAATTTGTGCTCCAGCTTTCACAGGACAGTGGGCCATGCTTCACTAACTGATCCACAGCCCTGTTCCTAACATTGACAACCACACCCTTCTGAAAGTGAACAGCGGGGAATGGACATCTCAAATATAAAACCCTTATCTCGTGACCCACAGAAGGTGACGAATAAATGTCTGAAATTTAATCCAACAGTTGAGTAAAATCAAACCCACAGATCAGCTGCCCAAGCGTTTTCAGTGCAGTATTTTCTATTCCCATCAACGCTCCTTCAGAAAAAGGATAAATTATTAAATCCAAAGGCAGTGATAAATAAATCCATAGTATTAAAGACATCTGACAGAAAAAGTAAAGTGATGAAAAGTCCTGAAGTAAAGAGGCCAATTCCTAGCATACATCACCCTATCTGCTCGGTTTTTAGGCAAAAAGAAAACAAGCAAAAGCGCTGGCCTGCCCCTATGTGATCTTGAAGGAGTCCTAGCTTTGCTGCAGTTGTGAAAGGTGGTACCTTTCTTAATTCCCTCAGAGTTTACTTTGCATCCTGGAAGCTGAAGACTTTGCATTTGTCCTCTCACACCAATCTGTTTGGGGCTCCCTAGGTGTTCAGCAGGTTTCTGTGGGCTAAAGTTCCTAACCACATCCGTGCTTTCAAAATCAGGAAAATGTTTTACCAGAAAGGAAAAAATGAAAAAGTAAACCACACTCATTATACCGGAGACAGCAGAGCACTGTGTTGGACAGCCAGTCCACGGACAGAATATTTATTTCCCAGCTGGGACACTACGCATATCAAGGACTATACAAACACAGCTATGACATCAACTTCTTCCAAACTATAGATAAAAGCACTCACTGTCTGACACTCACAATTATGCTTTCCTATCAAACTGCTGTGTTGACAAGAATTTCACTGGAAACTGACTAACGCCTTCTCAAATGCCTACCATAGCCGTGATAAACACACCAGGCTAAAGTGAAGAGCAGCCTATTTGTAAAGTAAATTACTTCCTCACATTAAATGCACCTGGGATTCTGGGGGCCCTGGTATGCAGTGTGTCCAGACTACAATTCACACACAGAGTTCTGCCACTTCCTCTGTAAGTGAGAATTAATGGAAGAGCAGGGTGACATGTAAATTTTTTAATGAGTAGAAAGTGCTAAATTTGCAGACTGCATAACATTTTAATTTCCCAAAGTCAGGAAGTTCACTGATGCAGGCACAATTCTAGGCAGTTCTTGTTTGTAAATTGCAATTTCTAATTTGTCTACTGTGGCATAAACCCTCTTCGGCAAGAAGGAGTAATTCTAAATTCAGATTTGAACTCTTACATATCTCTATGTGAGACTCCAATCTTCAAATGGGATTAAAAGCCAAAGTCTGTAGGAATAGCTGCGGTAACGTAATAATCTACTTGAGTGTATTCGTAAGTATATACAATGTACCATTTCTGGACCAAACCACATATATAGTCCTTAGGTTGCTATTTTCAAAAGTAAGAGGCAAGCATGGATTAAACCATTATATGCCAACCATAACAGAGCAGATCTTACTACAAATTCATTATAAAGATTATAAAAGTTAAAAGTTATCAGGTCTTGGTAATACAATCGTATTTCAACATAAATGGTAAATATGCTTATTGGCTTAGCAGTTTGGGGGATTGTCTTAAGTGCTTTTTTTATTCTCTTGTACCTCTTTCTGTGTCTAGTGTGTCCGCTCTCTTTCTCCCCAAAACCATTTTATGCAAATCCTATTTCAAAACCATATGGCAAGAACTGGAGCTACTTTCATATAATCTTAGAGATGATATAAAGAAACCTAAATGGGTACACAGCACAAGAGACCTTCCATTACTGCCTTCTGAATAAGATACACTATTCTATAGTATTGTTAAGTAAAAAACGGTCTTATCTATTATTAATGTTAACTTTCTTGTATCCAAGATACCAGACATGTGTGCTTATTTTCAGTAGTGAAAAACACTCCAAGTCATTTACCCTTTCTTGTTCAATGCAATCCATATCTCTTAGCATACCTAAGAACTCCAATATTAAATTTTGTTTTCTAATTAGCAATGTGCTTATAAACCAATAATGCCCAACTTCTTTCTGGTATACTAAGTGACTCTTAACAGTTTTTAATTATCCTTTAACAATGTATTCTAGTGAAAAAACACCAATTCCTGAAAGTTCTTAATTTGAAAGTGGTGTCTCCAGTGTAAGTACTTTTCCAGACCACTGAGGATATACCCAGTGTAATATATACATGATCCATGTTATACTTCAATAACTAATGTGTTTGGACAGCTTAAAATTTTAGTGGAGCTTCTGAAATTGCTTAAACACCATGACCTTTTTTCACAAATGAAATTATATAGCATCACATAATGAATCCAATTTACTAAAGAGTTTAAGAATAAGTATGGTTGCAAGGACAGAGTGATATGTATATGATAAGCAACTAGGAAATAATGCAAAACTGTAATTCAGTTCCAAATCCCCATGTCTTCACAATTCTTTTGTATATGTACTTGGTTTACTGGCTATAAGTAACTCTTGCCACCAAGGATTTTATACAACTAGGATTTTATACAAGTATTTTATGCAATTACTTTTTATGTAACCTAATCTAAATCTAATCTAATTTGAATCAATGTGACCAAATTCCCAGGACAGATCAGTGATATTGCTACATCTCAAATAACGAAATGAGACTCCTGTTTCCAAGATCATGCAGTTGTTCTAGCCTAATCCTCAACACTCCTTTTTAAAAAGTCATTTACAATTATAAGCATAATGAAATACTAAATATAAAGAATATTGAGAATAGAAAGCATATTGAAAAAGAAAAAAGTTACCTGTAATCTCACTAGCATAAATAAATTTCATTCATCTTTTTCCTAAGCTTACTTTTATATAGTTATGACTGAATGCATACATAAATCCATATTCTGCTTTTCCATGTTAAACCACCATAAATATTTTAGTGGCTATATGATATTCCACCTTATGGAAATAGCATTTATTACTTAATCATTGCTCTAGTATTGGACTTTTGTGCTTTGCATTTTTTACAATAAACTACAAAGAATATGAACGTATTTGGCACATATATTTTAGGTATTCATGTTAATTACTTAAAACTTATTCACTGATACAGGATTCTTGGATCAAAGGAGAGGAATAATTTTAAAGCTCTTAACTCATATTGTCAAACTGCTTCCCCAAATAATCATAAAAATTTGTGTTCCCATTTGCAAAATACAAGAGATCCTACTTTAGTGCACATTTGCTAACATTTAGCATTATTATATCTTTAAAATATTGAATAATTTTGTAAATAAATAACCTCGAAGTCTTTTGGTTAAAAACTTCAGTTGGCATTGAGGAAATATCTGTATTTTTAAGATGTCTTACACAAAAAATTTGGTAAACAATTTAGAAAACTTTTAATTATCCAACAAAAAATTTAACATTCTAGGGGCTTCCCTGGTGGCACAGTGGTTGAGGGTCCACCTGCCGATGCAGGGGATGCGGGTTCGTGCCCCGGTCCGGGAAGATCCCACATGCCGCGGAGCCACTGGGCCCGTGAGCCATGGCCGCTGAGCCTGCGCGTCCAGAGCCTGTGCTCCGCAGCGGGAGAGGCCACAGCAGTGAGAGGCCCGCATTCCGCAAAAAAAATAAAAATAAAAAAAAAAAATAAACATTCTAAAAACTATAAAGTCTAAGAAAAAAAAGTATCTAAATTAAAACTATGAGCAAAACCAATCTCTAATATGTGTTACTTAGGCAAAATGGGAATTAAGAATGGCCCAATTAGATAGTCAAAGCCATTAATTGGACATTTTAAAATAAAGATAGAACTACACTGTAAGTTCCATTTCTTAACTTTCAATATTTCTCTATAATTGTGATTTAAGTATGTCTCTCATAAACAATGTAAAACTGGATTTTTCCTGTAATTTTGAATTTCCTTTAACAGGTAAATTTAATTCATTTACATTATTATCCTTGATATATGATAATCCCTAATATATACCATCTTATTTGTTTTTATTTAACTATACTTTTTCTTTCCTTTTTGCCCCTTTTCTGCCCTTAAAAATCTTATTTTGAATTTATATATTCAACCTTTATGTGTGTAGTCAGTCTTAACATTTTAATTGGGACACTTGAATCAGTAAAGCTTAACACAAGTAGTATTACTGTTCTTTTCCTGAACAACACACAAAAATTAGAACATTTTAACTTAGATTACACCTTCCCATATTCTGTGTTAATGCTGTCTATAGTTTAGTTCCATTTTATTTTATTTTTAACTGCCCCTTAACTGGTCCCTCAATTTTTTAAAGAATCGATTTTCATATTTTTAGTAGTTTATTCATTAAGAGTTTGTGAGTAGTAAGCTCTATCTTGATTATCTCAAAAACTTTAAATTTTGCTCTCTTGAATAATAAACGTGGGACTTTTTCATTCTATCTTCCATGTGTTTTAACCTACCTTTTATATAATCACTCATTCTATCTTTCCTCCTTGTATTCTGAAAAGTTTCATGAGATCTACATTCCAGTTTACCAATTTTCTCTTCAGCTTTATCTAAAGCTGTCTCTGATCTGATCTGATGTTTAATTTTCCATTGAGTTCTAACTTTCAATGGATCACATTCCATTTGATTTTTCCCCAAATCTGTCTGTCCTCTTTATAATATTCTTTTCTTTCATTTGTGCTTATATTCCTTTTAAAAATAGTTTGTCTTTTAATTTTTATTTATTTTATAGCCTCACTCAGATTGCTGTAGGAGTCCATGTTATTAAAGTACTAACTCACCTATTTATTATGTTGCCAACTCTCTCTTACAGCAGACTATTCCCTTGGGTGATATAAAACTTTATGTTGTAAATTCATTTTCAGGAGTGGGCTATCTTTATCATAGACCAATGCACTTGGGTTGTGAAAAGAACTCTAGAAAATGCCTTGCTGTTCACTTCCGCTGGTACCCCAGTTTTACTAACTTTATAAACTGCACATACTTTGCTTTTTGTTCCCTGTACTGTATCTTAGACTCCATACCCAGAACTGGGTGTCGGAGTGTGGTTTTATCACAGGTTTAAGTGAAGACTTCATTTTTCTCTTCTCTACCGTGAATTTTCCTGTAGCTTCGCTGGGCTGATGGGTAAAAAATTTCTAGTTATTTTTCATGGTGAGAGCAGCCATTTATGAGACCCAGTTTTATTCAAGTTTCTGGCTTTCAACTCTCAGCCTCAGAACTGAAAGCCTAAAGCCTAATCCCTAGGACTTACATCCATGTCTAATGCTCCTCTTGGTTATTCTGGTGTCCACTCGCAGAGTATACTTCTCTAGATTTGAGTTCCTACTTCATTTCTGCCACTTGAGGATTTCTCTTTCTTTTGAACTTGATATGCCCTCGCCCCCTCTCTCTCTCTCTCTCTCTCTCTTTCTCTCTCTCTCTCTCTCTCACACGCACACACACACACTCCAAATGTGTGTATGTCTTTTAAGTTTAAACATTTTATCCAATATTTCTACATATTTTGAGTCAAAGGTATTTATAATGAGAGAAATGGCTAAGGAAGAAATATGTCTGAATATTATTTTGAACAAATTAGTGAATAAACACTGAAGCAATATTTTCTATATATTTCACATTGTATTGCTCTTAAGTACCAATCTGACTTTTAAAATATACTACACTGTGTTATCTAGGTAACTCTGAATTCTACTGATGTCCATTATGAACTCCAAATTTCTCCTTCCTAGCAGTATATCTACATTTATATCCAAATCATTTGTAGACAATTTTGAGTAGATTCAGAGGTTGTACTGCCTCCCTAGTCCAATGGTAAGTAGGCTAGCTTTACTTTGAGATAAATAGCTCTTTATCAGTATTGCAATATTATCAGTGCATTGAAGACACTAATTTTCCTAAAGTACATAAACATTAAATGATAACTCCTAATTGTCAACTGCAAGTTTCTAGCTCTTTTCTACTCCCATTCTTTTTCTTAATGCAGACCATGTCCCTCTTACAAGCTTGGTACTTACACTATCAGAAAGCCTTTTGTCTTCCAAAATAAGGACCAAGAACATTATCATTTCTTTGCAAAACTTTGTCGGCAATACTATGCCAGAAACACCCAGCTTACTGGTAAACAGAAACTATAGCTTTCACTGTAAAATACTATAATTACTCAGTGCAACAGTATCTGAGGTTTTTATCACTGAGGAAATCAATAATAGCACAGACTAGAGCTCTCCTTTGCACTAGAGTAGATACAGCAGGGCAGATGAAAGAGTTTATTGACCTAGTAGAGACTGTTACTACAGCAAATCAGAATTATGAAAGGAAACAGCTTTTTAACTTATTAATTCAAACACCCAAATGTTCCAGGCTAATAGGAGACTCGATAAATAAACAAATAACACCTCTTGGAGCCTCATTTCCTTTCCTTACTTACACACACACCTCATGCCATCATTATTGGTAAACATCCAATCATTAGAAAAAATTCTATTAATGCTGTAAGAAATCAGCTAGATGCTAAGGGGATGCTATGTCATGAAAGTCTTAACTTGAATATTTCATGCTTGTATTTGACAAATGTCATAATTTATAATGTGTCATTTGTGTAAGGAATAAAAGGCCCAATGTTCCATCTTGCAGCAATGTACTCCTTGTTAAATATGTTGCTTTAGGAATTTTAAAATATGCACAATAGAAACAGTAGGCATTAAATCACCCAAAGTTGAAAAGTATAATATTGAGAAAGGGAGTGAGAGAAACTTCAAATATTGCTACTTTCAATCACATGAATCAATTTGCTCAGCACTACAAGAATACTAAATTATAAAAATGTTAAAAAATAACTTGTGTATGGTATGTTTTCATTTTAATCGTCAACTCAGACTAATACCAAGAGGAACAAACCCTGGATCTCTGGATAAATGGTTAGTAAAAGAGCTGTATTCTTTTCATTCTGTGTTTCTGGTACAAACTCAGATGCACAGCAGTCGTTCCCAAATCACAACCAGAAGCTATGCTTTACACCCAGCTGCAGTCTGTTCTCAAAGAATACCATGTACCGTGGACAGAAAAATAAGAGGCCCGCTGGATTTTTATTCTGTGTCAGCAATGTAATTACCTATTTGTATTTTAAGTAAGGTTCCTTTTTAAAGGTCCCTGTGTGTATAGACTCTGGAAAGTAAACAGAATTTCATAAATGTGCTGAAAATATCTTATTCTTAAATGACAAATACAAATATATTCCACAAGCAATCTGTAATGTGTTATAAGAAATGTCAACATTTGGCTGCCATTAGGTAAGATCCAAAGACAGCACACTGTTTGATCCATTCATCTGTTATAGGTGTGATTTCAGAACAATTCTTAGTACCTTAATTCATGGTCATAAAAGGGATGGTAAATTTTGTACGTCTAAGGGCTCCTCAATAGAGGAGTGAGAGTCTGCAAATATGCAAATCAAACCACCATCTCATTAAGAAAATCTAAGGAAAAAGGCCATGAAAAATGTGGAATATTTAGCTTATAGCACCTATTATATTCTTGAGCCAATCGTCTACACCCATTTTTAAAAATTTATGTTTTATAAACATTAGTCCCTTTAGATAAATGTTATAATTTCTAATACAAACCCAGCATCTTCAAGGTGTTGTGAAGATGTTCACACTAAACACTTGTAAACTGGTAAATCTACTTGCACAAATATTTCCTGTCCTTATACATATATTTTAAATTTCATGGACACTGGTTCAGTAACAGCCATGAATTAGAAATAAATAGCTTACTTTTTGGAAGTCATGTGACTCTATGAGGAGTTTAGGGTGCCCTTTTGTGCACTATAATAAAACTGAGTAGCACTTCCCTGCCCTGAAAAGAATGACAGCCCCTCCATGGAAACAACTAAATCCCTTTTTGCTCATGGAAAAGCAATACTGTGTGTGTCATCTGTTAACTGGATACAGTTATTTTTCATACTGGGTTCTGGGAGATTCATTTTTTTCAATTTTGACAGAGACCCACGATATTGGTATAGTACTGCATTTTTGTTTAAGAAATTTTTATTTTTTGATATTTCCTTTAAAGAAATCCAAATGGTTAAACCCCAGACCTCCCCAGTGTCTGTCGTTTGCTCAAATAGACTTACTCTGCATGCACAGACCATCCGTGCAGTTCTTGGATTGCAGGACGAGGCCGTCACAGTCCTTGCCTCCGTTCTTGGGGGCTGGTGCCGTGCACTCCCTCCTGCGCCAGTGCGTGCACTCGGTCCCACAAGTTGACCACTTGCTCCATGAGGTCCACCTGCCATCCACTGCCACACAAAAACCAGCATCGGGTCAAAGGGAGAAGGAACTTTTTGAGGGCAGAGAGGAGCAGAGCACAAGCAGAAACAACACAACACCAAACACTGAAGAAAATGCCCCCCACCCCACCCCGAGGAACACTGCATTCATTTTAACTGCTGAAGTAGTGCATGCTCTACATACATTGTGTGGGCTCTTCGAACTTCCCTTACAAGGTGTGTGACTATTTCTTCACTGACCAAGCAAATGGAAGCTTAATGGGACACACAGAAACCAAAGCTGTCACCAGGAGCTGCATAAAAGTAAATCCTGGTGGTTTTTCTATTAAAGGGGAAATGTCTGGATTTTGGATTGAAAATTAGGGAACCTCTTTTTGGATCCAAGATTCCTTCCTGCATAATGTAATGTGGGTAGTGCAAGTAAACCTCTGTGGGGTTCAGGAGAAGAGGCTGGTAGAGTGTGGAAGAAATCCATCCATCCATCCATCCATCCATGTACCTGCACCCCTCATCTACATCCTATACATTCTTTTTATTTTTTCATCCATGCTGCTTGATTCTAACATCTTCTGCAATGACTTCTTGAAAAGTCTATATTATTTTCCATTTATTATTTGATTTCATTCCATTATTTGATGATATATGTTGCTATTTTTATTTTAAAAATAATATTTAAGCACATTCCTTAATGTGAATTAATTCACATTCCTGAATTCCTGTGATTCAGTCATTTAGAATAGATTCACTTTCTTCTTAATTTTTGTGCTTGACTTGTTAGTAAACTTCAGTGATAAAGAGCTAAGAGATCTCTATTTTAAAAACACACAACTTAAATACTCTAGTACATTCTTTAAAGGTTCTTACATAAATAAGAGGAAAATACTAAAATAAGAGTTAAATTTTTAAAAATTTCCCTGAAATACATAAATAATCATCTAGGATTCAATGTAAGACAATCGCAAACATCATTTATTGAACATGCAATGTACATGTGTTATACCTACATATTGACAGAAATTAGATCAATTTTAATAATCTACATAGTTTGGGAAATCTGTGTGATTTCATATTCAAATTATTGTGTAACTATATGTATTATGCATAATATGTATAGAGATATAAATATGCCCACATGAAAAAATGATGAAAGTATTAATATTTCAATTGTACAGTTAGCTATATAAGCAACTCCCAGCTATCTGAAGAAAAGACATTTGCTTTGACCTAGACCATCCCAAAGTACGCACACACACATTTCTATTTCAACTAAATGCTCAGTGCATTTCTAACTGTGGGAGTCAGTATGCAGACAAAACATAGGAGCGTACAAGAGAAAATACTGAAATTCTTAGCCTAGCTAAGTGTCAAAGTTTGTTCCATAAATAAAGGCTCTCAAAGGGTTCAGTGTGGGATACTGTTTTGATATTCGGAAATGAAAACAGGAATATAAAATTTATATTACCGTTTTCTCTCCAGTTCACTTCTCCAACCCACCTCTGAGAAAATTCTACTAAAAGGATGAACCTGACATAAGTTAGGCACTATAAAGGGAAGTAAGTAGTCTTTGTATCTAAATAATGAAAGTGACAATATAATAGCTACCCCAATGGGATACAATAAATTTATGGGTTATTTCAAAATAATTTTAGCTTAATTTTTTAATATATTTTATAATTGGACATTTTAGTGGGTTTTGGTTTTGGCAAATATTAACTTCAATTTACCAAAGGATAAGAGCTTGGGACAACATGAGATAGCACAGAAAGATGTTCAGAGGCAAAGGGATGCAATCTTGCTATAGGTACCATTGCAAATAACTCAAAAATAGGTGACCAACATGTACAGATAATAGATGACTGCACTGTGTTTTCAAAATCCATTAGCTCATGTGTCAGAAAGCTTAGACTTCCTTTTAATTCATTTCAGATGTTTTATTTGCCTTTGCCCAGAAACTGACACCAAATATCAAGTACTTCACCTAAAACATTTTCTAAATTTCAGTTCCAATTAATTTCCACGGCTTTCTGGAGATCAAGGTTGTTATCTTAAATGTGTGGCTTTCAATGCTGCTCAAATGCCTTGAATTACAGATCCTGCAATCTTGGTTCCAACAGTTTTGTTGAGTAATAGAGAGGGATTATGTTTCTGTGTGTTTAATCTCTTGTTTTACACTATTTTGTATGTTAGGGTAATAAAGTTAAGTACTCTTTTGGGGGAAAAGACCTGAGGTCCCAGCAATGTAAGCACTGAATGGGATGATGGATTTAAATAATGTTTACCACACACTCCTGTGAAGAATAAAGCTTTGTGGGACTTCCCTGGTGGCGCAGTGGTTAAGAATCCGCCTGCCAGGGCAGGGGACACAGGTTCGAGCCCTGGTCCAGGAAGATCCCACATGCTGCGGAGCAACTAAGCCCGTGCACCACAACTACTGAGCCTGGGCTCTAGAGCCCATGAGCCACAACTACTGAGCCCGTGTGCTGCAACTACTGAAGCCCGCATGCCTAGAGCCTGTGCTCTGCAACAAGAGAAGCCACCGCAATGAGAAGCCTGAGCACCGCAAGGAAGAGTAGCCCCCGCTCCCTGCAACTAGAAAAAGCTTGTGAGCAGCAACGAAGACCCAACACAGCCAAAAAAAAAAAAAAAAAAAGACTAAAGATTTGTATATATACCCTAAAACTCATTTCTAGAATGGGAGGAGACATGTGGAAGGAGAGCGCTGCGTTGCTTACCTGGGCATAACGTGGTGCAGGCTATTTTCTGCACACTCTGCCCTTCACAGAAGGCACCACCATTGAGTGGGGCTGGGTTGGTGCAGGTCCTTGTGCGCTTCTGATACCCTCGTCCACAGCGGCTATTACACACAGACCACTCTGTCCAGGTAGACCAGCCACCGTTTACTGGAAAGAGATAAAAAATAAAATGTGAACTAAACATATGTGCGTACACACAAACCACACACAACACATAAAAGTTGTATCCCAAGTGACCATAAAAAAATCGAAAACTTCAAAGCTATAAGAGACCCTGGATATCATTTCACACGTATACACAATGGAATATTACTCAGGCATAAAAAGAAATGAAATTGAGTTATTTGTAGTGAGGTGGATGGACCTAGAGTCTGTCATACAGAGTGAAGTAAGTCAGAAAGAGAAAAACAAGTACCGTATGCCAACACACATATATGGAATCTAAAAAAAAAAAAAGGTTCTGAAGAACCTAGGGGCAGGACAGGAATAAAGACGCAGACATAGAGAATGGACTTGAGGATATGGGGAGGGGGAAGGGTACGCTGGGACGAAGTAAGAGAGTGGCATGGACATATATACACTACCAAATGTAAAATAGATAGCTAGTGGGAAGCAGCCACATAGGACAGGGAGATCAGCTCGGTGCTTTGTGACCACCTAGAGGGATGGGATAGGGAGGGTGGGAGGGAGACGCAAGACGGAGGAGATATGGGGATATATGTATATGTATAGCTGATTCATTTTGTTACACAGCAGAAACTAACACACCATTGTAAAGCAATTATATTCCAATAAAGGTGTTAATAAAATAAAATAAAATTGCATTGCAGAGCTGAAGAATCTAAGCACAGAGACAAATAAAATGAATTATCAACATCTATTTACCTATTCAGAAAATAGGACTGTGTTCTCCTTTCCTTAGCCAGTGTTGTTTTAAAAAACATCCTCTTACCTAGTAAAGCTCCAAAAATTACTTTTGGCAACTTATCTCAAATAATATATGTTTACATCCTTATACCAAGGCTGTGAGTGACTATGAAGCATGGGAACTGATAAAATCATTTAGCCTTTTCTTAATAACAGATGACTGATTATTTTTCTTTAGCATATGTAAACTTTATAACCTTTTAAGGACTTTTAGTTTCATTAATAAGTGAATCTAGTTTTTAAAGAAGTCTTGATAGCTGGATTTTTAACTAATTGAGTATCTATTTGGATGAATTAGCGATTAGTTGATGTAACTGAAATGGACACCTATTTTGTGTACAAAGGGTATTTACGGTGTTTGGTGGAGCTGTCAGTATAGGTGCGATGATAAAACCTACTCCCTGGGACTTCCCTGTTGGTGCAGTGGTTAAGAATCCACCTGCCAATGCAGGGGACATGGGTTCAAGCCCTGGTCCAGGAAGATCCCACATGCTGCGGAGCAACTAAGCCCGTGTGCCGCAACTACTGAGCCTGCCTCTGGAGTCCACGAGCCACAACTACTGAAGCTTGCGTGCCTAGGGCCGGTGCTCTGCAACAAGAGAAGCCACAGCAATGAGAAGCCCGTGCACCACAATGAAGAGTAGCCTGTGCACTGCAATGAAGAGTAGCCCCTGCTCACCACAGCTAGAGGAAGCCCATGCACAGCAACGAAGACCCAACACAGCCAATAAATAAAGAAATATATTTTTTAAAAAAAAACCTACTCCCTAACACTATGTTCACTACCTCTGTAGATCTTGCTCTAGAAAATACTCTGACATACTTTTGTATATCAATATATGAGTCTGTGAAATCATTTTAATTAAGCAATTTCTAACAAAAATTATTTGCTGGTGGTTAAAACATGGCACAACTAGTATATGTATCTGCTTCCTGATGGTAAAGAAGAGTGTTACTCAGATAACACAAACCTTACATGTGAACATCATATACCCATCATCTTCTCTAGAAACTTATGCAATAGACAATAATCATGAATGTGTTATACATACAGACATAGACTATTTTTCACTGGAGAGTTATTTTTTATATAAACTGAAATCAATTGTGATGTTCAATAATAGGAACATGGTAAACACGTATGTTCGTGAGATTGACTCCTAGGCAGCTATTGAAAATGACTCAGTATACATGCACCCTATGTTCATAGCAGCACTATTCACAATAGCCAAGACACGTAAACAACCTAAATGTCAATCGACAGGTGAATGGATAAAGAAGATGTACAGGGACTTCCCTGGTTGTCCAGTGGTAAAGAATCCTCCTTCCAATGCAGGGGACGTGGGTTCGATCCCTCATGGCGGAACTAAGACCTCACACGCTGCGGGACAGATAAGCCTGTGTGCTACAACTACTGAGCTTGTGCACCTCAATGAGAGAGCCCGCGTGCTGCAAACCACAGAGCGCACATGCTCTGGAGCCCGTACACAACTAGAGAGAGAAAAACCCACATGCTACAACTAGAGAGAAGCCTGCGCGTTGCAACAAAAGATCTCGCATGCCTCAAAAAAGATCCCGTATGCCGCAGCTAAGACCCGATGCAGCCAGAAAATAAATAAATAAAGGGGAAAAAAGGGCTAGCCATCACAGTCTTATTTAAAAAAAAGATGTGGTACATATACACCATGGAATACTACTTAGCCATAAAAAGGACAAAATAATGCCATGTGCAGCAACATGGATGTACCTAGAGATTATCATACTAAGTGAAGTGAGTCAGAAAGAGAAAGATAAGTACAATATTACTTACAGGTGGAACCTAAAATATGACACAAATGAACCCATCTATGAAACAGAAACAGAATAAGGGATATAGAGAAGAGACTTACGGTTGTCAAGGGGGAGGGGGGTGGGGGAAGGAGGGATTGGGAGTTTGGGATTAGCAGATGCAAACTATTATATAGAGAATGGATAAAAACAAGGTCCTACTGTATAGCACAGGGAACTATATTCAATATCCTGTGATAAACTGTAACGGAAAAGAATGTGTGTGTGTGTATATATATATATATATGTATGTATGTATAACTGAGTCACTTTGCTGTACAGCAGTAATTAACACAACAATGTAATTTAATTATACTTCAATTAAAAAATAAATTTAAAAAAATGATGCTGTAGAAGTCTATTTAATAATACATGGATATTGCAACATTATGCTTTAAGTAAAAAAATATATTTAGAATCCTTATTTTAAAATCCTATTTATGCTAAGAAAATTCCAGTAGTATACATATCAATCTTTTTTAAAGCTACCTCTGGATGACAAAATGACAGGATTATAGGTATTTTTTTCTTTGAACGTTTTTCTGTGTTTCCCAAATTTTCTATAATGTATATTTGCAATCTAAAAATGATGCTAACAAAATTAAATATATACAACAGACTCTAAAATGAAATACTGGTTACATATATATGTTTTTCTGTGGACTATTAGTGAGTCCAACCTATGAGCCTTGGACAACTTATTTTACGAGGCCATGAAAAGGACAAGCTGATGTTTGACAGGTAGAGTTGCATTTAGCATTCCAAAAAGCAATTTAATCCACTTAACTTCACAAAACTCCAAATGTCATGGAATTGTCAGTATAAATTGCTTACCAACACACTGGCAAGCCAATATCATAAACTTTTAGAGAAAAGACAGGTCTTGAAGATCCTAGGCTTATTCCCTCATTTTACAGAGAAGGAGATACAGGCTCCGAGCATTCTGTTTAAGTGACCAACTGAAGGTCAGTTGGTGATAGAACTAGGCCTAGAACATAAGACTCCTGACCCCTAGTCCCATGCTGTTTTCTAAACTCAAAATGCTTTAGTTGCTTGTGTTTGATTCTTCCTAAAGACAATGTTCAGCTTGTGCTTATGGATCCTGAAAGCATGCCACACATAGGAAAAGAGATCTGCATGTATATTAAACATCTATGTAACACATCTATTTAGAGTCTGCCTTCATTAGTTATTTATGACTGATACAAGCTGTGATGTGCCCCACTTCTCTTTTCCATTTCCAATGCTGTTAATTAAGTCGGTCAGAGAGTTTAGAAAAAGACAAAGTGGGAAACGTTTCATTGTGACTTAAGGAAATTTAACTTCAGAGTATTCAGAGGATTTTAAAAAAATATTATGCATCTGTCCTGTAATGAAAATGACAGTTTTAAAGCATCTCTACATTCAGCCTTTCGAACACATCACAGTGGTTTCTGTTCTCCTAACACCCTATAGTGTGAGGACACATCCAGCCAAATGGCACTACTTGCAGTAAGCAAGGGCCGTGAGCCACATACGCGTGGCTGTCCTTCCTTCGTAGTCATTTAGACAAATCTCCTGGAGGGTCATTTAACACTGAAGCGCCATGAAGAGCTTCCTTACATTCTAAGTGGTAGCCATGTCATTCCGGAGGTGGCAGAACCTCAAAATATTTCTCAGGGTCATTCAGTTTCCTCTGAGACAATAACTCATCAAGAATATGAAGACCTACTATGTATCTAACACTGTGAGAAATACATAAATTTACAGGGCTGTTCTCTTAGTCTACCAAGGAGCTTAAAAGCTTAGCTGGGGAGATGGAACTACTAGTGAAATGATGAGAAAACCACTGAGTGCCAAAGCAGACAGGCAGATAAAAGCATCACGTGCTACAGCGAAACTGGGGGCAGAATCGTTTAGTACTTCTGGAGAAATGATAGGCTTAGAGATGACACGGATTAGAAAGGGCCTGAGAGTGGAAGAGAAGCTTTCTGAAGAAGTCATCATGTTGAAACTTGCTACAGGGTTAGGATTAGGGCTGCTTGGCAATGGCAGCCCTTGTCTTCACTCTGGATGCCCCTGGTGGAGTGTAAAGCAAGTTCTAGGGAGTTAAAGTTGCTCTGATGTGTTCGGAGAGCATGTCAGCTCCAGTTTACCTGAGGTTTTGCAATCACACTCCTGAGGCCCACAGAAAGAGCAGCAGACTGCCTGAAGCATCTTCATCTTGGAATTCCCTCTAGATCTCTGTAGTCCAGGCTATGGAGAGCGGGAGGGCCTAGGGAAGCAGGGAACCGTCCTGGTACTTAGGTAGATTTCCTTCATTTTTCTATAAACTGACTGAGAAAGGACTAGGGATTTCTAAGTCTAGTTTTTCTATGAGTATCAGGAAGGCTGTTAAACCTCAACGTCCACATGAGAAGCTGGAAGAGAGCCGCCATGGGGATTGAAAAGGGGCCTCTTCACCTGGTATTTTAAGATTAAAATGAGAAACTGCAGTTTGACCTCAACTAGGTTGAGACCCCAAAAGCTCACTCACCATAGACTATGACAGTTGCGGTCGTGCTTTTCCTCTTGGCGACAATGTTTTTGGCAACACAAGTATAGTTTGCAGTATCCGAGAGGCGGGCCTGCTTGATGATGAGGTTGTGATCAATAGTAATATAAAAATTCCGATCTTCAACAGGATCAATGATATCTTCATTTTTCAACCATTCCACCTAAAGATGCACGAGAGAAACAGATAAATTCCCAGTATGGATCCCTTGATGGCTGTCTATCCTGACTTTTGTTTTGCAGTGTGGATAACATTGTTCCACGCCACGGACTTCTGCAAAGTGGAGAAAGTAACTTTCTGAGGTCACATTAAGTATCACTCACCTGCCAAACATGCTGATTCTGTCTGTACTACATTATTCTCAAATGTCAATGACCCGACTGGGAAATACAGTGTTCAAATTGTTTTCACTTTGCCCTCCAGGCAGGAATTGGGGATGTGCATTGCCAAGTTCAGAACCCAATCAAAAATAATAGGCTAAGCATTTCAAACTGAACTCAAACCTTTTGCTATTTGATTTGTTTACTCTTGGCAACTTACCTGCTGCTTTTCAGCAGAGAATATAAGGACTATTAAAAAAGCTCAAAAGGCATCTTAGACATCGTGTAGCTCTAATAAAACATTTGGATGATTTATGTGTAACATATGGATTAAATTCCCCTAAAAGTGCACTTACTTTAAAATATAGCAAACACATATTTAGAGATGTATCTAAGCCAAAATCTTGGGAGGAAAAAAAAAAAGGTTTTCTACTAACTCTCAATATAATCCAAATAGCATATAAGTCATAGTCAAATTTCTCTTTTTGTCTATCTCTAGCATCAAATCTTTGGCTTACGGTTTGCTTCCGGAGAACCTGACCTAAGACATAACTGTTCAAAACTACTGAACCATTTTTCCTGTGCAAATATCAGTTTAGCAACAGCAATGTTAGCCTTACAGAATGAAAGGAGGGAAATATATCTGTATAAGATGTCCTTATGAAGGATAAACTATTTCTTGTTCCATAAATTGCCTTTTTCCCCTATGCACAGGTTTTTCCATAAAGCAAAACAACATTGATATTTACCACACTTAAACTTTCCTTTTACATTAGTGTGGATACCCATACAAGTAACCTTTAGTGGTAGGGAGTCAATAGTATTGCCATTTTCAAAATCTTAAGGAGCTTCCCTTGCACCACAAGAGGTCTGGAAATTAATCTCTAAATCTGTCAGTGGGCTGGATGTTACACAGATCTAAATTACATCTAACACAGGGACTCTAAAACAATGATTCCCTAATCCTTAAAAGAGAGGACAAAATTTAAAGGGAAAAACAAAATACAATCATCTTAAAATAAACGTATGAGGATGTAGACAAGAGTGACTATTTGTAAAGACGTAAATTTTGAAATAGCTAAACGGTGTTGACATTTACACTAATGGAAGTGAGAAACTGTGAAATCCATCTAAAATAGTGGAGTTTTAAAACATGCATTTTGTTTTCAATAAAGACAGCACATTCGGTCCTGTGCTTGGATATATTTGATGAGAGATGCACACTCACTTGACCTGGATTTTCTCAAACTTCGGCCCTGCATGTGCGGTAATATGATCTTGCTACAAGTGCAAGAGGAAAGGGAACAAGATTCAGACTATTAGAAAACTGCTTGATGATAATTGAAAGCTGACGTTAATATCTTCTGAAGCTAATCTTTACACAGATTATCTTTGCCGTTTGAAAGAAAGCTTTCCACTTACAGAAGGTCCTGTGGCTCCCCTGATTTGTTCTTAGATCCCATGTGGGGGGTGGGTGGGGGGGCACACGCGTGGGCATGCGCAATTTTCTTTCAAGGACCCATACCTTCTACTTTGCTTTGAAGGATGGCCCTCAGGCTCCTAGATGTTTTGCTTCGAAGTACCTAGGGGTTCACAGCTCCCCCCACCACCACTTTCTCCTTTGCTGTGACCTCACAGGTATGGAAACAAGCCCTGTGTCCAATCAGGTTGGAACCTGAATTGTTACTCTCCAGAGCTGCCTCCTTGAGACATCTTCTAAAAGTATACTTTCTGGGCTCCTTCTTTTCTCTCCTGCTTGCTCCACCCACTTACAGGACTCTCCTGGGAGCACTTCTATAACAAACCATTTGCATTCAAACCTCTGCCTCGTGGTTTACTTCTGGAGAGCCTGATCTAAGTCAGGACTGTTCGAAACTATGGTTTCTTCTATGTACATAATAGTTAACAACAGTAATGCTATACTGATTGTAAATGACACAAAGAGATCCCAAGGGATACTGCAAACCACCTGTTTATTTGAAAAGTTTATTATGTGGAAGAAAAAAGGATTCTGCACTGCTGGCAAAACATTTAAAAAGACTTGTGTGATTACTGGGTATATATGATCTCTTTCTCATACGTGACTGTTATTTTCCTCAGGTGTCTCTCATCAACATCGGAGCAGTGATTATGACCTGAGATATGAGGACCCCTAGAAATGCTGAGGCAGTAACCCTGAACCCTGTGAGGGACGTGGCCCTCCTCCCCTAATTCTGGCTTTCACCCAGGGAAACTCTGCTTCGATTTATTCTCTACACTGGGCTTGCCTGTATGTCTTTGTTTGAAGAAACAATGACATCTACAGAGAGAAAAGAGCTGTAGGAATGAAGAAAGGACCCAAGGACTTGGGCTTTTAGCAAGATGACCCCCTCCCAGTTCCCTATGCCCCAGAACTCCCAGTCTTGTCACCAAGTCCTGTTTTGAGACCTGGAGGAGCTCAGGAGGAGCTCAGGTCTGGACCACAGGTCATCACTCACCTCCTGCACTAGAATCACCACCTTGCTCAGCACATCTCCATCACCCACCCTCCAAAACTTTTGAAACCCTTCCTCACTACCTTGGAACACGGCACCAATATCTTCCAAAATTTCAACCTCTGTTCAGATTGTTTTCTTCACTTTTCTCTAACTAAATCCTAGCTCTTTCATGATGCTGCTGTTTCTTCTAGAGTCCTCTCAAGTGGGGATGTCTGATTTCCCACACCCAACGTACCACGAGGACTGGGGATTGTGTCCTCCTTGATCCACATTGTCTGCTCTACCTTCGCATCCTTGCAGTGAAACGTGGCTGTGCAAAGCCATGTTGCATGGTGTAATCTTACGTTCATGATGACAGAACTCAAGTGGGCCCTAAATTCTGCCAAAAGATGGTACGGTATTTCCAACGTCTATAAACTGTCCCACACTCCTAGACAGCTATTTCACACCTTCTCCTCTCTGCTTAAACACTACCTCCCCTGCTATCCTCGCTTTCGGCCAATGACCAAGGTTTCCATGTCACGGAGAAAACTGACAATCACCAGACATCTCCCAAAGCTCCCACTACCCACCTACCACCACTGTTCTGCACCCTCCCTCCTGTTACTAGGGCAGCTCTCTGCTCCTATGTGTCACCTCTCACTTGTAGTCTGCATTCCAATCCTGTTCTCTTATTCAAGGGCAAGCCCCAGGAATTCTCCTCTCTTACATCATGAATTTCCCACTACACAGAATCATTTCCACCAGCATACAGACACGTGGTTACTTTACACAACTTAAAAGAAAATCCCTCCCCACTCATTTCTGCCTTTAGTCACCCCCACGTTCCTTTGCTCACCTTAAAAGACACCTTGGAATACTTGTTTGTACATTCTCTCCAGTTCCTGTCCTCTTCATCTCTGCTGAATCCACTCTAATTCACACTGACCTCCAATGTTAGAACTGCTCTCTTTCCAAGGTACCAGTTACTTTGACTTTGTTAGATGGACTGGTGAGGTTTTAGTACTTGACTTAACTTTTGACCCCATCGGTTTCTCCCTCCTCCTTGCCCGCTTTCTCCAGACGGGGCACTTTCTTAGTTTTTGTCCCATCTCCTCCCATTCCCCCACAGCTTCCTTGGGTTTAGGTCTGTTCTTCCTGGGTAGCTCTGTCCTTGGACCTCTTCTTTTTTCTATTTCCCATCCATATTCACTTTCTTGGTGAGCTCATCCAGTCTCATGCGGATGACTCCTAAATTTATCTCCAGTCTAGACCCCGTCCTTGAACTTCAGACTCATTAATCCAACTGCCTTCTTGCAACTCCACTGGGTTGTCTGATAACGATCCCCCGAACTGCCCTCCAAAGCTGTTCCTCCCACCACCTTACCCGTCTCAGTTAAGGCCAACTCCATCCTTCTAGTAACTTAGACAGAAACCTCAGGCTTGGCCTTGACTACTCTCTCCCTCTCCCCTTTGCTGATTTGATGTCAGAGCAGCACATCAGAATCTAACCACTTCTCGTCCCCTCAGCACCACTCCCTTCCCCGAGCAGATCACCATCATTTCTCTCCTGGATTACTGCAACAACTTTCTGTCTATATCTTTACTTTTCCCCTTGGTCCTAACATCTGTTCTCAACACAGTAGAGTGATCCTTAAACCCTAAGTCAGATCATGCTATACCTCATCTCCAACCCTCCAGTGGCCCCCTATGTTGCTCAGTGTCAACCCCAAAATCCTTACAAGGACCCACAAGGTCCTGCATCACCAGGAACCCTGACCTCTCTGAGATCACCTAGTTTACTCTCGCCCTTTCTCTCATCTTTTTAGATGCTGACTCCTTTGCTGGTTCTTACACACATCACGGGTGCTCTTGCCTTGGGGATGTTGAGTCTGCTGGTGCACCTGCCTGGAATAATCTTTCCCCCAATAAGTCTGCTCTCTTCTCTCCTTCAGGTCTTTACTCAGATGTCACCTTCTCAGTGAGTCACTTCCTAATCAACCTTTAAAACTGCAACATCTCCCTCTGAGTATGCTTGCAATCCCTCACTCTCTTTTATTTTCTTCATCTCATATAGTCTGTATGTTACTTGTTAGTTGTCTCCTCTACCAGAATGTAAGCTCCACGGATTTGGGTCTATTTTTTGATCACTGTTATAGTCCCGTGGCCTGAAATTGGCAGATAGTAGGTGCTTAATTAGTATTTGCTAAATGTAAGGACAAAACAACACATGTAGTAGGGTCAAGTCTGTTATACGTATTTTTAGATCTCCATAAAGTTGGTGCTTTAACTGTCAAATTTAATAATGAATATATATGGTGAGAGCAATTTTAAACATCCCTTCTAGCTAAGTCCTGCTGGAGATTAAGAACACAAGTCTCCACTGCCTAAGGTCAAATCCTACAGAGCTGGCCTGGCCTCCAAGCGGACTCATTGGAGAAATCATGACATAGAAGAGGGCCTGTGGAATGATGCTAGGGGACCTCCAGTGTTTCACTGCCATTTATAAGTATGAGTCTGAAGTGTCCAGTGGCCAACATGTTTTAACTAAGGATTCTTTGAAAACGGAACTCTCTCTAGCCCACATTATACCTGTATGTCTGCTTCAGAATTTTAAGGTGTTTGAGTAATTATTGCGGAATTTCATCTAGTAAGCACAGAATCTAGGTGATCACAGTAAACCTGAGACTGTAACACAGCTTCCCAAGAACTTTCAATTTCAATAAACAAAGATGCACCTTGTTATTTCAATTCCATTCCGCAAACACTGAGTACGTACTATGTACTATGCATAGTACTATGTACTATGTGTCAAGTGTTGCGGGATAAAGGGAAAAATCAGATAAGTGCTTCGCTTATGCTTATGTAGCATTCGCTACGTAAGAAGACAAACCTATAAACTAGTAATTACAATGTGACAGAGAAACAACAGACATGTGCAAGGATGGAAGCATATCGGGGTTCAAATTATGTGAGGAGAGGACATTTGAACCAGTTTCTCAGGGATGGAGTTAAGCTTGTTGGGAAGGCAAAGGAAAGCGTGGGATGAAGGATGAAGAGGATGTTTCAGGAAGAGGAAGCAGCAGGTGCTTCACACAGGCTTGAGTGCTGCACAGCCAGGGCAAGCTGAACAAGGATGGAGAAGCTGCTTTCAGGAAATCACTGGGGGACTCCCATGCTGTGATCCACTGAGGGGTTTAAAGAGAAGAGGCATTACGATGCTTTGCTTTAAGAATGACTATTTTAGGGGGCAGTATGGATTACTAGGGAGGCACAGTGGAAGCTGGAAAGCAGTTAAAAAGGCTACTGTCGTAGTCCTGGTGAAAGACCATGAAGACTGAATTAAGGAAGGACCAAGGGGACTGGGGAGAAAAGAATGGATACAGAAAGTAATTTGAAGGGGCAAGGGATATCGCAGAAGAGTTGCCTGTATGTGGAAAGGAGGGTGCAAGACAAAACCATCTCGTTTCTGGCTTGGGGACCTGTGTGTAGATCAGGGATAAAGGAGGCAGACAAGATTTAAGGGCTGAAAGGATAATGATGAGTTGATTTGGCTGATCTTACAAGGAATCCAGATAGTACAGCATGATTCTCTACAATAGCTAAATTGCTCAAAATACTCCAGTTATTTCCATGAAAAGGGGATTTTTTTCCTCTAAAGTTCTGAAATACAAAAATAACAATAAAACCTTTATTACTTCTGCTTCTCTTAGATCACAGCACTAAGAACAGAACACAGATATTGATTAAAAGGATAAAACAACATTTATTCCCATTTTGGTTAATTAAAAACTCAGGAGAGGATGTATGGGAGGGAAAACAGTGTGTGAGAATAATTCTGTTTATCGTGTAAAGGGCTGTCTGAATCAGCAGGATATATCAATATAAAAGGCTTACAGATATATTCTTTTATTAAAAATATATATCCTTTTCATGCAGTATCTCCAGCACTCAACACCATCAAATAAAGTGACACTCTTCCACTTGAAGTAATTTCACAGTGAGTCTCCTTACGTAAACTGTATGTAAAATCCCAAGAAACAATACAGTATCTTTTGTAGTGCTAGAAATTAACTGTATTGAGTATTTAAGTATTTAATTACACTTTTGCAATGCTACTTATTTGTAAGCTAATCTTGGTTAATCAGGAGTCAGTACTCGGGTCTGGCCTCTGAATTCTGTTCGTATTTTCTTCATTTCAGTGCTTCTTGTTGACTTCACCCTGAGACTTGGCTTCTTCTCACCCCTCCCATTTAGCAAACCATTTGATTTATACAAGGGAGAAGTCTTTCGGAGTTAGAAGTTATTTTTAGCTATGTATATATAAAACATTCAAAAAGAGAGAAAAATAGGTTGAAGTTCAGAAAACAATAAGAGGCTTCGCCCATAAACCATAACTTGTCAGGGTTGCAGTGAGGCAAAGCCCTGCTTCTGTCCTTGTGGCTCAGTAACTGCAGTCTTTTCAATAATTTGGAGCATATTTGAAGTAATTTACTCAAGTGTTTATGAAGACATAGGATTGTGTTAACAGGTAATAAGAATGATTATGAGGAAATGTTAGGATATCCTGTGTGCATATTTGGTTGCTGTTTGGTACTGATTATCCCATTGTGTGCCACTGAGAATCTTACTGTAAGAAGCAGTTCCTCCTGTACCCGAGGAGAGCGCTGCTCTCAGGCCAGACTGCCTGGGCTCAAAACCCATTTCTGTGCCTCTCTTGGGAAAATTTCTTTTCTTCTATGTGCCCCAGAGTCCTCATTTATAACATGAGGAAATTATAAAATTGATTCCATAAGGTTTCTGAGGATTAAATGAGTTAATACACAAATTACTTAGTGATCGGCATATAGTCAATATTCTTAAATTATTATTAGTATTACATTAAGAATATTCTAAAGGAGCTGGGACAAAATCCAAACAACTCTACAAAAAAACAGAGAAGTGGCATTCATCTAAAAACAAAAGTGAAAGGAGAGATCAAAATGGTGGAGTAGGGGGTTTCCCTGGTGGCGCAGTGGTTGCGGGTCCGCCTGCCGATGCAGGGGACACGGGTTCGTGCCCCGGTCCGGGAAGATCCCACATGCCGCGGAGCGGCTGGGCCCGTGAGCCATGGCCGCTGAGCCTGCGCGTCCGGAGCCTGTGCTCTGCAACGGGAGAGGCCACAGCAGTGAGAGGCCCGCGTACCGCAAAAAAAAAAAAAAAAAATGGTGGAGTAGGAGGATGTGGCGTTCACCTCCCCCCATGAACACATCAAAAACATATCTACATGTGGAGCAATTCTCACTGAAAACAAACTGGAGACTGGCAGAAAGACTCTTGTACCGCCAAGGCTATAAGAAAGATCCTCACAGAATCGAGTAAGAAGGGAAGAGACGCACGATCGGGTCAGGACCTGTGCCCCTGGAAGGGGACATAGAGAAAAATGGAGATTACAAGGAGAAAGATCTGCCCTAGGGAGTGGGCAGTTCAAGCCACATATTGGGTGCCCCAGCCCTAGGGTCCAACAGTGGGAAGACAAGTCCCCTTAGCTGGTTTGAAAACAAGTGGGACAAACAGGAGGGCTGTAAGGAACCTAAACTCTGCTTGTGAAGACTGTGCAGATGCTTCCTTACTCCCAGAAACAAGGCAGAAGAAGCGGGTTGAAACTTCCGGGGCCTCGGCCAGTGTTCCATGACTGCCCCAGCACATGCCGGAGCCTGAGCCAAGCACCTGCTCTGGACCCTCCTGCTCCACAGCACAGCTCCACGCTAGGAGGAGTGCCGCAGTGGCCAAGGGGAGTGCACAGCTGTGAAAGACAGAGCGGACTGGGACCCAGAACGCATCCAAATGGGGCGAGGGCAGCCATTGCCGGTGCTTGCAGAGGCAGCGCATGGGGAGTGGTCCTGGACCCTGCATGGGGCTGGAGCCACCACAGCCTGTGCTCCAACCACACCAAGTACCCACTTCTCTTGCTCCAGCACTGCTCCCCTATGGGGTGAGGGTGCAGGTGCTGGGAGGGGAGAGAGCAGACACTTAGAGGAAATGGAACCAGCTGAGAACTGACCCTCAAGGTTTCTGCTCCAGCAAATTGGGGCCTGCCTCTGCCCCTAATAGGGTGGTGTTGGCCACTGAGCAGAGGAGAAACCCCAGCTCACACTTGGCTCTGGCTCTAGCACCTCCATCTCAGCTCCACCTCCTACAAAGGTGAAAGCTGCCATACCCTCAGGGGAGATGTGAGTCATAATCATGTCAGATTCAGCTCTTCCACCAAAGCCACTGGGCACACACATATTGTATAGGGATGTTCCCATACAAGAACACTACTTCAAAACCAGAATAGGTAATTGTTTCACCTAATACCATAGAGACAGAGAAAGTTAAGCAAAATGAGAAGACAGAAATTTGTTTCAAATGAAAGAATAAGAGAAAAACCCTGGAAAAGCAAGCAATGAAACAAATAAATAATTTATCAGATAAAGAGTTCAAAGACTGGTAATGAGAATGCTAACTGAATTAGGGAAAATAACAGATGAACACAATGAGAATTTTAACAAAGAACTAGAAAATAAAAAAGAACCAGTCAGAACGTAAGAATACAATAACTGAAATGAAAAACACACTACAAGGAATTAACAGCAGACTAAGTGATACATAAGAATGCATAAGTGATCCAGAAGATAGAATGGAAATCACCCAATCAGAACAGAAAAAAAATTTTTTAATGAAAGTAATTTAACAGACCTTTGAGACAATAAGTGTACCAATACGAGAATTATAGGGGGCCCAGAAGGTGAGGAGAGAGAGAAAAGGACTGAAAATGCATTTGAGGAAATTATTGCTGAACACTTCCTGAACCTGAAGAAGGAAACAGATATTCAGATACAGACAAACCCAAACAGACCCACACCAAGACATGTCATAATTAAAACGGCAAGAGTTAATTAAAGAGAGTTCGAAAGGCAGCAAGAAAAAAAAAACAAATCATATACAAGGGAACCTCCACAAGGCTATTAGCTGATTTTCCTGCAGAAACATTGAAAGCCAAAAGGGTGTGGCATGATATATTTAAAGCGCTGAAAGAGAAAAACCTCCAACTTAGGATACACTATCCAACAAGATTATAATTCAGAATTGAAGGAGAGGTAAAGAACTTCTCAGAAAGCAAGAACTAAGGAGTTCATCAGTGCTAAATCTACCCTAAAAGAAATGTTAAAGGGTCAGTGAAAAGACTACAACAATTAGTAAGAATCTAAAGGAAAAGAAAAATCCCACGAGTAAAGGCAAATATATAGTAAAGGCTATGGATCAACTACTTAAATAAGCTAGTACGAAGACTAAAAGAAAAAAAAAATTAAATCAAGTATAACTACAACAGACACTGAACAAACATAAAGATGTAAAATATGACATCAAAAACATGACATGTGAGGGAGAGGAATAAAAAAATGTAGATATTTTGGAATGGTTTTGAACTTAAATGACTACTATTTTAAAACAAGTAGATATAGTTATAGGTCAACATATATGGACTGCATGGTTACCACAAATCAAAACCTACAACAAATACACAAGAGCCAGAGAAAGGAACACCAGCATACCTATAAAGAAAATCATCAAACCACAAGAGAAGAAACTAAAAGAGAAGAACAGAGAAGAACTACAAAAACAACCAGAAAAGAAGTAACAAGGGTACAGAGACAAAACAGTGGAGTAGAAGGACGTGAGCTCCCCTCTGCTTACAAAAACACCAAAATTACAACTAACTGCTGAAAAACCATTGACAAAAAAATGCTGGAACCTACCAAAAATGGCACCCTACATCCAAAGACAAAGAAGGAGCCACAAGACAGTAGGAGGGGCACAATTGTGATAAAATCAAATCCGATACCTACTGAGTGGGTGACCAACAAACTGGAAGATAATTATACCACAGAAATTCTCCCACAGGAGTAAAAGTTCTGAGCTCCACATCAGGTTCCCCAGCCTTGGGGTCTAGTAACAGGAAGAGGAGTCCCCAGAGAATCTGGCTTTGAGGTTACCAGGGTTTCATCACAGAAATTCCACAGGACTGGGGGAAACGGAAACTCCACTACTGGAGGCCGCAAATAAGGTCTTGTGTGCACCAGGACTCAGGGTAAAAAGTAGTGACCTCATATGAGACTGGGCCAGACATACCTGCTAGTATTGGAGGGTCTCCTGTGGACATGGGGGGCGACTATGGCTCACTGAAGGGACAAAGACACAGGTAGAAGTAGTTCTGGGATGTACTCATTGGCGTGAGCCCTCCTGGAGGCTGCCATTTTCTTGCCAGGACCTGACCCCACTCAACAGCACGTGGACTCCAGTGCTGGGATGCCTCAGGCCAAATGGCTGAAAGGCTGGGAACACATTCCCACCTATCAGCAGGTGGGCTGCTTAGAGTCTTCCTGAGCACACAGATGTCCCCTAAACACACCCCTCACCCCTCAACATGGCCCAACACACCAGAGGGACAAGACCCAGCTCCACCCACAACTGGGGAGGAAACAGTCCTTCCCACCAGGAAACCTGCACAAGCCTCTTGGACAGCCTTATTCACCAGAGGGCAGACAGAAGAAGCAAGAACAACTACAACCACGCAGCTTGTGGCACGGAAACCACAATCACAGAAAGTTAGACAAAATGAGATAGCAGAGGATTATGTGCCAGATGAAGGAACAAGATAAAACCCCAGAAGAACAACTAAGTGAAGTGGAGATAGGCAATCTACCTGGAAAAGAATTCAGAGTAACAATAGTTAAGGTGATCCAAGATCTCAGAAAAAGAATGGAGACAGAGATCAGGAAGATACAAGAAATGTCTAACAAAGATCTAGAAGAACTAAAGGACCAACATAGATGAACTATACAATAACTGAAATGAAAAATGCACTGGAAGGAATCAACAGCAAAATAACTGAGGAAGGATAAGTGAGCTGGAAGACAGAAGAGTAGAAATCACTGCCACAGAACAGAATAAAGAAAAAAGAATGAAAAGAAATGATGACAATCTAAGAGACCTCTGGGACAAAAATAAATGCACCAACATTCAAATATGGGGGTCCCATAAGGAGAAGAGAGGGAGAAAGGACCTAAGAAAATATTTGAAGAGATAATAACCTGAAAACTTCCCTAACATGGGAAAGGAAACAATCACCAAAGCCCAGGAAGCACAGAGTCCCCAGTAGGATAAATCCAAGACAGGGTTCCTCCCAAGGAGGAACACACCGAGACACACAGTAATTAAATTGATAAAAAAATAAAGGCAAAGAAAAAAATTAAAAGCAACAAGGAAAAAGCAACAAATAACATACAAAGGAACTTCCATAAGGTTATCAGCTGATTTCTCACTAGAAATCTGCAGGCCAGAAAGGAATGGCATGATATATTTAAAGTGATGAAAGGGAAGAAACTACAACCAAGAATACTCTACCTATCAAGGCTCTCATTCAGATTCGACAGAGAAATCAAAAACTTTACAGACAAGCAAAAGCTAAGAGAATTCAGCACCACCAGACCAGCTCTGCAACAAATGCTAAAGGAACTTCTCTAGGAGGAATAGAAAAGGCCCCATCTAGAAACAAGAAAATTACAAATGGAAAAGCTCACCAGTAAAGACAAACAGTAAAGGTAGGAAATCATCCACACACAAATATGATATCAAAACCAGCAACTGTGAGGAAGAGGGCACAAATGCAGGATACTGGAAATGCATTTGAAATGAAAAGAACAGCAACTTAAAACAATCTTATTTATATACACACTGCTAAATCATAACCTCATGGTAAATACAAACCAAAAATCTACAATAGATACACACACACAAAAGAAAAAGTAATCCAAACACAACGCTAAAGTCAGTCATCAAATCACAAGAGAAGAGAACAAAAGAGGAAGGAAAGAAAAAAAAACTTACAAAAACAAATCCAAAACAATTAAAAAATGGCAATAAGAACATACATATCAATAACTACCTCAAATATAAATGGATTAAATGCTCCAACCAAAAGACATAGATTGGCTGAATGGACACAAAAATAAGACCCATATACATTATGTCTACAAGAGACCCACTTCAGACCTAGGGACACATACAGACTGAAAATGAGGGGATGGGAAAAGATATACCATGCAAATGGAAATCAGAAGAAAGCTGGAGCAGAAATACTCATATCACAAAATAGACTACAAAATAAAGACTGTTACAAGAGATAAAGAAAGACATTACATAATAATCAAGGGATCAATCCAAGAAGATGTAGCAATTGTAAACATATATGCACCCAACATTGGAGCACCTCAATATATAAGGCAAATACAAACAGCCATAAAAGAAGAAATTGAAACTAACACAGTAATAGCTGAGACTTTAACACCCCACTTTAATCGATGGATAGACCATCCAGACAGAAAATCAATAAGAAAACATAGGCCTTAAATGACACATTAGACCAGATAGACTTAAGTGATATTTATAGAGCATCCCATCCAAAAGCAGCAGAATATACATTCTTCTCAAGTACATGGAACATCCTCCAGGATGATCACATGCTGGGACATGAAGTGAGCCTCGGTAAATTTAAGATAATTGAAATCATACCAAGCATCTTTTCCAAGCACAACACTATGAGATTAGAAATCACCTACAAGAAAAAAAAAAACTGTAAAGCACACAAACACATGGAGACTACAAAATATGCTACTGAACAACCAATGGATCACTGAAGAAATCAAAGAGGAAATCAAAAAATACCTAGAGACAAATGAAAACGAAAGCACAATGATCCAAAATCTATGGGACACGGCAAAAGCAGTTCTAAGAGAGAAGTTTATAGCAATACAATCTTACTTCAGGAAACAAGAAAAATCACAAATAAAGAACCTATCCTTACACCTAAAGCAACTAGAGAAAGAAGAACAAACAAAACTCAAAGTTAGTAGAAGGAATGAAAGCATAAAAATCAGAGCAGAAATAAATAGAAATAGAAATGAAGAAAACAACAGAAAAGATCAATGAATCTAAAAACTGGTTCTTTGAAAAGAAAAACAAAATTGAAAAACCTTTACCCAGACTCATCAAGAAAAAAAGAGGACTCAGATCAATAAAATTAAAAATGAAAACAGAGAAGCTACAACAGACACCACAGAAATACAAAGGATCATAAGAGACTACCACAAGCAACTATATGCCAATTAAATGGACAAATTGGAAGAAATGGACAAATTCTTAGATAGGTACAATCTCCCAAGACTGAACCAGGAATAAACAGAAAATACAAACAGACCTATGACAAAAACTGAAATTGAAACTGTGATTTAAAAACTTCCAACAAACAAAAGTCCAGGACTAGACAGCTTCACAGGTGAATTCTATCAAACATTTTGAGAAGAGTTAACACCTATCCTTCTGAAACTATTCCAAAAAATCGCAAAGGAACACTCCCAAACTCATTCTATGAGCCTACAATCACCCTGATACCAAAACCAGACAAAGATATCACACACACACACAAAAATTACAAGCCAATATCACTGATCAACATAGACACAAAAATCCTCAACAAAATACTAGCAATCCAAATCCAACAATACTTTAAAAGGATCATACACCATGATCAAGTGGGATTTATTCCAGGGATACAAGGAGTTTTCATTATCCCCAAATCAATCAATGTGACACAACACATCAACAAACTGAAGAATGAAAACCATATGATCATCTCATAGAAGAAAAGGCTTTTGACAAAACCCAACACCCATTTATGATAAAAACTGTCTAGAAAGTGGGCACAGAGAGAACATACATCAACATAATAAAGGCTATATATGACAAACCTACAGCTAACATCATACTCAATGGTGAAAATGTAAAAGCATTTCCTCTAAGATCAAGAACAAAACAAGGATGTCCACTCTTGCCACTTTTATTCAACATAGTATTGGACGTTCTAGCCACAGAAATCAGAAAAGAATAAGAAATAAAAGGAATCCAAACTAGAAAAGAAAAAAAACTCACTGTGTGCAGATGACATAATACTACACATAAAAATCCTAAAGACACTACCAGAAAACTACTAGAGCTCATCAATGAATTTGGTAAAGCTGCAGGTTACAAAATTAATACACAGAAATCTGTTGCATTTCTATACACTAACAAAGAAAGATCAGAAAGACAAATTCAAGAAACTACCCCATTCACCATCACATCAAAAAGAATAAAATACTTAGGAATCAACTTACCTCATGAGACAACCTGTACTCTGAAAACTATAGGAGACTGATGAAAGAAATCGAAGACAACACAAAAAAATGGAAAGATGTACCATGTTCTTGGATTGGAAGAATCAATATTGTCAAAATGATTATACTGCCCAAGGCAATCTAGAGATTTAATGCAATCCCTATCAACTTACCAATGACATCCTTCACAGAACTAGAACAAAAAAAAAATCTTAAAACTCGGATGAAGACACAAAAGACCCCAAATAGCCAAAGCAATCTTGAGAAAGAAAAGTGGAGCTGGAGGAATCAGGCTCCCTGACTTCAGACTATATATACTACAAAGTTACAGTCATCAAAATAGTATGGTACTAACACAAAAACAGAAATATAGATCAATGGAACAGGATAAAAAGCCCAGAAATAAACCCATGCACGTATGCTCAATTAATCTATGACAAAGGAGGCAAAACTATATAATGGAGGAAAGACATACTCTTCAACAAACGATGCTGGGAAAACTGGACACCTGCATGTAACAAAAAAGGAAATTAGAAAACTCTTAAACACCATACATAAAAATAAACTCAAAATGGATTAAAGACCTAAATGTAAGACTGGATACTAAAAAAACCCTTAGAGGAAAACACAGGCACAACACTCTCTGACATAAATCACAGAAAGATCTTTTTAGGTACATCTCCTGGAGCAATGGAAATAAAACCAAAAATAAACAAATGGGACCTAATTAAACTGAAAACCTTTTGTACAGCAAAGAAAAACATAAACAAAACAAAAAGACAACACACAGAATGAACTAGAACAAATAATCCTAAATGTTTTATGGAACCACAAAAGGCTCCGAATAGCCAAAGCAATCTTGAGAAAAAAGAACAAACCTGAAGGTGTCATGCTCCCTGACTTCAGACTATACAACAAAACTACAGTAATCAAAACAGTATGGACAAACAATATATGCTGGAGAGGGTGTGGAGAGAAGGGAATCCTCCTACACTGCTGATGGGAATGTAAATTGGTACAGCCATCATGGAGAACAGTATGGAAGTTCCTTAAGAAACTAAAAACAGAGCTATCATATGATCCAACAATCCCACTCCTGGGCATATATCTGGAAAAAAGCATGGTTTGAAAGGATACATGCACCCCAATGTTCATTGCAGCACTGTTTACAATAGCCAAGGCATGGAAGCAATCTAAATGTCCATCGGGAGATGAGTGGATAAAGAAGATGTGGTACATATCTGCAATGGAATATTACTCAGCCATAAAAAAGAACAAAATAATGCCATTTGCAGCAACATGGTTTGAACTAGAGATTGTCATACTGTGTGAAGTGAGACAAAGAAAAATATCATATGATACTGCTTTTATGTGGAATCTAAAAAGAGACTACAAGTGAACTTATCTACAAAACTGAAAGAGTTACAGATGTAGAAAATAAACTTATGGCTACCGGGGGTGGGGGGCTAAAAATTGGAAGACTGGTATTGACACATACACATTACTATATGTAAAACAGATAATTAAGAAATACCTAGTGTATAGCACAAGGAACTCTACTCAGTACTCTGTAATGGCCTATATGGGGAAAGAATCTAAAATAAGTGTGGATATATGTATTTGTATAACAGAGTCACTTTTCTGTACACCTGAAACTAACAGAACATTGTTAATCAACTATACTCCAATATAAAATAAAAATTAAAAAAAGAAAAGAAGTAACAAAATGGCAATAAGAACATACCTATCAATAATCACTTTAAATGTCAATGGACCAAAGGCTCCAATCAAAAGACGTAGGGTGGCTGACTGTATATAAAAAACAAGAACCACTGATATGCTATTTAAAAGACACTTCAGAGCTAATCACACACAGATTGAAAGTGAGGGGATGGAAAAAGATATTTCATGCAAATGGAAACAACAAGAAAGCAGGGGCAGCAATACTCATATCAGGCAACACAGACTTTAAACCAAAGTCTATAACAAAAGTCACAGGGCACTGTATAATGAAAAGGGGATCAATGCAAGAAGAGGATATTATACTCATCATCACATATGCATGTAAGACAGGAGCATGAAAATATACAAAGCAAATATTAACAAACATAAAGGGAGAAACTGACAATAAAACAGTAACTGTAGGGAACTTTAACACCCCACTTATATCAATGGACAGATCATCCAGACAGAAAGTCAATAAGGAAACAGCCATCTTAAATGACACAACAGACCAGGTGGACTTAATAGGTATCTATGGGATATTCCATACAAAAACAGCAGGTAACACATTTTCAAGTGCATGCAGAACATTCTCCAGGAAAGATCACATTCTAGGCCACAAAACAAGTCCCACCAAATTTAAGAGGATAGAAATTATATCAAGCATTTTTCTGACTACAACAATATGAAACTAGAAACCAACTACAGTAATTACAATGGGAAAAACACAAAAATGTGGAGACTAAACAAAATGCTACTACAAAACCAATGGGTCAATGAATAAATCACAGAGGAAAACAGAAAATACCTTGAGACAAATGAAAACAAAACTTACCAAAACAACTTTCCAAAATCTACAGGATGCAGCAAACGCAGTTCTAAAAAGGAAGTTTATAATAATTAAGGCCTTCCTCAAAAAACAAGAAAAACCTCAAATAAACAACCTAATTTACCATCTAAGGAATTAGAAAAAGAACAAATAAAGCCCAAAGTCAGCAGAAAGATATAATAAAGATTAAAGAGGAAATTTTTTAAAATATTGATTAAAAAAGATAGAAAAGATCAATGAAACCAAGAGCTGTTTTTTCCAAAAGATAAACAAAACTGATAAAACTTTAACCAGGCTCATCAAGGAGAGGGAGGACCCAAACAAAATAAGAAATGAAAAAGGAGAAATAACGAATACAACACAGATACAAAAAAAGTCATAAAAGAACACTATAAATGGTTATATGTCAACACATTGGACAACCGAGAAGTAACAGATAAATTTCTAAAAATATAAAATCTTCCAAAACTGAACCAGGAAGAAACAATCTGAACAGATCAATCACTAGCAGTAAAACTGAATTTGTAAAAACAAAACAAAAAAACCTCCAGGCAAACAAAAGTCCAGAACCAGATGCCTTAATAGGGGAATTCTGCCAAACATATAAAGAAGAGCTAATACCTACCCTTCTCAAAGTAGTCCAAAAATTTGAAGAGGTGGAAACACTCCCAAATTCATTGTATGAGACCACTATGACCCTAATACCAAAACCAGACAAAGACACTACAAGAAATCACAATACCTCTGAGATTACAGATGCAAAAATTCTCAACAAAATATTAGCAAACTGAATTCAACAATATATACAAAGAATCACAGACCATGATGAAGAGGGACTTATTCCAGTGATGTAAGGATGATTCAGTACCTGCAAATCAATGTGACACACCACATTAGCAAGAGGAAGGATAAAAATCACATGATCAACTCAACAGACACACAAAAAGCATTTCACAAATTTCAACATCCATTCATGATAAAAACTATCATCAAAATTGGTATGGAAGAAATATATCCCAATATAATAAAGACCATTTATGACAAACCCACAACTAACATCATGCTCAACAGTGAAAACTTGAAAGCTTTTCCTCTAAAATTAGGAACAAGACAAGGATGCCCACTCTTGACACTTCTACTTAACACAGGATTACAAGTCCTAGCCACAGGAATGAGACACAAAAAAGGAAATGCATCCCAATTGGAGGGGAAGAAGTATTTGTGGATAACATGATACTATATATAGAAAACCCTAAAGTCTCCACCAAAAAACTATTAGGATAAATGAAATCAGTAAAGTTGCAGGATCCAAGATAATATACAAAATTGTTTTGCTTTTGTATATGCTAATAATTAACTATCAGAAATAGAAAGAAAACAATTCCATTTAAAATCACATCGAAAAGAGTAAAATACATAGGAATAAATTTAACCAAGGAGGTGAAAGACCTATACTCTGAAAAATATAAGACACTGATGAAGGAAACTGAAGATGATACAAATAAATGGAACGATATCCCATTTTCATGGAAGGAAGAATTAATATTGCTAAAATGTCCATACTACCCAAGACACTACAGATTTAATGCAATTCCAATCAAAATGCCCATGACATTTTGTCACAGAACTAGAACAAATAATCCTAAATGTTTTATGGAGGCACAAAAGGCTCTGAAGAGCCAAAGCAGTCTTGAGAAAGAAGAACAAACCTGGAGGTATCATGCTCCCTGACTTCAGACTAGACAACAAATCTACAGTAATCAAAACAGAATGGGCAAGCAACATATGCTGGAGAGGGTGTGGAGAGAAGGGAATCCTCCTCCCACTGTTGGGGGAATGTAAACTGGTACAGACATTATGGAGAACAGTATGGAGGTTCCTTAAGAAACTAAAAGAAGAGCTATCATATGATCCAGCAATTCCACTCCTGGGCATATATCTGGAGAAAAATATGGTTCAAAAGGATACTCCAGTGTTCACTGCAGTGCTGTTTACAATAGCCAAGACATGGAAGCAACCTAAATGTCCATCAACAGATGAATGGATAAAGATGTACATATATATAATGGAATATTACTCAGCCATTAAAAAGAACGAAATAATGCCATTTGCAGCGACATGGATGGACCTGGAGATTATCATCCTACTTGAAGTAAGTCTAACAGAGAAAGAAAAATATCATATGATATCACTTATATGTGGAATCTAAAAAAAAATGATACAAATGAACTTATTTACAAAACAGAAACAGACTCACAGACTTAGAGAATGAATTTATGGCTACCAGGGGGAAGGGTGGGGAGGAGGGATAGACTGGGAGCTTGGGATTGACATGTACATGCTGCTATATATAAAATAGATAACCAAGAAGGATCTACTGTATAGCACAGGGAACTCTGCTCAATACTCTGCAATAACCTAAATGGGGGGAAAAAAATTGAAATAGAGTAGATACATGTATATGTACAACTGAATCACTTTGCTGTACACCTGAAGCTAACACAACATTGTTAACCAACTGTACTCCAATATAAAATAAAAATTTCTTTTAAATGTAAAAAAAACCTGGTATGGGAATGGCACAAAAACAGACATATGGATAAATGGAACAGAATAAAGACCCTACAAATAAACCCACACACCTATGGTCAATTAATCTATGACAACAATATACAATGGAGTAAAGACAATATCTTCAGTAAGTGGTGCTGGGGAAAATGTACGGCTAGATGTAAAACAATCAAATTGGAACATCTTCTTACATTATATATAAAAATATACTCAAAATGGATTAAAAACCGAAATGTAAGACTGGCACCCATAAAATACTAGAAAAAAACATAGGCAGAACACTCTCAGACATAAATCATAGCAATATTTTTTGGATTTGTCTCCTAAGGCAAAGGAAAAGGATAGCAAAAGTCAACAAATGGGGCAAGTAGGGATTCAACCCGGAGGTGGAAAGGGCACGTTCTAGTCTCTAATGCGAATCATGACTGTTGGGGGAGGTAATCAAGAGGACGGGCCCACAGCTTGACCTGCGAGCTGGACCTGGGCTGCTGGAGGTCCTTCACCGCCTCCCGTTCTTGGAATGTACGCTCCGCTTGCCTTTCTCACACTAGAAGCTGCCCGAGGATGTAGCTTTGAGACAGTAATGTGATGTTGAGACCATCTGGATGGTACATATGACAGAACCCAGTTTGGCCTCTATATTAATTTTTAAGATTCTGGTGTGCAGTTGTGGAGATCTCATACTGGGGCCATCCAAGACAAGCCTTGTATGTAAGTTTCCTTGCTTATTAAACCTGCCACATACCGATCTAGAGTGACCTCTTTCTTGGGTCTCTTCCTGACCTCCCCCTGTGGGGGCCAGTTTCGAATTTCACCCAGGAAGCTCCTGAGCACGCTGCAAACTAATAGTGACCTGGTTTAAGGAGAGTTCAAAAGCAAAGTATTTTCCCTGTGCTGTAATTTAGAGAACAGAAAGGGGTGAGAGGGATGGAGCATGTTGGCCTTGAGTGAAAAGGAGGAAAACAGCACTTTGGGGGCACTTCAGGCACCTAGCAGGGTACTTTGTGTACATAACAACCTCTGTTCCTCACAACAGCTCTGTGAGGCAGGTATTTATATACCCATTTTTCAGGTAAGAAAAATGATGCTCATAGAGAAGAACTTGCACAGGCTTACAAAGCTTGTAAAGTAGTATAGATCTGAATTAAGGACTGACTTGCGCTCTGGGCTCTTTTTTGTCTACTAAGCAGAGAACTCAGAGGAGGCAACTATAGTGCCACAGACCTCAGCACTGACAGAGTGTGCTCCAGATCATGTGATGGTGGCTGGAGGAAGCTGGGACACCAAAAAACACCATAGCTACTCCAGGACATGGGCCTGGGCTAGCCTCTGGCTGATGTTCTTCCAGGAGGCAGTGAGAGCCACTGGAAAGAGACAGAGGATCCACCCTCTGTTATCACCACTACCCTGGCCTGTCTTCAAGGACCAACTGAGACTTACTTTCAGAGCTAACACTAGGACTAGGTGTACTTCAGGGGTATCAGGAAAACCTCCTTGCTCTCCAAAACTGTCCCCCAAATTTTTGGCAGTGACTTGAGATGTATTTAAGTGGAGCTGGTTTTTAATTCCACCATTAGAAGGTCCTCTTCACATGCAAATGACCTGAAGAAATAACATCTTCAACCATATGAAATATTATAAAACATAGTAATATAAGCAACTAAGGGAAAACTGGTTTCAACTTAGATAAAGAAGAGTTTGAAGGTATGAGGATTTCAAACTGGGATTCAAGTACCCAGCAGCATTCAAGATTTTCTGAGGGTTACATGAGCAAAAATGTATTTAAGGGAATTAATATTTCTAACTTGAATACCCATATGCATCCTAAAACTAACTGCCTTGAGAAGCTGCTCTCTACTTTTCAAAATAAAGGTACCTCTTGTGTATCGCAATCTTACCATGGTGCACAGTGAGGGTGTAAAGAACCCCAGGGTGGCCAAACAAGGAAATAATTAGAAATATTAGCGTGGTAGTTGAGAGAGTAAGGGACTATAATGACAGCAAAACAAACCCTCTTAAAAATCAGTCGTCTAGGGCTTCCCTGGTGGCGCAGTGGTTGAGAGTCCGCCTGCCGATGCAGGGGACACGGGTTCGTGCCCCAGTCTGGGAAGATCCCACATGCCGCGGAGCAGCTGGGCCCGTGAGCCATGGCCTCTGAGCCTGCGCGTCCGGAGCCTGTGCTCCGCAACGGGAGAGGCCACAGCAGTGAGGCCCGCGTACCGCAAAAAATATATATATAGATCAGTGGTCTACAATTCTGTTTTCATCAAAATTGAAGGAGGACCTAATATGCCAGACAGTGGGTCACTGAACATAAATTTTGATGATAGTTCACTAAGATTTTTGGTGTATAATTCAGAAAATGTGCAAAAAGTTGGGGGACATTGTTAAAATATAACTCCATGTATTCCTATTTACTTATTTATGGATGAAAAGAATCTCAGTATTTGAATCAATTATAATGACAGAAATAAACTTGATGTTATCCAGTCTCATTTCAGTGGAAAGTAACATTTAAACATGGCTAAATGAGCTAAATGGGGAGAATGACAATCTCATTGCTCCTACTTAAAGATGAAATTCCAATAAAAATTCAGTCTCTACACTAAATAATTATTTATCAAAAATTGCAATATATTTGAGTTCTTTAGACAAATCATGTGCCAATCATAAAAAATGTACTGACAACTTAATCCAAAAGAAATTTAACACTTAGATCTCTAAGGTCATAAATAAAATTTATACACATACTTTTATTACAGAGAAGTATGGAGGAGGACTCAAGATGGCAGAGTAGGAAGATGGGGAGTTCGTGTCTCCTCACAACTAGGGCACCTACCAGTCACTGGTGGGGGACCTCAGACACCTAAGGGACGAGAGAAATCCCCAAGTGGCTGGTCCAGTGGTCTGGCCTGAGCTCCTGTGGTAGGAACACCGAGTCCAAACCACTGTACTAACAGAGAACCTCAGACCACAGGGAATATTAATCAGTATGAGGTCTCCCGGATATCCTCATTTCAGCACCAAGACCCAGCTCTACCCAACTGCCTGCAAACTCCAGTACTGGATGCCTCAGGACAAACAACCAGTAAGACAGGAACACAGACCCAACCATCAGGGAAAAAAATTTAAAAAGAGATGGCAAAAAAATATGTTACAGATGAAGGAGCAAGGTAGAAACCTACAAGACCAAATAAATGAAGAGGAAATATGCAACCTACCTGAAAAAGAATTCAGAGTAATGATAGTAAAGATGACCCCAAATCTCAAACAGAATGGAGGCATGGATCAAGAAAATACAAGAAATGTTTAACAAGGACCTAAAAGAACTAAGGAACAAACATTGATGAACAACACAATAACTGAAATGAAAAATACACTAGAAGGAATCGACAGCAGAATAACTGAAGCAGGAAAACAAATGAGTGAGTTGAAAGACAGAATTGTGGAAATAACTGTTGAGGAGAACAATGAAGAAGAAAGAATGAAAAGAAATGACGACAGTCTCACAGACCTCTGGGACAACATTAAACGAACCAACCTATGAATTGTAGTGATCCCAGAAGAAAAGAGAAAGAGAAAGGGCCTGAGAAAATATCTGAAGGATTATAGTTGAAAACTTCACTAACACAGGAAAGGAAATAGCCACCCAAGTCCAGGAAGTGCAAAGAGTCCCATACAGGATAAATTCTAGCAGAGACACACCAAGACACATATTAATCAAACTAACAAAACTTAAATTCAAAGAAAAAATATTAAAAGCAGCAAGGGAAAAGCAACAATATACAAGGGAATCCCCATAAGGTTACCATCTGATTTTTCAGCAGATACTCTGAAGGCCAGAAAGGAGTGGCAGTATATATTTAAAGTGATGAGAGCGAAAAACCTACAACCAAGACTTCTCTGCCCAGCAAGGTTCTCATTCAGATTCTACAGAGAAATCAAAAGCTTTACAGACAAGCAAAAGCTAAGAGAATTCAGCAACAAACCAGCTTTACAACAAATGCTAAAGGAACTTCTCTAGCAGGGTAACACAAGAGAGGAAAAAGGTCCACAAAAACAAACCCAAAACAACTAAGAAAATGGTAATAGGAACATACATATCGATAACTACCTTAAATGTAAATGGATAAAATGCTCCAACCAAAGACACAGACTGGCTGAATGGATACAAAAACAAGACCCATATATATGCTGCCTACCAGACACCCACTTCAGACCTAGCAACACATACAGACTGAAAGTGAGGGGATGGAAAAAGATATACCATGCAAATGGAAATCTAAAGAAAGCTGGAGTGGCAAAACTCATATAAGATAAAATAGACTTTAAAACATAGACTGTTACAAGAGATAAGAAAGGGCACTACATACTGATCAAGGATCAATCCAAGAAGAAGATATAACAATTATAAATACTAATGCACCCAACATATGAGCACCTCAATACACTGGACAAATGCTAACAGCCATAAAAAGGGAAATCAAAAGTAACACAATAATAGTGGGGACTTTAACACCTCACTTACACTAATGGACAGATCATCCACACAGAAAATAAATAAGGAAACACAAGCTTTAAATGACACATTATACAAGATGGATTCAATTGATATTTATAGGACATTCCATCCAAACGCAGCAGAATACTTTTTCTTCTCAAGTGCACATGGAACATTCTCCTAGATAGATCACATCTTGGGTCACAAATCAAGCCTTGGAAAATTTAACAAAATTGAAATCATATCAAGCATCTTTTCTGACCACAACACTATGAGATTAGAAATCACCTACAAGAAAAAAAAAACCTGTAAAAAAAAACAAACACATGGAGGCTAAACAATATGCTACTAAATAACCAAGAGATGACTGAAAAGAATAAAAGAGGAAATCAAAAAATACCTAGAGACAAATGACAACAAAAACACGACAACCCAAAACCTGTTGGATGCAGCAAAATCAGTTCTAAGAGGGAAGTTTATAGCAATTCAATCTCACCTCAGGAAACAAGAAAAATCTCAAATAAACAATCTAACCTTATACTTAAAAGCAACTAGAGAAAGAAAACCAAAACAACAACAACAACAACAAACCACCCAAAGTTAGTAGAAGGAATGAAATCAAAAAGATCAGAGCAGGAATAAATGAAACAGAAATGAAGAAAATAACAAAGGTCAATAAAACTAAAAGTTGGTTCTTTGAGAAGATAAATAAAACTGATAAACCTTTAGCCAGATTTATCAAGAAAAAAGGGAGATGATTCAATTCAAGGAAATTAGAAATGAAAAAGGAGAAATTATAACTGATACCGCAGAAATACAAAGGATCATAAGAGACTACCATAGGCAACTATATGCCAATAAAATGGACAACCTGGCAGAAATGGACAAATTCTTGGAAAGGCACAAGTTTCCAAGACTGAACCAGGAAGAATTAGAAAATATAAACAGACCAATCACAAGTAATGAAATTGAAACAGTAATTAAAAATCTTCGAGGAAAAATAGTCCAGGACCAGATGGCTTCACAGGCGAATTCTATCAACATTTAGAGAAGAGCTAACACCTATCCTTCTCAAACTCTTCCAAAAATTTCAGAGGGAGAAGCACTCCCAAACTCATTCTATGAGGCCACCGTCAAGCTGATACCAAAACCAAATATATCACAAAAAAAGAAAATTACAGACCAGTATCACTGATGAACATAGAGGCAAAAATCCTCAACAAAATTCTAGCAAACAGAATCCAGCAGCATATTAAAAGGATAATACACCAGGATCAAGTGGGATTTACCCCAGGGATGCAAGGATTCTTCAATATATGAAGCAATGTTATACACCATATTAACAAATTAAAGGATAAAAACCATATGATCATCTCAAAAGATGCAGAAAAAGCTTTTGATAAAATTCAACACCCATTTATGATAAAAACTCTCCAGAAAGTGGGCATACAGGGAACCTACATCAACCTAATAAAGGCCATATATGACAAACCCACAGCAAACATCATTCTCAATAGTGAAAAACTGAAAGCACTTCCTCTAAGATCAGATAGAATCTCACCACTATTATTCAACATAGCTTTGAAAGTTCCAGCCACAGCAATCAGAAAATAAAAAGGAATACAAATTGGAAAAGAAGAAATAAAACTGTCACTGTTTGCAGATGACATGATACTATACATAGAAAATCCTAAAGATGCCACCAGAAAACTACTAGAGCTAATCAATGAATTTGGTAAAGTTGCTGGATACAAAATTAAATGTACAGAAACCTCTTGCAATCATATATACTAACAACCAAAGATCAGAAAGAGAAATTAAGGCAACAATCCCATTTTCCATCGCAACAAAAAGAATAAAATACCCAGGAATAAACCTACCTAAGGAGGCAAAAGAGCTGTACTCAGAAAACTATAAAACACTAATGAAACAATGAGAAGATACAAACAGATGGAGAGATATACCATGTTCTTGGATTGGAAGAATCAATATTGTGAAAATGACTCTACTACCCAAAGCAATCTACAGATTCAAAGAAATCCTTATCAAACTACCAATGGCATTTTTCACAGAATTAGAACAAAAAAATTTACAATTTGTATGGAAACACAGAAGACCCTGAATAGCCAAAGAAATCTTGAGAAAGAAAAACAGATCTGGAGGAATCAGGCTCCCCAACTTCAGACGATACCACAGTATGGTACTGGCACAAAAACCAGAAATACAAATCAATGGTACAAGATAGAAAGCCCAGAGATAAACCCACGCACATATGGGCACCTAATCTATGACAAAGGAGGCAAGAATATACAATGGAGAAAAGACAGTCTCTTCAATAAGTGGTGCTGGGAAAACTGGACAGCTACATGTAAAAGAATAAAACTAGAACACTCCCTAACACCATACACAAAAATAAACTCAAAACTGATTAAAGACCTAAATGTAAGAGCGGACACTATCAAACTCTTAAGGGAAAACACTGGAAAAACACTCTTTGACATAAATCACAGCAAGATCTTTTTTGACCTACCTCCTAGAGTAACAGAAATAAAACCAAAAATAAACAAGTGGGACCTAATTAAATTTAAAAACTTTTGCACAGCAAAGAAAACCATAAACAAGATGAAAAGACAACCCTCAGAATGGGAGAAAATATTTGTAAATGAAGCAACTGACAAAGGATTCATTTCCAAAATATACAAATAGTTCATGCAGCTCAATATCAAAAAAAAATAAACAACCCACTCAAAAAATGGACAGAAGTCCTATACAGATGTTTCTCCAAGAAGACATACAGATTGCCAAGAAGCACATGAAAAGCTGCTCAACGTCACTAATTATTAGAGAAATGCAAATCAAAACTACAATGAGGTATGACCACACCAGTCAGAATGGCCATCATCAAAAAATCTACAAACAGTAAATGCTGGAGAGGGTGTGGAGAAAAGGAAACCCTCTTGCACTACTGGTAGGAATGTAAATTGATACAACCACTATGGAGAACAGTATGGATGTTCATCAAAAAACTAAAAACAGAACTACCATATGACCCAGCAATCACATTACTGGTCATTTACCCTGAAAAAACCATAATTCAAAAAGAGTCATGTACCACAATGTTCACTGCAGCACTACTTACAATAGACAGGACACGGAAACTACCTTAATGTCCATCGACAGATGAATGGATAAAGAAGATATGGTACATATATGCAGTGGAATATTAGCCATAAAAAGGAATGAAATTGGGTCATTTGTAGAGATGTGGATGGACCTAGAGTCTGTCATACAGAGTGAAGTAAGTCAGAAAGAAGAAAACAAATATCGTATATTAACGCAGTGGAATGTAGAAAAATGGTACAGATGAACCTATTCGCAGGGCAGGAACAGACACACAGACGTAGTGAATGGACATGTGGACACAGGGTGGGAAGGGGAGTGTGGGACAAATTGGGAGATTAGGACTGATATGTATACACTTCCACATGTAAAATAGATAGCTAGTTCAAACCTGCTGTATAGCACAGGGAGTTCAGCTCAGTGCTCTGTGATGACCTAGATGGGTGGGACGGTGGGGGGGAAGTGGGAGGGAGCTTCAAGAGGGTGGGGATATATATACACATACAGCTGATTCACTTCGTTGTACAGCAGAAACTAACAACACTGTAAAGCAACTATACTCCAATAAAAAGATAAATAAATTAGATACACTAAAAAAAAGAGAGAAGTATGGAGTTGTGATTAACAAAAACTTTTATGCATCAAATTATTATTTTAGGGTAAAAAATAATCCGTGGAGGAAGTGGCACAGAAATACAAGTTACGATAGAAAAAGGAACACTGTAAATATCTCCTTCTATTAAAGAAGAACTTGTTCTCATATTTTTCCAACGGATGATTTTGGGTAAAAAATCATTATGGTGTTTGGTGTGTGCATTCCATTGGATCATCTTAAGTCATCTAACTACTGTATTTAAAGATGCCAAATATTTATAATATACCCAGATACAATCTTTTCCTACTCTTTAATTTTATGATATCTCAGATATCAACTTAAAAATGTTGGGGAGATATATAGATATGTATTATCTATCCATCTACTTTTATTCAAGTCTTTTAGAAATATGCTAAAAAAAAATTTGAACATCACTACATTAGGGCATGGGAGGATGGTGATTCTGTCAAGAAAGGAACTGTACCAGGGGAGAATGAGAGAGGCTGACAAGCAAGAAGAGCAAAGAACAGGATAATAGGAGTGGGAGTTGGGGACCAGTGAACAGAAAGAACCCTCGGCATATTTCTCCTGGGTAATTCTACAGTTAAGTATATTGCTTCTCATTTATGTAAGGCCAATGAGATCTTACCAAAAGATGAACTTGAACTTTAGTTTCAAGTTCGAAGGGCTAGAGTTAAGACCCAGCTATCCCATCCACTAATTGTTTGACTTTAGGCAAGTCACTTAACATCATTAATCTTATTTTTAGGCAAGTCACTTAACATCATTAATCTTATTTTTCTATCTCGACATATTAATATCTGTCCTGACTCCTTTATAAAGGTCCTGTGAGATATAAAAAACATAATATATATGAAGCTTACTGCTATACAACTTTAAGCTGGTATTAATATTCTTCTTCTACAGAATAAATAATCTACTTCAGTTAAAATTAAGTTATAACTTAACTTTTAGTGTCTTTACTAATTTTAATGACTTTCATAAATTAAGGTTTAAGCTTAGTAAACAGGGAACAATAATACCTAATGCAAAATATTTTAAAGTATTTTTAATGGTCATATTTTTTTACCTAACAGCATTCCACTGAATTGTCCTAAAGACACCTTCTATTTGCACATATCCAGATTCACCTACATTAAATCTAACTTAATACTCTCTGGTATGTTATTTTCTTAGGCAACATGGTACATGGCAAGGATGCTGAGCAATGTGATACAGATCTTCACATTGTGAGACCTTGTTAACATTCAGTCAAGGAAAGACAAATGTAAACAAGATCATCTTAACCTAGCTGAAAAGTGTCAGCAAAGAGGAAAAAGATTCAGCTCCGCCTTGCTGAATCCTGCATTCAGATTTGCACTCACTAGTCACTTCCTCCGCCTCTTAGGCTTTTTCAGGCCCTAGGTCATCAATGAATTACTCAATATTGCTGTGATCTTCCTTAATCACAGCAGATAATGTATGTGCTTAAAAGAAACAAACTCGGGGTTTCCCTGGTGGCGCAGTGGTTGGGAGTCCGCCTGCCGATGCAGGGGACACGGGTTCCTGCCCTGGTCTGGGAGGATCCTGCGTGCCGCGGGGCGGCTGGGCCCGTGAGCCATGGCCGCTGAGCCAGCGCGTCCGGAGCCTGCGCTCCGCAACGGGAGAGGCCACAGCAGTGAGAGGCCCGCGTACCGCAAAAAAAAAAAAAAAAAGACACAAACTCCTCTCAAAGCCCTTCTTTTCTTCTGTCAAGTCACCCAGAAACACATACATCTCCTCCAGCCCCAAAACAAACCACCAACAAAACTACCCACAACAAGCCCACCCCTTCTCATTTATGCTTCCGCATTCTCCTTCCCTTAGTGGCTGAACTGCTTGAAAGAGCAGAACATTCAGCCTCCAGCTATTCCCTTGCCCATTCACTCTGCTGCCTGGATTCACACTCGCCACTCAAAACTGCACTTTCAGAGGTGACCAGAGACCTCCCCAACTGCCCAGTCCAAGAGCATTTTCTCTCCCTCTGCTGTGTTCTTGCCACGTATCTGTTTTTTCTCAAACCTCTTTCACTGGTCCCTTCATTTCATCCACCATTTTCACACAGTCCTCCCCAGGGATCTCTCTTTGATTTTCTCTCCGTTTAATTTTATAGTAGTGGTTCTCAACTTTGTTGAGAATCCCCAGAATCACATGGGGAGCTGTGAAGACCTGCCCATGCTTGGGCCCACCTGCAGAGGGTCTGATTTAATTGGGCTGACAAAGGGCCCAGGCATCAGTGTTTTTAAAGCTCCGCAGGTGATAATAAAGTACAGCCAGGTTTTCAAACAACCAGCCTCTATGCACTGGCTGAGTGATTCCCTCTCATGGCTTCTAACCCAAAACCATTAACTTCAGTCCCAAGTTTTGTTAAACTACATTCACATTTCCAATTACCTTCTAGATAATTCCATCTGAACGCTCAACAAATGTGAAAAGCCTCAGGCAGTAAACTGAATTGATCTCAGTATCTCCTCACACTGGTCTTTTTCCTGTAAACTTGGTCTTCTTAATTCAGTCATTATCCTCCCATTTCTAAACTCAAAGCTTCTAGTAATCCTCACAGCTCTCTTCAAAATCATTCCATTAAGTTATAGATTCTACTGGAACTTAGCAGAACCCTACAGACCAGCGGTCCCCAACGTTTTGGCACCAGGGACTGGTTTCGTGGAAGACAGTTTTTCCACGGACGGCAGGGTCGGGAAGGTTTCAGGATGATTCAAGCACATTTATTGTACACTTTATTACTATTACATTGTAATATATAATGAAATAATTATACAACTCAACATAATGCAGAATCAGTGGGAGCCCTGAGCTTGTTTTCACTTGCCACCCAGTGACAGGGTTTTGATATGAGTCTGCAAGCAACTGATTTATTATGGTCTCTGTGCAGTCAAACCTCTCTAATGACAATCTGTATTTGTAGCTGCTCCCCAGCAGAGTCAGTGTTTTCCTTTTACGAGCAGCTCTAGCACTCTCTTCTAACCACTTATCATATTGTACTGTAATAATTTACGTAGAGTTTGTGGACTCCTACCATAAAAGCTCTTGAGAGCATGATTTTACATATATGTATATTATATTTAAAATATGTATTTATAATATATACCTTGTATATGTATATATGATACATACAATATGATACATTTTGAACAATATATTTTGTATGCACAGAATCAAGCATAATGCCCTAGCAGAGATGTTCAAAAATGTATTATTTATCTAACGCATATTTGTTGAACATCTACAACGTGGCCTCACTATTTCTGGTACCTGGGATGCATAAATAAACCAAACAAAGACTGTTCTCAAAGTGATTCTCAAGAGAAAAAAACCAATGTATAAACAAATAAACATACTGGATAATTTCAGTGGTCCTACGGTCTAGAAAAAAATAAATCAGCATTATAGAGTGCTTTAGATCAGGAGTCAGAAAACTTTTTCTGTAAAGGACTATATATTTAATATTTTAGGCTTTGGGGGCCACATGGTCTCTGAACAAAAACCACAGACAATATGTAAATGAATGAGCATGGCTGTATTCCAATAAATATTTGCTTACAAAAATAGGAGGTGGGCCATATTTGGCCTGTAGACTGTGGTTTGCTGACCCCTGCTTTAGATAACAGGCATGGCTTCTCTGAAGAGGTGACTACACACTAGGACATGAATACCTAGGAAGAGCCAATCCTCAGCCAGAATGTTCCAGGTACAGGTAAGAGCACTTGCAAAACCTGTTGTTTGAGAAGCAGAAATAAAGCCTTCGTGATGAAGTGTGTTGAAAGGATGGATGAATATATAAACAGAGGCATGAATGAGTGAACTTTATCCATATGGAAAATAAAAACTATTACCGTAAGCAATTAATAAGCATTCCCACAGCTGAGATATGTTGCCACACTCAAAGAGAAGAAACAAAGACATGATTGCACAGGAAAATAAGTCAGTAGGATCTACGCAAAATTAGTTTACTCTATGAATATCTATGCACCAAGCACTACTGCAGGTGCCAGAAATTAGGCAAAATGTTTGATAATTATGACTTCTGAAGGTTTAGACAATTACAATGCTGGATTCCATTAATTCTTAGCTATATATGTATATTTTGATTTCTAGAAGCTGAAATATTCAGATGACTTCTATGTACTAAGAAGTACTATTTTTCCTTAGTACTATTTATCACAAAACTAAGAGCAGTACTGTGATAGACAAAAAAAAAGTGACCTGTGAACCTACAGTACATACCAATTAATTTCATTTTAGAAAAATATTTTGGAAAAATTCTTGAACATCAAATATGTTTAAAAATCACTGAGATATTCTTTATTAACGGACCTGAAGTTGAGTTTAATTTCTCTTTTACATTGTAAAATTCTAATTATTTTAATAACTGTGTGTAAATAGTAACAATTCAAATAAATGTGAGTACTCCACTTTGGGAAAATCGATGAGATGATATCACACTTTTAAAATAAAGAACTTTTCCCCAAAGATATCTTTGGATATCATATGATTTAATTTATGAAAACTGATCAAATAAGGCTACACACAATTGGTGTCATTTTAATGAACTAAATTTCAAAAACATACAGTCAATAAAACATTTTTTGTTGCAGGGAAAAACATGGGCTTTGGAGTTGGCTAGACTTGGCTCTGTATTCTGGCTCCCCCACTTGCTGAGTCTGCAGCCTTGTAGGCTCTAAGTTCCTAGAATCACAATCCTCACCTGTGCAAAGGGAGAGATCATCCCTCCCAAGGTTGTAGGAGGATTTAATATGGAAGGTAAAGCACTTAGAATTAGGAGACAGTCAACAAACTTAATTTAATTGCCTCTTCCCTAAGTTTATCCCATGAAATGTATGTATAAATGTATGTATATGTAAATGTATATCTGCATGAAATGTATGTATAAATGTATGTATATGTAAATGTATATCTGCATGAAATGTATGTATAAATGTATGTATATGTAAATGTATATCTGCATGAAATGTATGTTAAATGTTGATGATTCAGTGCTCCTCAGTCTTTATTAAGAAGTGCATACCTCTATATTCATAATACCAATCAGGAAAAAAAAAAACTGGGAGAAATCTTTCAATTTTCCACTACATAGGACTACTGGTGTGGGTTTATGAGACTTCATTCATAAAACTCTCCTGGTGGGGCATCCCTGGTGGCACAGTGGTTAAGAGTCTGCCTGCCGATGCAGGGGACGTGGGTTCGTGCCCCGGTCGGGGAAGATCCCACACGCCACGGAGCGGCTGGGCCCGTAAGCCATGGCCGCTGAGCCTGCGCGTTCGGAGCCTGCACATCTGGAGCCTGTGCTCCGCAACGGGAGAGGCCACAACAGTGAGAGGCCCGCGTACCGGGAAAAAAAAAAAAAAAAAAAAAACTCTCCTGGTGAGGAAAGTTTCTCCCTACTTACAAGCTCAATCCCTCCTAGTGTATGTACCAGAAGAGATGTCATATTTCTAGCCATCCTATAAGAGGACTGCTTCCCAGCTCTTATATTGTTAAGGACAGAAAGAGGATAAACTGTTTAGAAATCCCTCCCACAGTTAGGTCTTTCAGTCCTATTGACGCCTTCAGCCTGGCACAGAGTTCTGAAAACCCCAATATGATTTTTTAAAAATTTTTATTGGAGTATAGTTGATTTACAACGTTGTGCCCAATATGACTTTATTAATGAAGATGAGTGAGTCCCAATTTCATGATAAGTTTTAGGACTAGAGTATACTGACCCCATGTTGTGTGTGCCCAGAAAAGGTGTGTAAAACTGCCATCCCACCCTGTGTGTGGTGTGATTTAAGGATCCACTTTTTTTATGGCTCTTACATGCATGGTTTTATAGTTTTATTGTTACTGATATTTTATAAAATTCAGAACTATTGGCTACATAAGGGCTGTCAGGGGAAGAGAAGTTTTGCAGGAAAACATGGAGATCATTTTTCAATGGCTCAGGCTTGCATGATCTCTTCTGAGCAGCTCCTTGAGCATTCAACAACATTCATGTTTCAAAATTTCTATTATCTTTTCCCTGAATACTTTATTGTTCATTTTAAATTTAATTTTTGATTTATATCATCAGCAAACACAGAGAAAAGTGGATTAACATTCCAGATGGGGTAAATAATCCCATTTAATCTTGACTTCCTATACTCACTTTCTCACTTTTATTCACTTTCCTCCTCTCTTTCTGATTAAACATCATAAAACTAGGCTACCTAAAACAGATTCCAAAACTTCCAATGTTAAGAGTATGTAAAGTGGGGGACCCATTTACACAAGACAATTATTTTCCAAAAATTACTTATATCCAGAATTTATTTCATGGCTTACTACTAAAATTGTTTAAAACCTAACTCTGTTCATGTTTTACTATTGAAAAATAAAAGACAAATATTTGGGACAGCATGATGTAATAAAAATAAATCAACAACCACATCCAATTCCTTGCTGCCTCATCCCTTCTAACTCCCTGGGCAAAAGGAACATATCACAGGATGATTCATGTATTAGGGGCTTTCTAGAAATGTCTGGCACTAGTATTAGCAAGCACAACTATTTCCAAATATATTAAATGTCTGCTCAGTTATTCCTTTAAGTGTCACAGTAAGAAAAAAGAATTTATAATCTGAAATTCATTCTTCTTTTCTGGCCAACTGTTTATAAAAGAACAACAGTGACAATATGTTTGGAACCACAATAACATAGACATTATAAAAACAATGATAATGTTTTACTTTTAGATGACAAAAGTATATAGTTTAATATTATCGAACATTAGGAATGTAAACCATATTTGCTAGAGTGCATATACTTTAAATTCTAAACTAAACAAAAAGCTTTATCCGAAAAGTGGTTAGGATATGTTTTGACTACCTTCAAGAAGGCTAATGTGTTGGTTTCATAAGTCTCTTCTCCAGAGTCAATACAAGGGTAGAGGCTCTACTCACATTATGAAACAATTTGGCTACAACTACTTCTCTCTAAACCCCTGCCAAGTATGAACCGCAAATACCAATAAAACAAAAGAAGCAAAATCCATTTTTTTCCATTAATCAGAAAGCTCCAAAGTTAAGACACAGGGAGACATATAAGCAGAAACTGTAACAAATTACAAATCCAATGGTGATTTACACATGTTTACAATACCTTTGATATAATCCTATAGGTTAAATTTTGTGATTTCTTTCAGTGTGATCTTTCATATCAATTAAGCTGAATTCTTTTTGAGAGCTGTAAATACTTCTTAAGACCTTGCTTCTTTCTGTAGTTCAGGGTAAATGACAAACCTACATTTTACTGAAGAGGAAATGTAAATTTATTTAAAAAAAAAAAGGAAAGACAGACCACTTAAATTCTTTGCAGAGATCCTTTAGAGATAGTCAGACTTCGGTTAGGAAATTGCTAACAAGGAGAGGTGCCCAGACCCCTAAGTAGCTATTGTCACCCTTTGCCCTTTTGATACATGAACTTGTTAACCATGTGATTGGCTAAGGAATCTAATCATATATGCCAATAATAAAGAGCAAAGCACCTTGCAGTTTTCTATTCTACTCCCTTGTGAAAGACAGATGTGTTGCATCTAATTATTAACTGATTGGTATCTGGAGAAACATTAACATAATTGGTGCATTTGTTCTAATTAACAAAGGGAAATTGCCACATACCACCCGATATGAAAAGTGAGTGCAGCAAGCATTAGCTAGAAAAATCCATGTCAATCAGAAAGGTTACTCTGCTAAACTCAAACTGGAGTCCCTCAAGTCCCAGCACTGAGGCTGAAAATGACACAACAGAGTTGAGAAGCACGTGTACACCTAAGAGAATGGAGATTCAGCCCAGAATTGTTTTATGCAGGTACATTAATCAAATAAATGGGAAAAACAATTATGGGGCAATTATCAAATGCACACTCAGCCAAGCCAAGATTCTAGAAGAAGCATTAGCTAGAAGCTGGGAGTCGGCCAAGTTTTACTGGATGGTTTAGAAGTCACAAATTTGAAACTTTTCCTGTATTCATTTGTTTTAACCTTTGCCCTTTAGACCGGTGTTTCTCAAACTTTGTTGCATTTTAGAATCACCTGCGGAGCTATTAAAAACGTATTAAAAATAGTGATAACCCAGGCTGCATAAAATACCTATTAAATCAGTATCTTTAGCGTGGGATATAAGCATCAGTATTTTCTAATGATTCCCAGGTGATCCCAATGTGCATCCTAGTTTGAACACCGTATTGCAGACTGGTTCTGATAATTTTGCTGAAATAAGTGCCCTGATGTGCTGATTAAGTGCCCTGGATGAGGCTTGAGATTCTACCTTTCTAAGAAGCTCCCAGGTCAAGTCAGTACAGATAATCTATGCATCGCACCTTGAATAGTAAAGCCTTCACAATGCTAAAAGATACCTCTAGCTAATAAGCCTTCTGTAGACTTTCACCAGGTAGGATTTAGCTCCATTGCTTCAGAGTTCGAAATCACAAAATTATTTTCTGCTGGTGTCTCACACTGACAACAGGTGTTTCATATGACCAACCAAGAAAGTCTTCATTATAGAATACAAATGAATGTTGTTTACCCATTAAAGTTGTGAGTAAAAAGTATCTTAAAAGACAGGAATCAAAACGCCATTAAAAAAAAAAAGTGTACAAAGAAACTCTCCCCGACCCCAGGTCCATTGTGGAGACATTGTTCTAGATGCTGTCTCTTGTCAAGAATAGAAGGCTACTTTGTTTATGCAGCTATTTGCTTCTCAGATTGGCAACAGCAGTAAGACACTCATTCACTTCTGCATTGACCACTGTCCAATATACTTTGTGCCTTTCAGTAGCTTTGTGAAAGTATTTGTATTTTTATACTGTAAAAAGAATTGGACTTCAAGCAAGTTGAAATTATATCTTTAGACAACTGTACCCCCCCAAAAAAAACAGCCAAAGGATTAAAAAAAGCAAGTAAAACTGAAACTATGTCCCACAGACTTAACAGAAGCTGATAACGAATAGAAATTCTTGAGCTTATCTTACAGAACCGCAGATACGGCAACAGCTTGTCCAAACCCCTCTGCTTGTAAACTCCTTCACTGATTAAGCCCATTTTAGTATTTCGTTCTTTTTTCACCTCTTTAATCACATACCTCCCCAGCTTCCACTCAGTCCAGCTGTTCCACAGGAACTTGAAGTCAGCTCCTGACCAGTGTGAGCGGCTAAGGCTGCTTGGGACCTCTGACCCTAAAGCTGGGCCTGAGGCCAGTTTTTCAGGCGATGAGTGGCCTGTTGACTTCAGAAGCCTGGAAACGTACCCTCAGCTCACGCTGGGCGCCTCCATTGCGAACAGGCAGCAGCGGCGCACGGCGATACGCCTGCGCAGTACACCCATTTCCTCGTCTTTTCCCACCTCCAATCAGCTTTCCCCAGCCTAAGACCGCCCTGGTTATCCCATAAGCATCCCAACCCCCTATGACCTCGGGGAGGCGGAGCTAAGACTTGTTCTCCATCTTCTTAGTTGGCTGCCTTGTGTGGAAACTCTTCTCAGCTGCAAACCTCAGCGTCTCGGATTGGTTCACTGCAAGTCTGGCATAGGGACGTGGTTAGTAACCTAACAGAAACTGGAGTGACATTTTGCTCAGTTGTTGCAACTTCTGCAAAGGGAAGGAATTTTCTAAGAAAGGGATGTTGTTTTCCTGCTGGGGAAACACCTCCTTAATTGCACATATGTCTGGTTCATTGCTTTTGAGAGTTGAATGTGTGCAGACCACGCTGTAGAGATGAACTTGTATTGAAATCTGAAAACTTAACATTTCTGAAGCCTTAAATTCAACTATGAGGAGATGAAAGCACGTTGATAAGTGAATTAATAGTGACAACCACCAAAAGAGCCCAAAGTAGAATGACTCAATCTGATAATATCTTACAAGGGAGCAAAATGGCACTGAAATGTCCTTAAAATGCTAAATTTTCCAGGGCAAAAGGACTATAAATTGATTAGTCCTGAGATAGTTCCTAACCGGTCTTTACTATAAACTTGCCTTTCAGGTTAAGTAACTCTCAGCATTTCCTCATATTTAGCAATTAAGGGTGTTGGGGCTCTTGCTAAGTCTGACCGCCTTTAAAAAACACTGGCTTTTTGCTCTTTTTGTTATGACTGTCATTTTTCATCCACAATCAGTTTACAATAAATAGTGCCTCTAGGCATTTGAAGAATCATTGAAAGAAATTTCAAAAGCAAAGAACTTACCCAAGAAAAAACCTTTTTTTTCATGAAATACAGGCTGTGGAAATAAAAGACCCTCCTGCCCTGCGATTATGTATTCAGGCGAGGTCACTGCCTGTAGCTGAAGCATCACTGAGAGAGAAAGAATGTATCTGAAAACAGTTGAAGTCTACTGACCACTGATTTTAGGTCATCTAAGAAAAGCTCACTCTACTGGGTTTGCTGACCGTTAGCATGGAAGATTTCACTTTCTTCTGAAGGACCAAATATTTTCTAGATTTTATTCATTTAATAAAATCAGATGTAAAATCCAAGTTCAGAACTTTCTGTTCTCACAGGAATTAAAATATATCCTTTATTTCTCCACTTTTCTCTCTCTCTTCTACCCTAAGACCATCAGCTATCTTCTCTTACTTGAAGTAAGGCAAAATCATCTCCTCAATGGTGTCTCTGTTTCCATTTTTACACTTCTAAAATCTATACTCCCTAGAGCAGCAAGAATGATCTTTGAAATAAATATATATCAGGTCATGACAATTCCTTACTTAAAATCTCCAATGACTCTGCATATATTCAGAAACAATTCCAAATCCCTTACCATTACCACGTGTTAGTCCCCAAGCTCATCCTAACCCTTTGACTGAAGGGCTTCCTGCCCTCCTGATGGCTCGCTGTGTCTCAGAGACACTGGCCTCCTTTTTAAACCATAACCACATTCTGAGGTATTCTGCTCCCCTACCTGGAGCTTCCTGACCCAGATCTTTTCAAGTCTGGCTCTTTCCTGTCATTCAGATCTCAGCTCAAATGTTATTTCTTCAGATATAGATTCTCCTTAAACTTTAAAGTGACTCCTGATCACCAACAACTGTCAACCTCTCAGATATGACCTTGTCTTACTTCCTTTAACTTGCAATTATCTGACAATTATCTTGCTCCTTTATTTCTATTCTTGTTTATGGTTTTGTTACCCTTTAGGGACTCTGACATGTATCTCCTTAAACTAGAAGAGTATAGAGCACACGGTGAGTGGACAATGAATATTCCTTGAATAAATGAATTAGTGATTAAAAATAAAAACGGGGGGCTTCCCTGGTGGCACAGTGGTTGAGAGTCCGCCTGCCGATGCAGGGGACACGGGTTCGTGCCCCGGTCCGGGAAGATCCCACATGCCGCGGAGCGGCTGGGCCCGTGAGCCATGGCCGCTGAGCCTGCGCGTCCAGAGCCTGTGCTCCGCAACGGGAGAGGCCACAGCAGTGAGAGGCCCGCGTACCGCAAAAAAAAAAAAAAAAAAAATTAAAAAAATATTAAAAAAAAATAAAAATGGGATTTTGTACTGTAGGCTCAAAGGAACCACTGTGTATATGCAGAAGTCAAGCCACAAATCTATTATAAATCAGAGGTTTATTATTACTGTGTTTAATTTTATTATAATTTTTAACTTGGTTCACAAAGTTATCTGTGCTTGTGGTGCTCTCTGTGCATAACTATTAGAGGCATATTATTTACATTGGCAGAAAAACATATCAAGTGACCAAAATATAGAGATGACGTTGGCAAATATTGACTGGACCAATGCAAAGCTTGCAAACTGACTACCAGTCAGGGAACCTGATACTTGTGGCAAACCTGTTTGTAAGGCTGATACTCATCTCATAAGCAAAACCCCTTCTTGTTGCTACACACATGCTAGGAGAAAATTCCAGCAGATATCACTGGGCACTGAAAGCAATGTCTCCCTCCAAATTAGTATGCAAACTCTTCTTTTCTCTCTCTCCTTTTTTGTCTGCAAGGAATATAAAGCACAGCTTGGGAGAAAATGCACCTGCATGGAAATGCGTGGACACGAAGTTCCAGTTATGAGGGAAGGGGCAGCAAAACATGCACTCCTCTCGTGAAACAAAATGTTCATTGGCCCTATTAATAATCAATTAGATGGAGAGCTACCTGATGCTATACATCTGGTGACGCCTCCAGCTGCCAGCAGCTTTTTCCCCTGATAAAGCTGATGCTGCTTTAAAAAAGTCTCTTTCCTGTTTAGCAAGACTAAATTCAGCAAAATCATCTATTCTTTTGCACTTCACCCCATATTTTCCCACTTGCTAATTAGAGATGCAAATGTGGATAAGTAAGATGACGGTTTTTAAGCACAACTGGGTCAATATGTTGAATATTGTGCCCTGTTCCTCCAATTAGACTCCTATGAGAAATAGTTCGATTATAATTAGGGGAGCAATTATCCCCTTGTTTAAGGTGAAACAAATCACAGGTTTGTTTTAGTGAAAAATTCAGCTTTGCTCCTTCTGCCATGCCAACAAATCTTGTATCCACTGATGTTCTGATACCAGTACTCTCCAAAAGAGATAATCTGATGAAATAAAGCATCTCTGAGTATATTTCTGGCTCACCATATGACAGCAACATTTTCCAGGCGTAAACTAAAATGAGCAAAGAGGGTTCATTTCATACAGTGCTGCTGTTATGCCACTGGAGCAACCCAGCACCCGTGCACGGGCATATTAATCTTCTGGCTTCTTTGGGGAGATGGCGGGTTTCTGCCAAAAGGCAGGCAACTGCCTCCCCAGACATGGGAGAAAAGCATTATATTTTTGGCTTGATCCTAGCAAAAGAGGTATTAAAAATACTGAGCAATACCATTTTAGAGTATTTCTGGGATTTGTTATTCTTTCTTTCACCTAGTCTACTTTTCATTTAAATATAATTATTATTAACCTATCCTACAGTCCTTGAACTAAAGTAACTCTCAATGGCCTTTTATTCCCATCTAGTGGGTCAGAAGCACTAGACCGATAGATTCCCTTACTCCACCCTCACTGAGTTCTCTCAGAATGCGTCTTCAGAGATGACAAACATCTTTTCTCTGAGAAGTTCCATTTCCTGAGGTGCCGCCTCCGTGTCACATCCAACAGGGACTCTTTATTTCATTTAGTTAAATATACTTAGAGAATCTACTATGCAACCTACAGTCTGCTGGTGTTAGAAACATGAACAAAAATCCCGTTTTGTTCCTTATTTCATCCCAGTCTAATCAGGTAGGACAGTAGTAAACAGATATATTTCAACACAGATAATAGTTGGAGCTGTAAAAAATCAGGGTACCTAGGGGCTGATGTTCAGGCAGTTATACTGGTTCATTCATACCAGATGTTAAATACTGAATAGTTCTGCATCCGCTACTTAATAGCTGACATATTTTTTTTCTTAACCAATGAGTACTGAGAGGAGTTCTTAGTCAACAGTGCTACAACCTGGATAGATAGCATGTAAGGAATCCTGGGTTGGCCACTTCCTCCTCTGACACTTTCTTTGTCCCTCTCTTTCCTTTGGCTTGGAAAAGGAGAGCTACCAACAGTAGCCCCAGCCCAGATTTCCTCTTTGGGAGAAAATATGAAGTCTGGTCCAATGTCTTGGTCCATTATGACTAAACAGACAACTTGAAAAATCAGAGTAAGGACAGCAGCACATCAGGACTTGCTGTAGATATTCACGTTAACAAGTCATTTGTAAAGTAAATATGTTACATCAATAAGGGAATTTCCTGGTTTTAAAGCTCAAACGTTATCTTCATTTGTAGCATTTATGGACTCTAACCAAAGTAACTGGCTAGAAAACACAGGAGGGCATCTTTGTGATTCTTCATAGGGTAGAAGCTTCATCTCTGCATACCCCACAGCGCCCAACAGAGCTGCACTGTGCTCAGTGACCACTCCGAATTCAAGAGGTCGAACTGAGTCTTCTGTGAATCAATAGGTGATATAATAATAGCACTAATAATGCTAGTGAGTGCTTCTACATGGTTTAAGTGATTTGCATATAGCTCATTTAACCTTCAGCTACATTCTGGAGAGACACCGTTCATTATTATATCCATTTTGTAATTTAATTGAGGAAACTTAGATACCGAGGGCTGAAATACCTTGCTTGAAGTCCAAGACTTAAAAATGGGGACACTTGAGTTCAAACCTAGAGTTCTGTAAGGAAATTAGTTTAACGTTCTGTAGCAGAAATTAAAGCCAAAATAGGGGAGAAAATTAAATGTTATTTATTACCTCAGATATGCCTGTACCATTATTTGCACCAAAGGTGATGCTTCTGTAACTTAAGATTAGTAGAGCTCTTTGGAAACCTACTGACTTTTTTTTTTTTTTTTGGTACGCGGGCCTCTCACTGCTGTGGCCTCTCCCTTTGCGGAGCACAGGCTCCAGACGCGCAGGCTCAGCGGCCATGGCTCACGGGCCCAGCCGCTCCGTGGCATGTGGGATCTTCCCGGACTGGGGCACGAACCCGTGTCCCCCGACTCGGCAGGCGGACTCTCAACCACTGCGCCACCAGGGAAGCCCCCTACTGACTTTTATGGGAAGGAAATTATTGTCTCCTGATATTCTGCAAAGAATGAACTTGACTACTTATTCAATGATGCTAGATATATACTTATTAAACAAAGATAAATTGAATCAGTCAACTATGTATTTGTTGAGTGTTTACTGAGTTTTTCAGATTCATTTGCCTTGCATACAAAAGAAGCATAAATCCTTGTCAGCATGGCCTGATGTCTTAAGGACTGATTTTGTTTATAGTAAAACATGAGAGTTTTACCTGGTTTCCTTTTAAGATCAATATTCCATTTTATGCTATTTTCATGCTTTTAAATTCCTCAAATAAATAAATAAAATATTAAATGATAAATATATATATCATTAAATTAAAATAATCTTATAATCCCTTAACTCACCACGTTACATTTCATCCCTTTCTTCTTTAATTTATCTGCCCCTCCTGAGCAAATGACAGTTGTAACATGTCACGTTAAGGTATTCATTAGATTTCTGATCTTGGTGATTCTAAGGGTGCTGAAAATAATCGACACAGGAGTTTATTAGCCTGCTCTCAAGCATGTGTGTTTGATCTCTCTCTTGACTTCCAGAAAAAGGAAAAATACTCACATTATAGTTCTGTGAATGTCAAATGGGTATATGATTTTTGAGCTTGCCAAGTGTTAATTGGTCTCTTCCCCAGTGATGATACAGATAAAATTCACAGCCAATTAGTTTGCACTCTTGAATCTTTACTCCTTGACAAAGTGAACCACTTTGCAGAGGAGACCAAGAAAATGAAGAAGTTATAGAATCTCCTCACTGGAAATCTCTGCAGGGATTTGCTCTCTTTAAGAAACATCAACTCAAGAAGAGTCTATGGATACCTATGTTACTCAGGATATGTTTTGGTCTTCAAGATAGTTTAATGGTGGAGGTTTGCATTAGAATTTTAGAAATACAGTTAAGGAGACAGATGCACTTATTGTCCTAAGTGAAAGGAAATATTGAATAGAGAAGAGCTGCCTACTTTATAATCACAATAAATCATATTGTGTGTCATTGTTGGAAGATAAGGTTTTGGAGTGCCTGGATAAAACAGCAATAATCATACAAAGTCTCTGATACAGTGCTAAAGTGCCATGGGGTGCCAGGAACAAGGCAAAAAACAGCTCTCTTCTTTCAAAGAAAAAAGGAAATTTCATTAAGAGTGCCACTTAGAGCCTTTGCATTGATACATTGGAGATATGGATGACTGTGACAGAAAAATGGGCATTTTATTGTTTGGTGCTAATAAAAAGTCATGGTATAAATCTGATTTGTAATATTTCATTAACTATCAATAGGCTTTGTTTCACCAAAAACAGAAAATGAAAATAAAGAGCTAATGGAAAGCTTACAGGATGAAACTAACGGACATTCCTCATACATGTTTTTATTCATGGTGTGTGGCTATGGCTTTTAGGTATGTCCATAAATATATCACAGAGCAGGAAATATATATGTGGAGTGCACAGGCTCACACACACACACACACACACACACACATGCCTTTCTTACATTTTTTGCATAGTATCAAGAAAAATAATAAAATTGATGGTACATTATTAAGTCATACCACCTTTCTCTATAATTAGTGCCAGGTAAAATAAAACAGTGTTTCTGATTTCTTAAAAGACAGTGACCAAATTAAACCAAGCTGCCTGTGGCTTTGTCCAGTGGGGCATTCTAATTGACTCCAAGTCATTAATCAGTTTCCAATCAATCTATATTGCCAGTAGCAAGCAGTTAGGACTCCATTACCGACCATTCATCATGCCATACCCTAATTCACTGCACCATTAGCCATGGACTAGGCCTCCGTTAGAATAACTTAAGTGCCAACTGCTAAATGTGAAGAATTTTTGCTACTCACTTCAGCCACTGGGATCCCTTCTGGTGGTCGACACTGGAGCAAGACTTCCTGTTCCAAGGATACTTCCTTTCCCAGGGGTTCCTGCTCAAATGTCTTCCGCAGATCTGGAAAGCACCAGTAATAAAATATAAGACAAAACTAATTAACATTTATTCATTTATTGGAAGTACAATAAACATTCTGCAGCTTCTTATTTTATGTTTCTTTGTATTTTTTAATCATGTTAGTACTGTACCATAATGTGGGTGATTATATTCTGTGTACTGGAAATTATGAAACTTGGAGGCTATTAACTCTTCCTACTTTAATCTTCACTGGAATGCTTTGGAGATCCTCATTCTAACAATTAGTGAAACTCATTCGTTGCATTTCCTTACTATTTCTTAATAATCAACTATAATGATCACATTTTTTTTTTTTTGCGGTACGCGGGCCTCTCACTGTTGTGGCCTCTCCCATTGCGGAGCACAGGCTCCAGACGCACAGGCTCAGCGTCCATGGCTCACGGGCCCAGCCGCTCCGCGGCATGTGGGATCTTCCCGGACCAGGGCACGAACCCGCGTCCCCTGCATCGGCAGGCGGACTCTCAACCACTGCGCCACCAGGGAAGCCCACTGATCACATTTTTAATCAAAAGAATCCCATTGTCATGATGCTTATTCATGAAGTCCCTTAGGTATATTCTTACTTTTTCTTTCTTCCCAATAGATAACTATTGTAGTGTAATAGCTCTGAGATCTTTTGATAAATAACTCAAAAGCAAGTTTCTGTTCAGAGTGAAAAACAGAATGCTGGAGTCCTGAAAGAATGAATATAGCTTCTTGAGGTGTCTCAAACACAAGACAGGGAAAAGAGTAACTATTGGGATGAGTCCAGAAATATCTCAATATCTAAATTATGTGACCATTCTGCAATTAGAAGATTAAACAGTCATTTCTGCTCAAATATACCAAGAATCTAATTATGTATTTATATCAGTGGTCCCCAACCTTTTGGGCACCAGGGACCGGTTTCGTGGAAGACAGTTTCTCTACGCACCAGGGTCGGGGGAGGGTTGGCGAGGGAGGGACGGTTCAGGCGGTACTGCGAGCGACATGGAGCCGCGCATGAAGCTTTGCTCACTCGCTGCCCACCTCCGGCTCTGCGGCCTGGTTCCTAACAGGCCACGGGATCAGGGGTTGGGGACCCCTGATTTATATAGTTATAGTTGCTACAGCAATATGCAGTACAATTTTAAAAACTGCTATTGATGGACACGAAAATGTTAGAAACCAGTTTGTCATTTTAAACGCCAAAGCTAAAAAGTACATGAGTCAGTCATAGAGCTTTGAAGCAGCATTTTTTTTAAAGCAAAGCAAAAAAATTATTTCATATATGTACTCTTCAGCTCCTTCCCATTAAAAGTTATTGGAATTTTACCCAGTCGATTTTAGTAAAAAGTTAATGCGTCTTTCCTTTCATCCCATGTCCCCAGCAATGACTTCAGAATCTAAAAGCACCATTTCAGCCTACTGAACTAATGAGTGGAAATCTGAAGACTCTGGAGGTGTGCCTCTAATGTCAAGGAGCTATTAGAAAGCACCACTTGGAAAATGCACTGACAAAAAAAATTCATTGTCATATATTTGCCATTTGGTTGAATTTCTTGGCAGAAGAAAACCTTCAAGAGCTTAGGGGCTGTGAAAAGATAACTGGATCTAGGTGGGTCTGAAGTAAGACAAGAGACTCTACAAATGGTGACAGAATTTCTGTCAGAAGGGCATTTCTAATTTGATTATCAAGAAATTGAGTATGTTGCAGGAATGAACACTTAAAATCCACAGAGTTATTAGAACTTGAAAGTTATCTAAACCAGGTCCTTATTTTACATATGAGAAACACATTTCTCAAGTTACTCAAAGCCTCACAGCAAAATAACTGATGCTGCGTTAGAACCTGCTGATTTGATACATATTTTTCTATCCCACACATCCCTTCACATCTCTTTTGGTTGATTTGTGTCCTTTCAACAGAAACATTAAAACTTCTTCTACTCTTTCTTTTCTCATATAGTAGCTTCTCTTTGTTTTTAATCTGCATTAAGATGAAATTTTGGCAAAACACCAAGTATTAATAAAAGCAATAGCAGGAGTGAATAACTTTAATGGGATAAAATGTTCTTGACAGGGTATATCTTGTTGGTGAAAAATGATTCTAAAAAACTCCCATCTGGGCTTCCCTGGTGGCGTAGTGGTTGAGAGTCCGCCTGCCAACGCAGGGGACGCGGGTTCGTGCCCCGGCCGGAAAGATCCCATATGCTGCGGAGCGGCTGGGCCCGTGAGCCATGGCCGCTGAGCCTGCGCGTCCGGAGCCTGTGCTCCGCAACAGGAGAGGCCACAGCAGTGAGAGGCCCGCGTACTGCAAAAAAAAAAACAAAAAACACAAACCTCCCATCTGATGCAGGGTAGGGTGAAGACCTAAAGACTGGAATTAGTTCTCAAATCAAATAACATATTGACTCTCAGTTAAACTAACCAGCATATCACAAAATAAGGATTGAGAATTAGAAAGAGTGAGGCACATATATATCCAAATAGTCAAAACAAATTCCTTTAACATTTGTAAATTATCTCCTTAAGGCAGACACTTTATTAGGTACTCAGGATGAAGATATGTAAGATTCAGAATCAAGACTAGAACGGTAAGCTGAGATCTATTTATGAAAAGCCTTCCTGCCATGCTAAGGAATGGCAAACCCTCAAAGGCTTTTAAGCAGAGGAGGGAGATAGGATGTCATATTGCCCTCGGTGTGATTGAGGTGGTGGTGAAGAAGCAGAAGGTAGTTAGGAACCCATTTGAATAGATCAGGAGGGATGACGGGGTCCTGAACTCAGCTAGTGACAGTGGACAGGAAGGGGAGAAAGCAGATTCTAGTAATAAATAGATCATATGCTGAGGAAGACCTAGGTATTTGGAGAGTGAGAAGAGGAAAAGATAATACTATATTCTTAGCTACTGCAATTGTTAAGTTGATACCATCATTAAATGAAATAATACCAAATTGGGCAGGAAAGTGGTGAGAAAGATAGCAAATTTATTTTGGTACATGTTCAGTTTGGTGCAGCTGTAGGCTATTCAAGCGGAAAAGTCCAGTAGGTCCATATCATGATTTCTCAACCTCAGCACGACTGACATTTGGGACTGGATAATTCTGTTGTGAGGTTGCCCTGTGCACAGCAAGTTGCTTAGCAGCATCCTTGGACTCTACCCAACAGATGCCAGTAGCACCCTTCCAAGCCATGGCAAAACAAATGCCTCCAGATAATGCCAAATGTCTCCTGACATGAAAAATCACCTCAAGTAGAGAACCACTGGTCTAGAGTTTGGAAAAGAAGGCCTGGTGAAAGATCTGTGCTTCATTGTCTAGGAGATAGCTGAAGCACTAGAAATAGATGACACTACCAGGGCAGGGAAAAAAAAAAAAAGAGGACACCAACATTCAAGAGGAAAACCTGCCTGCAAAAATGATATGGCGTGAGCAAAGACGTCGGAGAAAAACCAAGAGACAAGTGTCAGAGAAGCCAAGAGAAGAATAAAGTTTTAAGAAGTTGGGAGGCCAACAGGACAAATGCAGCAAAGGACTCAGAAGGAGAAGTTTGGGGAATTTAGGAGTGAAGGGGGAGTAGAAGCCCAGCTGAGTTGAGGGTGCACAGGAATTGGAAAAATGACCATCAGGAGAACTCCTACTCTTTTGCAAGATTTTATGGTGATGGAAGTCAGCATTAAGGGATGATGGGTTCGAATGGAGCAGGCTATAATTCTTCTTAGGATATGGTATAGTTTTGGGCACAGTTTTCAAATTCCTGCCATATGAAGGCACACCTTTTGAGAATCCTCATTTCCTAATTGAGAATGGTGACCACACATCAGAGTCATGTACTTCAAAAGACAGGTTTAACTGAACTATCACTGAATACCATATAATTCTGTTGTTTTGATGTTATTTAATTTTAAACTCTATGTAAATTTTATCTAATTTCTAAAATGATTCACATTTAACCCTCAACAAAGTAGTACTTCTTCCTGAAAAATCCTTTTAATTCCTGCCCAAAACCTCTTCTCTAGCTTTCAGGTTGTGTAAAGAGCACAGAATATATTGCGCTGTCCAGCATGGCAGCTGCTCCTTTCATATGCCTCCACGGTACTCTGTAAGGGGGTGAGTAGCATTCTAAGCATATCCTTTATCATTTGGAGAGATGTGATAGAAGGCAGGCTGGATGACTTGCAGGCAGAGAGAACACGAGGGTGATGAATGGATAAGCATGAAAAATGGACACTTGTCAGCTAGGAATTAGATGTAAAACAGAATGTTTTAGAATAATGTGGGCATTCCTGTCAGGAAAAAGATGAATTTTTTGCCCTTGGAAGACCTTTAGGATTCTACATTTCTGTTTTCTTTCCATTAGTTCTAAGGCTGCTACTAAAATAAGTATAAAGTCCTTTCATTATAACCTAGATTACTTTTGCAAAGTAAACTCGGCTTACCTCTGATTTAGTCATTGACTCCATCAATTAAAAGAAAAATCAGCTTTGTCATATGCATGCATTCAGAGACATGTTTACTTAAGAACATGAATATTGGCTTACTAAATCCATACAGAGAAATCCAATTAGCAGATGTAGAATCAGACCTGAAACTATATGGACTTCTATTTACCATTTACACAGTAATCAAAGAAAGCCTTTTAGAACACACACATGTGTGGGTGTACACGGCATCTCATTTTTTTTTTTTTTTTTTTTTTGGTGGTACGCGGGCCTCTCACCGCTGTGGCCTCTGCCACCGCGGAGCACAGGCTCTGGACGCACAGGCTCAGCAACCATGGCCCACGGGCCCAGCCGCTCCGCGGCACGTGGGATCCTCCCGGACCGGGGCATGAACCCGCGTCCCCTGCATCGGCAGGCAGAGAAACTCTCAACCACTGCACCACCAGGGAAGCCCGGCATTTCATTTTTTATGGTAGAATTCTGATGCTGTCAATGAATTTTTTTGCACAATAATAATACTGTGGTTACAAATTATTTATGATGTGAAACCCACTAATTTCATGGCATTCTACAAACATGGACTCTGCTTTTTGACAATGTGGTAGGCTGAAAAGGAGGCTACCTGGGAGTTTGAAGACTCTGTGGCCTCACCTTCCTCATTTGTAAAATGAAAGTAAATGATGGGATGCTTTTGAAGGTCTCTTTTGTCATAAGGGCCTATGCCTGAGTAGACTAACATTTTAAATATGCATTTTAGGGGAAAACAGCCTATCCTTTGTGAAATAAGATAAGATCTTTAAGGATTTATACCAATTATCAAAGAGAAATAATAGAAGAAATTATTTTTCAATAATCTAGGAGATGATGCATCTTTGAAAAGAACAGCTTATATATTTTCCTCTTATGACAATCTTCATGCAACTTTCGTACACTTCAATATACAGGTATGGGTAAGAGTTAGAAAAATAGGATGATGGATGGGTTCCAGAAGATTCCATATTAAAAATATCAGAAAATTCTTTGTACAAATCCAAGGGAGCAATATAATATACATCACAAAAGGAGATGAATATTAAAGCTTTGATGATTATGAATGCATTGAGAATTACTTTGACAAAACTAATTTTCTCTCTCCATGGAGAGATGGGAAGGAAATGCCTACCCAAAATAGCATGCAAGAAAGCCTGTCACACCAAAGGGCATATCTACGAAAGGGGCCCAAAATCAAGTCTCCTCCACAGTGCCTCCCTCGAGCATCTTTGCCTGACACCATCTGAAAAGGGTGAAAGTGGCCTACAATGGGAAAGTCGAGGCTGGACAGGTGGGAGCTTTGACTATAACAGGTCATACTACCAAGCTCCTGTGAGCCCTCCTGATTCGGGAAGGAAATCAGGAGAAACTACCAGCAAAAGATCTCCCTATGGTGTCTAAGCAGGCAGGCTGCTGATACTATTGTCTTTGAAAAAGAAAATAAACAGGTTCTCACTCCAAGTTCAAAAGAAAAATAACTTACATTTGTTAAAAATGCTTATTCCCTTAGCAATGCTACTTCATTATGCAGAAAGATTTATTAGAATAAAATATTTTTTAAAAGACAAAATCTTGACAATGTGATAAACTGATATTACGAAGTTAAGGGTTTGCTGATGGGTATACTTCAATAGATTATTCTAATGGAAATTAAAGTTCTTAAATTCCATTGAGTAATAAGATATAAATGACATAGTATTACCTTACTAAGGTTGGGTGCTTTTTGTTTTAGATCTGATCGGGTTTTGTGAATATTAGATCTCATAGAGTTTTGTGAATATTAAAAGAGTTATTGAACCTGAAAAGGTTTTGGAAGATGATGAAGCACAAAACACATGTAATAAATCATTACGGCTGTTTCTATTACTATTAGAGAGTTCTGGCATGAAAGATGATTACTCATCTGAGTAAATTTCAACATGTCATTCTCTTACACACTTGGGCCATTTGGTCTATAAACTATAGGATCTAATATTCCTTACTATTCTTATGGAATTTAAGGTTTATTGTTCAGTTTTTCAAACTGTGTGTCATGACTCCTTATAGGATTATGAATTCAATTTAGGGGATTAAAAACCAGCATTAAAAATAGGAAATGGAGTAAATAGAAAATGTCAAGTGATCATACATAGTATTATTATGTATGTTTATATGTACATACACACACACACCTCTGTGTATTTGTATGTATGAAGAGATGGGTATACGTTTATTTAGTGGATCATGATATAAATATATTTTTTATTATAGGTCACTGTGAAAGAGGTCTGAAAGCTCCTGTAAAGCAAGATAACATTGCAGCCAAGAGCAAGATCTTCAGCATGGACAAACTTGGGTTCCGGTTCTGACTTTACCCCTTGACTAGCTGTGTGACCTTGAGCACACTGCTTAACCTCTTCTTACTTTAGTTCCTTCAGCTAAGAAATGGGTATGATAATAGTAACTATTTTACAGGGTTTTATAGGAAGAGGCACCTATAAAACTCTAGCATTATGTCTTAAATATAATATGTACTCAAAAGATAGTAATCCCCACACCATTTCCCCCCCAGTATTAGTGAATTTTAGTATGCTATACAAACATTAGGCATTATCATTGTTAGTCAAAATAATCATAAACAAGTGAGACAAATTAATTATGAGCGTGGGAGACTAATGATTGAAAGCGATGTGTCACAAAGAAAAACTTAGGGATTACCATGCTGTGTTTGAAAAAATGCAGATTTCATAATAAGACTTGGCTCCAGGAATCCACAGTTTTTATTGGCCCCCAAGTGTGTTTTACACACAGCACTAAAATCTGAGAACTACCGATTGATTGATGGATTATTTACCGAACACCCATGATATGTGTGGCACTGTGCTAGACTCTGTAGGAAGAGGGACAGAGAGGCCTGGGAGGCCGTGAGAACCAAGAAGACCTGCTTCTACACTGTGGCTCTTAAGACAGTGAGTCCCTGTTGGTGTTTCCCCAGTGTCAGTACTTACTTTTGTGCAGGTTGGCGGCTGACATTGTCTAACACAGACACTGAAATTTCATATGTGTCTAGGGGACAGGCAGGTAACTTAAATGAAATGAAGTTAGGCGCAAGAATTATTTTTTTCTTAAAACATAGCACCAACCTGGGCTGTCTTAGGCTTTCCAAATTTTAATAGAGACATGGGTACAAAACCAATTCACTTAACTTTTTACTTGCTACTCATCTCTATGCTGCCATATAGGAATTCAGGTTTGGTGGCCACAGACCCCATATGTGACAGAAACCAGTAATCAACTCTTTTCATGCTCGATAAACAGAGGTAGTAAAAACATTTTTTAGTTTTTAAAATTCTGTTTTACTGTACTTTCAAAGTGTTCCTCTAGCAAATAAAATAATTCTATGGCCACATATAGTAACAATACTTGTGTTCTTAGAGGGAAAAAATGTGCCTTTCTTCCAATAATGATAAAAGGGGATAATTATGTTGTCACAGTAGAGTATAACTTAGGCTTAAATCACCAAATCTGGCTGTTAACAGGAAATAACTGGCATGAACCAACCAGTATAGCATACTTTGGGAAAGCTAGATTAGACTTCTGAGCTTTGAGCATTTATTAAAAGTGAAAGTCCTGACAATGCTATAGAACCCTAAAAAGTTTGCCATGATTTTCTTTTCCAGGAATAGAGTATCTTTGCTGGAATTAAAAAAAAAAATCATGAAAAAATTGTTATATTCAGCAACTCCTAATGTGGTTTTTAAAAGGAAGGGACTCAGTATATAAAAAATGTTGGAAGGAGTTTTCTTTTTAACTTGCTTTTTCTTCTCAAATATTGTAAAAGATAAAACAAAACAAAACAAAAACCCACGAACCAACCAACAAAAACATGAAGTTTCCTCTATGGTTAGATTGCAAAGTGAACTATCACGTTTCTGCAAACCTGTACAATGAATTGGACTGTAAAAAGAACAGTTTAAAACTCAGATTTACCATTTCCTAAACAAGTGACTAGGGTAAGTTATCTAATATTTCATTTCCATGCTTCTGTTTCATTATTTGCAAAATAAGGATAATAACAGATCCTAGTCAAAGGATTGTTGGAGGCATCACAAAAGTTAACATGCACAGGGGCTTATAGAATTAAGCATACAGTAATCATGCCATAAATGTTGGTTACTAGGACACAGGGTTTTTTAAAGACGCAAGAATGAAGATGAAAGATTTTTATTTTGTTCCTATTATTGTTTTGCAACCTCTTTTTACGTTTTAAAAAACTAATGTTTTTGACCAATCTTATGAATTTATCACAAACACTTTCATAATATCATAGTTATGGGCAGGGACAGAGGTTAGAATAATTTGAGCAAATCAGCAGAAAGATTATCTGGCAATGTCTTTAGTTTTGCCAAGGCATGGGCTATCCCTTACTGCACCGGGTCATTTAAACAGAAATCCTGAGTAAGCAAAGTCCCTGCAAAGGGAAGTACAATTTCAGCCATTCTTCTTTATTTCTTGGCTTTGGGGCATTTATAGGACAAATATATTGTATTCAGATAGTTTTGCTAAAGGGTTTTTTAAAAAATAAATATTTTACAGCTAGAACTCCAAAGACATCCATTACAGAGAAGAGGAAGAAAAAAAAAAAACCCATATAAGCTACTCTTCTATTCACACTGCACCTTTATTTTCAGAAAAAAATGATTATATGTCATCACAATATTTTTTAAGGTATGTCTTAGGGGTAAATAATAAGAAACATGCCAACTTTATGGATGAGGAACCCGATATATCAAAAAGTTAAGGCTCTTTTCTCAGAGTACAAAAAAAGAACACGACTGCAGACAAGCTTTTTGGCAAAAAAGCAGTTTAGCCATAAACTTCCCATTTCATACAGCATAAAACATTACTTTAATGACATATTTTCGTCCAGTGGGTTACCAGCCCTTCCTATAGCACATAGATGGATGACTTTTCCCAAACTATAACTTATGAGACAGTATTTTATCAATTAGATGTCTACCTCTCAGAACGAATATGAGCTATAAATGCCTATGGATTTGTGGAGCCTCCATGAATCTTGAGAACTTCTGTCTAAACACAAAAGCAAATAAGTTAGGCAAAATACAGACTGATGCAATCAGGTATGTGCTATGGTTTTAAATTTTGAAATAGGAACCATATGATGGATTAATTAACATAACGGTTGAGATTTATATGAAACAAGGAGACATTTATTGTTAAAAATTTTGTCTTATTATCTAAAAATGTCTAAATTGTGCAATTAATCTCATCTAATTCAAAAACTGGCCCCTGTAACTTACAGTGGGTTTACTGGGGACTTAAATGGTCATACAGGGGATCAAACCACAGCTCAGAAGTGCACGTTAGTAAATGGGCCATTTATTCTGGTGTGGTGGCAAGCTTGCTGAGCTCTACCAAGACATTGGTGTTAGGCTGCCAGATCCTCTCATGGTATAACCTAAGTCTTGCAGAACACCTGGTTAACGCAGAACACCTGCATTATTTGGTTAAACTGTACTTTTAATTTTGATTATGTCAAGGTAGAGTAGGCAGGTAGGAAATGGAAAAGTAACATACAAGGCCACAAATAATGACCTCTGTATATATAAACTAACACAATAATCGACAAGATCACGTATATATTTAACTGGAGATACTACTACCCCTACTATAGAAATATTAGTTCATCCATTCCTTTAAGATATTTATTGAGTTCCTACACAGTGTCAGGCATCGCTGTAGGCATTCTGAACTCATAAGTGAACAAACCAAACAAAAATTTTTGCCCATGTGGATCTTACTTTCTAAGGGGCTGGCGGAAATAGACCACTAGTCATGAACATAATAAATAAGTATATAGTAGGTTCGAAGTTGATAAGTGCTATGGAGAAAATAAATAAGACAAACGTGTAATGGGAATTTGAAGTAGGGGGAGCACAGGGGCAATCAGTTCAGTCTATCTGATGTCCTCAAATTCCTTGGGTGATAAAACATTTTTACTGAAACAACAAATCATTGGCATGAAATAGCAGCGTCACTTTGCCTTATCATATGCTTACAATTTAATTCAGTTTCATTCCATTTACTTATGTCTTCAGTTACTTAGCACCAGCCACAACCAAGGCACTGTTTTTAGGCACTGGGGACATAATGATGAAGAAAATAAAGTGCCTACTCTAGTGAAGCTTATATTCCAGTGGTGGAGCTAGTCAGCCTAAAAGATCATGAATAATGATGAAGAGAAATGCTCTAAAGAAAAATAAAGCAGGCTTGGGGTTAGAAGAGTGACAGAGTTGGCGACAGTGGGTGTTAGGTAAATTGGTCAGGGTTAATCCCTCTGAAGAGCTGATGTCTCAGCAGAAATCTGAATGAAAGAAGGAGGTGAGCCACTGGTAGAGTTGAGGAAGAATATTCCAGGTGGGAGGGAAGAGTTATTGCAAACAGCCTGCATCTGGGATGAGTGTATTAAACATTCTAAAAACAAACTGGTATAGGTGGAGCAGACCAAGCAACAGGAGAGAGGCAGGAACCCAAGGCCTTCTTTCACTTCTGCATTGTAAATAATAGTTAGCCTATATCATTACGCATGTGGAAAATAAGATATTTTTGTGAACTGCCACCAGACACAAAATCATGGTCACCTCCTCTCTTATTTGTATCCAGTTTGTTGGTTAAAAGCATGGACTCCTTTGCTGGTCTGACCTACTTCTCCATATATGCGCTTTGACCTCAGGCAGCTTTTTAATCTCCCTTTGTCCTACATTTCCTCATTTGTAAAATGAGGATAATAACACCTGTCACACAGAATTGTTGCAAGTACTGAATGAGCTAATTCATGTAAGTGTTGGTCAAAGGGTACCAACTTTCAGGTACAAGATGAATAAATTCTGGGGATATTTTTGTGCAGCATGGTTATTATAGTTAATTATACTGTATTGCATAGCTAAAATTTGCTAAGAGAGAGCCTAAGTGTTTTCACCACACGCACGCACACACGGTAACTATGTGAGGTGAAAAAGTAATTGAAACAGTGTATCTTTTATTATTATTCTATAGCCCATCTGTCCAACATGAGCCACACGTGGCTATGGAGCAGTTGACATGTGGCTAGTCTCAACTGAGAAGTACTGTAGTGTAAACACACCAGATCTCAAAGATTAATATGAAAAAAGAATGTTACATTGGTTATTTTATTGAAATGATAGTTTAATTCTGCTTGTTTTTACATTTTTTTTTTTTTTTTTTTTTTTTTGTGGTACTCGGACCTCTCACTGTTGTGGCCTCTCCCGTTGCGGAGCACAGGCTCCGGACGCGCAGGCTCAGCGGCCACGGTTCACGGGCCCAGCCGCTCCGCGGCATGTGGGATCTTCCCGGACCGGGGCACGAACCCGTGTCCCCCACATTCGCAGGCAGACTCTCAACCACTGCACCACCAGGGAAGCCCTCTTTTTACTTTTTTAAGAGTGGCTACCAGAAAAGTTGAAATAACGTGTGGCTGGCATTGTATTTCCTCGTACACTGTTATTCTGGACAGCATGCTAGACACTACAGACTCAAAGATGTAAACATGGCTTGGCCCAAACCTACACATGGCTCACAAGGTGGTTCCGATCTCAGGGAAAAGGATGAGTGAGCTATGAGAGGAGGGCAGAGAGGGCCACTCTGATCCTCCTTAATTCCTCCCAGAAACCATCCTATTCCAATCTGTAGTCAGTGGCCTTTGCACACATAAGAACGAGAAACTCCTCAGGAACTATCCTGACATTCCCAGGAAGATGGATTGTCCGTGCACATAAATCCATTGTAACTACTGAATTGAGGAGAAGGGTGACCGTATACAGGGCTCCTCTGGCCTCAGGCTTAGGGACAAAATTACAGTCTAATTATACTTGAATCGGCAGAGAACTTCAACCTCTAGGACTGACAGCCCAGGCCTGGTACAGGAAGTGGTGAAAGAAGGAAAAACGTTTTAGTTTTTAAAGTTAACTTAATATTGATAAGTTTCAAAATGCACAAATAAAGTTGTATGACTCATTATCTCTGTGGTTATGAACATTATTATCATACACTGAGCATTTGCTTTGTGTGTGGCACTATGCCATAGGCTTTACAAGTTTATTCTAGTTTAATCTTAAAATAACCCTATCATTTTCATTTCATGGTTGACGGAACTAAGCGTCAGAGGGGTTAAGTTGCTTGATGAAGGTCACACTAGTAAGTGATGGAACCAGGGTGTGAATACATAAGTCAACCTGGCCCCAAATGTGTGCTCTAACTACGCCACTCTGCTACTCTTTTCACATTATAGCTACCATCCCCTGACACAAGCAACCATGAACTGCATCAGCAACGATCACAACCAACAGCAGAAATAGCAGCCAAGACGTTTCCTGAAGAAAGACAGTGTTTGCTGACACTTTGCCTGAATTACATTTTCCTACCTTAACACTCAGAATTCTCCCATTGGCCTATCACAAGGGACATTGGAAGAAACAACCCAATGAAACTGAAGGCTGCGTCACCATAAGCGTTCTACTTTGGACAGTCATTAGAGTGTCCACTTGAGTCCCCTCAGAAGGAACTCCTCTCTCTGCAGTGGAAAGCTGCAGCACCCACTAAGTGAATACATTTATATTCACGACAAGTGAATATAATTCAAAGTGAATATAATTCAAAGGAGACAAGCCTGTATTAAGAGGATGGATGAACTGCTCTGAAAGGTTTGAGAAAGGAACACCTATCATTCTGGAGACTGGTGGGGCAGGAATGACTTCACTAAGGACAACTGAGAGAAATCCTTCAACAAGCTCAGGCCTTTCGAATCATTCTCTCCTTTCTTTCTCTCACATCCCACATCTAACCTCTCAAAAGAAAGCTACTACCTCTGCCTTTAAATATATCTAGAATCCAGGTCTCACTGCTCCACAGCTTCTAATCTATGTATCCTAACATCTCCCACATCCACAGCCTCGTAACTGGTCTCCCTGCTTCTACTCTTGCTTCTCATGGTCTATTCTCAACACAGCAGTCAGGTGTTCTGTTAAAATGGAAGTCGTGTCATGAATTCCTCTGCTGAAAACATTCTGAAGTTCTCATTTCATGCTGTGGACCACAGATGTTACACCCACAGGGCCTAGGCCATCTCCACACTGCCCTCCTGTCCATACCTTTCTCAGCTCACCCAGGGGTCTACTTTTGCTCACTCTCTTCCAGCCACTCTGGCTAATTCGACCTTCTTGGTACCCGCCAGCACATTCCTGCCTCAGGGCATCTGTACTTATGCCACTTGCTGTCCCCTCTGCCTGACTTCTTCTCTCCCTTCTTTCAGGTTTCTTCAACTGTCAACTTCTTCTGGAGGCCTTCCCTGACCACCCTCCCCAGCACAACATACCCCCTTTTCCCACTTATCTTTCTTCATAGCAGTTAACATCTGCTCTGTCTCTGATTATTTATTTCATACAGAGCGTGCCCTTGCTCACCAGACATAAACCTCCTGAGGGCAGGGATCATTATATGTTCTGATTCTGGCTCCATACCCAATACCTACAATTGTCCCAAGAACAGAGTAAATGCTTACTAAATATTCATTGAATAAATAAGTTTTTACAAATAATGAAAGGAAGTAAGAGAAACGTGAAACCTTTCATATGAACAATAGCTGGAAAGTATAGAAATGGAAGTATTTCTAATCTAGTGTGACTCGATTGGAGACATTCTTTGTGGTCAGAGCTGGAAATTTAGGTTACCTTATGTAAACAATGAAATATGGCTGTTATGGGCTGAAAGGTGTACCCCCCGCCAAAATTCACATGTTGAAATCCTAGCCCTTAGTACCTCAGAATGTGACTTTATTTGGAGATATGGCCTTTAAAGAGGTGATTAAGTTAAAATGAGGCCATTAAGGCCATACTGGTAGCCTTAAACAATATGACTGGCATCCTTATGAGAAGAGAAATTTGGATGTGGACAGTTACAGAAGGAAGATAGTATGAAGACATGGAGAAGATGACCATGTACAAGCCAAGGAGAGAGGCCTCAGAAGAAGCCAATACTTCCAGCACCTTGATCTTGGACTTCTAGCTTCCAGAACTGTGAGAAAATAAATTTCTGTTGTTTAAGCCACCAGTCGGTGGAATTTTGTTATGGCAGCCCTAGCAAACTAATACAGTGATATATACAATTGTTAGAAATTTTGACTTTATCTCATGAGCCACTATAAAAATTTAGCAGAGATGGAGGTGAGCTGAGATGAGACCTGAGTTTTAGGAATCTTCTGAAATCTTGCATTTGTGGTAATATGGAGGAAGGATTAGAAAAGGGAAAAGACTCGAGTCATGGAGACTAACCGGGAAGTGTTTGCAACGGTTGGGATCTAGATCAAGCAGAAGGGAAGGAAGAGGCGAGAACAGAATTGGGGGAAGCATCAGAGCCAAAAGCATCAGACCTAGTGACATATTACAGGTAAGTGACATTGACATCAATGCAAATTGAAATTTAGTAAAATACAGACATGCAAAGGAATTCAGATAATAAAATTTACATGGGTTTCAGTGGTCTCATACTTGAGAAAATTTCTCAGTATGGAACCTAAAGACAGATTAAAGCAGCATTCATGCCGCTCAAGGTGTGAATAGTACTTGTTGAGAAAAGGGTCTGCAGAAAGAGCTGCAGACTACATCTCCTCCTTGGGGATAATATGCACATTAGCATATTAAGGAATCTAGAAAGTTTTTCAATGAAGAAACCTCTTTAACTTTGTCCAAAAAAAAGGTATTCCCCACGTTTATTGATTATGGAACACTCTTTTTGTGTGTGAGGCACCTTTTAACCTCTCCTTCAACACAAATACTCTAGAAATTAGCACAGTTTGGAAAACAGTGGTGTGTTCTGAGGCACTAGAACAGTTCTAAGATAAACAGAGAAACTGTCTGGGTAACTTCTATTTCTAAGAGCAAAACTAGTCAACACTGTCCTAACAGACTGGCAGAATAAACTCATTAAAGGAATATAGTTGGTTTTCCCATAGCCTAATTACTACCAGATTAAAAAAGAAAATTCAATCTTTTGAAAGTAGCACGAATTCTTTCACACCCATAAAGGAAAATTACTCAGTGCTTGAAACAAAATAAAATGATATTCTGGTGATTTAAAGGGAAAGTGTAGCTCAAATTCAGAAATCTGGGAGCAATTTTTAACCAGGGTTCTTTGACACTAGAGCACTTATGGTCTAAATTTTCCCATTTTCCATCAGTTTCTGGAATCCACGGTGTCCCTGCACTGTGACTCACATGCAATGCGCACGTAGGCCTTCCGGCTCTTGGTGGTACCCGCCGAGCTCCAGGCTACACACTGGCACCAGTAATCTTCAGGCCCAAAGAGTTCTTCCACTTGCTGGCGTGAAATCTCAATGCTTACTTCCCGGACAATGAGACCTGCCAAGGCAAAGGAAGATTTAAGTCAGGAGAAGACTTGTATTAACAAAACACCATACACATATTTTTCCTCCAGTGATCCTTCTTGATGCCATAGACCAACGTCCTAGATATTGCCTCTCATCTCCTCTGATTTTCCTCTGGATCCAGTTACTTGTCCACACTTTTTTCATTCTCTTATTTGCTATTTCAAATCTCTGGATTCACCAGATAATGAAAGTGGACTTGGTCTATCACTCCACAGAATTACACCTTTCCCGTTATAGCATAACATTCACCCTCCACCAAGGTATCTTCCTCTGTGTATTGAAACAGTAACTTGAATTTAACATCTTCTAAGGATTCTATCTTAATTATACAGGTTGTGGGTAAGATACCCATATGCTGTACATAGCTTTACAATAACTAAGTCTACCTAATTCTTTACATGAAATGAGAATGACCAAAAAACTATAATAATAAGTATATAAATCGTCAATATATATATTTATATGCACAAATATGTGTATCAGTTTTTATTACATGACCTAGTCCTTTATAAATATGTGGTGATTTTTTAAAACTAAGTCATTTTAAACAGCTTTGTTTATTATTATTATTATTTTTTTTTTTTTTTTGCGGTACGCAGTACGTGGGCCTCTCACTGTTGTGGTCTCTCCCGCTGCAGAGCACAGGCTCCAGATGCGCAGGCTCAGCGGCCATGGCTCACGGGCCCAGCCGCTCCACGGCATGTGGGATCTTCCCAGACCGGGGCACGAACCCGTGTCCCCTGCATCGGCAGGCGGACTCTCAACCACTGAGCCACCAGGGAAGCCCAGTTTTGTTTATTATTAAGGCACATTGTTTTTCTTAAAAGAAATACTAGCCTTAGTTAACAAACCTCTGCTGTTCTATCCAAAGAATGTATGACTTTAAGGTTTTCATGAGTAATATTTTGAAAGCCCAAGTGTTTCTCTATAATAACAATGTAACCAAAATCCTGTTAAAAATAAAGTGGCTTCTAGTTAAAATGCTCAAATAATTGGAATTTATTTCACAGTATTATGTAATCCTAAAATAACAAAAATTGAACTAAGAATCTGGGGTTATCATTTTAGGGGTATTCATCCTGCAGTATGCCTCTTTGCACGAGCAAGAAGGATTATCTGAACAATATATGTGGGCAGCTGCCAGTTCTCTTGCACATACTTCCAGCATGGAGTGTCTACTGAGAGAACTGACAGGGGCACCATTTAGGGAGTAGGAGAATTTGCTCTGGGTCAAGTATGAGCACAGTAAGAAAAGTTAAATGTATGACTCTGTACTGTTTATTCATTCATTCATTCACCAAATATCTACTGAGTATCAATTATGTAGAACATATTGCACTAGGTACTTGTGACACTCTGATGAGTAAAATAGTCATTGCCCTCAATGAACTTTTATTTTTGGGAGGAGGATACATAAAAGGCTCCAACGTGAGTTAGGTTGATTAAATCCTATGGGGAGAGGGACAGGGCACATGGGAAGAAGTAGGAAAGGGAAGGAGGAGACTGAGAACCCAGGAGAAGACAACTGAGCACTGGACACAGAGAATACTAGCATGAGATGAAACTAGAGACAAGAAAGGGACCACTTTATATACATTCTTGTAAACCCGCAGTTCTCAAAGTATGGCCCACAAAACAGCTTTATCAACATCACTTGGGAACTTGTTGAAAATGCAAATTCCTGGGCCCCACTCCAGACTCAGTGAAGAAGAAAACTTGAGAGTTCGGCCCAGCAATATTTTAACAAGCCCTCCAAAAATTCTGATGCACGCTACAGTTTGAGTACCACTGTTGTACACCATGTTTAGGATCTGGGATTTCTTTCTGAGAACCAAGTGTTTTAAGCAAGAAGATGACATAATCAGATGAGAATTTAAAAATATACATATATAAATATATATACGATATATATGGTATAATGATATGTACAAGGTATAAAGTTTAACTAGTTCCTAAAAGTTATGATATTTTAAAATGTTTGATCATGACTTCTTGGTATAAGTAACATGAAAGAGGTGTCATCTGGAGAGCCTAAAAAGGGGTATTCCAGTACTTACCCTAAAATCTAGGACATGTTCATACGGGTAAAAGCACTCAGGGAAATTAACAACCGCCCGACAATAGTAGGTGCTGACCCATTGGGGGATAAACAATTCTTCCTATCACAAGCTGATGGGAGTTGAGTCACAGAAACAACTAAGTCCTTAGGTCCACTGAACTGGAATGAAGCCCAGGAAAGTGGGTTTGATAAACCCAAGGCACGGCAAAATCCTGATGGGGCGACTCTATTTACAAAAGTTTATTAAGTATTATTTTAACATTTTGGAAATTAGTAACGTTTTTATGCTTATAGAGTGATCAGTTTAAAAAGAATTTTCAAGTAACTGGCATATCCCAATCCCTCACCCTTCTATGAAAAGTTTACTATATTATTTTAGCCAATGTCCAACCAATAAAGCAAGTCTCCACAGTAAAAAAACAACTTATTAACAAATAACACTAATTTCCTTCCTTTCTCCTGGTCCTTGCTTGGGCCTTTCATTTTCCTGTCTCATTGTAATTGTTCTCATTTTTCTGGTATCTAGAAATCTGTGCAAAGATGGGGCAGAGCCTTCCCTCCTCTCCTGCCTCCTTTCTTTTTACTCCACTCTCTGGTGTTTAATACTTTTGTCTGTCTTAATTGTTTATACCTTCTCTGTTCATGCAGAAAGTCAGTTACTGGAAACGAAACTCTTCCTCTAAAGGTTGCTGCAGTCACCAAAGGGCAGGTAAACCTGCAGTATTTCCTTAGAAATTATAATGGTTCTTTCCAAAATGTAGAGCAGCAACAAACGGGCTCAGGATAGTAAAACCACATACAAATATTTTGTGTCCCAAGATGATAACTTCAGGTTTCATTCCCCACCCCCACCCCACCACCTTTTACTTAAAGCAATTACAGGAAACCTAATTAAATGCTAGGAGAACTTCATGAGGGCCACTGTATCCTTTTGCCCTAAGAGGCTCATCGATGTTTCTACTGAGCACAAATCTAAATCCTTTTAAGAAGTCACAGACCCGCCTGCTACAGGGATTATTCATCGTATGAATGTCCTGAATTGTGTGGCCCAGGCTCCCCATGGGCACAGGAGTCAAGCACACACCGATTTTTGTCTGCAGCTTCACAGATGCCCCATCCAGGAGGAGATGGATTAATTACAGCTCTGTACACTGGACCTGCCACCTGCCCAAAGTTTACACTCCAACGTGTGGTCAACAACACCAGAACAAGAAAAAACTGGAGCATGAAGTTATCTAAACACTTACATTTTAGAATTCTCTAGACTTAGCTGCATTATTCAGACTCTGAGTTACTCGGTTACATATCATCTTTTCATTACCATAGGTAAGTTCGTTGCCTATGACATTTTGTTCATCAAACCAGAGGCTAGTGGTTTGGCTAAAAGTAGGTAATATCCTTTTTCTTTGAAAGTGCAATTTCCAATCTGCTTGAAGTCTTGAGATGGAAAAAGCAACCTGCCTTGAAATTTGAAATGCCATCAGCATTACTTCCAAGCAGGTTGCTTTGAAGAGCATTTGGGAACTTGAAATTGGTTTCAGGTTATTTAAGGGTGGGGGGAAATGCTTCGGTCTACAGGATTTACTCAAATACAAATGTGTATTTTCCATCCTGTCTGACAACGTCAAAGATTTCCCATCACTGTTCGTCCTTTAATAGCGGCATCTCAAGGATGCATGCTGTTTGAAGTTTGCAGTGATTTGCTTTTATAATAGGAATCGTTGTGGTTTGGGAGACAGAGTGCAGCAAAGTAATTAGCATACTTTACCAAGAAGTTTCATAATGAGCATGAACATGTACTTGTTAATAGGGAGTTTCACATGATTTTAGAAATTCAGATGCAAATGCCACCTTCTGATTGGATCTTTGTGAGGCTATACATGAATTTAGCAATAAAATCTGGTAATTGGCATTTATTCCTTATCTTTAGCATAAATTTAACTTCGTAATAGTCAAGCACCACAAATAATGTTTTTCTAGAGATTATTATAATGTGATAAAAAATCCATGATTAATCTTGTTGCATAATTATTTAAAACAATATCCAAATTCCCCCAGAAAGGTAATCTGCAGTGCTGTCAACAAATATTAAAAGTCCACGAATGTCAAAAATTATGTTGTTCCAGAAATGTAAAGATGTATAAAATATCACATCCAGCCTTGTGCTATTCATTTATCATGTTTATTAGGTGATACTCAAAAATCATGCATTATCCTAAATATTTTTTAAATATGCTCATCAAATCTGCATCTTCTAATACCCCATGTATGTTTCACTAAAAAGCATCCTCACTTCATGTTAGACTTAAGTATTATGTGCACCTGAGTTGCATTTCTCATGCCTCCCAATGACTTTATCTTTCATACGCAAAGGGAGGTTTTGAGACACCATGTTGTGCAGACCTGGCAATTCTATTTCTTCCAGCACTCTCCCTATTGGGAGAAGAGCTGCAGAGGTGACTCTACCAAATCTCATTACAGTATATTCAAAGTTAGTACACAGATTGGTGGGAAATGCACAAAGCTGCAGGGAAGGATGTTCTGGAATATATTACATTTTATTGAATTAGTGTGGTCTCTTTTTCATGCTTTTTTCCAGAGCTTAACCCTATTAGTTTTCACTAATATCTAAAATATGAAACATATCAGCTCAAGATGTCTTAATATAAATTTAACCACACAAAATGCTATCACTGTTTAAAAGGATGTCATACCATAAAAAAACTGATTGTTATTTTAGCAACTTATAACTCTTACTAAGATAATCAAAATATGAAAACTCAAAAGGTAGAACTTTATAATTAAGACATTGTTTTATGCCACATGAAGTCATTTGACAATCTTTAAAGTACATCAGGAAGACACTGTAAACACATAATTTACGAACTTCTCTCTGAAATGTTTTCCTTGAATTTTTAATATAATATTTAATATATAAACAGTCCATCTAATTAACTAAAATTATTTTGTGTAATTGGGAATTGCAACTTACCAGTGTATTTGATTTATTATGAGTATAATTCTGTTAAAGTTACGTTTACTATCTTTGTGATCAAGATGAATTTACCTAAAAGTCAAGGAATAACATGGCTGGGACTGAGTGGTTCAAGAGATTTGCTTGGAAGCATTTCATACCTAGGCCATTGACTTGATTACCTTTTATGTGATAGTTTCTAGTCACTTGGTTCTGGTTTGGCATTCTGTGTCCAATGGGGATCTGTGTTTTGTTTTATTTTTGTTTTGTCTAGAGCTGAGAAAAAATTATTCATTGGATTATGTATCTGGAGTGGGAAGACATCTAGTGCTTCTAGAAAGCTATATGACAACCACAGATAAATGCAGTCTTCCCCCCTGAAACTTGAAAATTTAATTGCAAGATTATATTAAAATAGAATGACAAATGATACTTACCCTGACAATGCTAACACTGTTTTTCCCTTTTCTTTTTAGGAGTGTCAGGTTTTAGATGTTACAGGAGAACCAGTGCTCCTACTTTTTATTTATTTATTTTTTTCCTTTTGTGGTACACGGGCCTCTCACTGCTGTGGCCTCTCCCGTTGCGGAGCACAGGCTCCGGATGCGCAGGCTCAGCGGCCATGGCTCACGGGCCAGCCGCTCCACGGCATGTGGGATCTTCCCAGACCGGGGCACGAACCCGTGTCCCCTGCATCGGCAGGCGGACTCTCAACCACTGTGCCATCAGGGAAGCCCCCTACTTCTGATTTGACTTTCTAACCCCATCAAACCTAAGGCTGTAAGTATGAAGGATAATTGGAGTGGTGGGTATACGAAGTATTTTCTCTTACTTATAGAGTTGTATGAATGAGTTGACAGAAATTAATCTTACCAGCTTTGGCCCATCATGTAATTCCAATTCTTGACTTTGGTGATGAAAAACCTATTGAATCTCTGTTCCAAGAAGCCTTTCTGAGACCAAAATGCTTTCTGTAATTAATCTCTTCTCATATGTCAATGTTCTTTAGAATATAAAGAAGCTATTCTGTGAAAATATGATGATGGTAATGTGTTCAGTTTGGAAAGACACAAAGCACATTCCACTGAGAAAGCAAACATATTACTCATCTAAATAGTTTTCCTAAAACATCAAACATTATATATATTTGAATGTATATTCCAACATTTTTCTTTAAAAGTATAATTCTTAATCATTATTTAAATCTAACTACATGCATTCCTTTCTGTCCCTATTTCATGTAATTTGTCAGTAATTTCAATAGAAGTAATTTTAACAAAATTTTAAAAAAAGATTCCTGTCAATAAGGGTGGGGAATAATAACACGTTATTATAGATTAGTGAACTGTGGACTTATGAATTATAGACCTTACTATTACTTTTGTCCAGTCATTCATTCAATAGGTATTTGTTGAGACTCTACTATGTGCCACGCACTCTTCTATGTGCTGAGGACACAGTGGTAAAGAAGATAGATAAGGATTCTATCCTCCTATGGGTTACATTCTATTGTGGAGCTTGCTCTTGAGCAACTGTTTCAGGCACAGTAGTCTCCAAGGTGGGCATAGAGATGAAATGCTTATGGATCCCTTTTTCAGAAGTTTACTGTCTGATACTACAGATAAAAATAGTAGCTTACTGAGTAAAGGGGCTCTGTCATATGCACTGTATATCCATCAGTATAGTAATTGGCACAAATATTTGTCTAGTTAATGTAAGTTAAATGAATGAATGATTTGTTTGTTATAGCTATAATACAAAGTAGTGTTAAATCCAAGCTACAGGTAAATTTAATTGTAACTCAGAACAGTAAAGGTAACCAGTATTTATTGAACATCTACCATGGGTCTCAGTTAATCTGCATAATAATCCTTGGGATTAATATTGTTACACCTCTAATACAGGTAAGGCGTGGAGGTCAGAATTTAAACAATTGTTCACACAGCTAATAACTACTGAAATCAGGATTTAGATCCACATTTGTCTGAATCCAGTGTTCCTATTCCTTTCACTACACCAATATTCCTTAAACTGTGTCTTAAAAAAGTGGGTTTTGCTCAAATAAGTTTGGGGATTTCTGCTTAATACAACTTTCTCTTAGAAACTCAGAGTGCCCATTAGTATACTGAAGACATTGGTCAGAAGTTCTGACATAAAGAAGTAGATTTAATTTGGACTGCCACCATTCCCCCCAAATTTATTAAACCATAGAACCCTACAGTCAACATAAACACAGAACCCATTTCATCATGGCTTTCAATGAGGTTTTGTTTAGCATTCACCAGATGTTGATCTATTGAATAAAAGTAATCCATTGTTTGGAAAATTCTGAAAACACCATAAAGAAAGCTATAGTGAAATTGCTTTAGAAGGAGAGATCACGGGAAACCTGGGGAATGGAATATTTGAGTTTTAAGCTGAAGCATGGTTTGGGTTTAAAAATTTAAAGAGGAATCAAAGACACTTGAGGAGAAGAGAACAGCAAGAAGCCAAAGGGCAGAGATGAAAAAGCATGGTGACCACCGTGCAGAGTAGTTTACGTGAATTAAGTAAAGAAATAAGACCATGGAATTAGAAGAGAGGTTCCTGGAGAGCCTTGTATGCAAGTTACAGAAGACTGTATTGTGGAGAAGGGAGCCTGTGAAAATTGTACAGTGGTGAAATGACATTTTTAAAAATGACATATCCTTTAGGAAGATTAATATGACTTTACTAGTAAGCAAAACTAATCTGATTTACTTAAATTGAATTTTACTAATTTTAATTTTAATTATCATTATAAATTTCTTTTCAGATCAATGATCTTACAACAAGTCATTAACCATAAGTGTTAAGAGCAATATTCTTGGTGACCCTCTGAAAAGAGTCTGATGATAAAAATCAGGTACATATATTCAGAATACTAATTACTCATACTGTCAGGCTTTTAGTTTTTTCTTATCCCAAATGATTTAGAAACAAGCATTAAGAGCCATCACCTCTGGAGTGACTGCCACCTACAACAGTTCATATGTAGGATATTGGGGACAGCTACTGGTTTATCTTAAAAGCAATACATTTCATATTCTTTAAAAAAATTTTTAAGTCAAACTATAAATGCTCATTTAAAAAAAAAATTCAAATCATCCAGACAATTATTATGACAACTGAGGGACTAGACAAATACTTGTCTAATACACAGTAACCCAGTGATTTATTTAGATAAGAGAATAAATTCTTGCTTTGTATATACTATCCGACTTCTGGAAAGTCTTAAATCCATCAAGCCCTGGTTTCCCAACTTGTCAAATAAAGTTAAGAATTTGTTCGTTCCATTGGTTTGTGAGAAAAGAAATGGAATAACACCTACAAAAGATCTTGAAATCTATAAAATTCCTTTTAAATATCCTATAAAATAGTAATTGAGAATAAAACTATATTCTGTTAACAAAATTACCATTGGAGGTACTAACATAGTTTTAAGGGAGGGGAAGAGGGGGGAAGAACACCCTGACTGGAAATTGTATTAGTCACATACCCAGATGAGAAAGACATGGCTGGTTTGGGAAATTTTCAACAGAGTTGGGAGAGTTCAGTCTGGGTGGGGATGTGAACTGTCCAGGGCAATGCAGATGAGGCTACGATATTTAGAAATGAAATCTGAACAGCAGGCATAAGTTCTAGTGATTTGCCTTTAAGTTTCCTGTCCTTCAGCCAAATCACCCAGGACTTCCCTCACCCCCTAGGTCCCTACTATATTAAAGCGCAGATAGAGTAAAGCTACCCTGATGGGATGAGTGAAGAGTCTACTGGTTTCAGTAACGAAGAAGCTTGCACAGCTCACCCATTAGGAGTTTCTTACATCCCTATCCCAGTTCCCAGGTGAGGCAGGGACACAAAGCAACTGAATAGAAATAACTAACTAGGGTAGTTCTGACTAATTTGGGGCAGAGTAAGCAAACTTCCACCGTTTAGAGAAGATTTAAAATTGATAAAACACAATCACGTTTTCTAGAGTCTTTCTTCACTTTCCAACTAGGATGTGAGCTCCATCAGGGTAGAAATTTTTGTGTGTTACCTGATGTTGCTGTGGCCTAGAATAATACCTGGTACGTATTGTAGGCATACAATAAATATTTGTTGAATTAATGAAAGAATATTTCCCCCAGGACACTATGATATACTTATTTAAAAGATATGGGATTGTGTTCCCTTAGACTTTAGAGGAAAGGAACTTTCAGTCATGATGGCAGTTGTACCTCCTATCCTAGCCAGAAAGACATAATCAAACACAGCTCTGATTTAAATTTTGAACATGTTTGCTATTTGCACTAAGAACAGGGAACAAAAAGTGGAGTTATTGTAATGCTTTTTAGAGCCTCCAAAATTGTTGGGCCTCCAGTAATAGCTGAGTGAAAACAGATCAAGTGTCAGTGAGAAGATCCTTTTTTCTTATCCGTTTAAAAAAGAATTCTAGTATGCGAGAATGACTCAATTTACAAGAAGGAAAAAATTTAACTTGTGAAGTTCTAAGTAGAGATGAAAAATATTAGCAGTTCATATTTTCAAGCCAGGAGTATGTACTGAACTCCTGCTGAAACAATTTTCAATTTGAACTTTATAGAGACTGAGAAATAACTATTTGTTCTGATATTTCCAAAATATTTTTATATATTCTGAGATCCCTGCCTCAAATTTTTCTTTTATTATTCCAAAGGGAAAGATGATTTAATAAAATAATGCAAATGAGTATAATGCACTTAAACTTTTTTCCTTTTTTTTTTGCGGTACGTGGGCCTCTCACTGTTGTGGCCTCTTCCGTTGCGGAACACAGGCTCCGGACGCACAGGATCCGGACGCACAGGCTCAGCGGCCATGGCTCACAGGCCCAGCCGCTCCGTGGCATGTGGGATCTTCCCGGACCAGGGCTCGAACCCATGTCCCCTGCATCCGCAGGTGGACTCTCAACCACTGCGCCACCAGGGAAGCCCCTTTTTTCCTTTTTTTTTAAATGCAGAGAATGTCTCTTTGACCTTCTGCTGATTCTAAGTTACATGTACTTAGTTTTTGATAAACATAAGGCTTTAGGTAGAATTCCAGAAGACTATACTGCTACATTATTTGCCAGTAAAACCTTATGTTTAATTCATCCTTGGCAATTAACTTAATTGAGAGTTTGATCTTTGGAGAAGGACTTGGTTCAAATTCTAGTTCCTCAAATGACTAGATGTATGACCTTGGGAAAATTCCTCTACCTCACTAAATAGCACTTTCCTCAACAAGAAAATAGGAATTAAAATTCCTAACTCAATGGGTTATTTTAAGGATTAAATGAGGTGATACACGTAAAACTCTTAGCAGAGTAAGCCCTTAATACGATACTAACTAGCCTAACTAATGTGATTTCAGAAGCTAAAATACTTTATGCCATGCTGTGTACTACACAATGCCCTTCATTTCAGAGCTTTACAAAATTAAAGTCTATGTTTCCATCACAGAAGTCTTCAGGGCAGCTATTTTGTATGAACTTTCTTAGTAATTCAGGCTACATCCTTCTTCAACCTACATCTTCTCAACCATGGCTACCAGGGTCTCCAAGCAAGGAGAAGAGAGCACAGAGAGCTCACACCTGCTCTTAAAAGGCTTGGTTGGCTCTGAAGTTCAACATAGCTCACTCATAGCCCATGGGCTAGAAGTAATCACTTGGCCAAGCTGCACAGCAAGGAAGTGGGACTTGTAATATTCCTGTGTGCCCAGGAAGGAGAGAATACGACATAAATATTAGATGGCCTTCTACAATATAATTCAGTTTTCAAATATCTGAATGTGTGATTTTAATATTATACCCCAAATGCTATAAAACAGTATAATTGGCTTATTATGTAAGAAAAATATTTTCAAATAGTGTACTTGCAGTTTTTCAAAATACTATTTCTAAAATAAATGTTGAAGAAATTGATGTGAAAATCTAGGTTATGATGTTTAGTTACTATTATAATTTTCTTTACAGTCCAACATCTTATTTTGATGTTTTCACAAGAGATAGGAAAACTAAAACTTGAAATAATGTACGAGTGATGCCTGATTCTGAATGTCGTGTGTAACTTGTAATGTCTTCACGTCCATTCTGCACCAGCACCACAAAGAAAAATTAAGAAGGAAAAATGATTGTTTCCCACCACGAGCTCCAATTTCCTGAGATATTTATGTAACTGTATAATACTGCCAACTGAACAAACAGCTTCAATCATGTGTCTGTTCATATCTCCAGGTAAAGTTTTGTTCTTTTCCTTTCTTTTATAAATGTATTCCCTTCAAAGGATACATACCCTAGCAGATAGACAATCTGTATGGGAGAACGGGAAAGCTAGCTATTTAATACGTGCAGTTCAGTGTCATAAGGTGTGGAACCACAATAATTAATATTTTGTGATGATACACTAATAAAGATGACATTTGCGTGATTAGCTGGGTTTTCAGAAAAATTAGTAAAATGAAATTAATGGATAGGACTGTTCAGTCTGAAGGATAAATACAACATGCTGACAAACAAAACTGGGTTTCAGCATAAAGTGGGTATGATATATAGGCAGTATACATATGCACCAAATAATACTATGTGTATTTACATGCATATCATTCATCTAGTATTTTCTTTTCACTTCCAAGTTGGAATGCATTTATTTCTTACCCTACAAGCCCATTTAGTCACATTTCTGTCAGATCCCACTTGCATATGCGGTGTTGAATAAATCAGTGGCTAATAAATGTCCTTGGAGGACTCCCCTGGTGGGGCAGTGGACACTGCAGGGGACACGGGTTCGAGCCCTGGTCCAGGAAGATCTCACATGCTGGGGAGCAACTAAGCCCGTGCGCCACAACTACTGAGCCTGCGCTCTAGAGCCCGTGAGCCACAACTACGGAAGCCCGCAGGCCTAGAGCCCGTGCTCCGCAACAAGAGAAGCCACCGCAATGAGAAGCCCGCGCACCGCAACGAAGACCCAACGCAGCCAGAAATATAATTAATTAATTAAAATAAATAAATAAATGTCCTTGGAAATACGTTTAGAGATAAATAGTGAACTGCTGTATCTCATCTTAAATGTATATTTTTACTCTCAGAATCTTAAAAGGAAGATAGCCTGAGTTAGTACATACATGTATGGAAAAAGAGAAGTAATTACAGACCAATCATGTAAAAGGAGCCTGGTTTATTACTCTTGAATGGATATACTATAGACAAAAATGTAAAATGTTCTCATAACTGTTCACAAAATTTTGCTGCAAAGGAAACACTGAATGAGGATGGAGAGTCAACCTTCCCATCATGGAGCTTTTGTCACGACTCCACGGGCTTAGGGTCCCAGCCCAGCCCCACAGTAGGCAGAGCTGCAGGACACTCAGAATTCCAGCCCTCCTGGACCCGCTCTCCCACAGGTACTGCTCTAGCTGACCACATGCTCACTTCTAATTTGCAGCGAGGTAGTCTGACAAGCAGGCTGGGAGGATAGCAGAGATGGAAACACAGGTCAAGTACAGATAAAATGATGTTCACCTTGAAAAACACAAATAAGACTTTTAGGTAATAATGTACAGGGATGTATCTATTGAAAAATGAGAACACAACCACCTCTTTCTCATTAATAATTTTCCCTATCCTCTTCTGATTCTAGCCCAACCTCTCTCCATAACCCAGTATCGGTACACTTCCTACATCTATACTTAAATAATACAGATTTATGTCCCCTGCACATATCTCATATATCTCCACCCATCCCCCCAAGCTGGTCTCAGGTTTGTTTTAAAAACATATCATGTGGGTGATCCCTTAGCAATCCTTTGAAGTTCCATCCCCGTTAAAAGTGAAGAGGGCTCCGGTGTCCTAAGAAGAGAAATAATGACAGTGCATGGCTGTTATTTCATACGCTTCTGACTGTGAAATAAATGTTTAAAAAAATGAGAACACATAAGCCAAAGTCAGGCAAAATTACAGTTGAGAAGGTAAAAAGAAACACCTAAAATCTTGCCAAAGGTTCATGTTTTACGTAAAGCTGCAGTTGGGACTTCACAAAGGAAATCTCTGCACTTTTTATTTCTGGTTCAGAGGATTTACATGCTCTTTCTAATGATCTGGGCCTTCAGCACTGGGTAATGTCTCCCAGTCCTCAGCTTAGCACTCATGCAAAATTGAAGCACTTTGGAGGCAGTTTAGTAGCTGCCGATGAATCTCAATGTGCAGGAAAAGGCATAATGGTTGTTTAGCACTTACTAGGAGAAGCTGAGGAAATCAGGGGGAAAAATCTATTGAACTTAAGCCATCTGGGAAGCCAACTGAGAGCGACTGCATTAACAATGTGTTTACATTCCTATTGTGTTGCTAGGTCAAGCGAAAGTGTGTGTGTGTGTGTGTGTGTGTGTAGAAGAAATTATCAAGTGCAGCTCTTTAGGTTGTATTGGCTATTTCGATTTGGTTTTGGCAACTCTGTGGGGCAAAAATTTTCATGAGAAACGTAGCTGTGAGAATTTTTAGGTTTCCATGAGACAGGGCAACTGTTAGAGCACAGAGGCTGGCAAGGATGCCGTGGCATGAGAAAAGTGAGCGATACAAGAGCCTGGCTGTGCAGCTCTTTCCCTGCATCTGGCCCACAGGACAACGCAACAGATTGGGAGAGGCTTTAGAAAGCTGGTAAAGAACACGAGGAAATGCTTTCATTGCCTGCTACATGTACAGTTAACTTAGAAATACTGACTAAACGAGGGGAAATAGCCAGGTAAGTGCCTTCTCTTTCAGCCCCCAGCAGCCCTACTCATGCCTCCACTATCATGGCCTTTTCTGGTCCTGGTATTTAATAGACTACTACTATTTTTTAGAGCAGTTTTAGGTTCCCAGCAAAATTGAGAGACAGGTACAGAAATTTCCCATATACCTACTGCTCCCACACATGCACAGCCTCCCCTATTGTCAACATCTCCCACCAGAGTGGTACATTTTTTTTACAATTGATGGGCCTACACTGACACATCATCACCCAAAGTCCATAGTTCACATTAAGGTCCACTCTGGGTATTGTACGTTCTATGGATTTGGACATATGTAATGACACGTATCCACCATTAAAGTATGATACAGAGTAGTTTCACTGCCCTAAAAATCCTCTTGTGCTCCACCTATTCATCCTTCCCTTCCCTGGCAACCACTGATTTTTTTACTGTCTCCAAAGTTTTCTCCTTAACCCAAATGTCAAATAGTTGAAATCATACAGTATGTAGCCTTTTCAGATTGATTTCTTTCACTTAGTAATATGCATTTAAGATTCCTCTCTATCCTTCCATGACATGACAACTTATTTTTTTTTTTAGCACTGAATAATATTCCCTTGTCTGGATGGACTAAAGCTTATTTATCCATTCACCTACTGAAGGACATCTTGGTTGCTTCCAAGTCTTGGCAATTATGAATAAAGTTGCTATAAACATCCATGATTTTGTGTGAACATAAGTTTTCAGTTCCTTTGGGTAAATACCAAGGAGTGCAATGGCTGTGTCATATGGTAAGAGTATGTTTTGTTTTGTAAAAAACCGCTAAACTGCCTTCCAAGTGGCTGTACCATTTTGCTTTCCAACCAGAAATAAATGAGAGTTCACGTTGTTCCACATTCTTGCCAGCACTGGTGTTGTCAGTGTTCTGAATTTTGGCCATTTGAATAGATTTGTAGTGGTATTTCATTGTTTCAATTTGCATTTTCCTGATATAGGATGTGGAGTATCTTTTCATATGTTTACTTGCCACCTATTTGTCCTCTTGGTGTGGTGTCTGTTAAGGTTTGTTGCCCTTTTCAACTGTCATATTAAGTGACTTCTTCTTGACAGATGTTTGGTGACTATAGTGGGCTAAATGGTGGCCCCTAACGAGATTATGTTCACATATGAATCCCCAGAACAGGTGAATGTTACCTTATTTGGTAAACGGGTTTTGCAGATAGAGTTAAATTAAGGATTTTGAGATCTTGAATTATCAAGGTGGGCCCTAAATCCAGTGATAAGTGTCTTTATAAGAGACATACAGATAAGACAGACAAAGAAGAGAAAGTGATGTGAAGACAGAGGCAGAGATTGAAGTGATGGGGCCACAAGCCCAGGAATGCCGGGACCCCCACCAGAAGCTAGAAGAGACAAGGAACAGATTTTCCTCCAGAGTCCCCAGGAGTGTGAGTCTGCTGGATTTCAGACTTCTAGTCTCCAAAACTGTAAGAGAATAAATTTCTGTTGTTTTAAGCTACAAATTTCATAGTAATTTATTGTGGCAGCCCTCAGAAACTAATACAGTGACTAAGGGCATTTATTCTCTGTCTGTACATTCAAAGAGTAGACTCAAGAATCTGACAGAGCAAAAAGGTGAGGAAAAGCTGTCTGCCACGCAGTGTTTTTCTGGTTTCACAAATGCCCCATGGGATGGGTGTGGGGATGTAGCCTTTTAGTCACTAACGTCATTTCAAACAGAGGGCATCATTGTCTAGAATCATCAAGGCTGTAGCTATAAAAAGAGGCATGTCATTCATTCCCTGCCATTCCTGGAACTGCCTTGTACAGAACATTCCCCTGGGTTTTTCCAGCTAAATTTTAATTCACTCAAGCCCTGGAGTTCCCCCCTCTTCCGTCAGGAGGCTGCTATCTCTCAGCCTGAGAAGTTTAATAGGCAGAGACAGGCGAAAGGATATTGAAGAAAGCAGGGGCTCTCTACCATGTAACTCTATACCATGGAAATATCAAGGAGTTTCACAAATTTATTCTCATAATGAAAGGAGAACCCAAGCAAACAGTAAAGCATACTCTTTTCCACTCTCTCTTTTCCCTCCTCTATTTTGACCTCTCTAGACTGTGACCTCCTTAAGTGCATCAGGTCTTAGTTTTATCTCTACTTACAGCACCAAGTAAAGTATCTGGGTCATGGTTTTTGAATAGAAAGTCTATGTACTTCCTCTATGCTGCATTTTCACAGCAGTGTCTCAACAGTTTTCAAGCCTGGTTGTACATTAGCATTGCTAGTGAGCTTAAAACAAGCAGACAGACAAAGAAAAAGCTATGCCCTGTTCCCAATTAAACCATTCTCTCTGGGGGTGAGGCCAGGACATATGTATTTTCAAAAATCTCCCACTGATGATTGTCAAATGCAGCCACAGGGTTGACAGCAAATGCCTTAATATTTCCTTGCTGCTCTTGCTTTCATGTTCTTGGAGATTTCTTCCGAAACAGATTTCAAAAATCAGGTTAAACCCTCAATGAAATTAGGAATGAGTCTAAGACTTTCCTAATCTGAATTGTTTTTCATTGCTAGATATTATACTTCCTACATGCTGTGCTTGCTTTTTTGCCAGACCCTGATATTCTGCTAACTGTAGTTGTCATGTTTTATATGCTGGTTTTGTATCTCCAAATAGTGCTTTTCAGAGGAATTGGCAAGACTGGTTATTTCAACAGGCATCCCCAAGAGGTCTCTGAAAATCCCTAGCTAAGGGATGATTCTGGATTGACGAAATTAGGGGGAGAAGACTAAAGAATCCAGAGCAAGTAAAGGCTTCACCCCTCAAATTTCAGCATTAGATTATTCATTGATTGCAATATTTTTTTAACTAAAAAGTTATCTGTTCCGTTTTTTAAGATGCCCCAAAAACGTGGGGTGAGGAGAGAGAAAATTTTGAGCCAAGTACTGGGAGAATATTGAATAGGAAGATTTAGTGATAGATACAGAGCCTCAAACAGAATGGATAACAATTCCTGACATCACAAAATAAGAAGGACAATAACCTGGGTCGTTATTGCATAATTATCAACCAGGTTTATTTATATTTAGCATAATAGGTACAGACACCAAAAAAGAACATTTAAATTTGGAGAGAAAGTCATGCTCTTTAGGAAGCTAACCCTCTTTTTTAAGCTGAAATTGTTCTCAAACTTCCTTAAATAAGATGATAAATCCATTTCATATTATAATCTGGAACTCTGTTAAGTATGTTCCTTCCCATGAAAATAAAGAACAAGAAACTCTCTTTAAAACCCTTACATAGGGCTTCCCTGGTGGCGCAGTGGTTGAGAGTCCGCCTGCCGATGCAGGGGACACAGGTTCGTGCCCCGGTCCGGGCAGATGCCACATGCCACGGAGCGGCTGGGCCCGTGAGCCATGGCCGCTGAGCCTGTGCATCCGGAGCCTGTGCTCCACAACGGGAGAGGCCACAACAGTGAGAGGCCCGCGTACCGCAAAACAAAAACAAAAACAAAACCCTTACATATTTTAGCCAAATATTAGATTAAAAATACATTATGGCTTTTAACACTTGTGCTATTCTCACTTTGAAGTGGGCATATTAAAACTCTAAGCCACGGCATATGCATGGTTGCTGGGCACATGGCAAAATTGCTATAGCAACACAATCACTAGTTGTGCTCCTGAAATGCCCTGTTTGGGTATCTAGTGAAGAATGGTTCTTGGACTCCTGTTTCTTATTGTAGTCTCTGTATGAGCCTAGGGTTGGGTAGCATTTGATCTTCTCTTCTCAAAATTTAGAAAGGCACACACACAAACACACTCACACAAATATACATATGTATGTACTTACATATCAACTTATATGCATATTCTTGATTACACTGTATTAATCAATGCTTTCATCTTAACGGTAGGAAGAGAAAGGAGTAATGCATTACAAGTAACCTTGCCCTAAGTGTTATCTGGCAAGGGAGAATTCCTTTGTGTTCATTACATTAAAAACTCTCGCTGTATATCATTTTAGAAAATTTCTGTTTTCCTCTAATGAAACACAGCTAGCTAAAACTGCATTGAAAGATGTGATGTGTTCTTGCCTTTACTTTAATCATGTTCTTACTCTACAATCATGTTTAATACAATCATGTATTAAAAAATACATGGTGTTACATTTTTCTATACAGTATGTAATTCAAATCTTAAAAATCTTCCCCATGGGATAAAACTGAATTAAAATTATATAGTTCTGTAAATATGGTGTAGTCAGGGTGTGTTGCATGCAGTATGTACAGAATCTATAATATTGATGTTTGCAAATATTGGAATTATAAAACATACAACAATAAAAACTTCATGACAATGACATATTAGAAACAAAAGGAATCCAAATGTGTAGCCCCCAATTTTTCAAGTACTCACTTCTGTTTGTAAGTTAGGAAAAGAATGGAAACAGAAGCCATCTTTATATACAGTGAGAGCCCAAATCACTCAGCTAGCCAAGACTATTTTCATGCTAGAATGGAATGAAAGCAACTAAAATCCAAGTTCTGGAACTCCAATCCAACCAACTTTAGTAATTGCAGCTGGGATATGTTGGCCATGTGAACCCAGGTGTTTAAAGAAAACGTCGATGTGAAATTAGGATAAATCAATTGTGAGCACTAAAAAATGAAGAATATGAAAAAGTATATATTTCGGGATAATTAATATTCTGTTATCACTAACTGGTAACTACTTTCTTGCCAAGTTACCTGACTGACTCAGTGGAAAAGCCTTAATGTACTACATGGATCCTTGCCAGTTTTCTATTTTTATTTTGGGGCTAGCCTCATACCAAAAAGAAAAATTGTTAGTTTCTAGTATTGAAAGAAGGACCTTTGAGAAGGAAATCAAATAAATAATTGATTTATATTCCGGAATCATTTATCTTCATTGGCAGACACATATTACAAATATAAGGCTCTATTCTTGCAAAGGCAATACTCCCACTGAATTACATAACAAAATATGGAATAAAGTTCAAATAGGGCTTCCACATTTTATGCATCATTTACTAAAATTTAAACAAAGCCCACCTAACTTCCTTTTGAAAATATTAATTCTATTAATGAGAACTAAGTTTACAGTAATTATTTTGCATGGAGAATAACAACTGGTCTGAAAATTGTGTGTATTTAATGTGTAAAGTAACTACTCTTATAGAAAATTATGCTTTGTGCATTTCTCAAATTACCTATTCATGAAGTATTCCAAATAAAAACATCATTAGTATGTATCACTACATTTCAGTTACCCAAATTTAGTAGGATGAATGGCTACAATCTCACAAACTTTTATTCATCATCTCTTGTGCTCAATGCCATATGTTATAAACTACAAAAGACAAAGCTTTACAAAACACAGGCCCTACCATACCATTTCAATCTAGTTGAAGAGACAGAGATTTTATATATATGATAAATAACATATGATATTGAATTACAAGAAACTGCCATTTTTGTACCTCAAAAATGACTGAATATTGATAACTTCTTATGTATAATACACATATACATTTCACATTTATGAGTATAATGAAAATGGAAGCACACATAAGTGAAATGCGGACATGTTTATGCTATGACTTGGGGTTTTATAGAAGGATTCACCTATGATATTGCTTTTGAGATACTTCTTTAAGAATGAGTAGGATTTTTTGGGCTTCCCTGGTGGCACAGGTTGAGAGTCCGCCTGCCGATGCAGGGGACACGGGTTCGTGCCCCGGTCCAGGAAGATCCCACATGCCGCGGAGCGGCTGGGCCCGTGAGCCATGGCCGCTGGGCCTGCGCGTCCGGAGCCTGTGCTCCGCAACGGGAGAGGCCACAACAGGGAGGGAGAGGCCCGCGTACCGCAAAAAAAAAAAAAAAAGAATGAGTAGGATTTTAACAGAGGTAGGATGGAGGAAAGTATGGTATAAAGAAACATTATTTCATACAACACACATTTATTGAGCACCTACTAAGAACCCAACACCAAGTTAAGCATGGAGGTAGATAGCAAAAAAGATAGACATAATCCCTGAATTCATGGAGCTTACTCTTCAGCTCATAATGTTTAGACTGAAGAGGAGAGAGAACTTGGGAAAGGAGAAGTGATAACTGTCCCTTTCAAATAACTAAAATTAGGAATAGGCCAGGAGATGACCAGACCTATTTCCTAAAGTTCCATATGACAAAAGTAGCACCATTAAGTCATGATAACAGAAAACTGATTATGCTCACTTTAATATAATTTAATGAGAAGCATGCCAATAATTCATTGAGTTTAAATGACTGTTACAGTCTCACAGCTTAAACCTTCTAGGATCCTAAGACACAAAAGTGTAGAGTATTTGCATTCATTTAATAAAATTTTAAAAATCTTACATAATTTCCCTTTGAAAATGTATGAGCAGCATTTTCTAAATCATGTCTTGGTGTGACATTAACTTCTCATGATATTTTAACAGAGGTTCTGAGAAAAAGAGTTCAGCTACCAAACAATATGAGGTTAAAAAATATTTTTCCACTTCTGGGACTTTCCTGGGACTTCTACATGCAAATATACTTTATACTTTCTCCAAAAGGGGAATATAATTATTGCAGTGTTTCCGAAATTATTTGACCGCAAAGATTTTTGTTTGTTTCCTTTTTGTTTTTTCCCCAAATAGCACTTATAAGACACTGGTGGTTCACTGAACACAGTTTAAGAGGAAAAACCAAACTGGCCTAGCATACGGAGCATGCGGTGGGGGAGAAACTATTAAAATAAGGCTAGAAAGTTTGATTAAGAACAGACTGTACTGAAGCTTTTGAATATATGACCAAGGAGGATATGCTTTATTCCATGGACAAAGGAAAGACATATATTTTAAGAAATGGAATGATATAAACACTCGGGCCTGTTCTTTAGGCCTATAACTACCTGGAGAATTAATTGCTGAGGAGAAAGGCTGACACCAAGAAAGTGTAGGAAGCTATTTAAATAATCTAAGAGGTATATAATTAAGGCCTATACTAGGGGAGTAGCATCAAGAATTAAAAACAGAAGGACGTTTTTTGGGAGAATTCTGAGAAGGAATTAGCAGTATTTGCTGATCACTTTGGCTATTGAAAGAAGGGATAAAGCTGAGATTTCTGTTTTTGCTGATGGAATGGAATAAAGAGGTATCTAAAATAGGAAGACAAGAGGACAAAGAATTTCAGCTGTGCCACTCTTGTAACAAATAGGGATCTGAGTGAGCACAATATAGTTTTTAAAAGCTCTGTCTTGAGTAAAGGCAATTTAATTTGTATCCAAGTATAGTTTCTCTTCATCAATTTCTTTTTTTTCTGTTAAGGCTCACCTTTTGCTCACCAATTGAAATTCTTTCCAATTTTTCTATTTGTCCAAATGTTAAATACCTTCACAAATAAAAATAATCAAATCCTAATAAGCACTATCTTAATTATTAAAGAACCACAAAGGGTCACATATGAAAAACTTGACACAAGGCAAGAAGGGAGATGAATACCATGAAAGATAAATGTTTAGCTGACATTTGGAACCAGATTTTCTTTCCTGAGAAAAGGGATAATTGTATTACATAGCTCTTTTTTTAGCTCAATTTAGTTATGTGTTCAAAGTTATGGTGGAATTTAGGGAGACACTGACTACAGGGCCAAGAGCAGAGGCTTTGGAATCAGAGAACCCTGGGTTCTGAGCCTCAGTTTTCTCATTTGCAAGAGGAGAATCCCAAAATTATCTCATAAGATTGCTGTGATGACTAAATGTCATAATACATGACATTCAGTATAAAGCTTGGAACTCTCTGTGTTGGTCCTACTGATAATATTCTGCTATTGTGAGCAAAAAAGATGAAAAGGGAAAACCTAGGGTTTAGTAAAATTTCAAGCCAACTGAGGTTTTCTAAACTCCCTTGGTTCTTCACAGAGGGGAAATATTTACTTTTCAATGGTGAATCTTAGGTACCATGGAAACAAGGGTTGAAAAGGCTTCAAGTAAATAAAAAGCAAGCAACCAAGCCTGAGCTTTTCGTAAAAATGTAACCATAAAATTTTGAGTAGATCAAAATTTCTTTGGAATCCTGAAAGGAACATGGGTACTTATTACTATATTATCAACTCAAGAGCTTCTCAACATTGAAAATTTCTAAACCATCTAATATATGCTGCTTTCCACTTTTCTGTTTCTTAATATTACATGTTTGCAAGAAATGCAAACGTGATTTAAATGATGGAAAAGCAAACAGTAACAGTAATGAATGATCTTTAATCAGTATATTTTATGATCAATGGTATATAGCTTTGCTCAGTGAATATAAATAATCATTTACTTAATACTTCAGAGCAAGAGAGCATATTAAAAGGAAGAATTTTGTGAATTGGAGAGAAACTTTTGTTCTTTTTTGTTTTGTTATTTTGTAGTTTTTTAATCAAAACGTACTTCTGATGGAGATTTTACTGAATGCAGTTGATTTTTCTTAGTTGCAAGGCAATGTACCTGATTGCCACATGCTTCCAGATATCATTATTCTAAGGTAGAGGGACCTATAAAAACAAACTTTTTGCAATGACTTCTCCCTGTCCTATCATCTAAGAACCAATTTGATTTTTAAAATGCCAAGAAAATTTCTCTAATTTGTAATATATTTCAAGACAATGTATCCTAACATTTCTTGATATTAAGAATCACTAAGGCCCATAACAAAACAATACTCAGACTGTATTAAATAAAGAGTTGAGCACCAAAGTTGCAGGTGAATCTAACTTCAGAGGAAAAAACCCCCAAACCGAGCAGTTCAATTCCATTCACACTGTTCTGATCTCACAGGAAAGCAAAGAGCTCTAATATGAGGCCTACAAATCCCCCCACTTCCAGTAGTTGTACAGATTGGAGATTTATGATAACAGGCAAAAAGACTCAATAAAGTAGTTTGGGCTTTTAAAATTCAGGTTTCATTATCCATCAAGAAAATAAAATGTTCACAGGATTGAACAAAAATCAAACAATAAAAGAAGTATCTTACTGCCCCAGATTCTGACCTGTCAACTGCTTGTATGTTTCTCAAAAAAATCCCAATGCATAGACAAATACATGTGCATTCTCTTTTTTCCATAATAAGGACATATTGCACACAATGTTCTGTACTTTGGTTTTCATTTCATATTTTATCTGAGAGATTTTTCTACAGCTTCACATATGGAGAAACCTCACTGTTTTACAAAGCAGCACAGTATTCCATCCTGGAGTTGATCAGCCCTTGATATGCTAACTGCAACAAGGGTGCAATGGACCACCTTTCACACAAGTCTTTGTGCTCATTAGGAATTTTATTTTTAGATAGTTCCTAAACTTGTAGTTACTGAGTGAAAGAGTGTATACGTTTAAATATTGATAGGTATTTTCAAATTGATCTTCAAAAAGATAACATCAATTTGCAACCTCATCAACAAAGTATGAAATACCCCATCCCACTCCTTCATCAACACTGTATACTAAGAACTGTTCTGATCTTGACAACATTTTCTTAGATGCGTATTTACCATTTACATTTCTTTTCCTATACCTCCATTTTGAAACTCTGCTCAATTTTTTATACTGGGCTGCAGATCTTTTTCTTAACATATTTTAAGAGCTAGTAATATATTAATCAAATTAGCCCTTTGATTAGTATATATCTGTCCCTTGGTTTTTGTGCTTTTCTTGCTTTATTTAAATTTAATAATGCTTTTTCAAAAAATAATGTTTTCTTACAAAGCTTCTGGATTTTGTCTTCATTGAAAAAGCTTTGATCACCATTGAAACCAAACAACCAACCAAAAAATTGCCAAAATTTTCTCCTAGTGACAATGGTGATGACTACCAATGACAACAATGATGACAGTGATGATGATAACGATGATGATGTTAAGCCCTAACATCTAGAATTTATTTTATTCTAAACAATGATCTAGAACTCAAGATTTATTTATTTATTTATTACTTTTCTAACTGCCTACGTTGTGGGTTTAAAAATCATCTTCAACATATTGTAAAATGCCTTAGATTTTATTTCCTAGTTTCTATTTTGGTCCTTTAATCTGTGTATCTTATTCTTTGCTATGATCAAACTTCTTTAGCCTTATAATACACTTATAAAAAGCTGGTATTTCCTTATTATGCTACTATTTTATAATTCTTCCAGCTATTTTCACAAATTACTTTTCATACAATGTTGGCGACTTTATGGATTCATTTACAAATAGCAAACATTTAAAAATATTGTCTTTCTATCTAAGAACAAGATATGTCTTTCTATTTATTCAAGTCATTCTATTTTTTTTGGTCTCTGAGTAGATTTTTTTTGCGGTACGTGGGCCTCTCACTGTTGTGGCCTCTCCCGTTGTGGAGCACAGGCTCTGGATGTGCAGGCTCAGCGGCCATGGCTCACGGGCCCAGCCACTCCGCGGCATGTGGGATCTTCCCAGACCAGGGCACGAACCTGTGTCCCCTGCATCGGCAGGCGGACTCTCAACCACTGCGCCACCAGGGAAGCCCTAGATTTTTATATTCTTCTAAAATTCTACAAATTTCTTGATAGCTTTGTATCTACATTTTTTACATTGTTATTGTAAATTATGTATTTTATTCCATTATAATTTGAATCGACTGTACTTAGAAAAGTTGATGGGTTATGTATATCTTTTATCAGCCACTTTTCTATATTCTCTTAATGTTTTTTCAATTTTTTCCTATGAAACTGCATAAGTTTTCCAGACCTACAAAATCATATTTGTCCAAATAATAGTCTTCAACTTGCTTTATAATTTTTCTGTTTTTCAATTATTTGTCTTGTCTAATTGCATTGGCTAGTGTGTTAAGAACAATACCAAATAATACTAGTATCTGTGGGTATCTCTGTCTTTTTCCTAAATCTAAAGGTAATCATTCCCCTGGATGCTCACTATCTTGTACAGTTTTGCATCAAAACAAAAGACAACAAAAATGTATGTTGTGTTCCACTCCAAATATGAATACTATGCAAGTATTAGGGCTGATAAGTCTTTCCTTAGCTCTACTCTATTCCCTTCTGAAATTGAAACATGCCATATATTTTCATTTATAGTTGCTTTAAGAAGTATTTTTAATCATTGGTATATGCAATAGTAATTAATTTTATGTGGAAATAGTAAAAAAAATATAATGCTTTACAGAGAGGAAATGTCTTTTAAAAAGAAAATAAAAATACACACACACACAAACACATACACACACACACATTACCAAGATAGCATAAAGCTGCTAGAGGTGCTCCATATCAGAGCACTTTTGTCTATATTTACAATCTTCCTATAAAAGCTTTTTCATTAATCTAGTAAAGACAAGCCTAAGTATGTTTATGACTCTCATTTTAGTTTTGTGATTTCTTTCTTTTCCTCTTACTATTAAAATGTGTGTGTTTGAAATCTTTACAAATAAATGAGCTGAAACAAATAAAACTCAATTCACGAGATTTTGAAGACATCTGGTGGAGTTATTTACTGAGTAATTAGACCAAGAGGTGTAACAGACCAATTCCCTGAAGGAAGAGACCATACAGTTGGATACCCAGTTATTTCTATAGTCATCAGCTTGCATGCAGTGGGCATATTGATTCACAAATTGACAATTATGTAGAGCTGCCACCTGATTTTCTAAGACCATTTGTGTTACATAAGTATATGTCTCGCATGCATTTTTTTTTTAAAGATGCCTCTTCTCAGGCCTCTCACAGTCTGTTATATTTATGCTCCATCACCTAATAGCTCTTTATTATTAGAGACACTGAAAGCAGATTTCCTTCAAATGCTGGTCACTGCTTGCCCCTCATTAACCAACATTTGGATACAAATATGAATTAATTACAATTGAATTTTGAAAACATGTATCCATTTTGGTACGTAGAGATATTTATGAAAGAAAATGAAGATATTTAAATGCTTTCACTTTTATCATATTTGTCACTATTTAGCTTGGACATATTGATCAATAAAGTCTTAATTTTTAAAATACATGTCAATGTAAAATCACAGATCTAGAAGGGATGTGAAAGTTCAAATTGTTATTCTTCCTACTGGAGACCAAAAAATGTTGAATCTCTATAGAAAGATATATATCTTTTAAGTTTAAAATAACTCTAGGGGTTTCCAGAACTACCTTAACTTACCCATTGTGGAATAAAGACTTCCTATCAAGAAAGTTTCCTTTATAGCCAGTGTAAATCCCACCGTTTATTAAGATCTACTTCATCCTCTTTGCCTTTAGTATTTTACTATTAAGAATGATGTTTACAGAGCAATAAAGCCAGGAGTTTTAACAATGCCAGAAGCAAAGATACTCTGATGAAGACCCACCCAGATGGAGTCTACACCCACAACTTCTCTTTGTGGATCCCACAATATCACTATTCTCAATCACTCTTGATTTAACTTTAGCCAAGAATTAGGTAATTAGGATTCATTTTTAGATGTAAGTTAAAGGTACAGAATATTCTGAGTCTACAATGTTTACAAATTATTTAAAAATATATAAGGGGAAACAATGTATGGAAATTAACATTTGACAGTCATGTAAACATCTACAATTTATCCTTAATTGAACATGTTCCTCAATCCCAGGATATTTAGACCTGACACCAGGCTTGACACACAAGTGAAATTCAAGGTCATCTTTTACTGGGGTATTTATTTACCATAATTCAGTCTATTCACTCTCATTATTTATCTTCTTAAGCATGAACCGTGCCTTAATTCTATGCAGTCTAACAGGAATCAAATCAAGATTTACTCATCGCGTTTTACTTTGCAATGCATGGAAAGAGATCACCAAATCTTAACCAAACTGATTTAAAACTTTTTACCAAAGGATAGTAATTCTATTTTCAATTTCAATAATTGAAAGAACAATATGACAACATGCCAAAGTAATAAGTGAATCCTAAACAGCAGTCCAAATGCAATGGAAAACTCACCAGAGGTTTCGTCTACCCTTTCATCTACTATGTGGTCCTTCTGATGAACCCATTCACTATTGCACTTGAAGTAGATCTGGGTGGCGGGACTGGCTTTACAATACAGGTTCACAGGCTTATTCTTCACAATATAAGCTTCTTCAGGCTCAATAAGGAAATGTGGCAGAGGCTCAGGTGGATCAGATGGAAAGGTTTCTGGGAGTTCATGAAAAAAGTCGTCCTCTGGTAAAACAAGAAGAAAGTGAAAAATGTTCAAAACATTGTAGCCATTTTCTTTTCACTTGCTACTCTTTCCAAAATAATGAAACTGTGGGTATTCATTAGTCAAATCCATTTCACCTGCCTTCATTAATCAAGGTCTACAAAAGACTTGCATGTCCTCCAAGAGCACCTCGCCTAAACAATAAGATGTTTGCTTGAGTCATTTTCCAGGAACTTGGAGTTAGCTGTGTCTACTCTGAGCTAAGCTGGTTAAAACTGGATAGGACCACTGACCCTTCAACTGGGCACACATGAGTGTACACTGGGTGATCTTTTGACATCAGAGGGCTGAAAACTCCACCCTCAGATCTTGCAAAGGGCCTTTTTTTTTTTTTTTTTTTTTGTGGTATGTGGGTCTCTCATTCTGGTGGCCTCTCCCGTTGCGGAGCACAGGCTCCGGACGCGCAGGCTCAGCGGCCATGGCTCACTGGCCCAGCCGCTCCGCGGCATGTGGGATATTCCCGGACTGGGGCACGAACCCGTGTCCCCTGCATCGGCAGGCGGACTCTCAACCACTGCGCCACCAGGGAAGCCCAGGCCTTCATTTTTGAGTGAACAGAAGCCTGCAGATGAGTTACGCCTGTGTGGAACAACAACTACTGCATCTTTTTCCAATCACCCTTCCCCATGCTCCCCATGCCTTAGACCACCCTGTTTCTTTATTTTTCCTCATAAATACCCCCAAGCCCTTGCCTTTGTGGAAGTGCTTCTGAGACTTATTCCTAATTTCCTTACTTGGCTGCCTTGTGAATAAACCCTCTCTTTCCTGCAAACCTAGGCATCTCTGCATTTTGACTTGCTGCATATTGGGCAAACAAACCTGGCTGGATAACAATAATGATTCATATATCATCTAGTTAAGTAATCTGAGGGCCTGCTATGAACCAGGCAGTATGTTAGGTCTGTTGACTGGTTGTTCAATTAAGGATTTAGATGATTATTCTCATTTTTACACATGGCAAAACTCAACATCTGGGAGGATAACTGATCCCAGTTCTGCTATTTACCACCTGAAAACTCAGGTGGTAAATAGCTGAACTGGGATCAGAACCCAATTTTGTCACCATCGAAAACTGTGATCTTCCCAACATAGCACTGCACCTCCCACTACACTGTGTTAGCCTTGAGAGCTGACAAAAGCAAGAGGAACTTCATTAGAAAAAATTATTTGAAAAGTATAAGGCTCGACCTTCAAGATGGCGGAAGAGTAAGACATGAAGATCACCTTCCCCCCCCCACAAATACATCAGAAATATGTCTACATGTGGAACAATTCCTACAGAACACCTACTGAATGCTGGCAGAAGACCTCAGACTTCCCAAAAGGCAAGAAACTCCCCACGTACCTGGGTAGAGCAAAAGAAAAAAGAATAAACAGAGACAAAAGAATAGGGATGGGACCTGCACCAGTGGGAGGGAGCTGTGAAGGAGGAAAGGTTTCCACACACTAGGAAGCCCCTTCGCGGGCGGAGACTGTGGGTAGCGGAGGGGGGAAGCTTCGGTGCCGCGGAGTAGAGCGCACCCACAGGGGTGCGGAGGGCAAAGCGGGGAGATTCCCGCACAGAGGATCGGGGCCGACTGGCACTCACCAGCCCGAGAGGCTTGTCTGCTCCCCCGCCGGGGCGGGCGGGGTTGGGAGCTGAGGCTCGGGCTTCAGTCGGATCCCACGGAGAGGACTGGGGTTGGCGGCGTGAACACAGCCTGCAGGGGGTTAGTGCGCCACAGCTAGGCGGGAGGGAGTCCGGGAAAAGTCTGGAGCTGCAGAAGAGGCAAGAGACTTTTTCTTCCCTCTGTTTCCTGGTGTGCGAGCTGCGGCTATCAGCATGGACCCCAAAGACAGGTATGAGACGCTAAGGCTGCAGCTGCCATCACCAAAAAGCCTGTGTGTGAGCACAGGTCACTCTCCACACCTCCCTTCCGGGGAGCCTGTGCAGCCCGCCACCGCCAGGGTCCCGTGATCCAGGGACAACTTCCCCAGGAGAACACACGGCGTGCCTCACGCTGGTTCAACGTCATGCCGGCCTCTGCCGCTGCAGGCTCGCCCCGCATCCGCGCCCCTCCCTCCCGCCTGGCCGGAGTGAGCCAGAGCCCCCGAATCAGCGGATCCTTTAACCCCGTCCTGTCTGAGCGAAGAACAGATGCCCTCAGGCGACCTACACGCAGAGGCGGGCGGGTTCAGATCCAAAGCTGAATCCCAGGAACTGTGTGAACAAAGAAGAGAGGGAAATCTCTCCCTGCAGCCTCAGGAGTAGCGGATTAAATGTCCACAATCAACTTGATGTACCCTGCATCTGTGGAACACCTGAATAGACAACGAATCATCCCAAAATTGAGGCAGTGGACTTTGGGAGCAATGATATATATATTTTTTTCCTTTTTGTCTTTTTGTAAGTGTGTATGTGTATGCTTCTTTGTGTGATTTGGTCTGTATAGCTCTGTCCTTTTTTTCTTTTTTTTTTTTGGTTTATTTTTGTTTTTCTTTTAGTATAGTTTTTAGCACTTGTTACCATGGTAGATTTGTGTTTTGGTTTAGTTGCTCTCTTCTTTCTTTCTTTTCTTTTTTTAAATTACATTTTATTTTTTTTTTACTTTTACTAACTTTATTTTATTTTGCTTTTTTCTCTCTTTCTTAATTTCTTTTTTTCTCCCTTTTCTTTTGAGCCGTGTGGCTGACAGGGTCTTGGTGCTCTGGCCGGATGTCACGCCTGGGCCTCTGAGGTGGCAGAGCCAAGTTCAGGACATCGGTCCACCAGAGACCTCCTGGCTCCACGTAATATCAAATGGCGAAAGCTCTCCGAGAGTTCTCCGTCTCAATTCTAAGACCCAGCTCCACCTAACGACCAGAAAGCTGCAGTGCTGGACACCCCATGCCAAACAACTAGGAAGACAGGAACGCTACACCACCCATTAGCAGAGAGGCTGCCTAAAAGCATAATTAGGTCACAGACACCCCAAAACACACCACCGGACGTGGTCCTGTCCACCAGAAAGACAAGATCCAGCCTAATCCACCAGACCACAGGCACTAGTACCCTGCACGATGAAGCCTACAAAACCCATTGAACCAACCATAGCCACTGGGGGCAGACACCAAAAACAACGGGAACTACAAACCTACAGCCTGTGAAAAGGAGACCCCAAACACAGTAAGTTAAACAAAATGAGAAGACAGAGAAACACACAGCAGATGAAGGAGCAAGGCAAAAACCCACCAGACTAAACAAATGAAGAGGAAATAGGCAGTCTACCTGAAAAAGAATTCAGAGTAGTGACAGTAAAGATGATCCAAAATTCTGGAAATAGAATGGAGAAAATACAAGAAACGTTTAACAAGGAACTAGAAGAATTAATGAGCAAACAATGATGAACAACACAATAAATGAAATTAAAAATACTCTAGAAGGAAACAATAGCAGAATAACTGATGCAGAAGAACGGAGAAGTGACCTGTTAGATAAAATAGTGGAAATGACTACTGCAGAGCAGAATAAAGAAAATAAAGAATTGAGGACAGTTTCAGAGACGTCTGGGACAACAATTAAATGCACCAAAAGTTGAATTATAGGGGTCCCAGAAAAAGAAGACAAAAAGAAAGGGACTGAGAAAATATTTGAAGAGATCATAGTTGAAAACTTCCCTAATATGGGAAAGGAAATAGTCACTCAACTCCAGGAAGTACAGAGAGTCCCATACAGGATAAATCCAAGGTGAAACATGCCAAGACACTTATTAATCAAACTATCAAAAATTAAATACACAGAAAAAATATTAAAAGCAGCAAGAGAAAAACAACAAATGACATACAAGGGAATCCCCATAAGGTTAACAGCTGATCTTTCAGCAGAAACTATTCAAGCCAGAAGGGAGTGGCAGGACATATTTAAAGTGATGAAAGGGAAAAACCTAAAACCAAGATTACTCTATGCAACAAGGATCTCAGATTCGACAGAGAAATAAAAACCTTTAGACACAAGCAAAAGCTAGGAGAATTAAGCACCACCAAACCAGCTTTACAACAAATGCTAAAGTAACTTCTCTAGGCAGGAAACACAAGAGAAGGAAAAGATCTACAATAACAAACCCAAAATAATTAAGAAAATGGTCATAGGAATATACATATCAATAATTACCTTAAATGTAAATGGATTAAATGCTCCAACCAAAAGACATAAACTGGTAAAATGGACAGAAAAACAAGACCCATATATATGCTGTTACAAGAGACCCACTTCAGACCTAGGGACACATACAGACAGAAAGTGAGGGGATGGAAAAAGATATTCCATGCAAATGGAAATTAAAAGAACACTGGAGTAGCAATTCTCATATCAGACAAAACAGACTTTAAAATAAAGACTATTACAAGAGACAAAGAAGGGCACTACATAATGATCAAGGGATCAATTCAAGAAGAAGAAATAACAATTTTAAATATTTAGGCACCCAACATAGGAGCACCTCAATACATAAGGCAAATGCTAACAGCCATAAAAGGGGAAATTGACAGTAACACAATCATAGTAGGGGACTTTAACATCCCACTTTCACCACTGGACAGATCATCCAAAATGAAAAGAAATAAGGAAATACAAGCTTTAAATTACACATTAAACAAGATGGACTTAACTGATATTTATAGAACATTCCATCCAAAAACAACAGAATACACTTTCTTCTCAAGTGTTCATGGAATGTTCTCCAGCATAGACCATATCTTGGGTCACAAATCAAGCCTTGGTAAAGTTAAGAAAATGGAAATCATATCAAGCATCTTTTCCGACTGCAATGCTATGAAACTAGATATCAATTACAGGAAAAAACCTGTAGAAAATACAAACACATGGAGGTTAAACAATACACTACTTAATAACCAAGAGATCACTGAAGAAGTCAAAGAGGAAGTCAAAAAATACCTAGAAACAAATGACAATGAAAATAAGATGATCCAAAACCTATGGGATGCAACAAAAGCAGTTCTAAGGGGGAAGTTTATAGCAATACAATCCTACCTCAAGAAACAAGAAACACCTCAAATAAAAAACCTAACCTTACACCTAAAGCAATTAGAGAAAGAAGAACAAAAAAAACCCAGAGTTAGCAGAAGGAAGGAAATCATGAAGATGAGATCAGAAATAAATGAAAAAGAAATGAAGGAAACGATAGCAAAGATCAATAAAACTAAAAGCTGGTTCTTTGAGAAGATAAACAAAATTGATAAACCATTAGCCAGACTCATCAAGAAAAAAAGGGAGAAGACTTGGGCTTCCCTGGTGGCGCAGTGGTTGAGAGTCCGCCTGCCGATGCAGGGGACACGGGTTCGTGCCCCAGTCTGGGAAGATCCCACATGCTGCGGAGTGGCTGGGCCAGTGAGCCATGGCCGCTGAGCCTGCACGTCTGGAACCCGTGCTTTGCAACTGGAGAAGCCACAACAGTAAGAGGCCCAAGTACGGCAAAAAAAAACAAACAAAAAAAAAAGGGAGAAGACTCAAATCAATACAATTAGAAATGAAAAAGGAGAAGTAACAACTGATACTGCAAAAATAAAAAGGATCATAAGAGATTATTACAAGCAACTATAGGCCAATAAAATAGACAACCTGGAAGAAATGGACAAATTCTTAGAAAAGCACAACCTTCCAAGACTGAATCAGGAAGAAATAGAAAATATAAACAGACCAATCACAAGCACTGAAATTGAGAACGATGGCTTCACAGGCGAATTCTATCAAACATTTAGAGAAGAGCTAACACCTATACTTCTCAAACTCTTCCAAAATATAGCAGAGGGAGGAACACTCCCAAACTCATTCTATGAGGCCATCATCACCCTGTTACCAAAACCAGACGTCACAAAGAAAGAAAACAACAGGCCAGTATCACTGATGAACATATATGCAAATATCCTCAACAAAGTACTAGCATTCAGAATCCGACAGCACATTAAAAGGATCATACACCATGATCAAGTGGGGTTTATCCCAGGAATGCAAGGATTCTTCAATATATGCACATCAATCAATGTGATACACCATATTAACAAATTGAAGGAGAAAAACCATATGATTATCTCAATAGATGCAGAAAAAGCTTTCGACAAAATTCAATGCCCATTTATGATAAAAAACCCTCCAGAAAGTAGGTATAGAGGGAACTTACCTCAACATAATAAAGGCCATATATGACAAACCCACAACCAACATCGCTCTCAATGGTGAAAAACAAACCATTTCCACTAAGATCAGGAACAAGACAAGGTTGCCCAATCTCACCACTATTATTCACCATAGTTTTGGAAGCTTTAGCCACAGCAATCAGAGAAGAAAAACAAATAAAAGGAACACAAACTGGAAAAGAAGAAGTAAAGTTGTCACTTTTTGCAGATGACATGATACTATACATAGAGAATCCTAACGATGCTACCAGAAAACTCCTAGAGCTAATCCATGAATTCGGTAAAGCATCAGGATACAAAATTAATGCACAGAAATCTCTTGCATTCCTATACACTAATGATGAAAAACCTGAAAGAGAAATTAAGGAAACACTCCCATTTACCATTGCAACAAAAAGAATAAAATACCTAGGAATAAACCTACCTAAGGAGACAAAAGACCTGCGTGCAGAAGACTATAAGACACTGATGAAAGAAATTAAAGATGATACAAACAGATGTAGACATATACCATGTTCTTGGATTGGAAGAATCAACATTGTGAAAATGACTATACTACCCAAAGCAGTCTACAGATTCAAAGAAATCCTTATCAAACTACCAATGGCATTTTTTACATAACTAGAACAAAACTTTTCACAATTTGTATGGAAACACAAAAGACCCTGAATAACCAAAGCAATCTTGAGAAAGAAAAACGGAGCTGGAGGAATCAGGATCCCAGACTTCAGACTATACTACAAAACTATAGTAATATACTGGCACAAAAACAGACATGTTGATCAATGGAACAGGATAGAAAGCTCAGAAATAAACCCACACACATATGGAGAAAAGACAGCCTCTTCAATAAGTGGTGGTGGGAAAACTGGACAGCTATAAGTAAAAGAATGAAATTAGACCACTCCCTAACAACATACACAAAAATAAGCTCAAAATGGATTAGAGACCTAAATGTAAGGTCTGACACTATAAAACTCTTAGAGGAAAACATAGGCAGAACACTCTATGACATAAATCACAGCAAGAATACTTTTTGACCCACCTCCTAGGGAAATGGAAATAAAAAGAAAAATAAACAAATGGGACCTAATTAAACTTAAAAGCTTTTGCACAGCAAAGGAAATCATAAACAAGTTGAAAAGACAACCCTCAGAATGGGAGAAAATATTTGTAAATGAAGCAACTGACAAAGGATTAATCTCCAAAATTTATAAACAGCTCATGCAGCTCAGTATCAAAAAAACAAACAACCCAATCCAAAAATGGGCAGAAGACCTAAATAGACATTTCTCCAAAGAAGATATACAGATTGGCAACAAACACGTGAAAGAATGCTCAACATCACTAATCATTAGAGAAATGCAAATCAAAACTACAATAAGGTACAAAAACTCACACCAGTCAGAATGGCCATCATCAAAACAGCTACAAACAATAAATGCTGGAGAGGATGTGAAGAAAAGGGAACCCTCTTGCACTGTTGGTGAGAATGTAAATTGATACAGCCACTATGGAGAACAGTATGGAACTTCCTTAAAAAGTAAAAATAGAACTACCATATGACCCAACATTCCCACTAGGCATATACCCTGAGAAAACCATAATTCAAAAAGAGTCATGTACCACAATGTTCATTGCAGCTCTATTTACAATAGCCAGGACATGGAAGCAACCTAAGTGTCTATTGACAGATGAATGGATAAGAAGATGTGGCACATATATACAATGGAATATTACTCAGCCATAAAAAAAACAAAATTGAGCTATTTCTAGTGAGGTGGATGGATCTAGAGTCTGTGATACAGAGTGAAGTAAGTCAGAAAGAGAAAAACAAATACCATATGCTATCACATATATATGGAATCTAAAAAAAACAAAAAATAAAAATAATGGTTATGAAGAACCTAGGGGTAGGACAGGAATAAAGACACAGATGTAGAGAATGGACTTGAGGACATGGGGGGTGAGGGAAGGGTAAGCTGGGATGAAGTAAGAGAGTGGCATGGACATACATACACTACCAAATGGAAGATAGATAGCTAGTGGGAAGCAGTTCCATAGCACAGGGAGATCAGCTTGGTGCTTTGTGACCACCTAGAGGGGTGGGATAAGGAGGGTGGGAGGGAGACGCATGAGGGAGGAGACATGGGGATATATGTATATGTATAGCTGATTCAATTTGTTATAAACCAGAAACTAACACACCATTGTAAAGCAATTGCTCTCCAATAAAGATGTTAAAAGAAAAGAAAAGTATAAGCCTCTTAGGTAAACCTTGAATCCTATGCAAGGAGCTGAGAAGAAATACAGAAATATGAAGTAAAAATCTTTAAGCTCAGATTCAAATCTGTCATTATTTTCAAAAGATGCCACTTCACGGCATATTCATTCATTCAACCAAACATATTTATTAAGCTCAGAATTATTCTCAACACTGGAAATATAGATGACAGCATCAAGTCAACCAGTATTAGTTACACAGTAGAGCCTAGAGTCTAGAAATGCTGTTTAGTCTTATTTGGAAACTATATCTCAAATTCCATATGTGTTATATGACTAGTCACACCAATTTTCATTAGAATATTAATAATATTAGAGTAATAACATGAATAACAAAAGTCTCATTTTTTATAGCACTGAAATTTATTAAACATATTTCTCCCTCCCTGCTGTCCCAACACCACAGAATAAACAAAATCCCAAAACCATCAGAGATATTTGCCCACTTTGAAGTATGTTTTCCTTTAACTTGGGTTCTGCATGATTCCAAATAAAAGACAGAAAATAATAAAAGTGCCTTTAAAAACCCAATTATTATATTTCACAAAAGTCAAAGGAGTCTAATACACTCTACTTAAGTTAGGCCTGATATTTTTCTTCCTATGAGGGATAGTGGAGAACAAAACTACTATTAAGTCCCTAAGTCGATTAAGCACCCTGGGCTAATATATAAAGTGAAAACTCTGAGACCAAAATTAAAAGTTTTTACAAGTTCTTTGAAAGCACATAGATTCAGCAGCAAATGCAGTTTATGGTGTTGGTAGTTGAAAACTGGTTGCTAAGATGTTATCTTGGAACTCATTGCATCGCTCATTCAGTTGTTGCCCTGCTTGGAGAGATGGCCATTGGTAAAGGGGACATTTGCTCACGAAGAATCCTGGCCTGGGACCTTTTTCACCTAGGTCACGTGACAGCTGTCAAACAGTAACGACATCTGGTCTCTACCAATCTGTTTTGCAGTCAAAACTGGCTTCACTTGCATCACTGACAGAACTAACTTTCAAAACTGCTCCACAATTATAAATTACTGACCCTACAGTGTAAATGACGTTTCCTGTCTCTAACTTGCTTTCTCACTTTACTTCCTTAATTTACTTTCTTCTGGCAAGGCATCATTTCTGGTTTTTCAATTGTTGAACATCAAGGGCCCAAATTGTCAGCTTACTAAAGGATAACCTCATTTCCATCAATTTCAGCTTCTTTAGTCAATATGCAAAGACACTCAAGACTGCTTAAATAAACATAGTTCAGAAAGGCAAAGGAATGGGGAACCGAGGGACTGACAGATCCATCAGCGTGATGTCTTGAAGGCCTTATTCCATTTTTTCTTGTTTTTCTCTTCCAAAGCGCTTACTGTTATATGTAATGACGGACAGTGCTGATAATCAATAAAAGTGCCACAAAATATCAGACTCAAATCCTGTAAAATGTTACTGTTGTTTTTAATTTTTATGACTCATGAAGGCAGAGGGTCAACTTGATTTTTTTTTACTATAGGTGTATATTTATACATACAACAACATGTATGTATTTCATAACAATATGTTTATTCAGGTATGTAAAATATAAAAAGCCTTTCTTTCAGTCATTGTTTTAGAAGGTGAGACTTGTTCCTTTAGAAGGAAGGATGACTGTATACCACCTTACCTTATTCAGTAATGTAGCAAAAGTACTTATATATTCACATCCTATAGAAAGATAGAGAAGCACTAAAAATTGATTACCCTGCCAGGCCAATGTGTGTATCTCTTCATCCTTCACTTCATCCCTGACTTCAGGGAAGTTCAAATGTAGATAAAATGATATGAACTGCTTTCAAAAAAAATTCTTCTGATTATTTTATTGTAAACTATTGGGAAGACTAATGGACGCTGAGAAAAAGTCACACGTGTGTTTTCAAGTCAAACAGGGTTCTGTTAAGTGCTGGGGGAAAAAAAAACAGTAATGATATGATATATTTAGAAAATGTATAGACAAACTAATTTTGCATTTCCTTAATTTGGAATTTTAAAACAAGAGGATCACTCCAAGGAAAGAGAAGTAATTCTATGTGTTGGTTTGAGGCTTCATAAAGTTCCTTAATTTGGAATTTTAAAACAAGAGGATCACTCCAAGGAAAGAGAAGTAATTCTATGTGTTGGTTTGAGGCTTCATAAAGTATTGATTTTTCAAGGTATTTGTTAAATGACACTTAATATGTAACTTATTAAGAAATTATTTCTATCATTTGGAATGTTTTCATCATGTCATAAATCCAGTGTTTCGTTAATATATCATCCTAGTCTCTGTATGAACCCCATCTCTTAAATGTGATCTACAGAGATGCCTTAACCAGCCACAGGATATTAGTTTATTAATATTTCTTGTAATACATATACAGTGTATTTAAGTCTATGCCCTAGATTAATTCACATCAGGCAATATGGTACATCACTTCTAGTACTCAAGTCAGATGTAAGAATGACTTTTATAAAGATAATTTTCAAGACCCTGAGTCAGTAAAATATACATAGTGAAACTGACATGACAAAATGCAAATGAACTGATTACCAGTGGGCTCACAGGCTGTTGTGAAATTCTTCCCTTCTTCATTTGCAACAGATGGCCTGGGTACTATGCTCAACCATGGAAACTGGCCCAGATAACAACTCCCCCACCATCAGGTTAAGCATGCTAAGAGAATACTTTCTTTGTTCTGGATAAAAAATGGTAAGTGTCAGCATTAATTTCCAGATATAGTGGTATTTCATAAATTTCCTTTCTTTGAAATTTCATCTTCTATTTTTTTCTGGAGTAATTTTTAAAAAATCAAACAAGCAAGTCAATTCTCTTCAACCAAAATCTATAAAGGAAAATGGCTGAGTATTTAAGTCTCCAGTATGGTTACATCTACATGTATTTAACAAGGAAAAAGTGATCATCTCCAAGTATGTGTATTTTATAAGGAAAAAATTATTATCTGCAAATGATCACCTACAAATGAACATTTAACTGTTTTGCACTATAAATTTGCCTCTCACATATGGAGAAATCTACTTTTCAGTTTTGGAAACCAGAGTAATGCAACTCTTCCTGATTTTCAAAAGCCAGAAATACATAACAAATGCTTAACTCTAGCATGAAAGTTCTTTGAAGACAGGGACTGCTGAGTTTTCATCTTTATTTTCCATAAGTCTAGTATAGTGTCAGGCACTTACAGGAGATCAATAAAATGCTTACACTAACAGTAATTTTGATTATGCTTAACAGAAACAGATGCACAAGATATTTTAGAGTTTATAGTGCTTCAAACTCATTTACAAATATAGGGTGTCATAACAATAGTAATATCTACAAACTGGACTGGCTATGAAATTTGTGTGGCCCAGTGCAGAATGACAATTTGGGGATCCTTGTATAAAAATGTATTAAGAATTCTGAGATGGTGAAGATGGTGGTGTGGGAAGACGCTGAGTTAGCATCTCCCCACAACTAGGGTGCCTGCCAGCCATTGGTGGGATACCCTGCTGCCCTAGGAGATGGGAGGAACCCCCAAGTAAACCGGTAGGATGTGGGGGGACTAAGGGGGGAGGAGAATTGGAGGGCAGACAGGATTGGCGCCCCTGAGAGCGGGGAGATGAGGAGATGCAGGCGGGAGGGATGCTCCGGGAAGAGCGGGAGAAGAGCAGAGGGCAACTGCCTGGCCCACTGGGACTGGGCAACCTGCTGAGCTCTCAGTCAGTCCCCTGCCCTCCAAAGGCCCATCCCAGCTGTGTGGGTCCTGGGGGGCATAGGAGGGAGGCTGGAGAGATCAGGAGAGGCAGGCGGGAGGGGCCCTCCAGGATGGGAGGAGCAGGAGAGGAGAGGAGGGCATCTGCCCCGCCCATTTGAGCCCAGGAAGCCTGCTGGGCTCCCAGGTGAGGTCCCCTGCCCTCTGAGACCAGGGCTGGGGGGAACGCCTGGGCCCCTTCTGTTCCTTGAGCCTAAGCCCCACCCCCGACAGCCCCCAGGGCCTTTTCCAGCCCTGTGGGTCCTGAACATTGGCCCCACCCACCACCCAAACCTCGCCCTGGCTTAGGCCCCACCCTCCACAGCCAAGGCTTCCCCCCCCTTTTTGTCCTTTCTTTTTTTTTTTTTTCCTTCCTCCTCTTTTTTTTTTTTTTTTACTATTGTGGCACTGCAGTACCTTCTGGTTGTTGATTTATGTATATTTTTATTTTTATATTCTTTCTAACATATCTATTAGTTTCCAAGTCTAATTTTATTATTTACTTCGTTATTGCTCTTTTTTTTTTTTTTTTTTGCCATGCCACATGGCTTGCAGGATCTTGCTTCACAAGCTGGGGGTTGGGCTGAAGCTCCTGCAGTGGGAGCTCTGAGTCCAAACCACTGGACTAACAGAGAACCTCAGACCCCAGGGAATATTCATCGGAGTGAGGTGTCACGGAGGTTCTCATCTCAGCACCAAGACCCAGCTCTACCCAACAGCCTACAAAGTGCACTGTGGGAATTCTCAGGCCAAACAACCAGTAAGACAGGAACACAGTCTCACTCATTAAAAAAAAAAAAAAAAAATGAGATGGCAAAAAAATATGTCACAGATGAAGGAGCAAGGTAAAAACCTACAAGACCAAATAAATGAAGAGGAAATAGGCAATCTGCCTGAAAAAGAATTCAGAGTAATGATAGTAAAGATGATCCAGAATCTCGGAAATAGAATGGAGGCACAGATTGAGAAAATACAAGTAATGTTAAACAAAGATCTACAAGAACAAAAGAACAAACAAACAGAGGTGAACAACACAATAACTGAAAAGAAAAACACACTAAAAGGAATCAATAACAGAATAACTGAGGCAGGAGAACGAATAAGTGAGCTGGAAGACAAAATGGTGGAAATAACTGCCAAGGAGCAGAATAAAGAAAAAAGAATGAATTCAAGTCAATCTCAGAAACCTCTAGGACAACACTAAATGGACGAATATTCGAATTATAGGGGTCCCAAGAGAAGAAGAGAAAAATAAAGGGTCTGAGAAAATATCTGAAGAGATTATAGTGGAAAACTTCACTAACATGGGAAAGGAAATAGTCACCTAAGTCCAGGAAGCAGAGAGAGTCCCAGGCAGGATAAATCCTAGGAGAAACACATCAAGACACATGTTAATCAAACTAAAAAATATTAAAATCAAAGAAAAAATATTAAGAGCAGCAAGGGAACAAAGAATAACATACAAAGGAATCCCCATAATGTTATCAGCTGATTTTTCAGCAGAAACTCTGCAGGCCAGAAGGGAGTGGCAGGATATACATAAAGTGATGAAAGAGAAAAAACTACAACCAAGATTACTCTACCAGGCAAGGATCTCATTCAGATTTGAGGGAGAAATCAAAGCTTTTCAGGAAAGCAAAAGCTAAGAGAATTCAGCAACACCAAACCAGCTTTACAACAAATGCTCAATAAACTTCTCTAGGCTGGAAACACAAGGGAAGAAAAAGACCCACAGAAACAAACCCAAAACAATTAAGAGAATGGTAATAGGAAAATACATATCAATAATAACCTTGAATGTAAATGGATTAAATGCCCCAACCAAAAGACACAGACTGGCTGAATGGATACAAAAACAAGACCCATATATATGCTGTCTACAAGAGACCCACTTCAGACCTTGGGACACATACAGACTGAAAGTGAAGGGATGGAAAAAGATATTCCATTCAGATGGAAATCAAAAGAAAGCTGGAGTAGCAATTCTCGTATCAGATAAAAAAGACTTTAAAATAAGGACTGTTACAAGAGATATGGAGAGACACTACATAATGACCAAAGGATCATTCCAAGAAGAAGATATAACAATTATAAATGTTATGCATCCAACATAGGAACACCTTAATACATAAGGCAAATGCTAACAACCATGAAAGGGGAAGTTTACAGTAACAAAATAATAGTAAGAGACTTTAACACGCCACTTACACCAATGGACAGATCATCCAAACAGAAAATAAATAAAGAAACACAAGCTTTAAATGACACAACAGACCAGATAGGTTTAATTGACTTTTATAGAACATTCCACCTGAAACTGGCAGAATACACTTTCTTCTCAAGTGCACATGGAACATTCTCCAGAATAGACCACATCTTGGGTCACAAATCAAGCCTCAGAAAATTTAAGAATATTGAAATCGTATCAAGCATCTTTTCTGACCACAACGCTATGAGATTGGAAATCAATTACAGGGAAAAAAATGTAAAAACCACAAACACATGGAGGCTAAACAGTGTGCTACAAAATAACCAAGAGATCACTGAAGAAATCAAAGAAGAAATAAAAAATACCTAGAAACAAATGACAACGAAAACACGATGACCCAAAACCTGTGGTACGCAGCAAAAGCAGTTCTAAGAGGGAAGTTTATAGCAATTCAATCTCACCTCAAGAAACAAGAAAAACCTCAAATAAACAATCTAACGCTACACTTAAAATAACTAGAGAAAGAAGAGCAAAGAAAACTCAAAGTCAGTAGAAGGAAAGAAATCATGAAGATCAGAGCAGAAATAAATGAAATGGAAATAAAGAAAACAATAGCAAAGATCAATAAAACTAAAAGCTGGTTCTCTGAGAAGATAAAATTGATAAACCATCAGCCAGACTCATCAAGAAAAAAAAGGGACAGTATGCAAATCAATAAAATTAGAAATGAAAAAGGAGAAATCACAACTGACACTACAGAAATACAAAAGGTTATGAGACTACTACAAACAACTATATGGCAATAAAACGGACAACCATGAAGAAATGGCCAAATTCTTGGAAAGGTACAATTTTCCAAGACTGAACCAGGAATAATTAGAAAATATAAACAGACTTATCATAAGTAATGAAATTGAAACCATAATTAAAAATCTTGCAACAAACAAAAAGTCCAGGACCAGATGGCTTCACAGGCAAATTCTATGAAACATTTAGAGAAGAGCTAACACCAATACTCCTCAAACTCTTCCAAAAAACAGCAGAGGGAGAAACACTCCCAAATTCATTCTGCGAAGCCACCATCACCCTGATACCAAAACAAGAAAAAGATATCACACAAAAAGAAAATTATAGACCACTATCACTGATTAACATAGATTCAATAATCCTAAACAAAATACTAGCAAACAGAATCCCACAGCACATTAAAAGGATCATACACCATGATCAAGTGGGATTTATTCCAGAGATGCAAGGATTCTTTCAATATTTGCAAATCAATCAATGTGAAACACCCCATTAACAAATTAAGGAATAAAAACCATATGATCATCTCAATAGATGCAGAAAAAGCTTTTGCCAAAGTTCAACACCCATTTATGACAAAAACTCTCCAGAAAATGGGCAAAGAGGGAACCTACCTCAACATAATAAAGGCTATATATGGCAAACCCACAGCAAGCATCATACTCAATGGTAAAAAACTGAAAGCATTTCCCCTAAGATGAGGAACAAGACAAGGATGTCTACTCTCGCCACTCTTATTAAACATAGTTTTGCAAGTCCTAGCCATGGAAATCAGATAAGAAAAAGAAATTAAAGGAATACAGATAGAAGAAGTAAAACTGTCACTGTTTGCAGATGACATGATACTATACATAGAGAATCCTAGAGATGCCACCAGAAAACTACTAGAACTAATCAATGAATTTGGTAAGGTTGCAGGATACAAAATTAATGCACAGAAATCTCTGGCATTCCTATACACCAACAATGAAAAATCAGAAAGAGAAATTAAGGAAACACTTCCATTTATCACTGCAACAAAAAGAATAAAATACCTAGGAATAAACCTGCCTAAGGAGGCAAAAGACTTGTACTCAGAAAACTATAAAACACTGATGAAAGAAATCAAAGATGACATAAACAGATGGAGACATATACCATGTTCTTGGATTGGAAGAATCAATATTGTGAAAATGACTATACTCCCCAAAGCAATCTACAGATTCAATGCAATCCCTATCAAACTATCAATGTCATTCTTCACAGAATTAGAACAAAATATTTTACAATTTGTATGGAAACACAAAAGACCCTGAATAGCCAAAGCAATCTTGAGAAAGAAAAACAGAGCTGAAGGAATCAGGCTCCCTGACCTCAAAGTATACCACAAAGCTACAGTAATCAAGACAGTATGGTACTGGCACAGAAACAGAAATATAGATCAATGGTACAGAATAGAATGCCCAGAGATAAATCCATGCACATATGGGCACCTAATTTCCGACAATGAGGCAAGAACATACAATGGAGAAAAGACAGCCTCTTCAATAAGTGGTGCTGGGAAAACTGGACAGCTACATGTAAAAGAATGAAATTAGAACACTCCCTAACACCATACAGAAAAATAAACTCAAAATGTTTAAAGACCTAAATGTAAGGCCAGACACTATAAAACTCTTAGAGGAGAACGTAGGAAGAACACTCTTTGACATAAACCACAGCAAGATCTTTTTTGACCCACTTCCTAGAGTAATGGAAATAAAAGCAAAAATAAACAAATGGTACTTAATTAAACTTAAAAGCTTTTGCACAGCAAAGGAAACCATAAACAAGGCAACGAGACAACCCTCAGTATGGGAGAAAATATTTGCAAATGAAACAACAGACAAGGGATTAATCTCCAAAATATACAAACAGCTCATGGAGCTCAAAATCGAAAAGCAAACAATCCACTTAAAAAATGGGCAGAAGACCTAAACAGACATTTCACCAAGGAAGAGATACAGATGGCCAAGAGGCATATGAAAAGATGCTCAACATCACTAATTATCAGAGAAATGCAAATCAAAACTACAATGAGATATCACCTCACACCAGTCAGAATGGCCATCATCAAAAAATCTAGAAACAATAAATGTTGGAAAGGGTGTGGTAAAAAGGGAACCCTCCTGCACTGTTGGTGGGAATGTAAATTGATACAACCACTATGGAGAACAGTATGGAGGTTCCTTAAAAACTAAAAATAGAATTATCATAGGACCCAGCAATCCCACTACTGGGCATATACCCTGAGAAAACCAGAATTCAAAAAGAGTCATGTACCACAATGTTCACTGCAGCACTATTTACAATAGCCAGGACATGGAAGCAACCTAAGTGTCCATCGACAGATGAATGGACAAAGAAGATGTGGCACATATATACAGTGGAATATTACTCAGCCATAAGAAGAAATGAAATCGAGTTATTTGTAGTGAGGTGTGGACCTAGAGTCTGTCATAGAGAGTGAAGTAAGTCAGAAAGAGCAAAACAAATACCATATGCTAATGCATATATATGAAATCTAAAAAAAAAAAAAAATGGTATGATGAACCCAGTTGCAGGGCAGGGATAAAGATGTAGACATAGAGCATGGACCTGAGGACAAGGGCAGGGAGGGGGAAGCTGAGGCAAAGTGCGAGTAGCATCGACATACATACACTGCCAAATGTCAAATAGAGAGCTAGTGGGAAGCAGCCGCATAGCACAGGGAGATCAGTTGGGTGCTCTGCAATGACCTAGAGGGGTGGGATAGGGCGGGTGGGAGGGAGGCTCAAGAGAGAGGGGATGTGGGGACCTATGTATGCATATGGCTGATTCACTTTGTTGTACAACAGAAACTAACACAGTATTGTTAAGCAATTATACTCCAATAAAGATCTATTAAAAAGAAAATTTGAGATGTGACAACAGAGTATTTAACCAAGCACAGGTCCTGTGTGACAGCACAGGTCACATACCACGAAGCTGGCCCTGTATACAAATGTCATTTAGTTGATTGTCCCACTCCATGTGAAGTCTGAGAATTGAAATTACATCTTAGTGGATATCCGTTTTAAAACTTATTTAGTATTTCCTGGCTTCGTACAATGATCAGATGTTTTCTAGAAGATGAAATGGCTTTTCTGACTGAGAGACCCAGCTGCCAATCAATTCTCTAAGCAAGTGTGTTTGCAATGGTGTACAAGGGAAAGGTGTGATTTTATCTGTTCCTGACTTTCCCTTTGGATATACTCCAGTGCCCATCCAAGGGCCTGATTCAAAACAAGTAAAATTCCTGTCACATCGAAGTTAACTTTTTTAGGGCACTAGAGGGCTGTTTAGTACATAAGAATAATAAAGAAGGTTTGAGATTCTACCTTGAACTGGTGGACTGTTTACTGAGATCATTTCCTAGCATGCAATTTATTTTACTACACAAATAAACTAGCTTTTTGATACTATTAGGGTCAAGCTGCAAAACTTGAAGCTATAAAAGAACAATTTGATTTTCCAGCAAGTGAGACCAGTGAGTGCATCCTCTTACCACTGTATTTCTTAATATAAATATCCAACTAGCCTCCTGAAGTCTTCGGGGACATGATAGGAACCCGATTTGTGAATAGCTACTTCAGACTGTGAAGTTATTTCTGACAATGTGCCACAGCTATCCTAAGTTATTACATGTTGTATAAAGGCATCTTCCAGATGCTGGTATTGCCTGCATTATGCTACTTGGGTAAACTGACTTGATTAATTAAATTTCTAAACAAGTTTTCTACGTATAGTTCATTCAAATTAACAAAGTAAAATTTCCAAAGTTGGTTTTATTCTGTACATTGAATTCAGTATCAACTTAAAGCTATACTGCCTTTTTGATTTGGATGCAACATTATTATTCATTTTACCCTCCCCTAACACTTGACTTAATTTTCTACTTCTTAGCATTACTCAGTAATGCTATTGCCATTTTTATCTTAATATCAGGTACATCTTAGCATTTCCTCTTCTGTTATCTCATATAGCCTTTTGTTTTTTCATTACATACAAGAAGAGAAAGCTTTGCACCATGTATTATTTTTATAGACTTTCATTCCACCTAATTCTTGACAGGAAAATATTATGCCATGAACATCCATCTATGAAGCTTTAGGTTTCTGGTTTTATTGCTATATATCAAGCCTTAATTTTCATCAACTTAATACATGTTTCTATATTTCTAAATCATAAGACAAACTATTATTGCTTATATCATAAAATATAGGACTATTATCTCTTTGTCTGAGACCTGAAGCATATTCTTCTGAAATGGAATTTACTTCCAAATGATTCAAGAGCAATTTAAAATGAATGACTGCAAAGCTAATTTTATCTGCATTTGGCTGCCCATCCATCAGAGAGATAATTCATGATATATTACAACAAAAGGAAACCGGAATTAACTATTTGAATGAAACTCTAGCTTATTTTTAATATTTTGATTAAAATATCCTTTGAAAGCCAAAGACTATGGCTTATATTTCAAGTAACATATTAATGGATTCATCATTTAAATTTAAGTAGCTGAAGATATAATGCCTTAAATGTACTGCACAATTTGAAGGTACTGCATGATTTCTAACTCCAAAAGAAAAAAACTTTTTTTCTGCTTTTAAAGAAATAATCTCCAAATAATGCCCATGCATTAATAGTGACATGAAGTCAGCATGCTATTTGACATGCACTTAGCTGTGAAAGAGAGGCACCTCCTTCTGTCCCAGTTTAAGCCTTTATTATTTCTGACTTTTGCTAACATAAAATCCTCCTGTTTTCCTGCCTGCAGTGTCTACTTCTGCCATGTGGTCTATACACCATGCTCTTAGAAAAATTTTTCAAAAATACATTTGCTCCCTTCTTCAAACAATTTAATAAATGCAGTGTAAAGCAAGATAGTAACTTTCTTTTTGTTTATCAGATTAGCTAAAAAAGTACTGAATGACTGATGAGGTGTTGAGGAAATGTGTATTTGCATATACTGACTGTAGTGTAAATTGATATCACAGTAGAGAATATTTGACAATAGAAGTAAAAATTAAATCTATGCAAACCTCCAAATAGGTTATCCCACTTCTTGGAATCCATGTTACAGATATATGGCCTCAAAATGTAAATGTATACAAAGATGTTCACTGCAGCATTGTTTATTTAAAAAAGAAATGATGTATTGCAACAAAAGGCAGCTGTAATTAACTATTTAAATGAGTCTGAGAACAACTTAACAGCAAACTGAGGAATGATTAGATAATTATTTATGATACATCCGTTCAAGAGCACACTATTTCACCAATAAAAATAAGGAGACAGATTTGTATGTATTAAACTAGAAGGGCATCCATTATTCAGTAGGCAAATAAAACAAGGTTTCGGTCAATCTGTATAGAATGCTGCTTTTTGTTAAAGAAGAAAGAAAAGGAAAAAAAAAGGAGGGAGAGAGGGAAGAAAGAAGTGTGTGTGTGTGCGCGCGCACGTGTGTGTGCGTGTGTCTATGTGTGTGTAGATGGCTGCATCAATAAATCACAAGAAGCATAAGGCAAAGCCTAGAACCCAAAGCTCAAAAATAGTAACAGTAATTACTCCTGGTGAGAAGAACTGAAGAGCTTTAGGGGGAACTTTTATCCTCTATTTGGAGTGGGTTTTTCAAATGCTAGATTATGGATGATTTCTATTTTTTAATGTGGCTTTTGAGTTTTTATTTAAATTAAGAGATGGAGAATTTAAATAATCCCATGTGAAACTTATTGCTTCAGCCTAGAATAACCACTACAGGTTTCTGCACTAAACTAAACCTTACCAAACCAATGATCCTGACTCCATAAAGCCTTATGTGATGTCTCCACTACAACTTGTGTTCAAAGACCATATTACTGGTAGCTGTACAGCACTTATTTCATTCTGCCTAGTTTCATATCATTTTTCTCTTATATTCCATTGTGGTAATTTCCTCATCTCTGTGATCTCTGACTTTGGACTAGACTGGTTTACTATCTTTCTCAAAATTTGTTCAAAAATAAATATTGATGGATCATCTTCTATATGTTAGGACTGTCCTAGCTGTCATAGCCAAGCTGAACTTTATCTCTCATCCTTTTTTCTTATAAAATGAAATAATGAAATAAAAGATACTAAATTTATGAAAATCCGAATTTATAATAAAAATTGGCCTATTAGTCTGGTTATGTAAATAACATGTTTATAATTCATTAGTACTTGACTTTCACTTTAAAGTGCTTAATTTTAGGTTGTCAGAAAGGTTTGCTAACACGTATAGAGACTTACACAGTGAATTAAGGAAAAGGTCTACCGTTTTCTTACTCTCTATTAATGGTTAGAGTTACAAATCCTGTACTATTATTTTGAACTTCAGGAATCTAAAGAATAAAACAAGATCACTCAGAAGAATATTAAAGAAATTAAACAATTATTAATAGATAAATGAGACAGCATAAATTTAAAGTTAACCCTTACTTGTTAACTAAAACAATGATTTATAGTTTAAAAGAATCCAATAAAGATCTGAAAATTCAACATTACATTCACATAGCACATGCTTATCTCTTCCCTGGAAAACTCTTTGTGATGGTCAGTTTTATACGTCAAGTTGCTAGGAATACATTCTTATTCAATCAAACACTAATCTAGATGTTGCTGTGAAAGTATTTTCTGGATGTGATTAAGTACAAAATTAGTTTCCTTGAGTAAGAGGAATTATCCTAGATAATGTGTGTGCCTGATTCCATCAGTTGAAAGGCCTAGTAAGCAGAGCTAAGGCTTCCCTGAGCAGCACCTAGATTAATGTTTGGTTGAATCATGGGGACTGTAGCCCAGCCAAGCTGACACATGAAGCTGGACATCACACTTCCCACAACTTCATCACCATTTGTTTGGTAACTCCTACGCATTCTTCAGACATCAAACACCCCTTCTTCTGAAGGCTTCCCCACTTCAAAGCCTGGACATAAACCCCAGAGATCGTCTCCCATTGCTCTCTACTCTTCTTGTTTATATTTCTTCCCCACTAGAAGGCAAGTTCAAGAGTTAGGAACAGTGTTTATCTTATTCATTTCTGCATAACTGACATCTAGTCCAGTGCCTGGCATGAACTTCAGGGTTATTTTTTCTTTTCCATTTGAATTGTTGTTCCTAAAGAAGTTCTATAGAATAGAAGTATATAGGAATTACTCTATCAATAGAAAGCATGAGAAGAAATCCTTGCATGAAATACACCAGGAATATACATATTTGAAAGGTGGTCCTTTAGTGTTTATAAGTACGGATCCAGTTCCTGTATAAAAAATTATATCTATTCTCTAAGCAAGTGTAAATGTCATATATCATGCGGTGTGCACAAGCTTTCAACTAAATACGTTCCCTCACTAATCAAAGTTGAATTTAAAACATTTTGTGAGTGAGAAATAATACGATACCTCTGATTACAGTGCCTCTTCAACCTCTTGGCCTCATCTGACACTTGACTTCATTGCACCACTCCATCCTTTTTGAAACTTCCTCCTCTCTTGGGGACTGTGCATTAGCACTAGATTGCTTCCCATCCTATCTCTTTGACCTTGCTCTTCTTTCTTTGCTGCTCAAATACAGTGGATACTTACCAAGTTTCTCTCCTTTAGTTCCTCCCTTGGGCATCTCATCCACAACTCTGGCTACAATTATCAGATCATGTCACACACACAACCTTCCATTCCATCCCCCGCCCCTGCTTCTTAAAATCCTTCAATGCCTTTGCATTGACTGAGAATGAAATCAGATTCTTTACCAAGGCCAAGAAGGACCCACATGACCTGATTGCTGTCAGCCTCTATGTCTCCTTTCCAATCCTCCTGTCCTTTCCTCACCATGCTCGAGACAGACAGACTGGTATTTATATCTCTGAACACACCAAACTCAGTCCCACCCGAGGTCATTTGCACTTGCACTTGCATCTCATTTCTCTAGGAAAGATCTTCCCTCTTCTTCTTGCCACTTAAATTTCAGCTCAAGATGCCTTCTGGGGCTTCGCTGGTAGCGCAGTGGTTGAGAAGCCGCCTGCCGATGCAGGGCCCGTGAGCCGTGGCCTCTGAGCCTGTGCTCGGAGCCTGTGCTCCGCAACGGGAGAGGCCACAGCGGTGAGAGGCCCGCGTACCGTCAAAAAAAAAAAAAAAAAAAAAAAAGCCTTCTGGACAAAGAGATATTCTTTTTTTTTTTTTTTGCTGTACGCGGGCCTCTCACCGCTGTGGCCTCTCCCGTTGCGGAGCACAGGCTCCGAGCACAGGCTCAGCGGCCATGGCTCACGGACCCAGCCGCTCCGGGGCATGTGGGATCTTCCCAGACCGGGGCACGAACCCATGTCCCCTGCATCGGCAGGCAGACTCTCAACCACTGCGCCACCAGGGAAGCCCCAGAGAGATATTCTTGACCCCCCAATCTCAATCTCTTGATGTCTCTCTCTAAGAACACATCATTGTATTTGATTTCTTCTTATTGTTACCGAGTCCAAGCTCGTACTGCTCACTGCACAACAGGACAATAAATCGAGAGGTGAGTTGTTGAGGCAAAGAATAGCGACTTTATTTGGAAAGTAGGCAGACTGAGAAGATGGTGAACTCATGTCCCAATGAACCATCTTGCCTGAGTTAGAATTCAGGCTTATTTTATACTAAAAGTAGAGGGAGTAATCATGTCCCAAAGAACCATCTTGCCTGTTAGAATTCAGGCTTATTTTATACTAAAAGTAGAGGGAGTAATCATGTCCCAAAGAACCATCTTGCCTGTTAGAATTCAGGCTTATTTTATACTAAAAGTAGAGGGAGTAATCATGTCCCAAAGGACCATCTTGCCTGAGTTAGAATTCAGGCTTCTTTTATACTAAAAGTAGAGGGAGTAAAGTCAAACATTTCCTGATTTTGGTCAGCCCCTGGAGGGTATGTGTTAATTTCTTCCTTCCAGCAGTCATTCACAGGTGGGCCTGGTCAGGATGTTTCCTGTGAGCTAAACAAAGGCATTTTACTTTAATGCTTATTACCTGGGAGGCAGGGTTCCTGGAGATGGGCCATTATGTATAATTTAAGCTTACAGGCAACATCCCTTTAGTGATTAACTTGTAATAGAATACAAATGTTCTTCCCTATTACACTACCAGCAATCACTATCTCAAATTAGCTTGTTTACCAAGTTAGTTGCCTATTTTCTTTTCCCCTCCCAGAAAACTCCAAGCTTTATGAGATCAGAAATTTTACTCATTTTGTTTAACACTCTAGCCTCAGCATCAACATCAGATAAACTTATCTTCCCTCTAAAACTAGCTTCTTCTTTTGACTCAACTCCTTATTTCTGACTATAATATCCTCAAGTCAAAAGCCTGGAGTCCCACCTCTCCATCAAGTTGAACTCACCTTCATGTACAGTGCATAAAATCTGCTCTAAATTGCCTCTCTCACAATCAACTCTTATTCTCCTTTTTCATCACCAGAACTCAAGCTGAGGTCCTCCCATTTTCACTGAGATTATTACAAGACCCTTGGAACTGATTTGGCTTGCTCCTGACTTTCCTTTCTCAACCCCATCTATATCACGTCATTATATTAGCATTTCTAAACAAAATGGAATCATAACAGCTTTTGCTGGAAACTTTCAGTATTCAACAAAACATGGCCCCAAATTAATTTAATTCTCAGCTTATTTACCACCACTTCACCAAAGCTAAATTTGGTAATTCCGTTTTCCATAAACGTAGCTTTAAAATTTCTTCTCACTTCCATACATTTGCTCTGCACATAGTGCCTTATTCCCTGTTGACTCTTCAATGCCTATCTCAGTACCACCCAAAAATCTATTCTTAATGCTCCAGAGAAAACCATTCTTTGCTGTTCAATTGTAAAAATCCTTTAATGCAATTTGAGAGTCCCAATCATTTTCGTATTCCTTACTGCAGCCTGGCTCAAACATACATCCAGTAGACTCTAAAACTGTTTCTCAACTGAGGTGAACATATCTAAAATTACTTGTTTCAAGAATTATGAAGGGGGGGACCTTGAAGATGGCGGAAGAGTAAGACGCGGAGATTGCCTTCCTCCCCATGGATACACCAGAAATACATCTACACGTGGAACAACTCCTACAGAACACCTACTGAATGCTGGCAGAAGACCTCAGACCTCCCAAAAGGCAAGAAACTCCCCACGTACCTGGGTAGGGCAAAAGAAAAAAAGAAAAAACAGAGACAAAAGAATAAGGACGGCACCTGCACCAGTGGGAGGGAGCTGTGAAGGAGGAAAAGTTTCCACACACTAGGAAGCCCCTCCGCGGGCGGAGACTGCGGGAGGCGGAGGAGGGAGCTTCAGGACCGCGGAGTAGTGCACAGTGACGGGTGCGGAGGGCAAAGCGGCGAGATTTCCGCACAGAGGATTGGTGCCGACCGGCACTCACCAGCCCGAGAGGCTTGTCTGCTCACCCGCCGGGGCGGGCGGGGCTGCGAGCTGAGGCTCGGGTTTCGGTTTTGGACGGAGCGCAGGGAGAGGACTGAGGTTGGCGGCTTGAACATAGCCTGAAGGGGTTAGTGCACCACGACTAGCCGGGAGGGAGTTCGGGGAAAAGCCTGCACCTGCCGAAGAGGCAAGAGACTTTTTCTTCCCTCTTTGTTTCCTGGTGCGCGAGGAGAGGGGTTTAAGAGCGCTGCTTAAAGGAACTCCAGAGACGGGCGCGAGCCGCGGCTAAAAGCGCGGACCCCAGAGACGGGCGCGAGCCGCAGCTAAAAGCGCGGACCCCAGAGACGGGCGGGAGACGCTAAGGCTGCTGCTCCCGCCACCAAGGGGCCTGTGTGCGAGCACAGGTCACTCTCCACACCCCTCTTCTGCGGAGCCTGTGCAGCCCGCCACTGCCAGGTTCCCGGGATCCAGGGACAACTTCCCCGGGAGAACGCACGGCGGGCCTCAGGCTGGTGCAACGTCACGCCGGCCTCTGCCGCAACGTCACGCCGCCTCTGACGCCGCAGGCCCGCCCCGCACGCAGTGCCCCTCCTTCCCCCCACCCCCGGCCTGAGTGAGCCGGAGCCCCCGAATCAGCGGCTCCTTTAACCCCGTCCTGTCTGAGCAAAAAACAGACGCCCTCCAGCGACCTACACGCAGAGGCAGGGCCAAATCCAAAGCTGAGCTCCTGTGAGCTGTGAGAACAAAGAAGAGAAAGGGAAATCTCTCCCAGCAGCCTCAGAAGCAGCGGATTAAAGCTCCACAATCAACTTGATATACCCTGCATCTGTGGAATACCTGAATAGACAAGGAATGATCCCAAATTGAAGAGGTGGAATTTAGGACCGAGATCTATGATTTTTTTCCCTTTTCCTCTTTTTGTGAATGTGTACGTGTATGCTTCTGTGTGAGATCTTGTCTGTATACTCTTGCTTCCACCATTTGTCCTAGGGCTCTATCCGTCCATGGTTTTTGAAAAAAAATTTTTTTTCTTAATAATTAATTTTAATTGTAATAACTTTATTATACTTTACCTTCGTTCTTTCTTTCTTTATTTCCTTCCTTCCTTCCCTCCTTTAGACAACGAATCACCCCAAATTGAGGAGGTGGTCTCTGAGAGCAAGATTTATGATTTTTCCCCCTTTACCTCTTTTTGTGAAGGTGTATGTGTATGCTTCTGTGTAAGATTTTCTCTGTATAGCTTTGCTTCCAACATTTGTCCTAAGGTTCTATCCGTCCCTTTTTTTTTTTCTAAATATTTTTTAATTCAATAACTATATAATACTTTATTTTATTTTTACTGTATCTTCTTTCTGTCTTTTTTCCTTCTTTCCCTCCTTCCTTCCTCCCTCCCTCCCTCCCTCCTTTCTTTCCTTCTTTGCTTCTTTCTTCCTTCCTTCCTTTCCTCCTTTCCTTCTTTCTTTCCTCATACTTCTACTAATTCTCTCTACTTTTTCTCCCTTTTATTCTGAGCCGTGTGGATGAAAGGCTCTTGGTGCTCCAGCCAGGAGTCAGGGCTCTGCCTCTGAGGTAGGAGAGCCAACTTCAGGACACTGGTCAACAAGAGACCTCCCAGCTCCACATAATATTAAACGGCGGAAATCTCCCAGAGACCTCCATCTTAACACCAGCACCCAGCTTCACTCAACGACCAGCAAGCCACAGTGCTGGACAACCTATGCCAAACAACTAGCAAAACAGGAACACAACCCCACCCATTAGCAGAGAGGCTGCCTAAAATCATAATAAGGCCACAGACACCCCAAAACACACCACCAGACGTGAACCTGCCCACTAGAGAGACAAGATCCAGCCTCATCCACCACAACACAGGCACTAGTCCCCTCCACCAGGAAGCCTACACAACCCACTGAAACAACCTTAGCCACTGGAGACAGACATCAAAAACAACGGGAACTACGAATGTGCAGCCTGCAAAAAGGAGACCCCAAACACAGTAAGATAAGCAAAATTAGAAGACAGAAAAACACACAGCAGATGAAGGAGCAAGATAAAAATGCACCAGACCTAACAAATGAAGAGGAAATAGGCAGTCTACCTGAAAAAGAATTCAGAATAATGATAGTAAGGATGATCCGAAATCTTGTAAGTAGAATGGACAAAATGTAAGAAACAGTTAACAAGGACCTAGAAGAAATAAAGATGAAACAAGCAACGATGAACAACTCAATAAATGAAATTAAAAGTACTCTAGATGGGATCAATAGCAGAATAACTGAGGCAGAAGAACGGATAAGTGACCTGGAAGATAAAATAGTGGAAATAACTACTGCAGAGCAGAATAAAGAAAAAAGAATGAAAAGAACTGAGGACAGTCTCAGAGACCTCTGGCACAACATTAAACGCACCAACATTCGAATTATGGGGGTTCCAGAAGAAGAAGAGAAAAAGAAAGGGACTGAGAAAATATATGAAGAGATTCTAGTTGAAAACTTCCCTAATATGGGAAAGGAAATAGTTAATCAAGTCCAGGAAGCACAGAGAGTCCCATACAGGATAAATACAAGGAGAAATACGCCAAGACACATATTAATCAAACTGTCAAAAATTAAATACAAAGAAAGCATATTAAAAGCAGCAAGGGAAAAACAACAAATAACACACAAGGGAATCCCCATAAGGTTAACAGCTGATCTCTAAGCAGAAACCCTACAAGCCAGAAGGGAGTGGCAGGACATACTGAAAGTGATGAAAGAGAAAAACCTGCAACCAAGACTACTCTACCCAGCAAGGATCTCATTCAGATTTGATGGAGAAATTAAAACCTTTACAGACAAGCAAAAGCTGAGAGAGTTCAGCACCACCAAACCAGCTTTACAACAAATTCTAAAGGAACTTCTCTAGACAAGAAACACAAGAGAAGGAAAAGACCTATAATAACGAACCCAAAACAATATAGAAAATGGGAATAGGAACATACATATCGATAATTACCTTAAATGTAAATGGACTAAATGCTCCCACCAAAAGACACAGATTGGCTGAATGGATACAAAAACAAGACCCTTATATATGCTGTCTACAAGAGACCCACTTCAGCCCTAGAGACACATACAGACTGAAAGTAAGGGGATGGAAAAAGATATTCCATGCAAATGGAAACCAAAAGAAAGCTGGAGTAGCAATTCTCATATCAGACAAAATAGACTTTAAAATAAGGACTATTAAAAGAGACAAAGAAGGACACTACATAATGACCAAGGGATCGATCCAAGAAGAAGATATAACAATTGTAAATATTTATGCACCCAACATAGGAGCACCTCAATACATAAGGCAAATACTAACAGCCATAAAAGGGGAGATCGACAGTCACACATTCATAGTAGGGGACTTTAACACCCCACTTTCACCCATGGACAGATCATCCAAGATGAAAATCAATAAGGAAACACAAGCTTTAAATGATACATTAAACAAGATGGACTTAATTGATATTTATAGGACACTCCATCCAAAAACAACAGAATACACATTTTTCTCAAGTGCTCATGGAACATTCTCCATGATAGATCATATCTTGGGTCACAAATCCAGCCTTGGTAAATTTAAGAAAATTGAAATTGTATCAAGTATCTTTTCTGACCACAACGCCATGAGACTAGATATCAATTACAGGAAAAGATCTGTAAAAAATACAAACACATGGAGGCTAAACAATACACTACTTAATAACGAAGTGATCACTGAAGAAATCAAAGAGGAAATAAAAAAATACCTAGAAACAAATGACAATGGAGACACAACGACCCAAAACCTATGTGGGATGCAGCAAAAGCAGTTCTAAGGGGGAAGTTTATAGCAATACAAGCCCACCTTAAGAAGCAGGAAACATCTCGAATAAACAACCTAACCTTGCACCTCAAGCAATTAGAGAAAGAAGAACAAAAAAACCCCAAAGCTAGCAGAAGGAAAGAAATCATAAAAATCAGATCAGAAATAAATGAAAAAGAAATGAAGGAAACGATAGCAAAGATCAATAAACTAAAAGCTAGTTCTTTGAGAAGATAAACAAAATAGATAAACCACTAGCCAGACTCATCAAGAAAAAAAGGGAGAAGACTCAAATCAATAGAATTAGAAATGAAAAAGGAGAAGTAACAACTGACACTGCAGAAATAAAAAAAATCATGAGAGATTACTACAAGCAACTCTATGCCAATAAAATGGACAATCTGGAAGAAATGGACAAATTCTTAGAAATGCACAACCTGCCAAGACTGAATCAGGAAGAAACAGAAAATATGAACAGACCAATCACAAGCACTGAAATTGAAACTGTGATTAAAAATCTTCCAACAAACAAAAGCCCAGGACCAGATGGCTTCACAGGTGAATTCTATCAAACGTTTAGAGAAGAGCTAACACCTATCCTTCTCAAACTCTTCCAAAATATAGCAGAGGGAGGAACACTCCCAAATTCCTTCTACGAGGCCACCATCACCTTGATACCAAAACCAGACAAGGATGTCACAAAGAAAGAAAACTACAGACCAATATCACTGATGAACATAGATGCAAAAATCCTCAACAAAATACTAGCAAACAGAATCCAACAGCACATTAAAAGGATCATACACCATGATCAAGTGGGGTTTATTCCAGGAATGCAAGGATTCTTCAATATACGCAAATCTATCAATGTGATAAACCATATTAACAAATTGAAGGAGAAAAACCATATGATCATCTCAATAGATGCAGAGAAAGCTTTCGACAAAATTCAACACCCATTTTTGATAAAAACCCTGCAGACAGTAGGCATAGAGGGAACTTTCCTCAACATAATAAAGGCCATGTATGACAAGCCCACAGCAAACATCATCCTCAATGGTGAAAAACTGAAAGCATTTCCACTAAGATCAGGAACAAGACAAGGTTGCCCACTCTCACCACTCTTATTCAACATAGTTTTGGAAGTTTTAGCCACAGCAATCAGAGAAGAAAAGGAAATAAAAGGAATCCAAATCGGAAAAGAAGAAGTAAAGCTGTCACTGTTTGCAGATGACATGATACTATACATAGAGAATCCTAAAGATGCTACCAGAAAACTACTAGAGCTAATCAATGAATTTGGTAAAGTAGCAGGATACAAAATTAATGCACAGAAATCTCTGGCATTCCTATATACTAATGAAAAATCTGAAAGTGAAATCAAGAAAACACTCCCATTTACCATTGCAACAAAAAGAATAAAATATCTAGGAATAAACCTACCTAAGGAGACGAAAGACCTGTATGCAGAAAATTATAAGACACTGATGAAAGAAATTAAAGATGATACAAATAGATGGAGAGATATACCATGTTCTTGGATGGGAAGAATCAACATTGTGAAAATGACTCTACTACCCAAAGCAATCTACAGATTCAATGCAATCCCTATGAAACTACCACTGGCATTTTTCACAGAACTAGAACAAAAAATTTCGCAATTTGTATGGAAACACAAAAGACCCCGAACAGCCAAAGCAATCTTGAGAACGAAAAAAGGAGCTGGAGGAATCAGGTTCCCTGACTTCAGACTATACTACAAAGCTACAGTAATCAAGACAGTATGGTACTGGCACAAAAACAGAAAGATAGATCAATGGAACAGGATAGAAAGCCCAGCAATAAACCCACGCACATATGGACACCTTATCTTTGATAAAGGTGGCAGGAATGTACAGTGGAGAAAGGACAGCCTCTTCAATAAATGGTGCTGGGAAAACTGGACAGGTACATGTAAAAGTATGAGATTAGATCACTCCCTAACACCATACACAAAAATAAGCTCAAAATGGATTAAAGACCTAAATGTAAGGCCAGAAACTATCAAACTCTTAGAGGAAAACATAGGCAGAACACTCTGTGACATAAATCACAGCAAGATCCTTTCTGACCCACCTCCTAGAGTAATGGAAATAAAAACAAAAATAAACAAATGGGACCTAATGAAACTTCAAAGCTTTTGCACAGCAAAGGAAACCATAATCAAGACCAAAAGACAACCCTCAGAATGGGAGAAAATATTTGCAAATGAAGCAACTGACAAAGGATTAATCTCCAAAATTTACAAGCAGCTCATGCAGCTCAATAACAAAAAAACAAACAACCCAATCCAAAAATGGGCAGAAGACCTAAATAGACATTTCTCCAAAGAAGATATACAGAATGCCAACAAACACATGAAAGAATGCTCAACATCATTAATCATTAGAGAAATGCAAATCAAAACTACAATGAGATATCATCTCACACCAGTCAGAATGGCCATCATCAAAAAATCTAGAAACAATAAATGCTGGAGAGGGTGTGGAGAAAAGGGAACCCTCTTGCACTGCTGGTGGGAATGTGAAGTGGTTCAGCCACTATGGAGAACAGTATGGAGGTTCCTTAAAAAACTACAAATAGAATTACCATATGACCCAGCAATCCCACTACTGGGCACATACCCTGAGAAAACCAAAATTCAAAAAGAGTCATGTACCAAAATGTTCATTGCAGCTTTATTTACAATAGCCAGGAGATGGAAACAACCTAAGCGCCCATCATCGGATGAATGGATGAAGAAGATGTGGCACATATATACAATGGAATATTACTCAGCCTTAAAAAGAAATGAAATTGAGCTATTTGTAATGAGATGGATAGACCTAGAGTCTGTCATACAGAGTGAAGTAATTCAGAAAGAAAAAGACAAATACTGTATGCTAACACATATATATGGAATTTAAGGGAAAAAAATGTCATGAAGAACCTAGGGGTAATACAGGAATAAAGACGCAGACCTACTGGAGAACGGACTTGAGGATATGGGGAAGGGGAAGGGTGAGCTTTGACAGGGCGAGAGAGAGTCATGGACATATACACACTAACAAACGTAGTAAGGTAGATAGCTAGGGGGAAGCAGCTGCAAGGCACAGGGATATTAGCTCGGTGCTTTGTGACAGCCTGGAGGGGTGGGATAGGGAGAGTGGGAGGGAGGGAGACGCAAGAGGGAAGACATATGGGAACATATGTATATGTATAACTGATTCACTTTGTTATAAAGCAGAAACTAACACACCATTGTAAAGCAATTATACCCCAATAAAGATGTTTAAAAAAAAATTATGAAGAAAATTAATGTCATTTCCATAGATAATATATTAGTATAATTCAAATTATCAGAATATAATCTATATCTATCTACTGATCAAAAATCTGTATATATTTTTAACTATGATGGAAATTTTAAGTCTATGCAAAATTATGGAAAAGAACCTCAATTATCCATGGCCTAATTTCAAAGAATTTCAACAGTGTGCTAATTTTGTTTTATATACACACACAAAAATTTTTTAAGCATTTAGAATTCAAATTAAGGGAAACAACATATCAGAGTACTAGGCTGAGATGATGAAGGAGAAATATCACCAAATTAAGAATAATAATTAAATTCATAATATCAGAAACTATGAAAATAAAATCTATGGTAATACATGGAAAATAAGAGTACTTGGTTTATGGGTACAGTGTTCATCCATAAACTAAAGACCTAAAAATAATAATGATCAGTGATAGACCACATAGATTAAAGTATATTTGACAAGACATAACCATTAAAAAACGCTTATCTGATATTTCCCACACAAATTAGAGACCCTGTTTAGTGACTTTAAAGTGAACAAATTATCCCTCAAATTTAATGAAATAATTAATAATATAGCTGAACAACATAGTAGTCCATAAGTCAATGATGAAGTTCATGAGTATAGGCAACTTCACAATTATGAAATCTGTCTTTCCCAAGCCAGAAATCTAAGAATTGCCATTGAGTCTTTCCTCTCCCTCACTTCCAACATAAAAACAATCAAGTCCTACTAATTTTTCCACCTACATGCTTCTTGAATCTGCCTCTTTCTCCATTTCTGATTCCACTGCCATCACCATTTCTTGTCAGAACACTTTCACAGCCTCGTAATTGGTATCCTTTGTTTCCTGTCTATACTTACTTCTCTATTTAAAATCCTAAAGCTCCTCGTTTCCTATGAGGTAAATCCAAGCTCATCTGCATGGTATACAAACCCCTTCCTAATCTGAAGCATGCCAACCACTCTACCTTCTTCTCTCACCACTCCCTGCCTTGGCCTCTACATTCCAACAATATGGACTGTCTACCCTGCTCTGGACACAATATGCAGTTTCTACCCGTTCTGTCTTCAGTAAACATTCCTCTCTTATTTTTATTTTTTTCGGTATGCGGGCCTCTCTCTGCTGTGGCCTCTCCCGTTGCGGAGCACAGGCTCTGGATGCACAGGCTCAGCGGCCATGGCTCCGCGGCATGTGGGATCTTCCTGGACCGGGGCACGAACCCGTGTCCCCTGCATCGGCAGGCGGACTCTCAACAACTGCGCCACCAGGGAAGCCCCACATATACATATTTTTAGAACTGCATTTTATAATTAACTTTTTAGCTAACTAACTGGCTCTTATTCATCTTTGTATACTTGGTGCTTATTATAGTCTTTGGAGCTGAATATACATTTTCTGAATACATGGTTGCAGGGCTGTCTGTATCTAGGGAAGAACCCACAGACTTTGGGTTCTCATAGACTATGAACTGTGTAATTGCCACAAAAATAGAAACCCCTATTGGGACCCCACAGACTTGGGTTTGAATCCTGCACCTCTATTTACTATATATGTATGACTTTTGGGGTTTCACCCAATCTCAGCTTACATGGCTATAAAATGGGTAGGTATAGCAATGTGGTGATGGGTGCAGGTTCCATAAAATAAGGTAATAGGAAGGACTGAGCATAGAGCTGACTACAGATAAAATCTTCATATTTGGTAACTATTTGTGTTATTTTCTTGCTATAATTGCTACTGTGGATACTAAGCTTCTCTCATTTTCCTAAACACACTTTAGTGCTAGTATCTCTTTAATCCGTTTTCCTGAAATGCCCTTTTCCTCCTGTGCCTAATAAACTCTTCTTTCCAAGTTTACCTTAAGCTTTCTCTCCTCCAGGAAGTCATTCTAGACCCTTCCAGCATGCGTTTGTTGCCCTCTCTCTCTGCCACCAAGGCACAACATGCACTATTATATTGTTGCACTCCTCATACAGTAATATGTCATACTGACCTCTTCTGTTCCCCCACTGCACAGAGAGCTTCTCTGAACAAGATTATGTGTATTTCATTTAAGAATGAAATACAGCAGAAACACTGTACCCATATATTTTGGTTCTACACAGCAGAACCAAAATGTAAATAAAAGATTATGTTTATTGAATGAATTGATGAAGAGATACAGAAATTACTGAAACTATGTTATACATTTTTTAAAATGTTAAACTCAATACTCTTCATTTTTCTACTTTGTAACAAATGAGACTAGATTTTGTGTTAGCACTATTTAAGAGCCCTTCTTTATTGTGGGTATGTAAAATAGTTTTGTCTTGCCTTAGTTCTCTCTTTCAGAAATTTGGACATAATTTATAAATAAAATTTTTGGATTTGCTCTCTCATAATAGTCTCCATACATACAAACTTCAGTTACCATATCACTTCCCAAAATATGTTTATTTTGCTGCTTTGGAGGAGCCAGCAGGAGGTGGTAAAAGAAACACTGCACTGTAAGTTGGGAACCTGGTGCTGGTCCCAGTCACTTCCCAATGATTTATTGCTTTCTGTAAGTGTGGTTAGGTACGTTGATAGGAAGGTTTGTACCATGAGAACTAAAATCCAGTTTGTGAGAATGCCATATGTACAAATAGCAGAGCTTCCAAAAAGAGACTCTAGAAGTCCTCTAGACTAGAAGCCTGTGCTTCCATCACAACTGTGTGTCAGGCCTATGCGAGGGAGGCCAGGGTTACTACGGTGGGAGAAAGATGCTAAGGGAATTTTCTCATCTCCTTGTGCCCTATCTCACTGGCTAGGTGGCTGTCACTGAACTGTGGGGTGGGGAAAACATGATGAGTGCTGCTTGCAGTTGTAGAGAAGTAACTTGCTGCATAATTCAATACCTACATAAAATTTCAGAGTTGGCCCATTTTATAGAAAAGGAAACTGAGGCCCAGCACTTTGAGTGGTTTGTCTGAGATTGCACAGCTATTAAGTAGCAGAAACAGACCTCCCAGGCCAATATTGAAATTTCACGGCTCTAGTATGTATTTTCTGATTATGTAAACTCTGTGGCACTGTCTCAACACCCCCTTCTAATTCACCTGACAGTTTATTTGCTGTCTTCTTATTTCTGATTTACCCCATGGGCATTGCTTATTTAGGCTGTTATTTTTCTTTAATAAAAAGTTATAATACGTATAGATTTTAGTTGCTAAAATTCTACAACAAATAACAAAAACGGAAAGTCACTCCTCGAGCTCCATCCCACTCCCCACACCTACCTACTGTTAACACTAGTGAGTTTTGTTCCAGAACTTTCTCTATGCAGTTACTTATGCAGGTATTTGTGTGCCATATATATATATATATATATATATATATATATCTCCATATTTATGGATTCTGGATTCTACTGATTATGTAACAATACATACATTTTTATCTTTTTGATGGAGCAAATGACATTCTTCCAAAATTTACTGTTTCGAAAGATAATATACCCAGCATGCTAAAGAAGATGGTAAGGGTACGAATCACCACCAGCAAGATACAGTTACTTTTTCACGTTTTCACCTGTTCTGCCACTGGAAATCACAACACTTGACACTAGGTCACAAAATTATTAAACCTTAAAGCAGCAACACTTCCTTCTCTATGTGAGACCTTACTTCTCCTTGACACTTTACTCCTGAAATCCCTTTAGGCTCCTGGCCTTTTCTCCCTGCCTTTAACTCCCATAACTAATTAAATCTGGACAAGTCTTTGGTGAAAATAGTTTTCTTTCAACATTATTCAGTCAAAGTTCCCCTTAAGGCATTCTTTGTCACTTTAGCCTAGCCTGCCATCTTTACATGAAGGTGAAAGAGGTGATCTATTTTTATAAAATAAAAAATCTTTCAAAATCTAAATCTACCTTGATGTTTCAGATGAAGAGTATATTTTATATATGACAAACGCTTCAGCATTTTTAGAAGTTTACAAGTAAACAAAAAGTTCCAAAGACTATGGTCTCACGTAAAAACAGTTAAACTTTAAAAATTTTTTTATTATTTTTAGAAGGAGTTTAATTGGGGTCTATAATTAAATTCTTCAACAAAAACACAAAAAGATTAACCGACCAGGATAGCTGAACTCACTCCTGATAAGTTTGTTTTGGAAATCATATGGGACTGAAGAATTAAGCAGCACTTTTATTGTTGTTATCTATTTAGAAGACAAAAGTGAAGATCAAACAAAATAAGGGATTAAGATTGAGAATATGGCACTGCTTAAGTATTTTCTCTGCTGGGATAAAATTAAAACTTGCCAAGTTGCCAATTACTTTAAACGTATTCCTACGTTTTATAAATAAACAGAAAATATTACTTTAATTTTGTTTTACAGCGTAAAGATCAGGCATGTACCATTTGTTGTTGATCCAGGATACTCAGCTCTAGGGCAAAAGATTGAATGAGATTTAATGATGGCTCCACTATCACTTGCTTAAAGCCAGAAACTTTCTAAGAAGAGGTGAAGCTTTCTTCATGAAACCAATCGTTTCCTATATTATGTAATGACATTATATTGCTGTTTAATTTTTAGCTACCCTATGGGATGTGGCTTTTTATAATGAGCTCCCTATGTTCTTCTCAGATGAAAACTTGGATTTTGAAATTTTGAATATGTTTCCTAAGATTATCCATCCGTTTAATGGAAGAGCTAGGAAAGGAATCCAGGTACTCTTGGCTTGGTAAGCCTGTGTGCTTTATGAGTGATGCTGCCTCCCACAATGTGAAAACTTGTAACTTAGCAAATCACTGTCCCCAATTCTCTTACAGTACTACTGTTAACAGCAACATAGAAACTATGAAAAAATAACAAGTACTTTTAAAGCATCTACAAAATGCCAGGTGGCCCACTAAGTGCTTTAGACTTATACCCTCACTTAACTCACACAACAGCACCATAGGTAATATAGTTATCTTCACTGTAAAGATGAAAAAAACAGAGGCGCAGAGAATGAACTCGCCCTAGGTCCACATAGCTAATAAGTAGCAGAAATTTCCTTTGACTGACACTCAGCTCACAGACTTAGGGAATCACGTGAAGATGAATAATCAGCTCTGTGGAGTTTCTCACGGAGGTACCAACATCTATTAGTTATAGGTCCAAATGAGATATATAGATGCTCCTGTTTCAATATCTGCTAGTGTCTTCAGAGATCACAATGATGTGTTCTTCTTGCTCTCTTATTTTGTTTACTTTCTAATTTATTCAAACATATTTATAATAATTGCTTTAAATTATCTGTAAAAACTATTGGGTTGGCCAAAAGGTTCATTTGGTTTTCTTCCGTAAGATGGCTCTAGTAGCACTTTGTTGTCTTTAACTTCATTTGAAACAATTTTGTTAGATTGTATGTGACAGCTGTCATATCAACATGCATTAAAAAAAGACATCAAAATTGGTGAATTTTTGTGTAGCCACTTTAATATTGAAGATGGAAGAAAAAAAGCAACATTTTTAGCATATTATGCTTTATTATTTCAAGAAAGGCAAAAACACAAATGAAACACAAAAAAAGATTTGTGCAGTGTATGGAGAAGTTGCTGTGACTGATCGAATGTGTGAAAAGTAGTTTGTGAATTTTCGTGCTGGAGATTTCTCACTGGACGATGCACCATGGTTGGGTAGACCAGTTGAAGTTGATAGCAATCAAATTGAGACATTAATTGAGAACAATCAATGTTATACCACGCGGGAGGTGGCTAACATACTCGAAATATCCAAATCAAATGTTGAAAATCATTTTCACCAGCTTGGTTATGTTAATTGCTTTGATGTTTGGGTTCCACATAAGTTAAATGAGAAAAACCTTCTTGACCATATTTCCACACGCGATTCCCTAATGAAAGGTAATGAAAACGTTCCGGTTTTAAAACAAATTTTGACGAGTGAAGAAAAGTGGATACTGTACAATAATGTGGAATGGAAGAGATCGTGGGGCAAATGAAATGAACCACCACCAACCACACCAAAGGCCGGTCTTCATCCAAAGAAGGTGATGTGTGTATAGTGAGACTGGAAGGGAGTCCTCTATTATGAGCTCCTTCCAGAAACCAAATGATTAATTCCAACAACTACTGCTCCTAATTAGACCAACTGAAAGCAGCACCTGAGGAAAAGCATCCAGAATTAGTCAATAGAAAACGCATAATCTTCCATCAGGATAACGCAAGACTGCATGTTTCTTTGATGACCAACTTGGCTGGGAAGTTCTGATTCATCCGTAGTAGTCACCAGACATTGTACCTTCGGATTTCCATTTATTTTGTTCTTTACAAAATTCTCTTAATGGAAAGAATTTCAATTCCCTGGAAGACTGTAAAAAGCACCTAGAACAATTCTTTGCTCAAAAAGATAAAAAGTTTTGGGAAGATGGAATTATGAAGTTGCCTGAAAAATGGCAGAAGGTAATGGAACAAAAGGGTGAATACAGTGTTCAATAAAGTTCTTGGTGAAAATGAAAAATGTGTTTTTTATTTTTACTTAAAAACCGAAGGAACATTTTGGCCAAACCAATATAATCTAATTTAAAGGAAAAAGATTTAACAAATCATTGTCCACAATAAAACATAGTGGCACATAATATGTGTAAGAAATTTGAAAATTGTTAACTATTCCTCAGAATAAGGTATTAGCACTGTTAAAATTATTGTCAAACAAGTAATCACAAGCTAAGATAATTTGCAAAAAGAATATAAGGAAAATATTCTAAGACATGTGGTGCAACTCAAATGAAAAATCTGACAACTTTTAGCTGTTATTCTTGAGCCAGAAATCTTAACTTGCATTTTATCCATCTACGAACTGCCTCTTCAGAATATCTATAATATAAATAATGACTATGAACTAATGTAAATGAGGCAGAGGAGGGAGATTTGTGGAAAGACGGGGCACTGAGGAAACACCTCTGACCTCTTCTGTTACAGGAGGTAGATTTCCTTGAACGGCATCCATTTTCCTTTCACCAAGGCCTCTGTTTTATCAAACCTCCGAAAGAGAAATAGGAGTTGACAATCTTTACAAATACAAAGGAGGCAAACGATTTGTGGAGAGGAAGAATAACAAGGTTTCCTCATGCTAAAGAGGTATTTTATCAGAAATGCATTCATGCCTAGAAAATCCAGGTCTTTGAGCACATGTGGTTATTTTCAGGAAGCCTCCGTCTTCCACTTCAGTAAACTCGGGGAGTGAAAAACCATTCTGTGAATGCAGCTAGTTCATTGACATTAGCGGCATATCAATTTTCCCAGAGTTTGAGAGAGCAGTGGATTGATTTCAGGGTTCACAGTGGGGCAGGGCAAGACAGCACGGCTCACATAGCTTTCGGAAACAATATAAATTCATAGAGCTATTTCAAGGTTTCAGGAAGATGTGATAAACTACTAGATTGGGTTACACGTTTCCTCCTGCAGGGACTATTTTATCCACTCCTCCTAGATAAGTCAGGCTGATTTGTTGTTTTCATGCTCTGTTTTCCTTCAAATCTACTTAAATAAGCAGGTTGATTTCAGGGCAGACCTCCCGCCCCCAACTCCCTCTTCCTCTGTATGGGTTCAACTCAAGTTCTTGTGAAATCATTATCCTTTTCCTACCTTCCAGACTGACGGCTGCAAGAAGTGAATCAGGAAGTCAACAAAACTAAACTGAAATAAAATGTGCTTATCAAGGATGTGCAGCTCTGTGCAAATGTGGATGCAGAATCATGCAGAATTTATGAAGATGTCTCCTATGCAGTGGGAGCTGCAGACAGCTCGAATGTCTGTGACTCTTTAAAACACACACAAGTTCCTCAGCCAAAGTGCCACTTCACTCTCACCAAAACCAGAACCACATCCAAAGCAAAGCAAATAAAATCCTTTCAATAGTCAGGAGAGCAGAGAAAGAAAGGAGCTATCCGAGCTTGTTTCTGTTGAAATCACTGCCAGTACTTCAGGGACAGCTTTCACTTGTATGATCTGTCAGGAAAATCAAGGTGCCTTTTTCCATAAATTGGGAAATCAGGTTGAATCCTACTGAACCAAAGATTCAAAAAATATTCTCATGTTTCCTATTGTCAATTTACCCAGTCACTACTTCTGATTCTTCAGTATCTCGGAGTACCATGTTGCAGGTCTAAAAAAGTCCTTGCTGTAGGGCTTCCCTGGTGGCATAGTGGTTGAGTCCACCTGCCGATGCAGGGGACGCGGGTTCGTGTCCAGGTCCGGGAGGATCCCACATGTTGTGAAGCGGCTGGGCCCATGAGCCATGGCCGCTGAGCCTGAACGTCCGGAGCCTGTGCTCCGCAATGGGAGAGGCCACAACAGTGAGAGGCCCGCGTACCGCAAAAAAAAAAAAAAAAAAGTCCTTGCTGTAAATTACCTACAAACCTGAATCTTTACAGGAATGACGGAATGAATGAGAGAAAATGCACAAAACATACTGGACTCTGTGTCAGAACACCTACACTGTCAAGACATCTATCCTCTCTGAGCATTAGTTTCATCACCTGTTAATGGAAGATACTGTAGTGGAAACATATTGTTTTTCTCTGCCCGTCATCCATTTCCTCTTTTTTTTGCCACAGAAATGTCCCCTACACTCTCAGGCCATGTGATTCAGTTTCCCATTCACTTCTCCTCCAGCCCATCAGAGCATTCCAGTCCTGTGATCACAATTACCGGTGCAAGGTGAGCATGTGACCCAAGGTAGTGTCATCAAAATGAAATCTGGGATTTTGTCGTCATGGAAAGAAAATGACTGCTGAAAGGACTGGCTATTAGTGGCCATCTTGATGTGGGACAGAAAGAGCCAGGTTGAAAGAGCCAATGCAGAGAAAGGCAGAGCTGAGAGCTGTAGGGAGAATGTGTTCAGATCATCACTCAGGTCAATGGACTTGGCTGCAGCTGAAGTCAGATGGGTCCTATTCCGGGATTTTCTGTTATGTGAACCACTATATTCATTTTCTTCTTTTGACTTAGACTTGTTTGATTTGGTCTTCTTTCACTTGCATCCTAAAGATTCCTAACTATTACAGTGTGAAGGCTGAACTGATATACCAATACGAATAATGTTTGGGGAAAGTTCTTATTTGTTTAAACACAAAAGTTAAAATCCTTGGCTTTATAAAATATATTTGCACTTTTGTTCAATTAAATGTATTAGCTTTTAAAAATGTTCCTTATGCCATAGGGACTCTACCACGGCTTGGCAATATTACAAATAAGAAAACAAAATTAATCCTGAGGGAGTTTATAGGCAAGTAGGGACACAAACATGTGTTAAATAATTACAGGATACTGTTAAAACAGTAAAAACCATGGACAATATAAAATGTAGAACTACCATATTACACAACTCTAGGGGGCACCATTCACACCATAGCTTATGTAAGGGTCATCCCCTGGAGTCATACATAGAAACCCAACTCAACTATACCTCTCTCAGCTGGTAGACTGGGCCAGCCAAACACTTGCACAAGCAAGTATCTTCAATCTCCATAATAGTTCCTGGCTGTTGCATTTTTTAATGAACTGATTATTGCCCACTATATTTGAGTTTATAAGGAGAGTTTCTGGCAGGCAGCTGGCACCCACAGGTTTACAATTACACAAACAAGACACAAATCTCACTGGTCTTCCTTGGCTGTGCTATCATCTGTTAGTGATCAGCTGGCAGAAGCACCACTAAATCAAGCTGCAAACATACAATGTTGCATCTCAGGATTACAGGGGTCTTTGGGCAGCTGGAGATTCATCGAACATCAGATTAATTATTTGGCAAAACAAGTGGAGCTTTTATGACTCAAAGGTCATTTACAACAACATACTTTCACACTGTTGCCTCAGCGATAGTACTTCATTTTAAGTGGCAAAATCAAACTATAAGTAAATTAGTACCCAAACTAATCCAACAGCTGTGTTTTGACAGTGATTAATATGCACTGTATAAAAGAGGCTTGGCTTCTCTCTCGTTCTCAGTCACAAAAGAGAGAGAGAGAAAAGAACTTCTTTGATATAATGCCTCTTCTGAAGCAGTGCCAAGGTAGTTCATTGTTTATTTACAAAAAAATACTCTGAGACCTTCAGGGCGATGCTGCTGCTTTTCTCTGGTGGATTAACAGCCACAGCTCCCCTGGTAACCTGGGTGAGCCCGCCTGATGCCTCACTCCTGGACTCAGACTCAGACTAGGCCACCTCTAGTTCACAGGACAAGACAGCTCCAGCCCCTGGGCTTGAATGGATTGCTTTACTTAGATGGTGAATCTTACTCTTTTGGAGGGAGCAATTGTAACCCAGCATTTCAACCACGCTGGCCAAATTCTTTGGATAAAGTATTGGGATGGCAAATCCATATACATTCACATCTGTATTTATGAACACAGTAAGCTTTGCCACTAGTTTGGCTGCATGTTCAAAATTACCCATTTGCATCATTCCTAGTCCAACCTGCTGCCGTCCTTACCCAGGATGTGAAATTTTCTAAAATACCCTCTGGCCTGCATGCCACAAAATACCATGGTCTGGAGGCTGAAAGATTTGACTCAGCTGAGCTAGCAAAATACAACTGTGCTCAGCTGGCCTGTACTAGTATGCTGCTGTTTAGAGGTATGGATATTTTCAAGAGCTATGTCCCATTATTGATATGGGGCTGTAATTTGACTCGATATGATTCAATACATGGTGCAGTGAGGTAGTTTCAAATACATCTATAACGTGTCATGACTTTTAATTCCCCAGGATGATTGACATATTATTCCTATTGACACTATGATTATATTTGCAGCTTTGGTTTAGCTGCTCAAAGTCTTAGAGCCAAATCTGTGGTACCCTGTGGGTAAACCGCATGCTGGGTTTACAGAGAAGGCAGCGGAGCTCAGTGACCCGGAGCCCAGGCTCAAAGGCCAGGTGGCAAGTTTCCAACATGGGTTCTGCCTCTTTAACTCTGTGACTTAGAATATGCATCTTAATGCCTTTTCTTCATCTGTAAGATGTTTGACCAGCTAAGGTTACTGTGAGGATTAAATGAGTTTCTACATGAAAAGTGTTCGCAACAGGGCCTGGCCTTGAGTACACACGGAATAAACATGTCATGATCATCATAAATTCATTATCATCATAGCCTTGATGATTTTCCTGCCTTACCAACGTCCTCTATGAGTTATCTTATTCGTTGTGGTTTATGTATTTTTCTAAGCATTGCCAAATTCTTTATTGAGCACAGTTCATTATAAACAAAATAAAACAACATAATTTATTCTTTCAATTTTCTAACAGAAATAGTACTCCACTTTGCTTTTACAAGCACATTCTCATTGAAAATTTTATTTCATGATAAAATTTGAAGATTCTATTTCATAATGCTACTTCTAATGGCTCATACCATATTTAAAACTGGTCTTCTCAACACCCAAATATGTGCTGAAATGTCAAGTGGTCTTTTCAAACACAGATCAATTTCTAACGTTCATAAAGTTAAAACTACACACGCTTTAAATGCCAATGCATATGAAAAATTATTGAAAGTAAATAACATAAAAGGTAAGTGAAATAACAAGACCCGGGTTTTCTGAGATGACTTGTCAGTTCTAGAGATCTGAGCTCTGGCAGTGGCACTCATCTACAGGGTAGTATCTTCCCTCTCATCCAGGATTTAACTGTTATGTACCAAGTGGCTTTTCCCCCCAGGATTTCTTCACTCTAAGGAATTTCTTGAGAAGTAGTTTTTTCATATCCAAATTATAAGCAATAATCTATGTCTTTCTTCTATTTGAAGAAAAATTAACTTTGGTTCTGTAGAGTATCATGGAGCAAAGATAATGCAAACCCACTGATCCTGTCAATGAAAGGGAATGGAATTACCTACTTTTCAAAAGAGAAAGGTACAAGCTTACGTTTTTTAAGAAATGAAGTCAAGGTAAGCATTAATTTTATATTAATAAAATACATGTGGGCTTCCCTGGTGGCGCAGTGGTTGAGAGTCCGCCTGCAGATGCAGGGGACGCGGGTTCGTGCCCCGGTCTGGGAGGATCCCACATGCCGTGGAGCGGCTGGGCCCGTGAGCCATGGCCGCTGAGCCTGCGCGTCCGGAGCCTGTGCTCCGCAGCGGGAGAGGCCACGGCGGTGAGAGGCCCGCGTACCGCAAAAAAAACCAAAAAACAAAAAACAAACAAAAAAAATGTGATGTTGAAAACACTAATCAACTTACAAATTATATTTCACCACAAATTAAGAAATGGATAAGCCACTATATCCTTTTATCTTAAACTTCCTGAGAAATCTAAACTGCCTGGAGTGTTCAACAATAACAGAGACAACACAGTTAAAATCCCAGTCTTCTTCCTGGATTTTTCTAAGTCTTGAGAAACTGCTTCAGAGTCTAAAATTCCTCATTTAAATAAAAAATTAAATACTAAACTAGACATAGAGTTCATTATAAAATGTAACAAGAAGCTATTACTGGTAGGACCTTTGTTAAAGTAAAATGCTAGCTGGAAACCTGATTGTAAAATAATTTTTAAGGTACAGTGGACCCCTGAACAACAACGGTTTGAACTGTGCAAGTCCACTTACATGCAGATTTTCAAAAATAAATACTGCAGTACTGCACGATCGGCAGTAGGTTGAATCCGTGGATCAGAGGAACCTCAGATACAGAGGACCGATGATAAATTCTACTCAGATTTTCGACTGTGTGGAGGGCTGACACCCCTCACCTCCGTGTTGTTCAAGGGCCAACTACAGTTCCATATTAAAACCCTCTGTGATCTTCTGATTATGTCCAGTCAAACCTAACTTTGTATTTTTTAATTGTTAAACTTATTTTGGTCACACTTGACAGCAGAGCTGAACACTGTTTGTTATTTTAAAATAATAACTTTTCTTTGTGAGGCAGTTTATGTCAAAACATTTCTATTTGTGCCCAAGTATAATTTGCAATGATATCAGGTCTACAAGCAGCTGAAGAAAGCAGAGGAATATTATAAACCTTTAAAGGAATTTAAGAAGTTAGATCGGTAATAATATCTTGCATTTGATTAGTCATTTAAAGTTCAGAAAGAACCCTTCAAAAACCTACCTCATTTTATCTTCAGTGAGACCCCGTAAGATCAGGCAGGGAAGTGTTTATTAATTCCCATTTTAATGTAATGATACTGAGGCTCAGAAAGATTACTAACAAATCCCTAGGTCATACTTCTGATCAATGGTAGGTCAGAACTCAAATCTGGATCTTCTCATTCTTCTGCAGTCCTTTTTAATATTATGTCTTGGGCCACTTTACTTGAATTTAGATATTAGATATTCTAAACATTCTACATATTAAATATCTACACTTATCCTCTAAAATTTTGATCTTCTCTCCTCATAAGTCTCATGGTTCCTCCAAGAAAACTGGAATTTTCTAAGATTGATGATGTTTTCCTTATTATATTCAAATTTTTGAACATTACTATATATTATATTAATATTATCTTTCTTTGTTCTCACGTTTAAACTTTTCACATAGTTAATTTGAATGATTCACATAGATTTTAGTTGTTTCAAGGAAATGGTTAGATGGCCTACCATACTTAGCTCATAGTAGGTGTTTAAGAAATTCTTTTTTAATTGACCAGCTTCTATCTAAGGACACGATTATAGATTGTGTTAGCAATGGAATACGACTAGAACATTCAGAAAATTCTTTTGTATTATCTTCCCTAGAAATGGCTGACAAATTCATTCTGATGAAAGACAGATACGGTGCACTGAATAGATGCTTTCACAGAAGCACTGGAGCCCATGAAAATAACCCAGACAGTCTAAATTAGCCTCTGGTGTGCTGACAGCCTGTTCAGCCTCGTGTATGAATACCCCTTTCATGATTTAAAAACATTTTGACATCTAAAATAACATTAAATCTAGTTATCGCTGATGTATGAAATTATAATACATCATAACTGAGCAGTTCGATTGAACACTGAGGTATTTGGCAAAGCAAATTCAATAGCATAATAAGTCTATGTTTTTCCCTCTACCCATAGAATTTAAGCAAAAACTTGTGTTATTATAGTAGTTTTTTTTTTTGACTGTTAATTTCAAAACACTTTAACAAAATATAGACTTATTCCTATATTTCAGGCTGCTTTATGGAATTGGTCAGAATTATTAATTGACTTTAAAAATATGAATACATAGAAAAACCCAGAAACAAAAGAAGCAAGAACATTTCACAGAGCAGTCTGTTGAAAGCTAGGCCAGCTCTGTTGACTGCTAATGTTTATTTATAATGCACTTCATTAAACCCTTTGACTTTTTCAAGGGGCCACCTATAAACCAGTTATGATTTGTACCTTTCAGGAATGTGTTCTACTCTCAGCCATTATGCTTCAAACCAAGTGTTTGAGACTTTCCCAAAGCTCAGCTAAGTATCAGAACCTAAGCCAGAGCTAATACCCAGTACAAATATAATGCAAACCACATAGGCAAGTTAACATTTTGCAGCAGTCATATTACAGAAAACTAAAAAGAAACAAATGAAGTTAGTTTTAATAATATTTTATTTAATCCAATATATCAAAAATATTGTCACTGTAACATACACTCAACATAAAAATTTATTGACGTTTTACCTTCTTTTCCTTGCACTAAGTCTATGCAGCCCAGTGTGTATTATATTTGTAATTCTAGCGATCTTAATTTGAGAGCTAAATTTTCACTAGAAACTTGGTTCTCATAAAATTTATAGTTCAATAACTGTAGTAGATTCACATACCCAAAATATTCCAAACATACTTAAATATTTACTAACAATTGACTCCAGTAACAGTTTTAAATTTAAATTAATGAAAATTAAATAAAATGAATTCAATTCCTGTCATATTAGCAACATTTTAAGTCCTCAATCATTCAGTGTAGCTAGGGTTATGAATTAGACAGCACAAACTAAACAAATTAAACAGAAGTTTCAACTGGATCAGTATGTAAAATAGGACAAAATATGAAGGATGGCATTCTAGAGGAAGAAAAAAAACCAGTAGAAATGGTAAATATGGATAAAGCTACCTTTTGTAAGCCAAATTAAAAAAAAAACAACTGTTTCTAGGATTATTCTAGCATTTTGTGGTTTCCAGGATAATTTTGCCATCTGTCTATCTGCTATCCAGAAGAAAATACAGAACACAGTTTTAAGGTTAGAATGGAGCTAATGAGCATCCATTTCAAAACCATTTTATCAATAAGAAAAATTTAGTCTACAGTTGAACTGTCCAATACATTGGCCACTAACCACATGTGGCTACTGGGCACTTGAAACATGGTTCGTCCAAACTGAGAAGTGATGTAAGTATAAAATACACAATAGATTTCAAAGACTTATCACACACACACACACACAAAGGTAAAATGTCTCATTAATAGTGTTTTAAGATGGAATACATGCTAAAATAGTCATAGTTTGGATATATTAGACTATATAATTATATTATTAAAGTTAATTTTACTGGTTTCTTTTTATTTTTTAACACAGCTACTAGAAATTTAAAGTTTCATATGTGGTCATATTATATTTTTATTGGACAGCGCTGCCTAGAGAGAGAGCTTGCACTTGCTTGCATCACAGAGTTGACTCCTGAAGCTGCATTGCTTGGCTTTTGGTTTACCCTGGGCATGTGATTTCTGACATTCCCAGAACTCTTCTTTACCAGTATGCTGCCAAGAAAAGGATGCATATTCTAAGCCACAGTGGGGCTTTATGACCTGGTTTCCTGTGCTGGCTTTCCCAAGCAAAGTTAGGACGGACTCCAGGGCCTACATGAAAAGGAAGGTTTACCTGTACTCATTTTCAACTAGTTGCTGTTTTGTTCTGTTAACCTTCTTTTGCTCACTTATGTTTGGCAGCTTGACGTGTGCTTTTCATCCTTTAGGAGTTGCAAAAGTAACAAACTGCACCACCCATTGTAGGTGGCGCCATGCAATTACTGCATGTAGTTTTACATTTTTATCACCGTAGGACAAAGGCATCATAAGAAAAGCACTATGTGAATGATTATATGAATGAAATGAAATAATGAAACATCAGGTTTTTCAGAAGAGCATGTAATTAAAAAGAATATGCAGTTCAAAGTGGTCATGGATTCCTTAACAGGCAGGCAGCCTAGAAGGAAAGCTATAGTTTTCCTTAAGCCTCAGTCTTTCCATTGCCTATCTGGTTATCAGATGATCTTTGTAGCATGGTCCTGAGGTTGTCAGGAAAGTTGAAAGGACTTCTCCTGTTGCCCCCTCTACTACACTCTCGTTGGTTGGGAAGGAGGGGAAAACAGCTTCAACAGTATGATACCAAGGTGCTTAGTGATTGTTTCAGTCTGTGTTGCTTACGTTGTTTATACACAGACTGAAGAAGTGGCATCTGGGAACTTCAGTTTGGAAAATCTCTAAAAGTGGCCTTTTCACAGCAGGCTTCTGGGCCTTCTTTGATAAGTGATTCAACCACATGTGGCCTCAGCACTCTGTCTTAGCACAGTGCACTGTCACCGATTCCTCAGGGCAAAGTGACACAGAGGGTGCTCGCTGATTGTGCTGAGTTGCCAACACCACATCTGATGCTCATCACCCTTCGTGATGTTTCCTGGCACCTATCATGAACATAGAAAGTTTGCTTCCACACCACAGACTCTCTGCATTTGGCCCTAGAAAGGAATTTTGACTGTAGCTCTGGGGTTCTAATACAACACACTCTTGCATGGCCCAGGTAATAAGGAGCAGATCTCTCCCTGCCCTGTAACACTGTGGTGATGTGCCTCTAAGGATCCCATGAGGGGGGCCCTTAGAATATGAAACAGTCATACCTCCTTAAAAATATGCCATTTAACAACACCATTTACAAGCACAGACTTTCAACAGGAAACATAAAAGGACAGAGTTATACAGAATGCCCACTGGAGGTCCATCAACTTCAGTACTTCCTTTTAAAGGGTTGGTGAGGTTGTGTGTATGACTGAAACGGAAAATAGCTAATGTAATTCACCTTTTTAAAGGTTAATCTTGCTGGAAGACAAGAAGCTGAAAGGCAGTTTATATAAACACTGACTTTAGCGCCCCATGTGGGTACCTATGTGTATTTCAAATGCATATAACAACACACTCTCTAGTTTTAAGAAATAATTATTTTTCTAATTACTAATTCCAGTGAATTTCTAGAAGAGTCAAGCTGGGATATTAATTACATAATATCTGCCTTTTTCTCTCAGAATTATTTACCCGAAATCTCACTTATAAATAGAAGAGGCATACCCTTGGGAACAGAATGTGAAAGGCATGGGATTTTAATACATTTGTGTTTCTAATAAAAATGTAATAAGTGTTGGTAGAGATGGACAAGAAAAGAAGGAATACATTCGGGACCACGCCTAACATTTGTCAATTAATTTATGGCTTGAATAATATATAGCTGACATCATTAAACAGTTTGATATTCTTTCTTTGTTGTTATGGCCACATTTAATTGGGCCTACTTTCTCAGAGAGAATTTCCAAGATTTTGAATTAAATAATATTACATTTGTTGAGAGTCTCCTGTATGCAGGCACAGTACTTGGCACTTAAGTACCTGGTTTTCTTAATCCTTACAACAATCAGCTCAAGTATGAGCTTCATGTATAGATGAGGAAACCAAGGGTAAGTGAGAGCAGTTTCTCCAAGGCCACATAACTTGTATGTACAGAATGCAGACAGGATGCTAGTGTGCCTGACTGTAGAGCCTGGGGCTTTCCATTAAGCTACACTGCTACCACGAAAGGAGTTATGCAATGATAAATATGAAATTTTAGAGATATGTTACTATTTGTTATCATCAGACAGAGTATTAATCTAGGCTACAGAAGCCCTCAAGCAGTTGTTCCCTGGTAATAGAAAATAATGTCAAATCTCTCTGGTGATAGAAGTATGTTTCTCAGTCTTCCTTTCCAGAATCGGCAAGATGAAGAATCAAAAATATGATTCCAGGGCTTCCCTGGTGGCGCAGTGGTTGAGAGTCCGCCTGCCGATGCAGGGGACGCGGGTTCGTGCCCTGGTCCGTGAGGATCCCACATGCCGCGGAGAGGCTGGGCCCGTGAGCCATGGCCGCTGGGCCTGCGCGCCCGGAGCCTGTGCTCCGCGGCGGGAGAGGCCGCAACAGTGAGAGGCCCGCGTAACGCAAAAAAAAAAAAAAAAAAAGATTCCAAGGTTTGAAGCTTGTAATGTCCTTACTTCTATCACTCAACTCAAAGTTATAATTTCTATCACCCACTTCTACTGAGCCAACAGACTGGCTCTTTATGTTGAAAAAATGCACCTGAGATAAAGTTGGGTGACTATTACCTACTAGCATTACTGTAGCAATTATTCAAAAGTGAGTACTGAGGTTGCTTTTTCAAGCTTGGAGACAATATGATTTTTTTTAATTGCTTGGAATAGCATGTTGATTAAGCTTAGGATTGATTTTAGTGAGCTAAAATTTTTGGATTGAATAATGTTCGCAGTAACTGTTTATCAATAAACAGATAGAAGTTGCTAATCTCTAAGTCCTTGGCATTACCCTTTGCTTACATAATGTTCTAAATACTGTAGAGATAAATAAAAAATGAACCTATAAAGAAACTACCACATGCTTTTAGTCATATAGAGCACAATACGTCTATGTTTTAGTGACACGTAACAAAGCTACAAAATTTTTTGCTCATAACTCACTCTCTAACCCTTAACACTAATTTTAAACAATTCACATATAGGTTATTCTAGTTATGAAACAGAACAATCTTTAAATCAGTCAGGCAAGAAACAGCACATGGCTGACATTAACCATGGGATCCCTTCAGTCTTTGGTCTGATAACAAATTGAAAGACTGTTCAGTGAATAACCTCCTATCAAATGCTGAATTGTCCAAGTTTATGGCCTTTTAAAGGAAATGTCATAACTTTCCTAGTAGTTCATAATTCTATATGTACATGTCTCTATGTATATATGCATTTTTCTGTTACACTCTTCAGGTATCATGAGGGCATTAAAGGAAAATAAGCCAGCTTTGTTTAAGATTATTAAGTTAAAGTAAGGCAAAGAGTAAACTTAGGTGGTTTTTTTTTCTGACTCAATTGTTGATTTGAACCAATCCTGGATGATCTGGAAAAAAAGAAATAAAAAAGTTTTATAATGGAAGCATGTTAAATGCTCAGAACTGTGGAAGGGATAGTAGGTGGATAATTTATGATTTTACATATATTTGATAACATAGTACAAACTGTATGTTATAGAGTTACCAAGGAAAACTGTTGGAAAGGTTGGTAGGAAAATTTCTCTAATCAAATCAAAGACTTGAAATTTGAGTTAACGTTTCAATTCTTGTGATTGGCTGAAGATTGTTCTGTTCCTTAAAGTTGACTTCTTTCCCTCTTCTTTCCCTGCATGCTCTTATTCCCTTCCTTGACTTTAGTTCATAACTCATAAACTATGTCTCTAAACCTCTATGGGTCAAGTGCAAGTTGCCATCTTATTGGACACCTTTACATAAATACGCAACTCACATCGCCAAATTCAACCTGTCCAAGGTGGAGAGAAGGGAGGATGTAAAAAAAACCATGAACGAGGTAATTAATATTTACACAAGTTTTATATGATGTCCCCCAGTCTGACTCTCTTCCTGTGTTCCTTAGCTCAAATATAGTTAAATTAAATACACCTTTTCTCTTAAGTCAACAAAGTTAGAAACATGGGAATCAAGTTTAATTCTTCCCTCTCCCTTACTCCTCACAATCACTCCATTTTCAAGTCCTGTCCATTGTACACCTGACATGTTTCCACATTTCACCCCCATTTTCCTTTGCCACCAACTTTTAGTTGGATCCTCCCGGGCTTCACCTGAATGAATTACTACCAGAACCGCCTATCTGTTCTTCTTGCCTTAATGGAAACACCACACTGCCTGTGGTTTTTCTAATGCAATCTAATCATATTACTAACTTTCTCCAAAATCCTTTTATGTTCCCCTTTATCTCTGGCATTAAAGTCAAACAACTTGTATTTACATTCAAAGTATTTTATAATATGGCTCTGGTTCACTTTTCAAGCCTCATCTGACACCACCCCACCCTACTTTGGTCTTATAGGACTTGTATTCTTGGCCTTAATCTAAATCCTGGCCTTAATCCTTAATTTTTGGCCTCTAATTTTTATCTTCATTTAACTTATTATAATTACAACTCTTGTCCCCTATCTCGCACTCTTAATTCCTCTTACTCTGCTCTATCCTTTTCTACAACATCTATCACCTTCTAACCTATCAATGTTTTACTTACTTCTCTGTTATTTACTGTTAATTTTTACGTCACTAGAATTCAGGCCTCACTAAAACAGGGATTTTTGTCTGTTTTGCTTACCTATATACTTATCATTGCAAATGACTAGAACAGTATCTAAAACATAGTGAGTATTCAATACATATCTGTTGAATGAATAAATAAATTCCCTTCGAATGACACTGTTCCTTGCATCTTCTGTTTCCAAGGCACCCTCATCCCTTGCCTAGTTACCCATCCTTTAGCTGGCAAAAGTCTCACCTATCCTTAAACTCATAAATCTGACATTGCCTTATTTTTGAGATTTTTCTTGATTCGTTTGGTGTAATTGATCAATACTTATCCTATGCCTCCACAGCACTTAACCCAGTCTACCTTGGGTTACGCTCCATTATCAAACTGAGCAATGCATCTTCCCATCTGTCCAGCCTTACACACAGTAGGAACTTAATACATGTTCAGTAAATTGACTTTAAACAGAGGTCTAGATGGGAAATAAACTGAGGAAAATAAGACACGAGTTTATCAAATGGAATCATGGTAAGGCTACTATTTTGGTTGAGAAACAGCAAGGACAAAGGGAGACAAGCTGTCATTTCCTAAATCTGTATTCACTCTTCAGGGAGAAAGGACTAGATCGAATGACCTGTATTCAGCCTATAACAGGATATTTGGAGACTCATTATCATTCAATACTTTTAGAACAGCTGACATTAATTTTGGATATGCTTAACAGGACAAATGCCATCTATGAAAGCAAGATTTCTAGAGCATTAAAGTAGTCCTTAGTGTTTTTGCAACTACCCTTATCTATCACAGGTTAGCATAAGTGATCTAACAATATCACAGCAATGGAATTTGCTTCAGGCCACTAGTCAATTCAGTGTGCTCTAAGACTCTACATGGTAAGTCAAATGTTAAGTAGACAATGAAATAAACCAGAGTTGGCATTAGAAAATAGGCAAGCATTGATTTTCTTTTCACTTTTTCATTAAAATGTTAAAGAGGAAACAGATAAACTTTCTTGGCTCAGTTTTTATGACCGAAAAAGGGAAAAATACCCTGAGACACAAACTGTAAAAGAAAGAAACCCCAATAAAGGTGGAGGCCTAAGCTCTCTTTGAACTCCTGTCTTCTGCTTGTGAACATCCGGGTGATTTTCCACATGGCCCTGCATGGCGTACCCTGTTGCACCTCCTCTCTAGTAACTCTGTGTGGCTGACAGGGTCTTGATGCTCTGGCGGGGTGTCAGGCCTGAGCCTCTGAGTCAAGAGAGCTGAGTTCAGGACACTGGACCACTAGAAACCTCCCGGGTCCACGTAATATCAATCAGCGAGAGCTCTCCCAAAGATCTCCGTCTCAGCTCTAAGACCCAGTTCCACTCAATGACCAGCAAGCTCCAGTGCTGGACACAACATGCCAAGCAACTAGCAAGAACAGAAACACAACACCACCCATTAGCAGAGAGGCTGCCTAAAATCATAATAAGTTCACAGAAACCCGAAAACACACCACCAGACGTGAACCTGCCCACCAAAAAGATGAGATCCAGCCTCATCCACCAGAACACAGGCACAAGTCCTCTTCACCAGGAAGCTTACACAACCCACTGAACCAAACTTAGCCCCTTGGGGGCAGACACCAAAAACAACAGGAATTACAAACACACAGCCTGTGAAAAGGAGACCCCAAACACAGTAAGTTAAGCAAAATGAGAAGACAGAAAAATACACAGCAGATGAAGGAGCAAAGTAAAAACCCACCAGACCAAAAAAATGAGGAGGAAATAGGCAGTCTACCTGAAAAAGAACTCAAAGTAATGAGAGTAAGATGATCCAAAATGGTGGAAATAGAATGGAGAAAATACAAGAAACGTTTAAAAAGGACCTAGAAGAACTAAAGAGCAGACAAACAATATGAACAACACAATAACTAGAATGAAAAGTTCTCTAGAAGGAATCAATAGCAGAATAACTGATGCAGAAGAACAGATAAGTGACCTGGAAGATAAAATAGTGGAAATAACTACCACAGAGCAGAATAAAGAAAAAAGAATGAAAAGAATTGAGGACAGTCTCAGAGACCTCTGGGACAACTTTAAATGCACCAACATTCGAATTATAGGGGTCCCAGAAGAAGAAGATAAAATGAAAGGGACTGAGAAAATATTTGAAGAGATTATAGTTGAAAATATCCCTAATATGGGAAAGGAAATAGTCAATCAAGTCCAGGAAGTACAGAGAGGCCCATACAGGTTATATCAAGGAGAAACACGCCAAGACACATATTAATCAAACTACCAAAATTTAAATACCAAGAAAAAATATTAAAAGCAGCAAGGGAAAAGCAAGAAATAACATACAAGGGAATCCCCGTAAGGTTAACAGCTGATCTTTCAGCAGAAACTCTGCAGGCCAGAAGGGAGTGGCAGGATATACTTAAAGTGATGGAAGGGAAGAACCTACAAACAACATTACTCTTCCCAACAAGGATCTCATTCAGATTCGACGGAGAAATTAAAACCTTTACAGACAGGCAAAAGCTAAGAGAATTCAGCACCACCAAACCAGCTCTACGACAAATGCTAAAGGAACTTCTCTAAGTGGGAAACACAAGAGAAGAAAAGGACCTACAAAAACAAACCCATTACAATTAAAAAAATGGTCATAGGAACATACATATTGATAATTACCTTAAACGTGAATGGATTAAATGCTCCAACCAAAAGACACAGGCTCGCTAAATGGATATAAAAACAAGACCCATATATATGCTGTCTACAGGAGACCCACTTCAAACCTAGGGAGGCATACAGACTGAAAGTGAGAGGATGGAAAAAGATATTCAATGCCAATGAAAACCAAAAGAAAGCTGGGGTAGCAATACTCATATCAGATAAAATAGACTTTAAAATAAAGAATGTTACAAGAGACAAGGAAGGACACTACATAATGATCAAGGGATAAATCCAAGAAGAAGATATAACAATTATAAATATATATGCACCCAACACAAGGCAATACATAAGGCAAATGTTAACAGCCATAAAAGGGGAAACCGACAGTAACACAATCATAGTACGGGACGTTGACACCCCACTTTTACCAATGGATAGATCATCCAAAATGAAAATAAATAAAAAAACACAAGCTTTAAATGACACATTAAAGAAGATGGACTTAATTGATATTTATACGACATTCCATCCCAAAACAACAGAATACACTTTCTTCTCAAGTGCTCATGGAACATTCTCCAGGATAGATCATATCTTGGGTCACAAATCAAGCCTTGGTAAATTTAAGAAAAGTGAAATCATATCAAGTATCTTTCTGACCACAATGCTATAAGACTAGATATCAATTACAGGAAAAAAACTGTAAACAACACAAACACATGGAGGCTAAATATGCTACTAAATAACCAAGAGATCACTGAAGAAATTAAATAGGAAATCTAAAAATACCTAGAAACAAATAACAATGAAAACACAATGACCCAAAACCTATGGTACGCAGCAAAAGCAGTTCTAAGATGGAAGTTTACAGCAGTACAATCCTACCACAAGAAAGTTCTCAAATAAACAACTAACGTTACACCTAAAGCAATTAGAGGAAGAAGAACAAAAAAACCCCAAAGTTAGCAGAAGGAAAGAAATCATAAAGATCAGATCAGAAATAAATGAAAAAGGAATGAAGGAAACGATAGCAAAGATCAATAAAACTAAAAGCTGGTTGTTTGAGAAGATAAAGAAAATTGACAAACCATTAGCCAGAATCATCAAGAAAAAATGGGAGAAGACTCAAATCCACAGAATTAGAAATGAAAAGGAGAAGTAACAACTGAAACTACACAAATACAAAGGATCATGAGAGATTACTACAAGCAACTATATGCCAATAAAATGGACAACCTGGAAGAAATGGACAAATTATTAGAAAAGCACAACCTTCCAAGGCTGAATCAAGAAGAAATAGAAAATATAAACAGACCAATCACAACTACTGAATTTGAAACTGTGATTAAAAATCTTCCAACAAACAAAAGCCCAGGACCAGATGGCTTCATAGGTGAATTCTATCAAACATTTATAGAAGAGCTAACAACCATCTTTATCAAACTCTTCTAAAATATAGCAGAGGGAGGAACACTCCCAAACTCATTCTATGAGGCCACCATCACCCTTTTTTTCCACCCATTTTCCACCAAGGAAAATGGAGCTGGAGGAATCAGGCTCCTGGACTTTAGACTATACTACAAAGCTACAGTAACCAAGACAGTATAGTACTGGCACAAAAACAGATACCAAAACCAGACAAAGATGTCACAAGAAAAGAAAACTACAGGCCAATATCACTGATGAACACAGATGCAAAAATCCTGAGCAAAATACTAGCAAACAGAATCCAACAGCACATTAAAAGGATCATACACCATGATCAAGTGGGGCTAATCCCAGGAATGCAAGGATTCTTCAATTTATGCAAATCAATCAATTTCATATACCATATTAACAAACTGAATGAGAAAAAACATATGATCATCTCAGTAGATGCAGAAAAAGCTTTTGACAAAATTCAACACCCATTTATGATAAAAACCCTCCAGGAAGTAGGCATAGAGGGAACCTACCTCAACATGATAAAGGCCATATATGACAAACCCACAGCCAACATCCTTATGGTGAAAAACTGAAACCATTTCCACTAAGATCAAGAACAAGACAAGGTTGCCCACTCTCATCACTATTATTCAACATACTTTTGGGAGTTTTAGCCACAGCAATCAAAGAAGAAAAAGAAATAAAAGGACTAAATTGGAAAAGAAGAAATAAAACTGTCACTGTTTGCAGATTACATAAGACTATACATACAGAATCCTGAAGATGCTACCAGAAAAGTACTAGAGCTAGTCAATGAATTTGGTAAAGTAGCAGGATACAAAATTAATGCACAGAAATCTCTAGCATTCCTATACATAATGATGAAAAACCTGAAAGAGATTAAGGAATCACTTCCATTTACCACTGCAACAAACAGAACAAAATACCTAGGAATAAACCTACCTAAGGAGACAAAAGACCTGTGTGCAGAAAACTGTAAGACACTGATGCAAGAAATTAAAGATGATACAAACAGATGGAGAGATATACCACGTTCTTGGATTGGAAGAATCAACATTGTGAAAATGACTCTACTACCCAAAGCAATCTACAGATTCAATGCAATCCCTGTCAAACTATCAATGGCATTTTTCACAGAAGTAGAACAAAACTTTTCTCAATTTGTATGGAAACACAAAAGACCCCAAATAGCCAAAGCAATCTTGAGAAAGGAAAATGGAGCTGGAGGAATCAGGCTCCTGGACTTTAGACTATACTACAAAGCTACAGTAATCAAGACAGTATGGTACTGGCACAAAAACAGAAATATAGATCAATGGAACAGGGTAGAAAGCCCAGAGATAAACCCACACACATATGGTCACCATATCTTTGATAAAGGATGCAAGAATATACAATGGAGAAAAGACAGTCTCTTCAATAAGTGGTGCTGGGAAAACTGGACAGCTACATGTAAAAGAATGAAATTAGAACACTCCCTAACACCATACACAACAATAAACTCAAAATGGATTAAAATGACCTAAATGAAAGGCCAGACACTATAAAACCCTTAGAGGAAAACATAGGAAAAACACTCTATGACATAAATCACAGCAAGATCCTTTTTGACCCACCTCCTAGAGAAATGGAAATAAAACCAAAAATTAACAAATGGGACCTAATTAAACTTAAAAGCTTTTGCACAGCAAAGGAAACCAGAAACAAGGCAAAAAGACAGCCCTCAGAATGGGAGAAAATATTTGCAAATGAAGCAACTGGCAAAGGATTAATCTCCAAAATATACAAGCAGCTCATGTAGCTCAATATCAAAAATAACAAACAACCCAATCCAAAAATGGGCAGAACACCTAAATAGACATGTCTCCAAAGAAGATATCCAGATTGCCAACAAACACATGGAAGGATGCTCAACATCACTAATGATTAGAGAAATGCAAATCAAAACTACAATGAGGTACCACCTCACACCGGTCAGAATGGCCATCATCAAAAAATCTACAAACAGTAAATGCTGGAGAGGGTGTGGAGAAAAGGGAACCCTCTTGCACTGTTGGTGGGAATGTAAATTGATAAAACCACTATGGAGAACATTACAGAGGTTCCTTAAAAAACTAAAAATATAACTACCATACGACCCAGCAATCCCACTACTGGGCATATACCCTGAGAAAACCATAATTCAAAAAGAGTCATGTACCACAATGTTCACTGCAGCACTATTTACAATAGCCAGGACATGGAAGCAACCTTAATGTCCATCGACAGATGAATGCATAAAGAAGATGTGGCACATATACACAATGGAATATTACTCAGCCATAAAAGGAAATGAAATTGAGTTATTTGTCGTGAGATGGATGGACCTAGAGTCTGTCCCACAGAGTGAAGTAAGTCAGAAAGAGTAAAACAAATACTGTTTGTTAACAGATATATATGGATCTAAGAAAAAGGTTCTGAAGAACCTAGGGACAGGATAGGAATAAAGACGCAGACGTAGAGAATAGACTTGAGGACACGGGGAGGGGGAAGGGTAAGCTGGGACGAAGTGAGTTTGGCGTTGACATATATACACTACCAAATATAAAATAGATAGCTAGTGGGAAGCAGCCGCATAGCACGGAGAGATCAGCTCGGTGCTTTGTGACCACATAGAGGGGTGGGATAGGGAGGGTGGGAGGGAGATGCAAGAGGGAGGGGATATGGGGATATATGTATACATATAGCTGATTCACTTTGTTATACAGCAGAAACTAACACAACATTGTAAAGCAAGTATACTCCAATAAAGATGTTAAAAAAAATATTTATGACCTATCTTCCTCTTTTAACTGTGTCTTCATAAAAGCAAGTGTCTTCATAGGCCAATTGAAAGCCTGTCTGTTTTCAAGAATGCTTTAGTTAAGCAGCTTTTTCCCAGCTACAACAGGCTCCTCACCATAGTGCCACTTGGTGGATTATTTTTTCATGGGTTTTATCTTACAGAAATAGTGTCATAAAATAAGTAAGAAATGCAAAAGATAAGAAAATCCAGACTGCTTTTTAAACTGATGCAAACACACTTTGCATAAGGTAGATTTGCCATTGTGCTTCAGCATTTGCTGAGCTTATAGTTATAACAAGAAAGAAAATAAAAACACTTAAGCGTTTTGTTGTTGTTGCTTTTGGTGAAAGCAGATGGAACTGAGATTAGAATTGGAAAAGATCAAACCCTTTGGTTCCTCTAAAGCATAAGGGAGATGGCAGCATAATCTGTCTGTTAAGAGCCATATCTCTGCATGTACATTGCCTGAGCTCACCATTTAGTACTTGTATGAATTTGGGCAAGTTAACTAACCTCTCTGTTCCACATTTTTTCATTTGAGAAATAGGGATAATTTTATTACCAACTTCAAAGCATTGTTACATACATTAAATGAGTTAATGTGTAAAAGCACTGGGAACACAAGAACTCTGTCAGTGTTTGTTAAGCGAACAGCTTTTCATAGAAGGAAGCAAGCTCAAAACCTTACGGCATATGGCATACATGAGAGGCAATACATCAAAATGGTATTTATTTCCAATTTTATCCAGTATAACATATGTTCCATCCAAATAAAACATTAAAATGCAATAACCCTTACTAAACTTTGGCAATTTATTTATAAAAACCGTGTTCTACATTTCTTAGTAAAGGTTTTCAAGCTATCTGTCTCCCTGGTTTCTAGATTATAATGCAACTAGCACCAGAGCCCAGAAAATTACAATTACCTATCAGTTACCTCTTCAATGCAATGACTCCTGAAGCCATTTCCTAAAACATGTAACAATCCTATCACATAATTGTGTAACACCCAAGACACCCATGCCTGTTGTTTAATGCTAATTTCCTCGAGCTTCCGAAGAGGAATTGCTGTTGATGACTTTCATTAGGAAATGACTGACCCTTCTTCAGTGGAGCATCCTGAAAAGAAATTCACTAAATATGCCCATATTTCATCTTTTGAATATCAAGGTGCAATAGGCATGGTGAAGGATATGGTTTATTTAATCCCAAATTAAAATTTTATAGGCTACATTACCTAAGGTAAATTGCTTAATATATTTAGAAGAACAGCTGCTTTCTAAGTGTTTGGCATCCATGTATTTTATTTGAGGCCCAAATTAGATGAACTCAGAGGCACAAGTGCAGACAAAATGGTCTCCACGATATTTCAGATTCTGTATCTAGTCCTCCCTCCCCAGCCACACATACAAAACTGATTTTCAAACAGGAAGTATTTGCTCTAACAGGCATCACTGATTCCAAAGAGATTTCTTAATCCTTCCTCTTACTTTCTTAGTCTACACAATTGAGAAATAGTGAAAAACATTTTACGAGGTAAAGCATCCTGATTTTCAATTTATTCAGCCTCTTTTGGGCAATACTACATTTTTATTAAAAATCAGTATTCATTCCACATTCAAAAATAGATATACAACATAGGACTTAAAGCTGGAACTAATGTGCATTTGTTGGTTTGTGAACACAGAGGAGACTCTCTTGCTCTGCTTCTAAGTAAAGTACCCCAAAATCCTTCTATCACACTCAGAGAATGCAAATATAACAAAAGAGTATGGTCTAGATTTCTGTACAGTTGCGTGTAAGAGATAACACCAGACTCTCGGCCCTCAGGAAGCTATACTATCACATGAGAGAGAAGAGTGAAAAAAAAAAATGAAGAAAGGTTGCAGGATTCTACCAACACTCCTTGCAGCTAGAATTAAGAGCTGACTTCTGCAAACCAGATATCCTCAAATTCATTTCTTGCAGCATCCTCTACTACCAGCAGAGTACAAGCCACCATGATCTTTTGTCTTGTAACTACTATAGGAGCCTCCTTCAGCTCTCCCTACTTTGACGTCAAACTCCTAAACACCACTATCTCCCAACAACAAAGTGATATCTTTAAAACATAAATGAACACATGCCACTTAAGACCCCTGATGGCTTCATTTCACCAGGCCTTTGAACGCCCTATATCTACACAACTTGTTACTAGCTTCCCATCCTTTCTACTACTCTCTCCCTCCTCAACTCAGTTCCAGCCACTGGGCTTTTCTGGTGTTCCTCTGACAATTGCCAAACAATCTCCTGCCTCAGGATTGTTTGTGGTTCTGTTGGTTGGGACATTTCTCCTTCCACTCTGCTCTCTCAACTCATAGAGGATCCCCTTCCCCTTCTCACTTACCCACAGAAACCTTCCCTGACTCTTCTCTGTCTCCTTATCTACTACTTCATTCTTCTTCATGGCCTTATTCTTCACCCAACATTATGACATATGTTGATTTGTTAATATGATTTTCATCTAGTTCCTCCTCTCAAATGTCCTAAAAGTATTTGTTTCACTGCTGTCTCCTCAGCACCAGCACAGAGGCTGGCACATAGTAGATACCAACAGAAGACCATTAGTACGTGAACTGATCTCCAGTTTATAGGAAATAAATGGCTTAGCTGTTGGACTATGAGATGGAGACTGAAAGACACTGACTCTTTCTACAAATGTGGGAAGATGAGGGAATACATCCATTAACTCCCCTTTGTTCCCTGAAATATGCTAAGCTTCAAGATAAAAGGCAAGAGTAAATACATTGTTTCATCCCGGTTTGAGAAGCAATTCTAAATATAACTGAGTCCTTTTGATGACAATCTCTAATCAAATCACCAGAGATGAGACCCGCTCTCTAGTTGGCCCCCAACTGTCATCTCTCCGCAAGTCTGAAGAATGGGTCTGAGTCAGCCCTTCACTTGTATTGTAAGCGGGTCTGCATCACAATGCAAACTCGGGAAGTGTGCAGTTTGATGTTAAGAAAAGAGGAAAGTGATGTCAAAGCAACCTCCCTCAGTACAGATGTCAATGAATTAGGAAAATAACCAAGAAAACAAAGGAAAGTAATATTTCAACACACACTTGCCACCAACATTTGCAGGACTCAGGACAAGAATACAAATGGAAGCCTGCATACCATATGTCTAAACAGTTTAAAGTTATAAATCAAGCTAACAAACTAATAAATAAAATATGTGGTTTCTCTGATCTTGACAAATATATCTTCCAGGGATTTACTATATGGCTAAATTCTAAATTATCATTCTTTAAGTGCTCTTATTTCCATGGTGAGTTCCATGGGGCATGGGAAGAACTGATTATTCTCTTTCCACCTGCACATCCCCTGTTGCCATGAGTGGCCTTGCCTTACATGGCCATCCCTGAAATCAAGCTAGAGCCATTTAAGCAAGGAATTCTGGAGTCCCGGGTGCCCATAGCATAATCTAGAAGAGGAGGTGGGTAAGGAGAGGCATAGCTGGAGGAGGACTAGAATGGAGACCCTCTAGAGTGGGAGGCACGGGGCTGCAGGCCCTCTCATCCAGGCCTGAAGGTGTATGGTCCAGCACCAGTCAGAATCTTTCTGTATAATAAGGAAAGACGGAAGCAGAAAAGTATGGAAATCAAACACAGTACATAGGACATATAAAGTAAATACAAAGTTTAGAATCAGATTAGTTATAAGGAAGTTTAAAACATCATGGAAGCTAAACTACAATGATATAATAGGTTGAATTGTAATACTGAATATTTAAATCAGCACCTCAAGTATTAAATAATAGAATTGACATGGAAAACAACATAGATTGGGGTTATATACACCAAAAGTACTTAACAGAAACTGGGAAGTGAGCATTTTATCCTATTTGTCTTTCCTTCATCCACCTTGCGTAGTGGCTTGTCACAGCTGATTTTCAATTAACATTTGGGTAAGAAGTGGATAAACAAATAGAAAGTTATTAAGAAAAAGGTGAGGGCTTCCCTGGTGGCGCAGTGGTTGAGAGTCCGCCTGCCGGTGCAGGAGACATGGGTTCATGCCCCGTTCCGGGAAGATCCCACATGCCACGGAGCGGCTGAGCCCATGAGCCATGGCTGGTGAGCCTGCGCATCCAGAGCCTGTGCTCCGCAATGGGAGAGGCCACAACAGTGAGAGGCCCGCATACGGCAAAAAAAAAAAAAACACAAAAAAAAAACAGGTGAGAGAAGATGACAGACAGAAAGAATAATCAGGATTCTAAATCAATATAAAGATGAATTAGAATTGGTTATTAAGGACATAATTGAAGAAAATATTTTAAAACTTAGTTTAAATTAACAAGAAAAAAAATTATCAAAACACCTTCTCTTAAGATTTTGTAACTTCATAGAAAAATAAAATTTCCACATTCCCAAACAGGGTGAAAGAAACAACAATGGATTATTTTAACAGAAACGATTATCAAGAAATGTGTAGATATTCTTTCTGTAGTGAAGAAGAAACAACAGTAGAAATGCAAATGTGATTATTATAAAGCAAATGTGTTAATGTAACATGCTAATTAAACAGCAACCAAAATATCAAATAATTAATTAAAGCCAAAAAAGTATTTGATAACTTTTAACACTTATCCCTAATAAAACCGCTGAAAATAAGATTAGAAGGACAATTTTCTAAGAGCAAAGTGTCTATTTTAAAATTAAAAGCAATATTCTCAATGGCAAAATTCTTAAGAAAGTCCCTTTAAATGCAGGAATGAAAAACGAGTGCTCACTATTTAACATTATTTTATATTATATTAATTTAAACTACATAATTAGAATATATTATTTAATACTTCTTATACAAAATGTTTTTAAAATAAAGAGAATAAACATAAATGATATTTGATCCATTAATTCATGTACTTTTGATGTCCTTGATATATATATATGTATTTTAAAAATTTTGCCCTTGACATATAGATATATCTCATACATATGTATACAAACACATACTTTTTTCAGTGAAATATGCTTGCTCTATATCATGTATTATTGAGCTATAAAGTGATTCACTGTTTCTACTCTAAAAAGCAGAATATATATTAACAAACAGAAGGAAATGGGTTGTTTTTAAATATTAAGATTGTTCCCATGTTCTATAAAACAAGTAGATATAAGATGACAGAGAAATATGTCACAGATGAAGCAAAAATCCTATAAGACCAAAAAATGAAGAGGAAATAGGTAACTTACCTGAAAAAGAATTCAGAGTAATGACAGTAAAGGTGATGCAGAATCTTAGAAATAGAATGGAGGCACAGATTGAGAAAATACAAGAAATGTTTTACAAAGATCTAGAAGAACTAAAGAACAAACAAACAGAGATGAACAACACAATAGCTGAAAGGAAAAATACACCAAAAGGAATCAATAACAGAATAACTGAGGTAGAAGAACGAATAAGTGAGCTGGAAGACAAAATGGTGGAAATAACTGCTGAGGAGCAGAATAAAGAAAAAAGAATTGAAGACAATCTCAGAGACCTCTGGGACAACGTTAAACATGCCAACATTCAAATTATAGGGGTCCCAGAAGAAGAAGAGAAAAAGAAAGGGTCTGAGAAAATATCTGAAGAGATTATAGTGGAAAACTTCCCTAACATGGGAAAGGAAATAGTCATCCAAGTCCGGGAAGCATAGAGAGTCCCACACTGGATAAACCATAGGAGAAACACACCAAGACACAAACTCATCAAACTAACAAAAATTAAATTCAAAGAAAAAATATTAAAAGCAGCAAGGGAAAAACAAAAAATCACATACAAAGGAATCCCCATAATGTTATCAGCTGATTTTTCAGCAGGAACTGCAGGCCAGAAGGGAGGGGCAGGATATAATTAAAGTGATGAAAGGGAAAAACCTATAACCAAGATTACTCTACCCAGCAAGGATCTCATTCTGATTCTACAGAGAGATCAAAAGCTTTTCAGACAAGCAAAAGCTAAGAGAATTCAGCACCACCAAACCAGCTCTACAACAAATGCTAAAGGGACTTTCCTAAGTGGGAAACAGAAGAGAAGAAAACGACCTACAAAAACAAACCCATAACAAATAAGAAAATGGTAATAGGAACATACATATCGATAATTACCTTAAACATAAATGGATTAAATGCTCCAACCAAAAGACACAGGTTCACTAACTGGATACAAAAACAAGACCCATATATATGCTGTCTACAAGAGACCCACTTCAGACCTAGGGACACATACAGACTGAAAGTGAAGGGACGGAAAAAGATATTCCATGCAAATGGAAATCAGAAGAAAGCTGGAGTAGCAGTACTCATATCTGATAAAATAGACTTTAAAATAAAGACTGTTACAAGAGATAAGGAAGGACACTACACAATGATAAAGGGATCAATCCAAGAAGAAGATCTAACATTATAAGTATTTATTCACCCAACATAGGAGCACCTCAATACATAAGAAAAATGTTAACAACCATGAAAGGGGAAATCAACAGTAACACAATAATAGTAGGGGACTTTAACATCCCCCTTACATCAATAGACAGATCATCCAAACAGAAAATAAATAAGGAAACACAAGCTTTAAATGACACAACAGACCAGAGAGATTTAATTGTATTTATAGAACATTCCACCCACAAGTGGCAGAATACACTTTCTTCTCAAGTGCACACAGAACATTCTCCAGGGTAGATCATAACTTGGGTCACAAATCAAGCCTCGGAAAATTTAAGAAAATTGAAATCATATCAAGCACCTTTTCTGACCACAATGCTATGAGATTGGAAATCAATTACAGGAAAAAAAATGTAAAAAACACAAATACATGGAGGCTAAACAGTGTGCTACTAAATAACCAAGAGATCACTGAAGAAATCAAAGAAGAAATTAAAAATACATAGAAACAAATGACAATGAAAACACGATGACCCAAAACCTACAGTATGCAGCAAAAGCAGTTCTAAGAGGGAAGTTTATAGCAATTCAATCTCACCTCAAGAAACAGGAAAAATCTCAAATAAACAATCTAACCCTAAACCTAAAGCAACTAGAGAAAGAAGAACAAAGAAAACCCAAAGTCAGTAGAAGGAAAGAGTCATAAAAATCAGAGCAGAAATAAATGAAATAGAAATGAAGAAAACAATAGCAAAGATCAATAAAACTAAAAGCTGGTTCTCTGAGAAGATTAACAAAATGTATAAACCCTTAGTCAGACTAATCAAGAAAAAAAGGGACAATACGCAAATTAATAAAATTAGAAATAAAAAGGAGAAATTACAACTGACACCACAGAAATACAAAGGATTATAAGAGACTACTACAAACAACTATATGCCAATAAAATGGACAACCTGGAAAAAAATGGACAAATTCTTAGAAAAGCACAACCTTCCAAGGCTGAGCCAGGAAAAAATAGAAAATATAAACAGACCTATCAAGAGTAATGAAATTGAAACTGTGACAAAAGTTTTCCAACAAACACAGGCCCAGGATCAGAAGGCTTCACAGTCGAATTCTATCAGACACTTAGAGAAGAGCTAACACCTATCCTTCTCAAACTCTTCCAAAATATAGCACAGGGAGGAGCACTCCCAAACTCATTCTATGAGGCCACCATCACCCTGATACCAAAACCAGACAAAGATGTTACAAAAAAACAAAACTACAGGGCAATATCACTGATAAACATAGATGCAAAAATCCTGAGCAAAATAGTAGCAAACAGAATCCAACAACACATTAAAAGGATCATACACCATGATTAAGAGGGATTTATCCCAGGGATGCAAGGATTCTTCAATATATGCAAATCAATCAATTTGATACACCATATTAACAAACTAAAGAATAAAAACCATATGATCATCTCAATAGATGCATGAAAAGCTTCTGACAAAATTCAACACCCATTTATGATAAAAACTCTCCAGAAAATGGGCATAGAGGGAGCCTACCTCAACATAATAAAGGCCATACATGACAAACCCACAGCAAGCATTATACTCAATGGTGAAAAACTGAAAGCATTTCCCCTAAGATCAGGAAAAAGACAAGGATGTCCACTCTCGCCACTCTTATTCAACATAGTTTTGGAAGTCCTAGCCATGGCAATCAGAGAAGAAAAAGAAATAAAAGGAATACAAATCAGAAAAGAAGAAGTAAAACTCACTGTTTGCAGTTGACATGAGACTATACATAGAAAATCCTAGAGATGCCACCAGAAAACTACTAGAACTAATCAATGGATTTGGTAAGGTTGCAGGATACAAAATTAATGCACAGAAATCTCTGGCATTCTTACATACCAATAATGAAAAATCAGAAAGAGGAATTAAGGAAACACCCCCATTTACCACTGCAACAAAAAGAATAAAATACCGGAATAAACCTGCCTAAGGAGGCAAAAGACTTGTACTCAGAAAACTATAAGACACTGATGAAAGAAATCAAAGATGACATAAACAGATGAAGAAATATAGCATGTTCTTGGATGGGAAGAATCAATATTGCGAACATGACTATACTCCCCAAAGCAATCTACAGATTCAATGCAATCCCTATCAACTACCAGTGGCATTCTTCACAGAATTAGTACAAAAATTTTTACAATTCATATGGAAACACAAAAGACCCTGAGTAGCCAAAGCAATCTTGAGAAAGAAAAATGGAGCTGGAGGAATCAGGCTCCCTGACTTCAAAGTATACCACAAAGCTACAGTAATCAAGACAGTAGGGTACTGGCACAAAAACAGAAATATAGATCAAAGGTACAGGATAGAATGCCCAGAGATAAATCCATACACATATGGGCACCTAATTTATAATAAAGGAGACAAGAACATACAATGGAGAAAAGACAGCTTCTTCAATAAGTGGTGCTGGGAAAACGGGACAGATACATGTAAAAGAATGAAATTAGAACACCGTACACAAAAATAAACTCCAAATGCATCAAAGACCTAAGTGTAAGACCAGACACTAAAAAACTCTTAGAGGAAAACATAGGAAAAACACTCTTTGACATAAACCACAGCAAGATCTTTTTTGACCACCTCCTAGAATAATGGAAATAGAAAGAAAAATAAACAAATGGGACCTAATTAAACTGAAAAGCTTTTGCACAGCAAAGGAAACCATAAACAAGGCAAAAGGACAACCCTCAGTATGGGAGAAAATATTTGCAGATGAAACAACAGACAAAGGGTTAGTCTCCAAAATATACAAACAGCTTGTGGAGCTCAATATCAAAAAAACAAATAACCCAGTCAAAAAATGCATGGAAGACCTAAATAGACATTCCTCCAAGAAGACATTCAGATGGTCAAGAGGCACATGAAAGGATGCTCAACATCACTAATTATTTGAGAAATGCAAATCAAAACTACAATGAGGTATCACCTCACACCAGTCAGAATGGCGGCCATTATAAAAAAATCTAGAAACAAATGCTGGAGAGGGTGTGGTGAAAAGGGAACCCTCTTGCACTGTTGGTGGGAATGTAAGTTGATACAGCCACTATGGAGAGCAGTATGGAGGTTCCTTAAAAAACTAAAAACAGAATTACCATATGATCCAGCAATCCCACTATTTGGCGTATACCCTGAGGAAACTATAATTCAAAAAGAGACATGTACCACAATGTTCATTGCAGCACTATTTACAATAGCCAGGACATGGAAGCAACCTAAGTGTCCATCGACAGATGAAGGGATAAAGAAGATGTGGCACATATATACAATGGAATATTACTCAGCCATAAAAAGAAATGAAATTGAGTTATTTGTAGTGAGGTGGATGGACCTAGAGTCTGTCACACAGAGTGAAGTTAGTCAGAAAGAGAAAAACCAATACCGTATGCTAACACATATATATGGAATCTAAAAAAAAAAAAAAAAAATGGCACTGATCAACCTAATGGAAGCAAAGGAATAAAGACGTAGACATAGAGAATGGACTTGAGGACACACGGGGAGGTGGAAGCTGGGGTGAAGTGAGAGTAGCAGTGACAAATATACATTAGCAAATATAAAATAGTTAGCTAGTGGGAAGCAGCTGAACAGCACAGGGAGATCACCTTGGTGCTTTGCAGACGTGACATAGAGAGGCGGGATAGGGAGGGCGGGAGGGAGGCTCAAGAGGGATGGGATATGGGGATATATGTATACATACAGCTGATTCACTATGTTGTACAATAGAAACGAACACAGTATTGTAAAGCAATTACACTCCAATAAAGATCTATAAATAAATAAATAAATAAATAAAAGAAGCAGGTTACATATTAAAAACTAGAAGGAAATAGGTTGTTTTTAAATATTAAGATTGTTCCCATGTTCTATATGAACAAGTAGATATTCTGGTATATCAATATTTATGTTGGTTTAAAACAGGGTCATCTTAAGAATTAGCAATCATGTATACCTTTTGAAGTTTCCTCTTTTTTTAAATAAAATATGTTTTTAAAGTTTTAGTATGATAACTGAGTTATGAGCTTATTATCCTAAGTCAAATTACAGTCTTTGACATTATATTAAACTTAACATGAAAAAAGTGTCGGCTGCAATAACATAGGGTTTTCCTTGATTAAGTATTTTCAAACTATTTCAAGACAACATAATGTTATTGTCCATAACACACCATACATCCATTATTTTATTGTTAAAAATTCAAATTTGACCATTTAAGATGTATGGATTTTTCTTGAAAATATTGTTTCTTCCTACAAATTGAGCTGAGAGTAAGCATAGCCCAAAGGTATCCCCAGAGCCCCTAGAGAACAGTTTGGGTTGCCTGCCTTTTCTCTGGTATTTTAAACCCAGTGAAGTGCTAATGTTCTCTACTCATAGCCCTCAACTCTACAGAATTATTTAACATTAGACACACTTTGTATAAGCAAATCACTATTCAGTAATATTCAGGGAATGTAATTACTTGCTTGATTATATTTTGGAATGTAATAACACTGAGGGAAAAGAAAATCAAACAGCTATGACAAAAAGAGCAGGTAAGAAGGTTTTATTATGAGGGGAAAGTTGTATTTTAATATTATTATTTTAAAATCACACTTTTCAATTTTCTGCTTTATAAGGAACTACAGCCAATTACTTCCCATCAACACTGATAAAAAGAGCTGTCTAACTGTTCAACATTTGCTCTACTAATTGAATGATCAATTATTCAAATAAATGATTCTTCCTATCAAGCTCCAGGAAAGGCCTGGTCGTTGTTCAAGCCTCTGATATAAAACACAGGGTGGAGCAACAAAGAGACCAAATCCAGATAGAATTCTAAATTGCTAAGAGAAAAATCCCTCTAATTGGGCTAAGATTTACGGCTACTAGAAAGTGCTTTGGCCTCTCATGGATTCTGTTCTTTTCTGAGACTGTTAATCTCACCTTCTCATAGTCTATTTTGCTGATTAATTCATTGGCAAGTATCAGTGTATTGCTTAAGAACATGCACTTTGTTAGGTAATGGATTTTAATGATTAGTCTAAATGCACTCTTTCCTTGCCAGCCAGGAAAGACCTCTCCCTAAGTTATCTCAGCCCCAAGAGGTTGTGGGGAGTAGCGGCTGAGGTAGTGGCAGGGGAATTCTCAGCTGACAGATGGCAGATGTGTTCTGCATTCACGTCCTATATTTAGATGGATTAATAGTAGCTGAAGGTCATTCTGTGAATTTGCTCTTTTAAAGTCAAAATAACTTTTAGAAGACTCACACTGCATGTGTAAGGAGATACTATCCAATCGAATTCAGGATTCCTTCTAAGTAAGTGACAAGCTTTAAATATATACACATGCATCCAAGCAGGAAGCTCTCACATCAATGGGGCAGGTTTTTTCCCCACAATTATTTTCACACACACAGTCTGGACAGAAGTGTTTTGAATGATTTTCCTATATTTTTTTCTTTCATTTCTCTGTCTATATCTCAAAGCCACCTAGTTAAACTCAAGATTTAGTAGTTTATGTAGATGATGGCCTAACTTTCATTGGCAGTTCATGTTCTTCCCCAAATTAAGAATATGCTGATGAAAATGAAAATTATAGCTTTTAGAATAGAGATTATTTTGCAAATGAATCATCCATATCAAAAGAATACAGTAAATGGAAAACATAACTCACTTTCAGAATAAGGACTAAAACTCAGATACTCAGATAGAGATATAATCTATTAATGGAAGGAACATTTTATTAAACTGGCAGAATTTTATCACAAATCAGGTTAAAGTACTGATAAAAACCTACATAACTCTAACAATTTTTATGATACCCTAAGGCTATTATGGTGAATGATCATTTGAGGAGCAAAAAGAAAGTCAAACTTTTTGCATGTTACAAACATGACTTTTATAAATTCCAGTTAGTAATAGCCTCCGGTACCAAGCTTATGAGGAATCACTAGAACATCATTATAATAGTAGGAGACCTTGTTCTACTTTCTATCAGTGCCTGGAACATCAGGTCTCTGTAGATATTTCTTGATTGAATGAACGAATGACTCCAGGTAGCTATGACTATTTTAAACTGTATTTAATATTCTTTCATAGTAAATTTGAGGGTAGGCATCTAATTTTTAAAATCTTAATTAGATTATATCCCACAATTTCTCAAATTTTACATTAGGAACTTCCTGTAAATACAAAACACAGTAATTTAGGGTTATTTAAGGTTACTTAAAAGTAGTTGACTTACTTTGTGTATATTTCTAGAGAAAACACTAAAATTTCTTGGTAAAACTTAGAAACTTCACCTAACATTTTGCTAGTATTTTTGTTTTAAGACTTAACCCAATTGCTCACATGATAATGCTCTTGCTTTGAAAACTTTAGAAATTTTACTTGTTTTGAAAGTAGGAAGTAAATATTTTTACTGAGGATAATTTATTGGTTCTGGTACACATAATTTAAAAGCTATTGGTGAATAGGGGAAGAAGGATAACTGGGGCCAGAAGAGAGACAATAAAGAAATAGTCTGATCAATAATAAATAGGATACCAAGAAACACCCCAGAGACTCCATGCCTCCAAGTTCACTTAAGTCTTAACGTACTTTACATTTCAAATCATATCTTACAGAACTAGTGATAGGATTACACTGCTAAATCCATAAGCATTGATTTTTGCCTCAGTCACAGATGCATGCTGTGCACTATTGGAAAATTTGCTAAAATAGGTTTATGCCATACAGCGACTACCATGTAGCAAGCACTGTATCTATAAACTCGATGAAGTCTTTAATGAGCAATTATCTAAACTTTAGAAAACATAAACAACATTAAATTATGCAAACACCTCTCTGAACATGCTCATGGATCTTTCCCGTTTCTACCATTTTTCATTGTTGCAGAGGCTTTCCTATTCCCCAAGCAGAGCATCCTGCTTTCTAAAAAATCACAGCACACATGTGTGAGCTTTCAAAGTGTTTTTAGGAAGTATCCCCAGTGGACTCTGGAGAGCTTGCCTTCCGGTCAGAGAAAGAAGAAGCACTCAAATGGGCTATTGTTTTCACTGATAGGCTGACCCCATTCCTTGTGGAATTTTGGATTTAGTTTCACATGATTTAGTTTCACATGGCGGTAGATCAGTGCTCAGCAGCCAACAGAGTAACAAGGGCCTGGCACTTCTGAGGTGTGATAAGGAACCTCAGGGAGCACAGGCAGAAGATAAGGAGGTGACAAAATGGCAGCCTTGCCTCCTGTCTTTGTTAGTTCTGTCAACCACTCCTAAGGAGAGGGTCCTTAGATGGGGCCAGTAGATGGATAGAAGCCATAGGTAGTCCCTGAAAGACTTGTGGCTTGATGACCAAAAAATATGTATTATTATAGCGTTTGTTGCATTTATCACTCTGCTCCTCCTCCATTAGGAAGCTTTCTGAAATATCCTCTTTAAAGTTTCCGATCTGACGATTCTCTTTGTTCCTTACTTTATTTTCATGCTCTCCATGTTGACTTAACTCTCTTCAATGAAAAGCAATCATATTTTGTCCCATTTTCTCATGCACGAATTTTCATTTGAGCTATAGTTGCATATCTAGTTTCTTTCCAAGTATTTTTAAAATTACTTTGTTTTTAATAATTAAAACAATATAAAACATTTAAATTTATTTAAAACAAAATCAAGGTTATCAATTTGTATTTTATGGCTCATTAATATGGTCAAATTTGGGCAGAATATAAATAATACATTATAAAGAACACTCAAAATCACTAATATAATTATGATTACAAATTACTGTGTTTCCTGATGTCTAAGACCTTTATATTCCTTATGTAACCATCTTTAAGATAACTTTTTAAAAGTAGCCATTAAAAAAAAAACCCTGCAAACTAAAGCTCGAGATTTGCTGTGAAGCTATTTTTCTCACCTTCCTTTCTACGTGACAAATGACTCCCTTTTGTGAACATACTGGAGTAAAACCACACTATTTGTTCAGAATTCATTAAATGATCATTTCTAATTTCTATGATTAAGCACTTAGCTTCAGATTTTGCATGTAGCTAATAGCACTGAGCCCACTTTAACTAATTTAACCTCATTAAAGAAAGGATCTCTTTCCCAGGGACCATGTGACAAGTGAAATGTAAAAGTTCATATTTTGTTCGATTTTACCAGGCCAATTTTAAATCTTCATTGTTAAATCTTCATACGAATATTTGTTATGTATATAATTTATACGAGAGAGGATTTAACTCAGTACACAAGAAGACCGAAAAACAAGACACTTAGGATTTCAACATCTTTAAATGCTAATATGTAATACCATTATTGCTTATAAATAGATTCTTAATGAGCTTTTTATTTTAGAATCATATGTTTTTTAAAATTTTTACTGCACTATCCTCTAACAAGACACAACTTGAATTTCTCATAGGCACAGAATGAGATGCATGCTTTGCCTCTGAATATGAACACTCATCATTATTGAGCATAATAGTGCTGCTAAGCAAGTCACTTTGAAGAGTTACATCATGGAGCTGATGTGATGTGTCGATTGTATATTTCTGTGAAATTATTCATGAAGGTGCTGAATGGCTTGAAGTTCACAGCAGATCGGCTGTAAAAGGAAAATATGCCTGTGTGGGTGCCATGTTGCTAGAAGAAAATGGAAGTGGAAGGAGTAACTATTCCTATTCTTATTTCTTCTTATTTTTTCTTATTTCAAATAAACATGCCTTTCTTAACTTCCCCTCCACCAAAAAAGCCAAGAAAAACACCACACCGCCACCACTATATATCCACACCGCCACCACCATATACCCCCATCTGTGAGACAGTAACCTTGGTTAGCATTAACTTTAACAAAAAGTAATTAAATTTTGAAGAATATGTCTAAAGCTCAGATATCAGAATATCAAATTAAATTGTACAACTTAATTATTTGATACTTTATGTCTAAATTTTAAGTATGTTACTGTCAATAATGAAGACTTGGAAAATTGTGAAAAATACAGCATATACACTTACCAACTATCTAAATGGCAACATATGCGCCTAGATATTAAAATAACCCCAAAAAACACCCAAATCCCGCTAAAGCATTAAATGAAAACGATAAATTTACAAAACTATTAAGATATTCAGACACGCTAGTATGGGGTCTTCTCATGCTAGTATGCTGTCAGTTTAATAGTGATTGGCTGTTGACACAACCCTGAATATAAGTATGAATGTACGTGTGCGGGGTGGGTAGGGGCAGCTGGTCTGTAAGAGAGTGTTACTAGAAGAAAAGAGCAAAGCCCACACTCTAGGGTTGCTAAAGCATCCACCCAGAAGCTCAGGAGCTGCAGACAAAGCTGGGTGAGAATCTGGTCTCTAGGTTTCCCAGCCAATCCGGAATTGATGCCAATGAATGGGTTCAGGTCAAGAGTGGCCTATTTCAAAGTCCAGTGTCAGCACTTTTTACCAGGATCATCACCTCAGACCTGCAGGAATATGTCCAGGTTTTGTGGCACCTCAGCTTTAAAAATTTGGGAGGCCCCAATAAGAAGGAGAATCCAGGGCTTCCCTGGTGGCGCAGTGGTTGAGAATCCGCCTGTCAGTGCAGGGGACGCGGGTTCGAGCCCTGGTCCGGGAAGATCCCATATGCTGCAGAGCGACTAGGCCCATGCTCCACAGCTGCTGGGCCTGCGCTCTGGGGCCTGCGAGCCACAACTACTGAAGCCTGTGCACCTAGAGCCCGTGCTCTGCAACAAGAGAGGACACCGCAGTGAGAGGCCCGCACATCGCAACGAGGAGTGGCCCCCGCTCACCGCAACTAGAGAGGGCCCGTGTGCAGCAGCGAAGACCCAACGCAGCCAAAAATAAATTAATTAATTAAAAAAAAAAGAATCCAAAATCACGTATATACATTTACATACAAATTAGATATTTTATTTACAATGAGAAAAGAAATAACAAATTAAAAATCTGAAAAAAATGACAAATATCACAATTCAGAAAAGTAACATTTTTTTCCTTTTAAGTAACTGCATATCACACTTCTATAATACTTTTTATTCTTGCATTTTTTAATTTACCTGCTCTTTGATGGCTTTTCCATGTAACAAAGGTTTTGTGTTTAGTATATATCAATGTAAGGTCTCCTTCCCTTGGGTTATAATTTCAAGCTTGAAGTCCATTTTCATGTTGGTCTTTGAAACATTTTTCAATGTTACTTCCTTTTAGCTTCTTATTCCTAAACGCACATGCTTGGTTCTACTTGTTTTTTTTAAATAACATTTTTATTTAACCAAATAAATCGAAACATTTTTATTCAAAAGGTAGTCTACATCAGAATGAAGAACAAGGTATATTATATCCTTTTGTTCTTTCTGAGCCTGAAATACACTGTTCTTCGATTATAGCACATCTCAATTCAAAAGTTAAATTTGATCAGTTATATTTGATGTGTATAAGGATTTCATAAGGTCTACAGTTGTAAGAGAAGATTTTTTTTCTTTTTAATTTCTCCAAACATCTTTTTTGTTGTTGTTGCTCTACTTTTGACGGCAGGAGGTCACTGGCCTGGTTAGTACACCTACTTCAGTGAATCACTCTTCTCAGTTACACTGCCCGGCAGATTTGACAATGGGTTTGGTTTCACTGCCACCACTGTCTTTCTCCCTGTGACAGCTTTGCTCTCTCTCCTGACTCCACTGTGACTTGTATCTCTGGCCTTTCCTTATAGCAAGCTGGGATACAGAGCGGGGAACCTGAACCTGAAATCTTTCTTTAAGCAGAAAAGAATAGATGATAACTCTGTGTACTTTGCTTAATATGATAAAACATAAAAGCTCACATTCAAAGAAGTGCTCTCCCAAATTTGGGAATTGGAAGCATCTTTATTTGCTTTAAATATTTTAACACTTTTTGGCCCACTATATAAGATAAACTTCCATATAGAAACAGAATGTACATATTCTCCAAAGATCTCTTTTCTTTGAAGTCACCAACATCATCTTGCTTATCTGATTACTTCTAGTACACTTGCATGAGAGGCAACTCAGAACTATCCTGTGTCATTTTGCATAAGTCAACCTTTTGGGAACAGAAAATAGCTTAGCTTTTAATCGTGCTTATTAATATATGATCAAACTGGCATTCAAAAGGAATTCATAAGGCATAGGTGACCCACCTATTGGGTAAGTACTTACCTATTTGGGTAAGTACATAGTATAGAGTCCCCAGGCAGAGTAATCTACTATCAGCTTGTGTCTCCTTTTGGCAATGGGATAAGTAGCCTTGCCATCATTTGCTTCTAAATTGATTCTCCTATTAGCCACTGCTTTATCAATGCTTGGCTGAATGTAAAACTAGAAGTGAGCAACTTCCTCAGGGTGCACTGCTTTTGATGAGTTAGCTGTCAAATGCTCCATCGTCCAAATTACACTGGTACTGTAGATTTCCTGCTAAGAAACAATTTACTGTAGCATTCGGCTATCAGTCTTGTGGGCTGTGTTAGTTTGTGGGTATCTAAATCTGATTAACTTACTGCAGATACACAGCAGTTCCTACTGTTGCTTTTCCCAAATTTCCATTTACGGTATTGTTAGCAGGATACAGTAACAGAGGCTCTATACAGGAAGCATCCCTAGAATAAACAGTAAACAATGCTGCCAAAGCTTAATGCAATATCAAAGCTGAAGATAAGTGTGAAAATAACAAATCAAAAGAAGAGGATGAAGAAAAAAAGCTGAATCATCAACACATTCTCATTTTTTCTTCTTCTAAAAAAAGACAAGCAAATTACCTGTGAGATATATATATTTACCTTTAGTTAGACACCTTTTTCAAACTGATAAACAGTTACAAAAGGGTAAGTACTATAAACTCTATGTGTATGGATTTTCCTTATTGTTGTTGTTAAATGCATAAAAGTAATGGGATGTTAAATCTCTTTGGGTGATTTAATGTTTTCTCCTTTTAAAAACTATTTCCATAATAGTCATCCTCAAGATTTCTGTTTTGGATGTTAAGACTCAGTTATCACTTTACTGATTCAACACAACAACTTAATGATGACTTAATACAACAACTTAATAACTTTTTCTAACTGCTTATTTATATAAATACTAAACAACAGCACACCAAAGAGATTTCTGTGATAAGGAAAACAAGCTGTTTACTCCTTATTCAATATGAGGGAGTTGAGTACTAGACTTAATCACTCATTGCGTTCAAATTAGGGCTAAACATCAGTTCTAATATTGCATTTGTGATAATACTGACATTCATGTTTGCTAACTTAATTGAAGCATGACAACTAGCTTTAATATAAACTTCCCAATTTTTAACAAGCTGAGACATGGACATTCTCATTACACTGGCAAATAACTGTACACATAACCTTTTCATCTTAATTTTCAATAAGACCACGGGTTTCCTCTTCATGTCAGGATACTCTAATTTGTCTCTTTCATTTTAAAAAGAGCACTAGATTCTTTCCAAACATTATTTTACTTTAGTATATTATACACTTTTGTAAATAGCATTAACTAATTTACTTCCTCTTCATGTCAGGATACTCTAATTTGTCTCTTTCATTTTAAAAAGAGCACTAGATTCTTTCCAAACATTATTTTACTTTAGTATATTATACACTTTTGTAAATAGCATTAACTAATTTACTTCATAAAGTGTCACAGTAAATGAGCAGTAGAGTGTTGAAAAAAATAATTTACTCTAAAATAAAGTAATAACTAAAACAGTATATTTCAAACCCAAATATTTTACTGTATATAACTATAACTATTATATATATCCCAAATACAGATGTAACATATATAGGTATATATGGATATATACTTTTTTTTTCCAATAAGCTTTATATGAAAGCTTGTCAATGGTAAGTTTAAGAACAGAACTGAATATTTTCCCACATCAAGCCCATCTATGGTTACTTTCTTAAATCAACTCGTGAGGGAGTTTATTTATTTATATTTATTGAGTAACTATTATGTACCAGGTCCCATGCTTGGGCTCATATATACAATGTGCTTATGGAACGTCTTTAAAGAATTCACAGTAAAATGGAAGGAGAGATTGAAAAATAATTAAAATGACAGAAATAATAGATAGAAGTATAAAACAAAAGGAACAAATTGTACCTACAAGGGAGGAGGTCAGAGGAGATTATGTTTTAGCAGAATCTTGAAAGATGACCTGGTTAGGTCAGCAAGTGGGTAAAGGGCACTCTACACACTTGCCATGTTACAGAAGTAGGGCCAAACAGAGCAGTTGTGAAGCAGCACAGGAAATCTGTCAGAGCTGGAACACAGGCCTCATGTGTATGAGTTTGAGTAAAGGCTAGAGAATAGATAAGGGCCTGGCAGGTGGAACCAAGAAACTTGAATGACATCCTGGCAAGAGACCAATAAAGAATTTTCCAGAGGAGAGCGACAGGTTCATATTTCCATTTAAAAATAATTACTCTGGAAGCTGTGTGGAGGAGGGACTGAAAGGGTGGAAGACAGAAACAGGGATGAGTAGGCAGGATATTGCAAATCTGGTGAGAGATTATGGAGGCCTGTACCAAAACAGTGGCTTTGAAGAAGACGAGGAAGAAACTTTAAAAGATCCATAAAGGCTGAATTGAGATGGTTAGATATTCAATTGAATATGGATACTGGAGAAGAGAGATGAAGTGTCTGACTTGGCCCAATAGTTCTACCAATAAATTAGACAAAGAATGTAAGAAGAAAAGAGTTTAAAGAGGGGAGAAGGGCGATGAGTTCCCTCACATCACATTCATGCCCAGAGGGAGGTCTGGAACCCATTTGGAAGTGGCAGTAGGAGCTCTCCCAGAGTGAAGTGAAATGTCTTCAATCACCAGAAAGATTATGGGTCCCTGTTTATATCATTCATTCACTCAGTGCTTTGTAGACTCTGAATTAAAGAAAGAAAAACTTTTCATGCACACAAAGACTTCATTTTATTTCAAACATGCTCTGAAAACAAACTGTGCTGCTCATGTTTTTTTCCCTATTGTGTAGATATGTTGAATTGCTCATACTTACAGAAAGTTGTAGATTACCATCTGCAGAAAGATAGAAGAATATATAATGTTGTACTGCTCAATTTCATTTTGTTCTTATAAAAAATTTATATTTTCATTAAAATTCATTTATATCATCACTAAACAAGTAAGAACTAAAGCCAAATGATTTTCAGTGATACTTCAGAGAACTATAGAACATAGAAAGAGGAATTTTAATAGCACAGTGTATTATTCCAGGATTCTGCAATTAAAAGTGTCAGAAGTTTCTACTGCTATCAAGTAGACAGTTTTTACATGAAAAAGAAGAGACAAAAAAGTGCTTATAGGGCTTCCCTGGTGGCGCAGTGGTTGAGAGTCCAACTGCTGATGCAGGGGACATGGGTTCGTGGCCCGGTCCGGGAGGATCCCACATGCCACGCAGCGGCTGGGCCCGTGAGTTATGGCCGCTGAGCCTGTGCGTCCGGAGCCTGTGCTCCGCAACGGGAGAGGCCACAACAGTGAGAGGCCCGCGTACCACAAAAAAAAAAAAAAAAAAAAAAAAAAAAAAAATGCTTATAGACTTGCAAATACTTATATTCTTACAACAAAATTATTATTTTTTGCTAATGGCTATACAAACTTTATCTCCAGAGCTGGCCAGTGGCTGAAGGTCTAGTCCCATGATAACAAACAACTCCAGTAGGTAACCTACCTGGATGTCCTCCTGGGACCTCAAATTACACATATTTAAGAAATACACCATGTCAGTCTTGTTTTTTATTTAATATCCTTTTGCGCTCTGATATGTCCAGAATTCTTTTCTTTGCCTATATTTTAGTAGTGACCTGAGAAAAATCAGGCTCTATTAGGATGACAATTGTTGCATAATTCCAAGCCAAAAAGTTGGTCAAGGGCTGAATCAGATTTATACAAAGCTGCAACATCAAAAAGCCTCAATTCTCTTCAAAAGACATCTAACATTCTCTCTACATAAAGAGTCTGTTAATGGTGCCACTGTTACTGCTGGTACCCATTTTGAAACTCATCTTGACTCATTCTAATCATCCATTCATAACTTGCAGTGTCTCTCCCTGCAATTTTTCTAATGTTTCTTCCATCTGTTTCTTCATTCCCCCAGCTCACTCTTGTATAATTACATCCAATTTCTAACTGGTCTCTCTGACACCACCGTTATGCCCAGATACTCTGTTCGCATGTACTGCTGGTCAAGCATTCATGTCTCCATATTTTTTCAGTCTTATCTCCTTCCTCACTATAGCACTCATCTTTTGATGCACTCAAATATTTCTTTCTTCTGAGCACATTTAGCACAGCTGAATAATTTGGACATGAATGCCTTTGATCATTCCGCTGTTTCTCTCTGAAGCCCTCTGTCCTCTATCTAATGCCTGTTTACACTTTGAGATGCAGACGATCTCTCAGTCTCCCTGGTGATGATGTTCTCTTTAAAAAAAATGGACAAACTCTGCAGGGCTGTGACTTGCTAGTCGCTCTTGGGGACAAGAATGTTGATAGCAGGAGACACCATGACCATGTCCTTGCCTTGTTGGGAATGGCAAATGCTGGAGCTGTTCTCACTTCCCACCAAAAATGTCCTTATCTTATGCTCCTCTTATACTTAATTTAATGTAGTATTTTTTTTTTCTCTCCATGAAAATCTTCTTGTGGATCTTAATGGACATTCATATGGGTTATAATCCAAGATTAGAAACCTACACAAGATGTCAATGAAATACAAGGTATATTACCAAGGCTTGGACATTTATGATAATGTTTAATCTAAACTCTGGTCTTCTAGATACACTCACTTCTCTTTCACTCCTCACACAAATAAAATGTCAAATCTAAAGAATATTAATTCAAATACAGAAGAAAAAACATGTATTCTAACTCAAAGAAATAATATTTTTAAAAATGTGTTCATGTTTTATGTGACTCTGTGCTCTGCTTGTTCGAACTCAGTATCTTTTAGGATAAACAGCCACACGTTGAATTAAATATCCTGACATTTCTAATTTTGTGCATCTTTCTGACTTAGTCCTACTTTTAAAATGTAAAAAAAAAGTGTTCTGAAGCTCCATCCACATACAAAGCTAACAACTCAATATTTTAAAAATCATGCTGAATAAATTCTAAAACCCCGTTTCTTCCTTTGCTGACCTGACTATGAACTTCTGTAACTAACCCTGTCAAAGAGTGAAGATTTTTTTTCTGCCCATGATAATGCATCTTAAACATTGGTTCAGTGTAGGTTTTCACTTTAGCTGACAAAGACCCCCTTCCTAAAATATTTTTACTTGTAATAACCTGATTATCTCAAGGATTTTGCTGTTTAGTGGAAAATGCTTAAAATGATTGACTCCTCTCCAAAAGTATGGGAATGATTTCCAAGCTATGTTATCAAGGCAGTTACGTAGATAAGCAAAGCCCGTAAGAATTCCGTTCAGGAGATGGATGGTTCTACATTTGTTCCAGGATATTTTTCATAGTCAGTGAGTAAGCAAACTTGTTTTAAACATTGAAAACTACCTAACAGAGATGATCTATTTTTATGCAAACACTATAAATATAACACACGCCTCATTAATAATAATAATACAGAAAAGAGTTCTGGGAAGTAGGAGTTGAGGAACATGAAGAATGATGTAAATTAAAACACAACCAACAACAACAATAGGACAGCAAAAAAGTACAGTAATTTACCAGTCTGGCACTACATAAAACTAGCAAATGTACTTCATGATGTTTATCTTTGCTATAATTTTCAGAACGTAAAACCATACATTGATTAAAAGTCTGATCTATTACTCATAGAATCATTTTTGAGAAGTTGTTTATAAAGTCTTGTTTCAAAACAGATGCAAACTAGTCATCTTGGAACAGGTAGGAAAAGCAAAATTTTCACAGTGAAAGTGATGAACAATTCCTTTTGTGTCTTGGGAGAAAGAACTTGCACACTAATTCAAAAGAAAAACAACGAAAAGAAGAAACTTTTGGAGTGGAGACTCTCCACTTTGACACTCCACTCTTCAGGGTTTATACCCTTTGACTTTCCTTCACCATGGCCATGTATAGCATGTGCTGTTCCTCTTTTTATCCTTTGGAAATGGGTTTAAAGTGTGACAATGCCTATAGTTGTAGCAGTTTTGTATAGTAATAATTCATATTCTGAGCACTTATTCTGTGCCAGGCACAGGGCTGAAGATATATTCTCATTTGATTCTCTAACAACCCCGTTAAGTAGATCCAATTCCTATCTCCATTCTAGAATGAGAAAACTAAGCTTGGAAAGGTGAAGTAACTTTGCACAAATTCATATAACTTATAAGTAGTGGAATCATGATACAAACACAGCCAGCCTGACTCATGAACCATGCTCTTAATTCCTTTGTTATACCATCTCTATACATGGCCCCAGAACACTAATTTTTAAGAAGGTAATGGTAACTAATAAGCCTATATATTATATTAAAAAGTATTTTCTAGAATCTGCCAGTTAAGAACATTTTTTCTAAAATGATTTGCCAGGTACAGGAAATGCTACAAAAAGCTGCCCTAAGCATACTCCATGGATCTCCCAGTTGGCAATTTGATAGGTCTGTTATTATTCCAAAACATTTGTCCTTAACCATACTAGAGCAATCAAGTGAAACAAAGCAGGTTACATTGAAAGTACTTATAAAGCAGGGCACACAGTTATACAAACCCACAAAGCATTCAAAGCTGTGGGAGAGGAAATCTGGTCAATTCAAGTACTAACAATCACAGTTAAGGCCATTTCCCAACATTTAGCTTCCCATCAGTTCTTATAATGGATGTTTTACTAGTCAGTATGAAAAGGAAAATCTAAGTATTTACTACAGAAGGTATGGAGAAGGTGTCTGCATAACAAAATAAAGCAATAGTCAATGAAATAAAGTAGATGGATAGATGGATTTTTGACTCTTTTCTTCTCTCACATAAATAGGAATATGCTAACATAAGAGCATTGCACAGGCTTCTGAAATTGTGCTACCCTATATGGTAGCCACTAGGCACCTGAGGCTATTGAGCACTGAAAACCTGGCTAATAGAACTGGCAAACTGAACTGATACTTAAGTTAGTAATAGGACTTTTTTTTAAGTATCTTTGGAGCAGCTGGAATGTGCAAAGTTATTTTTTTCAAATGCAAATTTTATGAAATCAAATACAGATCAGGCCCTTCCAATGAAAATTTAGCATCTGAATTAAGAAGTGTTGTGGCTTTCAAAGACTTATTTAAAAAAGAGAATGTAAAGTATCTCATTAATAGTTTTAAAATGCTGATTACATGTTAAGATGATATTTTAGATATATTGAGTTAAAAATGTTAAAATTAATTTTAACACTGCTTCCTTTTACTTTTTTAGTGTGACTACAAGAAAATTTTAAATTACATACTCAGTGTGCATTCTAGTTCTACTGGATAGAGCTGTTCTAGAAGGTAAAGTTAAAAGTTCATTGCTTGAACTTCTTAATACCCTTAATACAGTTCTTAATAACCCCAATGGCATTCTATTTTCTGGGCTAGATTCTAAAAGTAGATATAATCAAACAAAACAAATAAACACACAAGTAAACAAATGAGATGGCTCAGTGTATCAACAGGTCTAAATTGAGGTCCAAGTTCTGTGTGCCAGGGAGCAAAGATCACTACCGCCCTGGCCTGTTCTCTGATTTCCCAACTGGAGACCGGGAGGCTCATTATCTCCAAAGGCTCGTTATAGCTCTTAAAGTGGGTGATTCTAAACAGATTCTAAAAAGCTAACTCTTACAGAATGCTTTCCATTTTTCATAGCACTTTCCATGTTTAATTCACAACCTGGTGACAGGCTTTTTAACCCCCTTTTACAGAGGAGAAATCTGAGACGCAAAGTGGCTAAACGTCCTCCAAACTGACACATTTTTAGAAACTAGGGAGCCTGGGACAACAACTAATCTAAATCACTTTCTAGTATATTATACTGATTGTCATTCTCTGACAACTGCATAAATTATGCTGAACAGTTACCATATATTAAATCATTTACAAGAGATGAGCTAGACAGTCAGATAACTGTCATTTCTTTCTCTCAAATATATCTTCCACTCTTTCCTTTTCTTTCACTGTCAACACCACTTATTTTACACGTAAACTATTAGAACTCAGTGAGAATATCTATTAAATATGGATTAAAAACTATTTGGTAGACAGTGTCATAACTATCTTAATGATGACAAATCTCTTAACTTTTTCAACTACCATGTTATACAAACTATGATGTGCGCCATGTTCTTTACATGACGAAAAGCAGTACTTTGTAATAGGCAGTCATAATATTTTTTAATGTAGGTTGAAAAATAAATGAATCTTTTTTTACAGAATTATATCTTTGAGACCTAGAAGAACTAAATTGCTTAAAAATTTACCCAATTTTCAACCAAGAACCTCCTCCCCCCAGAAACCAGGTTCATTAATGAGTAATTATACAGTTACTTCTAACATTTTCTGTGAGTGAGTAGAAAATAATTATATAACTGATGCCATTTTTAGGCAGGGAGAAAGCATTCCAGTAAATGATTAGTCATTAATTAGTCTAAAACTGGTACAAAATTTGGTAAAATTTAAACAATTGGCAAAGCTGTTTTTAAAAGACTTTGAATTATCTAAACACTTTTCCAATAAACTATTTTACCATAAGAATCTTATCACTGAAAAGTGATTAAAAGTGTCACAAGATAGAAAATAAGAAAACTTCAATTTATCAGATGTTTTGTAAACCAATTCAGCTAAATGTATATTACTTGTTTGGAAGGACTGAGGCCATACTGATTTAATTGTGACTATCTAAAAGTAAAAATCTCCCAGGAGACTATAAATAAGATATATACATCTCACATTCCCTGGGGAAATTCCTTCAGATCAACATTCATGGTATTAGATGTTCACAAATGCACCCTTTAACCTGGAAACAAAAGAGAAAAGAAACAGAAGGGATCTCCACCCTTGGGGACATAGTAAGTCACAGGCTTAGATTTACTATACTGCTCTTCTATTGTGTGTCACTTCATGATAAAATGCAAGGTGGGAGTAGGACAGATGGAGGGATTAGATGGTTCAGAAGGAATCTAACAGTCATGCCTGCTGACTGCAATGTTAACTCCCCCACATCAATATATTAGGAGTTACTATTTTAAGAAGGTCAAAGGATAAAACAAAATGTTGAGTGAATGTAAGTAATTTGAATTTTCCGAGATGGAACTTTTGTGACCTAATCCTCCTCCCTGGCTGTAGAACACTGTTGGAGGAATCAAGGGGGGAATATCAAGAAAGGAAGCAGGGGGCTTGCCTGGTGGCGCAGTGGTTGAGAGTCCGCCTGCCGATGCAGGGGACGCGGGTTCGTGCCCCAGTCCAGGAAGATCCCACATGCCGCTGAGCGGCTGGGCCCGTGAGCCATGGCCGCTGAACCTGCGCGTCCGGAGCCTGTGCCATGATAATGGCACTCACTTTTGAAAACCTATTATCTGATAGTTTTATTAAGAAACAGAAAAATAAATGAAGATGTATGGCTGAGTGGCTAAGGACGTCTTATCTGCAAACCTGTACCAAGTACTGTTAATGCTTTGCCCTTAGTGGTGCTTTGATGGACCGAAGCTCATACTGACACAGTGAAATAAATCCGCTATTCTCTGCAGTATTGTTGCTCCATTTGTTTTATTTTACAAGTTAGCTAAGCTTGACTTCTGTACGCATCTGCTTTCTAACCATCTAACTGAGACTTCTGTCAACTCCTGAAGCTTTATAAATAATTTGTGAAGGCACCTTCAATCCTACTAACGCAATTTTTGAAAGGCGGTAATGAAATCTCACAAACCAGAAGGAGCTAACTGTGCAGTCAGTCCCTCCTTGTACTATGAATAAAATGTTTCTAATTGGAAAATTCCTGTTGGTAGAACAAAGTTTGACCTTTACTTATTCTGACTGCCAAAGGATGAAAACTGGAGTAAATAAACCTTAACAGCAAAAAATATAATGTAATATTTTTCCATTGATTTCCAGAGATAGGCTATGAGTTGGGCTGGAAAAGTTCAGTACTGGGACAAGTACCTCCCAACAGATTTCTCTACATAAATCAGAAGGGATGAAAAAAATATACAGTCATAATTCCAAAAAAGGTATCTGCTATATAAATGTTCCTCATCTGTCCTTATCTGGGATTATTTTTATCCTTTGTTAGTATTATCCAGCTGTTTGCTAGAAAATACGCTCTGCAGAAAGATGCTGGTTCAAAGCAATTCGACAGCACAAACAGCACTAGAAGAACTGATGAAAAAATGGAGTAAGAACCTTACTCTCTTCTACTGCTGACACCTAAAACAACAGGCAGTGAAAATGGTTTCATTAAAAAATAACAAGTCCAGGCTCACAAGGGGATAGATCAGGGCAAACTGAATCAAAAATTCCTCAATCATTGCTCAAGTAGGTCAACTAGAATTAATTCAAAGGGCAAAGATTCACAGTGAGCCCCCCATTTCCCACCAGTTTGCTTCTTCAGCCCTCCTCTCTGCCCAGCTGCTAAATGGTTTGGAGGAGCCCTCCACGGTGGGCAGGTCATTTGGCCAGGTCTCTCTTTACATCAGTGTAAAAGTGGCCCCTTGTACTGTAGACTATTAGTTTGAGCTCTGTGAGTGGTCTACATTGAAAAGCTAACCGACTGCTAACTGGATCCAAAGTTATTTGCCTTTCAGCAATGTACTTCTGTGATTTTTCTTTAGTTACTGCCTTACTTTTCCAATAGAGTCGCTAATTCAGTTGTATGGTTAAATGCTGATCATCATAGTAAAGCAATTTTCCTTCTGCATAGGTTCTAATAAAGCACTATTAACTTTATTCTTATATGTAAAACTATATTCATTATTTCAAAAAATCAGAACAAAGTCCCTTTAAATAGAGTTCGAGAGGAATTAGTCCAGGTTAAATCTATAGAGTTCTAAGTCTTAGTTTCCTCCATGGCCTGTCAAAGGGTACAGCTGTCACAGAGCAGGTTTCTTCCTCCTTAGCTGCCATATCAAAGCGAAAGAATCCTCTTTTTAAATAAAATGCAGCATGCTGCTTTAATGGAAATACATTTCTTATCTATAGTACTAATTGAGGGGTTTAATAGTCCTGAGTTTTGCATCTTGGTTCCTTCCATGCAGAGCAGATCTAAAGTTTCCTGAGTACCAAGGGATTTACCACAAAGATCCGCTACTTCATCAGAGGACTGGGCAAATAAGTTGTAAGGCCAAGAGATCATGAAAATGTGGTATTCCTTACTTGAAAAATAATACAAATTTCAAGATAGCAACAGCAGAGCATTAAACTAATCTTGGGACCCTTTTAAGGGCCACAACCCTTCCAGTGGCACACTTGAGAAGCTGGCCCTGTGTCTGTGTCTCACTGACCTGGCATGAGGATGTGGGCAGCTTTCAGAGCAGCATAGTTTCTCTGACTTCATCCCAAAGCAATTTCTTTATTTTTCTGAATCAGAAAAATATGGTACCTTTATGGTAAGAGACCTAGGAAATAACCTGCAGACTATTATAAACAGGTAACTGATAAATAGGGCAAGGAGTTTCAGCTTGAGATAAACTCACAGGATATGACCCTGAGGGTTTGTGCCTTTAGGACCCTGGGAAGCTACAAAGAAAGGAAGAGATTCTGATGAGTAGAAAACATGTGCTGACCCTATAGATATCAGAACACTTGGATTCAGGATCTGATGCTCATTAACTAGCTATGTGATCTTGTAAAGATATTCCAGCTCTCTGGAGCTCCTTTTTCTCACCTATAAAGTAAAAGTGTCAGATATATGATTCCAAGGGTCCCTGGAATATTTGCTAATTCTGTGTGATGAGAAAAAAAGAGAGATGACCTGTATTCACTTTTCTCAAAGAGGGAAACACCTCTACTTTTTTGTTTGTTTGTCTTTTTTGGAAATTATAACACTTTGTACAGTATTTTGGTCCACTCTTGGCTTTTTCTTATCCTTTTTTCTCCGATATTTTTTACGTGAAATTCACATCACATAAAATTAATCATTTTAAAGCAAACAATTCAGTAGTATTTTAGCACATTCATAATGTTGTACAACCACTACCTTTATCTAGTTCAAAAACATTTTTATCACCCCAGAAGGAAACCCTGTACTCATTAAGCAATTCCTCCCCCTTTTCTCCCCATCCCTCGACCCTAGCAACCACCATTCTGCTTCCTATCCCTGTGGATTTACTTATTCTGGATATTTCATATAAATGGAATCATATGTGACCTTTTATGTCTGGCTTCTTTCACTCAGCATGTTTTCAGGTTCATCCACGTTGTGAATCACGTCTTCATCCCTTTTTATGGCTGAACAGTATCCCATTGTATGTATATACCCCAATTTGTTTATCCACTGATGGACCTTTGGGCTGTTTCCACCTTTTGGCTGTTGTCAATAGTGATGCTATGAACATGCATGTACATGTATTTGTTTGAATACATGTTTTCAATTCTTTTGGGTATATCCCTAGGAGTGGAATATCTGGGTGATATGAATATTCTATGTTTAATTTTTTGAGGAGCAGCTCAACTGTTTTCCACAATGGCCAAACCATTTTACATTCCTGCCAACAATGTATAAGCATTCCAATTTCTCTACAACTTCACCAACACTTTTTATTTTTCATTATAGCCATCCTAGTGGAACACATCTACTTTTTTTTTTTTACATCTTTATTGGAGTGTAATTGCTTTACAATGTTGTGTTAGCTGCTGCTGTATAACAAGGTGAATCCGCTGCACATATACATGTATCCCCATATCCCCTCCCTCTTGCGTCTCCCTCCCACCCTCCCTATCCCACCCCTCTAGGTGGTCACAGAGCACCGGGTTGATCTCCCTGTGCTATGCGGCTGCTTCCCACTGGCTATCTAGTTTACATTTGGTAGTGTATATATGTCCATGCCACTCTCTCACTTCGTCCCAGCTCACCCTTCCCCCTCCACACACACCCCCAACCCCGCCCTGGGTCCTCAAATCCATTCTCTACCTCTGCGTATTTATTCCTGTCCTGCCCCTAGGATCATCAGAACCATTTTTTCTTTTTTAGATTCCATATATGTAACACCTCTACTTTTGATGGGCATTTATGTTTGTAGAAGGGTAATGATGATGATAATACTATGTGCCAAACTTTGTTTAAGTGCTTCACATGTTACATTTAACTAATTTAGTTTATATTTAGCTCATCTAATCTTATAGATACTTGGTGAGGTAAGTACTATAATTATGCCTGTTTTACAGATTAGGGAGTTGAGGCCCAAAGAGCTTAAAGACACTGACATTCACCTCCTACGTACTGTGTGCTAGGATTTATGGCAGAGCCCATGGGTTCAGTGCATTCAGACAGGGAAGCCAGGAGGCTGGGTGCCAGAGAAGCGAGGGGAAGAAGAGGAAAGGTGAGAAAACTACCTGTGCTGTCTGGGTGCCCTGGGGAGGAGCAGAGCACAGAAGGAAAAAGTAGGGGTTTGACAAGTGGGAAGAAAGAATTTTCCCAATGAATATAAAATAAATTTCACTCATGATTCTGAGAAACCCAAGTGCTTTACAAAAAGTAAGAATGTCTACCAAATTCCGAGGTTAATAAATTGATGTATTTATATCTTTGCCAATCAGTATTATTTTCAACTAAACAACTATGGACATGAGAACTCACATTTGTTTTTCTGTTAATCTCATTCCATTAATGATTGTTAAACAGTAACATTAAAGTTAGTAAGAAAACACTTAGGCATCTAAAGGGTTTATGTAATTATGGTCTCGACAAAGAAACTGTTATCTTTATATCCCTCTTGGTTTTTCATTAGACATTAAACTAACAATTAGCTTTCAAATAAACACCAAACATATTCCGCCAAAATAGAAAAAAGTACACTGTACAGGATACACTACAAGTAGAAACTTAAGTAGCTCTTTTGATAGCTTTTGTTTATATCATCAGATGCCTAGGACATGAATGTACACAATGTGCCCAGTAATTTCCTTAAAATTCAGTTCTTTGGACAAATGTCCATCTACTGAAGAAACAATGTATGCATTTCTACTGCCCTTCAAATTTTTAGACATAAACTTCAGGGAATAAAGCACATTTAAATTAGCTGTGCAAGGCAGAGAGCACAGATCATCTCATCACACAACATTGAGACAACAATCAAAAACACTTCTTGGGGGCTTCCCTGGTGGTGCAGTAGTTGAGAGTCCGCCTGCCGATGCAGGGGACACGGGTTCGTGACCCGGTCCGGGAAGATCCCACATGTCGCCGAGTGGCTGGGCCCATGAGCCATGGCCGCTAAGCCTGCGCGTCCGGAGCCTGTGCTCCGCAACGGGAGAGGCCACAACACTGAGAGGTCCGCGTATCGCAAAAAAACAAAACAACAACAACAACAAAAAACACTTCTTGGAAACTCTCATCTATATTTTAGAGCAGTAGTATTATTCATTGTCTGCATTTTGCTCCATCTTCATAATTCAATGTGTCTAGTTCTACAGTCTGTTCATAAAATTGGCATCCTTATTGCACCCTTGGGACACAATTTCCCAAGAAGAACTAGCCAAATGTAGCTTTTTTTGCTTCCTATGTAAGATGCTACAGTGGATAATATACATCCCTGCTCCCAAAGGGCAGGAAGAAAATTTATATTTCTAACCATATGCAAATTGAAATAAAGGATTCCATGGTTATAATCAAAACCGTTTACTTGGGACATCAAAGTGACTTGGGTAATCAGAAGAAATTATCTCTCCAGAATTTTAATGCAAGGTATTCTGTACTGCTGAGTAATTGAATCTGTTCTGCATTTTACCAAAGTTGCAACCAAGATCACCCCCAATTGTGATACCAGTCCTGCTCAATTTCGGTTGCCAGATTCTGTAAACTGTCTGCCAAATTAGTGAGAATAATAGCTGCAAGTCAGAAGTCTAACTTCATTCAGCCACTCATTATTCATTCATTCAACAGTTATTTGAGTGTCAGCCTAGGCACAAGGTAGTAAGTGAAGTTCTACCATAGCAGAGGATTCTCCCCACTGAGTGCTTATATCATTCTAAACCATTGTTGATTTGCTAAAACTGTCCATCTGAACATAAAAACTTGCATTTTAATTACTAGTTTAGACAAAGCAATGAACACATACCTCCTATTTCTTGTTTCTGTTGCAAATTATGTATTTCTAGAAGACAATAGGGCATTGATTTTCAGCCGCAAGTAAACAAGGCATCTGGACTTTGTCTTAATGAGATAAAGTTTAGTCTGTGCTTTCTCAGTGGGATGGTTTTTGCTATTTAATTGGTAGCAAAAAAACTTCAGCAGCATGTCCTTTTTCTGCCAACGGTGAATTCTATGTGGGAATGAGGTTGCTGCAGAAGGCTTTCAGGTATAAATGCAGCTCTGGAATTAATTAGGTAAAAATCACAGGAAAAATACTGCTAATTACTTGTGAGGAAACTAAAAACATTATTTTACTCCATGAATTCCCTGAATAATACTGGAAAAATATAGAACTTAGGTTCTGTGTTTCTCCACTGAAATCTTCCAAAATAAGGTCAATTTACTTTAAACATGCTATTTATATCACAGCTCTTTCTAACATCTTCAACATAATTAGGATAACAAATATGAATAGAAGTATTTCACCTGCAATGCTATGCCCCTAAAATAAAAATGCAATCAGTAGAAAATAAGAAAAAACCCAAGACACAGAAATTATCATGCCAAAAAAGTATTCTAAAAATGTTAAATGAGACATGATTAAGTAGCAATTACTTTAAGTAGGGCCTTCCCTAGAGACTACCAGGGAAACCTTGTCAACAACTTCACAAAAAGACATTGTATTGCATACAACAGGCAAGAATCGTTAAGTTATTGAGGATAAAAAAAAAACATGTGAAATATTTTTTTCTCCATTAGTGTTTTCAAATTGAATCATGTCAGTTGCCCACTGAAAAACCCTTCAGTGGATTCCCACTGCACTCAGGATAAATGTAAAATCCTCATCAAGGTCCGCAGCCCCTTTTTACCTCCCTATCTTCATCTATATCCACAGTGCGTCTTCTCTAGTTACACTGATCTTTTTCAGTCTCTCAGAGGGGCTTAGTCTTTTCTGCCTCAAGGCCTTTGCACAACTGTTCTTCCAACTTAAAGTTCCCTTTCCTTCCTCTTGAATAACTTCTAGGCATTCTTTAGGTGGTCAGATGACATTTCTTTAAGGAAGCATGCCATGATCACCAAATCCAGAGTACTTTTTGCTATTTATTCTCTCATAACGCCCAAGTGGTTTCCTTCATTAATCTTCTTCTGAGAACCTTGCTATTTTCCTTCTCAGCACTTACTAGAAACTATAATTATATATGTGAGTAGGATTTTTTGTTTGTCTTTAATATTAGTCTTCCCCATTGGAGTATATGCTCCTCAACTGTAGGGACTGTCTTCATTGTTTACCCTAACCTAGCACTGTTTACCAAACCTATATGTTTGCATATATTCACTTATATATTTCTTTTTTTAAAAAATTTTATTTTGCTTATTTCAGCACGCTCTTAATAGTTATGTATTTTATACATATTAGTGTATATATGTCAATCAAAATCTCCCAATTCATCCCATCACCACCACCTCCCCGCCACGGCTTGCCCCCCTTGGTGTCCATACTTTTGCTCTCTACATCTGTGTCTCTATTTCTGCCCTGCAAACTGGTTCATCTGTACCATTTTTCTAGGTTCCACGTATATGCATTAATATACGATATTTGTTTTTCTCTTTCTGACTTACTTCACTCTGTATGACACTCTCTAGATCCATCCACGTCTCTACAAATGACCCAATTTCATTCCTTTTTATGGCTGAGTAATATTCCATTGTATATATGTACCACTTCTTCTTAATACATTCATCTCTTGATGGGCATTTAGGTTGCTTCCATGATCTGGCTATTATAAACAGTGCTGCAATGAATATTGGGGTGCACATGTCTTTTTGAATTATGGATTTCTTTGGGTATATGTGCAGTAGTGGAATTTCTGGGTTGTATGGTAATTCTATTTTTAGTTTTTTAAGGAACCTCCATACTGTTCTCCATAGTGGCTGTATCAATTTACATTCCCACCAACAGTGCGAGAGGGTTCCCTTTTCTCCACACCGTCTCCAGCATCTGTTGTTTGTAGATTTTTTGATGATGCCCACTCTAAGTGGTGTGAGGTGATATCTCATTGTAGTTTTGATTTACATTTCTCTAATAATTAGTGATGCTGAGCAGCTTTTCATGTGCCTCTTGGCCATCTGTATGTCTTCTTTGGAGAAATGTCTATTTAGGTCTTCTGCCCATTTTTTGACTGGTTGTTTGTTTTTTTAATATTGAGCTGCATGAGCTGTTTATATATTTTGGAAATTAATTCTTTGTCTGTTGATTCGTTTGCAAATATTTCCTCCCATTCTGACGGTTGTCTTTTCATCTTGTTTGTAGCTTCCTTTGCTTTGCAAAAGCTTTTAAGTTTCATTAGGTCCCATTGTTTTATTTTTGTTTTTATTTCCATTACTCTAGGAGGTGGATCAAAAAAAATCTTGTTGTGATTTATGTCAAAGAGTATTCTTCCTATGTTTTCCTCTAAGAGTTTTATAGTGTCCGGTCTTACATTTAGGTCTCTAAGCCATTTTGAGTTTATTTTTGTGTATGTATTAGGGAGTGTTCTAATTTCATTCTTTTACATGTAGCTGTCCAGTTTTCCCAGCACCACTTATTGAAGAGACTGTCTTTTCTCCATTGTATATCCTTGCCTCCTTTGTCATAGATTAGTTGACCATAGGTGTGTGGGTTTACCTCTGGGCTTTCTATCCTGCTCCATTGATCTATATTTCTGTTTTTGTGCCAGTACCATGTTGTCTTGATTACTGTAGCTTTGTAGTATAGTCTGAAGTCAGGGAGTTTGATTCCTCCAGCTCCGTTTTTTTCTCTCAAGACTGCTTTGGTGATTCAGGGTCTTTTATGTCTCCATAAAAATTTTAAGATTTTTTGTTCTAGTTCTGTAAAAACTGTCACAGGCAATTTGATAGGGATTGCACTGAATCTGTAGATTGCTTTTTTATAGTCATTTTCACAATATTGATTCTTCCAAAACAAGAACATGGTATATCTCTCCATATGTTTGTGTCATCTTTGATTTCTTTCAACAGTGTCTTTTAGTTTTCTGAGTACAGGTCTTTTACTTCCTTAAGTAGGTTTATCCCTAGGTATTTTATTCTTTTTGTTGCAATGGTGAATGGGATTGTTTCCATAAATTCTCTTCCAGATTTTTCATCATTAGTGTATAGGAATGCAAGAGATTTCTGTGCATTAATTCTGTACCTTGCAACTTTACCAAATTCATTGATTAACTCTAGTAGTTTCCTGGTGGCATCTTTAGGATTCTCTATGTATAGTATCACGTCATTTGCAAACAGTGACAGCTTTACTTCTTTTCCAATTTGTATTCCTTTTATTTCTTTTTCTTGTCTGACTGCTGTGGCTAAAACCTCCAAAACCATGTTGAATACTAGTGGCGAGAGTGGACATCCTTGTCCTGTTCCTGATCTTAGAGGAAATATTTTCAGATTTTCAAAACTGAAAACGATGTTTGCTGTGGGTTTGTTGTATATGGCCTTTATTATGTTAACGTAGGTTCCCTCTATGCCCACTTTCTGGAGAGTTTTTATCATAAATGGGTGTTGAATTTTGTCAAAATCTTTTGCTACTTCTATTGAGATGATCATATGGTTTTTCTCCTTCAATATGTTAATATGGTGTATCACATTGATTTATTTGCATATATTGAAGAATCCTTTCATCCCTGGGATAAATCCCACTTGATCATGGTGTATGATCCTTTTAATATCCTGTTGGATTCTGTTTGCTAGTATTTTGTTGAGGATTTTTGCATCTATTTTCATCAGTGATACTGGCCTATACTTTTCTTTCTTTGTGACATCTTTGTCTGGTATCAGGGTGATGGTGACCTCATAGAATGAGTTTGGGAGTGTTCCTTCCTCTGCAATTTTTTGAAGAGTTTGAGAAGGATGAGTGTTAGCTCTTCTCTAAATGTTTGATAGAATTCATCTGTGAAGCCATTTGGTCCTGAACTTTTGTTTGTTGGAAGATTTTTAATCACACTTTCAATTTCATTACTTGTGATTGGTCTGTTCATATTTTCTATTTCTTCCTGGTTCAGTCTTGGAAGGTGATAACATTCTAAGAGTTTGTCCATTTCTTCCAGGTTGTCCATTTTATTGTATAGAGTTACTTAGTAGTCTCTTACGATGCTTTGTATTTCTGTGGTGTCCATTGTAACTTATCCTTTTTCATTTCTAATTTTATTAATTTGAGTCCTCTCCCTCTTTTTTTTGATGAGTCTGGCTAGAGCTTTATCAGTTTTGTTTATCTTCTCAAGGAACCAGCTTTTAGCTTTATTGATCTTTGCTATTGTTTTCTTTGTTTCTATTTCACTTATTTCTGCTCTGATATTTATGATTTCTTTCCTTCTACTACTTTGGGTTTTCTTTGTTCTTCCTTCTCTAGTTCCTTTAGTGTAAGGTTATGGCTTTTCCTGGAGATTTTTCTTGTTTCTTGAGGTAGGCTTGTGTTGCTATAAACTTCCCTCGTAGAACTGCTTTTGCTGCATCCCATAGGTTTTGGATCGTTGTGTTTTCATTGTAATTTGACTCTAGGTATTTTTTTATTTCCTCTTTGATTTCTTCAGTGATCTCTTGGTTATTTAGTAACATACTGTTTAGCCTCCATGTGTTTGTGGTTTTTTATGTTTTTTGTCCCTGTAACTGATTTCTAATCTCACAGCGTTGTGGTCAGAAAAGATGCTTGATATGATTTCAATTTTCTTAAATTTACCAAGGCCTGATTTGTGACCCAGGATGTGATCTATCCTGGAGAATGTTCAGTGTGCACTTGAGAAGAAAGTGTAATCTGCTCTTTTTGAATGGAATATCCTATAAATATCCTATATATATATATATTTATATCCTATAAATATCCTAAATATCAATTAAATCTATCTGGTCTATTGTGTTATTTAAAGCTTGTGTTTCCTTATTAATTTTCTGTCTGGATGATCTGTCCATTGGTGTAAGTGAGGTGTTAAAGTCCCCCACTATTAATGTGTTACTGTCGATTTCCTCTTTTATAGCTGTTAGCAGTTGCCTTATGTATTGAGGTGCTCCTATGTTGGGTGCATATATATTTATAATTGTTATATCTTCTTCTTGGATTGATCCCTTGATCATTATGTAGTGTCCTTCCTTGTCTCTTGTAACATTCTTTATTTTAAAGTCTATTTTATCTGATATGAGTATTGCTACTCCAGCTTTCTTTTGGTTTTCGTTGGCATTGAATATCTTTTTCCATCTTCTCACTTTCAGTCTGTATGCCTCCCTAGGTTTGAAGTGGGTCTCCTGTAGACAGCATATATATGGGTCTTGTTTTTATATCCATTTAGCGAACCTGTGTCTTTTGGTTGGAGCATTTAATCCATTCACGTTTAAGGTAATTATCAATATGTATGTTCCTATGACCATTTTTTTAATTGTAATGGGTTTGTTTTTCTAGGTCCTTTTCTTCTCTTGTGTTTCCCACTTAGATAAGTTCCTTTAGCATTTGTTGTAGAGCTGGTTTGGTGGTGCTGAATTCTCTTAGCTTTTGCTTGTCTGAAAAGCTTTTGATTTATCCGCTGAATGTGAATGAAATCCTTGCCAGGTAGAGTAATCTTGGTTGTAGGTTCTTCCCTTTCATCACTTTAAATATATCATGCCACTACCTTCTGGCTTGTAGAGTTTCTGCTGAGAAATCAGCTGTTAACCTTATGGGAATTCCCTTGTATGTTATTTGTCATTTTTCCCTTGTTGCTTGTTATAATTTTTCTTCTTCTTTAATTTTTGTCAATTTGATTACTATGTGTCTCAGCGTGTTTCTCCTTGGGTTTATCCTGCCTGGGACTCTCTGCACTTCCTGGACTTGGCTGGCTATTTCCTTTCCCATGTTAGGGAAGTTTTCAACTATAATCTCTTCAATCTCTTTCTCTCTCTCTTCTCCTTCTGGGACCCCTATAATGTGAACGTTTTTGTGTTTAATGTTGTCCCAGAGGCCTCTTAGGGTGTCTTCACTTCTTTTCATTCTTTTTTCTTTATTCTGTTCTGCAGTGAATTCCCCAATTCTATCTTCCAGGTCACTTATCCGTTCTTCTGCCTCAGTTATTCTGCTACTGATTCCTTCTAGTGCATTTTTCATTTCAGTTATCCTATTGTTCATCCCTGTTTGTTTGTTCTTTAATTCTTCTAGATCTTTGTTAAACATTTCTTGCATCTTCTCGATCCCTGCCTCCATTCTTTTCCCGAGGTCCTGGATCATCTTCCCTATCACTATTCTGAATTCTTTTTCTGGAAGTTTGCCTATCTCCACTTCATTTAGTTGTTTTTCTGGGATTTTATCTTGTCCCTTCATCTGGTACAAAGTCCTCTGCCTTTTCATTTTGTCTGTCTTTCTGTGAATGTGGTTTTCCTTCCACAGGCTGCAGAACTGTAGTTCTTCTTGCTTCTGCTGTCTGCATATATTTTTTGAAATAATGGTTAACTTCTCAATCATTGGATTTGGTTACTAAAATTGCTATAGAAAAGGGTAACCGATTTTTGAGAAACACACATACACACACACACACTCTAGTGGACAGAACTCTTGTAGTGGACATATCCTAAACTAATTCCAGTGACTTACATCCTTGTATAATCCCCTTTCTTTGAGTGCAGGAGAAACCTGTGACTTGCTTCTGACCAGCAGAATATATAGCAAAGGTGATGGAATGTCTCTTTTATGATTAGGTTACATTATAAAAGATTCTGTCTTAGCAGGTAGAGACTCCCTGTGTTGGTTTTGAAGAAGCAGGCTGCCATGGTCTGAGAGAGGCGTATGGCAAAGTGCTGTGGGCAGGTGGTAGGAGCTGAGAGCAGACCTCACCAACAGTCAGCAAAGAAATATGGCCCTCAGTCCTATGGCCATAAGAAAAGGAATTATTCCAACAACCTATGGGGGCCGAGAAGTGAACCTTTCTCCCACCCCATCAAGCCTCTGATAAAAACTCTCTTCTGGCTGACAACTGTGCTATAGCCTGGTAGACACTGGGCAGGGAACTGAGGTACCCATGCCTAGACTCCTTACCTGCAGACAGTGTGAGACAGAAGATGGGTGCTATTTTAAGCTGCTACTTTTGTGATATTTTTTTCTGTAGCAGGAAACTAATACAACTGCTAAATTTCATCACCTCCAAAGCCAAATAACCATCAAATGTGTTCTTTTTCATTCTGACTTTATCAACTGAGATTTGGATGGTAGCGTGTTTTCCTTTTTTATTTTTTAAGAGATGATTCTCTCACTAAAAGAAATATTTTTTTTCCTTAAGATATAATCTTAGAGGTATTTTTCTTTTCAATATATTTTCTGATTGGGAGGCTTTAACTTGTTAATAATTGAGTGCACTACAGGATGCATAAGTTAGAGTGCACTCTTTGAGGGGGAGAGTATTGAAGCTGCTGGAGAAAACACATAATTCAATAATATAAAACAGACTGGAGAGTAATACAAAGAACTCAATCATATATATTTCGTGCCTCTTCATGATATTTTTATTCTAGTCCTCATCCATAAGAGGCTGGGGTGGAGCCCCTGCTGGTATTTGGGGCAGAACAAGTGGTCAAATGCCTGAGAGAGGTGAGGCTAATTAGACCTCAGCATGCAGAACTGTCTGATATGAGTCCTTCTCATATGAGGCCAGGAACGATTTTTTTTTCCACTTGTGTATTCTCCAGATGAGTATTTGATATTCAGGAAATACTGATTTTTAACTGAAAGTCTGAGAGATATCAGAGAATGATGGAGCACATCAAGGATAGCATCTTGAAAGTGGTGTCCTAGTTGCTTTTTGAAGATGTGGACAGCAGTTATTAATAGAGAGATTTGAGAAATAGCTCTTCTCCTGTCTTTATGTAATTTCAGGTAATAATTATCTAGTTTTTCCCTAAAAGCTGTTTCTAAAAATGTATCATTTGTAGTTTTATTCATTTGGTGAAATGTAATACTATTAATGCAACATCTTCACTTAATTCCACCTCTACCTCCTGGTAATAGTTTTCAGAATGTTTTCTGATCAATGCTATTATGCAACTTAAAGATATTATCTATGTTTCACCCTGCTGGATATAATTTTTAAATGACTCCTACCCCCTATGTAGCAACCATAAGCTATGCATTTCCACATTCCTCTCTTCTGCCTGGGCCTGCTGTCCTGGCACACGGAGACCTTGACGTGGAAGAAAGAGCTCTGGGCATGGACAAAGAAGACCTATGTTTAAATCTAGGCTCTGTGATCAAGCACACTTCTCTCAGGGACTTATTTTGTATAATAGGTATAATCTTTCTCCATTTGTTTATTTCTTGAAGAACTGCTTAGCCTTGAGGGAATAAAAATGCACACAAATGCTTCTCCCTGATTCTGATGATGCAAGACCAATAGGGGAGAGGAATAAACAGGTAATCCCAGATGGCCTTAAAGGGTTATAGTACCTAAGTGTTAACAGGGTGGTATCGAGGACAAAGATAATATATACACAAAAATAATTTACAAACTATAAAAATCCTCTATCACTATATAAATATACTATAACAAGTATTTACTATCTATTTCGGGGTTGTACCCTATACTTTCCTCCTCTCCACTTTAGTTCAGACTAGTTCTTTCGAAACCTATTTGAAATCCTGATTCCTTGGCAGTAATTTCTCCAGAGTCCCTTAGTCTAAATAGATTTCTCCGTTTTTTCTAATGTTATTAAATAATCTAAAGTCTCCTTGGGACATTTCTTCTGTGCTTGGGACATTTCTAGAGTGATCTAAACTCTGAGTTATTTACTTTTTCATGTATTAAATAGCAATTCTTTAAAATACACTGTAAGGTATTTAAGATATCTTTTCAACTTTAGGAGTATAAATTACTTCTATGCTCAGGAGGGCAAGAAATTCACAATCTTAGAGGCAGAGAGAAAGAATTAGACAAGGGCACCAATATTTAATAAGTGGAATGCAAGAGTAAATACAGTAGGCATTAAAAATAAGAAAGGAGCAATAGATTGCATCTGGTTGGGAGAATCAGGTAAGGCTTCTCAGAGTAAGGTCTTTAAATAAGCCTGTCAGTATTAATGACATTTCAAAAGTAAGAGACAGGGAGTCAGCTGGGAAGAGAACATTTAAGGAAACAGCCTGAGAAAAAATGTGTTGGTAGAGCAACTGAGAGCATGTTCTTGAACGTGTCAGTGTGGCTGGGACTCACGCTTGGGAAGAAGCTCAGTGTGGAGCTGAAGAGAAGGTGTTTAATTTGTCAGATAGTGGGAAGCCACTGAAAGCTTCTACTCAGGAAGTCAATAGTGCTCAATAAATATTCCTTAATATTTTTGTTTTATTTCTACTACCTTTCAATGCCTTGCTCCCCCTCAGGAGTCACTGTAAACATTTTAAATATAATACTTTCATTGTGGAAATAAAATAAATATATATTTTCCATACTCATTGTCAGCTGCAGATCAATCGCTATTTCACAAGTTCTTTTCTTCTGGCCGAAGTCTCTCTTTCCATTTTCCTCAGTGTCTGTGTCACTGCACTGCTCTATGGATCTTTTACAATTTCTTGTTTCAAGGATTTCCTTTAGGTCATAATTAAAGAAGGAAACACTGGTATGCTTCCTCAGTAGTGTTTCTTGAGTCATCTTTTAAAGTTCTTTCTTGTAATCAATAGAGGCATATTTCCAAAGTAGCCAGCGTGGCTCACAGATGGATCGCTTTCTAGCAATAGAAAGCTACCTTGGGGGAAGTAAACTACTTAGCCTCCTGTGTGGCAAGTACATTAGACATATATAACACAATAATTAAATTGATGAAGAGTCAATAGACTCTAACAGACTGGCAGGAAAAAATAAAAAAGCACATAAACATTCTCCTGCTCTATTTTTCCTTAAAAGTTTAACTTATTTTATGTTACTACAAAAACAATGTCATTTGTCAATATGTCAACTACAAAAACAAATTAATAATGCAACTGTTTACAATTCTGAAGTAATTTACAATGTCTGCTAATCTTTCTATGTTCTCCTGGAAGGAGGTCTGATTATACCTGCTCATATTTCATTTATATCTAACCACTGAAGGGAAATGGAATATTTTTGAACAAAACTACCCAAAGGTATGTTAGATAAAAATTAGTAGTCTTGAGTTATTTTTATTAGCTGCTGGTACTGATGAAGCAAATCACATGATTCTTCAAGTGCCTACTTGGCTGAGCGTTGTTTCACTTCTGATTGTGTTGGATGTAAAAATATTCAGCATCCTGGCATGATCCACACTACGTTCGACAAGTTTGAGAAAACATATCACAAGGCCATAACAATATCGTATGGAGAGGATCAAAGTGGGCCCAAGGTTCTAGGCCAAAGTCAAGGATCCAAGGAGTTTTTTTGCCGCTAAGCTGTAGGATAACGAGCTTCGTAAGTTTTCTGAGATACTTTAGTTTTCTCATTTATTAAATGAGTATTGACCGGGGAAGTTAGTCTTTATGTTCGCTAAGGGTGCTACCAGCTCTGAAGTTCTATGAAACGAAGTCAGTTTGTTCTTCTGTAATTCCTCTGTTCCTAAGTGCAATGCTGTTGATGCTTATCACCAGCTTCTTCATAATTTTTCACTCCTCCCCAGATGCATCAAACTAAAAACAACCTATACATATATTAAGTGTCAGAAAAAAAATCTTTTAAATCACAAAATTTAAGAAATATGAGGGGTTTAAAAATAAGAAATCTGGTCTGACGCCTCATTTTAGATGGAGAAGTTAGATGGCCTGCCCATGCCATACATTTGCTATGGACAGAACCGAAGTCCAGGCCTCCCATCCTGCATTTTAACCTTAGCTCCATGTTCACAGTTTCTGATATATTTGCTCGTCTTGAACTATTATTTGTGATTTTTTTTATTGAAATCAATTCATGTTTTTACTTCAGCGTATTTATTACAAGAGGATTCTGTATATCATCACTTTAAATGGAAACAGTATCGACTGCCCTCAACAGAAGGTTACCATAATATGTAAAATGAACACAAAACAATGCTTCATCGTTTAGTAAAATACTTTTGTTTGCCATAAGCCTGGGGCCTAAGGCAGACTCTTTCTGTTAAAAACAGAAATTAGCAAATGTTAGGAGATGTCAGCCAAGTAGCAAAACATAGAAACTCTTGTCTTAATGAGTTCTGAGAAACAGGAACAACTCTATTTCCGTGTTAGATCAAGGTATGATTCCAAGACTACTTGACTTCCCCAGATCTTGACTTCTGACTCCACTCCCACATTAATCATTTACTAGTTCTATTTCCCATTTCACTGCTTTCCAATGTTCTGCCCACCTGTAGGAATACATCATCTATATCAATGTTAAGTTGGGTGAGAAGTTGCCTGCCCTCCAGTTAATAGGCTGCAATATATAGCGTGAGCTTCTTGGAGACAATGCCATAATCCGCAGGTACTGTGGCAGGCTTTTCAAAGACCTTGAAATCATCTGAAAAGTTACTGTTTGATTCCATTAGGGCCAGGCCTGATCTCATTTCTCTAAAATGAAACCTGACAACTGCGACTTAGGCATGGCTTATATGTGATGCAACTAGGGCAGACTTGATTCGTAGTCCAAAATTATCAGAATGTGGCAAAAAAATAGGTTATATAACAAAAAATAGGTCATAACCTTGACTTCTTTTACACTTAGTCCTTTAAGCCACTCTACTTCAGTAACAAAGTATATTCATTCCTTATTTCCAAGTTTAAATTTCTGAGTATAATTTATAAAGCAATTCAAACAATGAGAAATATAGTGATATACTCCTGGAGAATGAAAGTGACATTTAAATCTTAGTGGTTAAAATCGTTAACTAAAAATAATTTTTATATTTTTCAAAAGCTGGTTCACTCCCAACTATATTTTCAGCAATTTAATTATTTAAAAAATAAGCCCACTCAAAAATTCAAACATTTGCTTTTAAAATAAAAATAATTCAACGGTTATTGATGGCAAATTCAACAAATATGATGTTAAATGGGCATATTTTAGGGGTTTCATGAAGGAGGAACAACTTATTGATTGTAAGTGGATGGTTGCACCTCACTCCTGAAACTCTTAATTCTAATGAAAAGCTACAAGCACACTAGAAAAAAAGAGAATGGGAGAATAGGCCATAGGAGGTGTTGGTTGTAAGAAAAAAAAAAGTAATATGGAAATAAGATGATGCATTATTAAAAGCTAAGGTTTTAGATAATAAAGTTCTTATCTAGAAATCTATATACAGCTCAGTTGACCAACTGACTATCTGAAGAGAATAAAGATGTTTTCATATATACCAAGGACACTGAAATTTAATCTTTCTCATCTTTATCTTTTTTTTTTTTTTGCAGTACGTGGGCCTCTCACTGTTGTGGCCTCTCCCGTTGTGGAGCACAGGCACCGGATGCGCAGGCTCAGCGGCCATGGCTCACGGGCCCAGCCGCTCCGCGGCATGTGGGATCTTCCCGCACTGGGGCACGAACCCGCGTCCCCTGCATCGGCAGGCGGACTTCCAACCACTGCACCGCCAGGGAAGCCCCTCATCTTTATCTTTTACACATTTACTCTTAGGAAGATGCTAAAGGGTGTATTTCACCAACACTAGAGAGTAAACCAGACAAGAAGAAGTGAGGTATTTCAAGAGGCAGAATGTCCAGTAAAAGCAGAGGGTATTTCTGGGGCAACAGGCAAGGGAATCTTAGGTAGACAGCTGTGTGGCAAGCCTGGAGGGGCACCAAGAACACTGGAGCTGGGACAGAGGACAGCGGGCTCCAAAACAATTGTTTCCAAGGGACAACAGATAGATTACACGATGCATCTGGCCTTGCTGGGAGAAATTTTAGAATTTGGTGGAAGGCTTTGGGGATACGTTAATGTTAGTACTTAGAAATCTAAAGTGAGGGGGTAACAAACAAAGACAGGGAGACAGAGAGAGAGAGAGAGAGAAATACAGAGAGAGGTGGAGAGAGAGGCAATTATTATTTCAATAAAAACAAAAAGTTGGACAAGAAAATAAATAAATTAATATGATGATATATACACAATCATGAGGCTGTAAGCAATACTAATTTAACCAAAAAGTGTTTTATAACTAGATGGGGAAGATAAGTGAGGGGAGCATGTGGGGTGTAAAAGGGAGCTATAATAGAGCTAAATTGCAGTTTGCAATAGTTGAAAGTCAATCACGGATAGCTAAAAACGCTAAGAAATAATAGAACCAACAGTTTATTTAGGAATAAATAGGTAAAAACCAGAAGAAACAATTAAAAGTGTCAAAAGTGGTTGGCTCAGAGGTTTGAAAGGGAAAGGTAAGGAATAATTTGACTTCTGAAAATGTTATCTTTGACTATTATTATAAAAATATTACACATTTATTAATATGTAAATTAAATGTCTCTGCCTTGTTAAATGTATTGTTAAATACATTTATTGCTAAATAAATTGTTAATTTCTATAAATATCTATCCACCTGTATATAGAGAAAGAGAGAAAGAGACATTTCTAGCTACTTCAAATATGCCACTTCTTCTGTAGCATTTAAGTAGCCTACATAGTATAACCTCCCCAAAGATTAGAGAGTTAAAGATAATAATCCATTTACTGTTTTGAGCCCATGATCTGAGCCACATTCACATCATTAGAGAAACGGACACAGGCTAAAGCAGGTGATGCCAGGATAGTTTCTAGGGGCCCTAATCCAAGAAGAGGCAGGTAACGTAGGTAGTTTGACAAATTCGCTTTTTTAACGTTTGAACTGCATTCTAGATTATTAGAATTTCTTATTTGTAAGAACTTTCCTATCTGTCAGATTAGTTCAACCTCACACAATCATTAGGAGGTTAAATGACAGATGTTATTATCCTCATTGCAATAACGAGGAAACAGACTCAAAAAAGTTAACTGGCTTCTTTGCTCTTTGTTTAGTTTTAGAAAAAGCAGAAAATAGGGCTCAGGTCTCCTATCTTCTCCACCCAAATCTTTTTTCATGCTGTCAGTGATTTCCAACATACTGCCCTCAAACAAGCCAAGAGACTCAGACTAATTTTCGTGTTCAAATCCTCAGGTCCAAATGCAATCCTGGCATTACCTTCAGAAGAACCAGTAACAACATATCCTACGCACATGTGTACTTTTACTTTTCAAATATACATTGATGTTGCTGTGATGAATAAAATATACATTTGTGCAAAAGTTTTTACTCGATTCACAATAGCCTTTTATCTCTGTGTATTCTCAAATCAATGAAAATTGAAAGTACCACTAATTCTGTGGAGGTGGTCACAGTTTTGGATGGTGAAAGGGATGCTACGTGAATAAAGTTGGGGAACTTTACACCATGCTCTCAGAGAGGCCCTACTTGACTAGCCAAACTAAAGTAAGCACCCACTCCATGCAGTGTTCTCTAGCTTAGCCCCTTTTTCTCTTCACAGCACTCACCACACTCACAAGCATTCCTTTTACCTTCTGACTTGTTCTGGAGTCCACTTGGATCCGTCTCTCACCTGCCACAAAAGGGTGTGATCCATGAGGGCAGAGTCAGTGTTGTGTGCACCCAGGATTGGCCTGGGGCAAAGGATGGGCTTCACCGAGCTCTGCAGACTTCATTTGGAAGGAATGTTGCCACACCCATTCTCCCAGCTGGCTCCTGGCTCTATCCTCTTAGAGAGCAGATGACCACAGCGTAAGTAGTAAAACAACTATGCCAATGAAAATGGTGACTGCTGATAGTTCTGGGGTGCTTAGCACATCGTGTTAGTACCTTACATACGTATTGTATTTGCTTCCTGGTCTGCAAGATGGGTATTACTACCTCTACTTTACAGATGACAAACTGATTCTCAGAGGAGTTAGACACCATACCCTGGACCACACCAGGAAGAGGTACTAATGCACCTCCTAACAACATCTGCACGTTCCTAAAAACTGTCCTAATCTACTGGGTTATACTGTCCCTGGTACCACTCCAAATACATGGCATCCCGCACTCGGTCACAGCTTTTTAATAAAAAGGAGAAGACCAACAGATTCCATTCAAGGGGCTACCTGTCCTCTCCTATTTTTGTGCCTTCATTACAAACTCTACTCCTTTAGAATTCAACAGATGTTTCAGCATTACCTAAAATCCCCTATTATTTTTTCAGTTCCTGGAGGAGGGGAGAGAAGAGGGAAGAGAGGCAGGATGCTCACAAAGGGAAGTCTGTGATGTTGAATCAGCCTCAGAGTTGAAGCACAGGCAGAGGATGCAGCTACCGCCCAGAGCCAATGAAAGAGGCACTTTGTTAGTAATGGGGGAGAGGGTTAGGGGACACAACATCGAGCTAGAAGAAAGTCAAGCCTCAGGCAGAAATCAGGGCAATTATTGAACAAATCTGGGACATCGCATTCACTCTGAACACTAAAGAGATGATGGCCTTCTGCTCAAAGGCAAATGACAGCATTCAAATGTGTGTCCCCCTCCAAACTCAGCCCCTGCCCCCTTCACCAGTGTAAAGAATCAAAGGGAGCTCGTGGTTCAGCCTGGCTCTGCCTCAGGGTTGACAAATGTGAGATCGGCCCTTCCTCATCACCACCTGATCCCCTCTGGACCTTCTAATGGTTCAGAGGGCAAAGGAATAATGCAATTTGTCAGGAAAGGGACAAATGCTGCAATAACAATGTCCACGTAAACTGAGCAAATGCTTAGTTTAATTGTCTCTACAAGCCAACCTCGCAGGAGTTAAGCTGGAAAGCTGATGATCCAAAAGAAATTATTTTCTTATCTTTTATTGAAAATTTCAAGGAAAACACATGCCACGGCCCCTCAGGACAAACCAGAGAATGGCCAGGACAAGGAAGATGGATGTCTTCCAATGTCTTGACACATCTAACTTTAAGATATTGAGGATACTATCATAACTTTTTGCTTTAAATGTCCCTATTAGAGAAATAAGATTTATGTTTCTGGTCTAGGGAGCAAAAGAAACTTGGACGTCCCTAAAGGGTCCTGTGTCAGTCACTCAGCCTACCTGATTAGGGGCACAGAGGGCAGCATTTTAAAGAGAAAGTTATCTTCCTTTGGGTGGCCAGGTTTCTCTTCCTTGCAATTTGCTTTTATACATTCCCTTGGCCTTTCTGGCACATTATATTACTTTTTGGTTTCTGTTAGAAGTTCCTGCAGGAGATAGTAACTCTCTAGTTTCCCGATTTTCAAAAATGAATGTACGCATATGTTTAACATCAGGCTCCCTCACATCCACCCATAAATCTGCACATGAGAGGAAAAGCACATATATTTTAAAAAATTCACATAACACAATATGAGCTTGTATTACACTGAAGGAAATTAGGCAAATGAAAAAGCTGCAATTAAATTGGATCTCTGTCTTTTCTCTTTATTCATAAGTTTTAAATCCTCATAGTTGGCTAAGTGATGTCTAGGAGAATACAGCTGGTTATTAAGTTGGAGCTTTTCTGATGGCTTTCAGCAGGGGCAATCATGGATCCTAAACTAGTCATTATTTTCCCCTAGCAGGTCCCCTCCTGCCTGTGTCCTTATCCTTATCTCATGTGTGACTCAGGCCAAATGACTTGCAATGGGATATGCTCTTTAAGCCTTTTTATGTTCATACATACGTCTCCCCCTTCTCAAGACTCCCCCTCCTCAATTCTGTTGCCTGGGTTCATATCACTACACAAAATTCAGCTCAGATATTACCTTTTCCATGAAGCCTTCTCTGAACACATTCTGTGTGGTGCAACTGTCCCACTGGGGGTTCCCGCTGGATCTGCTTTTCTTTTTTTTTTTTTTTTTTTTTTTGCCGTATGCGGGCCTCTCACTGTTGCGGCCTCTCCCGTTGTGGAGCACAGGCTCTGAACGCACAGGCTCAGAGGCCATGGCTCACGGGCCCAGCCGCTCCGCGGCATGTGGGATCTTCCCGGACCGGGGCACAAACCCGTGTCCCCTGCATCAGCAGGCGGACTCTCAACCACCGTGCCACGAGGGAAGCCCCTGGATCTGCTTCTCTTTTCTCACACTTTATTATAATTTTATGGTAGCCTTTTCCCCCTTTTCTGGACTGTGAGCTCCCTGAAGGAACCAACCTTTATCTTATAGCTGTTTTTCAAGTACCAAAAGTTGTGCCTGATATATATTAGTAGACACTTGATAATGTTTGTTGGATAAATGAATATATTAAGAGTATATTGAGTTGAAATTCACTGTATTTGGTATAAAATGAGCAGTGAAAAGTCAAATGTCTCCCCCCAAAATTACACTGATGCCTGAAAATCTATCATTCATGATTTACTCCGTAAATGATTTATTGCCTTATTCCTGGAAGAGTATTAAAGTGTAAATACTCTTGTGAGAATTAGCAAAGGAAGTCACCAACTCCTGACCTTGACTAGTTTTAGGTTCCCACTGTCACCAGAGAGAACTGAGAGCATAAGACACAGGAGATAAGAGAAAGGGCAGATAGCAAAAGAGTGAGGCTACATTGCACACGGAGCAGAGAAGAGTAAAAGTCTTCAGCTTCAGAATTTTCCCCGGCATCAGCTCTTGCTTTCCATCTACAAAGCCAGGATTCTCCCTGACTTCTTTCACTTACAGGAATTGAACAAAAGTGAACAGGGCAATTTTTTTTGAAGGTACAACAGATCTTGGTAAACAAAGAATGGAGAATCCCAGGTGAACCTCTGATAAACCCACCTTCCCTCTTCATCAAACTCAAATACCAATGCCCTTACCATACTCCAGCCTCCTGGTCTTACACTTCATTGACTTTTTTGGAGCTACTACTTTAATATACCTGAGGCATATCCTGTTCAATTTTTGGTATGGCCCTTCCTCTGCTTCCAGCATCTCTCATAACATCACTAACGTAAGCCAAGTGGGCTTTTTCTTATGCCCTCTAGAGATGCCGACTAGAGAGAGCACTGAACCATATTTCCTTGCCTACCTCCTCAGCCCTGCCTTCTCAAGGCCACCCATGGTGGAGCCTGGCCTCCAACATTTTCCCACAGAAGGTTACACTGCTTTCCAGAATTGCCATTCATCTGCCTCATCATTCAAATTGGATCTAACATCTAATTATTCTGATTATACCACATTTGTGTGGAGGGTCTTATTACCTTTGTACTTTATTGAAGACAATGCAATTCAGAATAATCAACTGAATTCACTCTCCCAGTGGTGGGAATGAAGGTTTTAAAGCTACACAGATTGGAGAAGGTGTTTTGCAGCTCTGTCATATACCTCATTTTTGTTCTTATCACAAAAATAATTTCTGCATGTAAAAACATGTTGCTTCCAAAGAGTTGAAAATTTTTCCTCATAATCTATTTGTAAGTCTGTGCAACAGCCAAGGAATCAGAAGATCATACATTTCTCATTCCTGCATTATTAGACTACACAGCTCCCCACGGCAAACCCTGCAAATGTATAGTGTTCACTTAGGTGCAGAATGGTTCCCTGGTTTTTCTTTTAGAACAAGAGACACAGCCTGCAAATGGGAAGGATGAGTCCTCACCTTCAGAGAAAAGCTGTTTCTTAATTTGCACTGAGGCCCAAAGACACCGTAAAACTTCTCTGGATCTTATTAAATAGTGGAGGCACATAGACAAATACGGATTTTTTTTTTTTACAATTAGATCGAAGTATCACATTAAATAGCGCATGAAGTTAACTTATTGAATCACTCATATGCTTGGGAAAAATTCTGAAATTAAGGAGAGAGTCTTCATTAGTTCTTTATAAACCTCTCAAATTTCCTGTTTCAGTTTCCATTTCTTTTTCTTTCCAGAAAGTTACCACCCCTCCAAAAAAAAAGGACAGATGAAATGAAAATGTAGAAGGTCGTACCAACAAAGAAATTAGGCATGCATCTTAAGGTCTACCCTGCCTGCAAAGCTGACTCTGTGCTCCCAGCACCTCCATGATTGCTTATGAGTTTCTGAAGACGCAAGCTGAGTGTGGAACTCAATTGGCTTTACTATGAAGATCATCGGCAATGATTTGAATTCTGTCAGGCAACGGGTGGTATTACCTGAACTTACTGGCATATGATGGCAAAACGCAGAGTATAAAGAAAACACTTAGCAATGAAGGTACTTAGACCCAACTGTTCTGTGTTTTGTAATTAGGCAGGTAGAAACTCATAACTTAATATTTTAAGGTAATTCTTTTAGGTTCAGTAATATGCCTTTGAACTTAAACACGTTTTCTTCAAGGAGGTTATATAGTGCAGTGAAGGAGAAAAAATGATCTGGATAATTATGCTGAAAATATAAAGAAAAGAACTTTGGAGATTATTGTGACCTTTCTTTTACAAGTGGGAAATAAAGTCCAAATCTTCAGTACAATAATATTTACTCATCATATTAAATTCATACAACCTTAAGCCTCCTCCTTGATTATAAATCCATCTAAGCCCTGGCCACCACAACTAAAGATTTATTTCTTTTCTCATCTTTTTGATACTCTAGCCTGAGCTGTCACAGACCCTTAAAGGGAGTACCAGAAAAACAAATGTGAAAGTACCACGTAAATAATTTTTTAAAATACTAGGCATACAAAAGGTTCATTAGCCACTAATACTTGTCTCAACCTAGCCTATTTTTACTTACACCCTACTTCCTTCTTCTAGTCACAACTTTTTAGTTCAAGTTTACAAATGCATTAGGACAATGATCCTCAAATGACTTGGCAAAAGGAATCACTGGAATTGTTTCGGTGATTATAGCTTCCTAGCCCTAATTTGACTTTCTGAAACCAAATCTCAGGTGGGGCTGGGAATACAGATGATTCATAGCAAACACCTGGAGTTTGCTCCCAGAACACAGGTTTCTAAGAAAAACAACAAATAAAAAAGCAAATCAATGAAAAATAGAATGAATATGTTAAAATGATTGTTCACTGATTGAGTTGATATTTATTGAGGTTCTTTTATGTGTCAGTTCTTTTCTAGTCCCTGGGCACTATTTACACATTATTCATTAGACTAATTGTCTGGTTTTAACAAGTTCAGTGTCTCACTTTCATTAAAGCAATGATGATTTTTAAAATAAGGCTTATTACATGTATCAGAATTCATTTCCTAAATAACCTTAATGATTAACAACCTTGGAGAGTGTCCATGATGAGTCATTAGAAAGTACAGGATAAACAGGGTGAACTTATTGAGTTCAGGAAATGCAGGTGTTTAAAGGCAACCTGAAGTGTGAACCCATCATTCTGAAAAAAGGCACTTGCTTTGAGACCAGTTCTCAAGTGCTTTGAAAACTGCTTAAAATTGTTGGTTTTTACTCTGGCGATAACTGAAAGATAATAATGTCCCTATGTCCCTCAACCCCAACTTAAAACTTCATCAGATGATGTAAAAACATTGATGGAACTGGGCATGTTAAGAATAAAACAGCAGAGAATAAGTGGGAGAAAGGGGGTTTTGTAATTTATTTATGAACATCCAGAGGTCAGAAATAGAATGGAAGTTAGAAAAAGAATGGTTAATGGAATTTAGAAAGATTTAAGTCAATGTAAGGAAGAACGTTTAAGCACTTATTTCAAGGAGGGGCCGGCATGTCAGCAGAAACAAGGGTACCATCTCCCAGTGCTTCTGTGGGCACTCGGACTAAGGGTTTTGAAAGATTACTGGCTAAATATGAGTTTTTAGAGTGAGGAAGCACCTGAAATGGTGGTGTGCACTGTAGCTTCCCTAGAGAATTAGAAAGTTTAATTTAAGGAAAGTTCACTCTTCAGTGCATCCTTAAGAATCAAGTGGAACACCAAATAACTAGAGACTATCCTGGGGACAGTGATTTAAACATCAACAAAAAAAGGAGGCAATAAGGGTGTGGATATGATACAAAATCTCTGCTGTCATGTATAAGTGCTACCTTGATTCCCTGGCTCCAGGGGATAGAAAGAAAATTAATGTGTGAAAATTAAGAAGAGATACAATTTGATTCAAGATAAATTGGATTTGTCGGGCAATTAGAAGTTAGCTCCAGTTCGCTTAAATATATTTTTATCAGCATTACAGAAATATGCTTTCATTTCCCAAACTTCTATGACATCATTATCAAAATGTCTACATACCACTTCCAAGTCACTGGGCAGCAGAACAAAATATATGACATAATTAAATACCTTGTGCTTCTTGGAAAAATAAGCATTTATAGTATTTAATAAATAGTATTTAAAGCTGTTTGAAAGGACCCAGCAGAGTGCCTATCCTGCACAAGGTAAATACTTCATAAAGATGTATGGAATGCATATAGTAGAACTAGATGAGTGCTTGTGATAGCTCAAACTTCTGTTCCAGGAATTCAAGGGGTGTTAAATCTATTCTCTCATTTATTTCTTTAAATAGCCCTATGAGGTAGATTCTATGAAACTCTCTTATTGGTGACAAACTGAGGCCAACTTGCCCAAGGTAAGTTAAGTGCTAGAGAGAAGAACTGAACCCAAGTCTGTTCAATAGCCCAAACCACATGCTAACCCACTTGTGAGTCTGGGCTGAGTGATCTTCAGACTCCTCTTGCTCTAGCTTATTTTATTTTTATATATTTCAGAAGGAGCCCCATCAGGACCTCTGTAAGTCTGAGAAACTATAGCTCTAATGGCACACAGAAAAATGAATTGTATATGAAAATGATTTTGCCAGGTAGAGATTTAATACATCGTTTTACATAACTTAGCACTGTAAGTCCTAAATGTGCATTAAGTTTAATCATTTGTTTTGAACGTGCCTCCCTCCACGACAGAACTCTTTGACCTGTATTTTCATTATTAATAAACTCCAGTGTTTGACATCGTGCACTTGTTGCATAGTGATTTTCACATTTAGTGAGCAGGAAAAATCATCCTCTTGATGACCATTTTGTAATTCTCCTTGAAAATGTTTCCTTGGGATGTTGTTTAGATTGATTAAAACTAATTTAGAGGAAAAAGGAGGCAAGCATCTTCAGTTCCTAAGCTGATTAGCCTAATATAAAGTCTCTGGAATTGACATAACATTTCATAGCTGTATTTCATCATTCATACGGTGATTATTCATGAAGTAGAGCCAAGGCAGGAAGGAAATGGGGGCAGGCACAAAGGGAGTGAATAAGTGAATGTGCATGCCGAGGACTGAGGGTATGCCTCTGGCACTATACCAAGTCTGAATAAACACTCATTGTTACCTGTTGTTCTGTCAGAGCCATACCAGTCATTTCCTCTCCCCTGACCTGGTACCAAGCACATTTAAAACAACTATACACGGAATGCAAAGCACAAGAGAGTCCTTAAAAATCCAAGAATGCTCTGTCAATTTTATGCAAAGAATTTGGATATAATGGCGCTTTGAGATAAGCAATACCTGTTTTCTCTCCAATAATATCAATGGCAAGAGATTAGGGACACACACACAAGCACTCCCTAAATAAATAAGTACAGTTCATCCAAGGCGTTAGCTAAATGCTTTCTGAGTCTATTTATATTTTTAGTTTTACTCCTCAAGACAGTTATAGTCTTCTGTTTAGTAATCTTCTGTTTACAATCTTCTTTAGGATTTCGCTTCATTTGACTTATATGCATCTCCTCCAAACTTCTCAGAATGCTTTCAAATTGTGGGATTTCATGAAATGGACTTACCTGCTTGTTATCCTGTCAGTTCTAAGAGAAAGTTAAAGCAACTGAAATTTGTCTTCCTGTGCTTCCTTTTCTGTACCTGTAATCCTCCTTATAAGCCACCGTTCCCTCCAGGCACCAGGTAATCTCTGGCTGCTGCTTCTCCCAAAGAAAATGACTTACTGATAAATTAAGATACTTGGTGATCATGTGAAGTGATTAGAAACTTTATTCTTACTCCTTCTTTAGTATGGAGAAGTGGTAGCTTGGGAGTGAGCAAAAAGTCCCTGGGAAACTGTTTTCTCAATAGGCTTCACAAACTCATCTTGTGGACAGTTCCTCCACTCAGGTGAAGAAGCAGTGAGGACCCCACCCACTCGCTCTTGACTGGGGACTCTGATAGCTTTAGAGTCTTCGTCTTGCCAGAGTGAATGATAGCACATTTCAAAAACGACTGTGTCCTCCCTTGAAATATCAGTATGAGGTTACTGTTCTCTTTCAGAATTCAATTCCAAAACTATACAAGCATAAGAAATGCCATGATAAGACGTTTTCGCTTTAATTTACTGATGGTTTTTGGAAATGAGAAAGAGTTTATGTTACCTTTTAGGCAATTTTTAGAATAAACTTGGTTACGAATTTTAAGAAACACAAAATTAAGAAAGAATAAAAAGAAAATGTATTACAAGTAATCATGCTGCGATCTCAATCCATCTGCATAGGGATGCCAGCTGGGGATGGGAAGTATGTGCACAGCTATCTTCTGCTACATTAACATGAATATCGTTTCTTGAACAAGCACCAGATGCCCATGGCTCTGACTCCTGAGCATTTATAAAGAGAAGAGGTAAAACTCTGGAGAAAAAGTAAAACTTTCAGCGCTAACAAGAGAAAATATAACTTTCTTTAGAAAGATAAGAAATGATTACAAGACAGTCCCTGTTCTTTGTGACAGTGAGAGGCCAACACACCAGGCAAATATCTCAGACTAACTCCACTCCACTGCCCTCCCTGCACGCCAGCCTTCCTGGACTTCAGAATGTTTTTCTGCTGCTCACTTTCTGTGTCATTGACTTGAGTTTGTTTCGGGAGCATCCATCTCATTAGGTGAGACATAATAATCTTTGATATTTTTGACATCCCTTAATTTTCTTCTCATAGATACTTGGAATTGAGATAATGTAAACAAAAACATAGACTTCCTTAAAGTCAATATTCTGACAGCTGAAACATTAAGATATCAAGTTTGTGATAAATGATTGATGGAGATGGAGTAAACTACATCCATGCGGTTTTTTCGTTGGTTTCTAAATATTCCCTCTAGCCCACCTGATTTTATATCAGGGAAATTCAGATGACAAAGTAACCTTGCTATTATGTAAATATATATAAAGTAATTCTTAATTTCCTAAGACGATGAAAACCACAAAAAACTCAATTATCTGAAAACCCAGTATTTTACTCGATTTGCCTTTTTGCCCATAGATTCTTTATGATAATATGAACTTTGTTTTCTAGTCAACCATTTACTAGTGTTCAGAATGAAATCATAATTGATCTTTCAACTTGAGTCTTCCCTTTGAGCAGGGGTGAACACTAAAAAGAGGTTGTTTTCCCTCCAACTCCAGGGACAATATTCTGTGGTTCTCTGCAGCCTAATGCAGCTGGCTGCCAGCAAAGGATTTCTGGTAAATGCTATTTATGCCCACTCAATTAAAGTAAACAGATATTCATTGAGCTGTGCAGAAGACAGAATGTTGCAGTAATGTGGTAATGCAGTCACCACCTTCCCACCCTAAAGACCCTCAACTTTTCTTCTTTCAGAGCTTGGCACCCAGGGAATTCATTCCTGGAGTGGTTTTCTGGTACATGTTGAACATTTATAAAATACTAATTACTCCTGATGCTATAATGGATATACCAGATAATATAAATATGTAAAACAAAGGATTCTTGCCCCCTAGGATTCTTGCCTTCTAAAATATAAGCCCAGAATAATTCCATAGTTCTTTTAGAAATGGGTAGCATGATCTTGGTTACAAGATAAATAAAAAGAACTTGATATGCAACACAATATCTCCATAATTTTGATGTTCTTTTTATAAGAAATGACATTTTCAACATTTCCACTTGAGAGGGCCTGAGAATAAATACAAAGAATCAAATATAAAAACAAAGCGTTAGTAAGTATTTAGAATTTGTTAGTTTATTCTGCACTTACTGTGTGTCTGAAAAAAGATGGATCAGGTTAAATTAGTCTTATTTGAAAAGTATTACAAATGTCTACCCTCTAAAATATGATGAAAACTCACTGAACAAGTACCAAGTCAGTATCTTTGTCTGACATAAAATTCAGGAAGATTTAGTCTATTTTGTGAGCAATTTCATTGAGAATGTCAGATATATTTGTATCAAAGGGAAAGAAAATTAACGTGTGAAAATTAAGAAGAGATGGTGTAACCAATGTAACCAAAAAAAATCAATATTTTCATAAGTCTACAGATTCAAGAAATTTAATTTGTTTTAGCTACCCATACTTGCACACTTTTATTTTTGAAAAGAGGATTGATAAATATTTCCCAGGAAAACTTTATGCAAGTATGTTTTATTGATGCATATGCTAAAACATATGAAATATTTTTTAGAGTTCTGAATTGGTTTAAATTCATTTATTTGTTCATTTTGTTTTCCTTTATTTTAAATGGGAATCTTTTGCAGTTTTTATTACAATGAGCTATAATAATTTTAAAAAATCTAACAAAAATTGCCTTCAACACAGAGGTCCTGCAAACTTAGTAGAAAACATACTCTTTCATGGAGGGATCTATATACTTGTTCTGTGAGTAACATGGAAAAGATACATGAGACTCAAAGAAGGACCAGAAAAGGGAAATATATATAATCCGGGTTACATTTTTAAAAGAGTTTAAATGAAGAAAATTCTCCAGTAAAGGCTACTTTGATCAAATTCTATAAATTACGTGATGAACACTTGAGATTAGCAAACCAAGGCCATTCCAGAATTTGATTTCAGGTCTACCATATATTAGATGTTGAGATTTGGGGCCACTTCTCTGAAAGATCTAACTAACCTCAATCTCTATAATGTTCTAGTTCAGTCTTTCTACTCCATCTGGGCAAATATCAATATAAGTAATGCTTTTCCTTTTCCCAGTTATCACACATGTACTTTCCACTCATTTCTGTCTAAACAAATTACTCTGCATCCTCAAAACTTCCACATGACCTTTTTGGAACAGACTTTCCTGCCTCTAGTTACTGTAAAAGTCTCTTTCCTATTGAATACCACTTATAACTGTAGAGTATTCTTCATAAAGGTAAAGAAAGATCTAGCAAAATGTGAAGGATAATGTCTGAATCAATGGCTTTGCAGACAGAACGACAGAGAATAGTGGACACCTCAACAAGCCCACTTTTCTCTGTCACTCGTCTCCTTCTTTCATTTCTGGAATTTATTTTTCAACATGGTTAGGGAAGTAAAAATAAATTAAATTCAACATATTGATTGGACAACTATTTCAATGTTTAATCTTATTTTCAGGCACTATGGTGATGAAAAAGAAATTTTCTTTTGGTTTCTGCTCTTAAGTAGCATATCTATTATTAGACATCTAATACAAAACAAGAATCAGAAAGTTAAAATCAAAATTACTTCTCACTCATTTCTACTACACACTCTGTTTTTCATACACACAACAATGTTAATTGTTAACTACAATAGCTTTCATCAGAATATGAAATATAATGGTGTTAAGCAAACAAATGTTTATGAATAATTTAATGTAACTATTTCAGGCCCCCAATGTAATACTCTTTTTACTGTGTTTTCCAAAGCTCTCAGTAAGATAATTATGCTGCACGGAAGAGCCCCTAACATATCCCCTATGATGAATTTTATAGTTCATTTTACTGAAATACTTCTTCCCTTCTTTATTATCTAGACTTGGATGCTTTCTTTCCTCTAATACTTTACTACCAAGACAGGAAATCAAGTTGATAGTGGCCTATGGATCATAACAAGTTCATCTGTTTGCACTGGTGGAAGATCTGTGGTAACAGCAAGGGCCAGCCGAACACAACATGTCAGACGTGCTGACTGGTCCCAAGACAGCAGGCAACATGCAACAAAAAAGAGAAGTTCAAGACCTCACTGACGGCAACAAGCTGCAGCAACAGCTTCCCAGCTGAGTGACACGAAGCCTATGATGGAAACATTACTCGTTTAGGTAGGCACACATGAAATATTAATTTCCTGGATCGTCTGCATTTGCATAGTAATAATAAGTTCACCTTCTTAGCTTGTTCTGGCCTCAATTAGCAATGCTACTGTCATACCTGAGATTTGGGGAAGGAAAGAGAAGAGAAGGCTGTAGAAAATGTCCTTCTGGAAACAGCAACACTAATGGAGCTTATCACTACCATCATTAATTTAATCAAAAACCTTGAGGCAGAGGACTAGAACAATCTGTTAAGGAAACATTTTCTAAAATGAGAGTGCTTCCCATTTCAATTAGGGTCTTGCTGTTTTTTGTTTTTTTTTTTCTCTTTGAGACGTTAGTTTTCTCTGTTATCTCCCCCTCATCCCTCCCCCATTCCTGGCACTGATCAGATCTGCAACTGGGGGCTGTATTTTTACTAAAAAATGTATTCTTGCAAACTGACCACTTTGCAAGAACATCCCTCTCCTCTAACCTTCTTAACCGACTTCTTTTTTTTTTAATGACATCTCAATTAGTTCAGACCCACTGTGCCAAAGATAAAGTCCTTGTATCTCAATGAGAGAATACTCTAGAGAGAATGCAGTTTGCTTCACGGTGTGCATATTAATATGCTATTCTCTTTAATTAGTTTTACAGATAATGGCTGCCAGTGGATGATTCTGCTGGACTTATATGTGTGTTTGTACTCACATGCGTGGTTAGGTGTATTTCCTCTTCCAGATACAAACCAACAACAGAACTATGAGGGAAGTCGCTGAGAACAGAATTCTTGAAAATGGAATCCCAAGGATGACTACAGGCGTCATGCATGTGAGACAAAAATATCAACCCACAATTTCAGAACTATAAATTTGCTGATTTTTAAATCTCAGGAACATCATTATTAAATATACATAAAGTAGTGGTGGTCTTGGCTCAACAATGAGACTTCTCCCTGCTACTTCCAGGGAATACCTTTACCAATGCAGATAAATCCTTTGACAAACCCTACTGCAATGATGATACTTTCTATATGAAATGACTATGTCTTCTGCTAGAAGAGAATTTCCTGAACTGAATATCACGTGAGCATCCCAATAGCAGTAGCTCTCTGGGAGTTGGAGGAAACAAAACTGCATCTTGGACCTCTGTGACACTAAGACAACAGTGATTTGGCCATGCTACCCAGAATACAAGGGCATCACCTCCACCTGTGTTCACTGGCAGCTTATCCCAGTGGGTGCTTTTATATGGCAGGAGGAAGCAAGGTGTCTGCTCTCGGCTCACCTTTTCCTATGCAGTTGTGCTTTAAAATTTTAAATCCTTGTAAGTAACACCATGGAATTATGAGGTCATGAAATTGCAGGTTAGGGATTCCATCCATGGGCCACTATAAGATCTGAAAAAGCTTTCATAAGAAAATACATCCTCAAGATAGAAAAGAACATTTTTACGTTGTCCTTTTCTATAAATTTTCTGTTTCAGCTTTTAATATTTAAAATATGTTTGGAACTTGGGGAAGATAAATCACAAATAAGAGGTATTTTAAAAAGCATTTACGGAGAAATGTCCTTTAAAATAGAGAGTAGACTTCCAAAGCCGTAAGTAATCTCAGTTTTTTCCTTTAAATGTACAGACTCTATGCCCATTCCTGTGTGCCTGAGAGAGAAGTACTGGGACAAGTGAGCATCTGTATTGATGTGATTAAGAGCCAGGCTCTAGTTAACTCTAAAGTAAACATTCCTTAACACCTCCATAATCTTCTAAAGTTGAAGACACAAATGGCAGTGAAACAAGCATTTCAAGAGTTACTATTGTTTCTAGAATGAATAGAAATATGCTCGCGGTCTAAGCTAGAAGCTCTCAGCATGGATAACTATACAACAAAATTAGTCAGTTCCATAAACGTTAAACACTAAATGAAAGGAAAGCATGAATTCACACATAAAAAACTGCCATCTTCTTTCTTATTCCACGAGGGCAACATAACAGGCTCCACTTTTTCTCTCCCTGGTTGGCGAAATTTTTCATGAATTGTTTAAATTTTTAATTTTTCAAATTTTTCAAATTTTAAATCTGATTGAGGGATGAGAAACATGGTTAGAGACTTCTGAAGGTACTAAGATATCATTAAAATAAATAAATAAATAGGAATAACCCTTGACATTCCTCTCCTCCCAAATTGTAATAGTAAACTTATCATATAGATATATATATATATCTTTAATGTATGAAGAATAGGTAATATTGATTGCTTATATATGATAGGAACTCTGCTGAGTGCTTTATATATATTATTCAATCCTCTCAGCAATCTCACAAGTAAAGTAACCCTTTTAGTTTTACAGATGAGGAAACTGAGGCACAGAGAACTATAGAAAGTGCAAGTGACTGGACTGGGATCCAAATCCACGCACTTTTTAACTACCAAACAATTATTCTGTCTCTACTGGAGGGAAAAGAACTGGAATAGGGCTCAGGAAATTTTAATTAGCTGCTTTCTTTTCCATTACAATGACTCTCTGAACCTCCATCTCCTCACTTCAAAAATATCTAAATAACATGAAGTTGTAGATTTCTATGTCACTTTTCAGCTCCAATCTGCATAATCTTTCAAATTGTAAATTGCCCCCAGAAGTTTAGTGCTGAAAGCGCATTTGAGATGCCCAAATCCAGAGTCCCTCTCTCCACTAAGGCAATTCATCCTATATTATCTCTGATTTACTGTGATTTTTCTACATGAATTTTTCCAATGAAGGGCATATAGCCCACAGGACAAGAGACACTGTTAAAAGTTTAATTGTTAGAAATAGCTTCTTCTTATTTACCTTAACTATATCTACCCTTAAGGCTTAAATATTAACTCACTTCTTTTGTTTTTTGTATCCTTTGCTTTTTATATAACTTTCTACAAACATGAAGAAAACAGGATTATTATGTAAAGTTTTGGAAAATACAGGAATACTAAAAATAAATTTTAAAAACTTAAATTTAACCACTCAGAGAAATCCATTAAAAAGGATAGTTTAGCAGTTATTTTAATATACATATTTCAAATTTAAGAATTAAACTTTGACCTAGTGATCTTTTTACTCAACAATATAATGTGAACATTTATTCATGCCACTAACTACTGTTGGTGAATATGATTTTTTAAATTGTTTTAGCTTCTTTATATTTAAAATTTATTATAACTTAATAATTTTTGAGTAAATCAGATAATCCTACTCATAACTATCAATATTTTCTTTATTGTTTCTTCATTAGTATCATCCATTTCAACTCCAAAAGAAGTTAAATATTTGTTTCTATTTTCTTGTGTAATTTTTATGGTTTCTCAATATTTTCTGTGTCATCTCTTTAATCCATCTGTCATTTATTCTGGCATATATTTATATGGGTTGAGAAACTATAAATTTCTGAAACCCCACAAATGATATTCTTCTATATAACAGGCCTTCAGATATCTGAAATCTATGATCATGCCTATCATTTCTCTTCCATTCAAATCACAAATCGTCTCTGTTAAATACGACCAATTCCTTCTTTTTTCGAAAGGGTTTGGAAAGTAGTCTCCTCTGTATGTTCACAGATATGCCAGTTTTATTTGGGAGTGGAATGTTCACAACTGGATACAATTGTTTAACTGCACCATCAGTGTCCATGTATCTTAGGGCAGGAAATTATAATTCCATAAATGCAACTAAGATTAAATAGAGTTGTAGGCTACCACATCATAACCTCGGCACGAATTCAACTGGTACTTAACTAAAGTCTCCCAGATCTTTTTCACACGAACCACTACTGTCAAGCCCCATTTTCTGAAAATGCTGGCAATTAATCTACAAGCCTTTCATCTACATAGCAGTAGATGCTTATGCATTTGACATACATTGTGCTTTCAAATGGTGATTGCGTTCCTGATTTAAATAAGCTTATGCATTTACCCAGAAACACAGAAGGGGACCCAATGCATGCCTTTGATAGGAGTGATAATGTGGAGCGTACAGATGCTGGAGTCCCTATTCGGTAACCCTTCCTTATAAACACACTCCATCCCACTGCTGCACAGGAAACATGATGGCCATACAGTGAGTAACACATATCTATGCTATGATAACAGACATTTCAGGGAATCCCTTTAAGGATACCAAGAAACAAACTTAAAACTCCCCTGAATAAAAGAGGAGTTTCAGGAACCAAAAGAACTGAGCAGACCACTTTTTTGCAAAGCCCTTTGTGATCTTCTTAAGCCCATCTATTCAGACTAAAGGTCAAGTGGGCAAAGCCAGCAATTCTGTTTTCCCACAAAGCTGCTACAGTTTTCTGTCCCCTGACAGCCCCATCTCTAGGAGTCTATTATCTTCCATTCTCCCTCCAGCACCACCCAGATCCTTAACTGGAAATGCACTAAACAGCTCCTTTCTTTCATGGGTTGACTTTCAGTTTTTTGTAATGGCTTCATGTTATACATCTAAAAGCTTTCTTCCCTTGCTCTGTTTATTTAAAGAGGGCAATTTGAGAAAGCAGAACCCACCCTAAACAAGCCTTTCACTATGGTAGGCCAAATGCAAGTAAATTTGCTAATAAAGGCCTTTTCCAGTTCACTAGGTGGCACTTTAAAAGTAGCATCTAAATGACAGGTCTGAAACTGTCTTTAAAAACTGCCTGAAGAATTTAATTTCTACTTGAAGGAATACTTTGCATCTTCCTTTAAATAACAGTTAGTGATGCTTTCAGAAAAAAAAAAAACCTTGGAGTTTCTGTCTAATCATACAGACTACAGGTTGTGTCTGTATTCTATCAAGAACTCATAGAGTAAAAGCTTTAGTTTTTCTTGACCCAATACCTGTTTAGATTGGTAGATGTTTCCGTGTTCAAGTCTAAATCCAGATCAAGAAACCAAACACTAGAAAATAAAATCTAGTTGACAGCTACTTGGCAGCTCAAAAAACCAAATCTCCTACTTTCAAAGTTAAATGGAGAAAAAGGAAAGGAAAAAAAAAAAGTTGCTTCCTGCTTGATGTTAACACATCAAGTTTAAATTCAAGGCAGGTGTCTTCTTACATTTCTTACATTTAGTGCACATTTACTTGCCATTTCTTGACTGGCAATTCTTGATACATAAGTACACATTTAAACACATACATGTCCTTAACCAGGAAAAGAAAACAGGAATGGGTAACTGACTGAAAAACTAATGGCCAAATGACACGAACAAAACACGAAATTTCTTCAGTCTGAATGTTAATGTGTATCTTAATGTTAATTTGTGAAGCAGGATGGTGATATTTACTTACTTAAATTTCAAGGTAAAATGTATTCAAAATAAAATATTTAAAAATGTCTGATTTACCTTCTATTACTAAGTAGAAAAGAAATGCACTTAAAAATTCAGGCCATGGACCTAAACAGCAGAATTTTAGATCAATTTTTTTCCTTTTGCTTTTGTCACAAGACATTGTTTTGCCATAGTGCTACTGTTCATTTCCTAATCTTTACAAACATAGTTAATGAAGAGAGCAGTCTGAATTATTAGGTAAAAGTTATCTCCAAATAAAATATATTCAAAAAGTCATTCTTCTTGCATGTTACATCATGACTTGCTATTTCTGTAGGGTTTCCACCCTTGGAAATTGCAGTACTGTAACTGTACCAAAAGCTACTATCTTCTTAAGGCGGTGATAGACCCAAGATTATACGGAGCTTAAGAACATGAACAAGCACAGGAATGTTGGCAAGGGCATCCAGCCTACGGTAGCTGTGATGGCTGGCACGATGCTGCCCTAAATCCTTGAGTTGGCTACAAGAACTCTGTAATCTGATCTCAACCCACTTCTCCAACCTCAGCTTTACGTCACGCCTCCTCAACCACTCATATGACATATTTCATCCAGATAGATCATATTTGTGGACTCTAGAAAGCACCATTTTCTCTCTAACCCCTAAGTCTTTGCACTTAAATTTATTTCTACCTAAAATACACTCACCTTCTCATTCTTATTAATCCCACCTTCCTGATTAGGTAACTGTCACTCAACCTTCAGTACTCAACTTGAATCCTGTGCTACCACCATGTCAATTTAGGTTCCCCTCCTGTGCAGTTTAATGGCACCCCTCACTCACTCCCATAACACTCAAGAGTGATGGTATGAAGCAGAGGTTTTCAAAATGTGTCCAAATATCATGTGCATCAGAACCTCCTCAAAGGCTTGTTAAAACACAGCCTTCTGGGTTCCACCACTGTCCTACTGAATCAAAATCTCTGGGAATGGAGCTGAGAAAGCTGCACTTTATAAATAAACTTCCCAGATAATACTTACCCATCCTGGCTTCAGAGGCTACATTCTTTGGAGGAGTAAAAGCACAGATTGAAGATACTTTTGCTGTTTTAAAATATCAAGAGAATAAGGGTAATGGCTCAAAAACATATTATTTAAAAAATGGAATCTAGCCTTTACGGGGGGGTAGAACCATACACACATCTGAAAGTCACAATTCTCTACATGATTTCTTTCCTTTTCTAGTCTAGAAAAATGAAATAATACCCTATACATGTCCATTTCATTCTTCCCTGCAAGACACAGAATAATGACTCCTTTAAAGAAGACTGGAGCAAAAATGTGTGTGTGTGTGTGTGTATTCAAGTGAAGTACTTTTAAAAGAGACATTTTAATTAACCTCAATTTAGCAGACAATGCTGAAACACAGGGAACTTAAGACACTTGTGACCTATAGCTTTTTAGTGATAATGATGATGATAAATGAGGCTACATTCTCCAGTCTAAAATAATTGCCACAGGCATGATTTCTGAACAACTTGCCTCCCTCACTTCTCAATGCCCCATATCAAGTAATAATGATGTCAAGCACAGGAACAGAAAACCAAGGAAACCAAATGAAAAGATAGAAGAAATGAGTATAAATGAGGTTATGCAGCTCTGAAGACATTTTTTAAAACTCAAATTCCAATGAAGATGGTTTAGAAATTGGAATGACCCTCAAGGTTGGTTCTGCAATGAGTATTCATGTTTCCTGAACAATTTTGGTATTGTTTCTCAGGTTTTAATTAGCAATGGTACCACCCTAAAAAGATTCTCAGCAATTTCTCGTAGACTCCAGGCCATTTGCTCTCATTATGAAAGTCTGCTTTCATCGTTCCTGCAGTATAATTGATCTTAGCGCAGTTGCTAATACCAACAAGCATCTAATTATTTTCTCTGCAACACGGAGAATAAAAATAAGTTCCTCTGTAAAAACTACCACATATTTTACTTTAAAATTGTCTGATGGTTTTTCAGAAAAAAGGAAATAACCATATAGTTTTCTACATGCTAAACTATTTCTTTATATGTGACAAAAACATTTATTTTGGCATTTTGCCTACACCAAGAAAATCAGTGCTTTGAAGGCAGTAAGTGACTGACTACTTACACAGAGTCTGTTATAATCTCTTACCCCCTACCTTCTTGGAAAAGCAGAACTCACAGTGGTTGGTCAGAACCCTGTTTGGGGCTGGAATAGGCCAAGATCACTCAGAAGTTTCTAGAGCCAATTAAATATCCCTGATTTACTGATTTAATAAAGAAACTCTGTCTTCTGACCTCAAAGGGTCAATAAGAACAAACATCAATAAAAGAGAAATGTTTTTACTGAAAACACAGGGAGATCAAGCATGAGGTTTCTGATGTGATTCTGTGATGCACTAATTTATCAGTGAAATGCTCACGGTGGGTAAGGAATCAAGGAGAAGAGTAATCTCTGTTCCACAGCCTCAGAATCATGCTACTTAAATTCTCACAGAAAGGTTAGAAGCCAGACTCCTAAGTACACCAAGCCTCTCAGGCACACTTTCAAAGAAACGGAAGTTTTTCCTTTTATATCATTTAAGTCAACCACAAAAATAAAAACAAAATTTAAAGTAGAATCTTCTGCAGATAGCTGATCACACTAATAGACTCAAGTGTGCTCATTTCCTTTCTACTATACTGGTAGGTACTGGTAGGTGCTAGTGGACAGCTGAGGATTCATGAGTTCTTAGTCTAACAGATTTATCTTTGTACTTACTCAGAGAAATACCTCGTCCAAAGATTTGATAGTTTAAGTGAGGTAAATCATGCAAATAATTTAAAATGTTTTTTTAAAGCGACGAGCTATGCTTATTACCATGAAAGAGGTACCAATTCCATAAAAATACAAACTCATAGGAAAAGAATCAAGTGGTCATATGCTAGAATAATCCTTCCTTATGGTTGTAAGATTTTGTGATTATTATGTCTTTCCTTATTATCATTTTGAGCATTCCCTTTCCTTTCCCAACATTTTATTATGAATATTAATACAAACATACAGCAAAGTTGAAGAAACTTTACAGTAAATATCTACATATCCACCACCTATATTTTACTAGTAACCTAGTAAAGTAGGTTTACTAGTAACCTTACACATTTCTATACATCTATCCATTCCTCTATCTATCAATCAATCTTATATTTTGGAGGCACTTCAAAGTAAATTACAGACTCTAGTACACTTCCTTATAAATATTTAAGAATGCATATCATTATATGTTCAATATTTGTTTAGTTCTTTATGTAACGTTTACACAAAATAGAATTCACAAATACTAAGACTAAATTCACTTTTTTTTTTTTCTGAGTAAAAGTTCTTTTTTCTAATTGAAGTATAGTTGATTTACGATATTGTGTTAGTTTCAGGTATACAGCAAAGTGATTCAGTTATATATGAGTGTGTGTGTGTGTGTGTATTCTTTTCCAGACTTTTTCATTATAGGTTATTACAAGATATTGAATATAGTTCCCTGTGCTATACAGCAAGGTCCTTGTTGTTTATTTTATACATAGTCGTGTATATCTGTTAATCCCAAACTCACTTTATTAAAGCTCACTATGTTTTGCCAAATGCATGCAACTCATCTTGATTAAAATCCAAACCCTCTACACCAAGCACGATCTGGCTCCAGGCTGTTTCTCTAACCGCAACTCCAGTCCATCATTTCTAGCTCACTCATCTCCAGTTACACCAGCCTTCTTTCTATTTCTCACACAAGCTGAGCTCCTGTTATCTTCACAGCCTACACACAGGTTAATCCTTCTTTTTGCCCCTCGGCATTCTTCAATTGTCACTTTTAAATATCACCTCCTTAAAAAAATGCCCTTACTGCCTGCTCATGTAGATTGTCTTCCCAGTTATGCTCTGTAATTTTTCTTATCAAATTTTGAATTAAACATTTGTTTAGGTTTTCTTTATTTAATGTCTGTGTACTTCACTAGACTAGAAACTCCATGACTGCGGGGACTATATATTTCTTATTTATTTTTAACATCTTTATTGGAGTATAATTGCTATACAATGGTGTGTTAGTTTCTGCTTTATAACAAAGTGAATCAGCTATACATAAACATATATCCCCATATCTCCTACCTCTTCCGTCTCCCTCCCACCCTCCGTATCCGCCCCTCCGATCCAGTTGGTCACAAAGCACTGAGCTAATCTCCCTGTGCTATGTGGCTGCTTTCCACTAGCTATCTATTTTACATTTGGTAGTGTATATATGTCCATATCACTCCCTCATTTCATCCCAGCTTAACCTTCCCCCTCCACGTGTCCTCAAGTCCATTCTCTATATCTGCCTCTTCATTCCTGTCCTGCCCCTAGGTTCTTCAGAACCATTTTTTAGATTCTCTATATATATGTGTTAGCATACAGTATTTGTTTTTCTCTTTATGACTTACTTCACTCTCTATGACAGACTCTAGGTCCATCCACGTCACTACAAATAACTCAGTTTCTTCTTATGGCTGAGTAATATGCCGTTGTATATATGTGCCACATCGTCTTTATCGATTCATCTGTCGATAGATTCTTAGGTGGCTTCCATGTCCTGGCTATTGTAAATAGTGCTGCAATGAACATTAAGGTACATGACTCTTTTTGAATTACTGTTTTCTCAGGGTATATGCTCAGTAGTGGGATGCTGGGTCATATGGTAGTTCTATTTTTAGTTTTTTAGGGAACCTCCATACTGTTCTCCATAGAGCCTGTATCAATTTACATTCCCACCAACAGTGTAGGAGGGTTCCCTTTTCTCCACACCCTCTCCAGCATTTATTGTTTGTAGATTTTTTGATGATGGCCATTCTGACTAGTGTGAGGTGATACCTCACTGTAGTTTTGATTTGCATTTTTCTAATGATTAATGATGTTGAACATCGTTTCATGTGTTTGTTGGCAACCTGTATATCTTCTTTGGAGAAATGCCTAGGTCTTCTGCCCGTTTTTGGATTGGGTTGTTTGTTTTTTTGATATTGAGCTGCATGAGCTGCTTGTATATTTTGGAGATGAATCCTTTGTCTGTTGTTTCATTTGCAAATGTTTTCTCTCATTCTGAGGGTTGTCTTTTTGTCATTTATGGTTTCTTTTGCTGTGCAAAACTTTTAAGTTTTGTTAGGTCCCATTTGTTTATTTTTGTTTTTATTTCAATTTCCCTAGGAGGTGGGTCAAAAAGGATCTTGCTGTGATTTATGTCATGGAGTGTTCTGTCTATGATTTCCTCTAAGAGTTTGATAGTGTCTGGCCTTACATTTAGGTCTTTAATCCATTTTCAGTTTATTTTTGTGTATGGTGTTTAGGAAGGGTTCTAATTTCATTCTTTTATATGTAGCTGTCCAGTTTCCCCAGCACCACTTATTGAAGAGACTGTCTTTTCTCCACTGTATATTCTTGCCTCCTTTATCAAAGATACAGTGACCATATGTGCGTTGGTTTATCTCTGGGCTTTCTATCCTGTTCCATTGATCTATATTTCTGTTTTTGTGCCAGTACCATACTGTCTTGATGACTGTAACTTTGTAATATAGTCTGAAGTAAGGGAGCCTGATTACTCCAGCTCTGTTTTTCTTTCTCAAGATTGCTTTGGCTATTCGGGGTCTTTAGTGTTTGCATACAATTTGTGAAATTTTTTGTTCTAGTTCTGTGGAAAATGTCATTGGTAGTTTGATAGGGATTGCATGGAATCTATAGATTGCTTTGGGTAGGATAGTCATTTTCACAATGTTGATTATTCCAATCCAAGAACATGGCACATGTCTCCATCTGTTTGTATCATCTTTAATTTCTTTCATCAGTGTCTTACAGTTTTCTGCATACAGGTCTTTTGTGTCCATAGGTAGGTTTATTCCTAGGTATTTTATTCTGTTTGTTGCAAAGGTAATTGGGAGTGTTTCCTTAATTTCACTTTCAGATTTTTCATCACAAGTGTATAGGAATGCAAGAGATTTCTGTGCATTAATTTTGTATCCTGCTACTTTACCAAATTCATTGATTAACTCTAGTAGTTTTCTGGTAGCATCTTTAGGATTCTCTATGTATAGTATCATGTCATCTGCAAACAGTGACAGCTTTACTACTTCTTTTCCCATTTGGACTCCTTTAATTTCTTTTTCTTCTCTGATTGCTATGGTTAAAACTTCCAAAACTATGTTGAATAATAGTGGTGAGAGTGGGCAACCTTGTCTTGTTCCTGATCTTAGTGGAAATGGTTTCAGTTTTTCACCATTGAGAACAATGTTGGCTGTGGGTTTGTCATATATGGCCTTTATTATGTTGAGGTAAGTTCTCTCTACGCCTACTTTCTGGAGGGTTTTTGTCATAAATGGATGTTGAATTTTGTCAAAAGCTTTCTCTGCATCTACTGAGATGATCATATGGTTTTTCTCCTTCAGTTTGTTAATATGGTGTATCACATTGATTGATTTGTGTATATTGAAGAATCCTTGCATTCCTGGGATAAACCCCACTTGATCATGGTGTATGATCCTTTTAATGTGCTGCTGGATTCTCTTTGCTAGTATTTTGTTGAGAATTTTTGCATCTATGTTCATCAATGATATTGGTCTGTAGTTTTCTTTCTTTGTGACATCTTTGTCTGGTTTTGGTATCAGAGTGATGGTGACCTCGTAGAATGAGTTTGGGAGTGTTCCCCCTTCTGGTATATCTTGGAAGAGTTTGAGAAGGACGGATGTTAGCTCTTCTCTAAATGTTTGAGAGAATTCCCCTGTGAAGCCATCTGGTCCTGGGCTTTTGTTTGTTGCAAGATGTTTAATCACAGTTTCAATTTCAGTGCTTGTGATTGGTCTGTTCATATTTTCTATTTCTTCCTGGTTCAGTCTCGAAAGGTTGTGCTTTTCTAAGAATTTGTCCATTTCTTCCAGGTTGTCCATTTTATCGGCCTATAGTTGCTTGTAGTAATCTCTTATGAGTTGTTACTTCTCCTTTTTCATTTCTAATTCTATTGATTTGAGTTTTCTCCCTTATTTTCTTGATGAGTCTGGCTAATGGTTTATCAATTTTGTTTATCTTCTCAAAGAAACAGCTTTTAGTTTTATTGATCTCTGCTGCTGTCTCCTTCAGTTCTTTTTCATTTATTTCTTATCTGATCTTTATGATTTCTTTCCTTCTGCTAACTTCAGGGTTTTTTGGTTCTTCTTTCTCAAATTGCTTTAGATGTAAGGTTAGGTTGTTTATTTGAGATGTTTCTTGAGGTAGGATTGTATTGCTATAAACTTCCCTCTTAGAACTGCTTTTGTTGCATCCCATAGGTTTGGGGCTGTTGTGCTTTCATTGTCATTTTTTTTTTTTTAAAAACATCTTTATTGGGGTATAATTGCTTTACAATATTGTCAGTTGTTTCTAGGTATTTTTTGATTTCCTCTTTGATTTCTTCAGTGATCTCTTGGTTATTTAGTAGTGTATTGTTTAGCCTCCATGTGTTTGTATTTTTTACAGATTTTATGCTGTAACTGATATCTAGTCTCATAGCATGGCGGTCAGAAAAGATACTTGATATGATTTCACTTTTCTTAAATTTACCAAGGCTTGATTTGTGACCCAAGATATGATCTATCCTGGAGAATGTTCCATGAGCACTTGAGAAGAAAGTGTATTCTGTTGTTTTTGGATGGAATGTCCTATAAATATCAATTAAGTCCATCTTATTTAATGTGTCATTTAAAGCTTATGTTTCCTTATTTATTTTCATTTTGGACGATTTGTCCATTGGTGAAAGTGGGGTGTTAAAGTCCCCTACTATGATTGTGTTACTGTCGATTTCCCCTTTTATGGCTGTTAGCATTTGCCTTATGGTTTTAGGTCCTCCTATGTTGGGTGCATAAATATTATTTACAATTTTTATATCTTCTTCTTGGACTGATCCCTTGATCATTATGTAGTGTCCTTCTCTGTCTCTTGTAACAGTCTTTATTTTAAAGTCTATTTTGTCTGATATGAGAATTGCTACTCCAGCTTTCTTTTGATATCCATTTGCATGGAATATCTTTTCCCATCCCCTCACTTTCAGTCTGTATGTGTCCCTAGGTCTGAAGTGGGTCTCTTGTAGACAGCATATATACGGGTCTTGTTCTTCTGTCCATTCAGTCAGTCTATGTCTTTTGGTTGGAGCATTTAATTCATTTACATTTAAGGTAGTTATTGATATGTATGTTCCTATCACCATTTTCTTAATTGTTTTGGGTTCTTATTGTAGGTCTTTCCCTTCTCTTGTTTTTCGTACCTAGAGAAGTTCCTTTAGGATTTGTTGTAAAGTTGGCTTGGTGGTATTGAATTCTCTTAGCTTTTGCTTGTCTGTAAAGGTTTTAATTTCTCCGTCGAATCTGAATGAGATCCTTGCTGGGTAGAGTAATCCTGGTTGTAGGTTTTTCCCTTTCATAACTTTAAATATGCCCTGCCACTCCCTTCTGCCTTGCAGAGTTTCTGCTGACACATCAGCTGTTAACCTTATGGGGATTCCCTTGTATGGTATTTGTTGTTTTTCCCTTGCTGCTTTTAATAGTTTTTCTTTGTACTTAATTTTTGGTAGTTTGATTAATATGTGTCTTGGCGTGTTTCTCTTTGGATTTATCCTGAATGGGACTCTCTGCAGTTCCTGGACTTGACTATTTCCTTTCCCATATTAGGGAAGTTTTCAACTATAATCTCTTCAAATATTTCCTCAGTCCCTTTCTTTTTCTCTTCTTCTTCTGGAACCTGTATGATTCGAATGTTGGTGCGTTTAATGTTCTCCCAGAGGTCTCTACGTCTGTGCTCAATTGTTTTCATTCTTTTTTCTTTATTCTGCTCTGTGGTCATCATTTCCACTATTTTATCTTCCAGATCACTTATCCATTCTTCTGCCTCAGTTATTCTGCTATTGATTCTTTCTTAAGCATTTCTACTTTCATTTATTGTGTTGTTCATCATGGTTTGTTTGCTCTTTAGTTCTTCTAGGTCCTTGTTAAACGTTACTTGTATTTTCTCCATTCTATTTCCAAGATTTTGGATCATCTTTACTATCATTACTCTGAATTATTTTTCAGGTAGCCCACCTATTTCCTCTTCATTTGTTTGGTCTGGTGGGTTTTTACCTTGCTGCTTCATCTGCTGTGTGTTTTTCTGTCTTCTCATTTTGCTTAACTTACTGTGTTTCGAGTCTCCTTTTCACAGGCTGCAGGTTCGTAGTTCCCATTGTTTTTGGTGTCTGCCCCCAGTGGCTAAGGTTGGTTCACTGGGTTGTGTAGGCTTCCTGGTGGAGGGGACTGGTGCCTGTGTTCTTGTGGATAAGTCTGGATCTTGTCTTTCTGGTGGGTAGGACCACATCCAGTGGTGTGTTTTGGGGTGTCTGTGACCTTATTATGATTTTAGGCAGCCTCTCTGTTAATGGATGGGGTTATGTTCCTTTCTTGCTTGTTGTTTGGCATAGGGTTTCCAACAGTGTAGTGTGCTGGTCATTGAGTGGAGCTGAGTCTTAGTGTTGAGGTGGAGATCTCTGAGAGAGCTTTCACCATTTGACATTACATGGAGCCAGCATTCTCTGGTGGACCAATGTCCTGAACTCGGCTCTCCCACCTCAGAGGCTCAGGCCTGACACCCGGCCTGAACACCAAGACCCTGTGAGCCACACGGCAGAATTTCTCTTCGACACCATCTTCAAATCTGTGTTGACTACAGAATAGACACAAGGGCCAAAAGATGGTGGCTTCATCGTTCACTTTCCTTGGCAGCTGTAGGCAAAGAGCAATTCAAATGACAGCAGACCTCTCATCTGAAACCAAGGAGGCCACAAGGAAATGGTGCATCATTTTTCAAGTACTGTGGCTCATTTACTCACTGCAATCTGAAAAATGAACTCCTCTTTCTTTCATGTTCTCTCATGTCCTTCCCCTAGAACCTCGACCTTGGAGGCTGTAACTGGAGAATAGGAGGTCTAGGATACGCCGTCCAAACTTGAGCCCAGAGAAGCAGCAGCAGCAGCAGACTACCTTGATGTGGCCAGGCCCAGCCCCTTGGATGAAAACCGTGAGGGCAACAGCAGCGCTCTTGAGCCCCCGCGGCATCAGGAGGAGCTGGCCCTCCCCAGCCGCTGAGGGGCCACAGACTGTAGCGAGAAAGCAGCGCTGCTACCATACCGCGTTCACCCAGTTTCAGCTGCAGGAGCTGGAAAACATTTTCCACCACACTCAATACCAGGACTATGTATTTCTAATTCACTATGTCATCTAACATGTTGAAACACAGTAGGCATATAGCATATAACTATTAACTGAATGAATTATAGTATCTTTGATTGCTTCTTTCTCAGACACTACTTGTTCATTCTATAATAATGAGCCATATTATTTCCCAGCCAATTTGTTTATCTTTTCTCTCTTTCTCTAGATAGTAAGCTTTTGAGTTCCAATGCATATTCATTCATTCATGTATGTTTATTAAGCACCTACTCTGCCCCAGACAATTAACTAAACAATTAATAACAGGGGCAATAAATAGGGAATGAGACAGAAATGTACCTATTCTCATTCCACAACAGGACACAGGAAACAGAGAAATACACTACTGCCTGAAAAGTGCTTTGGGAATGCAAGAAGGGATACCTATCTTGGATCATATGGGTAGCAAAGACTTGCCATTGAAAGTGGCCTCCAAGCTGAGGCTTGGAGTAGATCTTAGCCTTACTATCCTTCTTTTACACACTAAAATCAAGACCACCTACTTTCTCATGTGTGGAACTCCCTTTCAGTTTTATCAGCATGGACTGTAGAGCACTTTTCCCTATATGGAGAAAGAGCTAGTAATAATAACTAGCTCTTTCAGAGTGACTTTCACGTGGCTTGTAGCAAGTAAAACCCAGGACAAGTTCAAAGTTAAAACTATGTTATCTTTCTCCCCATTGGTCTCCTTCTTGAATATCCCACAGTGACTATGAAATTTCAGCTCAAAGAACTTATTATTATTCTACTCTGTGCACTGGAGTCTAGCTCCATAATATGAAAGCACATTTCAAGGGCCACAGAAGCACTGAAGTCTGTCACAGCCCATTCCTTCCAATATTTGTTAAGTTCTCTCACAGTACAGAAATACATCACAGGACATTCTTGCTCTTGCAGAAATAGGATAGGTTGAATAAATTCTGCATTTCCCATACTTTCACTTAGTCCTTTAAATTCATTCATTCATTTAATGAATAGAGAATCCCATGTTTACTTGTACTGACCAGTGTGGGAAGCATAAATTCCAGAGATAAAAGAATTTATCTCTGGATAAAAAGAAAAGAAAGCAGACAAACAAAAGATTTTTAAATGTTACATGAATTCTCAGTAGTCTTCCCGATTCTGATATCTCTTCCAGGTGAGATATTATTTCTCAGTGCAAAACAATTTGAATGAATGAATCAAGTTGGACAGTGAAGCTGAAGTTCAATTCTGCATAACAGTTGAGGGAAAAAATCAAAATGTAGCATACTGATTGTACTGATGGTTTTGACAATATTGAACAGTCACCTCTTTTTACCATAAAGCTCACCATCTTCAGTTAGGAAGTTATTGTGCCTATCTTTTAAATGTATAGTCAATTCCGCTGTAACTCTTGTTTTGAAAATGCAAACTCCCAACAGGAAATAATTTGAGGGTGACATAAATTTCCTATTTGATTATGCATTATTTTGCTTGTGACAGACAATAGAGGAACACAGAAAACTGCACCCAACTGAATTGGTTATATAGGAATCCACAAAATGCAAACAGACACACACACACACACACACACACACACACACACACACACACACAAACGCCCCTCAGACATCTACCAGCTACTGCAGTTCATCACATGTGTTAAGAAGCACATCCATCCACACCTGGTGTTAGAGCTTCCTAACAGGTTTCAGATAACATTCCTTCTACCCCTTCACAATAACTGTCTATGTGCAACTCTTCTATAAGCAAAACTTTAGGTCTCTTTCAAGGTAAAGTCCATATTTATTGAAGCATTCATGTATTTCTTTAACCATTTACATGTGTTAAACTATGCTACCATTTTTTTATAATAATTATTTTTTTAGTTCTTATTTTGAATATCTATTTATTTTACTTATTTTCCTTTTTTTTGGCTGCATCAGGTTTTAATTGCGGTACACGGGGATCTTTGCCGAGGCATGTGGGATCTCTTTCATTACGGCATTTGGTCTGCTAGGGTTTCTCTCTAGTTGCAGTGCGTGGACTTCTCTCCAGTGGTGGCATGCGGGTGTCCCCTCTCTGGTTGTGGCGCACAGGCTCCAGGGCATATGGACTCTGTATTGTGGCACGCGGGCTGTCTCTTGAGGCACGCAAGCTCAATTGTTGTGGCATGTGGGCTTAGTTGCCCCGGGGCATGTGGGATCTTAGTTCCCCCACCAGGGATCGAACCCACATCTCCTGCATTGGAAGGTGGATTCTCTACCACTGGACTGCCAGGGAAGTCCCTATGCTACTATTTTTATTAGGTTACTGTCTCTGTATGTGTGTGCACCTAATTCCGATTTTGAGTGTTATGCCCCAACCCCACCTTTCCCATTAAGTGCTTGTGATTTTTAATTTCATGATTTTGCATAGAAAGGTGAATTTTAGGAACATACATATTATGTTGTAGCAGAACCAATTGTACAATTTCTTATATGCTCTTTGTGTGATTTTTATGAAGACCCTCTCTACGGTTTAAAAGTGCCTTATGATATTAAATGCAAATTTAACTTAAAATAATTTTATTCTAATAATTGTCTGTGATTATCCATTTGCAGGATGGGTAATAACTAGGGATATAAGAAATTACAATTTCTTTGATGGAAAAACAATCCAAAGAGAAAATTAGCTGTAGCAATCATTAACTAGTGGATTAAAAATAATAACCCATAGTCTCTTTCTCTGAAATTGAGAAAATCCTCCTCTATGACATAATAATGTCTTTTAAAAGTTCATGAGTTTTTTTCTTGGAGGTGAACTCCAACACTCTTTTGAAACTAAAACAGATTCCTCAGTATAACAGAGTGGAAAAAAAATCACAATTATGAAATTAAAGGAAAATTGTAACTATGGTGATTGTTCAAATATTACACTGAATATTGCAAAGATATACAAATAACTGCAGAAACTGCAGTGGATGAACAGCTCTTGTTTGGGCATTTCTGAAGCAGTCATCTTGCTAAAAGTGTGAAGACTGGTCACTCATGACAAAAGGCTGTAGGTTGTTTCTGCTAATTAGCTCTAAGAATAACTCAGAATTAAATACACACTTTCAAGCTACTAGGATAACACAATATTTTACCAATATATACTAGAATAATGCAAATTGATCTATAGCCAATAGAAATATAGAAATAGTTAGCAAACTAATTAAGGATGGGTGTGAGGGGGAGGTGTCCCCATGACATTATGCTCTATTTTTCTAGAACATGGTCAATATTATGATCTTTAATGGAATTTTACGGCTTACATTTTTTCTCATGTCTATTTTCTATGAAGGATGTATCATGGGATTTTCATAATACTTCAATGAAGGCCAGTAGTAATTTTTGAAGTGCTCATAAACTGTTTTTAATCAGGCTTGGATTTCTGCTTGCCTTTTTCTTTTTTGTTAAAGAAAAATAGAGACTTAATATAAAACAGCAGGTCTGTAACTTTCTCACTAAGGAAAAAAACCTGACAGAGCAAATCCAAACCAATTAAGCAGAACAGAAACCATTTTAAAGTGAATAAAAGCATAGCTGAACATCAAATATAGGTTTAATATTGATGTGAATAAATTATGTAGCTCTAATTGTGAAATTTACATAAGTATATCATGTCAATTCTAATATATTCATTATACTTTATTAAAAATATAGTTAAAAATTCATATTTAGATGGCCCTGAATACTTGAACTGGTGCTATTTTATCACCACAGTCCTTTTTGTATAACCTAAAATTCTCAAGGATTCAAGAAATGCAAAAGATTTTAAATTATTAAGTTCAATATTTTTATTTATTGAAGATTCATAAATAATAGAGTCATATAAATGAGAAAATAGAAGTCTGCCTTTATTCTTTGACATATTGTATTAAGAACCTGGAACACTAGGGAGAAAGTCTAGAATTTTGAAGATGTGCTAAATAATCTTTAATAAACAATATAGTCCTCTCATAAATAGAGATGATAAAGCGAGAAACTATAAAATAAAATACTGAAAAATTGTGATTATCATAGAGATCACCATATTTTGTAGTGGGTAGAGTAGATAATAAGGGCCAGTCCGATGGAGAATTATAATTAGCTTTCCTGCAACATGGCAATTTAGCAAAGAAGTTGAATAAGCTGGACCCAATCACTGGAATGATACAGCATCAAGATAAGGTCTCATGTGATGCTATACGATTCTGCAACGAAAGCAAAAACCCAACTAAGAAAACTTTGCTAAATTGTTTTGCACCATCAAAAGAAATAAAATTGAGTGGCAGGATCCTTATCAGAGCCTAGGACTTCAGGGTGATTAATTTCACAATTTAGCTGGAGTTTATTTAGGTGTAGAAATAAAGGCAGAGCTGCAGGTAAGCTTTGCTCATTCATGCTTCTAAATTCATTAATAATCGTCTGGGTTTTCTTTTCTATTACTATAACAAAACACATGGTAAAAGAAACTGCCACAAAGGAACTCCATTTACAGATATTGCCACTGCTTTAGTAGATCAGAGTTTTGAAGTCTACCAACATAACTAAAAAATAAAATCTGTTCTTCCAGGGATTGCTCTATTTTTAACAAGTCACTTCTCACACAGATGGCCCTAGACCTAAACTTAGAGATTCCATGAGCATTTTAAACTAATACAAGTAAAAATCAAAACCATACCTCTCCTTCCTCTGTTAAAACAAAGTTCCCCCAAACCACATATCACTATTTAGCAGTGCAGATTAGAAGAACGAATTCTGGTGGCTTTGGAGTCAAGATGACTGTCTGAGAATAAGTACCCTCTTAGTTAATAATTCAACCATGTAAAAGTCTCTTTTTAAAAATATCTGTAAATGAAATGATCTTAAAAATATATTAAAAAGTATAGTATGAGGCAAAAAACATATTCCTTAAAACAGAAAAACACAATTTGTGAAAAATGCTTTTAACTTTTCACTGATAAATAATAAGAGCAAAAATACAGTTATCACTCAAACAGTCTTAAGAGATAGACAGGTATTTCTTATTATCTGCATTTTGCATCTAAGGAATCTAAGCACACATTATCCTCAGATAATGTGCTGGAATAGAAAATGCTCAGCACATGTGGAGCTTCCTAAACAGCTGCTTTTATTGATTGATTTATTTGAAAAATTTACAAATAGTAGTTCTAACTTCTGAAAATACTGTTTTCCAGAAATGACCTACAGATATCATCTCTTTTTTATGTTATCCATAAACAGTGAGGAAACTCAGCAATAAACTGAGGGCCATTATGCAGTACGAGGTCATCCCTAAATGCTAAATGTCTTTCCTTCTCCCCAAGTGAAGATGATACAAGGTAGCTTTGTTTTTAATCCCTAAAATCCTCAAAAACTCCCATCAGTAATTTCACTCTCCTTCTGCCCTGTCATGTAGTAAGAAAAACTGCACCTCTGGTGCATATCCAAGTTCACAGGCCAAGTTCAGCTTATTTTTCTCTTACAGGCCCTTGCGATAAGCAGTCCATTATAAACAGTCTTCCTCATCAAGGCTGGCCCCAACACATACAAATAAATAATGAAACATCCTAAGCTTCTAGAATGTAAAAGATTTATAAGCACGGCTGGCATGGATGACATGAAGAAGGATTCAGAGGCCATTCGAACCATAAACTCAAGATGAAAAATCTGAATCATTTAGCAAAAAGAAGAGTGTTATGTGAGTCTTCATTTTCTTTCTTTCCTCTTTTCCTTTTTATGGTTTAAGACAAAGTTTATTTAACACAACACATATGCATCCCCTTAGTTATCAGATATGGCTAGGGTTATAGATAAGCTTCTGATAGATGAAAGAGAAACGCTTTTAGAAACAAGCATTTTTATCCAAACTTTTTTTGAAGGAAACTTTCTAAAACCATATCACATACTTCCTTGTTTGTGTGGTATGTTGAAAATGTAATTAAACCTTTTTTGATTATTTAAAGCATCATCCCCCCGAGTGCATTCTATGGAACACTAGCTCTAGAAGTAGGATGTTAATGGTGTTTCAGGAAAAAAAATGTGTTCTGAGGTCAAATAAATTTAGGAGATTCTGATGTCAACTTGGATTTTCTTAAAACAATGAACATTCCCATTTGGCTGGCTAACTGGGTGGGAAACATAAACCCATATGTCAGAGTGTGTAGTGACCCCACAAGCACAAGGAAATGGAATGTCAGTCTTTCTCTTGTAATCTCATAGCACTGCTCCTTCACCCACTCCTTACCAGAGGCTGAAATATTAGAAAGGGAGAGAGAAGGGTGCAGAAGGAGAAGACAAGCCCAAAGCTTCCACACCCATAATACCGATTGTCTGTTTTCTCTCCTTCACATTTCTCTCCTGTCTTCCAGCTCTCTGTGGCCACAGATTTGGCCAGTTGTTGCTGTTTCTGCTTTTTATTGGCATTTCTGCCACTTCCATTCTTTGTTTGGCAGGGCAGCTACCTTCAGCGATTTTTGTTTGTGTTACTGTTTGGACATGTAAAAATCACAGATAGGCTCACTGTTGTTCTACATGGACAGAGATGCCAGAAATATATGTAATGGGATAAATGGAGATACCAGGTTACAGATTATTTTCAGTGGGAGGTCACTTATCTGTGTTTGTTGGTTCCCCACCACCACCACTAGTATTAGAGAAGGAATGAAAACAAAAAAAGAGATACCCCAGGTGAACTTAGTCACATCTAAAAAAGGTATTTTGCTCTCTAAATGTGAGAAATGTGAAACAGACCACTTTTTCATAACTTTCAACAGTTAGTAGTGATCATTCACATCATTTACCATCAAGAGAGGACGTTAAAAGTCTCTCTCAATACTCTCATAATTATTTCAAATATTGGTATGATTTTAATTAATAAAGTCTGAGTAGAAAACTCTACTTATTTCTTTATAGTAAAAAGGCAACAGTACATACACAGCTAATCTCATTTGCATACAATGTTACATATAGGTTTCTAGATGTTTATAATGGTGATGGTTAAGAAAATTAAAATTCCTGAGACCTGACACTAAAGAAAACAAAACAAACAAACAAAACAAGAAAAGGGGGAAAAGAAAAAGAAGGGAAAGATTCCTGAAGTGCTTGAATAGCATGGCATGCATGCCTCAGTGAACTTTTGAAAGGAGTTCAGGGAAATGAAATTTAAAAAGTGTTCATCAGCAAACTTAGCTCTAACATGGTTTTCTTTAATAAATCAAACTTAACACTTAGTGCTTATATCTCAATTTTCATCTTCAATGTATTTTACAAACATTAAGTAGTTTTTATAACACTCCTGAGAAGTAACAATGATATCTTGCATTTATATAGAGTCACTCATTTGAAGAATATAAAAGGACTTCACAGATATTAAACTTAAGCCATACTCAACTGATTTGAAAAAGAAGAGGAACAAACACTTTTAAAAAAACTTATCAGGCCATTGGAAATAGACAGTATAACATTAGAATTTAGAATTCCTGATATCTAAATTTAGTTTTTGACACAAAAGCATTCCTTCATGGAGGTTGCTTAAATTCAACAGTGCTTGAGAAACTGGTTCAAAAATGGATACAAAGGGGCTAACTGCAATTTAAAGCCAGCAGACTTCCATTTTTGCATCTTGTTTCTATCCATTTCCTGAAGAGTCAAATACGTCTATCTCCTCATTACCTGGCTTGATGAAAAGAAGCAATAGCACTGCTGACGCAAGACATAATATAAAAATCATTCATAATGGACTTCAAATGAACTTATTACTTTCCTTGCAGTAAATTTAAAACTGTATGTTTCAAAAGACAATACTAAAATTGTTTTACATTTAATGAATGGTGAAAGAGAACTCCTTGGTTTGTGGTAAAAAATCTGTCCAGGGTGCTTTTTTCTTAAATCAATATTTAACAAAGAAATTTCTAAATTACTTTTGCTAGGTATTATTTGTTTAATATGTTAGTACTCAATTTTTATTTATCTAAAATAACTCTACAAACAAATGTTTTAAAGCCCTTATAAAAAATACATATAACAACTGTTTTAATTACATAAATTGTTTTAATTCTCGGAGAAAAAAATAAGTACTTCTATCACTGTTTTATGGGCGAATTAACTGAAACACAGTCACGTAACGTACTTAACTAGGATATTATATCTAGTGAATAGTACAGTCAGGATTCAAACCAGACAGTCTGTTTCTGAAGTCTGGACTCTTAAGCACTGTTTCAGAATAAGTCACTTACATGAAGCCAACTAGTACAGGAAACTACCTAGACCAAGAGATGCCAGGCAGGTAGATCAATGGCTTATCCTGCACAGAGGAAAGAAAGACAGCCTGGATAAGCAGAAAGGATGTTCAACTGACTTCCATTCAGAAGCCCAGTTTGGAGAATGCCTTGTATAGTTTACCAAACATGTGACCCAGTGCACTACTGTCACCTTTTTGGATCCCATTTTCCTTAACCGTACAACAGAAGTGGAGAGAAAGAAAGCAAATTGTAAAGTCTTGAAGGTCCCTACTATTTTTTAACAATGTATGTTCTCTTCTGCCTCTAACATTTGTACTTGGAAAAATTTTGGTGAGGTAAAATAATAGCTATCCTACAAAGAATAATTAGCAATATATTCTAAATAATTAGTAATATATGTAGATGTGCCCTTTACTTTTTTCATAGAAGTCCCGTGCACATATTCATATAAAAATATACTATGTATAGTTTCTTCCTGTACTATTTATCATACTAATAACCCAGGCAGGTGTTTCCTAGGGTTTGGGGACATAATGATGAACAAGACAGTCCTTGCCCTCAAAGAGCTTACATTCAAGTTGGAGGGAACATATAGAGAAGTAAGCTAATTGGAGAGAAAGCAAGTCGGAAGTTGGTGATATTTTAGTGGGACTGGTCAGGAAAGGACTAGATGATGAGAATAAGGAAGCATTCTGCCCTGAGAATATCCCCAGGAGAGGGAACAGCTAATGCAGAAGGCTTGAACTGGGAACCAGCTTGGATAGGCCAAGAGACATCAGGAGGCCAGTGTGACACAGCAAGGGGAGAATGGTACTGACCAGATTAGACAGGACACAGTCAGGCAGAGGCCACTGAAAGATTACAGAAGGCTCAGAGGCCTTTGCTTGTTTTTGTTGTTATTTTTCAAGTGTAATTAAAAGTTACTAAAGGGCAATAAGCTACCTATTTTTTTCTACTCACAGTATGAATCAGTGTTTGAAATACTCTTTCCTTAAGCCTTACTAACTTTCAAGAGATTCCTGTGAATGATCTACTGCTATCTGCTAACCTAAATACACTTAGGTATTATATTAACAATCAAAGCAATTGGCTGGTCCTCTTTCCCCTACCCAGCCTCGGTGGAATCTACAACCTTTGAGAATTTAATAAGTAATTCCTCCTTTTGGAACTTACTGAAAATTTGGTTTTTATCAATATTCCCTTTTGTTATTTTATTCTTTTATTTTAAGTTTATACTTTTTCAGAACTACAGTGTGAAAACTGATGTTTCTAAATAGAATTTTACCAGTTTTAAGGGAGGATAGCAAAGTTTATTTGGGCTATATATTTGCTGTTGTTTTAAAATATTGTTCTTTATTTGGGTTTCTGTGGGATTATTGAATTTTAAGTCTAAATGCTAGTAGGATTTGAACTGTTCCTTCCTGTATGATACAAATACTATATTTTTTACTAAAGATAAACTCAAGCCAAGTTTAGAAAATTTTTAAATTAAATCATGAATGTCTTTTACATATATAATCTTATATTAATCCATTAAGACTCCATCACCCATTCGGAGAGGCAGTGCGGTTCCTCTGGGCACTTCCCCCTCAGCTCCTTCAGCTTCCTCAGCCTCCCTGGCCACCTTACCGCCTGCGGGGACCCCAGATCTCGGTGTATGCCCCACCCCTGACCCCGCTAGAGACATGTCCACCCCAGCTCAGTGGTACCTCATGAGGTCTATGCAGATGGCAGTATATGTCTGGACATACTTCAGAACCGTTGGAGTCCAACCTATGATGTGTCTCTTCCATTTTAACATCCATACAGTCTCTATTGGATGAACCCAACCCCAATAGTCCAGCAAACAGCCAGGCTGCTCAGTTGCACCAGGAGAATAAGCAGGAGTATGAAAAACATGTTTCTGCGACAGTAGAACAGAGCTGGTGTGACTGTTGACCCGGGTGTACGAAGAGAAGAAGCTGGTCATAAGAAAAATATATATTCATGTGTTTATCACCTTCCTATTCTTCAGTGTCATTACATTCGCTTTATTAAAAGCAAAATAGCTGTTGTGCTGTTGTCATCTTCCCTTACCAAGCTTTTCCTACCCCTTCTACCCCCTCCTTAAACATCAGAAAACACCCTCTATGAGATCAAAGGTGCTGTACCTGGGTTACATGCAAAAATTACTAATGCTTAATTCCTTTTCTGTTTTATCTCATTTTCAGTTTTAGGGCAGTATTGTGTTACTGTACTTTACACTAAACTTTTTTTTTTTTTTTGCGGTACGCGGACCTCTCAGTGTTGTGGCCTCTCCCGTTGCGGAGCACAGGCTCCAGACGCGCAGGCTCAGCGGCCGTGGCTCACGGGCCCAGCTGCTCCGCGGCATGTGGGATCTTCCCGTACCGGGGCACGAACCCGTGTCCCCTGCCTCAGCAGGCGGACTCTCAACCACTGTGCCACCAGGGAAGCCTAGAGTTAATTCTTGATTGGGGTCAGAGAAAGAGATGAGCATAGATAATGTTAAGCCCCACCCAGTCTACTGAACTGTGCATAGGGAATGAGAGAGAAGTGCAGCAAGGACCACCACGTGAATGGATAGCCAAGATTCAGCAGTGGTGCCCGAGTCATGCTCAGTCAAGAGACATATTTAATGCTCCACTATTTACAAACCAGAAAATGAACTGATTTTTAAATTGTGGTATCATTTACATAGAGTCAAAGTCCCCCTTTTTAGTTTACGGTTCTGTGAGATTTGACAAACACATTCAGTTATGTAACCATCACAGTTGTGTAGCCAACACGATCAAGATATTACAATACTTATCACTGTCACTGAATCTGGAAATAGGCAGGCCTAAGTTTAATTCTTGGATCTGCCATTTTCAGGCTGCTGGTCACTTACTGCTTCCCTCACATCCAAAATATGGCTTCATGTCCACTCTTTGCCAATCCCTTTCCATACTCCCAGAGGACTGGAGCCAATCATTAGTTTTTAAGCTAAGGAAGGTTGGAGATCCTTTAACCTTTTTAAAGGAGCAGTGCTACCTTAGATAAATTATAATCCCTCCTTGTTTTTTTTTTAGAGTTTTAATTAACCCAAGGAAGGGAACATATCTGTGGCAAACTATTTTCCACTCAAATCCTCAGTTAATGCTGCATGCTTTAGTTTCTTCCTCCCTTTCAGTACTATAAGAAGCTTACAGTCAATACTTGCAATCTTTCTTCTGATATGTATATTTTTAGATAGACAGTATCTTTAAGTAGCAGTGTGAGACAAGGCTTGTAAATGTTTTGTCTGATGTTCCATTGCCACCTTTTGTGCATATATCACTCTTCTAAATCTAACTTTGCACAAGTAACCCATGTAAAAAATGTACATTTTTCAAAACTTGTAAATAAAAATAACCTTAAAAAAAAAGGCTCCATCACCCTTTTTAAATACCGCAGAATGAATTCCTTAGTCTTTTATCATGGCGATGGCTATTAAAATAGTACATCTTCATATATACCGATAGTCTACTGAAAGTTTGAGAGCACAAAAATTTCTTTATACATTATATTGAAAACGGACGACAAGCAACAGAATTAGGGTTACCCTTGTTAACAGGGGTTTTTACAGTGAAAACAGCACTGGTTAGATGGAGACCTGGTTCTCATTAACCTCATCTTCCTTTATTCACTACAGGATTTTGGGAAGTTAACTTTGGGCCTCAGCAATCCCATTTATAAAACGGGGATACCTGCTTGTCTGACAATAGGTAGCAGGAGTGTATTGCCTTGCGAAGTCCTTTAGGCACCTGTACGATTAGCCAAGGGGACATTAAAAGTACCATAGGTTTAGGGAGAATGGTACTCAGGTTGGAGCAGTGGATTAATAATTCTTTCTTCCAGTGGCTACTGGTACTCAGTGCCTCTGGTCTAGCTCTGGTATTTATGTGTTTTAGGGGGATCATCACCATTGTGCAAATCCAAGATTTTGTTTCCTTAAAAAATTAACTGAAATATTAGACTCAGTCTTCAAATAGATTTAGAAATGTACCAAGAAGCATATAAATAGCGCCTCTTAGTAGAATTATTATAATGGAACTCTCACGGCAGGGTTTAATAACAATGGAGGAAACTAAACTGACAGTGGTGGAGGCTGAGCCTTGGGTGCTTGGGTCATTCTGGAAGGGAAGTAGAGAGCAAATCCAATTTAACAAAATGACAAAGCTGCCACCTCACTCAGCTTATTTTCATTATTATTTGCCTTTTGCTTTTCTATTTTTGCAAAGGAGAGAGTTTACAGACAATTCATATATCAAATATGTATCAAATTGCAGGGGATGCTTTGCAAACTAAATAAGCAAGGTTTATTTGTTCCCTCCTTACATATAAGTATATATCATTTTCATTCTTACTTTTTACTCCTTAATTCCATCTGTCCCCTCTTCTTTCTTTTCTTAGACACATTAGTTAAAGGGATGGATTCTTTTTTTTTCTTTTAGGTGAGTAATGGTGAAAAAGGGAGGTGGGTGTAGCTGAATACGGCTTAGGTGTCTGTTGCATTCCATCTGGAATCAGATAGGGCTTTTTTTCATCACCCTGTGACAGCAACAGCCAGAATATAGGATTTGTTTTTTAATAGCACCCTGTGATAGACTCAGAACATTAGGTATGCAAATTCAGTAAGAAAACGTTCTCAGTAATGTTGCTTTATACTATCTAATCAATAATAATATTTATAAATATTTATTGGTTTGACAATTGGTTGGTATATCTAGTGCAAAGGGAAGCATTTCAGAGAAGAATGTGAACGTTTTTGGCAATTTGGTTGCTAAGATAAGCCTAAAATTATTATAAAACAGAGTCTGTAACAAAGCAGTAGATGAGTTTTCTGAACAATCTGAGTTAGAGAAATCAAGATCAATGGAGTCATCGAGATACATTCTTGAAGAGGAAGGAAGGAAGTCTTAAGTAACCTTGGGCAGGATGGGTATTCACTGCTGGAGTGGAAGAGAGGGTACAATTGGGATGTGAATTTATGTTATCATTAAGATAGTACCACTAGGAGTTACTTATCAAGAATATAAAGTTTCTGGAAGATGACAAAGAACCTGCAAAGAAGTGGTTGGCTTTTACAAAAGAAGATTTTATGAAAAGTATTTAAAATGATAAAAGGACACGTCTTCTCAAGAGTGACTAAAAGAGACAGGCCCTTGTTCACAGCTTACCTGTTCTTAAGTAACCAACAATTTAACAAGTTATTTAGTCTAATTTACTATTAAGCAATAGATAAAACATAGTAAATAAGAAGGGCAGAGTGCAGCAAGAGGTAGCCAGAGGGCAAACTGAAAGCAAGTTGTAAAGACAGAAGGAAAAAATCTACAAAATAGAAGATGGGAATCCATAGTTGCCTGAATCAGGGAAAATTAGCACTCTATATGGTGATGATCTGAAGGATCACATAATACAAACTCTTACATATAATAATTACTCAATACTCAATAAGCGATGCTCAAGATGATGACTATTTAAGAAAATCTTACACGACTCTTAATATTATGAGTCAGAGTAAATCTATAATTAAAAAATCAGTACCTTTCATTATATTTTTTAAAACATCACTCTAAGAAATAGTCCAAAACACTTACCATGTGACCCAGCAATCCATTTCTAGGTATTTACCCAAGAGAAATAAAAACTTAAAAAACCTGTCCACAAATGCTTGTAGTGTTTTTACTCATAGTTACTAAAAACTGTAGGCAACCTTCAACTGGTGAGTGAATAAACAAACCATGATACATCCATACAATGGAACACTACTTAGGAACGAAAGGAATTAACTACTGACATACACAAAAATTGGGGTGAATATCAAATAATGATGCTACATGAAAGAAACCAGAGAGAGAAGCTGCTATATGATTAGATTTATATGACATTCTGGTAAAGGCAAAACTATAGGGACAGGAAACAGCTAAGTATTGCCAGAAGCTGGGAGTATGGAAAGGGATTGGCAAAGAGTGGACATGAAGCCATATTTTGGATGTGAGGGAAGCAGTAAGTGACCAGCAGCCTGAAAATGGCAGATCCAAGAATTAAACTTAGGCCTGCCTATTTCCAGATTCAGTGACAGTGATAAGTGTTGTAATATCTTGATCGTGTTGGCTACACAACTGTGATGGTTACATAACTGAATGTGTTTGTCAAATCTCACAGAACCGTAAACTAAAAAGGGGGACTTTGACTCTGTGTAAATGATACCACAATTTAAAAATCAGTTAATTTTCTGGTTTGTAAATAGTGGAGCATTAAATATGTCTCTTGACTGAGTATGACTCGGGCACCACTGCTGAATCTTGGCTATCCATTCACGTGGTGGTCCTTGCTGCACTTCTCTCTCATTCCCTATGCACAGTTCAGTAGACTGGGTGGGGCTTAACATTATCTATGCTCATCTCTTTCTCTGACCCCAATCAAGAATTAACTCTAGGCTTCCCTGGTGGCACAGTGGTTGAGAGTCCGCCTGCCGATGCAGGGGATGCGGGTTCGTGCCCCGGTCCGGGAAGATCCCACATGCCGCGGAGCGGCTGGGCCCGTGAGCCATGGCCGCTGAGCCTGCGCGTCCGGAGCCTGTGCTCCACAACGGGAGAGGCCACAACACTGAGAGGTCCGCGTACCGCAACAAAAAAAAAAAAAAAAAGAATTAACTCTCTATAAAAATTATTTTAAAATATATTCATAGTACCTTGAACAATGGAATCAAGATAAAAGATTTCCTATATAGCATGTTGAAAATATTACATTTTATCTAGAAACATTTGCTTAGACCTGAATCTAGTTTGTCCAGTAATAGCTGAATCACTGGAGATTAGATAGATATTCTTTAAAAAAGCCAGTATCCAAGTAGTGTGTTAGATTCATAGACAGATGAATATCTGAATTAAACTCTAGTGATATACAAAGGCCAAAAATAATAATAGCTACTATTTATTGAGCACTTACTCTGTGTCACACATTTTGCAAAGCTATTTACATGTTTTAAGCTTGAAAACTTGACTATGAGGCAGGTGACCTAATTTATAAACAAGGAAAGTTACACTAGAAAATTGAGCAACTTGCCCAGTGACACACAGCTAATTTAAAGTGGCAGATCTGAGATTAAAATTCAGGCCTGACTAACTGTAGATTCATTGAGACACAATGATAGAAAACAAAAAAGGTTACCACAAGGCAGCCTGTGAAGAATATTTTAAAAGAGGAAAAGGAATCTGCAGGAAAAAGGCTCTTCTTCCAGGAAGAAGGGGCTTGGGAGCTGACCCTATAGGATGGATACAGCTTCGATCAGTGAAAGCGAGACAGAAGACTTTGCCAATAGAGGAAACAATCACTTCCATGCTCACACTTTTTTAGCTAATGTCCAGTTTAGAGTGTGACTTCTCTTATGGTCAAGACCTTCTCTCACTCAAAAAAGACACCTAAGCCTGATTTCTGGACACTGTACTATAGCTTCTGCGGAAGAACTCTGAGCAAGGGTTTTAGCCCCACATGCAACATTTGAAAATCTCGTTATCAGGGGCAAACCATACAGACTAGCTGGGCCTTACTTCCCTCATCTGTGGACTATATATGTAATTTACATATATATTATACATATATAAATAAAATAAATTCTAATGATGGCACACAATGGAGCAATTTACGGATAGACTATAAAAAAGTCTCCATATCCTGCTTTCCTGGCCTGGTTTTACCAGATGTACAGTGCACAAAGCAGCTCTACCTCAGCGTGGAGCTGAGAGAAAATGGTGGCAATGGATGCAGACCTGTTTACAAGTGTTCATAATGTTCAGTAGTGTGAGAAAGTGTGAAGTAATGGAATGTTCTACATATTTTCCTTTTTACAACTACCAATAATGCCTGCAGATTTTTAACACAGAGGTATGGTAATGTAATAACACCTGGGAAATACATTTTTACATAGAAAAGCTGTCAGCAACAGATACACTCTTTTGAGATGAATATTTTCTCATCGTATGATTCAATTATTTAAAAAGGAAAAAAAGACACTTTAAATATTGACACTTCGTTCTAGACCTGGCAAGACCCAGCGGGAGCAACTGTATCTGATAACTAAAGGAAAGACCACTGCTACCTGGCTCACCGCTAAATAGCAAACCAACTAAGTCCCAATTTGTTGAAGAAGTTTTTATCTCTGGAATTCTATTTGTTTACATTCTAGGTACCCAAAAGCAAAGAGAGGACCACTGCCCCTGTCATCAATACCAGAACTCCAGATCTTTAATGAAACTGCCCCTTAAAATGTTTACATAGTTATCCTGTTATCATGTCTAGAATTAAATAAAGTAATGCTTTTATCTCATTCAACAAATAGTTGTTGAGTTTTTATTAATTTCCAGGAACTGGATTAGCTCTCAGGCTAACAGTGCCCAAGGTAATCATCTTTTCCCTCATAAACTTGGAAGCCCCAAAAGACTAATGTCATATAGAGAATATATATTTGCTTGGCATATAATGCTCAATAACTTTGTACTGATAAAACTTAATGATATTAACTAATAATGATTCCATACAATATAAAGACTTCATTTGTGTCGAAAATATGAGAAATTTATAATCCAAGTAGTTCGTTGAGCATCACTGACAGGGTGTTTGTAGTATTTAGAATTCTCCTTAACTCTCAATCTGGAGTCTTGTTACATTGATCCTGTCAGTGGCAACTAAATCAAATGACACATGTAAATAAACTGATCTACAGAGACCTTATTCAAAAGGCAGGCATTGCTGATTTAAATGAGGCTTGGAATCCACCATAGCAACTTCAAACTTTTCCTACTCACAGTTGAGTAAACTGATCTTCATATCCAGAAAAGAAACACTGACAGAAACATACAAGAGAAAGTAGGCTGTCATTTCTGAAAAGCAACTAAAGAAAAACTCCACCAGGCTTATTCCATCATCTCCAAATGCCTCAAAATGTAAAATCTAGACATATTAATCATCAGGTAATAGTGATATAGTAATGTCACTAATGTACACTCTATTGGTAAATAGAAAACGTAGAAATCCTTGATATCATAAATATCCATCAAGGAAATACAGACAGGACCTAACATTTGCTAAATTTCAATAATATTTAGTCTTTTATTATTAAGAAAATCTATTACCTTGCTACTTTTGTCTGAAATAAGATGGGTGACAAGTAATAAAACACTTAAGAAAAGGGCACTGTATTGTGTCTCATCTTAGTCAAGTCAGAAACTACATTTTTCAAGAAAGACTTATTTCAGCAAGCATCTCTTCAGTGCTATGATAAGCACTGTAATATACTAAGATAAATGTTAAATTATTAATATGACTGTATCAGAAACTATTTATTTTCTATCTTATATGTCTTAAACACTTAAAAATTCTGACACAATTTCTGTTTTCAAAATCAATGTGGCAATGATTGCTCTTGAAATTTTATCCTGAGTTGTAAGTCAGAAGAAATATATGTTGGGGGAAAAATGAGAAACAAAACTCCCAAATTTTAAGATAATCTTTTTAGGCAAATATTTGTGATGTTTTAGACATAACACAGCAGTTAAAACAAGGTGGTAATGTATATGGTGCATTATTTTAGAATTGTCAGTTCTAAAACTTTGCTTCAATGTTGGATATACTTTGTTCCCATATTTTAATGTTTCATGCAGAATTTTTTTTTTTTCTCTCTAAACCTCCAGTGAGAAGTATTGGTTAACACAAAATGAATGTGCTGTAATACTTTCTTTGAAACCCTGCAGTCAACCTTTTGCATATAACTTTCTAATAGAAAAAAAAATCCCACATACTTCATTTTCCCTAAAGAGCAGCATGAGATTTCTAATCCTTTGCTTGAGCACATAAAATATTAAGAGCCAATTTTCAGCTGCACCTCTGTCACTTCCATTATCATTCTACACGTCCAGAGGTGATAATGGACTCTGTAAATTGCAGTCTTTCTCTATCCCAGACCACTGAGGGTTTCACCAGGGGACAGTTCCACACAAAGGGTGGCCCAGATGTATGTTAATGGTGCTGAGCAGCAAGAAGCAGACACCCCCAAACACAATAATGTGATGTATTACCCAGAGGAAAGACAAAATGAGCAGAAAACAACTTCCTTAGGAATTCAGTGAAATCAACAATGACCTAATTCTTGCCCATAAATCAGAGGTATCTTCACAGAACCTTGGAAACGGAAGATTAAAATACACTCCTAACGCCCCACCTGTGAAGGAGCAGTCTGTCTAAACCAATACAGAATGAGGGCTCATAGACAATGATGTTTAAAGAATTATGGAAAAGGCTATTATATCCCACTGACTTTTTTCAGACACAACAAACAGATCTGCCAGCATTAGTGGAATTATCCTCAAACATGAAGTGAAAAATAAGGTAAGGTAAAGGAAAATGCTCATCTTAGCCATTGCTGAAATGATATCCATGGTTGGCAATTTGTCTACACAAAGAGAGCTGCCTTGTAGGAAACTGAATGGGATCGACACTGGGTTTTTAAATGATCATGTTTCCCACTACCCCATGCAAAATAAAAATCATATTTTAGGGAAATTATACAGAAGGAAGTGGTTTAGATCTAGTTTTTCCCCCTTTTTCATAGGCACTTTTCTAACTATGTGTCTTTCAATGTAGTACCTAGTGTTCAGTGACTGATCCCACCAGACTGAGTCTTAATGCTTTGGGCAAGGGGATGGGGCTGGAGTTGGAAGACAAAGGCTGTACCAAGAGGACAGAACGCCTAAAGAAAGAAAAGAGACAGAACAAAATCAGACTGCGTTGCCCAGATAATTGATGCTCTGTCACATATCAGACAGTAATATACATGATCATAATTACTGCCGGTATGCCAATAAAGCTAAATGTTGGATAAATGAAGGTAAGGCCAATTTTAATTCTATAAATACATTTTGGAACCAAGTCTATATGCTTCAAAGTAAATTCTGGAAAACAGACCTCAAAAACAAAACCACACACACATGCACGCACACGCAAGGGAGAGAAAGAAATGAAGAAAGAAAAAAAGGAAAGGAAAGGAAAAGAAAGGAAAGAGAAGAAAAGAAAAAAAGAAGAGGGATCCAGTATGATTATATACTTATCAACTTAGTGCAAAATATTGTCAACGAGCTCTACCTCTTCTCTTCACACCTCCCATCCCCTTCAGCAAACAGCAAGCATTCAAATGTATGAAAGCACAGCGCCAAGCACTAGGGCCAAAGTGAAAAAAGTTCAGTGATTTCAGTCTAGAAGAGAAACAGACAAGTAAGGAGATGATTACAATACGGTGTGGTACCCGCTCTGGAAGGGGTATCAGAAGGTTTCTTCTGATGACGTTTTACCATCTTGTCAGATTTTTCATAACTCATTCTTAGGATTTTATAGCCTTTTCCTCCCTATCTCTTTCCTCAAGAAAAATGGGGAATAAAATCAATGCATAAACAGATTTCAAAATTTATACGTATTTACAATTAGAACCATTGAAATCCAGAATAGGTAAATCCATAGAGACAGGGAACACGTTAGTGGTTGCCAAGGGAAGGGAGGAGAGAGGCCTGGAGAGTGATTACAAGGCCTTCTTCTAGAGGGATGAAAAAGTTCTGAAACTAGAGAGACACACTGTGAATGCACCAAGTGCCACTGAACTGTACAGTTTAAAATGGTTAATTGTACGCTATGGGGGCCTCAACTCAATGAAAAAAGCAATCGGAACACCTCACTTGAAATTTTGTGTCACTGTTTGAAACAGTCATTGTGAAATACCACAAAAATTTATAGAATCAATCAATCTTCTGTTTCACCTTTCTTACTCTCTAGCAGAAAATAGTGCTATTCTCTTGGAAAAAAATCAGAAACTTTTGATATAATTGGGTAACGAGAGCAAAGTTAATGTGTTTGAGATAATTTCTAAAGTTCATAAGAATGTAATAGTACAGTAGCATAACAGGAGGTACTATGGTTACATATGTCAGTCTTCTCAAAAAAATTCTTTTCTATGAATTTTTAATGATGCAAGTAATGTCTCAAGGTCATTGAGAGAGCAAGCAGTTATTCAGACATTAAATTTGTTCACAGTTTCTTGGCAGCTTTGCAAGAAAACAAGCAACTGGGATTTGTGGAGGAGGGGAAACGGTGTACTGAGGAAGAGGAGAATTAGAAGTAATATATAATAAGCTGCAGATATAGCTCATTCACTTTTTTTTTTTTTTTGCGCTACGCGGGCCTCTCACTGTTGTGGCCTCTCCCGTTTTGGAGCACAGGCTCCGGACGCTTAGGCTCAGCAGCCATGGCTCACGGGCCCAGCCGCTCCGCGGCATGTGGGATCTTCCCGGACCGGGGCACGAACCCGTGTTCCCTGCATCAGCAGGCGGACTCTCAACCACTGCGCCACCAAGGAAGCCCCAGCTGATTCACTTTTTAACCCAGCAGAAAGTATCTACTAGGTGTTCTTGAACATAGAATGGGACTTAGGATTAATCATGTTCTGGTTGCAGTTGTGGTTAATAACATATACATTTTTTTTTACATATATATATACATACATTTTCTGTATCCGTAAAACTCATTTTCTAATGATTTGAATATATCAGTACCCAAATATCTGCTGAACATTTCTAATTTTACAATTAAGTCTATGGAAAGGACATTAAGAAATATATACTTGTCAATATTTGCAGACCAGAATGAGATAGTCCCCCAAACCTGAAAATAGCAATAAAATATTGTCCTCTTAATGTTAAACTATAAAATGGGAACATAATGGAACAAGAAGGGGCTATGCAAAATGTATATGTGTATTAAAAATAGTGTCTCAATCCCTGGAGAAGGCAGAGGACCATTAATCACCCATAAGATCATATTAAAAGAGGAGTCACAGAGGTCAGTACTCAAAGTATCTTCCAAACTTTGTTCAGGAGAGTATGAGCTTTGGGCAATAAACTTCATGAATTTCTTCCCATTGGCAAAGTCATGTCTAAACTGGAGACAGATGAGGGGCTTGTATTGTTCACTTTCCTCTAGCAAAACCTTCTCTACTGCATTTGGTAGCTCTGTGCAATGGCCCAGACCCATATGATTTACCTAATTCTCCTTGCCCTGATTCCAAGCAACATTTATTACTTATTTTTCCATGCACATTTGTCTACAGAGACAAAATACTTTTGTCATACAGACTTTTACAATCTTGTCCTTGAGATATTAGTTCTTATTAGATTTGAATAACTTAGCATTCATTTGACTTCCCATGTGTCTAGACTATGGGGAGAGAATGCACTGCTATGGTCCATGGGAGTACTCCACTCCATATAATGGTTATGTTTTCCATTTTAAATTGGAATTTTGGTTTGATACCTTAGTATACCCACAAGAGAGGACTGAATCCACCGGTGTCTGAAACCGCAAGTGTGAGAGCCAGGCCCTAGATGCTAATTTATTTGCTAAGATAATGACTGCTGCCCCTCGAGGCTTGTGGGTGACAGTTAGGGGCTTTGTCCCAGGTTAACAACATACAGCCTCCCCTTATGTAGAGGTATCTCTTCCTCCCAATTTTAATTGCTCTCTATATGATGGTCATGATTATAATAAGGCAACATTAATTCAGAGTATAATATTAACAAATGGAGCAGACCACCAACTATCCAAGAGAGGTTAAAATCACAAAATCAAGAAAAGAAAATCTGCTCAAGTAAAGTAAAATTACAGGCTAAGTTAATTTCACCTTTAAATTCCACAGGTATGAGGACTGTGTACAAATAGCATAACAGGACTGCAGGAAAGTCAGCTGTAGGCGTAGAGAACTCACTGAGTTGAAGGAACTCAACCACAGCAATAGTAGAAATAGGCTAATTTGCTTTGGTAAACTCAACTGTCATAAGTCTATACATTTTCACTGACTTGTCATTAGAAATTTCTTAATTTTTGGATGCAAGATAGTAATTTGGTGCTGATGTTCAATATAAATCCTGAAAATGAAGTGAATGGCTTTTTTAGACTTGATCTTCAGATAACCAGTATTTTCTGATTAAAAAAATTATTGGAAGCAAGGCATATAAAGATTACAAATATTCAAGGATTTATCCAAAATTTGGACATTGGAAATTTCAGGTAAGTTGAAGAAGGTAAAGTTATGTACCTAGATATAAACAGAAAGGTTTTCTTTTAAAAATACAATTACATATTTAATAGGCATAACAAATTGACAAGAGATTTTAAAAAATACTATTAAAATTATATTTCCTATATAAACATGAAATTGTTTAGAAAATTAAAAGCAAATGAGAGTATTTTCTAAGTCTATAAGTACTTAAAATCAAAGAAATTTAATAAGAGTAACACAAGCATCTCTAACTTCAATGTTCCCAGAAAATACTGTGCATTTTAACATACTTAATAGATACTCCTGAATGAATTACAAATCAGTTGACATAATTTAAAATGTCTTCACTTTACATGTTTATGTACATATTTAAAAAATAATCTATGTCACACTATTCAATACTGTTTTTTGAGTTTATTCAACTTGAATTCAGAAACATTAGGAATGCACTTATTTCTTGTTATTTCCTTTTTTCACACCTGCTATTTCACTGATTGTAAACAAATATGTTTTTTAAAGTACAGAAGGGAACCATTTTCCATATAGAACATTGCTTTGTGAGACACTCTTTTAAGAAACTTGTTTCTTGAAATAAACAAACATGAAAAGAGTGACTTGCCTTGTCCTCTTTATCCATTTACCAAATTGTGCTGTCAAAGAATTGAGGTGACCATATCAAATACTCTTACCATCTTTGTCACTTTTCATTTGTCTGGGAAGGGAACTCCAAGTAACCAACCAGACAAGAGCACTCACATTTCCTATTTACACATTTAATGTTAATATTTCAGCAACTGCAGTACGAGGGTCAAACTGAAATTTTTATCTATTTAATTCTGAATCTCAGCCATATCGGAGAGAAAGAGATTGAGACTGACAGTGAGTGAGAGGGGAGGGAGAGAAAGAGAAAGAAAGAGAGAGAGAGATTCACTTTTTAAGAACTAACAGTCAGCAAGAAAATAGGGACATCAGTCTAACAACCACAGGAACTGAATTCTGCCAACAAAGACCCTGGTCAAGGACTTATACCCTAGAAGGCATTGCAGCACACGTCAGGCTGACACCTTGATTTCTGCCTGAGAAGACTCTGGGCCAAGAACCCTGCTAGCCCATTCCCAGAGTTCTGTCCTACACAACTCAGAAATGTGAACAGCTTTCTTTGTGGCGCTAAACTAGGAGAATCAATCCTTAGAAGTGAGTTCAAAATTTCCAGTCTAAGATCAGTTTGTTTGCTTCATAAGGAATAGGAGAAAAAGTGAACAGCATGTAATATGTGATATGGCATCTCATGTCCAAGAACATTTACTTATTGTGGAGATATTTTTGTGTTTTCATCTACTTTTCCTTTGTATTTCTGTTTCTGCCTGAACGTGTGGGCTGTGTGTGTGTGTATATGTTACCCTCTCATTTACAATTTTTTATTACATTGTTCCAATGCATTTTACAAAGAAATGAGGCTCCAAACTACACATTATTAATCTAGGGCTGGGATTTTTTTTTAGGGGTTTAGGAGTTTCAAATTACCAAAAATGGAACCTAGGGTAGGAGTAAGAGAGCCTGCCCCATAAAATTAAATATTTAAATATTACAGTAATATTTAAATAGTATTTGTTGCATTAAATATTACATTTTTACCTCTGTGTTGGCCATGAAATAGGGATCACTGAGATAAAAAAGATGGTTTAGAAAACAGAACTACCATACGACCCAGCAAATCCACTACCGGGCATATACCCTGAGAAAACCATAATTCAAAAAGAGTCATGTACCACAATGTACATTGCAGCTCTATTTATAACAGCCAGGACATGGAAGCAATCTAAGTGTCTATCAACAGATGAATGGATAAAGAAGTTGTGGCACATATATACAATGGAATATTACTCAGCCATAAAAAGAAACGAAATGAGTTATTTGTAGTGAGGTGGATGGACCTAGAGACTGTAATACAGAGTGAACTCAGATACAGAAAAACAAATACCATATGCTAACACATATATATGGAATCTAAAAAAAATATATATGGTTCTGAAGAACCTAGGGGCAGGACAGGAATAAAGATGCAGACGTAGAGAATGGACTTGAGGACATGGGGAGGGGGAAGGGTAAGCTAGGACGAAGTAAGAGAGTGGCATGGACATATATACACTACCAAATGTAAAATAGATAGCTAGTGGGAAGCAGCCACACAGCACAGGGAGATCAGCTCAGTGCTTTGTGTCCACCTAGAGGGGTAGGATAGGGAGGGTGGGAGGGAGATGCAAGAGGGAGGAGATATGGGGATATATGTATAGGTATAGTTGATTCACTTTGTTATACAGCAGAGACTAACATACCACTGTAAAGCAATTATACTCCAATAAAGATGTTTTAAAAAAAAAAAGATGGTTTAGAGAATGTCTATACCACATCTTTCTACCAACAGCATTTTTGCTGAATGATTTTTCAGTCAGGTGGAAAACAAACATGAGAATAGAATTTTCTGTCGTTTTCCTTACATACCTGTTTTGCTTTCCATAAAAGCTAACACATAGTTTCAATTTGCTTTTTCCATTTCTTCTTTTTTTTTTTCCTAAAGTTATAAAACTCGTCTCTCCTTTTTCCCCTCTCAACCTCAAAATATATAGCCTCCTACCAGAGCCAATTGAAGAAGGAAAGGACTTCAATGAGATCTCTGCTAAAGCCTTTCAAAATTACCATTATTGTTTCAGAGTAGGTTGATTACAAAAATAGATCTTCTCTGTCAGACAGGTAATTAGTACTCAGAAAAGATTTGGTTTAAATAAATAACAATGATTTAATTTTATTGAGTACCTACTCTAGCTTTACACGTTAACTCCTTTAATCCTCATAATGATTGAATGAGTGACTACTATTATTTGTATTATTTAATAGAACACTGAAGTTCACAGTGGCCCCCAAATTTAAATGGTATGGCAGGAATTTATAACCATTAGTTTGTCTTTTACTCCAAGCTTTTATTCATTAATATACAAATCAATGAATGAATGAACTCTAAAATTACAATTTCCTTTGGCTTGCTGTTAAAAGATTTCCAACTTCTCTTATAATTCCAGAAAAGTAATGTGGACATTCCTAGCACCTTCTCATTTAAGCCCAGCTAACCACCTAGGAATTTTCCTGGGTTATTTACTCACTACATCTATTTTAAGAAAAAATTACAGTTAAAAGGAACCCTGTGTTCCATTTGAAAATTATCTTCCATTAGAGGCAAAAGTACTACAATGGTGCAGTGTTTTTCCTGCTCCTTCCAACTCTTGAATTTCCCTTCAAATCGCTAATCCCTTCCTATATTTAGTATAGTGAAATACACCTGGAATTCAATTTAATTCCTTTCATATGGCATTGTAATAGTTACTTTATGTTCCTAAGAACTGACTTTGGTGCGTACCTGAAGATTAAAACAACATCAAAATGCACAGTCATTCAGTAGATTGACGCTGTATCATTCCAGTAATAAGTGTATTAAAAGTCCCCAAAGGCCCATCAGGGTATCAGACTATACTGGCTCCAGACCTGCCATTGTCTGTTTTGGTTCAATAATGATTAGACACATATTATTGATTGAGAATATATCAGACCCATAAGTCACATTGTAAATGGACAAAATACAATCAATATAAACAAATAGACTATAATTACAACCCAGTTCAATACTACAATGGATTTGATATACTTCTTTATAAGTTATAAATATTCTTACAACCTTGTTAATGTCTCTGCCCACAGTTTTATCAAGGATAACAGAATTAGAGGCAGAGCAGTTAATGTGGGCTCCAATTCCTTTGAAGATAAATGAAGGGTCTTGAATGTGGCATTAACTCACATCACGTTGCAATGGTGGTAGATCATGTGACCCCAGGGTAGTCTAAAACAATTCCCCCAGAAGACTCTTCATGCAGAACAGCAACCATTTACTGTGATACCGTTTACTGCAATACAGTGTGGTGAACTAGTAACAATGCTGTTCTCAACTTTGCGAGCAACTAGCAATCTTATAAATATCTAAGTATTTTCAATAATTTTCTACATAAGTACCATAATTACTTACTCATGGATTAAGCATTTGTATGAACTATAATTCATATAACATTAAACACTTTACCAACTATTTTAAACAGTGACTGAAGTTATTTTTCATAATAGTCAATGAGTCAAAATCTACTGACAGGTACTAGATTCAGATTCCATTTCTTTCTTGTGAAAATGAGTTTTTCTTTGGATCAAATACAAGAAATCTGCATTTTTAAAAAAGGGTAAGAGTAACAAGTGACCAGAGAGCCCCCCCCATGAGGGCTGGCTGTGGGTAAGTACATCTTACAAGCCTGCTTCTGAAACTGTCTGGATGGATGGTATCAAAACTCAAACTTTTTGGGGGCGATTAAGGATAAAGTGTGTTTTTCATATTTCCTTGAAATAAACTTGCTTTTTGAAGAGTTCTATCCATTTATACTTATGCATATGTAAATATTAAATTTAAAATATTATAATTATTTTATATATGTTATACTATTATACAATATATAAATATAATTATAAACATATATAAATATATTTTATATATTAATTTAAATAATATTATAATAATTTTTCTTTGTAGAATAACCAAGACAGTTAGCAATCTGCTTGCTTCTCTTCTAAGTCAATGCCAACTGTTTACGGATCTTAATTACAGCTACAAAATCTCTTTTGCCAAATAATGTAACGTAATCACGGAAGGGACATCCCATCATTTTCATAGGTCCACCCACACTCAATGGGAGAGGATTCTACAAGGGTGTATATACCAGAGGGAATAGGCCATCTTAGAATTCTATCTACCACATGTAGATAAAAGATTCTTATTATTTACAAAAATTATAAACAGAGTAATATTTTCTACACACGCACAGCAGATGGTTTAAAATATTTCAGATATTTTTTGATATTTTGGCATATTACATTCTGAAAAGTCACATTTTATCATAGAAAATATTGATAAGTATTAATTTTAAATTATTGACAGTGACAACTATTTCACTTTGTTAAGTACTCTGATGATGTAAACAGGTCCTCTGTTTATTTTTTCAGAAAACCTTGAAGAGAAGACTTCTTAAAGCAAAATATCTCTTCCTTCAAGGACAATGTAAGGCATGAAATTTATAATACATCACATATTATTAGACTGATCTTCCTGTGAAGTTAAGATGTGACACAGTCCTTTAACAATTTGGAGCAGAGGCAGAAATTAGTTGAATACATGTCAGAAGAGAGAAATCAGAGAAAGAAATTTTTGCTCTCTTTGTGATTAAAATACTGTATTATGAACACATTATAAACAAATGACGATATGACAATATTCTCCTAAGTAAAATTATAAATTCTTGTTGGCTCATTCAAAATACAATTAACATCCAGAAGAGAGAGAATCAAGTATTCACATTAATCTAAATAAAATTTCAGTTTTACCTTAGAAATATCTCAAGGTGATAAAACGGGATTAATGGTAGTATGAAAACAATACATTCTCATTATTTTCTAGTCAGTTAAGTTGTTTACTGAGTCTCTTTCTACTAAAAAAAACACCAGCGAAAACACTGGGTCTTTCATTGGGCAAGTCACCTTCAGCTTGCAGTTGCACAGCTCAAACCAAGTGTTTTTCTTAATCCTTTGTCAGTCCCAGTGCCTGCCACACAGGAGGAAGTCTTTCAGAGCTGATGCCTGTGATGATACCGATGGTGCTTGTAACGCTGCTGGCAAAATCAGGCTGCTTCCTCACCTAAGATGTTCTTTCATGTGTGGGAATTTGGCCAAATAAGAGGAAACGTTTCTTTGTCCCTTTTGATTTTCTCATTTTTATCTTGTGGTTATGTGATTGGCACTTGGAATTACTTACTGACTTTTTATTTGTTTACTGATTCCCACAATTCTTCCCTCAATCAACCTGATAGAGCCTTGGGGTTTTTTAGGTGAGGGAATAGAAAGAAGATGATATGCTGTACTAACATAAAATATAACCACATTCAAAAACAGTCAGTGCTGCTTTTAAACTGCTATTGAATGGGTAAAATATTTCCTCAATACTTGCTCACTTTCCCTCCCTCTCTCTCTATAAATACCTTCTCTTTGACATATGCATGTGTAAACAGATTATACCTAAGTGGATACACAGTAAATAATTATAAATTTAGACAACAAAAAATAAAACACTCAAACCAGTCACAGGATAATGGCATAATGTACACTATGGATTTACTTATAAATTCAAGAAGTACTTATTGAGTGATAAATATGTTCTTGGTACTATATTAGGCATTAGGGATAAAATCATAAACAAGACCCTTTCCCTGCCCATAAAGGCCCTTATCGGCCTAAAAACATTATAGTGGAGAATACAGTCAAGTTAACCTTGAATATAATAATGAAATCCTCAGGAGAAATTCCTAGTTCAAGGGTAAGTTCTTATAATATGGAAACACGCAGGAGGTAACTGTCTTAAGGGAAAGTCAGATAAAGCTTTCTGGATATGAGTAAGAATTAAATCTGTAATGTTTTAGCCCTTCCCGAAAAAACACAGTTATTACTAGCAAGCATCCTGGGTTTAGGTGACAAATTTAAAAACAACTTATGCAGATGATTTTCTTCCAATGTATTCAAATAATTAATGAATGGCCTTTCTCTCGTTAAGTGTATTCAAGAAATTTACATGTATACGTAAGTGTGCTCTTTGATTCTCCAGATTACTTGATTAAGGTGGATACTCAAATCACATACTACAAAGTCACCACATGCATTCAGGCACTTGAACGTGAAATAACACACAGTTGGTGAACATTTAGGGGTCACAAAGGGGTGAAGGCCTTGAGGGGTGAAGGACTTGCTCTGCTAGTCTTCAAATCTTAGAGGGTGGCAGTGTCTTTGATCTGTCTGCCTTTTAAACAGGAAACCTGGAAAAATCTCCAATGATCATTTGATCTGTTTCTGGTGGGGCAGGTAGTCCTACGGCTGCCACCCTCCAACATGCTGTGGCTCCCCACCAGCTAAACCCCGGGCTTTTACGTTGGAGAAAAAGCAGGCTTCCAGTCACATAGAGGGCTAAAGAAAGGGCTGATGAATAAAGCCAGTGATTGGAGTGGCAACCAAGCTGCAGGATCCAGTTACCACCTCTGTCCTGGGACAAGTGGTCACAGGGACGGTGGAGCAGGTAAATGTGTAGAAGCATTGGTAACAAGTGAGAGCAAGAAGCTTCTGCCGCTAAGAGGAAGGGTTCTCAGGAAGCAGTAGGGGCAGGGGAGGTCTCAGCTTAGGAAGACACCAGCCTCTTCCGATTCAAAGGGCAAGAGGCCCAAGTGTGCAATCAGTGGTGGACACAGATGAGGCACAAACAGAGGCTGATGCTCAGGTGACAAACCATGAAGCAGAAGGATGCACAAACCCACTCTAATGGAAAGTAGGAAAATAGTAGGTGGAGTAAAGGATAGGGCTGGAAGCCTACAGAATCTTAGTGCTGCAAAATCCTCCAAGTCGAAACTACAAATAATCCCCGTGACTTACATGACTTTTGAGACAGAGCGAAACCGTGACGGGGCTTAAGAAAATGTGGGATTATAACTCTTATATCACTGTAAATGTAAATCTTAGGCATAAGTCTTAGAGCAACATTTACATCCGTTTAACCATTCATTCACTTGATCAACGGGCCTATGCTGACTCCTTATTTTCAAACCACAGTTTTGGGTACTTCCTACACAAAGATGAATAAGAAGCAGGTTCTGCCCTCTGGGGATAGTCTAGGGAGGGAAAGAAATATGTAAACAAACCGGAGGTTTCTCACCTAAGTATTTTTAAACTCTACAACCATATTATTAAATTACTAATATTCAGTTCAATAAAGGAACATTTTAATAAAATGATTGATGATTATTATAAACGAGGATTCTCAGGAAGTAGAAGATGAAATTCATCAGTATAAGTACTTTTATGTAAGGTGAAAACATGAGCTTACGTAGAGCTTTATTATTCACAAGGTACCATTTCTACCACATCACAGAAAAGCACTGGATGTGTGGATGCAGAGAAACATCGCATTTTAGTGACCTAATACGGTCGATGTGGAAACTACTGATAGTGAACTACAGCATAAGGCTCATCTAAAAAGCTCTGTTTTGCTTTTACTTTTAAGGAAAATACTTGGAGAAGGCTAAGTAGGGCTGCCGGGAGGAGTTGGAACATCACTGGCAGGCTGCATAATAATGAATTGGTTCCTACCAAAGTGAAATTGTTACTGTTCGTTTTTGTCATTTACAATTGATTCATGTGCTGCATCTGGCATTTTAATCTTAGCATTTGCAAGCCTTTCCATCTTTCTTTAAGACATGAGAATTAGTTAAAGACAGTTAAAAGATGACAAGTATCGAGCACAGCATTATTAAGAAGAGTCTGATTAGAGAAGTTTCTTTCCAAGCCTTAGGAATTGCTATTTGACAGTATCCTGTGTGGTACGTGAAAGGCTTTTTTTAAGCTAGAAAAGTAAGAGAATCTAAAATAGTAGTATTTTAAATTCTTTAACTCGTGAACATAATACGTGTACTCTCATGCATAATCTACAGAAAGTATAATTAAATATAGGACACCATTTCACTAATAATACTTCCAAATGTCACAGATGCATTTCTTAAATATAAATAAATTCACATCATTTTGTAACTGAAATGACTTATGGGAATTATTTGTTTGAAGTTCTCTTAAAAGTCATTGTCTTACTTTCTTATCATGAACATGAAAAAAATTCCAAATTGGCTTTTGCTTCAACCTGAATCTATTGAAGAGTATCTTCCCACCTATCCTTCCTGTAAATTGTGAAACTGAAAAAAAAAAAATAATGATTTAAAACAATAAATAAAAGAATCATTTTCAGAACTTAGGACATTTATTTGTATTCTGAATAGGGTTAAGCGCTATGTTTTAACTTTGGGAAAAATAAGTGAAGAGTTCTGATGTTCACATGAAATAATATAATCAGGTGTTAAATAATAAAAAAAGAAATTCTTTTGGAGCTTTTCACAGAGAGATGATCCAGGCCGAACATGCATTCCCAGCGATGCATTCCCAGCGTGGTTTGCCTGTTTCACGTGGTTCACCGAGAACCACATGACTGCCTGACATCCTACTACCATGGCACAGAGTCCCAAATGAAACTGTATGGGTCACTTGCAGGCCATTTTAAGTAAACAATAAAAAATTTAAAACAAATGGCCATAAAGACTTCGGAACACTCATGAGGGGAAGAGGATGAATTATTTTAAATAGACTCCCTATATTATCCATCCCTGTCAGGGGATAGCTTCTCAAGCCATATTGTTGCCTATAACTTCCGTCTCCCAAAAAAATGAAGAAATGGGGGCTTCCCTGGTGGCGCAGTGGTTGAGAATCTGACTGCTAATGCAGGGGACCCGGGTTCGCACCCTGGTCTGGGAGGATCCCACACGCCGTGGAGCAACTAGGCCCATGAGCCATAACTACCGAGCCTGCGCGTCTGGAGCCTGTGCTCCGCAACAAGAGAGCCTGCGATAGTGAGAGGCCCGTGCACCGCGATGAAGAGTGCCCCCCCCTTGCCACAACTAGAGAAAGCCCTCGCACAGAAGCGAAGACCCAACACAGCAAAAATTAATTAATTAATAAACTTTAAAAAAATGAAGGAATAAAGAGGCTTAACTATGAAAACTGGCATACTGACACACTTTGGAGTAGCCAACTTGGAAGCAGACCCTCCAGCCCTAGTCAAACTTTCAGATGACTCTGGTCCCTGCTGTTAGCTTGACTGCCTCCTCATGAAAGATTCTGTTAGACCCAACCAACTAAGCTCATCCACGATACCTGATCTTCAGAACCTGTATAAACATATTGTTTACAAATGTTATAAAATGTTTTTGTTTTAAGCTGCTAAATTTTGGGGTAACTTGTTATGCAGCAATAGATAACTAATGCAATAACACTATTTTTGGAGGGTAGAGAAGGCATAGGATTCCAGGAAATGCAATCGATGTGTGTGTGTGGGGGGGGGCGGGGAAGAGAGTCACATAAAGAACAATCATAGATATAAACAGAAGAGGAGAGAGGAGAGAGAGAATAGGAGCTTTGCAATATATATTTATTTTCTTTTCAGATTGTCCCTGGAATTTACAATCATTATTCTGTAGCAACATATCCCATAGTTGACCAAAACTGCTGCATAGATTCTAAAACTGTTTTGAAAAGCCACAAAATTATGTGAAAGTTAAGTGAAGCCCTGTGTCCAAATATTCACTGCATAAAGTATTGTTTCCAGGAGGGCCTCTGAGGAAGGGTCAATATTTTAAAGGGAAGGATGAGTGAGCAATGTAACATGGATCCATTTATCAGTTTAGCTGGTACTGCCTGGTCAGCAGAGGATGGAACACACCACAAGGACATCACAACACTAGGGAAGATGGGGACTGCACTTTTGAATGAGATACTGCCCTAGAAGTGGGAACCCTCCCTGAGTAGCTCTAGTGTGGGGATAAAGGAAAGCTGATGGATAATAAAGGGCAGAGAAAAGGGCCAGGAGAAAACTGCAGCAATATGTTATGGCAATAAATTATAAGAGTGGATAAAGTGAGGACTCAAAACAAAGTAAGGCTATTTCATAATAGGTTTTGAGATGGGTCAGATAGTTATCAAATTTTATGCTTAACACACATTTATAACTAGAGCAGGAAAACAAGCAACATTCTGGTTTGATAAATATTTCATAGAGGTGATAAAGAAAACCCATTTCTAGCAAGGCCAAATTACCCTTATGGTCTATTTGCTTAGCTAAGCAGAAATTACTAATTATTCTTTTTAAATTGCAAGAAACTGCCTTGTTTTTAAAAAATATATGAAATATTTAATCTCTCAACAAGATAGATTAATGGTGCTGAAAAAGTTCTTGCTATGTCGGGAAACAATTTTTTTTATGTTTAACCTTGTCAAAGAAAAGATACAAAGATGGAAACCATTATCCAAGTCAAATGAAGCCAAATTAGGAAATTTAAAAATACTTTTCATACAGCTTCTTAAATTTAAATATAGGAAAAATGGCTGAAACTTAAAACTCTTTATTTCTGAGGGCCAAGAATGAGGGAGCCAGTGGTGAGGAGTCTTGAATTTAAAGCAGAAAAAAAGATTTTCCTTGAGAGTATTGATTTTGGTTTGAAATTGGATTAATAAAAATAATATATTATTATATTTATTTTATATTGTTATAAATATAAATAAATAAAGGCCTCAAACATCTCTGTTAAATCTAAACAAAATCTAGCTCTGCAGATAATGGGAATCAGAGTCAGAGCATATTTTGCATAGTTTCTGTTTATTTCCTTAAGGATAAGGACACAACCTATTTACAAATCTATTCAAAATTTACAGAGACTGCAATTTTAAAGAATCGGTGTATATTAAAATATCTGCTGAAGGAATATTAAGCAAAACTCACCAAAAAGATCAAAATGAAAAATCTTTGGTAGCTTCCATTTTATGTTTTTGCTGTAATAGTCTGTCATAGATATGTTATTTAAAGAAAAAATACTTTGCATTCTAAAGTATTTTAATTAATCCACAAAAGTATAAATTAAATTCCTGTGATGAAGGAGTGAGAGGCCTTTCATTTCACATTTCCATCACAAGTTCTACTTTTCTGTTTAAGTTTTCCAAAATATTCGTGTATGAAATAAGTTCTAAAGTTTTTATCTGACTTTTTTTCACAAATATTCCTCCAATATGGGAATCATGAGAGACAGATGACTACTCACTTTTCAACTATATAACTTTCCAACCACTGAGGCAATACTAAGTTGTGATTTTTAGGTAATAGTTTTGTCTCATTCTCCATTTATTTCAATATCCTATGTTTCTTTAGTGAGGACATGAAGACTAAAGAATGGAAATCCAGAATGAATGGTTCATTTTATCCTTTGTAGCATCATTTCACTGCATCATGTTCCCTGTGCTGAGCCCCATGGTACACATATAAATTCACCTTTCAATCATTTGTGTGGGTTAATGACACTGAGTAATAGCACATTAGCAAAGTGCCATTCCAGACACCAGCCAGGCATGCCAAACAGATAATCTGACAATCGTTTCAGATTCATTTTCCACAAACAGAAACACTGCTCAGGCTTATTAACTGGCAAATCTGCATAAGGCACAGCATAGAGCACAGAGCCTCCATTAAAAGCAGCAATCCATCTCATTAATGTAATTTACAAGGATATTTGGCCCATTCTATTGTTTTAAAATATTAAAAAAAATGCCCCTATTCAAAAAGCTGTCATTTATTTATAGCAAATTCTTATCATGTCCCTTATGCTTCACTGAAATAAAAGGATCATAAATTGGTTAATGACAATTGTTACTCAAATATCTTATATTTTGCTGCCAACGGTACAGAGCATTTGGAATTTAACTCCTGTTAGCTTCCTCAAAATATAATCTGATGATAGACTCACCCAATGATAATTAATGATGAAGCCTCTTCTTTTGGTTTTGGCTTTCTCCTTACAAGTTGCCTTAAAATTTGCCCTTGGAAATTGTGATCAGGGACCTGTTGTTCCGCAAATATCTAAGACATGATTTTAATAAAGATGTGCTTGCCTAAGATTTCTGCCCCGTCCCCATCTGTTTTAACATCTACGAATGGGAAGTTCACTTGTGAATACTGAAGTTCTCACTATGTAGCTGAGTAAAATATGCCCTTTTTCTCTCTTGAGAGCTTGGTGCTTCTTTGTGCTTTATGAACAGTGTGTTACATCCTTTCTTCCTTTTGCTGGGAAATGTCCCTGCATTTATCTTTAGATTTCATGGTAAGAGAAAATTCCATTTAGAATTCATGACTTTAACAATGGTATAATTTTCTTTCATTTTCTCCTGATACAAGTATAACTTTATGTTAAATTGAGGTGACCTGTTCTTAAGTATTCATCTTCAAGAAAGCTATCAAAAGATGAAATGTTACTAGAGATGGTCACATTCAGGCAGATTTTCAAAGTCAGTGACCTATGCTGAAATTACTCCAGAAATATTAAGATCTCCACTCTTCTGTGGCATATTCCAAGTCTAATATCACTTGCACTGAAGACTTCTTCATGGGGGAGACAGTAGCCATTAATGACTTAATTGTGAGAGAGTGAGGTCAATATAGTGTCTCAGAAGGGCAGCATTCTGGAAGGGAACTGTTTGTTAGGATAATAGCTCCCACCTGACAGTCTGTTTCTTTTCGTGGTCCAACTCCCTCACATAGATCACAGGGTTTTTCAACCCTGATAGGCTGCAATCACAAAACACATTTTTTCCTCGGCCTTCAATGTTTTCTGTGTTGAAGACAATGATATTTCATATAATCAAATTGCTTACTTATATCACCTAAACCTTCAGCGATAAATTCTTCCTTCAATGGTTCTGTACTTGATATTTTTCCTTTCACTCAGAAAGCATTAGTGTTATTATTTTTACCCTCTGATGTTTATATTGCATTCCTCAGAGTGGATTTGTCTTCTGTGACTGGTCCTCAGCCACAAAGTTGAGATGCAGTCCAACTGGGCTTGACATATACACACACACACATATATACACACATATATATGCATATATATATATATACACAAACATAGACATACATATAAATACATAAACACACACACACACATTTTTTTGGTCATACATATAGTTAAAAAAAGACATGGAACAACAGGATAAAGAGTAAAACCTAAGAACCAGAAAATGTAGAAACAAAGACATAATTATATACAAACAAAAACAGAAATAAATAATAAAAAACACTTAGAAAAACACACGGATTATAATGTAGAGCTCATTAAATTACATAAATCGAACCCATTTGCCCATACAGCACCAGAGCAAGAAAGAGGAATTTACCAGAATCCCATTAGTCCCCCTCATGCTGTCTTCAAGTCACTACTCACAACATCCAAGTGTAATCACGATTTTGACTTCTAACACCACAGATTAGTTGTCCCCGTTTTTGAATTTTTTGTGTTTGCTTTACAATGCCTTGGTTTACATTGGTTTACCTACATCACCAAGCACATTCCCGGTGAAGGCGTTTCCACCTCCTTGTCTTCACCACAGCCTGCCCTGCACGCTACCGAGCAGCCGCAGCTGGGAGTCAAGCTGGGGTTCTACCTCCTGCTCTGTTCACTCGTATCTGAGGTCAAATGTCTCCGCTTTCCCGAAGACAAAGGCATAATCTAATTTTAAATTGGGAGGTGTCTGTATACTCTGTGCTCTGAAAACTGACTTAAGGATGATAGAAACTCCAGGGACCCTGAGAAAAACCCATGATTGAAGAGAACATATGAGAACATGGAATATGAATCAGAGACCCATTTGGGGTCTTGCTTCAGTCATTCCCTCTTCTTTGTTCCATCTCCCAATCTATAAAGAGGAAGTAATAATGACACCCAATTTGAAGAGTTGCTGAGAGAACTAAGTGATGGCACATATTAAAAATACAAGTGGCGCTATGAATTTTACATGCCGGGCCCTTTCTCTTCACTTTTGTTCTATGACATTAGAATATTCAAAAACAAAAACAGCAAGCACAACTTGCTCCTAGGAAACCTCCATGGTCAGTATTAATTTTTCATACGATTAATTCATTAGTTATTTTAATTCTCTCAATGCTTGACCCTGAATAAAAACTATTACCAGCTTATTCATTCCCTGAATAGGCAGCATGATCACTAGTGATAACAAGAAGGTCCCCACTACACTTCTCAGAGGAATGAAGTACTTTGAAAAGTTCATGTAATTATGCCAGGCACATACTATGTTTCCCTGCATTACTACATACTATTGAGTACAGGCCAAGATTCCCAGTCACATAAGCAAATACTTCTGATCAAAGATCGTATGATGCATTGTAATAATAGGGCCCATTTTATTCACTTCTATTAATATTCACTAACTGAAGTCGGTTTGTCCAACTTCTTACTTCAAATGTATCATTCGATCTCACTCCATTTCTTGGCCTTTCCTTTTAAACACATCTTTTCTAGAATTAGAGAACTTCCCCCTGGGCTCATTGCAGATTTCTCCAGTAAATAAGCCCGATTTTTCAGCTGTTAGTTATGCTCTCTTGCTTCAGATCTCTGATACATGGATTAGCTTCTCAGTAAATATTTCTGTTTGAAAGCAGTTGGTCTCCAGTCTTTGTAAAGTCTTAAAAAGGCCTGGCATATACCATCTCCACAGGGTATTTTGCAGTTGTAAAAGGAATGGCAGTTTGGAGATGACAGACAGTGAGTTATTTTCTTTGCCCCAGAAGGTAACAGTAGATTACGGATAAAACATTGCACAAATGACATAAAATTTCACATAACCAAGTGAAAAACAATAAAACTTTTTAGAACTGGGGTGTCCATTAGTTTTGTCAGAGAACATTTCCTTTACCTCTATCACTTTTCCTAAATTTAAAAACACAATTGACATTTTGATATAGTTTCTAAAATGTTATAATTTTTTCATATGCTACAAAGAACCATACATCTCATATTAATCAAAAAAAAAAAAGAAAAAAAACCCAAAATATACCAAAAAGTCCTGTATGACATAAAGATTGCACAGGCTGAAAAGCAGCTGATGTAATGAGAACAGCCCAGGCCAGGCCTGAGTTCCAAGTTCATGGCCCTTCCTAGCTGTGGGAACTTGGGCAAGTTTCTCACATCCTCATTCACAAAATAAGAACAGGGAGACTTGAATTGCAATTTGTCATGAAGATTTAGCAATGGCTTATTTATCCATTGTTTTACATATATTAAGTTGTGTCTCACAACAAGATTAAGTGCCCAATGAAAGCAGACTATCATTTGTTACTAATTTGGGAACTTAAAACACTCAGGTGTTCATATGTGAAAAAATCCCCAATACATATTGGTTTGGGGTGGCATTTTGTTCAGATCAGATCAGGCCAATGTGATCACATACATGGTTAGTACTGTTTGGGAAGAGTCCCCCCCCCCCTTTTTTAAAAAAAAAAACAGTATTGCTTTGAAGAGAAGTCACATGACTCTACTAATAAAAACTATACTACATATAAGATAGATAACCAACAAGGACCTCCTGTAGAGCACAGGGAACTCTACTCAACATTCTGTGATAACCTATATGAGAAAAGAATCTAAAAAGAATGAATTTATGTACATGTATAACTGAATCACTTTGCTGGACACCTGAAACTAACACATTGTAAATTAACTAATCAATTATACTCCAATAAAAAAAAGTTGGAGAACTGAAGTTCTGTAATATTAAGTAATTTGCCTAAGATCACATATTAAACAGTGGAGGTGATATGTGAAAAAAATTATAGTTGTTTAATATTAAATAATACATATTATAGCAGTAAGAATTTTTCCATACTTTTAAAAAAAATCTTCTTAACCCTCCGAGCTATATACTATTCTTATCCCAAGTTTACAGAAAAGAAAACCAAGGCTGGTAGCGATAAAGTAGCTCTTCAGGGTCACCCAGAGTCTTTTCATCCAGGTCTGCCTGCCTCCAGAGCTTGTGCTCTTTTCTATAACCTTGTATGGGGAAAAGTTATCTGATACCAAATTCACTCATTTGGATATATCCAGAATCTGAATTACGACAGTTTGTGACCATGTGTATGTGTTCCTGTGCACACACAACAGGCACAATTATGAGAAAGACAGCCAGCAAAACACAATATGGATTTTAACTTGAATAAAAATGTCTAAAGCTAACCATTAGGATGATTAAGTCAGACTGCTCATATATTTGGGGAAGGAACAGACGGTATAAGGATGCAGGGAGCCATCTTCCTAAAAACTGGAGAACGATTTTGCCAACTGGTTGTGACACAGATTAGGTACCCTCTTGAGATCCCCTTTCGCCCAGTGATTTTGTTATTCTTTGTATGTTACACACATAGGCAGACTACTAATTTGGAAATAAGATTGCATTGTGAGAGTAAGAACTATGAGATCAATACAAAATAGATCACAGGAAAGAAAACTGCAAAATTAAAAAGACTCCTGCTTCCCAGGCCAAAGACTTAAGTGATGACATAACCAAGAAAAGAATATGTCAGTGTAAGGGGGTAAATAATGTGGATCGAAGAAAGGGAAAAAGTCCGAGAAACTGAAGCTGGTGTAACCATGCTAAGAGTACTGTCTGAGGAGAGGGCTCTGTGATCTGCCAGACAGGTATACCCCACATGAGATGGAGACTCCGAGCTGTCAGAGCTCTCGCCACCTTCTAACCAGAACTCCTTTGGATGCTCCCACTCTGAACCATCCACATTCACCAGACAACTTCCCCAAAGGGTAGACCACACACCAGCCTTTTTCTTCATCAAGTGTACATTACATTAGAACTTTCCTAAATTTAGAATAGTACTGTCTTTGCAAAAAGCATGATTTTTGTGAAAAAACTGTCATCTAGACACAACTGCTTTCAGCTGTTTTCACACCTAAGCGCACATTCTCATATTTCAGAGCACAGGCTTTGTAGCTCAATTACCTGGGCTGGAATCACAGCCCTAGTGTTCACTAGTCATGTGATCCTGACCAATTATGTAGCCTCTCTCTGGGACCAATAATAGTACCTAGTTTATAGACTGATATGCAATTTAAATAAGTTAATATGTGTAAATGCTTAGAATGGTGCATGGAACATAGTGCTCAATACATTTTAACTATTATTGTTGATATTGATACATTTTGTTGATACATTTAAATTTACTGATACATTTTATTAAATTTATTCACACATTTTGTTGATATTGATACACTTTAACTATTATTATTGATATTGATTTTATTGTTACTAGTCTAGATTTTTAATTTAGCTCAGTTCTACCACTCTCCAAACCCAATACCCAACCTCAACCCCTTATTCAGTCCTTACACCATCCCCTCTCTATACTGACAAGCTCCTACCTTTTGGTTTTTGCTCCCAAAGCTCCTTCCACCACGTCATTCATTCTCAATTAACATCACTTCTTTTCTGTAATAACCCTTGCTAACGAAGGGTGGGCCTAGTGCCTCTGTCATCAATCTTCCTGACTCACAGGACAAGGGTAAGAGATTGTCATTCTTCTTGTTTCTCGCTATCACTTTTCCCAAGGTCACTCACCAACCTCTCCTCTTTTAATATCTGTGCTACCTGACATTTACTTTCCATAATCAGTTAATGATACCCTTCCATGTATTTCAGTGGTTCGGGACTGCTTCACATTCCCTATATATCCCTCCTGTCATCTTTATGGACAATACTGATGATCCTTCTACTATCTGGGTGGTTGTTTCTATTCCACACCCTTGTTGTAAATTAAACTGATGTATATGCTCCCCCACAAACAGTTCAGTTAGTTTAAACTGGCACAAGTGCCTTTTCTTTAATTGATCTGGTTTTTATTGTTTTATTATTTGGTTCTGTCAATAACAGACACAATGGTCTATCATGTCCAGAATCTAGGTTTGCATTTTATTTGAACATCTACCTTTAAGAACTGTGGTATGCTTTTTATGGTCTGACTATGTGTCCCTCCTCTCCCCAAATTCACATGTTGAAATCCTAATGCCCGAGGTGATGGTATTAGTAGGTGGGGCCTTTGGGAGGTGATGAAGTCATGAGGATGGAACCCTCATGAATGGGATTAATGCCTTACAGAAGAGGATCCAGAGAGACCTCTAGTGTTTCCACCATGTGAAGACACAGTGAGAAGTTGCTAGCTATGAACCAGGAAGTGGCCCTTACCTGACTATGCTGGTGCCTTGATCTTGGACTTCCAGCCCCCAGAACCATGAGAAATAAATTTCTGTTAAAAGCTACCACCCAGTCTGTGGTATTTTGTTATAGCAGCACAGATAAATAGCAGCTTTATTCTTATGTCTATTTGTATGCAGACTTACATGAATTTTTATTTTCCAGGTCATTCTTGATTTTAAATAGTCTCCCCCATTATCTTTATATGCACATTCTTTCTTGTCATGTGTCTGTGTTTTTTGGTTAAAAAAAACTTATCACTGTTCCTGTGTGAGCTTATATGATATGGAGTTTTAGGCCACTGGATAGATCCCTGAGTGTATGACTAAAGATCATGCCAGAAGCAAGAGATACGTTTTGTATCCTGTGATATGGGAAAGAAAGTCAGTCACTCTTAAGATGAATGACTGCTAAGCTCTATAATCAAGGTATAGAACAAAGAAATTAAGGTTTTACAGAGATACTCCTCAGGCTTGTTTTCTAAACGACTGGAGCAAATTTGGAATTTGGAATTTTCCAAATTCCACAGGACTGGAGCAAACTCCTCAAAGACACCATTCTCTGCTTCCTGACATTGTCATGCAACACTAGAGTTTTAATTTTCTTTCAGCAGGAGATGGAATCCAAGCTTAATCTGGACTTGGAGGTGCTAAATTTAGAGGTTCCCTGAGTTGTGCAACCATCATGACCTGGGGAGTGTTTAGTCAGCCACTGACAGACTTTGTGAAATAATGATAGAGGTGAGAAACTTTGAAGTACTTGCCAACATAGCCTGTAAGAGCATCTGAGAGCCCAAGAATTGGCATTTATTTGACAAAGTGCAGACATTACAATCTAAGGAGGTGAAGTGGGACCTCTAGACTACCAGACAATACACACAGCACAGGGCACTACTTAAGCAGAAGGCAACTCACAGTAAAGGGCTGCAGCATCAACTCTGGTTTATGGAATTAGGGGATTTCAATCCTGGCTGCCCATTGGAATCACCTGGAGGACTTTTACCAAACATGGATGCCAGGTCTCACCCCAATGAATCCAATTGTTCTGGATGGCGGACCAAGGCTGAGTATTTGTAAAAGCTCCCTTAGATAGTACAAACATGGAGCCAGGATTGAGATCTTGTAGTGTAAACCAGAGCAGAGGATAGAAACTATGTTATCATTTGAGTGGACTGTATTTTCCCCCTTAGTTACCTAAAGGTACATTTGAAACAATATGGCGGTTTAGAATGTAACAACTACAATACCCAGTGGAAGGTCTGAAATGCCAGATGAACTGGCATTTAACAGAGATGAGTCCTCATACCCTAAGGAATAGCTTAGTTTATAAGAGACCCAAGAATGTGAATGTATTTTCCACCCAGAAACCTTCCCTCTCCGCCAAAAAGTAATTTACCTTTCATGGATGTGATGGTTAATTTTATGTGTCAACAGATGGGGCGAAAGAGTGCCCAGATATTTGGTTAAATATTATTCTGGGTGTGTCTGTGAGGAGGTTTCTGGATGAGATTAACATTTGAATCAGTAGAGGTAGACTTAGTAAAGCAGATTGCCTTCCCCAATGTCAGTGGGCCTTACCGAGTCCTTCGAAGGCCTGATGAGAACAAAAAGGCTGAGTAAGGGAGAATTAGCTCTCTCTGCCTATCTTTGAGCTGCGAACATCAGTCTTGAGCTGGAACATATACCATTGACTCTCCTGTTTCTCAAGCCTTCAGTTCAGAATGGGACTTTACTATCAGCTCCCCTGGGTCTCTAGCTTGCTGGCTGCAGATCTGGGGACTTCTCAGCCTCCATAATCATGTAAGCCAATTCTTTATAAAAATCTGTTTTTATATATTGGTTCGGTTTCTCTGGAGAACTCTGACATACAAAGGAACATTGGTTTATTACTTCTGAGATACTTGTTACTTTAGGAAACAGTTGCCTAAAAATACTAGCTGCCCTGTCCTCAGAAATGGGCAATAAATGCTACCATTTGCACGTATATATGATGGAATCTGGCTGAGAATTTTCTCAAAGATCACCCCCTGTCACTTTTCTGCCATTGCACACAGCCTGCTCGTTATGCCTCAGACGGAAAAAAAAAAAAGCAAGATGACCACAATGGAATTCGACGGAATAGCAGCAGGGAGTTCCAGCAGTTCCCACAAGCCAGCCCTTTATAAGCACCAGCCCATCACTACCTTGTTTTCAAGACCTCCTGCTAATAGTCAATGCCTGGGTTTGGTTCTGGTATATTAGACTGTCCCCTGGCAAAGAACTCAAGTTTCATTCAGGCATAATAAATCATCAGTCTCACACTAGCAAATTCACCCAGACTCCCTTCTGTCTTCCCTTCTTTGACAGTTCATCTCCTGTCAAGTGAACTAAAAAGGATATTAATGTTCTTCATTTTGCAACTATTAAAGTCAAATCAGCATTTTTCATATTACCTTTAACCCCTTCCCTTTATAAAATAAAGACGTACTCCTTAACTCTACCAATGTAAGCGTGTATATTTAAAGGAATGTATATTTCTCTCTAGTCGTTATGTTAGTTAGGAACTGCTTACTAGAAATCTTAAACAATTATAATTTTAAGTTGGTGGAATATGACTTTAGTATAAAAAATGGCAGTGATAAGCTTTTCTTACTTCAACAATCAGATACAGTCCCATTCTAGGAATAAATGAAATAAAGCTAAGAAAAAGATCCATTTATGGTTCTATATTCTATTAATGATTCTCTACGGCTCAGAAGCTACCTTAAAAAAATCACCCCAAATCAGGCCTCTGCTGACCTGCAGGTTTGCTCCCCTTGATACAATCTCTGAATAAAGTAAATGTACCCCCAGATTTTCCCTTGATTTCTTATTTTTACTGTTTTCAACCTGGATTCCATTAAGCATGGGGCAAATCTGTGTATAACTAATTTTAGTGATACCCTCAGAAACAAGGAAAAAAATCAAGGAAAAAAAAAGAAAATGTTTCTTGAAGAATAATATATGACAAACAAGTTAACTATACAGAGAAAATGAGATTCTCAATACAATTCTTAGGGGCAGCCCATTCATTCATTCATCCATTAATTCATGTTCTAACATGTCAGGCACCATTCTAGACATTGGGGTGAAGTAAACAGAGTTCTTGCCCTTTTGTTGCTTATATTCTAGTAGTCAAGAGACAAACAATAAATAGGCAAAACCAACAACCATAGTACATCAAAGAGTGGTAGGTGCCACTGAGAAAAATAAAGAATGCTGATGAAGAAGGGCTTCTCTAACAAGGAGACCTAAAGGAAGTGAGGGAGTGAGCCATGCAGGGGGGTCTACGTTAGGCTTTGTGGTTCATAGTAAGGACACTGGTTTTCCCTCTGAGTGAAATAGGGAGCAATTCAATGATTTCAAGCAGAAGAGTGACATGATCTGACACATTAAAATGATCGTTTTACCATTCTACTGAGATTGTCTCGTAGCAAGGAAGGGTTTGATCTTCCAAACAGGTGTAAAGACATTATCAGTGCTCAGGAGTTCCCGGTCCCCTTTTTCTGCCTGGGCATACAAGAAGTACATTTCCAAGCCCCTCTGCCGTTAGCGGGGCCACAGGACTGGGGTTGGACAATGAGATGGGAGCAGTAGTGGCCTGTGTCACTTTTATGCTCTAGGATTCTCCAGTCTCATCACCTACTGCTTCAGCTGGTGACAGTGAATGGTGCAGCCTCCATCAGCCTGGATCCCTGAATGACTGTAAGAAGTTGTCCCCAGCCCCTTTCATCTTGTCAAAATAAAGTAGACATTTGTGAATAAGATATATGAATTGTATCATAAAATTGTATCAAAAAATCTACAAACGATAAATGCTGGAGAGGGTGTGGAGAAAAGTAAACCCTCCTACACCATTGATGGGAATGTAAATTGGTGCAGCCACTATGGAGAACAGTATGGAGGTTCCTTAAAAAACTAAAAATAGAGCTACCATATGATCCAGCAATCCCACTCCTGGGCGTGTATCCGGAGAAAACCATAATTCGGAAAGATACATGCACCCCAATGTTCATTGCAGCACTATTTACAATAGCCAGGACATGGAAGCAACCTAAATGCCCATCAATAGAGGAATGCATAAAGAAGATGTGGTATATATATAAACAATGGAATATTACTCAGCCATAAAAAGAATGAAATAATGCCACTGCAGCGACACGGATGGACCTAGAGATTGTCATACTGAGTGAAATAAGTCAGAAAGAGAAAGACAAATATCATATGAGGGACTTCCCTGGTGGCACAGTGGTTAAGAATCCGCCTGTTAATGCAGGGGACACGGGTTTGATCCCTGGTCCAGGAAGATCCCATGTGCCATGGAGCAACTAAGCCCACGCGCCACAACTACTGAGTCTGCATGCCCTAGAGCCTGCGTGCCACAACTACTGAGCCCACGTGCTGCAACTACTGAAGCCCCCATGCCTAGAGCCCGTGCTCCACAGCAAGAGAAGCCCGCGCACTGCAACGAAGAGTAGCCCCCCGCTCGCTGCAACTAGAGACAGCCCACGTGCAGAAACAGAGACCCAACGCAGCCAAAAATTTAATAAAAACAAACAAATGTGATATGATATTGCTTATATGTGGAATCTAAAAAATGGTACAAATGAACCTATTTACAAAACAGAAATAGAGTCACAGATGTAGAAAACAAACTTATGGTTACCAAGGGGGAAGGGGAGGAAGGATAAATTAGGAGATTGGGATTGACATCTACACACTACTGTATGTAAAATAGATAACTAATAAGAGCCTATTGTAGAGCACAGGGAGCTCTACTCAATACTCTGTAATGACCTATATGGGAATAGAATATAAAAAAGAGTGGGTATAGGTATATATATAACTGATTCACTTTGTTGTACAGCAGAAACTAACACAACGTTGTAAATCAACTATACTCCAATAAATTTTTTTTAAAAAGATATATGAATTTTTTTGTATTAAGCCAGTGAGGTTTGGAGAGTTGAGAGTCATTGCTGCAAAAGCCTGGTCTGTTCCGATGAAATCAACTAGTTAGGAAATATGACTCAGTCCAGCGATGCCAGTAGCTTAGACCAAGGTGAAAGGAGTGGAGGCGAGATTCTGGATAAATTTTGAAGGTAAAACCAAACCTTTTGACAAATTCCTGTTATTTTGATAAGAAATTATTTTTTAACCTGAAAACACTTTCTAAACTTTTGTCCTTGCTTACAAAATATTTAGCAAATGACAAATATAATTCATCCAAACATATATAAATCTCTTTTGGTTGATGCAATGTAATTCCTATAAAGTGGTCTCAAAACAAATGCAGTGATGAATATCTGACATTTATATTCTGCCTTCCTTTCTTTAGTATGAGCATATATTTTGAAAAAAATACATAAATTTCCATTTAATGCAACATGGTATGTTATTAATTACATGTTCCAGCAACGATTTCCAATAAAAAGACATTTAATTTTTAAAAACTCACTGCACTAAACTGCATTGGGAATTACTAGATATCTTATGCTGAGACAGAATATGACAATGTCTATTATAGTGATACTAAGTGAGTTACGCTTAAAATTGTGCCTAAAGTTAAATATCATAAGCTATTTATTTAGCAAAAATGTAGTAAGGAAACAATTATGTGTGAGAATCTATGCAAGGCACATGAGTCATGATCAAATAAAGAAATTACTGCACTTTCTAAGATCAATGCCTACAGCCTGAAGTATGCACTTTATGTTTAGAAAAACACGATGTATAAGGACCTTCATGTGGTCCCAAAGTAAATTAACAGTGTCATAACATTATATAATATAGACTCCCTCCTCACAAGTCAGTGGAATACTCATATTTTCTCTGTGCATTTCACAAGTACTTTAAAACTGAATGATTATATTGATGATTATAAAATGGTCCTAAATTAGTAGAGGCCAGATATGCAATACATCCTGAGTTTTAGTTATTTTTAAAGGGGAAAAGAAAAGAGATGTTGTTTTGATGTTTTGTCATCATATTTTTCTATAAGTTATTTTGAAATTAAATCTCAGCTATGGGTTTAAAGGGTCAAGGTATCAGCTAGGGTTCTGTAAACTACATTTCTGCTTTACCCAGATGGTCACTTTTATGAGTAATACTAGGAACAGAATAACCACAGGTTCAAATATGCATTTAATTATACAATCTTCCATTATCTTTTCCATTAAGAATATTGTTATAGTTAAGAAAATGTTAGATGACATTAACTGATTTTATAAATTTATGTCAGAAACGAACTCTAAAAAATATTTTTCTGAAAAAATCAGGTTTCTTAAGGGGCACCCTTTGCTGAAATATTTTTATCTGATTTAATCAGCTTTGATTTTTTAAAAATCAGTCTTTACCTTTTTAGTTTCTGATTTGTTCAATTTCAAAGTGTCAAATATACATGAAAGAAATTAAATGTATAATTTCATAATTTATAACCATTACAGAAAGTTTTAATTATTTTAACCCAGTGTACAAAATGTTCCTGAAAATACTGCATACTCACCACTGACAATATCCCCTCCGTCTAAGTTTTAAACTATATGCAAGCATCACTTTCTAGGCTATCTTTTCCTAACCTATAAAATACAGGCATTCACCGTCTACAGTCTCTTTCCTCTCTAACATTCTTTGACTCCAAATCATTGCCATGTCAACACCCTTTGGCATCCCTTCTTGATATTCCTACTGCAACTGCCTTCATTCAGGTTCTCATCACCCAAACTTGAATTCAACACAGAGGTTTCCCAAGCATACTGTGTTCTTATCTCTACTCTGGACTCATCCCCATCAGCCGCCACATTGCGATCAGAGTTATTCTCTAATGCAAGTCTGATCATCTGAGTTACTCCTTGGCTTAAAAAGTCTTTAATGTATTTCTTCTTCCAGATCCTGGAAGAACCCAGATGGTCCTGGGTCTTACCACCTCATCTGAATGCTCCTCCACCATGACCCCTGGCCCCCAGTATATTTCCCTTTTATAGAATTTATCACAATGTACTATGATGATTGATTTATTGCCATCCTTCCTGCTAGTCTCCTTGAGAGTGGGTAAAACATTTGATTTGGGATCCTTTGTGTTTATCACATTGCCCTGTACCTGATAGTGAACAGTATGTGCTTGTTGAATGATCAAAGATGTGAATGAATAGACATCTCTAATACTTGAATACAAGGTTTTCATAAAGGACTGAAGTACCATATTCTCTAAGATGCTACAAATATTTATTCCCATTTGAAAATATGCCCACAAATCTCCAGCACATATTTTGCCACGAGAGATACAAAAGGGAAATACCATATAAACACTACACTCTGTGGTATACTTTTTAATATTCATACATAAAATCACTCAAAGTAAAACATTGCTTTTTGCCTAGTTTATTCTCTTTAGACAAAGAAACCAGACTGGTTAGATTTATGAGATGGTTAAACGTGCTATGTATTGATTTACAGCATTACACTTACACTTACGTGCCACCAAAGTTTTTCTTTTTAAGAAAGAAACTACAAATGTTAAATGATATACTAGAGAACTCCTTCCTACCACATCCTAGTTATTTTAAATAGAATCTAAATATGGGGTCTAAATTAAGAGAATACATGTAAGTTTCATGCAGCATAATATAGAACAGGAAGTTTCCCTGGTAACCATGTATAAGTTGGCAAGCAGCAAAAGAAACTATAGCCCTAGGTTCTTGTAAAGAAATAGTAAGTATACTTTATGACCTTGAATTCTTTATTGGTTAACTCCTTCCTCCTGGTGATTTTAAGTTTGTCTTTTTCATTTAAATTACCTGTTTACAGGTAGGTGGAAGAGACTTTTAGTAAATCCCATCCCATTTTCTTTAAAACTTTTCAGATGTTCTGTGATAACCTTTCTTATTTCTTCGATTAATACACTGGTCCAATCAATAAAGCAATCTTTAGCTTCCTTCAGTCAAACTACAGTGAGCTCAAATGATTTTTTAAATACTCTATCCTGGAAATGTTCTGGAAATAATGAAGGCAATAGCAGGAATATTGATCTTAAACTTATTTCTTTATTTATGTTCACATTAAAGAACTTCAAAAAATACTGTACTACTGAATGCAATATGCTGCTACTATTATTCATAATATTATTATTCATAGTAACGAAGAGAAATATAATGTTCTGAAGAGAATTTTCCATTAATTTATTTGATATAAATATAAGAAAAGAAAAAGATAAATGAATTACACTTTATATACTCCCTAACAACAATAACCCAGGTCTTCCTAGCTTTGTTTTAGGAGATTTTTAAAAGAAATTTTTCTTACGATCAAACAGTGCAATACTTCCGTAACTTCTGAAAATTAATTCTTTGCTAAGAGGCATACCTAACATGTTTTTGAGTACTGCAACGTCAATCCTTTGGAATCTGTGATTCTTTGCAACCAGTACTCTAATTATTATATATGATTTTTAAGGAGAAAAATGCATGTACAGGCAAATTCTACCATTAACAACAGGAACTCATAACACAAATTAATGGTAGCACACGCTCCTTAGTGGTTAATATAACATTTACAAAAGCTTTTTGTTAACTGTAGCAATATGCTGAAACTTCAGGACCATCTGGAAATAATTCTATTCACAGTCTCAGGAGGAAGCAAGAGTTGTTAGCACAGAATATTTCAAATATTTAGATAACTTTAGATAACGATAATGTTAGGTAAAGTAGTAGCTCACTCTCACATGGATATGCATGCCCTCCAGCTTTCTGCGGTAGCCTCAGAAAAGATCAGTTAGAAAAATGAGAAGTTGACTAAACCATGCCATTTGGCAGATATTTATTTATTCTCTGCTACATTAAATTGTGCTATGAACAAAGGGGATGAGGGTATAACAATGTAATAAAAATGAGAGAATTCAGGAAAGGAAGAAGGTAAGGGAGGGAGGGAGGAGGGAAAAAGTAAGAAATACACTTTTCAAGATCTAAGAAGTTATGATAGAGTAACGCAATAGTGATGCCTATTAAGAAGGCAGAGGTCAATTTCTGGCGACAGGGAATTGCAGGCAGAAGAACCAAAGGTTCTAGGTGGAAAGTACAGTGGCATTTATAAGGAACAGAATGAAGGCAAGTGGAGCTCAGTGAGAAATGGTGAAGTGCACAGGGAGAAAATGAGGAGTGGGATGGGATGCAGAAGATGAGTTTTGGGGTGAAGGAAGAAGGGAGAGAAATCAAGAATTCTGTCATGAACAGCCTATTCCAGGTAGAGATATCAAATATGCAGTTGACTATATGATTCTGGATTTCAGGCTGAAATTTTGAATTTAGGAGGCATCACAGAGTTGAAATTTCAATCCAAGGGACTAAATGAGATTACCTAAAAAAGATAATCAGGGTCATGGCACACAACTGAAATAATACATGCGGAAGCCTTAATACATAGTAGAGACCAGAGAGGGACTCAGGATGGAGCTCTCAGACCCCAACACTTAAGAGTTGTAAAGAAAAAGAGGAGTCAGAAAAGGAGACTGAAAAAAAGATCTGAGAGGTAGAGAGATGGAGGGAAACATGAAAGGAGAATATGATTTCAGAGCAGTCAAAAGAAGTATTTCAAGAAGATGGAAGGGGTTGAAAGGGTCAAATTCAAATACAGCAAGTTACCAAAAGTCTTTATAGAAGCAACTCAAAGGGGAAAAGCATTAAAATGTGACAATGCTAAATATTTTGAACTTTTCAAGATATTTCTGCCAATAAACATCCTGAAGTTCATAGTGAAATAAGCATTCAACCACATTTTATTGCTTACCTGAATTGCTGATCCCATTGTGAACTTTTAATTAATACATAAAAGGAGCCCCTACATTAATTTATTCTAATCCTTATAAAGTAATTAACATCTTGACTATGACTCAGATTCTGAATGTCTATATGTTTGAAATAAAGCATAATTAACATTATTATTAGATTCATAATCAGCATTTTAGTGAGTGACCTTATTGCTTCACTAAAACCTTACTGAAATGTCAGCATAATTACAAATATAAATGGAAAAGAAAATTACCATTCAGTAGTTATCTGTCAATAATCTTCCTACTAAGAGGAACATTTTGTTTCTGAATACATGTATCCATTAGTAATATTGATTAAAAGAACATCTAAGACCTAGTCCATTGTCTCAGTTTTTAATTTGTGTTAAAAAATAAACAACAAAACACTTTAAAAGATAAAATATTCTGTAAGTATAAAATGCTTTAAACTGAACAACTACTGAATTACATACCCAGGCAGGTCTCATTTCACTGTACTAGATCAATTATAGAATACACTTTATTTCTGTAATTTTTATATATTTCCTCTTTCTCCCACTAGATAAAAGGGTCTTCATGGCAGTAACTAGGTTTATCTAATTCCCCAGTGCTTAGCTCATGGGATAGAGTAGGAACTTAATACATATCTGGTGAATGAACAAATGAATAGGCAGGTGGTACCACAAAAATAAGAGGGAATATACAAATTGCGTCCTTTCTAAGGTTATAATATTGGCAAATAAAACATTTTTCAATGACTGGCCAAAAAAGTGATATATGTATATTCTATCTATCTATTCTATCTATCTATTCTTTCTATCTATCTATCTATCTATCTATCTATCTATCTATCTATCTATCTATCTATCTACCTACCTACCTACCTACCTACCTACCTACCTATCTATCTACCTATCTATCTATCTATCTATCTATCTATCGGGTTGGCCAAAAAGTTCATTTGGGTTTTTCATAGCATCTTACAGAAAACCCCGAATGAACTTTTTGGTCAACCCAATATCTATCTATTTGCATGAAACAAGGAAAAATGTGAACATAGTAATATTTAACTTGAGACTGACAGAATAATCACAGGCAAAAATGCAGTATAGTACTGTATTGCCATTTTAAAGATGGAAAAGGGTCAGTATTTCGTAGAAGTGATCTCAGTCACTCACTGATAGGGAAAAAATATGCAGAATTTAGGATAACAAACATTCAGAGTTTCGGCAAAGAGGCCAAAGATACGTGATTTTAATGAACATTTTGAAGACCTATATGCAGAAAATTGGGCAAGTCAGAAAAAGGCGTTCTATTTCTGAGACAATTCATTCTGTTTACTGTGATGTTGTGATAGAGAGAGAAGACCACTAGATAATCACAAAGAACATGTACCCAAATCCGGATTCATTCACTCGTCAGTGAACCCATTTACCAAGCTGTCCAGTGAGAAATGATAATTATCACTTAAGATAGTTTCAGAGATCAAATGAGATAATTTACATGGAAGTACTCTACAAATTATAAATATTGAAATGTTAGTGTTGAGTTCCAAAGAAAATGATTTTATTTATGCATTTTGTTTTGTTCCATTTTTTAAATAAGACATTCCTGAGACAGTTACTGATTCGTTCTACTCTCAAACAGAAACTGCCATTTGAATATCAATGTGTGTACAAATACTAAAATGTCATTATCCCTGGCACTGTTTAGTTAACATCAAGATTAGCGAGAAAATCTTGGCTTATATCAATATGTGCATATAAGATTAAGGAAATATACTGAAACTCTTGACATTAGCTCATTAGTTATCTAGTTACCATTCACTGTGCAAAATTTTATAGGAAAGTTTGCTTGTGTCTGTGTGTGTGAGGGAGATGGTGTAGTTGTGAGAAGAAAGGAAATGAATGACAGAAATAAAAATCTAATGAAAAATGGGATATATTTCCTATGCTGTTTATATAGTCATAGGGTTTTTGGATGAATTATACTTTTATTTTATGCTTACCCACATTATTTTAATAAAGTACTTTTTTTCTTGCACTATGTGAGTAGCCAAGATTATGATAGCTCAGGACTCTTTATGTGTTTGTTTCTATCATGCTTCCACCATTTATTGTTAGCTTTTTTAAAAGACTGTTTGCAATACTTTGTTGTATAACTTAAAAAGTTGTTTCTGCATCTTGTTAAAAATAATAGGTAATCAACTTAGCAGAAACTATCCACAGTTATGGGCCTTCCTTTTCCAGCATTAGAAACCTGAATTTTCTGCTTTTTTTTTTTTTTATGATACTCTCAAAACATATACCATATAGCTTAAAGATTTTGTCTTTAGGTAGCATTGTGCCTTAAACATTTTTAACCCTGCTTAAGATTCAAAAGTATATTTTATTCAATGTAGGAAAAAATAAATTTAATCTTTCATCCGTGTTATCATGCAAAAAAAATGTGAACTTCATCTTTAATGCACATTAGTTTACTAGTGGAGAGGCCCATGGTGAAGTTTACTGTTGTTCTAAGATAATTTCATCACATAATGAAATCAGCAGAGTAAATTCCTACAAATGCAATGTTTAACTTAGAACAAGCTTTTCAATTAACTTAGATAAGATTTTTAGGTTTATTTTACTTCATTCTCATTTATGTATTAATTGTCCAAGGATTCCTATTAGGTAGTACTCGTATAGCTAGACATATATATAGTAGTAAACAGCTTTATTTCTTTTACATTAATAAATAATTCTGATTTTGACTGATTCATACTACTCTTTTCAACTAGAGAATAGCTCACATATTTATTAAACCGCTATTAAATGTTGGGATATATGTTGGAGAGAATTTATAAGTACATATGACGATTTACTGGGGGGGCAGCTTTAGAGGTGCATTAATATATGGTAATATAAGCTTAATTCCAAATTAGAACAGAGATAATAATTGCAATATAATTTCAGATAAACGTGAAATGACAATGGGCTGGGGATAGCAGCGATGAGCTGCTCCCAAAGCTAGAATCTGAGACCATGATGGAGTGGAAAGAAGGTGCAAAAAATTCCAAACCAAGAGTAAGGACACAGTTTTGAAGGAGGAATTCACAAAACCTCTTTGGAAAACTGTGAGTACAACAATCCAATTACTATGCAGAACTTCATGGTTGGAAAGATGGCAGGAAATGTAAGTTAGAAACAGACTGTTATACACCAAATTTCAAATTAAGGTTCTAGTGTGTTCACTCTTTCTAAAGAGGGATTCACTTTGCTGTACACCTGAAACTAACACAACATTGTAAATCAACCACTCCAATAAAAAATTTTAAAAAAAATAAAGAGGGTTTTCTAAATGTCTTTACCCAACAATGCATTTTTTAGTCAGTGGACGAAAACAATAGATGGTGAGTTTTATTAAACTTGAACAGCTTTTTTAATCTGTGAAAAAGCCAATAGTAATATAAATGGTAAAAATTAAACGCACTACTTGCTTTTCAATAAATCTTTCTTTTAATTTCCAACATGTACTGTAGGGCAAAAGTTGTCTACATTTTTAAGGCATCTAGTAACTGGGTTAGGAATTTTTAAAATGTTGACAAAACTTGCTGCATATTCCTGCTTGTTTCAGAGATCTTTGCAAGCCATTAATTTTTAAATTCAAAGTTAAATATGTCTGGCTGATCAACAATATTCCAACCTGAAGGCCAATCCTGTTATTAATAAACAATCTAAAAGCAAATGATAGATAGGAAATCTCCACTACCATTCCCGGTTAGTATTCTATTTAAACTACAATGCCATTTTTTAAGTTTTAAAAAATTGAATCTGCCAAAGATGCCAAATAAATGGTGTATTTTATGACTAAATCAAAAGTATGATATCAAAATTCAATAAGGAGATATTAAAACTTCAGGAGTCAGTTATCTTGGCTCACTCTAAGGTTCTTAAAAAATGTTCCCCAGATTGAAAAGGGCAAGAAAGAAAAATCACTCATATGATCAGTGAGTAAAAAATAAAAAGATGATCGACTAAATAGAGCTTAAATCACTGGATAGGCTTTAGGTACTATTTGGAGAATGTAAATGCACAAATCAAATGATATTTAAATCCATTTAAATTTTATAAAAGAGCAAACCATTTATAATTTAATGGCAGTGTCAAGGTGGGTCTGTATATTCAGATATTCAACTGGCATATAATAATAACCCATAATTCATTCAAAGATTTCAGAAACTGTAAAAAAAAATTACTATTGATGAGATTTTTCAGATGTTAAAAATTAGACCAAAAAGGCCCCCATAATTTGCTTTGGGCCTTAGAGATCTTTTTCAGACCTTGTTGCTATTCCCCAACCCTCCACCTTTATATATAGTTAAGAGAATTCAATGCTTTTATCAAATAAAGTGTATGTAATGTATGTCTATTTAGAATGCTTTCTCACATTAAATGGAATTCTCAAAATTACAGATGTAAAATTTAGATAAGAAAAAGCAAATTTGATGAAGGAAGGAGGGGTGTTTTCTGTTTCAAAAAGACAATGCTAAAATTAAAACTTATCAAACTAAATCTTAGCTAAACTTAAAACATTTTAAAATCCAGTTTTAAAATGAAGATGTTCATACAATGTATTCGTATGCTCTTAAAGTGCAGAATTGATACAATTTTTTAAGTCAGTACCTATTGTGACTGTCTTCATTAAACTTAGTACCGGGAAGTAACTATTACCTTTTTTTAAAACTGATTGAAAAAAATTGAGGAAAAGGTGATTTCATTATAAATTAGAATATTTTATAATAAAACATATGGTTCCCATGTATAGAGCTATTTGGAAATTAGATTTATATAGGATATTTCTCCAAATGTAACAAAAGTGACCCGCTTTTATACACTTGTGCATGTCATTTGTACGGGTATTTCTAATTATTTTTAATGGAAATCAGCAAGTCATTAAGCTGGAAAGAAAAAAGTATTGCTCTCTATTTTTCTCTTTCTACATAATACTGTATTTTCCAAGCCTAACTGAAATGAAGATTGTAACACATTTCCCACTCTCCTCTATTGTGAAAGTTCTTAACAATAGGATATTCCTTTTGGATATCACCTGTAGCTTTGGTCAGTTTTAAGACAGACAAATTGTACCAGTATAGAGGGCAGGTTCTGCTGGTCTATAGAGGGTGCCCTGAAATTGACAAAGCTGTTGTCTCTAACACCAGAAGGGAGGAGTTTGTCAATTTCAAGATTAAATTAAGCATTGACATTTTTTTGTTTGTTTGTTTGTTTGTTTGTTTTTTTGCGGTATGCGGGCCTGTCACTGTTGTGGCCTCTCCCGTTGCGGAGCACAGGCTCCAGACGCGCAGGCTCAGCGGCCATGGCTCACGGGCCCAGCCGCTCCGCGGCATGTGGGATCTTCCCGGACCGGGGCACGAACCCGTGTCCCCTGCATCGGCAGGCGGACTCTCAACCACTGCGCCACCAGGGAAGCCCTAAGCATTGACATTTTGAGGGGGGGGTCATTTATAGAACCTCTGAGGAAAAGGGTGGACATTATATGGAGTTGAGATCCACATATTTAAAATAAAACAGATAATAATTGATATGTACTTATTAAGATAATATTAGTTTCATATATACTATTTCTCTGTACTTTCACAACAATATCAGTGAGTAAATTAAGACACAGGTTATAATCCATATTTTATGGACAGGGAACTAAGACTCCAGCAGATTAAACAGAAGCCCAAGTTTGAACAGTTATTAAATGGCACATCTAGGACTTAAAATCTGGAGTTCTGACTGTAAAACTCATATTCTTTTAGTGGCCAACTCAAGTCATCTTCATTTTTAAATTATGAATCTAGTGGAAATCTCTGTCATAAGCAGCAACAACATAAAGGGCCAAAAATAAGAAGCTTTAATGTAAGGATTTATCAAAGTTCAAATGCATGACAAAGGATCCAGATTACAGGCAACACTCTGTAATCTGGAGAAATCAGAAATTATTCAGGGACATAATATTAATATTAATAGCAAGACTTTTCATTTGTATAGGACTTTGTCCTTTCCAAGGTGTCATACATACATTACCCCATTTATATTGCACATAGGAGCAATTCAATAAATGTTAGTTAAAGAAAATTTTTAAGTGGAAAACTACTACAAGAAAACTGAAAATCCAAGGCCTGGGATATTACACTATTCTGGAGAAAAACAGTATTGGCCATTCTATACATAAATTAGTTTGCATAAATCCTTACTTATCAACTTAGCAGAGTGGCCTCCTCTGTTGCCTGTGTATGCACACTACTTACATGCTTTAGCTTTTCCCAATTTTCAATGGAGACATTTAGTGAGCCTCAGAAATTAGGATTTAACCAAATGTGTCTAATGGCCTTTTCCTTTTCTCTTTCAAACTAGTGAATAACCCAGATGGGCCAAGAAAAGGCATATTAGTATCAGATAAGAAATTAAAAGTATTGACTGTATTTCAAACTGTACCATATCTGAATATTGTGGTGTGTTAAATACCTGAAGAATATAGAACTAGAAATAATTATAGGTTGTTTTTATTTTAATTAGGAAACTATAAACTGCACATTTTCAGCCCATTTGTAAGTTTTAACCTAAAATATTTTCAAGTTTGCTACTAACAAAAGAATCACTTTTAGCCCACTGTAGGTTTAAAATAGAGACATTATTCATATCCAGGATAACTCTAATTTGATCAACTGGCATAAACACTGGGCACTAAGTGACAATAGCATTGAAAACAAGTATAACAAGAAATATATATTTATTTTTTGAAATACAAACCCATACTGATATATGTAATGTAAGGCATCTATGAGAGATTATATTCATTAATTCTATGCTTATTCCATGAACTCTGTATTGTTAATGAGCTTTAAGAAAGACCCTTGTTTATTCAACAGTGATTCACCTGGGGTATATTTTAGTGAACACTCTAGGCCATGCTGGATGCTGGAACCCACACTCGTGTGGAAATCATTAACGGTTTAATCATTAAGTGGTGTAAACAAATTGTAAGGCTTAATGTAGTAAGTGTAAACTCATGGTACAAAAGGCACACAGGAAACACAAATAATAATTAATATTCTCCACACACTAATTAATCACTCAGCCATTTGATTCACTTATTATTTAAAGATAGGTATTTATGAACAATATAATTTAATGATATTAAGGAAAATTTAGAAGGTATAGCAAAGAAAAAGCATAATACAGAAAGTACTTTAATCTTACATGTTTTTCCCCAGTCTTTCTAAAAATATGCATTTTATTTTCACCTACATTTTTATTTACTCCCTCATAGGCATTTTCAGATAATCTCACATAATTTTATGATAACCTTTTAAGTAGCTACATAATATTTCATTCAGTGATCAGATAAATCATAGTCATAGAATAATGTTAAAACCACAATCTTTCAATCTCACGGACCTGGGTTTAGATTTCGTAATTGCTCCACTATCACTTAACTGGACTGTTTTCTCCTCTATAAAATGGGAATGATAATATATACCTTTCAGGCTTCTCAAACATCAGAGACTATTAATTTTTGAAGCACTGATCACAGATGCTGAAACTCAGTAAAGAACTAAGAAACAGCAGCTATTACTTATTATTATTCCCTGAATGTTGTAGTATTAGATTACAATATTTTAAATAATTATTCCTTTTAGATTGTTTTATTGAGGAACATGCATAATTTTGCCTATCATTTTTATAATCACTGAATTTCTTATCTTCTAACCTCAAATCAGAAATATATTATAGTAGTTATTTTGGCAAAAAGAAAGATCATTCAGGGAGTCATAAGGGAAGAAGGACAAGAGTAGCTGTACTTAAAATACAACATTCCTCCCTGACTAGTTGACAAGCATTACATAAGAAAAGCATTCTATCTTTTCTAAAGATACCAAATTATACTATTTGTCAAAGTGCTCTAAAAATTTAAATGTGTACACAATTGTTAGCTAATACTATCATTTAATTGTAGCATTTTTTTCTCCACAGATTGGTTGTAGCTCAAATTTTGAGCCAATCTTTACATATTTGGAATTTTAAAAATCTGTGAAAAAATCTCTTCTGTTACATAATTTTATTTCTTCCAAAATATTTTCTGATTGGGAAATATAATTTTTTCTGGGGGTCATGTATCATTATAACCAAGTTCATATTTTACATTTAAATATTTTATTTCAGAGTTGACTTATGTGAAGTGACATGTAAAACTTCATGAAAACTCAGGTGGGGCAAGACACAGAGAAATGCTACTTTAACTGCTGATACTTTTCTTTTACTGCCATAAATCTGTTGTCCTTTTCAAATGAAAAAAAGCACTTCTCTATGCTTAGAGAAGAAAAAACAAGCAAGTTTACAGTATTCTGTATTGGTAAAGTGTTTTGCTAATAAAACCTCTTTCCCCTCATGGAAATGGAGGAAAAGGTTAAGTTTATCAACTACAAGGTGAAATGCACTCAAGTGAGGAAAATATTTTCAGACATACAGTTTCAAAACGTACTTCTTATTCTAGGTCAAATCCCATTCATTATGTTATTTCCAAGTTGAAAAAGCACAAATTCCAGTGATTCTCAGAGTTCAAGGTGGGAGGAATATTCTGGATGTAATGGGTGGAGGTTAAAAAGTCAGCTTGATACCCTTAGGCAACTGAGGATCTGGTCAGTGTCCCTTTCAGGAATGTTTTGAAGGCCAACAAACCACTGGACTGCTGTTTTCCCTTTATAAATGATTCCCACAGGCTATGGAGAAAGGCTGGATGTGGCTTTCAGCTTTCTTGTGGTTACCTGAGTGTTCTCAGGTCCTGCTTCTGCACAAGTAGCCCACACTTCTGTGGGAAACCCCAGTGATCTCAGGGAGGGTGGCAAGGGCAAGTGGCAGGACAGCTCTCTTCCCCTAGAAACCTCACTCCTGTGCACTGTTCATGCAATCAATCTATGAGGAAGGCAAGGTCAACAGACAGCGTTCATATAACAGATTCACTTAACTACTGACACTGATCTGGGCCAGAGAAGTGAAGTTGTGGGGAGATGGAGGGAGGAGCACAGCAGTTAATCACAGGAAGCCTAAACGCCTGTAAGTCTTGTAAAGAGGCTAAACGCACTCCATATGCCCCCTCTCCTCATTCACGGACATTTGCCTAAGCCATTACGGTGAGTTTACAGTGATGTCCAGTTAGAAGCTGGTATGTGTGTGCACATATGGAAGGTGAAGACGCTGGGGAGGAAAAAGCAGGAGTGAAAGGACAGTCATTCACTGTGATTAACATGACCAGACAGGGCTGTGTTTCAGAAAGGTTAACTGGCTACCTCCTAGGCCATTAAGTGCAGACCTGCATGTCAGAAAACAGAAGGCACATGAGGGTGAATCCCTCCATCCTCCAAACACTGAATACACCTTTAGTGTCTGACTCATTAGTAGCTAAAGTACTTTAAAGGCAGTCTGTAAAGCCAGTTGACATGGAGACAATATAAATGATATAAAATTTGGAGGTTTATTTTGTTTTTGGAGCAGCCAATCCTTTAACCCCCAGTTCACAGAAGTGCTGTAATATTTTCTTTTTAATAGAAAATTAATTGCCATTATGGTTTCATTCTTAGCACTTTGTTATGCCGCAAAGAATATTAGGCTCTCCAGTTTCAAAGGAGTCAAAAGCCTCTACAAGCCTCATCCTACCCATTCAATGTCCTCCCAGACAACAAATTTCATGAGGACCAGGGACTCTAAGTGTTTTGCTTACCATGACAGCCCCAGTACTTATAGCACAATAAATGGCCTACATTAAGTCCTAAATAAATAAGCTGGTTAATGAATAGATGATTTCCCAAGAAACTATGTCTATCACAGCCACATTAGTGTTTTTTTCCTAACTTTTTATACTTATTTCATTGGTCATGTTTCTATGGGTTACTTTTGATTTGCCATAGAAATAATAAAATGAGTACCCTTGATCCAGGGCTCCTCCGCTGGATAAACAACAACTTGCTCTTATTTTGATTAAGGAGAACCATTATATGTTTTTCCTCAAGCTATTAGTCTTCTAGGAACATGCTGTAATTTATAAGCTCTATCAAAACTTTCTCTTTAATGAAATGAATAGGAAATTAATGCAGTCAGACAGAAAGCTCTTTTAGCTAATAGTTTTTAGCACTTTCTTCTTTGAAATACTAGAGAGTAATTTTCATTTACTGGTTATTTAAGGAGGGAAAATTCAGTCCTATTGATATCACCTTGATTGGGTTTACATACAAGTATGGTATATTCTTTCCCTTGGGCAAGCCATGTGCCATAACATGGAAACATAAATTTTCCAGCGTTCTAATATTAATAGCTATTACAAATAGAACTACATGACCATTAGTGAACTCCCAGAATAATGCTGTTTCCTATGTGCTAATAAGTATTTGCAGAATTTAGGTAATTTGGGTTAGAGATAAAAAACCTTATTCACAGACACTAAAAGAGATGTGATTCTAATTCTGCCTTGACACAGAGCGACAAATTAATGTACTTATTTTACTTCTTGGAAAGTGCTTTGTGTTTGAAATACTGAAATAGATAGTACAATTAGATTTTCCTTCTTAAAGATATATATACAGCTAGTCCTCTGCTCTGTAATGTGCCTGTGCCCTTTAAAAGAAGGACCAGCTCGAGGCAAATTTCACTGGCTCAGCACTGTTAGGATCAGATCATTATATAGGGCTTTTATTGTCAGCAACCATTCTATAAATATGGTATTTACATATAATTTTACTATTTAATTAAGACAAGTTGAAAGGAGTTTGCTTTCTAAGAAGTCTAACCATCTCCACTTGCAACATATTTTTTGTTACTGGTTAATGAACCCTTTCATAGCTGAAATGTCATTTCCAGCCTGTCAAATATTAGTGTTATTACTGATACATACTAAAGACTGTAAAAATCTCAATCACTGTTGTTAAATTAATAAATTCTTTGACTCTTGTTAATACATATATATCTGAACTAAAATAATTTTGAAGTGAAATAGCTTTTAAAATACCACCCTATAACTTGTACAAATATTAAAAAGGCAAATCAGAATCCTAGGAACATGAGTAGGACCAAAGATTCTTTTGTCTATTACAGTTCCTTTTTCAGGATTCAGCTTTGAGGCAGTTTTGAATTTCACATCTGATACCACCTTTGACAATATTCTCACAGTGATGAATGACTTCTTCCATATAAAACAGTTTTTGAAATATATGTACGTTTAACAAAGCTCCTTTCCTCTTATGTTGGAAATGCTGAAATGTTTATTTCTTGATTGGAAGCCTGTGGTGATGCAGCCACACATAAACCCTACTGTAAGAGGAAAGAGGAGATTTATTTCCTTCAGTTTATAAAAAATGTCAAGTAAATATTACAAATGAATCCTACTCTTATTTTGACAAATTAGGGTTCTAAGAACTGGTCTTTTTTTTAATTCAAAAACTGTGGTTCATTAGTTTGAAGAATACTCATATTTTCAAATTCTTACCATGGTGGTGTATTCAAACTTCATCACTAATTTTGACACAAGTTAATTGAGCACTTACACTTGATCTTTTACTGACAAATACAATTTTTCCTAGTTTGTTTGATTGTTTTATTACAGTGGATTTGATTCAGCCCTGATCACCTAGTAAAAACGGGATCAGAAACTCTGCTAGAAATGTAACAAAAATAATTTTCACATAAACATGTTTTTGACTTATACATAATTGCAAACTGTTACATGACATAATTACAGAACATAATTACATGATGACCTCTAATGTTCAGCACAGGCTTCACTGCCTGTGGACAGCACTCAGTATATACCTGTTACCATTTTTAGCATTATTAACAATGGAAGTAGACATTTTCATTACACTGAATGCTTAATAAAATCGTCCCCCATAGCTTCCTTTTAGGGTAAAACATAAATTTCAGTCCAGATTATTTTGAATATTGTAGTGTTATGAAATGTTACCACCAGAATCTTTAAAATTTCCACCCTGCCAAGACTCCACACATCTCCTATCCCAGGTTTTTCAAATGATGTTATGCTAGATTCTAACTAGTTTTACACTTCCTCCTTCTTCATAAAAAAATTCATTTGACCTTTATTAATATTGCCAAAATGTATTCCATATCTTCACTTCCTATTGAGGAAAAAAGTTTAATTTGTATGTCTTCCATTATCTTCAAATTTGTAATTATTGGACACTACATCTAACTTTTCTTTCTGAACATTAATAGGTTGACATTCATTTAGATTCTTATTGTAATTTATTGTCTGCTAGAGTGATTTGACATAATTCTTCTCTTAATGCAATAAATTCAGTTTCTTTTTTTTCTTATAGTGTTTGGCTGCCATCAGGACACAAACCTTCTGAAAGTTATTGCAGAACAGAAGCCAAATGAAATTAAAACTTCAGCAAATTTATTAAGAGGCACTAAAATAATAGAATAGAAGCCATATGATTTATGTACTTTTTATTTTATCTCTGCTCTTTTCACTTGCAGAATATGCAAAACCATCTAGCCAACTCTTAAAAAGCATAAAATAGCACGCCCCGCCCCCAGTCCTCTAAATTCTTTACTGTTGTTTGACACTAAACACTGCTTGTATCCTCTCCAATTTCATTTTGCTTATACTCAGTGGAAATTTTTCACTAGTATCCTTATGTAACTTTAGTTTCCGACCTATGGAATTTTCTTCTCTTTCGCCTCAGCCCCTAATTATCAATTCATATCAACCTAAGAGGAACTTCAAATTAACGTTAATCAATCACTGTTATCTAATATCAGTAAGAATCCTGAAATTTTATTTCCTACAGGTTTTACGATATATGATTTTATCTTAATCCCATTCACAATATACAGTAAAGCCAAGACATTTGTTCTTGAAATCCCACTGACATTTTCTATGAAATAATGAACATTCAATGTATGATAATATAAGATGGCACTTCCCGGTTCTCAGATCCTGGAAAAAGTTCTCCATTTTTCTCTGCCTTTCTATACTAGGGCTTCTTCCCCTTTCTTACTGCAAACAGAATTCCCCTCTGAGCAAATTTCCCCACCACTCATTTCTAAATATAGCACAAAATAAACTGAAAATTTTAAGCATTTCTTTAACCTCCTGTCTTTAAATCCCCAGTTGTCCCTTTCGGGCACCTCTCATTTCCTCCTGACCCCATGTCTGTGGCAAATATATATAAAGGACATATACATTTGTTATATGAATCACATCTTTGTGAACCCAACTTCTTAGTAGTACTCCTGAAAAAACTAGCATGAATCATAATCATAACCATGATATTGAATAATTTAGGGAGTATTTCATTACTGATTTCCCCTATTATTTGAAGATAAGTAGAAAAAATGTTTTTAATGGGAGAAAAACACACACTACTTTGTCTACACACACAGTATCAAAATCAAGCTGTGGTTTCAAGAGATGCTGACACATAGGGAATGAAAAGTTAACCCTTATGGCAAAATTTTTAAAAATGTATTTTGCAAAGATATATATGCATATATGTATGCAATACACTCACTTACGTGAATCATTGACTAATGTCTGCTTCATGATGTCATACATTTCAGTTTAAATTTGGGGGTGGTCTGTTTTATAATTCTGATGATCTTTTCTTATGATATTTAATTTTCATTTTTTTTTACAATTACTTTCAACAAAGGATTTCTATATTTTTTGAATTATTCAAATTCAAGCAGTCTAAAGCTCAGGGGCTTAGCTTATTTATCCAAATATTCCTGATATTCTCCTTAAAAAAATGAAAATAACAATGCTAGATATGGCAGGGACTCAAAGAGAAAAATCAACAAATATTCACTTCTCAATTTTGAAATTTTGCTCCCTGCTTCAATTAGTCCATTACTAGAATTTGATTTTAATTATTTGTTAACAGAGAACAATTTATCACTATTTATCGATTAAGAACAGTAGCAAATGAACAACTTAAGGCCCCCAAAGTGTTACCACCCTGGTACAGGTCAACAGAACTAGGCAAACAAGAGGCCAATTCAAGAGTTCCTGCCCAATTTCCTTCCACAACCAGGTCTTTATGAGCAAGCAGTCATGGAAAAGATCCTAGAAAAATAAACTGTGGAAACATTTCAGCAGCTTAATTGAGATTTTGCAAGGCTCTCAAAGACTGCATTGTTACAGCCCACTCTCATCAAAGACCACGATTCAGCTTTAGAAATGGTGCTATTCAAACCCTGCTGTATTAGCCATATATCTTAGGAATTTACTTCCTAATTATGCAGTATGCCTTATAAACACTTTTTTTTTCCTGTCATTGGGTGACATAATATTTTAAGCAGGTAAAGCAAATTGGTTTGATCATTATTATGGAAAGTTCCTCCTCAACACGTCAAATTTAGGTTATGGGAGCACATTGTGTTTCTGTTCTAGAAATTTTAATGATATCCAAATGAATTTATCACTTACTATGCTACTGGGGAAAAATATGTGTCTATATAACCTTATATCTAATGGTGAAACTGCTGCCCCTCTATTTGAAATATAGGGGATGTTGAAAAAGCAACACCATATTTTCTGCAAGAAGTGAGAAACTATGTCTTCTGCAAAGAGGAAGCATTAAGGTCACAACTTTGATTTTATCTCTTTCTCTGAGGAAATCCAAGAGCAGATTCAAAGAACACAAGACTGAACTCATTTCAAGGGTGAAGAGTCACTCTTAAGGGCTTTTTTACTTGGGAATGCTACGAGAAGATTAGGCTATGTGCTGATCTGGATCCTTTCTCCTAATAGCTGGCAAAAAGAAGAGGACGAAAATCATGTTTCATTTATTTACTTCATTCATCGAATTTGTATTTTCATTATAAATCCATTGTAATCGCAACAACTAGCTAAATTTATTTTTATGGCCTTCCCAAGAAATATAGACAAAGTAAAAACATTCTATAGTTATATGAAAATAACCAAAAAATAATTTAGAAGCAAAACCATTAGGTACTTGCATGATATTCAACTCTGGGGAGCTAACTTCAGAGCAATAATGCTATGAAAGTATTTGTATTTACGATGTTGCTTTCATCTGCCTCAGATTCAGTAATTATCATAAATTACTACATTTGACTGATGCCCAATAGTGCAGCACATTCCAGTCAAAATATGTCACCAAACCATCAACATTGCATGATGCTTTTTGCCCCTAGGTGATAGTGATATTAACCCTAATAGTAGTAATTTATCCTGTCACTCACACATTTGAAAGTTGCTATTTTGAGTGGTCTTTGGTGTAATAACATATTAGGTGTTACTTATATTTTTTTAAAAACCCAGCATGTTGAGTAAAGGCTAATTCGAAAGAAGACCTAACAAAATGACTATGTAGGTGGTCTACACAGATGGTAGATCTGGGGAAAATTAATCAGAAACCATATCACCAATCTGGTTTTTTTTTAAGTTGTACTATATCTATAAGAAGAATGAAATAGAATAAAATGCTTGCTTATGCATATGGCAATGATAATATCCAGGATATATCTCAATTTCTTCCATTCTTATTGTCTTTTAATGTCTTCATTCTTAGATTCTGAGTGCAAGTATATTAATAAATATAATACAAACAAGGTATGAGTGACATAATAAATGGTATACTTATATAGGTGTATACACAACACATACATATACACTAAATAAATAGAAATTGCACTCTAACCAATTTTATTTTGAGGTACAGGTTAGGAATTCAATAAAGATGTGAGAGTCCAATAAATGTGTTGCATTTTTCAGTTTTCAAAGTTTTTACTCTCATGAATTTGAGACTATGGAACATACCAAAAAAATAAAGCATGCAATTTCATTTCTTCTCTAATATAATATCATAGTGAGCAAATTAACTGACAGATACAAAGGACAGTATCATCTATTTAAACTGCCTGAAGAAAATGAGCTAATGATACACCATTAGATAATTAGGATAGATAACTGACAGCTGGTAACTCTGGAGTGACTAAGTTCTTTCTAATGACAGCCAAACAGACCAATCAATGAAATGGCTTAACCCTTCCTCCCTCATTCCAGTTCTCTCCCTTTCCACACCCCCGCTTTGTCCTCTTTAACTATGTTGGATGTCGTCACTTTAAATATCTTTTTTCTATGTAACCTCTGCAACATTACATTTTCTGTTTTCTACACATTCTTAGTTTCCTTCTCTGATTTTTCTTCTTCCACAGACTTGTAACACTGAGCAGATCCCAAGACCCCTTTCTCTAACCTTGGCTCTTATCTTCTCCTTAGCCTTAAAAAAGCCTCATGCCTCCTGCGGATCTCAATTATCACAATGGTGCTGGTGACTCCAATTCTCTTTGTATAACCATTTCTCCCTCCCAATATACAGTCACATGATTCTAGTATGCTGACGTCATTTCCAACCACAGAGCTTTAAAATTCAGAGGCATCATTTTCCCCTATAACTATTTCATCTGTATGAGTTCCTCAGTTTTGTCAGTGGTATCATAATTCTTCCCATCGTCTTGTTCAAAAGGCCAGTCAGCTGTAACTGATACAAGGAACTCCTTTATTTCCCTAGATCAATGTGAAGACATCAATTAAGTCAAAATATTCAGCATTAATGTTTTCTTCTTAGGATCTCTGAACTTCACCCCTTCCTGTACATTTCCACTACCACCACATTAGTGAAAAATACTCTGTATTAGGATCTCACACTTGGTTTAGTAAAAGAACCTCTGAACCGACCAATTTTTCTTCCAGTCTACTTCCACTTGTAACCATCCTTCATATGATTCCAGTTTAATCTCCTTATACAACACTGTTTTTATACCATGGAATAGAGTTTAAGAGCAAAGGTTCTGGAATCACACTGCTTGGGAATGCATGCATGCCAGCTCCAACTTTCACTAGGTTACTAATCTCGTCAAATTTACTTGGTATTTTGTTGCCTTATTTCCTACTTGCCACTTCCTGTTGTTGAGAGAAATACATGGGTTAATACAAGAAAGGCAATTAGAAAAGTTCCTAAGACAAGTGTTCAATAAATGATGACTACTGTTATCATTACTATTATCAATTTCCTCATTAAAAACGTTTAACAGCTTACTGTACACAATGTATGAAGTCCAGATCCCTTAACCTGGCATCAAGGCTCTGGACAGTCTGGCCCCTGTTAACGGTCCATATTCAATGAATAGTATTTGCTAATATAAATCCTCTGGTCCAGTCAGGGTGAACTAATAAAACATATTGGAAATTATATTTTCGTTCTTGCTGTGACTCTGATGTTTCTCTCTTCACTTAACATTTCTTTTTCTGTCCACCTTTACTACTCTTTCTTCAATGCCCTACTTAAGTCTTCTTTGTTCCTAAAGAGGGTGAACCAGATAAGCATTTCTTGCGGCACAAAGTTTCTAGAAAAAGTGTTCCTCACACTTGGACAGAGCTGTATGTTATAACCCATCTTGGAGTTTAATAATGCACATTACTTAATTAAATATTAATATTATTGTGTTAATGATAATCTGTGAAGTCCTACCATAAACGGCTTTTATTAAACACAGTGTCCCAAATTTATTTGAAGATGAAACATTTTTTTCCTTCTAGAAACTATTAGAAATCTGGACACGAACATTCAAGAGTCAAGAAAAGAACTGAAAATCTTTAAATTTTTAAACTGTTGTATTCACAGTTTCTCACTATAATTCTAAATTTCAAAAGTGAGTTCAAGTAAATCCTAGAGAATTGAGAATGTGGAAACAATTTTCAATTCAGTAAAAGGGTCAACATATCATATGATACAAATAAAAAGTGTTTAATAACATTTAATTAAGTATACTCCTCACTTATGTTACTATATCAATTAAAAACTTCGGAAGCCCAGAGAAAGATTTTTTAAAAGCTTTCTTTTAGTACCCATAAAAATATCTGCCCACATTTTTCAGTGGAATTATTTTGCTGTATCTGATGGCAGTTAGTCAAAGAAATATAATCCAATGTTTATTATAGCTAGAAAAAATCCATCTTTATTTCTATTATATAAGCTATAAACTGAAGCAAAGAAAGAGATTTAATGAAAATTTGAAGACTGACATCCAGTCTTTTAAATAACTGATTCAACCACTGCTGCTGACTAAAACTGTATATACCCTGTTATTAATTCAATTAAAAAATAATTGCAATTGTGTAGACTAAAGAAAATTATTAGACAATTAGTCATTAAGAGAAAAACACATTCTTCATAACGTAAATTTTTATGAATGTTCATTTAATTTTATTCTCATTAGATTATTATACTTGTTAGACTAGAAGGCCATTTTCATCCAAATAATTATTTGCATAATAGTAACCAAACATGAACAATAGAAATAATATTTTAAAAACTAAGTATTAATCAGCCACACTGGTGTCTAAATTGTCAGCAGTTTTCTAAATATCTATAATCAGAATATTCCACAAGAAGAGTGTGTTTGCATTTCATGTCGATAATTACAATACTGTGTTAAACAGATTTTGTTTTCCACCTGTGAAATACCTGATTGATTCTTGCAAGACATGAAATACAATTTGAATTCCATCTATATTTTTTGAGGTACAACAAATTGGGGATATACCTAAAATATAAAAATATCAGGTTTAAGATATCAACATCAAACATAAAATACCTGCATCTTTCTAAAGGGAAAAGCCCACCACCTTTTTTTTTTTTTGGTTTCCCAAATTCTCCCTGACATGTTTCACTGCAAAAATGTTAACATTGTCAAAAGAAAATTTTATTAGACGTATATTCATTAAAAATTAAAATGACCCTACTATCCATCTATAAATACTTTATATTATCAAGTAAATGTTCATCTTTTAAAAGCCAGGTTAAAGTTTTATTTTCCTATTTCATTAAAACAGACCACTAGAGGGCAAGCAACACTCTGATCTCAGTTATAAATAAGTAAATGGATAGAGCTCTTTAAAATAATTAGTTATACCTAATGCACATTCTTTCTTTCCTTCTTTTCTTTATTCTTTCATTCAACAACTATTTTTTCAGTGCTTATTGTGTGCCAGACACTGGGAATCCAGAATTAAAGCAATCAAATATGGCTCTCTCTATCCTTGGGTCTCTCTCTCCATGTACATATATGCATATATATTCGAAAAATGTTTTTAATACATTCCTTCAGTGTTTTTTTATCCCTTCACAATTTCTTACTTTTAAAATTTTATCACAAATATAGTGTGTGATAGCAAAATCAGAATTCAGACTTAGCAGACAGGTTGTAGTAGAGAAACTCGGACGTCGCCAATAATGAAAATCAAAGAGCACCTTTTGGTATCAAGTTTACTAATAAATAAAACCAATAGCCCATAGAACATTCTATAACCCTGTACAAAATTTGTACCTCAGCATTTTCCTAAGTTTGTCCCTTATTTTATTAGGTGGTCCAGAGAGATAAATTGATATACAGAGAGAAAAGAGGTTGAGTTATTGTCAGAGATAACTCAAGGTTTCTTCAGGTCCCCATCAGCCAGTGCCCTGAGAAACGGGGGAAATGATTTCATAATTCCTAGTGAATATAATAGGACACTGATACCCTGGGGATACCGGTCCAGAAAAACAGAAAGAAGAGCTGGAAACTCTTTCAGTGACAGAAAAGCTAATGATTTTGTGATTCACTCAAGAGAAACTCCTTACAACCCTTGATAACTGCAAGGCAGACAGTGCCATTGATGACCCTGTCAAATTGGCAGGAGCTAAGAATTCCAGGGTAGAAGCCCAACCCAAATACCGCAAAGGAGAGTTTAGTAATACACACATGTTTTTAATTGTGTTCGCATGTGTGTGTTTTCTCTAACAAGAGATTGCTGTTAATTCTTATTCATCTCAGGTTCAGAGCGTTTTCTAACCTCAACACTTTCATGGCACACTAGAGTTCTAGACTATCTCTGCCAAATGACTAAGGAAAATGGAATCTGCCTCTCTTCCACATGCCAAAAATGAGGCACACAGAACTAGTGTTGTAAATGTTAAAAATTCAACGTAATTGAATTACCTAGGGAGAAAAAAGCCCAAGATGTAGAAACTGATAGAGAAATGTTTAACCACCAGACAACAATCTACATTTGTTTAGCTAGTGGTTTCTTCACTTAATATTTACACTGATTCATACCTTCAGAAGATACGTACAGAGCTCCTGGTTAAGCTCTACGGACAGCAGATTTGCTCTCCTGTCTACATCCTAGAGAGAGAACCTGTAGGGTCCCCACTAGATGCACAAGATATAAACTGATCAAATGGTCCCTGGTCCCTTCCTTTCAAGGGTTTCCTTGCACGTGTGGGAGAAAGACACAGGGATTCAGAACTATGCAATGGAAAAATTGAGAGAAACATCAATGTGTACCAATGACTGTGGAATAGAAGTGGTGGAAGTTTTCTTCTGAGGAGTTCAGGGGTGTGGCTGGGGGTAACATTCTGGGCATTGTCTGGAAGGTTGCTTTGTCAAGGGGGGGACGAGGGACGGAGATTGCTTTGTCAAGTTCATCCTGTTTGGGAAGAAACTTGAAGGATGAGTGAAGAATATTTGTTAGACAGGGAGGAAGCAGGATGCCAGGTACTGGGCACCAAGTGGTTGAACAGCATAGCGATACAAGTGGAATATGGAAATAAAAGTGGGGCTGAAAAAGAGGGCAGGAGGCAGGACCAGAATGTGAAGGACCTAGCATGCCCCATGACTACAGGGACCTGGGTCTTCATTTAGTTGGTGATAAAGGACCATTTTAAGATTTAAAGTAGAGAGTCAAGCTTGAACTTTATGAGGGAACACATAAAAAAACTAATTACATTTGCATTTCACATGCACAAAAAAACACCCTGATGAAAATATGAAAAACAGATTAGAATCAGGCAGTTCTTCCTATGCTTACAAATCAGGATATTGACAGAAATTGGATGGACTGTTTTCAACCAAGCATGGAGAATTTCTCATTCACAGCTAGCAACTGTCTAATCCTCTTCCCCCAGACAATGTAGTGAGGGAAACTGGGCATGCTTCTGAAGAATCCAAATATAAAATAAGACAATGAAAGAAATTCACCCTTCATCCTCAAAAATCTTTTGATATTCAAGTCATCCCCGGGAGGAAACTTTCCTGAATGATTTAAGTACATTTAAATTGATATCTGCTTACACATAAAAATAAGATCTCCTAAAATTTACCATTTCTTACATTTCAATAGGGTTTAAAGATTCTCTACCTGAAATTATATTTGTTTTGTTAACGACTATGATAAACTAGATGTTCAACTTTTTCATGCCAGGTTCATAGAAAACTGCTCGGGTATGTGCCACTACCACTTAAAAGTAATTTTTTTTTGTTCTTAAAAATTAGGTTAAAACAAAAATTACCTTTTCAGGTAATAAAAATCATTTCTCAGAAGTGCTGAACCAGAAATCTAGTATTTTTAAGGACATAAAAATCCTTCACAAATTAATTAATCTACCTTATAGATGCTGTGCGTATATGTTCTTTACTCTCTGGTGAAGGTGTCCCTCTGGAAAAAATTTAAAAACCTATTTTCTTGATAGAGCCTGGTATCCTGCCTCCACAAGTGGTTTGACAGAACTAGTTCTTGTCATGGTGCTAAATATGTAAATCACACTGAATGACCGAGGCTAAAAGCAAAGTGACAGTTGACTGTGACTGCCATTAACCATGCATCACATCCTGGCAGGTAATGCAATTATGTGGCAGGAAACAACTAATGTGGGCTGCTCTGGTGGGAGAAAGGCAAAAATATTGAATTCTTCTTTGTAATCTATTTACATCTTGCAATGGGGGCATTAGTCAGATTAAGGTTCAGAATGCCAGGCGCACACAGACCTGGTGTGCTAAGTGGTGCCTCCATTCATAACGTGATAAGAAGATAATGGTTAGAGAAACAAATACATTATGATCCAACTGCATCAGGGAGCAATTTTCTCTCACAAACTTCCCTTTCTGTAATACCATCTCAGGATACAGACTGAAATCTTTCAGAGACATAAAGATCTGACAGCATTACTATGTATCAGTACTACTTTTCCTTTTCCTTCACAAGCAGACCCGTCATGTTAAAATTTTAATAGTAATCCATATTAATTTCTTCACAAAGTTCAAGCTTATTATATATTTATCAAGACACATGAACCAAACATTATTGAAATGTTCATCTCAACGATTTTATTTCTATAGCTGAATATATTAGATAGATCACACCGAATTTAAAAGAGAGACAGGCAATGTGGGAAGCAGAATAAGGCAATAGCTGTAGAACAGCTTGGCAAATCCCTTTGGAATATTCTGGGAGTTTGAAAATTCAAGCCTCAGGATGTTTTTCTTGGATGCTCAGGCACTGCCAATCATCATGACAAACCTCTTAACTTGTTTCTCCAAGCAGCTTTCTGAGATTAACCAGTTTTGCCAGTCCCAGTACCACTTTCCTCATTTTTCCATGGTCTCTTTCACCAGAAGTTATTGATACAGGAAAATCATTCAAAAATTAGAGAGAGCATATAATAACTCAAGATCAAATCTGTTATAGATTAGCTTGATTAGCTAAGGAGTAACTCAACTAACAAAATATGCATTTATATTTAAATGGCTATATACAGTTTGTGTATCTTTTTTTAAAAAATTATTCTCTAAATTAAGTACAAACATAGAATAAATCCAGACTTCAAAAAAATATGCGTGACCTTAGTATGCTTTGACAAATTTATAGAACTTTATAGTAGTTCTACTGGCCCCTGCAGTGGATTGGAATTCCCTGTATGCTGGGTTAATTCTCAGAACTCTTCTAGGGGTCAAAAAGCCTCCTCTCAAAAGTCTTCCTAGGCAGTCTCTACAAGTTATCATATGTTTCTATAATTTACTGTACTTTTCCTTCAAGGCCCTTACCACAGTTGCAATTAAATCATTTTCTGTATCACTCTTCACTGCTTATTTCTTACATTACCATAAGGGCAGGAACTACACATCAGTCTTATTTACAGTGAATCCTTAGATACAAGAAAGGTGCCAGGCAAACAGTAGAGATTCAATAAATATTTATCAAATGAATAAACATATGAATGCTCATGTATTCCTTGATAGTTCCCCCATTTTAATAATGTACTCTTTTAAATGTATCTAATTTCTTGTTTCTGAAGGAAGTAATTCTTACATACAGACTGTGTGGTTCAATTTCTTGAGGCATTCCTCAATTTGTAGAGGAAGACCAGAGGACTATTTACATACAGATGACAGGAAAGAAGTCAATTGCTTTACGTAAGTAATATGGAAAACTAAGAATAATTCAAAAATAGCATCGAGAATATTTCTCTTATGCAGTATATCTTCTACTGGTATACATGAATTTACTGATTGTAATCCAATTCCATAGAACACGCTGCTTTCACATATGTCTTCTCAATAACTTATCACAAGGGTCTTAGGGTAAGGTTTTACGGTTTCTGTTTTACAGATGGACAAACTGAGTCTCAGAATGTTAAGGACCTGCCCAAATTTAAACAACTGGTAAGTGATAATGACAGAATGAAATCTGCTCAGCCTATATTCTGATTGAAATCCCAACGACAGAATTTGAAGAGTATTCCATAGCTTGCCCTTAAAATAAGGTATTTGTGCTTAGCCTCTTAGGTTTTCCTCAGCGAGCCAAAGTTTTAGTTAGCTGAATAAAATGGATAATTAAAAGCATCTAAAATTTCCTTTACGATAGAGAAATAAATGAATGTTAAGAATGAATAATGCGGGCTTCCCTGGTGGCGCAGTGGTTGAGAATCTGCCTGCCAATGCAGGGGACACGGGTTCAAGCCCTGGTCTGGGAAGATCCCACATGCCGCGGAGCAACTAGGCCCGTGAGCCACAACTACTGAGCCTGCGCGTCTGGAGCCTGTGCTCTGCAACAAGAGAGGCCGCGACAGTGAGAGGCCCACGCACCGCGATGAAGAGTGACCCCCGCTCGCCGCAACTGGAGAAAGCCCTCGCACAGAAACGAAGACCCAACACAGCCTAAAATAAATTAATTAATTAATTTAAAAAAAAAGAATGAATAATGCAGTTAAGTAGCTCTAATCATCTACTATGCATAGCCAATAGTCAACAGGTGTTCAACAAAGATCTAAAGGAAAAAACACCTTACATGTCTAATCGGATTTTTAAGAAAACAATGCACCTCAAAAAAAAAGGACAATTTTCACCAAAAAATAATAAATTTCAGCAATTCTTATACTTTTAGAGATCACGTTTTCCTATTGTAGGGCTGTATCGTGGCTTCAGACAAGTAAAACTTGGCTGTCTAAAGAGCGTATATAGATGTCGCAAAATCTTTATAAATATTAGCCAATCTTTAAATGATGTGGCATTGTGCATGTATACATATTCTATAAGTGCATGCATGTGTGCACAAATTAAATTTTTTATTACAACTTATAAACTGTGCCTACATAGGACAACTTAAAATTAAGCAACTATAACTGTCTGCGCTTTTGGTTTGGATCACCTATGCAGAAAAATCTTCATTATGTTTTCCTCAATACTGTAGTAATAATGTTTACCTAAATGTTCAAACCTAATCCTTAAAAATAACTGCCATAGTCAATCACTTTATTTGGACTAGAATAAAATGTAATTAAAATTAGAAATATTTGATACTTGCCTAAAATGTGATGTGATATCACAAATTGACCCCAAAATACAGCTCCTCACAGAAAAATTTTATATATAAATTCTGGACTGGAGGTTCTAAATGTTAAGCAAATGAAAACAGTACTGACAAGGACAGAATATTCTATGGTTTGGAATAGCCTTTATTCATTTAACCAAAACATAGTCAGCAGTGAATATGCAATGAAGAGTAAAAACACATGGCCCATACTTTTAGTGAAACTGCTGGAAGTTGGGCCAGTTTTTCAGATTATGAAGATCAAGCGCCTTGTTTTCCAAGATTTTCAGGTGGTTGACAGTAAAAGTTTGGGGAGGAGTGTGTGTGAACACACAGTGCTGGTCAGCTGCCCTGGTCAGAGTGGGCACATGACCCTCTAGAGTGGAGGAAGTGATGGATTTGCAAAATCTCCCACTGCTCCCAAAGCTTTCCCAAGCACTGCCTCTAAGTCCACTGTCCCTGCAATCAAAGTAACACGCTCATCAGCCTGGATAATCATTGTTACATCAATGTCTGCATCTGGTGTTTATCTCTTGGAGAGCCAAGCAACAGAAGGCTTCATTTCAACCCCGCATTTTAAAATCTCTACTTGGAATGACACTTCCTGTGTGCCCTAAAGGACATAGAGTGAGTGCCAAGTTACTGTGTTTCCCATGGCACATTCACATGGAGAGCACTAGGTAAAGAGTACTGAAGTCCCCAGCATAGAGGTTTATAGGTCCCATGAAGTAATGAAAGAGTGTAAGAAGGGAAAGGATGTGTACATGGCTCAGTCACTCACTGATCAGTTTCCTCCTCTATAGATTGGAGGATAATACCTATTTTACCTGACTCAAAGATTAATTATGAAGGTTAAATGTAATAATATACAGACATTGCTTTATAAAGTTAGATAAAAAACTAATAGTGATAAAAATATTAAAGTTTTCTTCAAATGCGAGATACAAGTATCTTATTCCTTAAATCTAACTCAGAAAATTCTTTGAAAGTTGCACCTTCCTCATTCTGTTGTTGATTTATGTTTTAATCTATGAATTAGGGGGTTTCTAAGCTCCAATGACCTTATGTTGGAGTCATGGTTACTACATATAAATATATAACTACCTGATATAGGGTGCCTAACATATACAATAAAAAGGAAAAAGAGGGAGTTCCATCTGTATCATAAACACACACAGACACACACACACATACACACACCCCTAAAACCTGAAACAACATAGAAACTTGAAACATAACCAAAAAGGATAACTGTGGTAAAGTGCTCCTAAAAATATCACGACCAAGACAACAGTTTTGAAAATTAAAATACTAACTCAACACCACAAATATATACTCTTCCAGGATGGGATTATGCTATTTCTATCCTTGTACTGGAAAAGAAAAATATTTTATAGTCATGAAAAGTTGGAATTGAGGCACAGTATGGAAAAAGGGACACCATTAATAAGAGACATCATTTTGGCATGGTCACACTTCTGTTAGGGAGTGCAAATACATTCTTTATGAGAATGTGCCATTGATTACGTACTCTGCATTTTAGCACTGTTTTTAAACATACTGTAAATTATGTTAAGTAACTCACTGAGTCTCTGATTTAGCTTTTTTTCCCCTCAAGCAGAAAGATAATGTTTGGTCCAAAAAAGAAAAAGCCAGTAGACAAATCACATTTATAAACTCTGCAAGTGACGTGAGTGATGTTAAAACATCTGGGAGATGTTAGAGACTGCATTAACTCTAACCATGGATCACATTATGGCAGAATTATTTTTCCTTAATGAGGAGAAAAGACTGTGATAGTGAATGTGTTACTCAACATAACCCTGAAGTCCTTGTCCGAGAACTGATAAAGCACCAGAAGAAGGCCTTGCCCCACCAGATTTCCAGAACTAAGGCCACACAATCTCCTTGATGTTTGGCCTACATGTCACTGGTGATGGTGTCTGAAAAAACAAGGCCCACTTTCTTACTGCAAATAAATCATCAGCTACCCAGCGCCCCATATTTACACTGAACAAGACGATGATCTTTGTTCCCTTTCTTCGAGCAACACTTCATTCATCTGTTAACTGACTAACCTAAAGAAGAGGTCACTACAGACAAGACTCCATATACAATGATAAGATTTAAGCTCTTCATAACATACACAGAAAAACCTGACTTAGTAATTATGCTACGAAATATAGTTAAAATATTTTAAAATATTGACCTTAAATATGCACATTTATAGAGAAAACTATATGAAGATCCAATGTCAGGTATGTAAATATGGAGGAAGGCCTAGGAAATTAACTACAACTGTAGTAGCTCACTACAGTTGGAAGAACTTTGTCATTTTCAATATGCAAAAGAACAACCATCTCACATTTAATCTAGAAGAATTATATTTTTATTTCATTTATAAGAAAGTAATCAAATAATATCAGTTTTGTGTAGGGTTTACTTGGTGACTGAGTTCAAAGAATAATTAAGTAAAGTATGACCATTCCTTTGATGAAGAGGTTATTTTCCTGAGGTATAAGTCCGTATAAACTTATGCAATTTTTTTAAAGGAGGCATAGATGAGACTCTAGTGAGAAATATAATTTAATATTTAAAAATACATGTGCAACACACACAAAATATAGTGACTTGGGTGTCTTAGGGATAGAGAATTAGAGAGATTGGTTCAGAGTATTATTTCGGAAAGTGTCTTATTTGAAATTCATTTTGAAGCTGAGAGAGAAAGAGTGAAAGAGACAGAAAGAAAGAGAGAGGGAGAAGTTTGGCTAGAGAATCAGCTCCTATTTCCTAAGGGTCACACACTTTGGGAAATGTAGCTTCAAGGTTAAACATTTGGGGAATGTTGCTTCAAAGACACAGAAAAAAGGGAGTTAAAGAGAATTTTATGATGCTGCTTGGGTATACTGTTAAGCTGCAAGCAGCTGGTTAAGAAAAAAAACATTCTAGGAGAGTGGTAATTGACACCTGAACCCACTGAGAAGTGGGACTGGGTGCTTGGTTTTAGAGCAAGGCCGGAATCTCCCAGAGAATTAAGAATCATTTGATGGGAGAAACTAGAGATCTCCCTTCAGGCCATAATACCACCTTATCATTCCAGAGTGATTAAATGATTTCTCCCCTTTACAGACTGAAAATAGACAAGATTATTTCATCAACACTACCATTATCATTACTTACACCCAATGACCCAAAACACTGCTTCACTTACTAGTTCAGAAAACTTCAACAGAAAAGCAAAAATAAATACACCCCCCTCACACACACACACACACACACACATTTTCTTTCTTTTTTTTTTTTTAACATCTTTATTGGAGTATAATTGCTTTACAATGGTGTGTTAGTTTCTGCTTTATAACAAAGTGAATCAGCTATACATATACATATATCCCCACATCCCTTCCCTCTTGTGTCTCCCTCCTTTCTTGTTTAACTCTCTCCTTCAAATGATGATTCAGGCAACATTTTGACTGGAATTCACTGGCATAAAGTACAATCAACCTACCTAATTGCCTCACAGCAAACACTTTCCTATATCAATACAAGTGATGGAATTAATTGTGGGAGCATTCAATAAATGTCTTAATTGTCCAGAATGCATAAGGGAAGAGAAAGAGGAGACTTTTATGAATTTCCCATTTCTTCCACTGTCTGCCCTACTTACCTTCAAACCTAAATTGCAAACATAGCTGAAGGTATTTTTGTCTTGCATAGCTCCTAATGCCTGCATCTTTAAAAGAAATTATTTATGAAGAGCTTTTGGAGCATGCTGACTTCATAATAAAGAAGCTCTACTCCCAGAGGAGTCATTAACCCAGACATCACCAGGGCCTGAACCACTGGGAACCAGTGGGAAACTATTCTGTTAGTGATGCCAAAATGGATTCATAGCCTTTCAGACATGCTGAAGTATATAGGGACCTCTACCAACTCCCTAAAACATTGAGATGGATGAAGAAACTGAGGCCCCAAAAAGGTAAAATGACTTGCCCAAAGTCACAGAGCTTCTCAGGTCTCTAGATACCCAACCTAGAAAGAGATATCTAGATCTCTTTATAGATCACACCACTTCCACATACAGAATACGAAATATATTTACAGGTGTATTGATGCTTTGTTATGTCATTGTTCTAAGATACTCCAATTAATTCAAGACAAAAAGATAGTTGCTATTTCAAGTAAAGTTTAAACCTAAGTCAAGAGTAAAATTCAAGACTTATCCTTTTCATTTTTTATAATTAATTGACTCATTGTATTTGTTCAGGTTATATTAGTTACTAGAACAAACTCCAAAATCCAGAATGGTGAAACGTGATAGAAATTTATACCTGAACTCTGATATAAATAGTTTGATCTAAAGAAATATTCATTATCTCTTTGGATAAGTGATTAAAAATAGAACATGAAAGTGAGATTTCTTTAGTCATTGAGGAAGCTGCATTTTAAAAACTATTTTCAGAAAAGTTTTTAAAAGTAAATGCTGCTTTTTGGTAATTTGGGTATCTTTTACTATGTACCCTTATAAAGCAATAATTCTCCTCTCTGTCTTGGTACCCTAAGTAGAAATATCCACGTGAAAAATGCCAAGAAAGGTACATAGATCTTCATAAATTTCCCAAAATACTTGGTTAAAAATATGAACCCTAGAAAGAAATAATTGTTTATTTTTAAAAGTTCCTACCCATCTTTATATATTACAGAATGCAAGGGAGAACAAAATGAGTAAAATTATGTAAAAGTAAACATAATTCTCTATTTAATTTTATCATTCAATTTGATCTTGGCATGGTGAATGAGAAAACGGCAGCTACAAATTATGTAATTCAACTTAATGAATATCAAACTGAAAATAACTGTCAGAAATATGCATTTTTTCCTAAGAAAAAAATGACCAAATTTCTTCTAGTAATTTATTTCTGAAATAATTTAATATTACATTCTATATCATATTCAGTTTTCCCAGATCATCTACAAATAGTCCCTGGCTGAACCAATGCATGTGAAAAAAGATATTATTTAAGTATTTTATTAAGGTATAGTTTATATATTTGATTTACAGATATTAAATTATATGTAAAACAATTTTTGTAAAATACCTTTTTCATAAAAGAATTAAAAACAAAAATCCCTCAATTATTCATATATTGGTACCTTACAAATGGCCAGAGAATGTAAATGATCATTTTTAAAGTGCAATGGTAATATTTCTTTAAGTAAAAATAAACAAAGCTGGATGAAAGGCATTCTCAAAGAAGGTATGAGAGAGAGTGAAAGGTGTGTATGAAAGGAGGTGAGGGTGGTAGAGGGGGGTAGAAAGGAGGGAAAATGAGAAAGAGGAGGGAGAGAAAGAGATGTTTTATTAAAATTTTAACAACTTCATCATTACTAACAAGTTATTAACATGAAACACCACTACCAAAAAAACTGTAATTTTTCTTTTTTTTCCCGTTGTAGTAAATAAAGTGTTCTGCATTTTCAATCAATCATTTAAGGTTTAGAGTTGAGAGTCAACGTCCAAAATCACAGTGGATTCTGTTATTACCTTCAAAACAAAGGGCTCCTGATATCCCCAGCAGAATTCTTAAAATCACTTCAGTATTTTCATCTTAACCTTTCTTTTTCTCCTAATAGTGGATTTGTATCTCTATTAGAGACCACAGAGCAGAAGAGCCTGTGTTTCAAGCCATATGTTCTCATAACTGTTGTATTCAAATACCCCAAAGTCTTGTATAGTTTCTGATTTTGAACACCACCAGGGACCAGAGCAAAGCACAAGAAATTAAAGGGCTCCTCACTTGTAGGCACATTTTCTAGTAAATTAGAGTGTATTTCAACAACACTGATGGGTACTCTTGTGTCTTCTTTACCTGGGTTCCCTCAGAGAAGAGCCTGATACAGGGATTCCTGTGCCTTTGATTCACTGAAGGACACTCTCAGAAGAAATGGAGTTGAGGGAGCAGGACAGGGCAGAGGAGGAACTAAGCAAAAATATGCTCTTAGCTAGAGTCAGGCTTCAGCCTTGCGGACAGGGAGCATGAACTGCCCCACAGTGCTGTTCCCACCTTGAAGAAACCTACAAGGCAAGGCAGCTCCTGCTTCAGCCAATGGAAATTATTCGGAGAAAGGGACAGCTGTAAGCCTTTAGCCGCCAACATCATAGCAGCTGAGGGATGCGTGCACTGGGCCAGTAAAGAAGATCATGACAGGGAACCAAGATCATCCACTGTGGTGCCCATTCCTCAGAGATCTCTTGTCACCTCACTTCTGATATAACTGATCATCTCTGCATGTAGCCGAAACAGACGTTAGGACAGATGAAAAGTTAAGACTGTAGTTGAAATGAAATGTGCCCGTGCAATTAATTAGGGATATACGTTGTGAAAGAATGTGTGGCCGTGCTTAGAGAGAGAGAGAGAGAGAGAGAGCGAGAGAGAGAGAGAGAGAGAGAAGATAATAATAAAAATATTAGAAATAAATTTTTAAATGATTCTACTAGCTCCACTAAACTGACAATGACAGTACTGTATTCAAAGCTGAAAGATCAACATAATAACAAAATAATTTTTATAATTTCTTTTAAAACGAGGTGCAATAAAACAACAAACGTGAACTTAGAGTCAGAGTTCCAATTCCAAATACATAATAAATCAAATTGAAACAATGTTACCTTTAGCAATAAAATGTCAAAAGTATCAGTCGCCTAATAAGATTTTTAAAAGCCTGGATTTCATCTCCATTACATGTATAGAAATAATTTATTAATTTAAAAAAGAAAAAAAGAAATATGTGTCATCCCAGCTAGGACTCAACTAAATAGCCAGTTAGAAATTTATTACACCAGAGATGTGATTTAAATTCTAGAAATTATCACTCTCCATGTTTAAAATAATTATTAGTTTACAAATGTAGCTTGTTCACCAGGCCAAATATCATGCTTTATGCAATGTTACCCAAAATGCTTTTCGATAGTGATAATTCAATACATGTTTGAAAAGCTGAGATGAAATGGACATTGGAAAACTCTGTAGATTCACCAGTAGCTTTAATTCAACCAGTGGTGGCTGAACTACCAGGGAGGATGTAGGGTGTGAGAATAAGATTAAAAGCTGTGGATCAGACAAGGCTAGGTTTCAATCCTAGCCCTGCATTTAGCTGTTGGACTTTGGAAAATGACTTCAAACTGCCAGAGCCTCAGTCTCTCACCTTCAATATTTTCCTGGGATATCGAGAGGATTACAAGACATAATGTACAAATGGTGCCTTGTATGTTTTAAACAACAGGGCCTATTATGACTGCTGTTAGGGAGATGAGAAGCATGCACTGAGATGGAGGTTGCAATCTGCAGGCAGCTGGCAGATGTCCACGGGAGTGCAAGTTTTCTTTGGCCTGTCCTGCCCGAGAAATTTCAAATAAAAATTGAGATTTCTGGCTTTTCTTGAAAAACTGGAAGCCGTCACCGTATCAGGCCCACACTCCTTCAGTGAGGACTAGAGCCTTCTGTCAGGCAGGACGTGTGCTCTCTGGTGTGCCACACTCCCCAGCAGTATCTGTCATCCTCCACTCAGCCCACTTATGTAACTTCACTGGTCCCAGTAGGCACTGGAGCCTGTGACTGCTGGATCTGCCGAGGAAGAATAAGACTCAGAGGCATGAAATATAAATCTGCACAGGGGCAGTTGCAGATGCAGTGCTGCATGGTAGAAAGCAGCTGGAACCACAGGAGCCAGGGGACCTGAGTTGTATCCCCCGTCTACATTAACACCTGTGTGAACTCTGGGCTCTATGGGGGTCTGTTTCCTCATCTGTAAAATATATGTTCTGGGTAGGTCAAGTTTCTGAACACAAGGCCAGTCAGTTCCCCATCTGGGTTTCAGCTTCTCATGTGTTCTTTTTTAAAGATGATGCCAAATTAGTGGGTCACTGAAGCCTGGCTGAATTAGAGAAAGCCCTCCCTCCACATGCCCCTGTCAAAAAAAGAAGCATTGCACACCGACTTGATGGAATACATTTGGAAGCTCAAATGCCAAAAGGAAGTATAATAGACATAATAGTAGCAATTTTGAGAACGCTCTCCCCTGTGTTGCTGGCCTCATGTATTAGTTTTAACTGAGTAAATATAACTAATTGTTTCCCCACATTTATTCTTCTTCCTAAAATACTAATGAATGCTCAAGTACTAAAGTAATTAGATCAGTTTTATAATTCTTCTTGGGGGAAATTCCAACCTTATCCTCCTATAACGTTGCAGAACAACCTTTTGAAACTTGATGATTGTGTGTGTTTATTTGTGTGCGTTTTTCATTCTAGAAAAATTTAGTAAAATGACTTTTGTAAATTCCACAAGATAAAAAGATGTGAAACACATGTAGCTCAAATATGTTTCACCAAAATTTTCATCCAAGGTAAGTACTGTTTAAAAAAACAACCTTATGCAATTCTCATATCAGTGAGCTAAGACTGGAAGATATAATACAGTATATGGCAAATATATCTTGCCTCTGTCCATACTTGTTTGCAAATATTACTTCTTTTCAGTTCAAAAATGCATTTTGTTCCTTTCAGTTGAGTTTCAATATGCTCCGAAGTAGAAATCAACAAAGACAAATAAACCAACTTAGAGAAGGTTACTGTCAAGGTTTTCTCTGCTTTGTGTTCTGTTGTTGAGTATCTATGGAGCTGCCCAAAATGAACGTGTTGACAGAGCCTCTCAAATCATATGGCCATTTGGTGACAATTCCAAGCAGTAGAATGACAGTTAACAAAATGGGAGTAGAGGGGGCAAGACCAGCCCTGGCAAAGAATCTACTAGGTGTTTTAAAACAAATCTTGATTTTTAATACTTTCTGAAAAATAATCTGTTACTGGAAGCAATCTGTTTTACGTCCTACAATACATTTAATAAAACATTCAAATAGGTTTTATGAAAGAGTGAAGGTGCACGTGTAAAGCACACTCTATTATTTGACACAGGCAAGAAAGTAGCTATTCTGGTTATCTATTATTTTCTTCAACATCAAGAAAGGGAAATCACTTCAAAAACAGGGAATAAAGTATATTTAATTATAAAACCACTATGAATATAAACTAACTTTTTAACCTAGTGATTTAGAAGGTACTGCAGGACCCTGCAGTGTCCTGGTAGGGTGATTATTCATCCTGTTAACCCAGGACAATCCCAGTTTATGCTTGTTTCCAGAAATAATACTTAATAGCTTTCCCATTCATTCACAGAAATGACCTAGTCAGTAATTATGTGGTCTCCCTACCTCCGGATCATTGTAATGAATTTAGTCTTCCATTCAACATGCTGCAGATAGACAGACATGTAGGTTCAGTGATAAAATTGTACCCGATAAAAGAAAATGCTCAATAAAAGAGGTTATGATATAAAATATAAATAAATATACTCCTATACAAATTTTAGTTAAGATATACTTAAATTTAAGTTAGTTCGATAACGAAAATAAAACTTTTTAATGAAGAATGGTCAGAAATAGTTCAAAATAACTAAACTAGTATGTAATATAAGAACAAATGCATTACTTGCAATATCTATGAAGTTTTAAATTTGTATCTTAAAGTCAAAATTAAAGCCCAAACTATTTAAGTAATCTCCACAAAAGAACTATATTCCAAAAACTGTATAATTAAGTCAAGTTTTTAAAGAAGTTGAATATGTGCCCTAAATGGGCCTCTCATTTTCCAAAGTTGAAATGATATTCTCACAATAAGCCAATTTTGTTCTGTGTTGGGGTCTCTGAAACTAATCATATGGATTGGAAAATGATCCTAACATATAGTTATATTACCAACATTAGACTAACAATGAAGGTGCAGAAGAATAATTACTTGCATTAATTCCCTCATGAATAAAAGTAGCTGAGAGTTCAATTTTAGTTTTTTTAAAAGAACATGTAGCACTGAAGAAACCAATAATAGGAACCAAAACATATCTTTAATACAGATATGGTATCACAGCTTTTTAGGATAAAATTTTGAGCCAAGTGACAATATTTAAAATTCAGTATAAAAAATTCTACAAATAAATTCAAATAAACAAAATCAAATGACAAAAACTGACTGAATGTAATGTGGTCAATTTCGATTCCAAATATTTTAACAACAAATGATAAAAACACACACATTAATAAATGAAATATATCTGTATTTTGCATATTTTACACTACTTAGGACTCTTCATATTTTTCCATGCCTTTGACATTGTTTTATACTAACTATATTAAAATATAATTAAAAAATTTTTAAATATAATTAAAAATTATATATATATAATATATATATTTAATATATATATAAATATAATTAAAAATAATTATATTTATTGAAAAATAATAGATTAACTCACTTTTAATCACAAAGATATGCTACAAATTAGGGTTTCTGATCAGTGTTATCAAATTGAATCAATACTGTTAAATTAATGAAAAACTCCAGGTTCTTGTTTGGCAAGCTGTGCAACCTTAGGATTTTTGAAATACTGGAGTAGCTCTTATCCTCAATATCTTTCATCATAGTCCTGAAGTTGGTATTCTATAGAGCTATCAATATTAATATGTATTTTTATGTATATCATTTAACATAGTAAAGCATTCATAATTGCTCTAATGACTGTTATTTTCATATATTTAGGAAAATTGAATTGTCTATTTTCACAGACTGTTTTTCATTAGTGGGACAGATGAGAAGAACAGCAGTTGTTAAAAATTATGAAAGCTTCATCTGAAAGACTATGAGGTGGTTTTCTTATTAATCTAAAACATGAACTTTCTTTATATGTATTTTTTAATCCAGTTATTTCAGAAACTTTTAATAAGATCTTACCACATGCATGGCTGTCACACTATACTGAAAAATCACTTTACAATAATCTCCCACATTCTTCCCACATTTTCATTTTCACAATTCTAAAACTGGAAAATACCAGAGCTTCAGAAATATTCATTGGCATCCCATATAGTTTACCCTAGCAATACTCTTAGTTTCTCCAAATGACAAAAAGCAAGTGAAAAAGTTAAAAAGCCTTTAGTAAAGGGAGATCTAAGGAGTAACAACATTAGAGTTCTAAAAATTATTATACTACCTAATTTAAAATTAATATCTATCAATTTATCTATCTAACCATCTATCTATATTTTCAAACATTTGTGAAAGATGTTTGGCAAGATATTCCTATGTTTTAAATTTTAAATCAAAGTTTCAGAACTGTTCACATAGATCCCTCTGGCCCTTTCAATTTAAATTTACCTTAAGAATTTTAGTTAAGTATAGAAGGCTCTACAATTGACTTTGAAGTAGTTCTTCAGGTTACATACGCTTAACTTTATCCATTTTCCCACCCTGGAGATTCATGCAAAAGATCCTCTTCCCCTTCATATATCCTTTATAGAGAAGGGCAAATATCTGCCATAGCAATCGGCTACCTTCAAGCACTGACATCATTTTATAAACATCAGAGCGCCAAGGAGACCATTACTCAAAAGCCAAACAAGTTTTAAAACATGTAAAACTGTATTTAAAAGGAGACAACAAACGTGTGCAACTTGACAAACTCAAACTCTGTTGCTGAGAGATGCGGTAATGTCTGGCCTAAAGTAGCTTGGCTACAGAGTATGTAATAAAACAGCTAAATTTGGATTGGAGACTCACTTTGCACTGAAGAAGTGTAACGTAGCCCTGGGAGAGCAAAGGCAAGAGCTACTCAAGAAATCAGAAACCAGGTCTCTGTAACTCCTCACTTCAAGGCATAGACAAGTGCTGTTAATAGGAGAAAGCCCGAGGGAAGAATTGCTCTCAAAACTGAAAGGGGAAGAAAATGGGAAGAGGTGAAGAGAGAATAGAATCTTGCACAGCTACAACAAAACATTTCCAGTGGCCTCTAAGTTAAGTGGCAGTGGTACTTATAAAAGGGAATGAGATATGTTGCTTTAATTCCTTTCTTAAAATTGGCTAAGAGTTTATCCCAGCGGAAAGGTCTAGCACCAAATCACATTTATCTCTCCTTTTATCTCTTTCAAAATATTTTTATTTGACATCTTGTAGTTTTGTATATTTTATCTGCAATATTCATCTTCCAAACAAGATTTTTAAGTTTCTTAAAAACTGGTACCACATCTTATTCTATTCTATCTCATTTATCTCTATAGGTTACAGCAATTCATACTTCCTAAATTGAATTGATCTCAGCTGTACTGGAATTTTTCTCCATTAAAAAAAAAAAGGTTAAATGGAACTGTGGTTTGAGAGGATATACTACATGTTAAAATAGTTAGAAATATATTCTAACTTACACATCCACCAGCTCTAACCACATCTTTCTCCTCTATATAAATTTTAAATTTTGTTAGTGAGAATGCAGGTAAGTACTTGGATGCTTTGTTACACCTATATAAAATGAGCCCTATGTCCAGCTTGGTTTAATTTTACTTCACAATCTGAAGGAAAAGAACTCCAGATAAGTCAAAACGTGCAGATAAATGTCAAGTCATAAAACTATTATTTTCCTTGTTTTTATCCATCCATTTTTAGGTAATTCTTGAATCTCTCTTCCATATTTGGGGTCCACTTTGAACAAGGACTGATACCCTCTACAACTTACATATATAGTTTTAGATGGAGTTATCTTAAGCATAATGCATCAAGTGTGACTTATGTTTATTTTAATTTAGCTACAGAGATCTTTTCCTTCACATTTTTGAGGGCTGGTCTGTCCTGGTAAATTTCCAGAATAAATCTTATGTCTTCCTTTTAAGTAGGGCAAAATCTTGACATACAAGTACTGTGGGAGCTGAAGGCATTTCTGGCAAGAGCAGTGAATGACTGACTTCTCCACATGTTTTCATAGTGGTAAATATATGGTTAGCATTAGGCAGGAAAACAAATATTCCCCAAAATACATACTAAGCACATCTGAGAATGAACGTGGTTTTACAGAGATATCATGACTCCTCTCAATCAGAAGGTGTTCAGTTCCATTCAGTTCATTCACTTCCGCAACATAAAAACAGCCAAAGTGTATGCTTACTTGGAAAAGAAAGAAAAAGCAAAACTCCCCATTTAAAAATGTAAAAAGCTACCCAGGCAATTACGTTTTGTTGGTTTCCTTTAGTCTGTCTATGCCTCATAGAGTAGAATTTCCTTTAATATAAACCACAGCCTTTGGTCTACAGTTTAAGATGAAAGTAAAATATTGAAATAATAGTGCACTATCAAAACAACTTAGCTAAGCGCATTTCTTAAAGGGGAACTGGCATTATAAACCTACATTTAACATCTGTTTTATAACTTGATTACAAGTTTTTATTGAATATAGTTTATCATATATTTATTCCTTCATAGTACCACCCAGAAGGGATGATAATATTTTATTTCTTTTGGAAAAAAGGTGAAAATTGAAAAACGTTATCACTGAAGGGTGAAATTCTGTACAATTGACAAATGTGTAATAAATTAATATATAGTAAACTAGTAAAATGTATATTAAGGTTTTGGTTCCCACTTAATACTGAGTTTCTTTTGTTTTTATTCTTCAAATTAAAAGTTACAATGGAGAAGACTGTTAACTTATATAATTAAAGTAAAAGCTTTTGGTCTTATATGATTATGGAATCAATGATCCAGTGTTCTTTGAAGCCATGAACATTCATTTTAGAAAAACTAATTTTTCATTCGATTTATTCATGTGATACTTTAAAGAGCAAAGCTTTTGTTTACACCATAAACCTTTTAATAAACAAGAAATGTCTAAAGTTGTTAAATTACCCCTTTTCTGCATATGGAGTCCAGTCCTGTTTCAGACTTCATATCTTGATAATACTTCGGCATATGGAAGAAGGGGTTAATCTGCATAAAAGGAATTTATTACATTTTCTTTTGTTTTCAAAGAAGCATTCTTTTAACACTGCTCTCAAGCCAGTTTTTATTTAGATGTCTTTTGGTCTAAATTGCCAGTCTTGAAAGCTTTCCTAAAGTAATATTTGCCTCTTTAAACGTCTCTCTGGCATTCCATGATGGGCACCTGCTGCTGATAATTACAGGTCTGTCTCCTAACCACTTCCTCTGCTTTATGTCAAGGCAAGATTCAGGCTTCTTGATCACATACAACCACCAGTTAAACACCACTGCATAGCTCTCTGTGGTAATTACTCAGGGCAAGTTGGGCCTGTGTTTACTGAAGTCTTAACAAAAAGAAGTAGTTACTTGTTATAATTTCCTCTTTGCTGGCAGTGTAGCATAATCCGTAACATATCTTGGTGACCTTAAAAGTGCCTATGAGGACTCCCCTGGTGGTGCAGTGGTTAAGAATCCGCCTGCCAATGCAGGGGACACGGGTTTGAGCCCTAGTCTGGGAAGATCCCACATGCCGCAGAGCAACTAAGCCCATGGGCCGCAACTACTGAAGCCCATGGGGCCTAGAGTCCGCGCTCCGCAACAAGACAAGCCACCACAATGAGAAAACCGCACAGCGCAAGGAAGAGTAGCCCCTGCTCACCTCAACTAGAGAAAACCCACATGTGGCAACAAACACGCAACGCAACCAAAAATAAATAAATAAATGTATTAAAAAAAGAAAGTGCCTATGAGAATATCTGATTCAATAATGCTTTATAATGTTACATTTCACTGTACTATTTCCTAGTCTAAGAAACAAAATATCCTGCCTCAATATAATAGACTGTGGTCCTAGCAAAATAACTTTCAAACAATAGTCAATTACAGGAAGACAACTGGCTTAATATGCACTCCCAAACAGATTGATTTTTCTTGACTCTGGGCTACTCTTCCCCCTTCCCCCCGCCCTCCCACCTCATATTCATACTATCATACTGCCATAGCTCAGATGTTTGTGCCTTACCCAAATTTATATGCTGAGTCCTAATCCCCTAAATTGATGGTTTTAGGAGGTGAGGCCTTTGGGAGATACTTAGGTTGTGAGGGTGGAGCCTTCATGAATGGGATTAGTGTTCTTACAAAAGAGACCCCACAGAGACCCTATGCCCTACTGCCATGTGAGGACACAGAGAGAAGATGGCTGTCTGTGAACCAGAAAGTGGATCCTTACCCACATGACCATGCTGGTGTCTTGATCTTGGACTCCCAGCCCCCAAAACTGTGAGAAACAAATTTCTGCTGTTTATAAACCATCCAGTCTGCGTTATTTTGTTATAGCAGCCTGAACAGACTAAGACACATACCCTGCAAGAGACGGATTTACTTTGTAGTGAAGAGAAAGAAGAAGAAATACTCAATAGGGCAATTTTTGACACAACAATAATCCTAATATAAAACAATTTCATCACCCAGTAGAAAGTCTATTTTAACCATATTCCATACGATAGAATTCTACAACTAAATAATCAGAAATGTTCTCTGGGGTGTGCTAGGGTGCTGTTTTGACTTGTAGACCTCTTTAACTCCCCATTCTATGTTTAGGCAACTTGACCAAACCGGTTAACAGTCTCGTTGTGCTCACACTGCTTACCCATCAATTGTCTCAGGTTTATTTCCTTCAACTATATGCGAATCCAAGTTCTTCATTACTTAACAGCCCCAAATTATAGGGTAGACGATCTGGATGGATTTCTGAATGGATCAGAATGGATTTCTGAAAGCAGGGTAAGGAGACTGGTCTTTTAGGCACCTAAGAGATGGTGAACTTTCACTCCTGAGACTGTCCTTTCCACCTACAACTTCAGAGTCAGCTCACTCTGTCCAGCAGCTCTCCAAGTGGGTGATGGAGGGAACCTGGAAAGTCCCTGCTAACTCCACCACAATAAGTAGTCACCAAAAGCCCTTCTACGACGTGTTATTTATGCATGAACAAATATGCATTCATCCAACATCATTCAAAAGATCTATACTGCATGTCAACTGTTTGTGTGAAGCACGAGTTTACGTGCCAGAGATAGCACAATGAAATGGTTCCTGCCCTCCCCATGCTGACATGCTAGCTGGGGACACAGGGAAAAGGAAAGAGTGTTGCCGTTGGGTGTGAAAGGTAGCTTTATGAAGAAATAAAGATCTAAACTAAACATCAAGATGGAACAAAAGTCAGCCAGCAGAAAGTGATAGAATATGAGGATTGAACACTTGTTCACAGCAAAGGAATGAGTGTAAGCTGCATACTCACTCATTGCCAGCTTGTTAAAAATACCTGAAGGATGTCCCCTTCCAGGGCTGCACTGGGACAACCTGTGCCAGGTTTGGGAAAGGTGCATGGTCAGAGGAGACTATAACCACAGAGGAGTTCCAGGAATGGAATTAGAGGTATAAGAATAAATATCTCCATCAGCTATGTTAAGAAGTTTAGATCTGATTCTAGAGGCAATGGAAAGGCATCAAAGCGTTTTCAGGAAAAGAGCTTTACTGATGACGTTTGCTAGGATTCGCCTCAATTCTGTGTGGGGAGGATAGAGGAGAGTGGGGCAGGACAGGAAGCAGGAAGAACCTTCCTTAGTGATCCAGTTGGGAGAAATGGACATATTCGAAACATGCTTAGGTAATGTATATCATCTTTGCTAATATAACATCAGTAAAGGGTTGAATATGTTTAAATGCAAATCTCTAAATATATGAGACTGAAATAAGTTAATTTTTTGTTTGTTTTAACAACTTGGCTTTCTAAATTGCTCCTCTCCTCCCTCAATATAATAATAACAAATAAAAATACATTCTGGCACAAAATAAATATTGTTGTATCAATTCTTTTAAAACTCCAAAACCTCAGTAATCACATGACAGAACTTCCTAAGACTGTTTAATGTTCAGAAAATTAAAGTTTTGAGAAGTTTGTCTTTATTTTAAAAAAAGCAAATAAACAAAAAAACAGGTATAGCCTAGAAGAAGGGGTTATAAATACAGTCTCATCTTTTTAATGGTTGATTTCCCCTGGAAATCTTCAAAGAAAACTACTACAAACCAATGCTATATACAGCAGAAAACCCAAAATAAGCTGTTTAGTCAATCATTAAAACATTATAGGTTGCTTCTGTTGGGTTTTTTAAATGGACTAAGATTCTATAAAGATAAGAAGTATTCATAGTTACGTAGGAACTAAACCACGCTGTTGATTCCAGAGTTCTTATTAATTTTATCTTTTAAAAGTGGGATGTTTCCTACAGTGCTGGACTTGGGCAAGTGAGGGGGATGTGGGGGGAAGGCTGAAGTTAAAAACTAAGAGTGTTAAACTCTGCCTTTTGGACAAAGAAAAAGGTATAAACTCTGCCTTTTGGACAAAGAAAAAGGTAACGGGATCAGTGTTCAATGGGCTTTTTAAAGTGCTTCCTGTGTGGGTATCATTTTAGTGCGGTGAAGGAGTTATCCTTGTTTATTTAGTTAGTTAATGCATCTATTACATTCTGTTTGCTAAGGGTCCACAATTGCATTATTTTCCATTATAAATATTTTGGGTTATACTCTTCCTATCAAGTTGACACATTTTGAGGAAAAAGTTCTCTATGTTTTGTCTTATTTTAATTTTAAAATGAAGCATTTTAAAGAGTATTATAAAGAAGAACAAACAAGATTATTTAATGACACAGTAAACTAAAAAATATAGTACTGAAAATTGTTTATAGCTGAAAGCGTTTTCTATGCCCACTGTTTTCAAAATAGTTGTTACTTAAGCAACAGGACACTTTCATTTTATAAATGCACACTAGAAAACTTTTTTCAAGCAAAACTATGATCTGCACTTTTTTCCCCTTTCCCTTCTTATACTTCATAATTAACATGTGTATACCTATGAGAAACTATGAGTTCAGCTACAGTTTGTTCATGAACTAATCCATTAGAATAATACTTTATTAAATGAAAGTGTCAACCACAACATATACATTTAACAGTCTGGTATCTAATTTCTCTTTTTGCCTATATTATAACATGTCCCTTGCACATATAAGAACTTTAACTTTGCTTGGAAATTTCAGTTTAATTTAATAAATCTTGCTTCCACCTTAGGATCAGTAAATGCTTTGCTATATTAAAATTTCTAAGATAAATGAAGGTTGTTTCCATTCCTCTAGGAAAAGTTTAAATTAGCAAAAAGTAAAGAATTTGCCCCATACACAAAAATAAACTCAAAATGGATTAGAGACCTAAGTGTAAGACCAGACACTATAAAACTCCTAGAGGAAAACATAGGAAGAACACTCTTTGACATAAATCACAGCAAGATTTTTTTGATCCACCTCCTAGAGTAATGGAAATAAAAACAAAAATAAACAAATGGGACCTAATGAAACTTAAAAGTTTTTGCAAAGCAAAGGAAACTACAAACAAGATGAAAAGACAGCCCTCAGAATGGGAGAAAATATTTGCAAATGGATCAACGGACAAAGGGTTAATCTCCAAAATATATAAACAGCTTATGCAGCTCAATATTAAAAAAACAAACAACCCAATCAAAAAATGGGCAGAAGACCTAAATAGACATTTCTCCAAAGAAGACATACAGATGGCCAAGAGGCACATGAAAAGCTGCTCAACATCACTAATTCTTAGAGAAATGCAAATCAAAACTACAATGAGGTATCGCCTCACACCAGTTAGAATGGGCATCATCAGAAATCTACAAACAGCAAATGCTGGAGAGGGTGTGAGGAAACAGAACCCTCTTGCACTGTTGGTGGGAATGTAAACTGGTGCAGCCACTATGGAGAACAGTGTGGAGGTTCCTTAATAAACTAAAAATAGAATTAGACCCAGCAATCCCACTACTGGGCATATACCCAGGGAAAACCATAATTCAAAAAGACTCGTGCTCCCCAATGTTCATTGTATTACTATTTATAATAGCCAGGTCATGGAAGCAGCCTAAATGCTCATCGACAGACGAATGGATAAAGAAGATGTGGTACATATATACAATGGAATATTACTCAGCCATAAAAAGGAACGAAATTGGGTCATTTGTAGAGACGTGGATGGATCTAGAGGCTGTCATACAGAGTGAAGTAAGTCAGAAAGAGAAAAACAAATATCGTATATTAACACATATGTGTGGAACCTAGAAAAATGTGCAGATGAACCGGTTTGCAGGGCAGAAATAGAGACACAGATGTAGAGAACGAACGTATGGAAACCAAGGGTGGAAAGCGGCGGGGGTGGGGGGGGTGGGGGTGGGATGAATTGGGAGATTGGGATTGACATGTATACACTGATGTGTATAAAACAGATAACTAATAAGAAACTGCTGTATAAAAAAAAATTTAATTAAATTAAATTCAAAAAAAAAGAATTTGCCAATTGTTTTTTCCAGTCTTTGTACTTATATTTGTCTTTATAAGTATAGCCAATGTATAGTAGAGAAAAATATAAACTGATTATTTCCTTAACATTTATTAGCTACTAGTTTTAATGGAATATATTCTACCTTCAGAATCTAGCATAGGAAAAAAAATCATCTAAAACTTGTCCATAAAACCAAACACACCTGTGTTGAGTTGCCACATAGTTTTAATGCACAACTAAAATCTGATAATTTAACAGGGTATTTTTAAATGTGATTTTTAAATCTACCAATTCCTTTTTTTTTTTTTTTCCAATTCCTTTTTAAGTATTTCACCTTTGGCAACATGATTTGTTGGTTCACGTGATGTTCTTCCACCTGATGGTACCCCCAATTGAGTGCAATCCTCTCATTCTTGTGATAGATTCAATTATTTTCATAATGGTGCCAAGTGAAAGTTGTTGTATGGTGTATAGACTTACATAATGAAAATACAACAGCAACAGCAATGACAGCCGCTAATGGCATTAAGCGCTTATCTGGTGCCAGGCACTGCTCTCAATTCTTCACTTTTGATAACCCTGTTAATCCCCACAATTCTGTGATGTTAATAGTATTATGATTCTGACATTCTACTTACAAATGTGGAGTGATGCTAAGAGGTTTTAAACTTGTACGCAATTTTCAAGCTTAGAGTTTAGCACAGTTTATTCACTTTTACCAAAAGACTTATTTATATAAAGGTTGCATTAGTATTTCCCTAGCATAGTTGCCAAGAATACTCTTGATTATAAACAATTGATTTGATTGATTCATATTTTTCAATGCATTTTGATTAATTTCCTATACAGGAAATTATCAGACCCACACATACGTGCATGTATCTAATATGTTTTAATTCCCTAACAGTCAAAGAAATGTTAAACAGAAAAAAAGAAAAAAGAAGTGATCTAAACCATTCACTATTCTAAACACAGCCATAAAATCACAGTAAAGAACAGACATTATTAAAGATTATTTTAAGAAAAGTTTTCCAAGCATAAATGAATGAATTTAGCACCAAACCAAACTATATATTGTGTTCACTCAAAATTTTTAAAAATGTAATTCTTTATCCAAAAAAAGATGCACTGTAAAACTTCCAAGAAAGTAACAGTATATTAACATTGCAGGGTAATTTTTTTCTAAAAACTGTTCCAAACTCTAATGTAATAATTGTCTTATTTCAATCAGTCTAGCATCATCTTGTAATTTTCAACATAATTCAATTTCACAACACTCGTTCATAGATGCGTACAAATTTACTGTGCGGCCAAACATTATGGCATTCTCTTTTCTTCCTGCAATAGATTTATGCAACAGAAAAGGAAAAACATACGGGAAATAGTCACTTTTAACAGATGTCTTAGTTTGAAAAAACTTAAGTCAGCTTAGAATTAAAAATCAAAGCCCACTGGTTGAACTGAGGCATATTTGCATCTGTTATTAATGTTTGAGTTACATACTAAAGACAAGATTATTCATCAGTCCCTCATGCAATATGTTAGTAAATGGGATTTTGGTTAGGAATTTAATTGCATAAAGTCTGTCTCTAGAAGCTTCCAATTCATTCATAATAAGCCTTTACAGTGGCCTGAACTGAATTAAAACAGTTACCAACACCAAAGAGAACTTCTTGATTATTATGAAATGCTTGTATGAAAATCTGTGAACATAAAAGGGAGATCTCTGCCACCCCATTGTGATTAAACAGTAGTCCTTTTCTTCTTTTTCCCCCCTTTTCAAGCAATGCAGGGTTATGTGAGGTATTTTTTTAATCATGTAAAGAAAACTGAGTTAACTTTAAAATAAAAATAAACAAAAGATGTGATATCTCAGGTTAGACTTATAAATAAATTCTCAGGTTAGAATGATAAATAATTCTGAGTACTACAAAGTGTGATGAGAATTCGAGTGACCATTCTGAAAATATGCACGAAGCTTATACCCAAGTGATTAGGGTCATAAGCTTAAGCAGAGCTCCCCACTGTTGCCTGTACAGGGTTTTACTAATGGTCTGATAATGGGGAGGGGTGGTCAGCATGGAGGTTCTCGTAGTACTTTATAGTGGTGTGAGTACGCAGTCACTCATTAATTACTGCCCTCTTGTCAGCTCACACACTAGATTACTGAGCAACCCTCACTGTCTTCACAATGGTCTCATAGTTACAGAACACTGTCTTAGAGAATTCTTTAAGAGGAGTTATTCAAAATTCTTGGATTCTACTATAAATTTGCAGTAAAACTTCCTGTCTTTCAGAGGATTCAAATGGAGATTGGGAAATATTCAAAGGATGGAAAAACAGATGGGGAAAGAATATCAACAGTTCAACCTCTGATTTCACTGTAGGCAGCATTAATAAATCATATTGCTTAAAAACAGTACCACAGTAATCACCTTAAAGGTATTAACACACATGAAGTTATACCTCTGTTTTCACCTTTTCACTCATTTTCCTTTTTCAATCCCCTTTTACCGCCTCTCCCCACTTCCCTGCCATTTACACACATATCAGGGTCTAAGGAGAGGGCTCCCTGTTGTTTCAAAATACACTGCGATACTGAACTCTGAGGCTGACAGTAAAAAGTCACTTCACTTCAAATGAGCATCTCAAAGTAGTGCACATTAATATGCACTTCTATGGAAACAACTCTTTCTGGATTTCAGCTTAAGCTTCTCCATATGATTTTTCTCAAAGGCTCCCTTTTAAAACCATCACTACCATTTATTATCTTCTTGTTATATAGACTGTTACTTTTGTTTCATCACAAATCTCTGCCTGCTTATTAGCAGCCCTGCCACTACTATCAGATGACATTTGTTTTACTTAATGCATGTAGTTTTAGAAAAAAATTATGGAGCTGCTATTACTGCATTATATGAAAAAATTCCAAGGTGCATTTAGCTGACACTGCATCAGCTGCTATTTAAACTGGGCTTAGCTAATGGACTTTTAATGTCAGCAGGGTTACGTGCAGTTGCTGGCTATTAGCAGAAATGGCTCCTTTCTATAAAAATCACTTTTCCTCAAGTGTGTTGTCTGAACATTCCTTTCCCTAATTTAGTGACTGTCACTGAGTGCAAAACAAACTCAAGGACTGTGGAATCCACTCTTATCTTTAAGACCCTCTTTTTAACCTTGCAATTCAGCATTCAACAGGAAACCTCTCTCATGAGCATTTAGACTTGCAGTCAGAAAACTTTGTGGAACATTATTATTACTTTGCTCTTCTTAACAGAGTATTACATATTTTCTTATGAAAACCCCATATCATCCATGAACATATGATATGTAAGACAGAGAACACAGGAAACAATTCCCTGCACACTAGAATTTATTGCATCTTTTAAAATCTTAGCTCATAAATGCCAAGTGATGTGGAAACATATGGCAATAATTAACATTTACATACTGATGTGTCATGTAAATATATATTAATCTGCATTTAATATAATATTAAAAATAAGCAAGAAAGTACATTATCCCTCTACGTGTAATTAAATTTTTTATATTCTTTCATTATTAACAAACTTTCTCCTCCCCCCTCAACTAACTTTATCTTTATTCATTTAAATCAAGGTATCAATGGATGTAATGGAGACATCTGGAAATAAAGCCACCTGTATGGCACCTGAGGGACTCCAAGAAAATTAAACATTCTGCAGCCTGGAAACATAACTCCATTTTATTAACTCCATTTTATTTTTTATAAAAAAAAATTTGTTCAAATCATCACCGAATTCAGGGAAAAACAACACAACTGACTTTGCCTTCAATCAGCCGGATCCTAAGAGGTCACCTCAGGCAGGGTGCTTACCAGGGGAAACTTTGTCTCTCCTGAAGAGGGGGTTCCCACATGTAAATGAAGGACTTTACTCATGCACACAGGACAGCTGACCTCCTTTGGTCAAAAAATTATAGTCTACTGTGTGTTAAAATACAGAAGTTCTTCTCCACGTGTTTGAAATAAGCCAGTGAACGTGGAGATCCCCCAGTCTCTGTCATCTGGAGGACAGGAAGAAATTTTTCTATCAGATAAGCCATCACATGAATGAGGCAGAGGTATCTCTACTGGATGCTATTGTAAACAACTTAGCTACTGGTCGACAACAAGGCACTTTTTGCAGAAAAGAATATAATTTTGCAGTGAGAAACCAGTGATGAAACCTGATTCGGTATTCAATGACTACTTGTTAATTTTTTTTTATTAAAAGTTTGTTTTCATTTCTTTGATAGGTTTTGCTGTTTTTTAAGGATATTGCCAAGGCTGTTTGAAAATAAACTCTCCTAAAACAAAAACAGTTACACACACACACAATTTGTGCAAGCATGTGTGTGTGTGTGTGTGTGTGTGTGTATATATATATATATATATGCTCACAGAGAATTACTGAACTATATATGTCTACTTCTTATAACTCTTTACTCCATTTCTGCTTGGAAATACACTGCTAGGAAATAATTCCATAGTTATTTAATTTGATTAAAAAAATATGTAGATCTTTCATGTGATCATCATTTCTAATAAATCCAATAAACTGATTACCCCCATCCCTATTGGGAAAACATATCTATTGTTAAAACTTTTTCTAGCCATCTTTCTTCTCTATTTTTTCATCAGGTTATAGTAAGTAAGCTCTAACTTTCTCCACTGTGGGGTGTGTGTGTGTGTGTGTGTGTGTGTGTGTGTATAACAAAAATAAACATATTTTGATCAATATATAAGAGAAAGATATTGGCAACATTTCCTAAAAATGTAATTATATTAAAGATAAAACTCCATTTAAGCAAATTCTTTTCTGGGACAACTGTCCCTAATAACTCCCATATAATCCTAAGAATGCTTTTCAATTTCTGATGTACAGGTGAGATTTAACTTCCAACGCTGACATTATTAATGACACTGTTTAAGAGTAGCTGAGGAAATATCAATGCATTTTATAAAGACCTTTGAAGGATGCTGTGTATCAGTATACCACTGATTTAAGTCTAGATTTCTCAAACAAGTACATCCTACTCAAACAGGTTCAAGTAAACTCCAAACGTAACTTCTTTCAAAAATACATCTTTTAAATACTTTAGAAACTCGTTTGCTCTGTTAATTGAAGTAGGTGTGTATCAAGACTCTATTTATATAAAGGTTCAAGTCAGAGTGCCCGTTGAATAATATTATGATGAAATACTGATCTTAGGTCTCTATTCTGATAGCACAAGCAATAAATCATTTGAACATGCCTGTTTTTCCTCAGCTTCTGAGAGCAGTTTCTGAAATGGGCTTCTGTTTTCCACCAAGTTGCATGCTCTGTGGGTGATGGCTGTAGTAGGTTGGGAGGAAAATGTCTTAGGCTCTTTCAATCCTTGAATTTGATCCTTAACACATTTTTAAAGCTCATACTGTCTCATCACCTTATGGAGATACAGAAGGAAGAAGGAAAGTTGCTAAAGAAAATGACAGGTAACGTAATTACTGTTTTATTTAGAATGACTCCAAGATTGCTGCTTGCCAAACTTGCCTCTTTCCACTGGGTGGCTACAGTGTGGATACTTGGCAACCTCTTTATTCAATGGAAGATAAAATATATCATTTTCCCTTAGCAAAAGCTAAATTCAAATGTCAACATATTTCACACAGACATAATGCTTAAAGTGAAATTACATTATTTACTATGTCTTTCCAATCATAAAGTTTTTGTTGTGGTAGTAATCTGGTTATTTGTTTGGTTTGGATCAGGGATAACACAGGTCTTTGACAATCACATATAATAAAACAGCAACAGTGCTTTTTTCACTGACTGTCACTTTTTGTTCCTGTAAAAGTTAGAGAATACCATTTGTTAAAGTGTAGTCTTTGATCTAGATCTTGAAATAATTTTTTTAGGTTCTTGAAATTCCAGAAAGATATTAGAATCATCTAAAATATTCAATTTGAATACAAAAAATGAACTTGCAAATTCATAGAGACTAGAATAGTCCCAAACTGTTCCCCTTTACTTTTATCTGATACATGAACATATTTCACTATGCCTGTACTTTATAAGAGGATATTATTACACCACATGCCCTATCATAGTGCACTAAACTTTTATTGTCTAAGAGAACATATATTATGCACTATTTTAAAATAATTACTTTTCTGTACAAATGGTATACTTTACTTCTACACTGTTCTTTCATATTTTATATTAGGCACACTAATTTTCTTGAATTTTGAATCCATTTCTACTCATAGATATATTTACCCTTATAACCGGGCTACAGATGCATTTTAATGGGCAAGCACTAATGTGTTTTTACTGGAAATGAATGTTCATACAAAAGGGTTTTATTCTGAACAGAGAAAAAAAGAGAAGACAATAAATTACATTTGAGTTCAGTCAGTCCATGATTAAATAATCAATTAAGACATTGACTAAAACTGAGAAATGTTAGCATTCATCAATAAACTTGTTAAATGTGCTGAGGGAGTTTCTGTTGTTTAACATCCTTAGTTAGAAGAAGAGATAACACACGTTCATCTACATGAGGCATTTTTATGGCTCTCATAATTGCTGAGAAATGAATCTAGCCACAGGACCCAAATGACAATGATTAATGAAGATAAAACCCTTATCCTCACAACATTTTAAAATAAATAAGACTGGAAACTCTGGAGTTAAATTTGATTAATCAGTATCATCTGTTGACATGATTATTTGGTGCCCTCACATTTTAAGTAAGAACTGTAACAGGCACATAAATGAAAAAAAGTCTCACCTGTCTCCTCTCTCTCTCTCTCTCTCTCATTCCACTCCCACACTGGCAATGAGACATGGTTAGTTATTTAATTAGAAGAGGGTAGTCCCCAAACATTGGAGTTTTCAGATGTTAGACTTATACTTTTGCCACACAAAGCACTTTTGCATCACTGCTCCTGCTCATAAAAGGTATACTGACATAAGGACAAATATCCGCATATTTGGCATTTTCAAAGCTACAGCTCACTTTCCAAATTAATTTCAATTTAAAGCCACAGTAACTTTAACACTATGTGTAGAAGGCTAGATATGTTTTAAGTACCTGGAGATACTCTTCTGTGTCTTTCAAAACCTCATTATATAAACCTAAGGGAGCAACTTTTTGGGGGGCAGGAATACTCAAAGTGAGAAACCACATTAAAACTTCAACCCAAAACTCGTTTTTAATTATAGAATTATAACAATATTTTCTAACGTTTTGTTTATAAAGCATCCAAATATTTGCAACAGAATATATTGGGTTGGCCAAAAAGTTCCTTCAGGTTTTTCTGTAAGATGTTACGGAAAACCCTGAAGGAACTTTGTGGCCAACCCAATATGTTTTGGGTTATCATGAAAAGGCAGAAATTCTTCTGAGAGTTCTAATCAGGTAGAGAAGAGGAAAAAAAAGATACTATTTTTGATCTTGTTAGCTCATGAAATTATTACTATAAAGTTTTTTAAATTAAAATCTCCACAAATTTAGAGATTATAATATTTAAAATAAGAGAAACTATAAATTTTTAAATTATTGGATTTCTTTTTAAAAACTAGAAAAAAGGAGACAGTAGATCTATTAATATTGCTCAAGGCAAACTTACGGTACTTCAAAAAAGTCACATAGAACACAGCACTGAGTTTCTGTGAGTTTCTGTTCTAGTTTAAACATCCTTGAACTAAGTGAGTGATACTGGAACAATATCCAAGGTCTCAGATTCATGGAGCTCTCTTCCACAAATGTATAAGCAGTAACAAAACCAAATACAATCTGAAATCAAAGAAGAGCCCATACATTGCTTTAAGGAGCTAGGTTAAGACAGAAAAAGAATGAGAAATGTGGGGCTTTGGAACTGCAGACCAGGCAATCCAAAAATAAAAGCAGAATGAAAATACTGTAAGAGAAAGATGTGTCTTAACTCTAAATAACATAAAACTCCCACAAATGTCTAGTTTTATCTTAAATTCTGCTAGAAAACAACATTTATACCAAGCATAAGGGAATTCCCTCACTGTCCAGTGGTTAGGACCCAGTGCTCTCACTGCCAGGGCCCCGAGTTACATCCCCGGTCGGGAAACTAAGATCCTGAAAGCTGCGTAGCTCGACCAAAAAAAAAAAAAAATACACCAAACATGAAAAAAATAGCAATAACCATTAAACAAATAGAAGTAATTACATGTGACACTTTCAAAATATATATTACCTAGATTATTCATGTTGTTCTAAATTATGATGCTGAAACTTTCTATTGCAAATATAATTTGAATATATGAAAGTCCTGGTGAATTTGCTTTGCCTTCAAGTCAACCTATTTTTCTATACAGTAAGTCCCCTACATATGAACCTTCAAGCTGAGAACTTTTCAAAGATGCGAACGTGCATTCACATGTCCAATCGCGTAAGTTATTCACGTGCCTGGTGTACACTGTCACGTGCATGTATCCTCTACAAGTGGTTGTGCTTTTGTGTACTTTATTGTACAGTACTGTATAGAGTACAGTAGTATAATATCCTTATTTCAAGCCCAGGATGTCCGGAAGCAAGCGTAAAAGCAGCGGTGATGTAGCTGGTACTACTGTACTTTACAAGGTACCATACTGTAAAAGTAAAAATGTTTTCTTTATTTTTTGTGTTTGTTCATTTTTTTAATGTACTGTTTGTGTGAAAAGTATTATAAACCTATTACACTACAGTACTATATAGCCTATTATGTTAGTTGGGTACCTTGGCTAACTTTGTTGGACTTAACGACTGCACTCTTGGAACAGAACTCAGTATATATGAGACTTACTCTATTTTTTTGTGTTGTTTTATCATGTATTGAATTATGCTCATCAGACACACTTGTGTCTTTTTTTTTTTTAAGAAAAACAATCCACATTTGCATAAAGGGCTGGTTTTCTCAAAACCATTATCTGAAAACATGGAACTTGCATTTTTTTTTCATAAAAGTGTTTATGGATTTATGCAGTTATCTTTCAACATTCATTGTAAAGATAGAAAGTCAAGAGTGGAGGTTGTAGCCAGGGCTTAACAGGCTCTGACTTAAAATGGCATTTTTAGAACTGGTATTAGGTTAATTTTCCCAGATTGTGCAGAAAGGAAGAAATGCGGCTATGAAAAGAGAGAGCTTCCCACAGGCCGTTCAAAGAACCACACCATGTCCAGGAGTTTGCAGTACTTTGGAGCATCTCCTCAGACAGCTCCATTTGTTGCTTTGGGGGAAGCAGTGTCTGCAGCAATCCCTCTACTCTGAGTTCAAAATTATTGACCTTTAATTTCTTTAACTTCTAGATTTCTTTGCCCATGGTTTACAGAGTTGGAAGCCAAAGAATTCTGCTCTACATACTTTAGATGTATTAATTCATTCAACCCTAATATGACTTACAGTATATCTTATCCTCATTTTATATCCGAGGAAACTGAGGCACGGAGATGCTAAATAACCCACCAATGGCCACACAGCTAGGAGGTGGTGGAGGCAGCATTATGAGGCAGTGGTAACCACTAAACTACCAGGGAGGATGGGCACACACCACTAACAGTCTCTAACATGTGGCTCCCCAAAGCCAGACCGATTATATATTAAATCTAAGTAAGATTTAATAAGACAGTTACAATGCAAACTCAGCTTTAAGAACAACCCACTTGCAACCAAACTGCCACCCGTAAGTTTCTCTGCACAGAAATCATGGAACTCCTGCTACCACTCACACTACAACCCTAGCTAGTCCTATGTTTACTAACATTGGATGCTTAAATCCAGAAGATACTATACCTATTCCCACTGTTATATTTCAGGAAGTAAATTATAATTATATGCTTGTAAGTCAGTCTTCCTCGAAGGGTGAAACTGTCTCCTCAACTCTGTGTCCCTAACAAATAGCATACAGTGTGGGACATAATAAATGCACAATAATCGTTCAGAACTTTACTTCTAATAGCATACACTATCCAAATGAGCTAATGGGTTTCTAATTCGTGGGGATGTGAACAGGTTTGTTTTTAACTGCCACAAACACCAAAGTCAAACTAAAAAAGATATAGGCTAAAAGAGCAAGGGAAGAGCACTGCCTCAATCCCCACCCCACAAGCATCCCCATTATCTCCATGAAGTGGTTGCAGCCTGTAATTTTAATGTTTCTTCTCAGAGTGACTCCCTCTGCTGCTCCAGCAAAGCCATGACCTAAATCAGAAAACTGCTAAACGCAGTTAAGGCACTCTGGCTATTTGCACTAACTGGAGAACCCAGCATACATTAGAGAACAGTTATTTTTAAGTCTCAACAATAGTTCTAAGAAAGCTAAGAAAGTTTATTTAGGACAGCTCGGTGCCTCCTTCAGGTCCTCAGGGGGGTTGCTCAAAAAAGGATCAGTATGTATTCTGATCAGGACAACCAGACTACAATGGGAGATGCTCTAGGACCCTGTCTTGTTGAATTTGGAATCCCCAGTATCCAGAACACAGAAGGCCAGGAAGTCAATAAATGTTAACAATTTTATGGTTCCTCATTCTGTGCAAGTACTTGAAAAGTTTGCTCTCTGAAGCCTTTTAAGTATTCCCTAAGCTAGAATACATGAAATTATTGTGCTAAACAAAGGTAAACTAGCCTACTTTTCCTTACTGCAAATTCCAAACGTGAATTTACGAATTTACTCTGCTCCTAAAATAGAAAAATATATGGTATACTGGTCATGAAATTCAATCTTTCATGCCAATTGTCTATTTGTACCACACCAATATGCATAAATGCACGAAAGTAATTTTTACTCTTTTCTCAGAATAAGTATATTATTTTTAAAACATTACAAATTATCTTACAATAATAGAGAATTATCCCAATATGATTAGAATCTTCAGTAATTTCCTGTTCTGAGTTTGGTGGTGTTAACACTCATAACACTAGTTGGTGCTAGATAAGCGGAATGTCAATGCTGTGTAAATCCAGAAATAAAATGCATTTATAAAACAGGAGGGCACTAATTCTGAAGCAAACTGATCAAGTGCACACACACACCCCTACACACACACACACACACGCTGCCTTTTCCTGGTAAAATCTTTCATTCTTGAAAGTCAGAAACACCACAAATTCCCCGGAGCTAGGAGTTCCCAGCAGTCCTGAACGAAACAATTAGAACATAGCCAGATAGGAGAAAGCTGTTGCCTAAAGTCTAGAGAATCTCCCAAGGACCTGTTTAAAATGACTGATGTCTGTCTTCAAACCACACTTACAAAATGAAGTACACTCACAAATAACACCCATTCTGCTTTTTTATCTTAAACATCTGTTATTTTCTTGGCTCTCTCTAAAGAGACACATATTTCCTAAAACTTCCAATTTTCTAGTATCTTTCCAACAACAGAATAAAAACCTTTTCCACTGTGTAAAGTGCTTAAATTAACTTTCTCATCTTAACTGCATACAAACTTCCATCCATAAAAAATAGTTTATTCCCATCTTTAAGTCCTCAGCACAAGGAAATCATACCTTGAGGGAGCAACAGCATCTTTGATTTACCTAGTGATCTAGTCCGAAGAGAGAGAAGAAAGGAGAAGACATTAGAAGGAATGGAAGGTCTGACTATCAGAGAATTATAGGAGTGTGACTCTAAGAAGAAAGTGTATGTATTAGTAGTTCAATCGTAAACAGGCTAGGGGAATGGAATAGAGTGATAGTGATAGGAGCTGAAAGTAGGGTTTGGTGCTTTCTACATTTTTGATACCTAACACACAACACAGGAATAGCTGGTATCCTGCAACATGGAGGAAAACAAAGATTAAAGTGGTGGAATAGTGTCTCTCAAAGACCACAGATTCAAACATAAATAGTTTGCTCACCAGGAACTGAAAGAAAAAAACTATACTAAACGGAGAAGAACAGCAGTGAAATGCACACACCCAAAAGAATACATTTAATTATTCCACTTAAGATCAGAAGAGTAGGTTCAATCCTCAATCTCTGGCTTGCCTGGTCTATAAGATGAAAAAAGTGTAAGTGGCAAACGCTCAGTCTGTCCTGACTGTCTTTTCTTTTCATCTCTTCTCCCTTCTTCTTTCAATATTAATCCACTCACAATCTCCTGTCTGATGATCTTTATTGATCCTTTTTCCTACCCAGTCTTTTTAATTTGGCTGTAGGAAGCTCTAGGCAGGGATCCTATGTCTCCTATTTGGCATCTTTGGGGACTTTAATTTGTCCTTTTCCCAAACAGTTCTCTCACCGCCTGGTCCCACTCCCACTCGCACCCTATAGCTTAGTCCTTTGTGCGACCAATAACAGCAGGCGAATTCCACAGGGAGTCACGCGGTTGACTCCACAACAATTCATCAGGTTGCTCCCTTCAACTTCCAAACACCCCCTCTAAGTACCCTCAGCAGCCGTCCTGAGAACTTCTCCCAATTTCAAGAAACCTGAAATAAGTTTATGATTCTCAGGGGAGACTCCTTTGTAAAATGGACAGGCAGATGAGCTTTAGACATATGACTGAGAAAACCAGGGCTAAACCTCGGGGATGGGAGGCATTTGGCAAGAAGGGAAGGAAGGATTTATGAGCGTGGCTACTTAGCGAGGCAGCAGGACAATTTACTCCCGAAGTAGCTGTGGCTAATCCGCAGAGCCTCGCTGATCACTTACCTCCCGACCCGGAACACACTAGCCTACGCTCAGCGCCCCCCTCCGCCTCCAACGTCCTGGTCCCCAGCGCCTCCGCAGATCTGAGGGGGATGCTGTCGGTAACATCCGGAGTGTCTGAGCATCTCCGGGGAGTTGAGGCTATCGCCGCACCTCCTCTGCTTTCCAACTTTGGAGCGAGTGTAACCGAGAGGATGGGATTACCTCCGAACGCTGCAGAAGCCTCCTCCATCCCTCGCACCCCTATCCCAAGGAAGAGCTGAGCTCCCTCCCCTGTGCCAGCGACCGCCACAAAACTGGGCGGTTAAGACCCAGGTGGGCCCTCGGCTTGTCCAGAGGGTGGCGGGGGCACTGGGGGCCCAGACGACCCGAGAGAGACCCCGGAGAGGGGCGCCTGGGCTCCTTCCTCGCAGTCTCCCTTCCACTCAGCTTCCCAGGCTCGGAAGGCTGGGATTTGCCTCTATCGCCTCACCCTCGGAGGGCGAGAAGGAAACTAGGCAGCCAGCCCCCGGGCCTCCCCTTCTCCCTTACCCACCCGCAACTCCTGGCCGAGCTTCTCCCCCATCCCGGTTTTGCCCAGAGCCCCGGACACTTATTTTCAAGCTCAGACGCATCAAATTAAAATGTCAGAGTTATAAAGTGGCCGGTTACCCCGGGGAGTTTCGGCTTTGGTTTGAACGACCAGTCCGTTTCCTCTAGAGCCGGGGAGGGGGGGCGGCGGCAGGGGAGGTACGTTTCTCCGTCGCCGGCTGGGAGGGAGAGCCGGAGAGGAGAGGGTAAGAGGGCGGAGGAGGCGCGCACACCCCGGGGCCTGCTGCGGGCTGCGGCGCGCGGGTCCGGGGGCGCCGCGAGTCTCCGCAGCGCCCCGAGCAGCAGCCGAGGGCCACCGGCGCCAGCGGGTCCTCGGCCGCCACGGACACGTTTCCGTAGCGGAGCGCCCTTCGGCGTGTGGCGCTCAGAGACTCAGCGAGGATCCGGCAACCCCCGACGTGGCACAGCGCAGGGAGCCTCTGCGCGTCACGGGGCCTCTACTGCAGGCCACGCAGCCACCCGCGCCCAGAGTCTCTCCAAACCTCGCTGTGCGCAAGGTACAACAACGTGTGAGCGTGCAGCATAAAGTGCAAGAGACACATGCCCGGAGACAGACGTGGGTCCTACACCCCGCGCGTCCGGGCCCATCCGTGCCCATCTCGGAAGACAGATTCAAAATCATCCTAACCAAAGCTTCTTGACTAGTTGGGAAAGTAGAATTTAAAGTGGTTTCCAGTTGAGGAAGACGAGGCGGGTTAAGGAAGCCAGGGGAACTGGGGAGGAGGAAAGGAAGAAGGAGGAAAGGAAGAAGCGAAGGGAGGTGGCGCGGAGCTCGGCGGACCCCCTTACCTTGAGCGGCCGAGCCGGTGCCGCTGGCGCTGAGCAGGGCCAGGGCAGGTAGCACGAGCATCTGCAGCACGTATCCCAGCCCCAGTCCGCAGCGGGCCGCTGTCGCCCGCAGACCTTTCCTCATCGTCGACAGAGGTGCGCCGGGGGGAGGCACACACGGAGGAGCGCCGACAGCGGAGAGCCCCACCGGGCAGCAGCGGAATCCGTGCACCGCGAAGCTGTCTGAAGGAGTAACGACGACCGAGCGCCACACTCCACTTTCTCCAAGGGCAGGGGCCAAAAGGGGGTGGAGAGGAGGCGCTGAGGAGGAGTTTGGAGGTCCCGCTTTCCCTGTGCCTGCTAACAGGCGGCTCCGTGAGCGGCGGCTCTGCCCCCACTTGGGAAGTCCGGGAAGGCGCAGGGCGGCCACCTCGCCGCTCCCCTCAGCAGCGGGAGCAGCCGCAGCTCCGCCGCGCGCCGAGCCCGGACTGTTCCCCGGGTCCCCTCGCCTGTGCCGAACACACACAGGCACGCGGGGCGGGGGGCGGGCGGAGGGAGAGGAAGAGAGAGCAAGAGGAGGAGGGAGCGGAGGGTGGGAGTTGTGCACAGTGAGGCGCTCCCGGCTCCAGTCTCGGGGTTCTCACGCAGGCGGAGAGACTTCCCGGCTGCGGCTGCGGCTGCTGGGTGGCCGAAGAGGGTCACCTAGTAGTGCGGGGCGCACGGGCGCGCCAAGGGGTTCGCCCAGGAGGCGTGGAGGGCCCAGCCCAACTCCGCTGGGATGTAAGAGGCGGCGGGAGCGCGCCCGCCCGCCCGCATTAGGGAAACGAGGACTGCGGGAGCGGCGTGCCCGGAGCCGGAGGTGGAGAGCGGCTGTTGGTTTCTCTGCGGAAGCTGAGGCGAGAGCGACCTGAGGAACGAAGCGTATTGGGAGCGTGGGAGCGCGCCGGCCTCACGCCGTGCGCCAGACCCGGACTTCGAGAGCGCAGCGGGCGCGCCCTGAGCCCCTTGGCTGAGTCCAGTCTGTCGCCTCCCAGCTCCTCCACGGCGCCGCCAGAGCCTGAGCCAGACTCCCCGGGACTGGACTCGCTCTAAGACTTCGTGTCTTGCGGTTGATTAGGCGGGGGTGGGGGCGGGTGGGGGTGGGGGCGGGCTCGAGCTGAAGTCCTGCGGGGCCGGGAAGAAGGCATGAAGCTTTTGCAGAGCCCCAGCCCGCGGCAGTCTTGGAGTGGTCAGCGCCAGTCAGACTGCTTTATGCTCTGGGTGCTTATGACTCCTCTGTAGTGGAACAGAAACCAAAAGCTCAAGGAAAACTCATTCAACAGAGCTTTATTTTCGTGCATCTTGGTGGCTGGCAAGGTTGAGTATGTAAAGAGTGGTGAGATGAAACCGGAGAAACTCCCAGAAACGATGCACAACAAAATTTGTAGATACTCACTTAAAGTGATGGTGGAACCTATGACATGTTTTCCAGATTCCTAACGGTGTGTGTGTAAGGACTCAAACTGCAGTGCGTTTTTATTATTTTTCCTCAGGAAAGAATTGCCTGGGTAGCTAAGTCGTGGATCCCTGTTGTAATGGTGAAGGGGAAATGTAATAATGGGTGGATAAAATAAGGAAAGGCTGGACAAAAGGAAAGTGGATGGATGGAAAGTCCAATACACATTGGCACACTGACCTTCCAGGAAGAAGAAAACCACTTCCCAAGATTATTACATTTCTAAACTAATGTTAAATAATATATCAGAGAAATTTTAAGCTCTTGGTGCCAATGTGTAAACACACACACAGGCAGGAAGCTTGTGGTTTCATCTTGGCTGTGGTCCTAACTCATTCTGTCATCCTGGACAGGTCAGGTGAACTGCATGTCTCAGTTTCTCCATCTGTGAAATATTTTATTAGTTTCAAAGTTAACCTCCATCTAAACCTCTAGCCAATAAGACCTGTCTTGGATGAGTCTGGTAGATCTGAAAAGGTCATTCTTGGCAAAGACATTGACAAATCTAGCCACTTCTTATTTCTCTGGAGGCACAGCCTGCCCTGCTAAAATCACTTCTTCTCCCTCTTCAGCTTCGCTACACCAAGATACCAAGATATTTTGGTAAGAAGATCAGAAGTTCCTGTGTCAGACTGTCTGAGCTTAATTCTTAGCATTTCGTATTACTAGCTGACCGACATTGAAAAATAAAGCTTGATGCTTCAGTTTCTTAATCTGTAAGATGGGTCTATTTGCAGTAGCTATCTTCTAGGTTTTTGTGAGAGATAAATGAGTTAAACATGTGAAGTGCCTGACACATAAAATTGTTAGCTCCTGTTCTTATTTTTGAGGAAAGATTCCCATCAGCTGCATGCTGGCTAGACCAGTGCTGTCCAACAGAACGTTCTGCAGTGAGAAACATATTTGTATCTATGCTTTCCAAAATGGTAGTCATTAGACACATGTGGCTATTGAGCACTTGCAATGTGACTAGTGTGAATTGGGAATTTTTATGTAATTAATTAATTTTAATTGCCACATGGCTAGGGGCTACCATGTTGGACAGTGCAGCTCGGCCACTGATAACATGTCATTTATTTTGAGGATGGCATCAATAGAAAGGGTTCTGTTTATATTTCATACCTGTCCTTACAATTTTTTCCAAGAAGGACAGCAGCTTAAATACTAAGAAACCCTAACGTATAGTAATTCTATTAACATCTAAAATTTGTTTATTCATTTGCAATTTTATTGGTTATCTTTTCCAACTAGAATTTAACTCTTTAAGGCAGAGACTTTGCCTTGTTCACCATTTCAGCCCCAGCTCCAAACACAGAACCCAATGTAGAGTTAGTGCTCAGTCAGTATTGGTTGATTGATTGCCAGAAAAGCTCAGTAGAGAAGAATCCTCAAAGTCTAGTTAGTTAAATAGAATTAAATTGTTACATAATTCTATTTGGGTTATTGAAGTGCTCAATGACAGACACTGCATAAAATTAATGCTTTGAAAGAAAGAGTAAGAGACAAGGGGAAAAGTAGTTCAATACTGAAGTTCAGTCTATAGAGAGCAGGAGAAGGTTTTGAGAAATGGTATGTAGAGATGAGATGGGAAAGAGAGAGAAGAGTTAGTGCACAAGAACAAGGACAGAAAAAGTACCAGCAAATCAATCAGCTTTACCAAACAGGTGACTTTTCTGAAATCTGTAATTGCAGATGGAACTTGCCTTGTGTATCAACATCCTGCCTAGTTTTTTTTTTTTATGGAAGAGAGAATGCACTGTTGCATAGGCCTCTGAGCTAGAACTGCTAACTTACCTCACTTAGATCTGGGCTCACATGTCACTACTTAGAGATTCCTTCTCTGACCAATTTACCTAAAATAGCACCTACCATATCACCCTCAACAGCATATACCTGCTCTGATTTTCCATATAGTACTTATTTTATAAAAAACATATATGCTTATGTTCAAGTATACATAGATGTATGTATGTATATGTATATATATAGGTAGAGGTATATGTATATCTGTTGAATACTCTCCAAAAGAATGTATGCTTCTCAAGGGGAGGAATTTTTTTCTTAACACTTTCGCTGGTCTATACCCAGAACCTAGAAAACGGCCTGGCTCATAATAGTTGGTCAATAAACATTTCTTGAACATTGAATGGATGAATGAGAGCCAATGGATCTTAAAACTAAGTCCTCAATTAAAACTTCTTTTATTTCCCCCAAGACAAATTTTCAAATTATGAATAGGGTTTTCTAGTTGTTGGCAAAAATCATATTGGGGCAAATTTTCACAAAAATGAATTTAACTATGACTTTTTCAGGATTGGAATAGTGCAGGTGTTTAAGGAACAGACATGAAATTCACCTCATTTTGAAAAATAAAAAGCTTCATTTAAATCCATGTACAAGGGCTTCCTTTTTCTTGGCTGCAGTGAGTGGAGAATTAGCTCTGAGATAATAAACACCACTGACAGGTGCTAATGGGAATTAAACATGCAAATCCCTGCATATCCCTCCAGAAATCTACACCTAGAAAAGTATGCTATTTAGCATGTAGGCTGCTTAGTTATAGTATTATTTACTCTAAACTAGTATGGAAAAAGTTTCCAGCTTAAGGCTTAAGACATAAAAAACAGTGAAAATTTATTTTAATTATAGAAATATTTTCTTTCATTTTATCTCATATGTTTGATTCCCCATTTTTTGTCTTTTTATATATTTTTAAAAATAAATCATATCAGAGATATTATTAACTGGCAACATATAAGAAGGAGGATTTTAGTGAATATAAAGAGGATAGTGATGAGGAAACTCACTTAGGAGTTGGCGGTTCATAGGCCTCAGGTAAAATTACTGATAGACATCAACTGAGGAGAGCCAGATGGTCCAGATTCAATTGATTCAATGCCCATTCTCTGCCTCAGCCCACAGAAGGAAATTTGGCCTGCCATAAACCCATACACTCTGGGGCTTTATGCTTTATATTAATTGTATTAGACAAGACCCTTTAGGTTGCAAGTGAGGGAAACCCAACTCAAACCACCTTAAGCAAAAAAGATAATTTATTGCTGTACATAACTCAAAAGACATAGATAGGGCTTCCCTGGTGGCGCAGTGGTTGAGAGTCTGCCTGTCGATGCAGGGGACACGGGTTCGTGCCCCGGTCCGGGAAGATCCCACATGCCGCAGAGCAGCTGGGCCCGTGAGCCATGACCGCTGAGCCTGCACATCTGGAGCCTGTGCTCCGCAACGGGAGAGGCCACAACAGTGAGAGGCCCGCGTACCGCAAAAAGAAAAAAAAAAAAGACATAGATAAAAATATCTACGTTAATAATGGCTAGTGTTTATTGGTCACACACTGTGTGTCAGGCACTGTGCTAGGCTTTTTATGTGTCCTATCTCATTTAATCCTCAAAATGAAGATTAAATTAAAGTACTATTATTATCTCCATTTTATACATGAGGAAACAGAGGGCTTACGTAACTTTGCCCAATCTGATTTCAGGGATCATGTTCTAGATCCAAGAACTTAAATACCACCACTCACAGGACTTAGTCCCTCCCCAGTTTCCCCTAGTCTCTTAGTTCTGCTCTCCTCTGTTTTCACAAACCCATGGTGTCCACACTGGGATGTCTGGCAGCTCCAGGTTTACAGTGTCTTTAGCATTATCAGTCTCAGCAAAAAGAGCACTCTCATTCCCATCTAGCGGACAAAATACCAGAACCATGACCCTGGCCTATCTTGGGACACATACCCAAACCTGAGCCAATCACTGTGGCCAGGTGATTAGAATATACTGAGTGGCAAGGCCTGGATCATGTGCCAATTTTTGGGACCTGGAAACTTGGATTGACAGCAGGGAGAAGGGGTTCCCCAAGAGGAAAATCAATATACTGAGAAGGAATAATTAATATGAAAGAACAGATGCCAAGAAAATGGATGTAGGGCAGATAAAATAACTATGCCTATTCTGTGGTGTGGAAGGGGAGAATGAGTTCTTCTTCAAGCTTGAGTTTTGTCCCATAACACATCACTGTACCAAATGAAGAGCTGAAGGACAGCTCCTAGTAGATTGCTTTTTCCATTAATTGGGAAAATTGAGTACTATTCAATTCAGTTCCATTCGGTTCAAAACAATTCAATTAAGTTCAAGTCAACTCAATTCAATTCAATTCAGAAAACTTTCACTCAGCCCCTGTTACATTGAGGCTCCATTCCAGGATCCCTGGCAAAGAACACTCATCAGTAAGTGTCCTTGTGCATCAAGGGTTTACAGTCTAACAGATAATATAGATGAATAAACAAAAGGATTTCACATAAATACAAAAATAAGGTGGAAATATAAAGATATGAGAAAATCTTAACTAGGGGAATCTGAGAAGAAAATTACCCAGAAGGAAGACTTAAGCACTTGTGTATCAGTAATGATAAGCTTAACACAAAAGGTGTATTCATCTCAAACAATAAGAAATCTGGGAGTGGGCACTTCAGAGCCACTTTGGACTAAAAGCAGCTCAGTTATGCTCTTTTCATGGCTTGGCTCCGTGTTCCACAATGTGTGACTTACATTCTCACAGTTTCTTGACGGCTTTTCCGCCTCCAGGCATCATGGTCCACTTCCCAGGCAGGAAGAAGAAGGAACAACAGGCCCTAGGGGATACAGCCAGCATAGCTGCCCAAGAAGTTTGCATTTTCTCAACGGCCTGTCAAATGACCCTCCTAGACCAGTCATGTGTAGTGAATAAGGAAAAGGGTGCTGTGAATGCTGGCTCGATCATCTATGTTGGAGACAATTTTATTGGAGAGAAAGGACAAGAGGAAGGCACAAAGAGAAAAACATGAAGACAGAAGATGACAGTTTATTTAGAGAATTGTAAGTAGATGGAAAGTCATTTTTCTGTTTTTAGTTGAGTAAAAGGGAGGAAGTGTTTTCTATCATGCTGGGAAATAAAAGGATGAAACAGACTGTATTCTTCAGTCCACTAGAGATTATTTTTGAAAATTTAGGAGGTGTGTAGCCCTGAGATAGCATCTTCTCCTCAAGGACTTTATAACTGAGGTGTAGATAATATTTACAAAAAAGAAGAAATAAAACAAAAAAAAGAAAGGTAACACAAAAGATTGAAAAGAGAAAGGAGAGAGAGAAAGGAGGAAGTAAGGATACAAGGAACAAAGGAAGGAAGAAAGGCAAAAGGAAAAGTAGGAAGAAAATAAAAACAAGAAATAAAGGAAGAGAAAGAAATTCCAGGGTGATTTCTGCATTTGTGTAGCAGGCTGTAACTGCTGTAAGAGGGAGAAAACAATGAAAGACCCAATAAAAATTAGAAGAAAACTAATAGAATATGTAATTTAGAATATTACTGGGGATAGATATTATAACTTCTTACGGACTAGAGCCCTTCAAATACTTCATTTTATTTTAAATTTATCTGCCAAACTGGACCACAGTTGTTTTTTTTTTTCATGTTACAGATTGAAGAAATAAGATACTTTATGGAATGGTGGGAAGATTCTGAATCAGGAAATACAGATTTAAGTCTCCATTTATCTAAGTTATTTACTCTGATATTCCTGCAACTTCTTTTCACTTTAATTTCTTTGTTATAAAAACCAGAAACAATATGAACACATAAAGTGCCCTGAAGATGAAATGTGTGTGAAGGTGCTTTGTAATGTGTCTGTACTTAGGACATTATTATGATATGTTCTGTATTGTCCATAGTACTTAACTTGCATAATCATCAAAGGAATAACATTAGTGATGTGGCTCTCCATACATGAATTATACCTTCTAAGTGTAACCCTGGAGCTATTCTCAGTATCTTCCTCACTTGTTCCCACACCTATTCCATTACTAAAATCCAGTTTTACTCCTGATAGGTCTTGGAGACCTATCCCATTATCTACAACACCACAGCCACACAATATATTGGCATGTTTTCAGTGATCTCTCGTAGTTACTTCCTCAGTAGCTAGTCTGCCCTCACACCACAATCCATCGTCTCCACACACCCCAGAATGACCTTATAAAATGCCAATCCGGTCATTTGACTGTCCCCAAAACCTGTCCACTGATTCCTCATCGTCTTAGGCCCCCTTTCTCAAAGTCCATTACAGGGAACTCCTGTCCTTAAAAAAGGAGTTCTGGAGTAAGCATATCGTGCTAGATTGCATTATTCCAGATTTTTACTCCTTTTCTGTTAATAGATTTGCCTTTTGCCTTTGAAGTTCCACCCACCACAGTGGGATGGACTTCTCTGCCTCACTGATGGCAGCTTAGCCATGGGACTGCCTTTTGCCAATGAATGTGGGCAGTCGCTACAGAGTGCCAGTTCCTTCCGTTGCATACTTCTACTCATTTTGATGTGCTCCTGCCACTAGTCATGAGAAGAACATTTCCCAGGTAGCCACTCAGAGTGAGTGAAAGACCCATGAAGAGATGTGTAGCCTGGAGCCTGGTGCCTGCATCCAGCCCAGCTTAACTAAGTGGTAGCAGATCCAATGACCCACGAGCAAGAAATTACAAACAAAAACAAGCTTGTTGAGTTCAGCTACCAAGTTCTGGGGTGATATTTTTATGCAGCGGTATCATAGCAAGGAGTACCTGATATGCATAGTGTGAGAAATTATGTCCTCAGATTAAGTTAAAGATAAATCAGATGGTAATCTCCCCTGTGGTGCTAATAAGCTAGTAGAAAATAAGAAGGAATAGAGAACTAAATAGGGTGACTCTGAGAAGTGCAGCGGGAAGGTATGGAAACATAGCTATGGTAGGTGAGAGGAAAGAGGACTTCAAATTGAAATGACTTAAATGAGAGCACATTAGGCCTAGGCCTTGAAAAATAAATAGAATTTGTGAAGTTGGAAAGGTTAGCGTTTCAGGCAGAAGAAACCACTGGGGCAAAAGCAGGAAATAAGGGTAGAGCGTGGATGTCAAATACTGAGTGGCTTTGTCTGGAGTCCAGAAAGCTTTATGCTTAATGTCATTACTAATTATCATTTTAAAAAAATTCTTACAGTTAACATTTTTGAACTCTCAGTAGTCTGACATCTTACATATATATTCACTTGATACACACTGCAATACTCTATATGAAATAGGTATTATTAATACCCTCACTTCAAGGATGAATAAGGAAGTCACGGCTTAGAGGAGTTGAGTAACTAGCGTACCTAAATTAGTGTCACATTGGGATCTGAACTTAAGTTTGTCTGGATACAGACAAATACAGCAAGGTAAATTTGGACAGGAAGGTAGGGCTAATTTTTGAAAGGCTCTTTGTGGTTTGCTAAGTGGTCTATCCTACATCATGCATTTACTAGGAAGGTACCAAGGGCTTTGGGCAATGAGATACTATCATGACCAAGTCTTGTATTAATGTGCAAAATGAATTAAAGTGGGAAGAAAAGTCATGGAGTCTTTTCTAATAATTAAGATGAAAAGCAGTGAAAGCCTGAACATAACAAGTAGCAAAGAGAAGAATGGCACATTCAGTTGGGATGGTGGGTTACTAATTCCAGAACACAGGGTGACAAATTTATATCATTAAATATTCATGATATAATTAAGAATAAACTATGTAATCCCCCAAAGCTACTTGCAACAGTAAACTATCCTCAACTTAATTAAAGGCATTAAAGAATTAGAAATAAGATTTAAAGGGTGAGAGGGTCACATTAATTTCCTAGGACTACTTGGGACTTGAAGTGGTTTGTTCAAGCAATATTGCAATGATTCACTAAGATTTTGATTATATAACAAGAGTTTTTTCATAGTCCCTAATACTGTGACTGGCACAGAAAATGTAATTGATAGACATTTAAAGAATAAATGGATAACAATTATAAGAAACTTTTAAAATATATAAATTAAATCAGTTATTATATACTAGAGATTTTTACTTTCAATTTTTTCCCGAATTTTTTTGTGAGTTCACTGTTATAAATGTGTTGTGCTTTATTTTACAGAAACATAACATAAATTATAATCTAGAATTCAGCCCACAAAATCACGTTTATCATGCATAATTATATGGAAAACAATGATATTACAGCATATACAATTTTACCAAAAATTTTAAAAAATAATTTATAATTAAGTCAGACAAAAAGCAAGACATTTGATCTTTGTGCTTATGGTATAAATAAAGAAGAATGAGGAAAAAAAGGTAAATATTATTGAGATTCCTAAGTTTATTTCATGATATTTCCAACAATGCTCAACAATGAAGCCATTTTTTTCTACTTCATGTTTAATTTCAGTTGGAAATAGGGACATTTTATTTTCTTTAACAGAGATGTTGCACTAGTGTTAACTAGCCTCATGTTGATCATAGTTGTTTTTTGTTTATTTTTTGGTTAACAGTTTTCATTACAAGGAGCAAAGAAGGTAAAGAAGGAATACTTTTTTTTCTGATAAAATTGAGGAAAACAAATGAAAAATTCAGGGAAAGAAAGAAGGAGTAAAATAATTAAAGTGAGAATTTCCAGAGGTATTTTAAACAGAACTGTGTGAAACAAGTTAAAAAGCCTGAGATGAATAGTGAGGAAGCAAGAATGGTTCAGATGATTACCCACACGGTCCACCAGATGGCCCCATGGGCCAAGAACAGCCTGGTGTTGTAGAGTAGAATTCAGGGGGCAACCTAGCATTAAGATTTATGAGAATATTATAAATAACCACTCTTAAGAAGAAAGGCCTTAAAGCTTATTTGCTTGCTTGTTTACATGTGTTAGTTCTCTAGACTTTGAGCTTCTTAAGAAGAATTTTCCCCTACTGTAATAATATTTGAATCATCAACATCACCTACCCAATGCCGAAGTGTTAGAAGACCCTAAGAGTGACCACATAATGAAAAAAATAAGTCTAAAAATAAGTAAATGATAGAATAATTTATGTACATTTTAATCAGTGCTGTTTTGTTGTTGTTGCTGCTTGCTATTGTATTTCTTTTTAGGACCAACCAGAAAGATCTTTTTTTTTTTTTTTTTTTGCGGTACGTGGGCCTCTCACTGCTGTGGTCTCTCTCATTGCAGAGCACAGGCTCTGGACGCACAGGCTCAGCGGCCATGGCTCACGGGCCCAGCCGCTCCGCGGCATGTGGGATCTTCCCGGACCGGGGCACAAACCCGTGTCCCCTGCATCGGCAGGCGGACTCTCAACCACTGCGCCACCAGGGAAGCCCCAGAAAGATCTTTTTATGATTATTATTCTCAAAGATAAATTTCACCCTACATTTTTGACACTAGTAGATCAAAGGGGACCTCATTCTTCACAGACTTTTTGTTTGTTTGTTTGTGAATATATTGCTTTTTAAAAATACAAGGAGACCATTTACAGGCAATGGTTTACTTTTCATTTTATTGACCTGTCTAACCAAAGGCTACCAATTGTGCTGGTTTATAGATTGAGGAATCTATTGAGCAAATTTGTGGTTGTAGGAGATAGAGCCAAATAACTTGAAAATAAATCTATTTGAATATCTGAGAAGGCTAAAATCTCTCAAGAAACTGAAAATAAGTTATTTGAGGAGGGGCGTTAGCATCTGGATCCTGGTGTGGGAACCGCACCTCTGCCTCCATGCTTGCCATGGCCAACTTTCATTCTCCCAGGAATCAAGACTTTTGTCTGGTCACAGCCTATAAGCTGGCAAATTGACAGCTTCAAGTCTTTGCATTTTCTCATGACCCTTACTCTACCTGAAATTTCCTTCCTGACAAATAGACCAACGGTTCTTCAAAGTCTAGTTCAAATGCTAACCCAGGTATCAAGCTTTCCCTGGGTGCTACAGCTGGAAGTGCTCAGCCCTTCTCTGATGTCCACATGCATTTGTATCACCTTCTATTCATACCTCTACAAATGTATAGTTTCCTTTTACTAATTTATATGGCCCGTATGATTCAAGTTTGGGTCTCAGACACCTTTGGACTCTTTAACAACAGCTAACTTGTTGGTTGACATATAGTAAATCGATAATAGTTTTATTTAGGTATTAATGGGCTCTTTTCATGAACAGAATAGTCCTCCCTGTCATCTCAAGGCACTCATTGATTTGAGGAAGAGGGGAAAGGTGCAGGAAATGGGCATACTTATGGATAGAGCAGAAATGCATATGGGAAACAATTCATATTTAGTTTCTGAACACCAAGGTAACGTTTCTATGTCTGTAGCCAAACAATGGATTTTTAAATCAGCTTCTATAGTGTAGAGAAGATGCTACTTCTAAGTAAGATCGAGGCTATTGAACTTGCTGATTTAGAGGATATAATACGGGGAAGTAAAAAAACTGGAAATCCAAATCTCACCATGTCTATCTCCAGGTATTGTGGCAAAAAGCAGAAAGAGTAAGGAAGAGCCAGGATGTCAGGTCTTTTTTCCAGTGTCTTTTTTTCATGGTGTCTACATATGAGGGAGAGGAGGATAGAAACCCTACGGATTAAGAAGAGGAGACAACAAGATCACCTTACGTCAGCATGATGTACCTCAGTGGAAACAAATTTTAAATGGAAACTACTTTGTATTTCAAAGACAGTTTTGTGTCAGAAAGGCACCCAGAGTGGCCTTAATGAAAAAAAGACACACAGAGTAGCACTGATTTGAAAGCCATGGTAACTTCCACAATACCCACTCTGGGATGCCATGGGCATGAGTGGGAATCAGAGTGCTCTGCAGGGCTAGCAGGGCTCAACCTGAGGATGAGCCCCAGAGCACCAGAGGACCTTGAAAGTCATCAAGTGCTTCAGAGCACAGGCTCTGCAGTGAAAGTGCCTGGGTTCCAATCCCTGCTCTGCCCCTGACTAACCTTGTGACATTAGAAAAATTCCTGTTTTTCATCAGCACTCTGGTCTATAAATTGGGATACTAACAGTACCTACTTTATAGTACTGTTGTAAGAGTTGAACACATTAATTCACATAAAAACTACTAACCATGCATGGGATTGAATAAACATTAATAAATGTTACCTATATTTAAAATATTATTATTGAAATTTCAGTAAATATGTATCCATCTGTCAAAGAGCTTCAGAAATCTTTTAGTCATTTCACCAATATAAAAAGTTGTTATATCAAATATATTTGTAATATTTTGAATATTTTAATTCCATAAGTACTTTAATATGTTATCTCCATTCATATGAATATTTTTCCTTTCAAAAATGAAAATTATAATTTATGAATATTTAGTTTAAAAAACTCAACGTATTCTATATTCCAAAAATTTGGCAAAAGCATGCTAGAATAAAATGATTCAATTATGTGATTACAACATAAAAATGTGAGCAGCGTATGTGTTTATGTTGATACCTTATGTTCACAAAGTCAAGATAACGCTTGCAGCAAAGGAGGCCTCAAAGGTCAGTTCCATGGAGAATAGAACAATATCTACCAAGCCTCACAATGTTTTTTAAAGGGAAAAAAATGCACTCCAGGGAATGTAACACAGTTGTCATAGGAATTTAAGCTATGGGAAACGTGTATAATAAAAATGGCTTTTAACACTGCTTGTGATATAAAGTTGATGTTACTTACCATGGTTTTCTAATAGTAGTAGTTGATTTGAGCTGAGTCTGCCACACTTTTTTACTTAATTTTACAAATGCTTGCATTTATGAAAATCTCACAGAATGAAGCCTGAATTCATGGAACATTCCCAGAATGAAGCTTACTGACCTATATGAGTATTTAAAGCAGCAATTTTCATCTCATTAGTACAAGGGGCTCACCGACTGAATATATCACTCAGAAAATATAGACGTATCCATTTTTTAACATGTCAGCATTCGATTGAAAGATTATGTCATTGATGTATGTTTCAGCCCCCCTCCTCCCCCACACGTTAGAGGCTCATGTGCAGAAACCTGCCCTTTTGGAGATAAAAATGCCTATTTGTAAGTGAACAGATGGTGTTGCTCAAGTTCAGAGACACGTCATAGGCAGAATCTCAGGGGGAGGGGGACTGCGGGACGAGGAGGGCTGGTGTAGTTTGAAAAGGCTTCCTGGGTGATTCTGAGAGCCTCCCACCTCGCCCCTACTGTGCAGCACTGATTTAAAGCTTAACGATACATAAATGTCATGTAGAAACTAATTTGAGCTGCAGAGTAAAAAATGAACTCTTTTCCTGGTAGAAACTTGTCTGATTGCATTTCTTTGCATTTATGCCATAATTTTCAAAGCCTGAACCTCCCAACAATGTCTTAAAATTGACTCATTTTAAAACTTCTGATTAGTTCAAATACTACATTATTTCCATTTGTATGGTGGCATTAAATGGCAGGTCCCACATGGTCATTCAAAGCTAATTTTTATTTTAGATAGGTTTCCATATACATAGGTCACAATAAAATGGATCACACATATATGGCATTATAATGTAAGTAACCACATCCGCAAGTCTTATTAGCGGAGCCACTGAAGTAAGTTTGAGAATCAGAATAATTAAAATAATTACCTTTCGGTAATTACCAAAATTACCTTTGAAAAATCCTTTAAGTCATATCATGGTATATATCAAGCATGGTATATGTTTTGTGTGTACAAATTTGCCCAGTAATTCTTATGCATTATAAAAATCTAAGATCTTGTTAAAACTAAAGGATAAGAGGAAAACGTCTATATGCAGATGTTCGAGCATTTAAACCATTATGACTTTCAAGTGATTATTGAATCCAAAGAAGTGAAAGATGCCAGGAAGAAGTGCCAGAAAGTTACCCTGGTTTCCATCAGGGGGTAAGTAACCTTTGTTACACCCAAAAGGAGTTGCCTGTGTTCCCTTGGAGGCATCAGATTTTCCCATTCTTGGGAAGGTAAGAGGATAGGAGGACAACTCCTTTTCTTTTGTTTAGATGGTGTTGTTAACAGATGAATGTGGAATATCTAAAGAGAAGAAGTGGTCAGAATTGGATGAGTAAGCTACAGGAAAGATTGGGTTTCAAGTCCTGGTTTGATAAGGCGGTGGATGCAAGAGCCCTTCTAGCCCAGTTCTGAGCTCATCTGTTTCCTGGAGAGGACTGTATATGTAAAGAGAGAAAAGAACTGAAGCCATTGAAAACCATGCCAGAATCCATGACCACGCTGGGGCATAGAAACTCTAGCTTATCACTGAGGGTACGTCTGTCCTCCAGGCCAAATGACACTTGGCCTGCAATGGTCTCTGCATTTTGTGTTTGCCTTGTGAGGTAACTTGCCCTGATTATCAAGGTTAGTGATCCATGTGTATGCTGGTGGTGGTGGTGGGGTGAGTGTGTGTGCTTATATGTATAGAGGGTACGTCAACTAGCTGTTTCTCCTGAGATTCAGACCAAATGCCCCTCTATCACCCATTTTCCAGCATTAAGAGTTAATGCTTCAGTAGATCTCTCCCTCTCACACACACGTATATATATTCACAATTTTATCCCTCTTGCAACCTAGGACTCCCAGTTCCCTTCTAACATTTTTAATTGCTTATACTGTGTCCTTCCACCACCCATTTTACTACTACTTTAGTCTTTCTCTTTCCACATTTCCCCCTTTTCTCTCCATCTGTCTTCTACAGAGCTTCTAAAGAGCCAAAGCATGACTTAGTTTTCTATCATGATAAGAAGATGACCCTAAGGAATGTAATTTTATAGATAAGGAAACCGAGCTTCAGAATGTCAAATTGACTTATCCAAATCAAGATATTTTAATGATAGAATCAGTACCAATAACCATGTCTTCTGTCTTCTGGTCATATTGGAAAGATCCTAGAATAGAGATTTCTGGTATCAGTTCCACTTTTGATATTAGATTTTCATATGATTTTGGGTGAGTTACTTAACCCAACCAAATAAACTTTGGTTTACTTATCTTTAAATAGGGAATGATAAAACCTGAATAAATAGAGTTGTTATCAAGCATCACTGTGTGAATGGATATCAAATGACCTAATATGATGCATGGAATATACTAAGTGCACGATAAATATGATTTTCCTACCAAGTTCAATGCTTTGTCTTTTAGGTCACATCACCTCCTTGCTATCTCCCTTTTTGGTTCACTCTTTTATCTTCTGCAAAATTACTCTTTTTTCTTATTAGTTTACTGTCTTTTCTCTCATTCAATGTCCATGCTCAGACTTCAGAGGCTGGAGGAACCTTTTCCGAATCTCTTAATGACGTCTTGAATGACAGAGCCGTTTCCTGTCTGCAGGCTTGTCTGAAGCTGAGCAGATGGAAAATCATACAGTGACAGGCCTCGCAGAGCGACCTGCACCTCTGCATGCTGAGGTAGCCCAGAGCTGCAGTGGCTCCCCCTCTTGCAAGTGTTTGGGAGTTGCTGAACTCTCTGGAGGACTTGACTTTAACCTATAGCACCATCACAGGGGCACTGCCTTTCTCTGGCCACTGGCAGAAAACACAAAGCTTAGCAGGTAGTCAATAAATATTTATGAAATGCATAAAGGAATAAATGATTGAATAAATATATTAGTCCTTGCTTCTCTCACTAAGCAGAGTGGGGAGGAAGTGTTTTTATGCAGGATTTTACATCTGGTGATTTACTTGTGGGCCCGTCTGTGTAGGACTTGGATGAAACAGCAGCCTCTCTTAACATCTTAGAAGCAGCTGGTTCTCCACCCCCTCCTGATACTGTTAACCTCACAGAAGGGCCAAGACACCAAGGTTTGATAGGTCTCTATAAGGACACCGTCCACTTCAAGGGCAGCGTCAGGGTGATGTTTTGGGGTCATTTCTGAGCACCTACTCCTGAATCTTCCACTCCACACTCCCAGCCCTCACATACAGCTAGAGTCCATTTCATTACGGAGTTTTTTTCTCATGCTGCCATCTATACTTTTGCTTGCATTTTGACCTGAGCCTGGACAGCAGCCTATTTCCCTTAAAACAGTTGAGACAATACGACATTTTCAAAAGTACCTTTGCTACATGATAAGGAAGTACGAAATATAATACAAACAGATAAATAGTCATGTTTCAAAACCGTAGTTTCCTATCCCTTCTGGATGGTGCTGCTTTGCTTTTTTAAGCATCTCCTTTAACTTCATGTTTCCCTGGGTCATAGATGGATTCACTGGATGACATCTTTTCTCCTGACATGCATGGGGACACCTGGACGTCTCTTTCCCTTCAAGGTCAAAGGTAGAAGGCTTCATCCCAATTCCTTTATACCCTCTAAATCAGTACAAACCTTCAGTCCCAAATTATGTGCTCCACAGTCTGTGGCTAGGCTGTGGAGTTTGAAGAAATGTGTGATCTTATTCTCCTTCTTCAGGTGATCTCTTTAGCCCAGCCCTGAATAATTTCCTGATTTACTTCCTAAGACACTTTTTACCTCACATGAGCAGAAGAGAACTCATTAATGTCCACTTGTTACAGAGTTCCCCGTCAAATTACTGTTCATATGCCAAATCAGCTTAGCTGTCTCTGAAATAATCACTGACCCCTCAGAGAGAGAGAGAGAGAGAGAGAGAGGGAGAGGGAGAGAGAAAGAGAGCCACTCCCTTCCCTGGGCATATTATTTGTTTGCATATCTGTGCCTACTTCTTTAATGTGAAGACATTGTGGATAGCTTCCATGGTTTTGAGCTTTGTATCCCCAGATGCCAGCACAGCAGAGTGGGGTCCCCCAAAATACTATAGCATTTGATTTGTGTAATAGCTTAGAAATATGCTAATCTTGATAGTCATCCATCCGAGACCTGCACACATAGTAACAGAAGGACTGTGGGCTCCAACTCACCCTGTTTGTATGGCTCTGCTTTTTCAGGTCAGATCTGGATTTGGTGTTAACTCTGGCCTTTCTACTCTCTTGCATCTCTCCTATAAAAACTACAGTTCTGGTGTGGGACCCCTTCCTTGCCCATGGAGATTTTCCATATCAGACATACTAGCCAGTGCTAGCTGGATTATTGGTTCTGAGTTTTGCCAGCCTTCCCATTTCCATAATCTCCCAAGATAAAACTTGAGAGTTACAGGACTGCTATATTTCTCCATATAACAGGAATAAAATAAAAATGAAGATCTGGCAGAAGGAAACACAGAAGGACATGGAGAGAAGATATAGTTTAAAAAGGACAGGGCAGGACAAATTGTAAAATTAGACTGAGTCAATTAAAAAGATGGCAGTCGTGTAGGTCAGAAATGTTTAAGGCTTGGCAGGGAACTTTCATTTCATTACTGCGACTTCCTGCCCTCCAGTATCTCAGAGGTCGTCCATAATTGGCTACCTAAAGAGGGTGCCCACTTCCATCTCCACTCTTCATCACATTTTCTTGTTTACTTCTTTCATCACACTTAACCACCACCAGACCTCTCTGTGTTCTCCCACTAAATGAAAGTGTCATGAAGCCATGGATCTTTCTATCGTATTCCCCAAACACTCCATAGTACCTCTCACAGTGACTGACACATAGTAGGCACCCAGTAACTACTTGAATTACTAAATGGAAAAGAACCCTTTTCCATTTCCAGAACTTTTTAAGAATTTGGAATTTTAAATTCTCCATTCACTTTTAGTCTTTCCTGAATTATTAAATATTTATAATTATTAAATATTGGGACATTGACAATAATTTGATATTTCCATTCATTACAAACAATTATTAAAATTAAATACTAGCTTCATTTTGTGAACACTATTAAAGAAAGTTGTCATTCGGAGAAGAACATTTTAGGATAGAGTTTTGATAACAGATATCATACAAGGTAAGAGAAGAAAAAAAATCCTGGTGCACTTATTATGATAATGGCCATGTTAGAGTGTCAGAACTACCCTAAGGGAAATTATGTACTCAGACAATAACAACCTCACTGGACTACACTGAACAGAATACACACCAGTGGCTTAAACGTGCATATGAATGGGGTTTACAGTCCACACATTAATCATCCATGCTTGAATGTCGGCTTAAGTGGATGATGCCCAATACTTAAAATGCTATATTCAAATATATTTTTGTTCAAATGATTAAAACAAAAAAGTTCTAATATTGTCATTAGCATAGAGATGCAGCACAGTCTAATTCATTTAATAAAATTAGTATTTTGCTTCCTCATCTTCTGTCAGAAAGAGATTTTAAAAGTGAAGAGTATTAATTATTTATTTTAAAAGATATTAAAATCAAGACAGATGATAAATCACCTAGATGTCTTACATTAGCAGTGTCCATGTAAAATCAAATCCTAGAGCAGAGAAGAATGCATGTATACACATATACATATATGTATATATATAAACTCTCATATAAACTCTTGTGATAGCTGGTAAATCAATATAAGTGGTAGAGATGACATAAGGCTGAAAAACTGGCAAATGTTACAGTATTTTCCAAAAAAGGAGATAGGTAAATCCTACATATTTCATTTTGGTAAGCTTACATCAATCCATGGAAAAATTCTAGGTCCAATGAGTTGTGAGCTTATATACAAGTTAAAGTTTACTAGTAGTCAGCATGAATCTTTAAGAAAACTTTACATTTAAGTAACACCATTTTCTTTTAGGACAGTTGTCTAGATTATCTCAAGGGAATGCCATACATATAGGGCTGGTATTTTTTCTGATGTATGTTTGAACAAAATGATAAAATGTGACCTATGTAATAATAATAACTAAAGGGAGTAACTATAATCAGTGTTATTAGTAAAACAAAGTCAATCCACCAAATGTTGAATCTTCAGTGATGGCAGAAATGGATTCTTCTGATATTGAGTGGTGAGTATGTTTGGGGCTGAGAGCGGTAGAGTTTCCTCTTAAAAGTACAGACTGCTTCTCCAGAATGCTAGTTCGGGTTAAAATCATTTGAGGCAGGGAATCCTCAAAATGGTGTGATACACATTAATGTTGTGCTCAGACCCACTATTGTCCAGAACAATTAAGAGGAATTGGAAATTCAGCACATTTGGGTGGAAAGTTTGGGTACCAGTGAGTGGAATAAAATTACTTTCTCCACATTCTTTCCTCTTCTCAAACCTGAGAGTATCTTTGACATTGAAACAAATTGAGGTAATGTGGACATGGAGGGCTACCAATAGCTATTAATATCTCTCAAGGTTGTCTTAAAATGCATTATTTTGCTAGTGGAACACTGGACTTGATCAGAGGTCTTCAAACATCCTTAAGTACTAGAAAACAACAACATATACACACATGAAAGATCAGCTTGAGTAGGCATACTTGTATCAAACCTGGCTTCCTTTCCCACTTCCCCCTTCACAACTGCCCCTCTCTTACTTCACAAAAGAAAATCACACTTCTCTTCCATCCCGTGTTGCAGCCACTGTTGAATTGTCTTAGTGTAGAAGCCCCACTCTCTGCATTAAATAAAATGACCATTACAAATTTTGGTATTTGTACTGATGAAGTAAATGAATCTAATAATAGCACCAAATCCATTTGCATATCACATGGTTTCTAATCCTTTGCTTTCAACGAAATTGAAAAAGTACCTAATTGATTGCTATTTGATGATAGATCAAATAGAATAGAATTGATAGTGAACTCTATCCTATTCTAGCAATAAATAATATTCATCCCTGGATACACAAATTAATTGGGGAATAAAACTGCATTCATCTCATTGAGAGATGCATTTCTAATAAAATTTTGCAGATAACTATTACAAAACATGTAATATGTTCATGTTGTATTACTCAGGGTTGTATGACAAATAATTCTAACTCAATCCAAAAGAAACTTTTAGGACTTGAGAGCCTTGTAGTCACAAGAACATTTTTTAAAAATTAAATTTCAATTTATATAAATATTTTAGTGTTGAAAATTATGATAGTGGGTCAATAAAAGACAAAACCTAATAATTTATTACATCTTAATCAAATTGGGTAAGTAGAATGGATGTATGAGTTCAAGAGAAAATTCATGATGTTAAATTTCCGACTTGAAATTTTTTCACGTATTTTTAAAATATGAATGATAGCAAGTATAATGCTGCTATGATATTTAGATTCCATTTGTTACATTTTAAAATGACACTGGACTTTTAAAAAAATGTCAGTAATTATAGCATGTTAGAAAGTATAAATTGCAGCTACTTAAGGTTTTATGAAGAAATTAAACACTGACTAAAGACTGTGTGAAGGAATTATATAGTCATTCAAAATTCATAGTATCTAAGTATTGAAGCAAAAGTTCAAGGACCTTTGGGCTAGTTCTGATCTATTTATGAGATGCTTCTTATCCACAATAAAAGAAAATTTATTCAACCAGTAGAAATTACAACCCAGAAATGAAGACTAATACAAATGAATGAAACCTCAAGTGACCATCTGGTCCAGCTTTTAGGTGACTGTCCAGGTGGTATTATTTTTTTAATTTTATGAGCTGAGACTTATTTATTGTACAAACTAACAATTGTTGTACCAAATGAACTTGTTATGTTAAAAGAATCTTGTGAATATGAATCTGAACTTAGTTACACTTAGTACTTATTTACTGAAAAACTAACTGCTCAGCCTATGGAAAAATGAATAAATGTAATTATAGTAGTTTCTTATCCACAGTTTCGATTTCTGAGGTTTCAGTTACCTGCAGTTGGCCCCAGTATGAAAATATTAAATGAAGGGTTCCAAAAATAAACAATTCATAAGTTTTAAATTGTGTGCTGTTGTGAGTAGTGTGATGAAATCTCACACTATCCCTCCTAGGACGTGACCCCTCCTTGTCCTGTGTATCCTGCTGGTTACTCACTTGGCAGCCATCTTGGTCAACAGATGGACAGTCTTGGTATCACAGTGCCTGTGTTCAAATAGCCTTTATTTTACTTAATAATGGTTCCAAAGTGCAAGAGTAGTGATGCTGGCAATTCATATATGTCAAAGAGAAGCTATAAATGTTTCCTTTAAATTAAAAGGTGAGAGTTCTCAACTTAGTAAGGAAAGGGAAAAAAAATGTGTGCTGAGGTTGCTAAAATCTATGGTAAGAAGGAATCTTCTATCCGTGGAATTGCAAAGAAGGAAAAAGAGATTTGTTGTCGCACTTCAAACTGCACAAGTTATGGCCACAGTGTGTGGTAAGTGCTTAGTTAAGATGAAAAAGCCATTATATTTGTACCAAAAGATATTTTGCGAGAGAAACCACATTCACATAACTTTTATTATAGTATATTGTTATAATTATTCTATATCATTATTAGGTATCATTGTTAATCTCTTACTGTGCCTAATTTATAAATTAAACTTTACCATAGGTATGTGTGTCTAGGGAAACATGTAGTGTACATAGGGTTCAGCACTATCTGTTGTTTCAGGCATCCATTGGGGGTCTTGGAACTAATCCCCCAAGGATAAGAGGGGACTACTGAATCTGAATGTGATCCAGTACAAAAAAATTATGTACCTATGAAAACATATATATGTTTATATATAGTATGTAGAGATTACATACTATTATTAAATATAGTATAGGTATATTATTAAACATTATTAGTTATTATTAAATGATATAATACATACATACAATAGATGTTAAATTTCTTGTTAGGATAATATATTACATATAGTACCTACTCAGTAAAAATTGTTGATTGTAAAATATTGTTAGTTTTTGATATATTATGACATATATTTTTCCTACACAGGTTCAATTTTTCTGTTTCTATCCATATCAGTTCCTTTTAAAGAATTCATGCAAGTTCTATTTTATCTATTATTAGAAGATCCAATAAGACAAGATACAAAGCAATATACTTCAAAATTAGAAATTTCTTAACATTTTTCATTATATTTATTATGACAATGTTAATATTTATAGCAGTGATTATCATTTAATAATAGGTACTATAGTTTATAATTGATTCTGATTCAGTTATATTCCACAGTTAACAACTTACTCAATTATCCTATAGTATTTAGACTTCAGTATATCAGATATAATGGCTTAAAAAATTATTTGTATTTGGGTTGAAAAATTACAAATGGATGAAAATAGCAGCTGCCCTTAATAATTGGACATGATTTTATGTGCTTTAAATACATTTTTAGATTTTTAGTGACAGGCTTATTAGATGTGAGAAAATAACCATATTAGTGTGGTGTGTATTATTATCCTAATTAAAATTGAAAACATCCTTAGTTTAGAATTGTCTTTCAGAAAACATGTGCATTCCTTGGATGAGCCATATTTTATATAAAGAGGACGACTTACAAGTGCAACATTATCTATGCTTCCATGTGAAAACCAGCCTAATTTATTAGAAAGTATTTGCATTTAAATTAATTGCTTTGAGATCCTGCTTGGAAATTAGAAATATACTGATAATTATTGTTTTTTAATCAGTGTAAGTGTATTATGGCCTGGATCGTTTATTTTTCTGATCATAATGTTTTTACTGTGAAAATCTTGAGGTTCACATGTAGTGGGAAATAATCATGTAGGTAGAAGCATGAGCTCTGAATGAGGAGATCCCAACTTAGGCATGTGACTTATCCTCAATTTTACTTTTTAATATTGTTCAAAGACGATGCTCAGATCGTGGGAAACTATAAACCCACTACACACTTGGCTGGTCAAATCGCAATTGCAGTACTGTGTTGACCCTTTGCCTCATAAATTTAAAAACTGTGTAATTGTGTATATATACAATGTAGTGCTCTCCAAATGTAAGTGTACATTTTAAGAGCACTAGCAAAATAGAATGCCTCCAGAAGAAGGCATTTAGGATTATAAAAAGTCTAGAAAGCATGTCATCTGGAAGCAACTGAAATTATTTAGCCTTGAAAGAGTAGACTCAACAGAACCACCTTTAAATATTTAAACAATTTTAAAAGTAATGAAAGGATTAGATTTTTCCTATGATGCTCCAAGAATTCAGAACTAGGATTAATAGTGGGAGTGAAAAGAATATAGACTTTGTCTTATCATAAGAATTACCTTCAAAGCCCAGTTCTTTGGCAATGGAATAAATTGCCTCATAAGTTAGTGGGCTACTCAAGGTGGAGCTATCCCAGCCAATCATCTTTCAGAAACATTATAAAACACAGTAAACTCTAGAATTCCTATATAAGGTTTTTATAGTTTTTTGAAATTTCTTTAAAAATTCTAAAATTCAGTGTTTCACACATAGATTGTTTAGAAAATCTCTCTTTACTTTTATCTATGGTGACAAAACAGTTTTAATTTTGAATGCACTTTCATTCATTCAATCAACAATTTTTTTTGGAGCAGTTACCACATGCCAGGTGTGGAGTTAAATGCTGGTGTAGAATGGTGAACCAGACTAGACACAGAATCAGCCTTATGGAGGTCAGAGATTAGTAGAGGCAGACATTACTCAATAGTCATATAAACAAATGGGCAATTACAAACTTTGATAAATGGTATGGAGAAAGTGCAGAGTATTTTGTGACCTTAGTCAAAGCTACAAGCTTCTTTCCATTTCACCATTACCATCTAGTGCAGCCCACATCATCTTTTACCTGGAGTACCACACAGCCTACTAACTGCCCTCCCTGTTTCTACTCATGCTGAACTCTAACCCTTTCTCAACTCCACAAGCATAATTTCCTCAAAATGCAAATCAGATCACGAATCCACCCTGCCCGAAATCCTGCAATGCTTCTGATTGCTCTAAAGATAAAGACCACTATTCTTAACACAGCCTGAAAAGATTTTTATAATATAGTCCATTTCTATCTCCATGGCTATCTCAAATCACTTTCCCCATTTTCTATATTCCAGCTACTCTGAGGATTTTCAGCACTGGACCATTACATATTATCTTCTGCAACAGGGTCTTTGCACATGGCAGTTCTCTCTCCTTGCTAAGCTCTTCAGCCCTTCTCCCTTCATCTAGATAACTCCATCAGTATAAACTCACAAGTTGCCCTCTTGTACACAATCACAAGCCATTCAGTCATTTACTCAACAAATATTTATTGAGCTCCTAATATGAACCAAGCATTATTCTAATTGTTTGGATTACAGGACCAAACAAAACAGGTCAAAGAGAACTTGCCCTCAAGGGAGATTAAACAAAGATTCCTGCTAGTTTATACTATACTTAGAAAGTTAAGCCATTATCTGGATGTTTAGATTAGATTGATAATTTCACTGGGTATACAACTGTATTCCCACAGATTTTTCAATGTTAAGGTTTCTAATAATTCTTAGAAATGTAAGATTAGATAGAAGACTATATAAAAACGGTCCTTTGACAAAAATACACACTACTCTACATTTACAATTTACAGGGAACTTGGCTCATTTCATGCCTTATGATTTCACAACTTAGTTGATAGTACACTAAAATATACATGTATATTTGTGCATGTATATTTTATGCATATATAAATATGTACAGTGCACATGTATGTTATGTGTGACAACATAAGTAGGTTATATACTATCCTCCACAGAAGGTGTAAACTAATATTTTACCTTGAAAGCATTAATGGATTTATTCAAAATTAGTCTTACTATTTGGGAAATTAAACTTTTATAGATAATGGTTGTAAATTTTACTTCTTTTAAAACAAGTGGTCATTAATTAATTAACTATTTCAGGAAGCCAGTATTCACCACATTTTGTTCAGTATTGAACATGAAGGGAGGTTTAACAAATTAGGACACCTCTTCACTGGTTTGAGGAATTTATAGTTCACATAGAGAGACAACATAAATGAAACAATATGAGGCTATATCTCCACAAAGTACAACAAAGTATAGTAAAAAGTGAACATAAAAGAAGAAAACAAGGAAACTTTTCCTCACCCCAGTTATTTTCAATATACTCCTTATTCAGCAAGATAAAAGCAGCGCAGCCACAAATTTAAGTTACACCAGATAAAATTCACTGGCTAGGCTGTGATTTCTGGTGAGAAATAACTGCTAAGTAGAGTCTTGTATTACTAAAAAAAAAATGTAAAAGCAGCAAGCTGGAATCTCCAGGAAGCTTCTGGAGGCACTAGATTGTGATTATATTCTCTTATGATCAGGATATATCAGTTTGAAGGCTTTACAAGTTATGGATCTTAGGAGAAAAATAACAGTTCAGTGAAAGTTTCTCTTTTGTAGCTCACTGAAATGAGGAAAAAGGTCAAAGGCAGCCTAACACATTCATAGCAGCTTGGAAAGTAGTGATGTCAATTGAGGCCACTGCAGATAGGCTCTCGCGGTGATAATTGTAGCTCTGCTTTTTTCCGTCATCTTGAATGTGGTGAGAGCTGAGAACTTACAGCAATGGATTGAGAAAATACCATGAAATGAAAGGACCATTGGTCTGGATAAAACTACAGTCAATAAAAATGGAAAATAAACTTCCATGTGTTTGGCGTTTAGCAGCCTCAGAGACTTCAAATAATATTTCACCAAATTGCTTCTGAGTCCTTCATAGTTGTAACGCTTTTCCTTTGGGTCACTTGATAGTTTAAAATCTTTTAGCAGTTGTGAAATAGTGTAAAAGGGATACTGAATATATCTATTTTTTCTTAAATGCCACATTATCCAATAAAATTTAGGCCAAGGGGACATACAAATTTAAAAGTTATTATTTATTTCTACTGCTGATGATATGGATAATGTTTGTACTTTAAAAAGTCCTTTCTTTGATTCAGGATTGGCCAATCAAACTTGTTTTCATTGGCCTACATATTGCTTTCATAGGGCTCAATCCTATTAGTTGAAGAATTTAGCGTTACTCCAGTTTTCAGGTATTATTTATGCTAGATGGTTTTGTATGTAGGGCATACAGTTTAAAAGGGTGCACTCTGTAATATTAAATGATATGAAAAATGAATGCTGAGAACAGAATTTAAATTTGAAAAAACTAACATGCTGACAACTGAAAAATGGCCCAATTAACATTAGAGACATTTTACCAAGTTGAAAAATGAAAAGCAAACAAACAAAAAAATTTATTTGTATTAGAAGCAAAGTTTAGAAGTTTATAAAAAATATTTTTTTTCCTATTTCAGGGAAATGGCTTAGGATTATTTCTCTAAATTGCTTACTTATGGTATTTTAAAGAGAGCACAGTATGTGTGATTAACTGCCTAATGATTTAGGTGAATTATTGAAAAGATCTCATATAAATTGAATATTTATGTCTTGAATCATTCTGTTCCATTGGATCAGTCTCTTGAGTATCTGAGAGCAGGGGTGTGGCTCACTGCTGTAGTTCCAGGAGCTGGACAAGTGTGGGCACACAATAAACCCTTGAACCCTCAAGACATTTTTGTTGAATATATGGATAAAAGCCCTAATAAGAAAATGAGCACAGAAAAGCAAGATATGACTGAATATGAAGCATTCTGAATAGATACGAATGGATAGAAATGATATGGATATGAAAAATTGAGTTCAGGAGGATGAAAGCAGAGTTTTGCCAAACTGATCATGAATAGAAGATGTTATAGTTCTCCCAAACAATTTCTACCATCAATTCTGTAGGGAAAAGCAAGTAATAAAAAATTAAAAGTACTCTAAATATGAACTTAAAATCACTTACGTATCCTCAACTGTAGGAACAGATAAAGAGAAACACTTAAAAGGAATACATCACTGTTTTTTTGTTATGTTTTGGTTTTGGAAAATTTCACCTTGATAGGAAAAGTGACCAAGAGAAGACAGAAATAAAAAGGTGGTGGATCCACAGCAAAACTACAGTGCAACACAGTTTTTGGTTTTAATTCTTTCATCAAAATTTATCAATAAAGACCATTTTGTTCCTTAGTTTGCTCCTTCTTCTTTCCTCCTCCCTCCCTCCCTTCCTCTCTTTGTTCTTTCCTTCCTCCCTGTTGAATTCCAGGCAAATGGAAGCCTTATAAAAAGATTCAAACATCTGCTTTGAGAGCTGGACAGGCCTAAGGCACTTTCAGAGGAATCTATTCACTTTAACAGGTGCCAAGGATATGAGCCAGGAAAGTACAGGGATTTGGAAATAAAGGGAACTCTAAAATTCCCCTATCTTCCTTGACTTGCTCATTCCCTTCACAGTCTGTCTCTCCTATTACACTTTTACACTAATCCTGAAGCATCTATGGTGCATGATAAATACCTGCCTTGATTCTCCACATTTTCTTGGTCCTTCAGTTACCTTCATTGAACAGAGAGTCCTTTCACTGGTTCCATCAGGTTTATCCACATCTTTGATGGATATCAGAATATCATCAAAAACCTCATATGAATAAGTCTAAGGCCAAGGCATGAACTCTTGCTTCCTATTTGTCACACCTCAAAGCCACATGACACAGTAATTCCTTAATTCTTGAGGGACATTTTCTTCTTGAAAATAATAAGAGATATTGTAGAGAACTCAGATCATGTCTCAACTTTTTGGCACTGCCTAGCTTTGCTGGAAGTGCAGCTCTTGAGAGCCAGATTCCTTGAAATGACCTTATAGCATGAGAGGATGAGAATCAGTTCTCCTCCTGTCACTAAGAGTCTGCTGGGGATAATACCTGGGTATGGAGGTGCCACACTCTTTTAAAAAAGTAAAGGGTTACCAGTTAAATGATATTGAACTACTGGGTGCCAGAATTTTCAAAGCAGATTCACCTACAAAATCAATATGGACACAAGACATTTATTGCTTTATTTCATTATACATCCATACATCAAACATTTAACATGTTGTCAGGAATAATACTTTGAGCTCTTAAACCGTAACCAAATGTAAAAGCAGAAACCCATAGAAAATTAAATCTCCTGTGAACCAATATATCAAATTATATGATTTTTGTTCCTAGTTATTCCAGTGACTCCATGAAAAGAGACGAGGCCAATAGAAATATGACTTAAAATGCAAATAAAATTTCAAAATATGTGCCAAATAATAGAAGTATTTTTTAGAAGAGCCACTGACCATAAAAAGCATCAATTAAATAAAATATCCTGGTTGATTTAATCAAATAAAAAGGGGGGGGGTGGGAAGGGAGCATAAAAGACTTACAGAAGGTGGCTTTAGAAATAAGAAGCATATTGATTTGAAGTAGTTCATTCCTGACAATTTTCGGCCTTTTGTGAAATAGGTCATAGGACAATGGTGTGGTTTAGAATAAGGCAATGAAGGGCAGTTATAAGAAAGGTCTATGGGTTGAAAGGTAGTGTGAGTTATGAAATCTGACTAGTAGTAATATTGTCTTGTAGAGGTTAAGATAGGTGAGTGCCTAAAGAGCATTAATCTGTGAGGAGAAACCATATGCTAGATAAATGCATATTTTGTTTGCTTTGATCATTAAATTCATGTTTAAATAATACCAAAATGCCTAAAGAACCTATCTGAATCTATCTATCATCTATCATCTGAATGTTAGGCTTTATAGTCTCTCTGTTCACAACAGACAATTTTATATTTATCTAGTATATGCATGAAGTAGGTTAGCCAGCAATGCAAAAAATAAAAGGAAAAAATTAGGATTAAAAAATGTATTGCATCATGTTTCATATAAAATATCCATTAGGTGTATTTCATAGGCTTCACTCTATAGGTTTGTCTAAATATTTGAGCTGCATAGAACTTTTGTCCCCAGTATTTCTACTTTAAATAATGTTGAAAAATATGTCCTGTCAACCAACTAGAATTTTTAGGACTTTTTAAAATGACCCAATTTCGCTGTATAATCAAAGATTTTTATTTTATACAAACATTATTGGATGCCCCTCCACACATCCAAAAGATCCAAATTTAATTATTTAAAATTATTAAGTCATTCCTATATGTCAGGCACTGTACTAACATGTATATGACATTTGTCAAATACATACATACAGACAGACATATGTATACATATACACATGAATGCATTCAACGAAAAGTACACTCAGTTGATCAGATTGTTATCCACACTGAATTTTTAAGGAGAAAATCACAGGGAAATATGTAGATATCAGAAAATTAGGTTTTTAATCATCCCTACTTTAAATTAAAAATAACATTTCTAATATAAGATCTGGGGTCAATATACATTCAAATTGATTTTCTATAACTTTTATTTGTACATATTTATTATAATTAAATTTGATACCTGTGCTATACTTTTAGAATATTGAAAACTATCAAAATACCCTTTTCCTGAATATTACAACAAAGAGAGAGATAGTATATTCCTCTCAGTCTTATCCACATGAAAAAATATATTGCACTATGATGAAAGGAGATAAGAATATTATATCACAAATTTTAGCACAATCTTTAAGCATAGCATTGTTGCTGCTTTGGGCTTAAAAAAAAGAAAAAGAATTTTCCCTTCATGGGTAATAAGTTCATGTCTGTTTGGTGAAGCAGTATTAATATTTTGATAAGAGCAAGATATAATATGTAATTTTGATGACTTGTGTCAAACATTGTGCTTTTTTGAGCACCATATTTCACTTACCGAAAGTAATCTCTTTTTCTGTTTGGAAATACTCAGGACTCTAGCAAAAGTGAAGATGCAGAAAATGATGACACAAGTGTGTGAGGCCCAAGTTCGATGTTGTGAAAGATATCTAAGTAATAATCTTGCTATTGACTGAAATAAAACAGGTTAAGTGTTATCTGTATCAGTTTATTGTGCTCTTCATTCATATATAAAGTACTTTTCATTGCAAACATGCAAAATTCACTTGCCTCATTGCAGAGGAAGGCACTGGAGTGAGGCTGGTTTTTGTTGATTATCTAATCATATCATCTTTCTCCAGTGTATACTGTACATAGAAACAATTAGGACTCTAAATGTGAGTCTAGAAGAGAAAGACTTATGAGATTATGTGATTTTGCAATCTGTTTTCTAGTGTTTTACCACGTTAGTGACTCATGACATTGGGATGAGTTTGGTAAGAAAAACGTCATAGGAAAATATCCAGAAGCATGTTAATATTTGCTTAGGAGCTCAGAATTTCTTTGCTTCCCATGACTTTTAATTTGCTATTTTTCTCCCTTCTTCAGTATGACCCATTATATTGAAATCAAAACTCAATAATCTGGAGTTTCAGGAAGTGGGAGGAATTGTCCAAGTTGTGAAATTGGTTGCCTCTTGGAGAAAAGTTATCTGTTTTTACTGACAGGAAGAACATATAAATAAATAACATAAGCCAAATAGAGTATTTCCATGACAACTATATGGAAACGAAATTATATAATGAATCATTAAGTTTCCTTGAGAATATTTAAACAAACGATAAATTGTACTAATGCTTTTTCATACAGAAGCAAAATTGGGTTCCTGAGGTAGAGACAATTTTGTTAAATTCTCCCACACTCTGCCCTCTGTCCTTCCGCTACCCTCCCACATCCTACTGTCCTGCCCCTCCAGGGGCTTCTTATTTATATTTTAGTGTTCATTTCAAACATCAATCCACCTTTAAGTCCCCCCTTTAAGTGAGTTTTTTTTTTCTCACGTCTTGAGACTTCTTAAAGAGCCAATCACCATGCTTTGTGCTTTAAAACATTAGTCCATTTACTCCCTAAAGAACACTATAAGGACAACAAGGTCCTACTGTGTAGCACAGGGAACTATATTCAATATCCTGTAATAAACCATAATGGAAAAGAATATGAAAAAGAATGTATATATGTGTGTAACTGAATCATTTTGCTGTATTGTAGAAATTAACACAACATTGTAAATCAACTAGACTTCAATAAAATAAATTTTAAAAAAACACCATGAGATGAATAGTACTCTGTTTTATAAATTAAGAAACTGAGACTTGCTGAGATTAGATTACTTTCTTAAGCTTATGCACCAGAAAGTACTGGAGCCAGGAATTAACCTTAAGTCATTCAGACTCTAAAACTCATACTCCTACCACTACATAAACTTTTAAAATTTAATTCTCCAGGTTTCGTCCAAGAGAAAATCATGTTACATCATGACAGCATTCAGATTAGTTACTCATTTGGTCTAGGAGTGCTTTCTAAGTACCTTAGGTGAACTCTCTGTAGGAGAAGAAATGATTAAGGGCATCAGAATCTCAGATATAAATCCTGCTTGAGCAGATAATGTCTCTGTATTTCAGTTTACTCATCAACGTGGGGGTAATAATGCTCACCTCATGGGCCACCATAAAGTTTGTGATATTCCATGTGATACACCTGACACATAGTAAGGAAGAGTTTTAAAAATGGATTATTATGCTATTGATCTTATTAGGATAGAGTCCTGTACTATACAGGAGAGATGAGTGGATTGAGAGTTTAAAATCTGAGGAGACAAAAGACTGAAATATAAAATGATTTTAGGACAAATGTAATACATGTTAAAAATTATGCAATGATACACACACACACATACATATGCACACACATATATACATATATACAGATACAGATACATTTCTAAATGAGGACTAAGAATAAAAAAGTAATAAGAGAGAGAGTGGTATACACACAAGGATTTCTGGGAGCAGGTGTGTTACAATATATTAAGGTGACAAGTGACACGAGTTTAAGGGTATGAGAGTTAAAGGAGAGGCATGAATGTTCTGTAAAGAAGAACTGGAGGTCTCAACTAAAATAGAACACTGAGGTGTTTCTAATTCATCTATCCTTCAAATAAAATGATATTTGATTAGTGCCTTCAAATGCCAGACATTGTTCTAAGAACTTTGTGCTAACTCAGACCTCACAGCAACTTCATATGAGGGAGGTGCTATTCTTGCCTAGGGTCACACATCTAGTGAGCAGTAGATCCAGGATTCCAAATCCAAGATTTCCAATCCAGGTGGCCTGGTTCCAGAACTTAAAGAGTAACCAGAGAGGCACTTAGCATGCACTGGGGATTTCGGGGGATTGTAAGCATTGGAGGGATGCACTGTGGAACAGGCTTAACATTAAGGAGCTGAGACTGGTGCCACTTTGTTATGTCAACTGAGGGTCAAGCCCAAATGCTTTGTGTTTAATTCCTAAGAATCAGAGGATCTGAAAGCTATATTTGAGACACAGACCATGCAGGGATTGACTAGGAATTCTGTTATGGAAAGGTATAAGCTGGTTGGATTAAAGGACTAAATCCCACCTCAGAGATAAGCAATCACAGAGAATAGTGCAGAGACAAGAGAATGAGCAAGAATGCAGATCACATTACAGAAGTCCAAGAAACTGGGCTCAGGATGAAGCTTGGGAAGGAAGTTAGAGACAGGGAAGATTTCATTTAAGATTTAGTAATGAGACACAGATAGAAGTTTGGGGGAAATAGAAAGGAAAGAAGGGAAGATAAGAAGCAAGGCACCATTTTGAGAACCTGAAAGTTTTCAGTATGAGTAGAGGTGGAATGGAAGTGCTAGCAATATTAAGCAGAATTTAAAAGGTAGAAAAATTAATGTGAAATGGAGCAGATATAGTTTTTGTAACATTGAGCTAGGGGCAACTTTTAACTCATCTATAAAATACATTTCTCTCTGAAAAATTTTTATATCAGAATTAAGTATTTCTAAATACAAGTTTTAATGAATTACCTCTTGATAAAATATGAGTGAAAAAAATGGTTAAAAGAGTATAAGAAGAGGCAAAACTTATTTGATATGGGAAACATAGGGCTCAAGAGTGACAGCAATTTTCATACACAAGTTATGTGTGTGTATATATATTATGTACATATATAATATATATATGTATAAAATATGGAGGTCAACTTTTCACCAATGAAAATAGAATAAGAAAAATTAAAAGTAAGACAGGTATTAAGACAAGATGTGGATATTATGAAAAGTAGCCTCTCTATATGTATATCATTGAAAACGGAATTCGTATTTGGCTGGGATATTTTAATACATTTCAGTCAGAGTGACCGGTCATATTCTCTTAAATTGTGTGGCTCTGGTTTCACTGACTTAGCTGTTGTCACTATTTCATATCCACAGCATAGAACAACTGCCCCACACGTCTTGAGTTTGGAGAGCCTAGAGGCTTCTTACATTCATGTAACTACAAGTTATCTAAGCCTTTGACCTCTGAGAAGTCCTGGGCTCTCTGTCTCCACTCCAGGGTGACCTTCCACAGAAGAAGGTAAACAGGTGGTAACAAGACTCTGAAAGCTCAGAAAATCCAATGCAGAAAGCCTCATGGATTGACCTCTTGGGATTCACATTTGTGGTCATTGCCCAATCCCTACTTAAGAATCAAAAGTTTATCATAAAATCCATGTTTTATTGCCTCCTCTTTTTATATCATGCAATTCCCAAATGGTTATCATCAAGTTCCATATTTGCTTACAGTGGTAACCAAGGCAGGCAGACAGCTAAGGGAAACTTTTCTCTCTGGTCAATAACCTAAAATTGATTTTGGTTGAATTTTATTTAGTCCCCTAAAGGGAGATCCAGTTTGTATTTCAGCTGTAGAATTGGATTTCTTCTTTTGATGGTTATCTTTTCATATACGTAATGTTAAGTGAACTGGTCTTAAAGTGTGACAGCTGTAGTGAGGTTAGTAGAGAACCATCCAGGGTATTAGAGGTCAACTTGTACATAGAGCCAAAATGAACTCTTAAAAACACACAGCTTTCTGATCAGCTTTACTGGGGGCTGTTCTCCCTAGAACTCTTAAGAGATTTGGATATGGCCAGTGATCTGCAACTTATTACTGCTTGGAACCACACTGAATTTTATCAGAGACTGAAGTTATCTGGTTACAACATTAAATGATCCTCATATGTCCTAACACTCATGCACTTACACATCCTAACTTAAAATGAATAGACTATGCCACAAATATAAGCATATTTTGATTTCTGAAGGCACTTAATTTTATTTCCCTTCTACGTCTATTTACCAATTATAATTTGGAGGATGAATGTTGATCAAAACCAGAGAATAAAATCTATAATGGGATACTAGTTTGATAAGGGTAAGGATTTTATGTCTGTATATTGTTGTATCACCAGTAGAACAGTGCCTGGCATTTAGCAGGAAAGCAATAAAATTTGTTGAATAAATGAATAGTTTGTTTTGATTAAGATACAAACTTTTGAATAAAAACATTGAAAATTATGTAAATACTAGAAAATCCATACACACACTGTGTGTGTGTATGTGTTTGTGTGTGTGTGTGTGTGTGTGTGTATGCACATCTCTTCTGGTAGACTCAACAACTCCAAATGATTACAATATTGATTATACAACAATTTCTATTTATTACAGAATTATAATTACTGTGCTATTATTTTAAATCCTCAGTATATCACTGTCCTACCAGGGGAGTTACTATAGCTTATAATACTATAATTCACTAGTTTATATACTATAACATAGCATATAAGTTTATATACTATAATACTATAGTTTTTTATTATTTTTTCATATGTGTGAGAGCAACAGGAATTTTCTGCCATTTTCTTCCTCTTTTACTACCCCCAAATCTGGTTTCAAGCACCTTCTTAGAAGACCTGGTTTACGTTAATGGAGGGTGGTGCAGGGAAGGAAAAAAATCTGGATGTAGCTGGCCTCTTTAGACATAACATATTGGTCACTGGGTGAGACCACACAGAGCTGTTTGGTTGTGTTGGTAGACAGGGAAGAAGAGAAAAGAAAATTCCTTAATGTGATGCACTTGAGTTGATATTTATAAGTTACCTGAACAAAGCTCTACAATTTCCTTTTCAGTAATTTTTCAATATGATTGGTTAAGGCATCATACATATATTAATTATCCTGCTAAATTTAACATTATAATGCTAGAAGCTGCTCCCCAATCCATGTGTTTAAATTAAAGAGTGCTGTTCAGAGTTTTAGGTATCATCCACTTACGCCAAAACAGACCATCGCTTGTGCATTAGCCATTCTATGACTGGCTTTTGAAGATTAACATGACTTACACATAGAATGTATGAGTAGAGCCTTCATGGAAATAGTGTGGTAAAATGCTTGTCTGCTTTTTCTTGTTCCTTCTTTTCTTTTTCTTGACCTTCAGTTATGTGTTTGGAAAGTGGCCCAGAAGAGTGCAGATTCTCCTGATTATTTCTGTCAGCCCTACCAGAGTCAACTTCTAGCTATCTGAAAAGAAAAAGAAATTCCCAACCTGGTTCCCAACCATAAGGACATAAGTCCCCAGGCTGACAAAAGAGCCCCTACTTTTTGCACCTGTGTTATTTATCGATTGCATTAGGATTGTCCTTTTCCCTTCTTTTTCCAGAAGTAAGTTTAGAGATGCTTATTTCTCTTATTTTGAAAAACTTGTATCTTTTAGCATCGCTATAAAACCACTCCCTTCCCATTCTTTCCCTCATAACATCATTTCAATTTTTCTTATGTATGTGTCTGTGCCCTTTTCCCCTGAATAGTACAAAGGTTTGTAGTTTGACTATAGAGTCAAAAAAAAAAAAAATCAAAGGTTTCCTACCCATATCTAAAGCAACAAATCTTACCAGGCAAAGCAAGTCCTAGGCAAACTCTGTTTCATACAAAATTAGGCTAATCTTTTCATGTGAGCGACTAAGGTATCTGAGCCGAGGTTTTTCCAGTGAAACTTTCACCTAAATTTAGTTGTGTAAAGGCACTTAGAGGACAACATTGAAGTCATATTAAGAGTTTCTGGGGGAAAAATGTAGAGCTAGAATATAAAAATTCTTATCTAGAAAATTCACATGAAACAATTTCCATACAATCTTTTAAACATCACCTAGCTCTACAAAAAATCAAATTGCCAAAATCGTAGTTACACTGTACATTGACTTTACAATATCCTAATCCCACTACATGGAACCCCATGAAGGTTAATTTCTTCTTCCTTTCCCTCCCTCCCTCCCTCCCTTCCTCCCTTCCCTCCTTCTTCCCTCCTTCCTGCCCTCCCTCCCTTTCTTTCTAGATGTTCATAGTGAATCGTATCACAAACATCGAATATTTCAGTGCTACATCAGCTTTTTCTTTTTCATGAATTATAAAACCCACGTTACTTCCTTGAATTTTGTGTTCAGTATTAGTCACAAGTTACCACAGAGGTGAAGCACATTCTCACCTCAGAAAAGTTTACCTCAGCTGGGATCATCAGGCAAGAAACTCTGAACTAAGGAGTGATATATTTCTCAGTTCTTTATGCCATATACTTTTGTAATCTTTAAGAATAAATTTTAAAACATACTTTATATTTGGCATTCTCTAAAAGAGGAAAATTGATGTTCTGTTTCCCTTTTCTTTCAGAGTAAGAGACAATGTCTTCAGGGAAAAAATCCAAAGGCACAAATCTTTCACCTAATAACTCACTGAAGGCATATGGCCTTTCTAATACATTTGCCTTTTTATAGTTGACATCCACCCCACTGGGTCACTAGAGCCTGCTTCTGGTACTGAGAGTCTTCTTCCATGAAACAGAAATGGAAATTAGTCCTAAAAAGCAAAAAGAGTGTCCCATTTCTCAAATAATACAAGGAAAAATTTTTTACTGACATGTTAAAAAGTCTATCTACTCCCACTCCTCACAAAAGGAAACATATGCATAAATGAAAAGAAAAATCTCCCAGACAAGGAGAATTTCCTACACCTAAAACAGGAAAAGAAAATCACAACAAAGCATATGAGTAAACTAATTTTGGTTTAATTATTCAAAGATCAGATATTTCTCCAGCAAATCTGAACACAAAGCCACCTCAAGTTGTGTGATTTTCACTAGCATTAGGAAGAATTAATTGTTGAATGTATGTTCTCAGCCCATGTGAAAGAAGGAAATGGAGAACAAACAAACATGGGTAAGCAGCCCAGCCAGACCACATAATTGTTACAAACCACATGCTCATAGGAGAAGGGCTTTCATAAATTTAACAATAGAACTCTCTGTTTCCACATGAAAACTCCTTTTTATTTTTACTCTGCAGTTTCTGAATACTGAATGATTTCCTTAATACCTTTTTAAGTAAACCATAGAAACTCTAAGGGAGAGTTTATTTTATACTGAAGAAACAGCTTTTACAAAAGATTAAATACACACCGTTTAATAAAACATAATTTAGATATACAATTTAAAACTAGGTACAGATGTAGGTATCCAGAGTATAAGAGTAAAGCTCAGAAGCCCAGGGATCTGTTTATTCCTTAGATGAGTTCTGGCCTCATAAGACAAATTCTATTGTCCCATGGGCCAGAGGCTTCTTGACTTCTACTAAGGGCCCATAGGATGATAATCCCATTTTATGCTTCTCTACTGACCCGTAACTCTTGTTTGAAAACTGTCCTAGGGCTTCCCTGGTGGCACAGTGGTTGAGAATCTGCCTGCCAGTGCAGGGGACACAGGTTCGAGCCCTGGTCCAGGAAGATTCCACATGCCGCAGAGCAACTAAGCCCGTGCGCCACAACTACTGAAGCCTGTGCTCTAGAGCCCACGAGCCACAACTACTGAGCCCATGCGCCACAACCACCACAATGAGAGGCCTGCGCACCGCAACGAAGAGTAGCCCCCCACTCACCGCAACTAGAGAAAGCCCGTAGGCAGCAACAAAGACCCCACATAGCCAAAAATAAATAAATAAATAAATAAATAAATAAAAAACTGTCCTAAACTGAAACCACACAGGCTAAACTTCATCTAATTAAGCACATCTATAATGATATAACTTGTCCTCTCTCATTTTCCTTTCTCACATTTCTTATTCATTGAAAAACTTAATTATCCTCATCGATTACTTATTGGAGAATTCTCGGAATTCGTTCTGAGTGTTTCCTAATCCCTGGCCTTGGGCCTTTCCTGGGCCACTACGAGGTTGCTTTCTGGTAGAATTCCAGAAAATGACCAGCATCAGCTATTTCATTTGCATTTGCTGGTTTCAGTGCTTGTAATAATCTGAAAGCTGTCAGAATGCTCTGTGCCCCTAAATTGGACTCAACAGCCTGTATGTTTTGTGTTGGGTCTGCTGGCTTTGGTCTACCTCTACCTGCTCCCTCCTGCCTGTCCCGGAGCTACAAAAGAGTGAGGTAGGTGAGTTGGAAAAGGTCTGGAATTCTAGTAAGGCCACTGTAATTACTTTCCAATGCTACCTGAGGACACCTGGGGATGTCTCTACTTCCCCCAACCTCGGCAAGTATACCTTCATAATGACAAAATTGATGACAAATGTAGTGACATTATTTTTTTCTTATCAATGAAAGTCAGTAAAATAATTGAGAGTTTAATTATTATTGTTCATTACTGGGTGGTCTGTTGATAGGTTGGCGACATCTGGGTAAGTAATAAAATCATGTATAATTCACATATTTTATATATTTATTCCATAACATTTAATTTTCTTACCTTCATCATAATAAAATCACTGACTAGTTTATTATAATTAAGATGTTCATATTTTTATATTGAACATTTCTTGAAGCATTACGGTTCTTACAGTTTTATTTTATTAATTTCAAGTTAGAGAATTTTCTCTTGACTCAGGCAGTAGCAGATGGAATAAAATTACTAAAGCCATATTTAAAATAGGAAACATACAATAAATTTGATACTATGATCATACATTGTAATGGAATCAAATATAAATTTTCATGATCACAGAAAATACTACAAAATATTTTATCTTACAGTTCAATGCACATCACAGTTTTTACTGCCAAAGCAGTATATAAATCACAGTATTTGTTGATATTTTTCTTTTAAGTATTTCAAAGCTATGGTAGTAGAGGAATTAAATAACAACATATTGCTAAACTTGGCCACATATCTTAACTCAAGATTAAATCTTGATCTGTAATAGAAAAGTCTGTATAGAAATTAATTCCAGGATTTGTATATGCTCCAATTTCCTTACATTTTATTGAAATGTCATAGCTCACATAAAATTTGCTTCAATTTAGAAAAAAAATCCCCAAAGTTAAAATAAATTTAGGAATGTAAAGTAAAATAATAAAGCTTAATTACTTTCTATAGCCTATTCCTATCATGATTAATATTATTAGTACTTCATAACAAATAACTGCACGTAGCTCAAGTTAAAAATTCATTTAATTTCTACCAAAAACATGATTCAATTTTGATTTGAGGGTTGTTAGTATATTTCCTTAATTCTGCTAATGAATTTTGTCTTGTCTAAATTAATTCTAATGGTATTAACCAAACTTAGTCAGCATTCCATAATGTGTCTGAGAGTCATTATAAGATTGAATAAGATACATTTTTCACCAAGCTGTTCTACCTTTGGAGAGATCTGTAAAATATCATACAATCTTGACTTGTTCTAAAGATCATTAGTGCTACTGGCATAATTGAGACCATGTTTCTGCATGACGATTTCAAACTATAAGCCATGCTTGGCACCTAGAATATACCTAGAGTTTTAGCCAAAATTCCAGCTTGTAGACACTTTCCTTTGAACCATTATGCAATTATCTTGAAAATCAATGCCTAAAACTGAAAGCTGTTTTCTCTGTTTTTCATTTCATTCAAAATATATCCTTTTTACATCAGGCAAAAAAACCAATCCAATGAAAATCTCTTTAACTTTGACTTCCATATTTTTGTCTGGTAGTTCAATATTTTGATAATAAATATTGGGGGTTTTTTTGAATTGTATTTTATTTATTTTTTTATACAGCAGGTTCTTATTAGTTATCCATTTTAAACATATTAGTGTATATATGTCAATCCCAATCTCCCAATTCATCACACCACCATAAATATTATTCAGCATGATTTTTGCTACAAACTAGTTGAACTGTGTACTACTTCTTTTTTTATTGTAGGTATAATACATTCTCTCACTTTAATGCCCTTTATGTTAATAATATCATTCTGAATTATCTTAGATAGTAATAGTCTGTCTTAATATTTTACCTGCCTTAATATTTGATCATTCTACCATCATATTTCTAAATCATTTCTATTAAAGCTAATCATTTTCCACTGCTTTTTCCAATGGAAAAATTTTTCCAAATTTTTCCAAAAATGTACTGCTATTGCCACAAAACGCTACTGTGCTTAGCTAAATATTGAAGAAACATTATTAATCTTTAAGAGCAACATTGCTCTATTTTGGCAATTACTTGTCTGTGTTGAATACTATTGTTTTCTTATTGTTTATTCACCCGCACCCCTTTCTAGTAATTGCTTGTGTGTATTTCTGCGCAAGCGATGTTTCCTGTTTTATTCTTTTATTTGCTAGTTTAAATGTTTCCAGTTATAAATGAAGTCCAAAGTTGATCTTGAAGATTGGTTGTGAGAAATATAATGGTAGAAACAAAGTATTTTGCTTTGGAATTTATAATATAAAAACCTGTTTCTCCGGGGGCGTGGGGGGAAAGAACGGGAAGTTATTGTTTAATGGGTACAGAGTTTCAGTTTGGGGTGATGAAAAAATCTTGGAGGTGGATAGTGATGATGGTTGCACAATAATATGAATATATTTAGTGCCACTGAGCTATACACTTAATGTGTAAAATGGCAAATTTTATATTATGTACCTTTTGCCACAATTTTTAAAAAGCCCATTTCTATTGTTTCTCCATTTGAAATAATTTTGACATAAATTTAAATAAAAATATTCTGTCAGGATAATAGAAAGGAAAATTGTGATAGTAAAGTTGAATAGGATTGTGTTTTGTTAGAAATATTTTCATGTTCTCAGAATGATGATTACCACTTCCCAGAATTAACACCCAGTAGACACAGTAAATCATCAAGAACTTTTGTGTTTTCCTGCCTAATTTACCAACTTCATGAATATGTTTTTTTCATATTATAACAGGCAGTCCAGGGTTGCATTTGTTGCTTCTGAATCATAAATTTGACATGAGTAATTCTTTTTTTATTCGAATTATTTTGATCATTAATTACATATCTAGTAAATAGTATAATATGTCTGGTTTCAGCTGACTTAATTTAAGTTGAAAATTAGATGATAAATTTTTATAATTTTATAATGCTTATTTTTATTATTTTGATTAGTAACTACAGCATAATTAAATATTTAGTAACATCTCATTTGTGGATTTTATCTGTCATATTTGACAGAAGTCTATTCATTTTTTTAAACATCTTTATTGGAGTATAATTGCTTTACAATGGTGTGTTAGTTTCTGCTTAAAGTGAATCAGCTATAAATATACATATATCCCCATATTATTCATTTTTATTGTTAGAATTTTAAAAACTTGAGAAGACCAACTCTTGGAAGATTTCCTATTTTTTTCTTTTCAGCATCTTATTTTTGAGTTCCATTTACATACCTTTAATTGCTATCATGATCTCAACTTGAGATCAATCATAACCTAAAGGTTTAAAAAATAAAATGTAATTGCATTTAAAGAATTCAGAATTGAATATATTTTCATCAAAAATGTATATGAAAAATAAAATGTAAAATTTTAAAAATTATATTCCATATATGTGTTGGTTAGTAAGTTATTTTCTAAATAATATGTGATTGCAGCAGTTGGGAGATAGTATCCTGAAACAACAGAGTTCTACCCAAGAGGGTGCAGTCTATGCTTGAATCAGTGACAAATTCATTACAATATTTATTCCTATAGCCAGAATACTGGTCTTGGAATCAAGGGTAAATACGGTAATAGTTCTTCTCATACTACATCTTACAACCCACTTACAGGATTTCTTTTTCCTTCCATTTCCTGCAACTTGGAGCTATGTTGCTTTGGAGCTCTTAGTTTCTAAAGGAGGGATTGCCTCTACCAGGGGTCATGACAAGAAGTCCAGTGAACTGGACAGCTTTGTGGCCGTTCTGGATTTTCATTGTTTTGAACCAACAGGCAAAGAAAACAGGGCCGGGTGCCACTCTAATGGATGTGGTATTAATCAAGAAGAAATTAGAATCCTCTTTACAATGGGGGTATGGTGGACTGTATCTGGCACCCTGTAGATTCCCTGAGGTACATTTAATTATTTCCATATCAAATAGTAAAAGTTAATGAAAAACTATACCCAGGGGAAAAAAAAAAAAGAGGTAGAAACGCTGCAGATTCAGACTCTTTAGGAATGAAGTTTGGGATCACCTCACCATGTAAAGAACCCCAATTAGCCAAGATTCTGCCTGGGGGCAAAGGTAACATAAAGTGAATAGTGAAGAGGAATAACTATGTCCTCATGGCTAATGACTGGAATGAGGGATTTAAACTCTAGGCATAGTATCCTTTGCTGTTTATGTGTGCACATCACCTTATTGTTTTCCATAAGGTTGGTTGGCATTGTTTAATCCTGCTGTTTAATCTTTAGGTTACAGAATACTCAGGTGGAAACTTGACTGATTTTTAAGGAGGTATTAATAATTTCCAGAGACAAATACTGCGGTTGTCACAGAATATGCTAAAGTACCTATACTGAGTAGCAATGACTGTTATATATATATATATTCCTCCTTTTACAAGAGAAAGTGAGAGTTTTGTTTAAGAAGAGATGTATTTTGGTAGGCCAAAAAAATTGTTATTGTTACAAGAAAGTTCAAATATATGCAGAAGATAATATGAGTACTAAAGGGGTATGAACCATGTAGGTTACTTACGAAGTTTTTGGTTCTCTGCTTCAAAATCACCCTTTTCTACACTACATTTTTATGCTGAGTCTAGGACTTGGCAATGCCCATTTCTTCTTTGTCAGCTAGCTCCCTGTTAGGTTGTCCCAGTAGGGGCACTAGGGAAGACTGGAAAGCAAAAGGAAGAAGAAGGACTAGGGTCTCTTATGATTTTAATTCCTGTTGCTGTCAGAATCCCTCTGGCAATGTTTCTGCACCCTAGTAGTGGCTGCCGGCTTCAATTTCCTTTGTTATTGTTGTTTGTTTCACATTCAAAACCAACCAAACTAAAATGGAGTCACCTATGTCAGGGACAAAATGAAGATGGTCAGCTCAGGCACATAAAGGAATCTAACCTAACCTTCTAGGAATTTACAACACTTTTCAGAAAGCAGCAGAGGACACCAGCCAACTCCCAAACGCCAAGTCTGTTCATGCCATCTCTGGACTTCCTTATTGCCCTGGCTCAGCTACTCTGATCCAAGTAAGAAAGAAGACCACTAGGTAACCAATCAGGTAACCAAAAGCCGAATAACTTCCATATGGATCCCTTAAAAATCCCTTAGTCTGTGAGCAACTTGGAATTCAATGCTCCCTTAGCCTTGAGTTTCCTGGCTTGCAGGTCAAAAGCCTTGCTATAAACTCATCTTTCTGTTTTGTTTTATTCAGTATGAAGAATTTGGTCTTGTGTCCCTTCAGAGATATCAGCTCCAGAAAGCTAGTGTAGTCTCCACATATTTTTTTTTTTTTTTTTTTTTTTTGGTACGCGGCCCTCTCACTGTTGTGGCCTCTTCCGTTGCGGAGCACAGGCTCTGGACACGCAGGCTCAGCGGCCATGGCTCACGGGCCCCGCCGCTCCGCGGCATGTGGGATCTTTCCAGACCGGGGCACGAACCCGTGTCCCCTGCATCGGCAGGCGGACTCTCAACCACTGCGCCACCAGGGAACCCCTCCACATATCTTAGTTCCAGCTCCATGGGGGGCACTCTTCCAAGCTCCTGAAGAACTGGCTTTAAAGTTTTATGTCCCAGCTCTGTAGGGCTCCATATAAACTTCTAGGTTGTAAACACCCGATCTCTTTTCTTTGTTCTCCCAATCCTAGGAGTATTGGCTTATTTAAGCAGTAACTATCTCTATGTTATATTTTTGCCCTTTTTCTTCTCTAGAATCTATTTAACTCATTTGGCATATTGAATTCTTTCTGTGAAAATAACTGGTGTGTATTGTTTTCCTGATTGCACCCTGACTACTATGCTATTAAATATAAATATATATTCTTTGAAAGTACTCAAATTCTATATTAAAATTAATTTTATCTTTAAAAGATAATTTGAAATCTTATTAAATATTTTATAAAAATTATCAATTATAGTATTCAATATCCATCTAGTTATGTTTAGACCTAGGCATATGCATATTTAAGAGTAATATAAATAAATTGTCTAATGTTGCAAAATGTTTCTCAACCATCACGGGCAACTGTTGTAAATATCGCCCAAATTCAAGACTACTGCCAGAGACATTATTTGAAATACCAAGCAAAATAATAAAGTGAATGCTTGGCATTACTGAGGCCGATACTTTTTTACATAGGAATTTATTTCTTCATGCCATCTGAGAGGAAAGATTTGATAAGAAAATTTGCCATTTTTCTTATGTGAACAATGACACAGCTCAATCCTCCCCACTTAGTAATAACTGTGTTCTTCTCTTACATCTGCAGCAGGACAACTTGCAGGCCTCATGGAATTTGTACACAATGACCTGTTTTGAGGTCGTAGGGCAAGAGATGTGGAGAAGTACTTTCTGTGGCATGTCAATGGTCATACTCTGCCAGTGCTAAGCGTAACATCCAAGCACACAGTTGCCTATGTGTGGTTCAAAACAACTGTGTGTGTGAGTGTGCATGTGATAACATGGGGACCTATAAAACATGGGAACCAGAGCAGGAGCTCCTCTTACCTGGGGCCCGAGGACATTACAGTTCAGCTTTAGTGTAATGAGATACTGCAGTATTTAGCAGATTTTGTTTTAAGACCCCATCATCTTTTTTTTTTTTTTTTTTTGCAGTACGCGGGCCTCTCACTGTTGTGGCCTCTCCCGTTGCGGAGTACAGGCTCCGGACGCACAGGCTCAGCGGCCATGGGTCACGGGCCCAGCCGCTCCGCAGCATGTGGGATCTTCCCAGACCGGGGCACGAACCCACATCTCCTGCATTGGCAGGCGGACCCTCAACCACTGCGCCACCAGGGAAGCCCCCCCCCATCATCTTTTTTGATCTTTTCCTGTCCCTTATGTGATTTCTTTCTTTTCTTTACTAAGCATCAATTTCTCTTTCTCAAACTCTTCTTTTCTTTTTGAGTTTTATTTTCTCTCTCCAGGGAATTTATTTCTTCACCTTTCCATGACATAACCAATGCTAGATGTCTTTTGAGGTCCCCTTCCACTGGTCTTCAAGTCCTCTTTCATTGACGCATTTTTCAAAGCAGCCATATCACTTATTTTCAGTTTACACAATTCTAAGGCTCACTTTGCAATACACTTAGTATGTATTTACCGGGATCTGTAACTTCCTCAAAGGTTTCCATTGCCATTGATCACTTTGCTCCAGGAAGTCACAGCCTCTGAAAACCTTCAATACAATTACATTCCCTTTGGTACTAGGCTTAAGTAGAGCAGTTAAGTTTAAGGCTTCATTAGGGAGCCCCAAGTTCTTTTTCACTATGCAAAGGAATTAAGTCTACTCCTAAAGGTATGAAAACTTTGCATTCACAGCTGTTATCACATCACAGTTGTTCGCCTCCATCACTCAAGGGATCTGCCTTCCTCAGCTTAAGCTTCGGTTGCCATGTGACCTCTGAAGATAAAGCTGTCAATATGGAAGTCTATTCTCTTTATTCCCACATCATGGAAGCCTTTTACGTTAAGAAGTAAACAGGATTTCCTGATTCTCAAATATCCAATTCAAGAGAGTGTTCAAAATACAGTCCTTGAGTTTTTCTGCATAGCTGAGTCTCTTCTCCATCCCTCAGACAAAACGTCCACACAGGAAGTGTGGTTTGATTACCAAAATCTTGTCATTTTATGGTCACCTTTCCTTCTGTATTAGACATTCCTGAGTGTTTATCTTGTTTTATTCTCAAAAAAAAAAAGAGCTTCATTGTAGTTTGACTGTAAGAGATCTTACTTTGTGTAAAATGTACCCATTACTGTCTTTAATTGGCACCTATTAAAATGTCAACGAACAATACACCTTGAATTTGACCTGGCATATTCCTGGGTGATGAAGTTTTTAATCCTCTTAAATGTTCCAGGGATTTTCTTCTTGGCTGTATTAACTATAAGGGTTTATCTTGAAGTCATGTCTCTGGCCCATATACTCTTCTAGTCCTAGAATTATTTTACATAAAAATATTTAAAAGAACCTAATATAATTTTTCAAACTTTTATATTTTGTTCTTTTTCTCACTCTGCACTGAACTCCAAAATTATTACCTATTCAACATTAATTGCTTAATATATCTATATTTCATAGTCAAATTTAGTCAAATAGAATTAAAATGCATCAATTAATAAAAATCTCTAATAAGTACATTAGGAAACAATAATATAAAACTAAGCATACACATTAAACTAGAGCAAACATGTTTAAATAATTTCTAGGCATTTTACCAAAGTAATTATTTTTACTGTATAAAGTGGAACTTAGTGAAATATAATCCAAAGGAAATTTTAATATCTTTATTAATATCATAGACCACTGAAGTAGAATATACCAACATTCCCTTTAAAGTTTTTAATTTAAAAAAATATTTGAACTTTTGTATGGTCATATATTTTCTTTACTATCTGATTATGTCAGAGTGATTAAATAAGCCTGATTTTTTTTTAATAGGGGTATAGTTGTTTTACAATATTGTGTTAGTTTCTACTACTGTACAGTGGACTTCCCTGTGCTATACAGCAGGTTCTCACTAGTTATGTATTTTATACATATTTTAGTATAAAAAATGTATATTAGTGTATATATGTCAATCCCAATCTCCCAATTCATCCCACCCCCTTCCCCCACCCCGATGTCCATACGTTTGTTCTCTACACCTGTGTCCCTATTTCTGCCTTGCAAACAAGTTCATTTGTACCATTTTTCTAGACTCCACATATATGCGTTAATATACAATATTTATTTTTCTCTTTCTGACCTACTTCACTCTTTATGACAGTCTCTAGGTCCATCCATGTCTCTACAAATGAACATTGGGATACATGTGTCTTTTCGAATTATAGTTTTCTCTGGATATATGCCCAGTCATATGATAATTCTATGGATATTTGCTGGGTCGTATGGTAATTCTATTTTTAGTTTTTTAAGGAATCTCCATGCTATTCTCCATGAAGACATCTTAAAGTCTTCACAGAATAATTGCAAAGTATATAATTCACAATCTTTTTGTTGACAAAACACTACTCACCAAGTGTAGTAGGACATAATCTTATCTCTTTATTCTCAAGTTGGGCAGGACAGTCTCATAGAGGCAGGAGAGGACTTAAGGGAGTATGACGCATGTGTCATTTGAAAACGTAATTTCCCTCTTCACCAATATCTCCAAATACAGTTGAAAGTCACTGATGTTGTTGCAATTCTGTTGGTGCACTTTACAACTGTTTTTAAAAAGCAATGATGGGAAATGCTCTTAAAATTCCAAATGTTCAAGTATAATTTGCCTGAGTGTGAACTTGATATCTAGACATGTGATAAGGGTACTAGTGACTTAATCTTAGAAGTTACAGGTAACACATTCTCTCATTGACAGTAGTAAACCCTAGGGAGAAGCCAAATATACTATCCAAATTACCTATCCCTCAAAATATAGCTTGTATGGCTCAAAATAAAACACATTATAAAAAACAGGTGTTTTACAAATTCCTTGGCTTAAACAGAGCTTTGATTTACATAGGTGGTCTAACCCAACGGCTCCATCTCGTCTTGAAAGCCCATCGCTTATCTTTTGCTGACTCTGCCAATCTCATGTTCTAATGCATGGCATTTCTTTTAGGGCAATAATTAAACTACTACTTAAAATGAATTAATTTAAGCTCCAAACTGAGACATTTATTTATCCCAGGCATTGGAGATTATATTGATATAAATGAAATTTAGAAAGTTCATCTGTTAAAAGAGACATGTAAACTTAAACTTTAGAAACTATATGAATCTGTATCAGGGAGTAGATGTGGTCAGTGTTCTCTTTTGGGCCTAAATTATCCACTTAAGTGTAGGTAAACAGAAGACAAACTAAAACTTTCAGATTCTAGAGTACCAGTTCTTGTATTATTGCTATGTACTGTCAATTACATGCATGTAATGTATTGTCAAAGAGTTCCTATAACTTTTTTTTGCACACTCCTAACTTGCAGTGTGGATTTTGGAATTGAATTTTAGGCAGATAATCTATTACAGTGATTTTAAACGTTGGTTTTAATGCAATACAAGCCTGGGTTTCAGAATCACATCTTTACCAATTATTAGTTTTATACCCTTGGTTAAGTAAAATTTTCTGTTCTTCCTTTTCCTCACTTATAAATTCAGGATATCAACAGCAGCATCACAGGGCTGTTTAATATTAAATAAGATAACAAGAGTAGAGATCCTTGCTCATAGTAAGGACTCAGTGAGTGGTACTTATTTTTTTTGTGATTATTTTATTTATAATCTTTACAGAGTTTTTCTAGAGGTGAAAATTAAAGGAAACAAACAAACAACAGAATGTCAGTTGTACTGGAAATTGCACTAAACTAAAATCAGAACATAGTGTGTTAGTTTTGACTCCAGGAAGAACTTACAGGTTCATTCAATGACTCTGTAGAAGTCAGTTAAACTGGGCTTTTTTTGTTTCCTGATTTGTAGAATAGGATGATGATATTTGAGCCCCCAGCTCAGTTAGTTGTGAGGATAGTAAAATAACATGTGGGAATTTATGTTGAGAAGTATCAAAATCCATCATATTTAGTCTCAAATACAAAAATGCTTAGAATTGATGTGAAACCAGTTATATTATCAGTATTTTTAAATTATGGGGCTTCCCTGGTGGCACAGTGGTTGAGAGTCTGCCTGCCGATGCAGGGGACACGGGTTCGTGCCCCAGTCCGGGAAGATCCCACATGCCGCGGAGCGGCTGGGCCCGTGGGCCATGGCTGCTGGGCCTGCGCGTCCGGAGCCTGTGCTCCGCAAGGGGAGAAGCCACAGCAGTGAGAGGCCCGCGTACCGCAAAAAAAAAAAAAAAAAAAAAAGTAAAATTTAAATTTGTAATAATAAAATTATGAGAGCACCCAACCAGAAAAACAGAGCATTACTGTTGCAGCTTCCTGTGTGCCGTGTTTCCATAACCCTCTCCTGGCTTGCCTCCAGAGATAGGAGGCATCATGATTTTGATTTTCTGCTTATTGTTATCTTGTGCATATATTACCATGAATAATGCATTTAAAATTTTATTAAAATGATAACACACTTTGGGCATTCTCTGTGACTTTAAAAGAAACTGCTTTATTGTGATGTAATTCATGTAGTATAAATTCACCTATTTAAAGTGTATAATTCAATAGTTTTTAGTATAGTCAGACTTGTGCAACCATGGACACAAACTAATTTTAGAACATTTTAATCACTTCCCAAAGAACCCTGTACTCATTAACACTCACTCCCTGTACCTCCTCAGAGCCCCTAGCCCTGTGCAATCACTAATCTATGTTCTGTGTGACTTGCTTTCACTCATTATTATGCTTATGAAATGTATCTATGTTGATGCAAGTAACATTAATTTATTTTCATTGTTGATCTTCTTTGCTTAATCTATCAACTACTGGGAGAGATGTATTAAAATCTCCACCGATTATGATTGATTTTTCAATTTTGAAGCCACATTATTAAGGACATACACATTTAGAATGATTAGATTCCTGGTGATTTGAAAGTTTTATTTTCATATAGTGATCAATATCTCTTGAAGTGCTTTTCGCTTTAAGTCCTCTTTTATTTGCTATTAATAGAGCTATATCAAAGTTTTTTCTGACTAATGTTTGCCTAAATATCTTTTTTTTTACACTTTTACTTATGATTTAGGTGTGTTTCTTATAAAGGGTATATTGGCTGGTATTTATTAGATTTTGAAAAACATATTTTTCTTTTGAGAGCATTTCACGGTAGAGATTTAATCAACTTATAGATGTATACATATGGGTGTGTATGGATCTACATATATTTATCTTAGGTTTTCTAGCCTGGCTTATGTTGGCATACCTGGTCAGTAGGGAACATAATAAAAAGATTTTTGGGGGGGGTTGATGTACTAGCCTTTTGCTGAGAATATTTTTATATCTCATCAAAGCAGATGTCTAATCAAAGGAGAGCTAATGGTATTAGTTTAATTCATTTCCCAATTTAATCTCAAAATGGAAACCCTGAATATAAATGCTTCACAAACTGGAAAGCACACGATTTCTAGTGCTTCCTGTAAACCCTGGAACAGTACTAGGAAACAAATTTAAGTTGTCTAGGCAACTTTTTAGAGGCAAAATGTGTGGGTGCCAGAGGCCAAGTGTGTGTATTAATAATACAAACACGTTTGACTATAAATGCTATTTTAAGCTAAGGTTTCCAGACTTCTGAGCAAAACTCAGTTTGTGTAAACAAAAATGGAAGTTTCAGAAAGCAAGTGGGGATAAACACTCTTAAAATTAAGAATCGTATTCCAAAGAATTTTGAGTCCACATTGCTTCACTGAAGAATAATTACTACCAGCAAGAAAGTTCTAGAATCAGACAGATCCAGGTTAGAGCGTGGAGCCATCTTTTATCACACTTTGGGCATTGTTGGCTTCTTTCCACATCTGTAAAATGGGGACAATAAGGATATTTATCCCATCAGTTTCACATTTTTATTTTTTAAAAAAAATACTCTTTCATTATTATTTTATTACTAAAATTTATAGGTTATTAACTCTATGCCAAACATGCTACTAAATGTCTGTCTTGAGTTATTGGATTTAATCTCACCCAAATTCATGGGTATGTACCAGTATTGTCCCCATTATTCAGATGAAGCAGTAGAGCTAGGACTGAAACTTGCAGTGCTATCTCATAGTACTATTGATATTATACCCTGGTTTTCTTCCTAATTCCATGAACTCTTTAATTATATCTCTTCTAATAGTTTCTCTTTTACTTGCTAACTATAGACATTTCTTAAACTCCCAGCCCTTTATCCTCTTTCTCCTTGTCTTATGATCTTACCTAAATCCATGTCTTCAGCATTCTCCTTTATTGTTCTTAGATTTACATCTCCAGACTTGAGGGCCCTACTGTATTTCAGATTCTTATTTTCAACTATCTGCTGAACAGAGCTACCTTGATGTCTTTATACACTTCGAAGTCATTATGTCAGATCCTAAACTCATCTTTCCTCACAAAACTACTCCTTCTTCTGGCTAGGATATTGCTATTCTCCTAATTACTTGCGTATGCAACCTAAGAAACTTCTTAGACTTGTTCTTCTTGGATAGTAACACTCAGCCATTTGTGAGCCCTCCTTTATCGCCACCACTAGTGCATCTCTCCTGTTTCTCCTCCACTTTCTAGTTCTGCATCTATTCTGGCTTATAACATCAATACCTGGGCTGTCTTCAGTAGTTCTTGACTCATCTCCCTCATCTATTAGCTTCTCTTCATTTGATCCAATCAATGTATAACTTCCAGATGGATTTATCCTAAAGCCCATCTCTAATCATTTAGAAGAAAATGAAAGAACAAAAGCAACCTGTGAACACTAAGGGGTCCTTTTACTTACCTACCAACTTTAGATCAATATTTTACAAGGATTCTTTTAAACCATCAAGACCATTCATAATTTGAATCAAACTCATCTTTCTAGGCTAGTCTTCCACAAGCTCTTTTTGCAAGTAGCCCACTCAGCTGGTAAACTAGACTATTTTCATTTCTTAAAAATACCTTGTTTTTATTTAAAAAAATGTGTCACATGGTTTTCTAATTCTGCTCTCTCTCTTTTCCTTTCTCTATTACCTAGCCTTACCCAAATAAATATCTGACATTATTACCTCCTTTCTAATAGGAAGGTATACATCTTTTATGGAGTATAGTTCACTTAATTTGTTTTCTGTGGTCATGTCTTATCTATTAAATTGTGATGGAGAAGAGAACTAACATTTAATGAGGACTCCAATGGAGCAAGCACAGTATCTTCTCAAGAACTGTATGTGACAGCATTAATTTCATTCTACAGAGAGGGAGACCCAGAAAGGTCTAGTACCCGTTGATGTTTTGAATTCTACTTTGAAAAAATTCTGATAAAATTTAATCTCCAGGCCAGGATTCCACGTATTGAAAGAAGAATGATTCCTTAGGTCTTGCCACAGCACGCTTGTTTCTTATTTAACTTTTCATCATGATGACATTTGCAGTGGTGAGACTGAACTGTGACTGAAAACTTGCCTATTTCACTTTGTTCTAATTTTCCTAGCATTACTGAGGAGTGACTTCTTGCCCTTTCATATAACAATTCCAATTCAATGAGGAAAATTTTTACAGTTCTGTAAATATCACTTTGATATTCTATGTTTTGTAGGAAAGCACATTTACGTTGCCGTTCATAGCACAGTTTGAGGTTTTTAAATGCCAACTAGAGACATAGAAAAGAGACTTTTCCTGGAGAAAACACCAAGCCTCAAATTCAGCACTGAGAAATTTTCAGAATTCTTAGGTGTTACTGTGAAGAGTGAAGATGTTATTTGATGAACGAACATAGAGCTCCAGCTTGCTTATTTACTGGCTCACAGGAGAAAGGATGGGTCGACATTTGAATAAAAGAAGGAGGAGTGGTTCTGTACTTTACTTCCTTTATAATCTACATACAGGATCACCTGGAACATTAGACAGTAGGTAGAATCAAAATAGAATCCCCTGGGAAATAGCAATTTCTATATATCTTGGTAAATTATCATGAATGGAAGTATATATTGCAGATGTGAACATTTTAGAGGTAGATCATAACAGTCTATTTCATAATCTAGAAAGAACAAGTTGAGGAAAATTAAATTTTTGCAACAAACATTTAGATACTCAGCATGGCTTAAGATTTTTCTCAAATTATTGTTGCAGTATAATCAGTCTAGTTGACATATTAATGATAAATTATACAAACAGCTTTTATCTATCACATGGAGATTGTTTCTATGGTATTTTTGGAATTTAAATGTCAGCAGTTGTGGTAGCTTTAAGCAAGCATGGGCTGTGGATGTCAGCATGGAAATACTGATAATTAAAGTCTCATCATAGTATAAGGTTTACTGTTCCTACCATCATTTAGGAAAAAAGTGAAATGATTTAATTTTCACTGCCATCATTTTTCTATTCTTTATTGTTTTCCCAAAACTGCATAGCATATGATCCAAAAACACGAAATAAAGAGAACAAAAAACCCTGTTTAACTGGCTTGTTGCTGATATTTTGCCTTTTCTTGGAAAGCAGCCTTGATTAAGAACAACTCAAAGGCACTTCTGGTGAGCACTCTGTCCACGAATACAGGCATCCCACTGTTAGCAATTTTATATGTTATAGTTGGTCCTGAGAGGAAAAACCCAGGGTGATATTTGTGTTCATTACATACTTATGAAAGAGTATGATCTAAAGCTAATAGAGTCATGAACCATGTGAAGTTGACATGTCTTTGAATGAGATTATTTATCACTGTGTATTCACACGTGTGGTAAATCCGTTTTAAAACAAGAGAACCCCATAGAAAGACAAAGACATTATTTTTTTGAAGTTGTTAGCAGGTAAGCTGACAAGATTAGTGTGGAAACTTCTATCATTGGTCCTTTCCCATTCTTATTTTTTCCTTGTGTTATTTCATTCTCAACTGTGACTTCAACTATCACCTATACACTGATATTCCTAGAATGCCAACTAAGATTTCAAATCATTCTCTATCCTGAACTCCAAACTGCTATATTCAGTTACAGGCATCCCTCATTCTATCACACTTTATTTTAGTGCACTTCACAGATACTGTATTCTTTGAAATTGAAGATGGTGACAAATCTGCATTGTCAAATGATGGTTAGCATTTTTTAGCAATAGGGTATTTTTTAGTTAAAATATGTACATTTTTTAGACATAATGCTATTGCACACTTAATAGACTATAGTATAGTGTAAACATAACTTTTATATGCTTTTTGGGGAAACCAAAAAAATTCATGTGACTCACTCTATGGAAATACTCACTTTATTGCAATTGTCTGGAACTGGATATCGCTAAGGTATGCCTGTACTGTATTGTATTAGTTATCTACTGCTGTGTAACAGATTACCCAAAACTTAAGGGCATAAAACAACAAACTTTAATTATCTCACATTTTCTGGGAGTCAGGCATCTGGGCCTAGCTTAGTGGGGTCTTCTGACTGAGGGTCTCGCAGAAAACAAGGCTGCAAGCACTTGTAGGCCTTGACTCTGCGCTCATCTAAAGGCTCAACTGAAGGCGGCTTTGCTTCCAAGAGCACTCTCATGATTGTTTCCAGGATTCACTTCCATGAAGCTGTTGACCTGAGGCCTCTCTCAGTGTCTTGCCCCATTGGGTAGCTCATAGTTTGGCAGCTGGCTTCCCTCTGAGCAAGAGAGTGAGAGAGGAGCAAGCAACAAGCCAGTCTTATTAAAATATAATCTTGCAAGTGTCAACCCATCACTGTTGCCATATTCTCTTCATTAGGAGTAAATCATTTGGTCCAGTCCCCCCTCAGGTGAAGGGATTACTCAAGGGCCTGAATACCAGGAAGTGGACATCCAGGGCCATCGTAGAGGTAGCCTACCACACGTATGAACCGAACATTTCTTTCCAGTGTATCACAGGTACTTGAAATTCAACATGCCCAGAAGTGACTTCATTGTTGTTGCTCCTAAAACTGCTTCTCCTTCTGTGATCTCTATTTTGAATATAAGTCACAGATTGTGATCTATATAGTTTCTGTTCGTGTGTGTAGCTATGTGTGTGTGCGCCTTTTGGTGTGCATGTTTATTAAAGTTTTTTTTAATTAATTCATTTTTTTTGACTGAAGGGCTGGTTGATGTAAGCTTATAGTATTAGTACAGAGATCCTGGAGCCAGAGTGTGAGAAGGGAGCACAGCGTAGGTGTGTAATTCCAGGAGACTTCATGCTCAGTGAATTTATGTTGAAAGATCAAATATCTATACTCTGTCTGGGCTGGCTTTTTTCCCCCAGATGTGTGGCATGATGATATCTGACCTCCTTATTGGTATTGCTTTCACTCTCATGTCTGGTGGAAGCCCACTGCCCTTCCACTAGGTGAGGCTTATAGAACCTGTCTGTCCAGCACACTGCTGTGGAATTCTAGTGGGGAGAATGAACCAGGAAGAGTGGATCCAATTTGTACTAGGACGTTCTCTCAACTCCAGCTCTTATATTTTCAAATTATAGGGATCAAAATTGCCTCTTCTTGCTTCCTTCATTTCTTAAGCAAAGAAGTTATGACATCTTTTGAAACTAATTGCACTATAATATTGTAGTTATTTCTCATTAAGTTTTTGAAATATGGGTAATATTTTCAAGTACTGATCCCTATTTTTATATTATATTACAAATTTCCTTTGTGATCTGGAATGGGTTGGAGGTGAGGTGAATTAGAAGTCTAGGTTCACCTGGCTATTTTACAGAGTTTTTTAAAGATTACTTTCTCTCTTGCCTTGACAACAAAAGGGATTTTATTATATAATCTATTCTACTATAGGTTTAATAACATCTTGAAAAATTTTCCTGTCAAAAACTATTACCTTCAAGTTCCTCCTTCTTCAACCATTTACTTGTTCTTTCCAAAGAACTATAGTAGATTAGTGAAAACTAACGTTGCTTTACATCAGTAGATTGCATTTCAAAAAATAGCTCTATGCCTATAACTTCCTTGCCATGGAGATAAAGTTAATTTAATTGTGTTATCTGTTGCTTTTTCTGGAAGCTTTCTGAGAGTTGGGGTATATCTTGGCAAGTCTCTGGTTCTCAGAAAGTTGCGACTTGTAAGGCCATATACATTAACCGTGTTTTCTACACACATACTTATGGTTTTCCCAAAATTTTGGTTAGAGATGCAGTTTTTGTACATCTGCTAAAAGATTATTTGAGATGGGAATGGTCTGTAAATTTTTTTCAATAAATACCAAAATAGAGTTTATAGAGTGCTATTTCCTTGTCATTCTTGAGCACAAATTTGGTACCATAAAGACCAAATGGTCCCAATGATTGCAACTTTTAATTTATTTAGAGAACAGTCTTTTCATAGATTGTATCTCACATAGCAAGTATCAGCTAGGGGTGCCTAAATGTTCACTCTCGTCTTGCTATTCTTTATTATTTGTAAAAGTTTCTTTATATAGAGCCACTCTTTTCATTTTTCTCCTATTAAATACTTAACTTTTACTTTGGTATTCTCTTTTCTGAAACTGAATAAACATGTCATGGATATCAATTACATCAAGATCTTCATTTGCTGCAAACCACTGCAAACATTGATTTTGCTTTTATGCCTCTAGTATATGTCTGGAAGAATTTGTCTACATTTCCTGGCTTGGCATTTCTGCCACTTCCTATACTTGTCAGTCGCCTGAGCCATTTAGTAGATTACTTTGCTGTCCCCATTTTTCTCAAGTACATCATCAACTTGCAACAGACAACCTTTGCAAGGCTAGTGTCGATCTGAGTGCTTTTGCTGTTCTGCATTCATCCTTTACCACATTATTACCAAAAAATGTACAAATTATTTTTGCCAACATTTTATATTTTAGGGACAGCAGATCGGTTACATTTCTATTCATACTCTCTCTTTTCCTTCAGTGAGTACTTCTGTTTATTACAGGAACGTTTCTGTGGCTTAGGTCAAACTTCAAGTGGGTTCTCAGCACTTCCAGGTAATATCCACAGTATTTCCCAGTCAATTCACTCTAAAGTAGACTCAGCTGATGACTTTGCTTTTTATTTCACTGAGAATATATCAGTGAGAAGAAAACTTTATCCTCCTGCCAACAACTTTACCACATACATACCTATGTACCTGTATACTCTATGTTTCCTCCTGCTACAAAGCATCGAACAGTCCTATTCTTACTGAGGGCACTATACTTACATATTTGATCTCATTCAATTTCTTCTACTCAAGGACTTTTGCTCCTGCAAATATATTACCTCTTTTCTGCATCATCAAAATTTTCCTATTAAAGGATTATTCCCACTACCTTGCAAACACAATATAATATTTTCCATGCAAAACAAACAACATACACACAATTAATAGCGGGCTGGTTGCCCTCATTTTTCAATCGTTCTAATTTTACTTCAGTTAGACATTAAAATTAAACATATTGCCAACACATATACATTAACAATGTCACTTAATGGAATATCATGGCCCCAACTTTTTTCTATGCACTGTATATAGAAATTCTAAACATAGATCATACTCTGTTAAAAGGTAAATATCAGATTGACCAAGAACACATTTATATTATTAGATTATCACCAAAAGGAAAATATATTTAAAATTCACACAATTTCTAGATTCCTAAATCTAGGACTAGAGTTTGAGAAACATTTCAAAAGAGGGTGGGGAATTAACTCCAAAGCTTGGGTCAGCAACAAATCTGGATTTATTTGCCCTGAGTGCCCTTGAGCACATCTTTCTGATGGATATAGAGAAGAGGACTGCTCATGGATTTGCATATTCAGGATCTAACCAAATGCTCTTGTATATTTTCATTATCAATGTTCAGTATTAAAAATGACCCTTTTATACATCTTTAGGTCGTGATTGTCACTGACAAATATAATATAATCACTCAAATGGAATCAGACCTTGTGATCATTCCACTAAGTACAGCAGTTAGTGTGGTATAATAGATAAAGCAGAGAAAACAAAGCACAACACTCAGGAGGCTGAGTGCATCCAGGCTTTATGTTCTTTGCAAAATTGTTTTTGTCCTTTACAAAATTGTTTTCCTTCTCTACAGACTGACAGTGTTCGATTAGATGATCCATATGCTCTTTTTCACTCTGAAACTCAAGGAATATTTTTTTTGGCCAACAATATTTAAAACTAACCTTTTATTTTCAGCTCTTCTAGTTACATTTCAGAACACCGTTATAAGTGCTTAATATGGATCATGTAAAATTTAATCCTCACAACAACCCTTTGAATTTTGGTACAATTAATATTGCAGATAAAGACACTGACAATTAAAAAGCTAATTAAAATGCTCAGAGGATCTCAGTTGGTAAGCGGTGGAGCTTACCTTGCCATCTAACACAAAAACTGAGATCTCTTAATCATCTCACAAGCCTACCTCTCCCAAAGAGTGGGCAGAATTGTAGAGTGAATTATAATATAAGTAGAATGAAATACTGTTTAATGAATATCTGTGGTGGGATTAAATTTTGAGACTTTATAAACCTGGTAATTTCCTTACTCTTACTCATAAGAGGCAAGCATTTCTTCAGGGCAATGATTATGTAGACTATAGAGAACAATGAGCCAGATTTTTGGCTTTTGAATATCTAAATTGACTTTTTAAACTATAGTGAGTTAATTAGTTTTTGAGTCAGACTTGTGATATTTAAGAGCCAGGATTTTAAACTTTTAAATAGTTAGGCTCCTAGGAGTATTGAAATGAAGTTCATGTCTTTATCAATGGATTTAGAAGGGCATGAGAACAAGTCTACATCTTACTCAGAAATTAGGAGGTACACTAGCCTAGACAGAGAAGAAGAGTCAGAAAGGAAGGAAGGAAGCTAGAGCTGAGGAAAAGGGATCTATGACCTATTCTCCTGGGTCTGAAAATATTGGGGAAGGGGCAAGTGATAGAAGCCCCAAATAACTCTTCTAGGGAACTAGAGAGTAGTGGAGATGTAGGTTGATATTTTTGGCTGGAACCCTGGGAGTGTCAGCCTCTCAGAAGATCCTCATGGAATGGTGATATCTATGAAATAGATATCTAGAGTGAATATGCCTCCATAGAAGATCCAGGGGGTTGGAGGCAAACTCCACAAATTTCTGAACTTGTGTCAACATGGAAGAACACTTCATTTTTCCTGTGCCGTCACAGAGTGTGTGGAAGTTAGGTAAGAGGGACTTTAATTTGGGGGTAGACTCAAGTTTAGGATAAGGAGAATGCAGAGTAAAAGGGCATCAAATAGAGGGACTGGGAAAGGTGGATGGTGATAACCTGATGTCAGAAGAAATACAGAACTATCAGTCAATATGGAGGAGGTTATAGAATAACAAGTAACTGACTTCCCAATTACCATGTATGTACCCGAGGAAGTTAAATGTGTTTCAGAGAAAAGAGGAAGGGGTGTCAGATCCTGAAGTGACTGCATCCATCTTGAACTGACTGAAAACATTTTGGCAATTGAATTAAATCTATTATGTTTGAGAAACTGACTAGGAAAAACTGGAGTTAACTGAGTTAAGTTTTCTATCATCATGTGGAAGAAGGGCTTGAAATAGAAACCGAGTTCGGTTTGGAAAATATAAAGCAGTTAAATATTTCCTGTATTTTTAGATAAGTAGACTAACAACATCATAGTAAAGAAGGGAGACTATATTGAGAAATTAGGGAAAACTTCGCAGAAGATTTGGGTTCTGAATTGAGCCTTGAAATGTGAGTAGCATTATTAGACAAAAAAATATGGGAGAGAGGCAGGGGTGGAAACTGTATACCAGCTGCAGACAATATGAACAAAGAAGGCACATAGCTGCGAAAACTTTGTCTTCAGGGACCAGTGTGACTAGAGCATAGGGCTTTTGGAGGGCATAGCAGGATATATAACAAGAAAAGTTGTTTTATCATGAATGGAAAAGAACACTATTCTTATGAGTTTGGATATTTTCCTACCTGCAGACAATGAGAGGCTGTTGAAAGGTCTTGAGCAGGGAAGAGATATAAATTGCTTGCATGTTCATAAGTTACTCTTCTAAGTACCATGCTGGTTTATCCAACTTCCTACTTGACATTCCCACTTGGATGTCTCACAGACAGGTAAACTAAACCAGTTTAAGGGTAAATTCTTGACTTCCTTCCATATCTTCTCTTTCGGGCTTCTCTATTCCAGGAAATGACACTTCCTTTCCTTTATATGTTCATGCCACAATGCCCTTGCTCCATTTACCCCTCTATATTTAGCTTTTTTTCCCCACTGTGTCAACATTACTAGCAAAACAGATTTCAAATATGCACACTTATCTTCATCTTCCCTGCCTTCACTTCTAGTCCAAGTCACCAGCTCTCCTCATCTGGATCCTTGCAATTGACTCTAACATACTTTTCTCCATCTTCTACTCTTGCCTCTTTCAATCCATTTTTCCCATTATAGCAAGAAAAACATTTCTAAAGCCAAAGTAAGCTCATGCATGCTCTGCTTAAATTCCTTCAGTCTCTCCTTATGACCCTTAGAAAAAATCTCAAATCAACATTACCAACAGGCCCTGTGTTATATGCCCCTTGGGTACCTTTCCAGTGGCATCTCTTGCCTCTCCTTACTTTACCCTTTAATCTTCAGCTATACTGACTTTCTTCCAGTTGCTGAAATGAATTAAGCTCTTTCCTAGCTGATGGTATTTTCACATATTCCTCTCTTCCAACTCTCTTTCTGGTAACTTTAAACATCCTTTGGTTTCAATTAATATCATTCCTAGAGAATTCTGCTTTGAATCGCAATTCAAATTAAGACCTTGTTTTAACGTTCATCACATCATTTCCTTTTTTACATCACAGCTTATATTTATATATTAATTTATTTGCTGATATGTTTAATGTTCGGCTCCCCTGGTAGATTATAAACTCCATAATCATATCTATTCTGTTTTTTGATCAGTCACTAGCTGCTATCCCAAGGATTGGCACAAGTAGGTTCTTCTTAAAACCTAATGAATAAGTGAATAAAGGAATGACAGTCAATGATGTGAAAGCCAGGTATCAAGTTTGAAGAAAGAAAATCTGTTTAAAAAACTTGGTAATAAAAAATAGTGAAAAGTTGGAATTTGGTGCAATTGTATGCTATAGAAAAACAAGATAAAAATTTATCATTTTCATTTCATGAGGTAGGTGGTCCTAGACAAATACAGCGGCTCCACACTCATCAGATTCCTAGCTGCCATGTATTTTACTGACCTGCTTTCCCAAGCATGGCACTATCTGAACCAAGATGGACACACAGGTCCTACCAACAGGGCTACATCCCAGGCAGTAGAGAAATGGAAGGGGAGGCAAAGGGCATGCACCCTCTCTTTAAGGTTTTCTAGAACGTCCACAGAACACTTCTCTTTACATCGTGTCGGACAAATATTAAGTGGTCATAACTAGTTTCAAAGGCTCTAGGAGTATGTTTTCCCAGAAACGATTGGGGTTCTGTTATCAAGAAAGAAGGAGAGAATGAGAGTGTGGGTGTGGACCATGAGCAGTCTCCACCACATTTTGGTTATAATGAAAACAGAGAGAGTAGAACAAACATGAGCCACCTTTTAGAAGTCTTGAGCACTCAGTTCTGATTAGATGAGCTCCACTATATCTCATTTTATAAATGAAAAAATGAGGTCAGTTAGAATGAATATCTGTATCTACACACTTTCTTACTTCCTGTCACCCTAATAACATAAGGCTCATTCTGGTCAACAAATGATTTCATTTATGTTGACATTCTCAACAAATTTCATTTGAACTAAAACTTAATGAGGAATTCACAAAACATCCTCAAAATGCTTAAGCAGTTTGCACAGTGTAAATATTTAAGACAAATATATCCAAATATATCAACACTGACTGCCTCATCTTTCTCATAGATAAATCCAAACATATCAATGGGGGCAGTGAAAAGTCAGCTATCTTTGCTCAGATGTTGTTTAGCATATCCCCAGATGGAGCGGAAAACATTTTGGGGGTGTTCTTTCCTTTCGGTTAATCCTTTTTATCATTGTATAATGTTTCAAAATTTGGAGATATAATCTTGCTAATAGAAAATGTGCCTAATTAAAATCTCATCCACATAAACATGTTTTGCTCACAAAACAAATTTTTAAAGTAAGATGAAAGGCTGAAATATCTACTATTTTTGTGTTTTGTTATACCTTATTACAATTAAATAGCATTCTGTGCTTACAAAATATCTGTACAATGTGTAGAGGTTTATCTTCTGATCATGTCCTTTGTTTTTCCTTTTGGGCAAATTTGGAACTTTTGGTTTAGTAATAACTTCTCATCTCAAATAGAAGCTTTTGTCAAAATTCTATCACATTGATGTACAGTAATGTAGTAACATAATCCATATTCATATAGACATAAAACCATGACAACATTAAAAATAAACCAAATAACAATCAATTATGGAGTATTTATAGAAGTGTAGGCAGTGACCTTGGTACTTGACATGCATTATCTACTTGAAAATGATCGGTGATCATTTTCACATTTCATTGATGAGGAAACTAAATTAAAGCTATTAAGCATTATATCCAAGAATATAAAGCTCACCGAATCAAACCAAGTCTCTGTGACTCAGGTCTTATCCCATTCTAGACCGTGTGCATATCTGCCTGCCTTCCCCTTAATCTTGATGGACATTTGTCTTGATGGACATTACATTAATTAAAAAACCCAGAAAATATATCTAAGGATATCTGGCTAATTTTTTTTTTCGCTTTTATGGAAGGTGTGGGTTCACACCTTATCAAAAGTTTTTCACTTGAGGTCACTGACCCCAGTGGGTTCCAGAATATGCTTTGTGCCTATGAACTTCCTGAAATTCTAAACATTTATTTAGGGAGAATGTTTATAGCCTTCATCAGATTCTCACAAGGATCTTTGATTACTAAACACCTAAAACTCTAAAAAATCAATAAATATTCATGAATGATCAACATGACAAGCTGGTAAGAAACATGTTCATATATTCCTTTGAAACACGGCACTGCTCTTTTTAAGAAACTTGAGTGGGTGAGCGGGTGAGACTTGTTGAAATATATCCACTACTTTAAATTACTATCGGAGAAAGGTCAAGTCAGTATTCACTAGAAGCCTGTTGCTCCATTGGGTGGTTCTGGAGTGTGTGGTAAGAACACAGAGGTGTGAGGATTGAATTCTACTTGGACTCAGAACCTTCCCTGTCTGACTTTTGGTTAAGTTTCTTAATAATTCTTTCCTCAGTTAAAAAAAAAAATTGGATGATGGTATAAGCCCTGTCTAAGCAATTGCAAATGAGATAATATATATAACAAACAAACACAATTATCATTAACAGCAAATTGAATTTCTGAACTTCTCTACTTCATTCTAGGTTTTATAATGACAGAGTAAGCAAGTCATTTTACTGATCTGGGACCTCAGTTCCTCTGCTCTGCTTCCCAAAAGCAATGTTTGAATAACAATAACAATAAAGTGATATTTAAAGGCTATTTCTTCAGTGAAGCCGGCCTATCTGAAATAGTATCAAGTTCATTAATGCAACAATGAACTAGATGCCTAAACTAGATGCTTTTTAACTAGATGCTTAAACTAGAACTGGAATTGGAGTAGTAAACTAGATGCACTGAGTACTTTTAATTCGATAGTTAAATAAATTAAATTAGTTCAATAAATTTGCGTAATTCAATAATCCCTTCTTCCTTGACCATGATCCATTCTTCCCCATCCGAAGTTATATACGCTATCCATTTATTTCTTTGCCTGTTGTTTCTCTGCCCCACTACAATGGAAAATGTATGAAGTCAGGGAATTTTTTGGTATCAGCAGTGTCTAGAATAGTGCCTGGAACACAGTAGGCACTAACAAATATTGTTGTATGGATGTTGGATAATTTACATGAACAAAATGCTTTGATACAATGAAGGAAAAATATTATCATTTACATGAAAAATTTTATTGCAATTACCTCTTCCCTTATTTCTCTGTTATTTAATTATTTTTCTCCTATGGGCCTTTCCTTTCTTCCCAACTGTTAATGAGTGCTCCCTTAATTTCTTATTACTTGCACCACAAATCTCCTCTTTCATCTCTGTTGGGCACTGTCATGTCACTGCTGCAAACATGACGCAAGGAGCCAGAGCTGCGTGGTGACAATGGCTCAAGCTCTGTGGTCAGTCACGTGTGAGCTCCTGACTCAGCCATTAACTAGCTGTGTGTCCTGGGAAAACGTGATTAACGTTTTTAACCCTTATTCTTTTCTAACCTGTAAAATTTATTTTTCAGTTTAGAATAGAGCAAGAGAAAGAATATAGGAAAAAGGGAATCACAAAACTTACCTTGGCTAGACAGTGGGGATTAGAAAATCTTAAAAAGGAGTGTTCATAGACTAACCTTGATGACAATTGGCAAAAGGAGTGAATTTTAAAGTCATGGCATGGATCTCAGGTTTAAGTTTCAGCAGCAGCCTTTATAACAGAAAAAAGCTGTTATATCCATTAGTAACTACATCAATAAGCCCTTCTGTGGTTGTTCTTACTATTTGGACTTTAACAAATGCCTTAAATATGTGTGTTCTTCAGGGAACGTTTGACTACATTCTGAAGCACCTCGGGAGCTCCTACGTGGGCAGACACAGATTACTGGGGCCAGATGGGCCTGTGGACTTTAAGTATAGTGGCATACTAACACACCTTCTCAGACTAGTTCTTCCATCCAAAAACTCCTACTTGGTGCATATTCCTCCTTTAAACCGCAGCACATAAATCATTCCATGCTGAGAGCTCTAAACTTACTCAATAGGAAGGTGAAGATATGTGGGATAATTCTGGGAGAAAATCAAGTTATTATAGATGCTATTTTAGTAAACAACTTTGATGGGAACAGAAAGTCCAAAAGTCAATTGTGTGCCAAGGTGGAGTTAATTTCTCACTTTTGAATACCAATTAAACATATCTTATTGAAGTCTTTTGGGATGATGGGTCCTAAAATGGTGGAGGCGTGTGGAGGGGTAGAATGAAAAAGGGTTAGGAAAATGTTACTGGATGAGTCTGTGAAAATGATCTTCCCACAGGAGTTGTGATGTGATGCCCATTTTCCCATGACTTCACAGATTTTAACAGGACTGATGACAAAAGAAAATGGTCTTTCTTTTTTATTTTTTGACCTATTTTGCTATCATGATGTTTACACTTGGGCCTTGATTCAGTTGGTCTTAATGGAAAACAATTTAAGAAGCAATGAAGTTAAGTTGTTTGCTTATTAGGGCAAAAAGGACGCTGCACTTATCTGCATACATATTTATACCTGTATAGGTAATTTGTCTCAAAATGATAGTAAAATTGTAATTGGTTTGGATTGCCAAAATTTAAGTCTATGCCATTTTTGTCATAGAGTGGTGGAAAAAGGCTGCAAGGTCTGTTGAAATATGAGAGTATACCAGTTAATTTGGATGCATTGCCCATTTCTTCTCATCATTTGTATACATTAATGGTGTATACAAACACCTGTGACTCTTGTCTCTCTCAGTTTTTTGTGGGACAAGCTTGAATTGCCTGGTTGTTAACAATTCCAGGAGTAGACCTTAACCAATGCTGGACAGGAGTTGGTGGATAACTACCCCAGCATTCTTTCCCCTTGGGTGGGATAACTATGAAGCTTACATTATTGGGTCTCCCAGAAGTCCCCAACAGGACTGAGCCCTAGCTGTGCAGCACACTGTGATAATCTGCTCATTGACAATCTACTCATTACACACTCCGTATAAACTTCCTTTCCTGTCTCACTCCTCTACCCCAGTGCTTATGCTTCCTGGGATCACTTATCAAATAAACTATTGATATTTCACTCAAATAATTATCTTTAGCTCTCCCCCCAGAGGGATCCTAACTGAAGACATGGAGTCATAAAAAGATGCAGAAGCGTTGTGGGCAGGATTTCAGAAAGAGTAACTTATGGATAAGGGTAGACCATTTCATTTGTTCATTTATTCATTCATTCACTTCCTCATTCATCATTTACTTGATAAGAGTCTGTAATGTTACCATAATTAAGGTAGGCCTTGTAATGACTAATAATACTTCACTCCCATTCAAGGGAAGCTCACGGTTAACAAAATATCTGGCCTTTGAAGGCTTTAAAAGGCTGACACTATTACAATTTTTTCCCCTGTGCTAGGAACCAAACTCTAAATTGACAAGATGGAATAAGGGGGATTGGCTAATTCTTCCTTTACAAATAATGGAGGTTTTAAACGTAAGCACAGGGCAGAGCTAAAACAGGACCCTGTCTGTGTAGACTACCATTTTTGTTTCATATGCAAAGGGAAATCATTGCCATATGGACTCTCTACACCCAGCTCATAAGGGTGGCATTAGTAAATTCTTTTTTTGTGGATTTCCTGGATTTAAGATGCTCCATAAGTACAAGGCATTATGTTCTCAAGTCTTACTATATTTTTTCTGTAAAAAATCACACAGGTTTTGTTTAAACTGGCATGTAGGAGGTTTTAGAAAACACATTTTATTCCCACTCTCTTGTTCTGTTCCCTCAGTACCATCTGGTATAAGGGAGTGCCTCCTTAATTGACACTAATGACTGGGAGATCCATTGCAAATTACTGAATTTTGCAGATTAGCAAACATGATTATAAAAATCAAGGAGTCTGCATTGAACTAATGTACTTCGTTGAGAACTAAGAAAAAAATTTAAACACATTATTAGAGCTTAATCTTCTAATATAAATAGATACTTTATAGGGGTTGACTGGGCCATTAGGGAACACAGGAACATAATGTTCTGTGGAAAAATCAGTTGCAATCTGAAAAGAAAATGTCCTCATGCTTTATGCTTTTTCTGAACGTTACCAATATTCACACTACACATGAACTAAGAGTAAATTAGAGTCGTCCCATAAGAATCTTAGAGGTCATCTTGTACCATTTGTTCTGATGTACGAAATGCACAGAGATTATTTGTGCATGTGTGTCTCTTTATGTTGTGCCTTACTGCTTTATAATAACACTGCTTATGTTAATGGAAATTTTGTGGTTTGTAAACATTTTAAATGTCAGCTGTTGAGGCTCTTAATGCTTATTATTCCAATTCCCATTTCTGTGTTAGCCTTGCTCTTTATCGGGCAATAAAATCTCTCGCTTCCTCCCACACACCAGTGTAAATAGTTTAACACACACAACCCATATTGCATACAACTTTCTTAGGCCCAGCTGTGTGTGCCTTTTGCATCCTTCAGGAATTCAATCAACAAGAGGGGTAAGGGGAGAAGGAAGGGAGGAGGAGAGAGAATGAATACAGAGGAGACAGTCACAGCACAGATAAGTCAGAGATTTTTTTTCTACCTTTAAGTATTGTCCTAAACAATACTGTGTATTATGAAGGAATAGTATTGCCAGCTTCTTTTCAAATAAAAAACTCTTTGAGATCATGTTGAAGTTAGGTGTGGAATTTTGAGCTCCAGAGGTTGTTGCTCTGACTGAGCTACTTTTCTGATCACAAGGAATCTAGGATGAAAAAGGCCCAGTGCCATTTACCTCACTGTGATATAGTCAAAAGCCACAGGAGGAGCATGCCCAGGAGAGGTAGTCAAGAAGTCACCCCATGTTCCCTCTCCAGCTGGGAACTACACTACGAAACATCCTGCCTTGCGTGTGATATGAAGTTAACACTTCTGAAACTAGAAGCAAGAGGAACAAAGGATGTACATCTGACTGTGTGAATTAAGAGAAATAATGTCATTTAAACAAATAAGAACTTACTTAAGCCATTACTTATTTTTCTTCGTCTAGATTTCTTCTAGTAGAAACTCTTAATCCACATTTGTTTTAAAATAAGCTATCTTTAAAAATTAAAATTAAAAAGTATAAAAGCAATTTAAAAACTTTATTATGGTATGTTTATGATTCAATTAACAATATATTAAACTTACTGCAAGAAAAGAATTAAGATAGAATGCAAATGCATGGCACAGTTTTACCTTTTTTTTCCTTACTGAATCTTTTGTAATCAGGTTCTGCTGAACTTTCTCATTTCTCACTGAGCAAGTTGGAAAAGATTAGAAGAGATTATTTTAGTTTTAGGTATTATGTGGATTTAGCTTTTCCCCCCTTCATTGTAATTCTTTAGAGTACTTTCTCTAATGTTGTATTCTCTTTTCTGTTTTAAACACTGTTTTTAACAATTTTAAACACTGTCAACATTTTTGTTTGAAAGCTGTTCAGAAGTGAGAAAGTCATGAAACTTGACTCTTAAAGGATTTTAGATTATGAAATGTAAGTGACTTAGTCACTGAATGGATTATGCTTATAATAACTAAAACATCAGAGATCAAACGTATATGCTTAGGTTTATTTAAATTAATCCAGGGAAATTTTTGATAAAAATGCATAATTAATTTATGCTCCTTAAAAACAAACAAAATAAAGCAAAAGATAATTTTTGAGCGCTTCATTTGTGCACATTTCTACAACAGTAGGGAAAAAATCAATCTGCATATGAATGGCTAGAATAATTAATTTTTTCCTATGGTTTTCTAGCACAAAATGTATCTAGTTCATGGCGTCTTGACTTTATTTTTGAGTTTATATTGGTTCACCCCACTGAAAGAATTGAGAAAAACACAATACAAAAGAGGGGTTAATTGCCTAAGCTTGCATGAGTAATGCCTGGCAGCCTGTGGTAACACTGAATTAATTGAATAGGAAACCAACCAAGAGTTGGGTGATGCAGGCTTAAATAACTACGGTGGATAAGGATGTATAGCATATTTTCAGGAAAGAAAAAGGAATCAGTGATGCACCAATCAATACAAGGAAAAGTAAAAGACGTGGTGAATGGAGAGAAGCTCTAACCTCTTTTCCTAAGGAAAACGTTCTCTTGATATGAATAAATAAGTTGGTAAAGGAAGGAGCTGATGCTGAGTCTTGTCTTGGTATTCCTGTCTGTCACCGCTACGGTTGAAACGCAGTCATTTCTAAGAACTTGAGAGGTATACCCCAGCAGTCACCATAATGTTTACCCGCAGGGAGTTGGGCCCAACAAGTCCAGCAACCAAATTGGCTTAAAAACATTTCACCTCAAAAGGTCCCTGTCATGTTCAAAAAGAGCAAATCATCTTTAATCTACTGTTTAAATTGAAAGTGAAAGACAGTAGACATTAACCTGAGGTCTCCACTCCAGTCACATTGCAAAATTGCATTAAAATGCCCCGGGTAGAATGACAGTCTATAATGGCATTCTGTGCTGCTGCTCTAAAATATTAATCATTCTCTTTGTAGGCGTGGAAGATGGTATGCCAGTGAAAAAATATTATAACAAATGCAGATGGTAATAGGGACCTTCCCCTTGAGCCTTAGGAAATGTTCTAAGCAATGAGGAAAAATATTCAGACCAGAAAAAGACCCTAATTATTGTATAATCAGATTTCTCTGTACTTAGGCAACACTCATTGCTTCTATCTCACCCAGATCCTCTAATGTAAGTATATATTATTTCCATTTCAAAGATAAAAACACTAAGACACATTTCTTTTTGCCATGGCTTGATACATTAACATTCTTAGCAAAATAGAACCAAAGTTGAAGAGAAGATGGACTAAATCACCAAGGAAGACTCAGAAATTAATTTCTGAGGCAGGTTAATAACATTGAGCTCTTCAGTCTTAGGCTTTTGCTTATTCTGTCACTTCCTACTGCTTCTTTCTTTTAATGTCATGAGTCCTTCCAAAAGGATTGTGTTACAGTTAAAGATGTTCGCTTAAACAGCGTTGTTTCTGAAACCATGTGGGCATAAAATTGAGTCACGGTACAGGGTGAGGCATGGGCTCTCATGGTGTCCAGGGGCAAAGGACCCGGGCACTTTGTGGGCTGTTGTGAGGCTCACTGGAGTCACAATCTGCTTACCAACTTAAGCAGCTTCTAGCGTTTGCAGTATCAGCCACTTGGACTCTTGCCATCCATTCGGCATCTTCCAACACTCTCAAATCACTCCTGAGACAAAGGTAGACAAGGAGTCCTACGAGAAGAGGAAGAAGCTTAACAGCACGTCACTTGAGTTCCTGGGCCTTCTCTAGCTTTGCGCCCTAATTTGTAACGACCAATTGTTACCTACCCTTTCAAGCAGGGCTCCAACAAGGGCCCTCCTGCCCGGTGTCACCCTCGCCAATAGACAGAGCTCGGTTCAGAAGCAAAGGACAGCGTTTTTCTTTGATCAGAGGATGGAGCGGTGTGAGCTCACGCTCTAGAGCACATGCTGTTCCCTCAGGCAGAGCGCCTTTCCCGGGTTCTCCTCCGCGGGGAGGGGGTGGAGCTTTCGGCGGGCACAGTCTCGCTGCTCACAGCGCCGGCGCCTGCGCGCAGAGCTGACGCAGCGTCTCTGTGCACAGCCGGCCGCCGCCATCTTGGCTTGTGGTTGTGTGCGTAGCGCTTCTCCACACAGGCGCCAAGGTGTGTCCCCGCGGCGGTTCTGCGCCGGGAAAGCCAGTCCGACGAGTCAGGTGCAAGGCTTCTGCACACGGCCCCCTACAGGCAGGTGAAACTGGACTAAGGACAAAACAAGAGGTTAGACCTTATTTTATCATTTAGATTCCATCTTATTTTTCCCGGAGACCTCAGTGGGCTTTGCCAGGAACATAGGCTCCAAACTTCCAGCTGCTTGTGGTGTAGAAGCAAGAATGTGGGCTGTAGTTTCACTGAAGTGGTTGCACTCGACAATTTTCTTAACCTCTTTGAGACTTACTTGCTTTATATGTGTTTTGACACGTACTATAAAACCCAGTTCACAAGGTTGCTTTGAGGACTTCGTATTAATGCTCCTGGCACAGTCCCTGAGAGTGTGGAGCTCACTAAATGTTTGTTCTTTATTTGCAATAACTGTACCTGAGTCTGAACGTTTGTGGTGGTGGCAGAGACTGTTCATTTTCAGACAAAATCTCCAGCTCCCAGAAAATTGCCTAGAACGTGACAGGAACTCAGGAGATAAGAGGTCTCATTTCGTAGCCTCGCCTCATGCACAGCGCTCCACACACACTGCCCTTTCCTCTTTCCCTTGAATCTTTCAAGCTCCTTGCCACATCTTTTGCATTTTACAGCTGCTCTTTTCTTTTCTGGAATGTCAGTTCACAGCTCTAGATACTGTGGCCTCCTCTTAGTCATTTGGGTGCCAGCTGAACTGCCTAACTCCTTGGTGAAGCCTTCCCAGTTATATTTATATACAAACAGCTTTCCTCTAAGTGAGGAATCCCCTCCAGGTCCACACTTTCTGTGTGATCTTGTAGACCTAACCACAGACCATAACAAGGGTGGGGTGACAGTAGAACATTCGCCCTCTGCACACCACAAGTGCATTGCAGTTTTCTGGAGCGAGTTGCAGACAGGAGTCAGCCCCTCCCTCCCCCACACCAGGTCAAGCACGCTCATACTCTCAAATGCCTGTTCCTAGCCCAGGCTTCTCCATTCTGAGGTCTCTTTCTTGGGGACCTTGGCTGAGGCACGTGTACTTTGACACAGCATCTTTCTCCTCCTAGCCCTTCCCCCTCTACCTTCTCCCAGCCCATGGATCTAGAAAGAGAAAGAAGCATTTCTGTATGGGCTCCTCTTCAGTGAGATGATCCCCTCATCTGTGCTTCATCCATCTGACACTCACCCTGTGCTTTCTGTGGGGAAAAATGGAACATTGGTAAACTGATGCTTCTTTTTGCCTCTTGCTTGCACTGTTTCAATAGGTGAATAAAGGCTTGATTGTTATTTTATGTTTGCTTCATTGCCCATGAGCAGTTGACACTAAGAACTTATCAATATTTGAAATTATCTTGTTTGTTTATTGGTCTTGTTTACTGCCTCCATTTCCTGACTTGAATGCAAGCTCCACGATTCTAGGGACTCTGTCTGCTCTGTCTACTGCTACACCTGCAGTACCCAGACGGGTACCTGGCATATATTAGGTCTTCAGTGGAAATAAGAACACTGAATACATGGCATACATACCTGGTAAACTCTACTTCATCTGGGCTCTTCCCAGCAGGCAGATCTGTGTGCACCATGCTTCTCACAAGGATAGGAATAAGATTCAGGCTGTTAATGCCAGTTCTCTGGTCTTCTTCATTTTCCTGATATGATCAATATTATACAGTAAATATACTCCACCTGCCTAGTTTTTTCATCCACTGCATCTTGTAAGACAACTTCAAACGACATTCTTTATAACATACAGTGGTCTACACTTACAGTTTCCATTGCCTTGTCTGCTACTGATGACTGATTGGCTGGGACATTCCTCAGTTGCTTATTAATTGTTGTTTCTTTTATTAAATAACCCATCTCTATAGATCTTTCCTCTCCCATGTCCAGGGAATCTTACACTTGACCCAATTCACTTGTTACAACAAATGCTAAACTCAGAAAATTATTGACAATGGGTCAAATCCAGCAAGTGGCCTGTTTTTCTATAGTTCTGGAGCTAAGAGTGGATTTTACATTTTCTAAAGGGTTGTTTAAATAAAAGGAATCCGGGATAGAGACAGTATTTGGCTAATAAAGCCTAAAATATTTACATTCTGTCTGGCCCTTTGGAGGAAGAGATTGCTGAACCCTGCTGTAAAGATATCCAGCCAGCCGGAATGCTAGCACCCACAGATCTACTTGCTATCAGCCAAAAGGCTGCACCAATATGGCTAGCTAGCCTTCAAAGAAGGCTATTTACCTAATTATTAGAGAAATTAGCTCTTCTGTCTTTGGCTTCTGTACCAGGAATTTAATCTTTTCAAAGTGACTTCCTTATATAAATCTGAGGACAAAGTTTCAGTTGCCACTTCAAATAGTAAGCCAACCCTACTATTTATTCTATCTGTTCTTCTAATTACAGCAGAGCTTGAGGCCTCCTTTGGACTTGATAGTACAGTGTTTGTCACTTTTGCTCTCTGTCCCTAGGTGCTGGTGGCAATTATTTGCAGCAGTTTACTATCCATAGTATAGAAGGTCATTAATAAAATAGACAGTGCTAAGTTTCTAAATTTATGCTGGCAAATAAAAGAAGGGTGGGCCAAGGTGGGAAGTCAAGGGGATTATAAAAGTGAGAAAGACAATTTGCCAGGATTCATCCATCAGGAATATAAAACTGTGTAGACCTCCACTAAGTTTTCTGTTGTTTTGATGAAAATGCCTGAAAATAAAGAGTTGACTGCATTTGGAAGGCATAGAATTGTCCTTTTGGCTGCAAAGAGCAGTTACCTTCATATATTGTTTACCAAGCATTGTTCTGGGTACTAAGATGAAACAGTGAACAGAATAATGTTCACACCTTGACACATCATTTTAGTGTGGGAGGCTGACACATGTTAGGTGATGGTAAGTGTTATGGTGGTAAATAGAATAGAGTAAGGGAGATAGGAAGAGTCAAAGAGGGAATGTTGCTATTTTACGTGGAGAGTTTAAGGAAAGCCTGGCTGATGAGATGACAGAGTAGAGAGAGGAAGGAAGTGTGAGCATTGATATTGGGACAGGAGCATTTTATGCAGAAGGAACTGCAAAAAGCCAATATCAAGGTGGAAGCATGGTCTGTTCAAAGAATAGCAAGGAAGTTAATGCAACCAAGTGGAGAAGGTGAGGTCAGAGAAGTGGCAGGGAACCAGATGTAGAGGATGTTATTGACTTTATTCTGAATGAGACAGGAAGTGATTGCAGGCTTTCAGCATAGGATTAAAATAATATGATTTAGACTTTAAAAGGATAGTTGGGACTTTTCTCTATGGAGAATAAATTTGAAGGCGGGGAGTTGGGAGAGCAATAGCCAGGACATGGAAGCAACCTAAGTGTCCATCGACAGATGAATGGATAAAGAAGATGTGGCTCATATATACAATGGAATATTACTCAGCCATAAAAAGAAACAAAATTGAGTTATTTGTAGTGAGGTGGATGGACCTAGAGTCTGTCATACAGAGTGAAGTAAGTGAGAAAGAGAAAAACAAATATGGTAACACATATATATGGAATCTAGAAAAAAAATGGTTCTGAAGAACCTAGGAGCAGGACAGGAATAAAGACACAGACGTAGAGAATGGACTTGAGGACATGGGGAGGGGGAAGGGGAAGCTGGGACGAAGTGAGAGAGTGGCATGGACATATATACACTACCAAATGTAAAATAGATAGCTAGTGGGAAGCCAGCCGCATAGCACAGGGAGATCAGCTCGGTGCTTTGTCACTACCTAGAGGGGTGGGATAGGGAGGGTGGGAGACGCAAGAGGGAGGGGATATGGGGATATATGTATATGTATAGCTGATTCACTTTGTTATACAGCAGAAACTAACATAACATTGTAAAGCTATCATATTCCAGTAAAGATGTTAAAAATTAAAAAAAATGAAAATCTTCAGTGGCTGTAACAGTAAGCTTTCGATGCCCAAGTGTCTGGGTTACTTTCTAGTTGTATCTGTTGAACTTTGCTGCACTCCCTTTATTGGCATCAGGCTTACCTAGGCCAGCTTCAGTTGGGATAATTGGAATAAATTAACTCTACTACATGCCTCCTACACTCCAGCAGGCTGTAGACCAGGCCTGGTGCTGACAGCAATGCAAGGGAGAGGGTAAGCTTACTCTTTCAAGCACTTTTCCAGCTTCTACTTAGTCACGTTTGCTACATGTTACTGACCCAACCAAGCCCCATGGCCAATCCCAGAACACTGCAAAACTAGATTAAAAAGATCATGGATGCATGATGCAGGGAAGAATTGAGGCCAGTTTTTGCAATCTATAGCAAAAGAATAAAGATGTTAAATACATGACAGTGCAACTTGGTACTCTGCTTATTGCTTGCTTTCTCTTTCTTTTTCCAAGACATAAACAAAGACAATTGGAATTGTGGCACCGATTAATTAACTCTTGACTTGGATTTTTATGTTCAGTTGGAGGTTTTATATCATTTTTTATTAATTAACTTTATTTACTGAGTTCAACCTCTTTGCAAACATCTGTATAAAGCATTGTCTTTTGTGCATGGCAGCTACTTAATGTTGGTTTAAGTAGCAGTCTTGGTCAGATTCCTTGTCTACGTAGCACCATTCCTTATTTGTCTCCATTATCCTATATCCAAGAGACGTTTTAGGTGAAGCAAGCATTAGTCTGCTTCTCCAGTCCCTGATGTTTCCTTGCATGGGAAAGGATCACTCATTGGCTAATATTCTTGCCCTCTCTAATCATATTTTGACTCCAGTTTAGGTGGAATTGATTTTTCTAACTAGTAAGCATGGGAGAAGAAACTGGGTACTTAACAATCCCATCCCTCTATTTCTCTCTCTTGTAAGAGAACAGACTCACATCAAAAATATTTTCACTCCACTCTGTTCCTCTAGGAAGTCTGTCCCTATGGGAAGAATTCTAGGTAACTTGTGGTTGAATTTAAGAAGCCCTCTTGCCTTCAGATACAAGCCAAGTCCTGTAATTCTCACTGAATCAATAAATGAGTTATTTTGGTTTCTACCTGTCTGATTCTGGTTCAGAACTTATGTGTGGAAAAAACATGCTATTTATGACTCTTTTCCTTAAAAACACCTCCAACAAGTCATATTTTATTATTCTACAATGACAGGTTGTATTTGTGATTAGAGGGTTAGTAGTCATGTGCATTTGATGTAATCCAAAGGAAAATATGTTGCCCAAACTACATAATCTGTGGCCCCATCAAACATTTTTTCCAGGATGGCAATGAATGCACAATACCAAACATTAGACTGAAAGTGAAAAATATAATTAATTATCTGATCTATAAAATGTTTAATATCCAGAACTTGAAAATATTAAAATGAGTGCCTTTCATGTGTTTCTTACAATGTCAGATTATTTCACAGAGTTTAATTCAAAATCACTTTCAGACTGAAAATTTCAGTAACCTCCATTTCCAATAACATGTTTCTTTTTATTTCCCAAATGATATACTAACTATAGTTTTTATAATGTATTTTTCTACAAGTATTTTCCCGAACAAGTTGTATAATATTAAAAAAGTCAAAGATGGCTTGCTAATCTTGCAAATAAAGATGCTGGATATAAAAATTTAAAGTGACATCAGCCCTGTCTCATCCTTGAAAATAAAGAATTTCTGTGATTTGATATGATTTACACTTGTTTGCTAAAAACTTATATTAAAGCTTATTTGTAACCATCAAAAAATATTTCCTGGTATGTACTATAAGGGTTTGTTTAAGGATAATTAAATTATAATAATTGGGTTCAAGGATTACTTATTTGGCTCCATGCAGAATGATGAGTACTATCAAACTGAATTAAACATTATGAATTGTGCTGTACTTTTTCATGACCTACGGTACTTTCCAGTGGTAAGCAAGGGTATAAGAAAGATAACATCTATCATATGTTATGCTTCACAAACTCTCCATAGAAATACAGAGTTCATTTTCTTTTCTGGTCAAAATTGTTTGGATAGGGTTTGCTACTGATATGAAATTTAAATAAAATTCTTCTCATGAATGGGAGGATTTTGTTTGTCAAGCATGTATTGTCTTTTTTGCTGATATAACCTCTGTTTTCAAGTGAATGACTTATTACTCTTCAAAAGCTGATGGATTTTGTGAGGGGGAAAATAGCTACTATAGCTTTGAGAGACAACTATTTACCTTAAGTGCTTATTTCAGTATTTTCTGATGCAAAGCTAAAATGCATCAAAAACAATTTTCCTGGTTTTATTTGTATCAGGTTTACCATTTTAGAAATGTACTAGGTATAGCAATTTGATGAAAGAGTTGTGGCTTTTCACAAAATCCTAAACTTGGCTTTTGATTTCAACATACTGAAATATGGAAGAGTGTGAGATAAAAAGTAATGTCGTTTGCCTACATGATATTTCATAGTGGGTTCTATAGTTGTACTACACAGCTGAGCAGCAAAACAAATATATACAGTACTTATATTGCATTCTTTTCATATTACCTCTTTTATAGTATGAAAGTGACTGGTGTCTTTGATTAGCCCAATTTCGGCTAAAAGGAGTTACAGCTTGTTTCACTCTATCTAAAAATGGTTTTAAATGCCAACTTCAATCCAATATGTAAATAGCTATTACCTAGGTACTAGGGATAGCCTTCATTGTCATCAAAATTAAACCTTCATGTAGCAGAACGAAACAGACTTGTTCATCTTGTAAAGTAACACTGTTTCACGCTACGTAAGGATCCTAGAGGCTAACAAAAATTGCTGTGGATTTAAAGTCAAAATTTTTTTGTTCATAGAAAATTATATTTATAGACCAAAGATTTAACATTTTAATCAGTGTTGTTAAGGTTGTTTTTATTTCAATTCACAGTTGCTATTGTGCTCAGATTATTTTATAGCTCATATAATTCAAAAGATAAGCATAAATTTTAAAAGCTTAAAAAGTTTACCATTGGGCTTCCCTGGTGGCGCAGTGGGGGGACGCGGGTTCGTGCCCCGGTCCGGGGAGGATCCCACATGCCGCGGAGTGGCTGGGCCCTTGAGCCATGGCCGCTGGGCCTGCGTGTCCGGAGCCTGTGCTCCGCAATGGGAGAGGCCACAACAGTGAGAGGCCCGTGTACCGCAAAAAAAAAAAAAAAAAAAAAAAAGTTTACCATTAAAAAATTCTACAACTGTTTATGTACAATAGGTAAAACTGTAAAACAAAAATCACTTTTTAAAAAACAAATTATTGTTCTTTTATTTAATCACTGAACACATATTAAGTACCAACTTGTATGCTGGCTGCAACACTCAGTTTATGAGATACAAAATAAAATGTATGAGTGCGTTTAACCTTTTTACTTATATTAGGATACAGGTGTGGGTACTGTTATAATATCAGTTTTATAGATGAACACACTGAAGTTTAGCAGTGTTAATCAATTTCCAGACAGTACAACTGAAACGTGGCAGAGAATGAATCTGGACTCATGTTTTTTTTTTGTTTGTTTTTTTTGCTCTCACTGCTGTGGCCTCTCCCGTTGCGGAGCACAGGATCCTGACGCACAGGCTCAGCGGCCATGGCTCAGGGGCCCAGCCGCTCCGCGGCATGTGGGATCTTCCCGGACCGGGACACAAACCCGTGTCCCCTGCATCGGCAGGCGGACTCTCAACCACTGCGCCACCAGGGAAGCCCCTGGACTCATGGTTTTGAGATTATATCATAAACACGTTTTTTACTGTATGCTTTATTTGTTCATTTTCCCCACCAAACTGTAATCTCCTTGAATTTTAAGATTGTGCTTCTGCATTTTCCTCCTCTTGCAGATGCTTCACATGACACATTATCTGACACTCACTAAATGTGTTAGAATAAATACTTGAGCAGTCTCAGTTGAAAAGTCCTTTTATCAGCGGGCCTTCCCTGATCATCCTACTTTAAATGATTCCTCCACCCTACCCTACCCCAGTTTTCCCTAAATTTAAACCCTGCTTATTTTTCTCATTCCACTTATGACTATTCAACATGTATACTATACTGGTTTATTATTGTCTTTCTTCTGTCACTAGAAACTGAGCTCTATGAAATAAAGTAGTTTTGTCTATTTTATTCACTGCTGTCTCTGCTGAAGCAAAATAGTGCCTGGAACATAGTAGACATTTAAAAAATATTTGTTGGGGCTTCCCTGGTGGTACAGTGGTTGAGAGTCCGCCTGCCGATGCAGGGGACACGGGTTCGTGCCCTGGTCCAGGAAGATTCCACATGCCGCGGAGCGGCTGGGCCCGTGAGCCATGGCCGCTGAGCCTGTGCATCCAGAGCCTGTGCTCCACAACGGGACAGGCCACAGCAGTGAGAGGCCCACGTACCGCAAAAAAAAAAAAAAAAAAAAAATTGTTGAATGAAGTAATTAATGAGCAATCTGTTATTGGAGTTTAGTATAGATATCACCAAGAAAAACAGCTTGGAAGCCAATGAAGAAGTCCAAGTGCTTAGTTCCACAAGTCAAGTAGTGGCAATGAAAGGAGGAGAGTAAATAATGAATCTAGGAGACGTTTAATTGGATAGGGAAAGTTTAATTGGTCTTGCTTATCAATTAGGTAAATATTAGACAACTCTTTTAAATGTGCAAAGACTTATTACATAACTTCAAATGGATTTATGGGATCTTAGAGTCAGAAAAGCTTAGATTCCAAAGCCATCTCATTTATCCTCTCAGTGTACAAAAGGACACTGAGGGTCTGGTCAGTTAAGTAATATACGGAAGGTATACCAGTCCCAAAATTCTCCCCATATGACATTGTTCTGAGATAGACAGCAGCAACTAAATTTATAATACATTGTAATTTTTAAAGGTACAATTTAGTGGGAAGATTTGGTTAATTTTGGTGCACACCAAAATCAATTGAGCGGCTTCCCTTGTGGTGCAGTGGTTAAGAATCCATCTGCCAATGCAGGGGACACCGGTTTGAGCCCTGGTCCAGGATGATCCCACATGCCGTGGAGCAACTAAGCCTGTGCACCACAACTACTGAAGCCTGCACGCCTAGAGCCCGTGCTCTGCAAGAGAAGCCACCGCGATGAGAAGCTCATGCACTGCAATGAAGTGTAGCCCCCACTCACTGCAACTAGAGAAAGCCCACGTGCAGCAACGAAGACCCAACACACACAAAAATAAAATAAATAAATGATTATTTAAAAAAAACTTTAAAAAAATCAATTGTGAAGTAATGACTCCTACTTAAGCCTTATACTAGCCATTCAACAACTCCTCTCTAATTCAAATGTCAATACAACAGGTGGAATATAGAACTTTAGAATAGCAAAGTCTAACCCTGAACAACATTCTTATTAGGTAGTGAAAAAGTAAAATTACAAACTATAAAATGAAAAGAAATTTCATATCAAGGGTTTGATGAGATCATGTCTTTTGTACTTACATCTACTAAATGTTAAAGATTGATCTTTAGAGCCAACTGAGTATAAAGGCTTTTCTAATACTTAAAAATGTTACGAGAAAAAGTCTCATTTAGCATGATTGTAAATGAAATTAAAAAGGTCATTTAAGTGTACAAATTTAAAACATAGTATAGTAGAAACTCTAGCATTTTATTTTTTTTAATTTATTTTTTATACAGCAGGTTCTTATCTGTTTTATACACATTAGTGTATATATGTCAATCCCAATCTCCCAATTCATCACACCACCCACCCCCCGCAGCCGCTTTCCCCACCTGGTGACCTGGTTTGTTCTCTACATCTGTATTTCTGCCTTGCAAACTGGTTCATCTGTACCATTTTTCTAGATTCCACATATATGTGTTAATATACGATATTTGTTCTTCTCTTTCTGACTGACTTCACTCTGTATGACAGTCTCTAGGTCCATCCACGTCTCTACAAATGACCCAATTTTGTTCCTTTTCATGGCTGAGTAATATTCCATTGTATATATGTACCACATCTTCTTTATCCATTTGTCTGTCGATGGGCATTTAGGTTGCTTCCATGACCTGGCTATTGTAAATAGTAATACAATGAACATTGGGGTGCGTGTGTCTTTTTGAATTATGGTTTTCTCTGAGGATATGCCCAGTAGTGGGATTGCTGGGTCATATGATAATTCTATTTTTACTTTTTAAGGAAGCTCCATAGTGTTCTGCATAGCGGCTGTATAAATTTACATTCCCACCAACAGTGCAAGAGGGTTCCCTTTTCTCCACACTCTCTCCAACATTTGTTGTTTGTAGATTTTTTTATGATGGCCATTCTGACTGGTGTGAGGTGTTACCTCATTGTAGCTTTGATTTGCATTTCTCTAATAATTCGTGACGTTGAGCAACTTTTCATGTGCCTCTTGGCCATCAGTATGTCTTCTTTGGAGAAGTGTCTATTTAGGTCTTCTGCCCATTTTTGGATTGGGTTGTTTGTTTTTTTAATATTGAGCTGCATGGGCTGTTTATACACTTTGGAGATTAATCCTTTGTCCGTTGATTCATTTGCAAATATGTTCTCCCATTATGAGGGTTGTCTTTTCATCTTTTTTATAGCTTCCTTTGCTGTGCGAAAGCTTTTAAGTTTCATTAGGTCCCATTTGTTTATTTTTGTTTTCATTTCCATTACTCTAGGAGATGGGTCAAAAAAGATCTTGCTGCGGTTTATGTCAAAGAGTGTTCTTCCTATGTTTTCCTCTAAGAATTTTAAGAGTATCCGGTCTTACATTTAGGTCTTTAATCCATTTTGAGTTTATTTTTGTGTATGATTTTAGGGAGTGTTCTAATTTCATTCTTTTACATGTAGCTGTCCAGTTTTCCCAGCAGCACTTATTGAAAAGACTCTCTTTTCTCCATTGTATATCCTTGCCTCTTTTGTCATAGATTGGTTGACCATAGGTGCATGTGTTTATCTCTGGACTTTCTTTCCTATTCCATTGATCTATATTTCTGTTTTTGTGCCAGTACCATATTGTCTTGATTACTGTAGCTTTGTAGTATACTGAAGTACGGGAGCCTGATTCCTCCAGTTCTGTTTTTCTTTCTCAAGATTGCTTTGACTATTCGGGGTCTTTTGTGTTTCCATACAAATTGTGAAATTTTTTCTTCTAGTTCTGTGAAAAATGCTGTTGGTAGTTTGATAGGGATTGCACTGAATCTGTAGACGGCTTTGGGTAGCATAGTCAATTTAACAATATTGATTCTTCCAATCCAAGAACATTTTATATCTCTCTATCGGTTTGTGTCATCTTTGATTTCTTTCATTAGTGTCTTATAGTTTTCTGACTACAGGTCTTTTACCTCCTTAGGTAGGTTTATTCCTAGGTATTTTATTCTTTTTGTTGCAGTGGTGAATGGGATTGCTTCCTTAATTTCTCTTTCTGATCTTTCATTGTTAGTGTATAGGAATGCAAGAGATTTCCGTGCATTAATTTTGTATCCTGCAACTTTACCAAATTCATTTGATTAGCTCCAATAGTTTTCTGGTGGCATCTTTAGGATTTTCTATGTATACTATCATGTCGTCTGCAAACAGTGACAGTTTTACTTCTTCTTTTCCAGTTTGCATTCCTTTTTTTTCTTTTTCTTCTCTGATTGCCGTAGCTAGGACTTCCGAAGCTATGTTGAATAATAGTGGCGAGAGTGGACATCTTTGTCTTGTTCCTGATCTTAGAGGAAATGCTTTCAGTTTTTCACCATTGAGAATGTTTGCTGTGGATTTCTCATATATGGCCTTTATTATGTCAAGGTAGGTTCCCTCTATGCCCACTCTGGAGAGTTTTTATCCTAAATAGGTGTAGAATTTTGTCAAAAGCTCTTTCTGTATCTATTGAGATAATTATATGGTTTTGATTCTTCAATTTGTTACTATGGTGTGTCACATTGATTGTTTTGTGCATATTGAAGAATCCTTGCATCCCTGGGATAAATCCCACTTGATCATGGTGTATGATCCTTTTAATGTGCTGTTGGATTCTGTTTGCTAGTATTTTGTTGAGGATTTTTGCATCTATATTCATCAGTGATATTGCTCTGTAATTTTCTTTGTTTGTGGTATCTTTGTCTGCCTTTGGTATCAGGGTGATGGTGGCCTCATAGAATGAGTTTCAGAGTGTTCCTGACTCTGCAATTTTTTGTAAGAGTCTGAGAAGGATGGGTGTTGGCTCTTCTCTAAATGTTTGATAGAATTTGCCTGTGAAGCCATCTGGTCCTGGACTTTTGTTTGTTGGAAGATTTTTAATCACAGTTTCAATTTCATTACTTGTGATTGGTCTATTCATATTTTCTGTTTCTTCCTGGTTCAGTCTTGGAAGGCTATACCTTTCTAATAATTTGTCCATTTCTTCCAGGTTGTCCATTTTATTGGCATAGAGTTGCTTGTAAGTAGTCTCTTAATGATGCTTTGTATTTTTGAGGTGTCTGTTGTAACTTCTCCTTTTTCATTTCTAATTTTATTGATTTGAGCCCTCTCCCCCTTTTTCTTGATGAGTCTGGCTAAAGGTTTATCCATTTTGTTCATCTTCTCAAAGAACCAGCTTTTAGTTTTATTGATCTTTGCTATTGTGTTCTTTGTTTCTATTTCATTTATTTCTGCTCTGGTCTTTGATTTCTTTTCTTCTACTAACTCTGGTTTCTTTTTTTTTTTCTTCTCTGTCTGGTTCCTTTAGATGTAAGGCTAGATTGTTTATTTGAGATTTTTCTTGTTTCTAGAGGTAGGATTGTATCGCTATAAACTTCCCACTTAAAACTGCTTTTGCTGCATCCCATAGGTTTTGGATTATCGTGTTTTTGTTGTCATTTGTCTCTAGGTATTTTTTGATTTCTTCAACTCAGGTTATTTAGTAACATATTGTTTAGCCTCCATGTGTTTGTTAATTTTTTCCCCCTGTAATTTATTTCTAATCTCATAGTGTTGTGGTCAGAAAAGATGATTGATATGATTTCGATTTTCTTAAATTTACTAAGGCTTGATTTGTGACCCAAGATATGATCTATCCTGGAGAATGTTCCGTGTGCACTTGAGAAGAAAGTGTAATCTGCTCTTTTCAGATGTAATATCCTATAAATACCAATTAAATCTATCTGGTCTATTGTGTCATTTAAAGCTTGTGTTTATTAATTTCCTGTCTGGATGATCTGTCTGTTGGTGTAAGTGAGGTGTTAAAGTCCCCCACTATTACTGTGTTAGTGTCGATTTCCTCTTTTATAGCTGTTAGCATTTGCCTTACATATTGAGGTGCTCCTATGTTGGGTGCATATATATTTATAATTGTTATATCTTCTTCTTGGATTGATCTCTTGATCATTATGTAGTGTCCTTCCTTGTCTCTTGTAACATTCTTTATTTTAAAGTCTATTTTATCTTATATGAGTATTGCTACTCCAGCTTTCTTTTGATTTCCATTTCCATGGAATATCTTCTTCCATCCCCTCACTTTCAGTCTGTATGTGTCCCTATGTCTGAAGTGGGTGTCTTGTAGACAGCATATATATGGGTCTTCTTTTTGTATCCATTCAGCTAGCCTGTGTCATTTGGTTGGAACATTTAATCCATTCCCATTTAAGGTAATTATCGATATGTATGTTCCTCTTACCATTTTCTTATTTGTTTGGGGTTTTTTTTGTAGGTCCTTTTCTTCTCTGTGTTTCCCACTTATAGAAGTTACTTTCGCATTTGTTGTAGAGCTGGTTTGGTGGTACTGAATTCTCTTAGCTTTTGCTTGTTTGTAAAGCTTTTGATTTCTCCGCTGAATGTGAATGAGATCCTTGCCAGGTAGAGTAATCTTGGTTGTAGTTTCATCACTTTAAATATATCTGGCTTATAGAGTTTCTGCTGAGAAATCAGCTGTTAACCTCATGAGTTCCCTTGTATGTTATTTGTCGTTTTTCCCTTGTTGTTTTCAATAATTTTTATTTTTCTGTATTTTTTGTCAGTTTGATTACTATGTATCTTGGCATGTTTCTTCTTGGGTTTATCCTGCCTGGGACTCTCTGCACTTCCTGGACTTGGGTGGCTGTTTGCTTTCCCATGTTAGGGAAGTTTTTGAGTATAATCTCCTCAAATACTTTCTCGGGTCCTTTCTCTCTTCTCCTTCTGGGACCCCTGTAATGTGAATGTTGGTGCATTTAATGTCCCAGAGTTCTCTTAGGTTTTCTTCATTTCCTTTCATTCTTTTTTCTTTATATTCTGTTCCATGGCAGTCAATTCCACAATTCTGTCATCCAGGTCACTTATCTGTTTTTCTGCTTCAGTTATTCTGTTATTGTTTCCTTCTAGTGTATTTTTCATTTCAATTATTGTATTGTTCATCTCTGTTTGTTCTTTAATTCTTCTAGGTCTTTGTTAAACATTTCTTGCATCTTCTCAATCTTTGCCTCCATTCTTTTTCTGAGGTCCTGGATCACCTTCACTATCATTATTCAGAATTCTTTTTCTGGAAGGTTTCCTATCTCTACTTCATTTAATTGTTTTTCTGGGGTTTTATCTTGTTCCTTCAACTGGTATTTAGTCCTCTGCCTTTTCATTTTGTCTGTCTTTCTGTGAATGTGGTTTTCGTTTCACAGGCTGCAGGATTCTAATTCTTCTTGTTTCTGCTGTCTGCCCTCTGGTGGATGAGGCTATCTAAGAGGCTTGTGAAACTCTAGCATTTTAAAAATTTCCTCTTGTTCATAAAATTCAACTTGAAGGAGTGATTATAACACCGTGTTCTTCCAATTATCAGAGTTGTTACACTTTAAATAAAAAGCCACAAGGATGATAACTAAATGTCCACAAAACATTTGTAGTTAAAACTAAGCATACCTTTAATTTCTATATCCATGTCTTAAGAAAATAACCAAACAACAACCAACAATCAACAATGAAATGATGATGTTAAACAGGTGGCATTTGATGTGTTTTTCTTAATTTTAATAAACCATGGACAAATTATTAACATGGGTCCCAGAGAGGTGACTAAATTAGGTCTAGAGAGATTAACTGTAAAAGAACAAAGTTCACAGAAGAGCTAAGATCTTACTTTTCCTCCCCAGATTCTTTTAGTTTACAAGATTTGTTGCTCCATCAAAACAGCACAGGAAAAGTTAGGCTTGAAATTTAATTAATTACTCACTACTTACATATAGTTCCCCACACTCCTCACACCATTGCCATATTCCCATGCTTATTCCCAATAATGAAGAAGACATTAAATTTGACTGACTCCCATGATTTGGGAGGATTAGAGAATCAACAACCATCTCACTTTATTCTAAGGCCTTTCAAAATTGGCATAGGTGCTATTTTCTGCTCTTAAATGAAGAGTTTGAGTTGCCATATAAGTGTTCACGTTTGCCTAGTCTACCCTAGTTCAACCTGTAACATCACTTGAACCTGAAGATTAACAGTGGTCTGACCCCACCTAATAGGTGTAACACCTTGGTTTGTCTGCTCTAAATATACTACTTCATGACTATAGCCCCATAAGCAACTACACTAGCCCTTCTTCTGATCTGGCCCTAGCTCCCAACTTGGTTTTCATGTAGCTCACATTCATTCCACAATCACTCTTTGAACCTGCAATATTTTTTCTCCCATCTTTCTTGGCTGATAACCTTTCTTCCTATTTCACTGAGAAAATAGAAGCAATCCAAAGAGTTTTCACTCACTCTTACCACCACATTTCATAGTCTAACTGTATTTGTCCTTTTATCATGGATGCACACTCCATGCACCTATGGAAGTCAAATTCCTCCAGTCTCCGGATACCATGCATTCAGAGACACCATTCCAGCCATTGATTGTCCCCTTTCTCATCTGCTTTTTAGAATATTTCCTTCACTTCCCATTAGCATCCAAATATACTAAAATATCTCCCTTTACAAATGTTTTCCTTGGAGATACATGCTTCCTAGTTGTTAGCTAATTTCTCTTATGCCCCTTTACCATAAAATTCAGAATAACTTACTCAAGAGAGTAATTGGCTTTAACTTGCACAACTAAATGTTGGGTCTTATATTCAGCAGGCTTCACTCTGTTGGCTGTAAGTATAAGTAATTTCTTTAGGTCTTCCATAGAATCTGATTTAAATAAAGTCCCAATCTTGTCTTCTTTTTGTAAAGCTCTCTAGTGCAATAAGAAATATCTATCCTTCCTCACAGCTTTGAAAGTGACCATTACCACCACTTTACAACTGTAAAGTGCAACAACTATTTGATCTCTTAAGGTACTTACTTCAGTAGGCACTTTGTTACAAACAACTGCTTACAATTTAATTTACCATGATGACTCTGCATACTGTGGATTGCTAGAATCTTATTTCACATTGACATGGAATCTAGCCTGCATTCTAACACATTGCCGACCAACCCAGTAATCTTCTCAGTCAAGATTCATACTGGAATAGAGCAACCAAACTAGGTATTTCAACAGAAGGAATTTAATAAGTGAATTGGTTACACAGGTGTTGAAAGTCTGAATGAGAAACGGAACCCTTGGGTAAGATGATGATGATAACTGCAGAAAATAACTACTACATTTACAGGCAAGAGCTTGAGGTTATCAGTACATAGACAATTAAGGGAAGGCATCATGTAGTTATAATTTAGAATTTCTTATGGGATGCCTGTCCAACTGCCAAGGATAGTGGTGAGTGGGGACAATGGAGCAGTTCTGGGAATGCTCAAGGCAGTTGGAGTCTGGAACCAACTCCTGCTGTTGTGTTGAAATGTCCTGACCAGGGCATTTCTATCAGGAACAGTATGAAGAGAGGAAAAGAATAAATTCATTCTCCCCTCCTCTGCCTTCAAGTCCTACTACTATTGATAGAATGTAATGGGTTGCCATTTGACGATAGTTTGCAGAGTCCAGATTCAGCATCAAAGGGGAGAGTACAGAAGGACAGATTTGAAACTAAAGGTTGATAAATCAGTGACTGGCACGATTACCAGTTTTCTGTTTTCTTAGTTGGGGAGGGATATGTGCTTCGGCTTCACATCTCTAGGGCTCCTTCCTCTGTTGTTAACACTAAGTGTTCAACAATATAGACGTGTGTTCTTTGAGATCTGTGTCATCTGCTTCTCTCCCTACTTTTACGTGGAACTTCTTTTTACTTTGCACCAGTGTCTCCTTCCTGCTCAATGAAGTTTCTCTTTCCAGGAGTTTTTTTTCAAGATGGACTGAATCCTTTAAACCAGCTACATTTGGTTGGTTTCTAGAGTTTATAGGGTCCAGACTGCCATGTACTGTCCACATTTTCCAGTGTCTCCTTTATTCACCTGTGAAATTTTGCATGCTGATCAGACTCTTTTTATTTGGGAAAGAGTATGGTTGATAGTTCCCTTCCTGATGTCTCTGACTCTTGGCTAGTGGGAATCTCTTTGGCTTCTTTCTGTGCCCTCCTGCATGGTTGCTGCTACCACACAGTCCTTTTGGCAGTTGTGCTTCGGCCCCACCTTCGTATGTTGTTATTTTGAGAGTACTCTATCATAGATCTTGCTGTAGAAGTTGTCTGTCGGATTTTTTAGAAATTGAAGTATAGTTGATACCCCATCTTACCCTTCACCCTTTCTCTCTCCCCACTGGTAATCTCTAGTTTGTTCTCCATATCTGTGAGTCTGTTTCTGTTTTGTTGTATTCATTCGTTTGTTTTATTTTTTAGATTCCAGTATAACTGATAACATACAGTATTTGTCTTTCTCCATCTGACTTATTTCACTAAGCATAATACCTTCCAGGTCCATCCATATTGTTGCAAATGGCAAAATTTCATTCTTTTTAATGGCTGAGTAGTATTCCATTGCATGTATATGTGTGTGTGTGTGTGTGTGTCTGTGTCTGTGTGTGTGTACATCTCACATCTTCCTTATCCAGTTATTTGTTGCTGGACACTTAGGTTGCTTTCATATCTTGGCAGTTGTAAATAATGCTGCTATGAACATTGGGCTGCATGTATCTTTTCTTTTTTTATTGAGGTATAGTTGATCTATAATATTATATGTTTCAGGTGTACAATATAGGGATTCAATATTTAAAGGTTATATTCCATTTATAGTTATTATAAAGTAGTGGCTGTATTCCCTGTGTTGTACTGTATATCCTTGTATCATATTTATTTTATACAGAGTAGTTTGTACCTCTTAATCCCTTATACCTATCTTGCACCCCCCCCCTCTATTGGTAACCACTAGTTTGTTCTCTACATCTGTGAGTCTGTTTCTGTTTTGTTATGTTCACTAGTTTGTTGTATTTTTTTGATTCCACTATAAGTGATAACATACAATATTTGTATTTCTCTGACTTATTTCACTTAGTGTAATATCCTCCAAGTACATCCATGTTGTTGCAAATAGCATTATTTCATTCTTTTTTATGGCTGAGTTGTAGTCCATTGTGTATATATACCACACCTTCTTTATTGATTCATTTGTTGACAGACACTTAGGTTGTTCCATATCTTGGCAGTTGTTACCAGTACTACTCTGATTGGGGTGCATGTACCTTTTTCAATTAGTGTTTTTGCTTATTTTGGATAAATACCCAGGAGTGAAATTGCTGGGTCATAAGGTAGTTTTATTTTCAGTTTTTATGAGAAACCTCCATACTGTTTTCTACAGTGACTGCACCAATTTACATTCCCATCAACAGGGCGTAAGGGAGCTCTTTTCTCCACATCCTCGCCAACATTTGTTATTTGTGGTCTTTTTGATGATAGCCATTCTGAGAGGTGGGAGGTGATAGCTCATTGTGGTTTTGATTTGCATTTCTTTGATTATTAGTGATGTTGGACATCTTTTCATGTGCCTGGTGGCCATCTGCATGTCTTCTTTGTTTTTAATAGCTTTATTTCACATACCATACAATTCATCCATTTAAAGTATACAATTTAATGGGTTTCATTATATTCACAGAATTTTACAACCAGCGCCACAGTCAATTTTAGAACATTTTCATCAACCCCAATGGAAACCTATTAGCAGTCAGTCCCATTAAGTATGATGTTAGCTCTGGGGTTTTCATAGATCCCTTTATCAGACTAATAGAGTTTCCTTTCTGTTTCTAATTTGCTGAGTGACTTTTATCATGACAGGGTGTGAGATTTTGTCAAATATATATCCTGTGTCTTTTGAAGTTATCATGTGTTTCTTGCACTTTTTTCTATTAATATGGCATATTATGTTGATTTATTTTGATATGTTAAACCAACCTTGCATTCCTGGCATAAATCTCACTTGGTAATGGTGTATAATTCTTTTTTACATGTTTCTGGATTTGATGTTCCAGTATTATCTTGAAGATTTTTTCTGTCTATATTCATAAAGGCTATTGGTCTGTAGTTTTTTAAAAATTTGTTTTGTTTTGCTTTTCTTGTAATATCTTGTTTTGATTTCATGGAAATACTAGCCCCATAGAATGAGTAGGAAAGCATGCCATTCTTATTGTTTTTGAAAGAGTTTGTGAAGAATTGGTCATAGCTCTTTAAATTTTTGGTAAAATTAACCAGTGATAATATCTGGGTTTTGGATTTCTTTGAAGTTGAAAGGTTTTTAATTATTAATTAATTCTCTTTACTTGATATAGGTCTAGTCATATTTTCTATTTCTTATTGAGTTAATTTGATATTTTATGTCCCTTTAGGAATAAATCCATTTTATCTGTGTTATCTGATTTGTTAGCATACAACTATTCATAGTATTCCTCATAATATTTTTTATTTTTGTAAAGTTAGTTGTGATGTCACCTCTTTCATTTCTGATTTTCTTAATATGGATTTTTTTTTTTTGTCAGTATAGTTAGGGTGAGTCATTTTTGTTGATCTTTTTGATAACCCAATTTTTGTTTTTGTCGATTTATCACTGTTGTTTTTCTATTCTCCATTTTATTCATTTCCAGCGTAATTTTTATTTCCTGTGCTTGTGGCCTGTGCTTTTATTTGTTAATTTTAGTCTATTTATCTTAGTTGCTCTGTTTTTATAGGAGGGTATGGAGGGATTTAAAAATGACTTTGGAGCCACTTCCATTTTAGGACCAATAGAAGACATTTTAAAGCGACAAGGGAAAAAAGCTTGTTTATACGTTTTTTAACAGCACTTTCAGTAATGCATACTTTATCATGAGCTTTCTTGAGTACAGAACTGCAGTGTTATTGATCCATCATTAAAAGTATACAATTTCTTAGATGTTACTTTTAAGTCACTGACTATATTGTGAAAGTCATTTTGATCAGTTAAAAATTATTTAATTTCCAAGTTTTGTAGACCTGAGTTTGTTAATAATTAAACCAGGTTCTGCACATATGTATTTATACATATGTGTATATATGTATATATATGCATATAGATATCCATATCTATATATTGTATATTAACATATATATTTGTATGAAAATATTATATATTCATATTATATATATTTACATGTATATACTTTATATTTATATATTATATACATTTGTGTGTATATGTTTACATATGTAAATAATTTGCATTATTATATGACTGCTATCCTTTTAAAAGACCGAGCTCTAGGAACTTTGACTTCTTAGAATGTCACATGAGGAAACAATGAACTCTGAAATGTGTCATTAATAATAATAATAAATTTTAAAACTAAAAATTATAGGATATATGCTTCATAAACATTGTCTCACAGAGCTCTTACTACTCTGAAAATTGGTATTAACATGTCCATATTAAGGAAACTGAGGCTCAGAGAGGTGAAGATCTTGTTCATAGCCTCACAAGAAATAATTGGCAGAGCAAAGATTCAAACAATGTTTGGAGGATTTCAGAGCTCTGCTCTGCTCCTTTTTAAATATAGCTCTGCAGTTTCAATGCAGAATTAGAGGTGAAGTACTTTTAAGTATGTTTATCATCCCTTTGAAGAGTAAACACACCATATTTAATGGGAATAGATTGAGTTACATGTGAGGTGAGCTAACTAGACTCATTCTGTCTGTATAGAGAAATCTAGGCATCTATGTGGTAAAAATAGGGCAAAAAAATATGGTAAAAATAGAGAACTGACCTTGCATCAAGATGTATTTCTGTAGTTTTAAATGTCTGGCACACTTATATCTCTTTCTAATTTCTAAGATGTGATTCTTTGGGCAGAGGTTGCCGGGTTATGCCATGTCAAAATGGCTACAGGGCCTTTCAAAGAACAAGTCATTGATGTGATTTGCAAAGCCTTAGAATAGGCATAAAGCTCCCACAAACAATCATGAGCAGAAATATAAAGAACCTAGTGATGGCTGACTTCTCCATTCTTGATATGATTGATTATGGAAAGTCACAAACAATACAGTAGTGATCACTAAATGGAATAGCCTCAAGGAGAGAGGTCCTTTGTCCAAGAAGATTAGTCTAAGAAGAAGGTACAGCACTGAAAACATGAATTATGGTTTGGATTAGGAAGTGATAAATGAGGTCCTTCTGTTGATATTCAGTGGAACCCAGGGGCTATTTGAGATGGTTAGGAAATGTAACTGCATTAGGAGATAGACAGCTGCATGGTAAGAAGGGTCTTCAAAATACTTTAATTGACATAACCTATATCTCCTTAGGAGTGACACATTAGCTAAATTTTTTAAAGTCCTGGGGTTACCTGCATATCACAATTTTGTTGTTTCAATCTCTCTCCAGTCCACCCCCCTCAGTGGTCAATTGCATATTGACCATTTCTGAAGAAGAAAAGAAATATTAATATTCCCAAAACTGGCTATGTGAAAGATTAAGTCACATCCTTTTTTTGTTGTTATTGTAATGTAAAGGTTGTAGAATTTTGCCAAGATTGGAGAGAGGGAGAAAGGGGAAGAGAGAGGGAGAGAGGGAGAGGGAGAGAGAGAGAAAGAGGGGGAGAATAAAAACCTATAAGCTCCACTTACTGCAAAGATATCCCATTAAATGGAATGATGACTAATTTTGATTTCAGCTTATGAAGTTTGTTGAGTATTTGAATTACTGTCATGTCTCTCCCTTTTCCATACTTCCTGCCACCACACTACTGCCCATGATCCTCACACCCAAGGGCATGGGGGTTTTGTTCCTGGATTTTTGTTTCTTCCTCTGCTGCAGGAGGTTTGCCTGTCTGCCCCACTTAGTAGACACTGAGGGACTCTAGTACAAATTAGGAACAAGGCAGCTCTATTTTCACCTTTCTGAGATTCAAATTACAATTGTTGAATAAATTTATTTTCCTTGTTCAGAACTCCCTTTTGACTTCTGAGTGTGATGAAAGCTGTCAGTTGATCTTAGGCTAAACTGTTTCTCCCATCACCCCCTTTCCTTCTCTCTTCTTCGCACTGCTTCCTGCAGTCCAGCGCCTTCAACCATACAGGTAACTCTCCTGAAATTTCCTGCTGAATTTTCTGAATTTGCTTCAGCTATTAATTGAAGCATTAGGAGCTTAAAAAACAAACAAATAATGTATTTTCCTTTCTTATTTTTATTCTTATATAGTACAAGGTAGGATGCCTTCCTCTTTTTATCTGGGGTAGACCAAATTAAAATAAAATGAAGAGCTAACTGCTTAAATGTGGTTGTAGAATTACAGAAAAGAAAAATCTAACTATGCCAATCACTGTGTCATGCACTTTTCTACATGCTTAAAGAAGACTTTTAGCTTTGTGGGCTAGCTGTCACATTAGGATAAGCAAGAAGACAGGAAACTAGATCAGGTGTTATTGAACTGTCTGTTAATTTCTATTCTTCATGGATTGATGGAGGAGCAATTATGGTACAAGATGATGAGTAAACGTAATAACAGTTTGTTAACTCAAGAAACCTAAAATTAACTGCAGTATAGACATGTTCTGAATAGTCTCATAATTCAATCAGCAAGATGAAATTTTAACAATAAAATTCAAGTTTTCAGAGCAGATAATTTTCCTTCCTACCACTAGGTACACTCATACTAACTGAAGATGATATTGTAGAAAGGATTCATTTTTCACTTATTCTTTCCTTTCTCATGAGCTTGGATTTAAGAGAAGTAGACAGTGTGTATGTGGGAGGGAGGCTTTGGACTAATGTTTAATTTTTCTGTCCTTCAGTTACACCAGTGTTAAAATAATCTCACTAATCACCAAGATTAGTGAGAACATGAATTAGATAATGCCTGTCAAGTTCCTGTAGCTCCTTAGAGAAAGGTATTGTCATTTGATTCAGGCTCACTTGTAAATGGCTAGAGATGTAAAGATAAAGAATTTACTTGCCTTCTTTTAATTTGTATTATAAAATTTCAAGTATATAGGTATTTTGTGTTCCCACTATACATAGGACTCTGAACTCAGGTTCAAACCTAAGACAAAGCATTTATTATACAACATAGGCAGGTGTTTCACAATGAATGAGTGACTATAAAATAAAATTATTCACATTTTTAATGTGTTACATGATTAAAAGAATAAAGGCATTTATTTGGTTAAAATAGAGAAGGTATTCCAGTATTAATCTTTTTACTATAGCCTGCCATTTTGTCTCTACAGTCTCTTTTCTTAAATGTTTCACATTCAAAGTTTTAAAACCCAATTTAATTGGAAAAAAAATTTCACCACAGTTTTCTCAAGCAAATTGTTTTCCTTTAAGTTGTAGTTCTTACCCTTTATTGGGTCACTGATCCTCTTTAGTATCTGTTGAAAGTGGTGACTCCTCTGCTTAGGTAAAAGTGCTGTGTCAACCAAAGTCTTCACTGTGAACCACCGGGACCAATTCTGGTTAGCTAAATTAGAGACACGACTTACTAAAAGATTGTAAGTAGCTTACAGAATCTTTGAGTGGGTCAGAGAATTAGGCTTGGTGGCTATGTAGTTCAGAACAGTGCCCCAAACACACCACTGTATGTCATTGCCCACCCAGGGCTTGTATCACCAACACTGCAAGCTACTGCTGAAAATTTGACTTTTGCTGCTTTTGGAAACTAGATTGGGTTGATGCTACCTTTGATAGCGAGAGAAGGATGAAAAAGCATACTCTTTTGTTTGTTCATTGATTTAGCCAATATCATGTAAGATTTACCATGCTGTTAGGCACTAGGGAAATCATAGGGAATAAGAAAAGGAGATAGTCTGTGGATTTGATAAAGTTTCTTAGAAGCCTCAAAATAATCGTGGCTGATTCAACAGGATTTTGTAAGAATTTTCTCTGAAAGTATTTGACGTTGTTGCCAAAAGCTGTAGGGCTGCTTTGGGAAAATGAACTAGGGGAGAGTCAATAAAAAAAGCAGTGCCATCACTCATAAGACTATAATATAAAATGGAAAATTCCAAGAAAATGTAAGAAGCCCGTAGAGTGGTGGTATGAAAATAAGGTCCACAATGGAATTAAGCAGTGACTTAACCAATAAAAATTATAATGAGATGAAATTTGAAATAAGCATATATATGTACATTTAGTCTGAAGAGCCAAGTAATTAGTTTGCAACATTATATTATTTTGCAACAAAATACCACAGACTGAATGGCTTAAACAACAGAAATTTATTTCTCATATTTTTGGAGGTTAAATATCCTAGATCAAGGCCCAGGAGGGTTTGGTGTCTGGCAAGAGCTCTCTTCCTGGGTTGCAGACAGGTACAGACAGGTACTGTCTCACTGGGTCCTAACATTGAGGCAGGAGATAGAGGGGCTTCAGGCCAGACACTTAAAACTAGCCTCTGGTTTGTATTTCCTGAGACAGGAGATAGGTGGGTTCCAGGTTAGGCATTTACAATCAGCCTCCTGTTTGCCCCCCGAAATGGAAGTAACAACAGAAACAGGGTAAATAGCCAGGCTTTGTCTCCTGTGGACACCTTAAGATAACAGTCCAGGCAAGAACAAAGAGAGGCAAAACCTTGTTTGAGTAAAGGATCAAGAGAACACCACTCCCCCCGCCCTTCCTTGGGGCAAGGGAGACATTACACATGCGCAGAAAGGCTCCTTGGGGGTCAAAAGTTAGGGGACAGCACCAGGCCATAATGAATCTTGCTTCTCCCAGATGCCTTTGCATCGAGATCCACCTTGGCTGAGAGATGAGTGCACACCTAGCGGGAGGGTCCTGAAACAAATTAGCCACGGGGGACAAAACAAGTCAATTGGCCAGAAGGAAGACAAAGTCCCAGAAGAACTGCCCTGTATTAATGGTAGACACTTTTCATTTAAAGCACATAGTAGACTTTTAGCATTCTATAATTCATACTAACTTAAGTGAGATTGAAAATTTTCTTTGGGGAACCACTCCTACTCATGGGGACATAATGAGTAAGATTTAATAAAATATGACTTTATTTTATTTTATTTACTGTCCCAGGAGTTTCTTGAGAACTCTAAACCACAAGAACTTGCCTGTAGTTGGGATGTCATTGTATAAGATTGGAACTCAAAACCCAATAGTTGTTGAACACCAGAAGGGCTACAGCAGAACAGTAATTGCTCTGAGACCTATAATTCCACACCATTGTTTAATCTAGCTAGACTGGAGATTTAAAAAGCCTTTGATGTCATCTCTCAAGGTATTTTCAAATTTCACATTTCAAATCTGCATGAATAAAGCAAAAAGGCATAATGCAGTATTAAAAATAAAAGCAACCAAGCAAATATGCAAACACAAAACCATGCCATACTCATCAGAGACTGCAAACTAGAGCATTGTTTATAATGATCATGTCAGTCTTAGAATACAAATTTGTCTTCCTCTAAGATAGTATTTGTATAGTTTAAATTATAATGAATCTCGTAGTATTTCTTCCCTCTTTGCACCTACTTTGGAGTGTACAATCTGAAGTAAGTTTTCCTTTGCCTGATATGCTTGATAATATTTTAGGTACTATGTATTATTATTATTTTTTTTTTTTTTTTGGTACGCGGGCCTCTCACTGTTGTGGCCTCTCCCATTGGGGAGCACAGGCTCCAGACATGCAGGCTCAGCGGCCATGGCTCACAGGCCCAGCCGCTCCGCGGCATGTGGGATCTTCCCAGACCGGGGCACGAACCCACGTCCCCTGCATCGGCAGGCGGACTCTCAACCACTGCGCCACCAGGGAAGCCCGGTACTATGTATTATTGAGATATCCCCAAAGGTTGATACATGCTTCTTGTTTGCCTGTGGCTAGGACCACAGGGATTTGTTGAGCTAATTGTATGTATTTCTTTCCTTGAGGTAACTAACGCTTACTTTGACCTATTTAGAGCAAAAGGCCCCATTGTCCAATTTGTTTTCATCAAAGGATTTATTTTATTTCATGAATGTATTTATTACAAAACACTGTTTGAGCTAGAGCAGGTTTTGCTTATGATGTGTTATGAGCATAGTTAAACTGGTGCACAAAGACGGACAGAAAAACCAAGCTTTCTGAGACCATGTATATGTATTCAATAATGTTAACTAAACAAAAATTTTCCACTAGGCTTTGGAAACAATGGATTTATAGTTTTATAAAATAACAAATATCATTAGTGCTAATTTTAAGTAGTATTAACTTGGATCTTTTAATTTTTAATGAAGGAAAATTCTGGAGTGATAACAATACATTTTATTCCTATTCTTTTCACCATAAATACTTTATCTTAAGGAATCCAAATTAATGGTTTATTTGGCTTTTCATTTAAACAGCTAAGTGATAATATTGTTATTACACAGTTACATTTATTAATTTTCAATGTAAGAAGGAACATTTTGCTGAAACATGTACCTACCAATATTCCTAATTACTCTGAGCAATAAGGAAAGACTTGGTTCTATTACTAAGGTACACAAATCAATTGGAAGATAATAAAGTTAAATACTAGTTGAATTTTAAATATATTTCATTTTTGTTAAAGTGTTATGAACATTATTTTTATTTATAATATTGATTTAACTTATTAAAAACTATACCAATGTAGAATAATTTACATAGATATGAAGAAGTTTCAGTTTTGTTGCATTTCAGTAACTTAGAAAATTTTCTAAATATTCATCCTAGCAGTGTGATTAAAATTTTAGAATAAAACGTTAAAATTAATGTTTATGTTGTTTTTCTTTCATCATTCTAATGCCCATTTTTTGTTGAAGTATTTGATAGCCAGAATAATGGTTCCCCAAGGATGTCCACACCATAATATCAGGAATTTCTGAATATATTACATTACATGGCAAAGGAAAATAAAAGTAACAGATGGAATTAAAGTTTCTAGTCAGCTGACCTTAAGATAGGAGGCTCTTCCTGCGTTATTTGATTGGGCCTAATGTAATCACACAGATTTTTAAATGTGAAGCGGGGAGCTAGAAGAGGAGGTCAGAGTGATTCAGTGTGAGAAAGGCTTGACCCATCCTCGCTGGCTTTGAAGGTAGAGGAATGTGAATGGCCTCTGGAAGCTGGAAAAAGTACGGAAACTTATTCTTCCTAGACCCTGAAGAAAGGAACACAGCTGTGCTGACACTCTTGTCAGTCAGGAGTCACTCCCAGTTCCTAGAGGTTGCCCTCAGGTCCTAACCTTTTGGCCCTCTCATAACACAGCTTAATTCTTCAGTTAGCAGGAGAATCTTTCCAGCCTGCTACAACAGTGTCTTGTATAATGTAATTTAATCATCAAAGCAATTATCCCTTCATAGTCATAAGTCCTGCCTACGCTCAAGAGGAATACATATACAGGGCGACTACACCAGGGGACAGGAACCTTGGGGGCACTCTCAGAATTCTGTCTAGGTCTCTCTCTTTCTTTCTATGCAGATGTATACACACACACACACACACACACACATATTTGTTTATTTTATCAGTACAGACATATCACCTTCTTATATGGATTTTTAAATGTTTTTTACTAGTTTAGTCATAATAATTCTGTTTTAATTATCAGATCCCATCTGATTCATGAAAACACCATAAAGAAGATAGAATTTCTCTGCATTCTTTCCCTCATGGCATTCAATTGCATACCCATAATCACAAAAACCACACAGTTATTGAGACTAACATTTCAGATAATCTATTTTAATATTAATTTATTAAAGAATTTTCTTCATCTGTGAGAGTTATGTAAAAATTAATTAACAGCTCTATTTCTGGTGACAGAAGAAACTGTAACTGAAAAATCTTCACACGAATCTGCACTTTATATTCTCAATGTGTCAGGTGATTAATTAACTCCTAACACTCTTATGAGGGAGATTGGGTATTTTTATAAAGAGAAAAATTACAGCTAAGGTCTTAAATCAAGGCATCCGGATTGTCCAGGAATGCATGCCTCCAAATTGAAGACTTATAGGAATATAATTTTAAAAATTTCACTGATAGCAAATGATATAATAAAATATACTTATTTCTATAGTAAATTTCTAAAAGTATGTGATAATTTTGTGAGTTAAAAGAGGTTACAGAATATGTAAAGTACTGCGTGTGTGTGTGTAACATTTTTAAGTGCACTTAGAAAACATGAATGAGGAGCTATGAAGCATTAGTTCTGTGCATATATGATAGACTTCTCTCCCTTGAGCCTAACCCTGTTTCCTGACTCAGTTATGGTAACTACAGACTAAAAATGAACCTCTTTATCGCTGTGAATGATTTGTTTTTTGTTAATGCAACTTATAATTTTTTATATAATAGTAAAAAATATGTTTATAATGTTGAGATTTTACAGAAGAAATTGTAGTTTACGTACATCTTAGCATTTTTGTAGAAGGATTGCAATCGTTCTTCAGTGTGAAACCACCCATCTTCTGAAAGAAACTTATGTAGTTAACTAAAAAGAAATAATTCATTATGATCTGCGGGCCCAGGCAACCATGCACTACAAATCCCATTTGGTTACAGGATAAAAAACATTGATTTTATAAAAATCAAAAAGAAAGAAAAGAAAAAAGTCACAAGTAATCCCATTACTATCTTCCCCAAATATTACTGCTAATAAGGGTAGATTTCCTTGTAGTCTCTCCTCTTTATTTCAGATGTAACTGCCATGTGGATCAAGCATGTCTTGTGGGATATAGTCACAAAGCACATTTATTCTTGTCTCTTGCTATCTTTCTTCATCTAGTGTGTTGACTAATTTTTCTCCTAGTCCTAGTTCTTTTCCTGGATGGAATTTAGGGCAGGTCCCCAGGCTTATCAAGTCATTTTCAGATAATGAAATCTTCTCCAAACAGTAATATTTTCAGTCCACTGTAATACTCAGCATTTTAAGCTCATTCAAAATACTAGATACTCCCCCTTTCCCAACTTGTGCCAGCTGTAGGGTAGGCAACTGCAGTGGGAGAGAAGGATGCTTTCCCCTCTTTCCCTGACTGATGTCTTTACCCCTTTTTCTTAGCTTTGTCAGTCACAGCGTTTGATCCCTACAGGGGAATGGGAGAGAGGAAGAAGAAAGGAAATGAGACACTCTTTTATCTGAATGATACTGTTCAGAGGTGGAATGTGCTCTTTATCAGGGAGATATTTAAAACTTTCCCTCATGGAAAACTTTCTTGGGTACTTTGGAGACTGCTCTGCATGACCTCTGCCTAATGGGAGTTTTTACCTGAAATTCCCTTGCCCAGGTAATGGCCTCGCCTCTCCCTCTTGCTTTCTTTTTCTCCCTGGTTCTCAGTGTTCCACTGCCACATAAACTTTCTCTCACTGTTGGGGTCTCCTTGTCCCTCTGGATTGCAATGACTGCAAGCGCAACAGGCTATCTCCCACTTGAGGGCCATATCTGGTCAGAACAATCTTGAGAATACAGGCAGATACCCATGTAAAAGCACCCCTACTTCCCTCAGCAGATAAACTTGTCAGGGAATTACTCATCCTCAGATTTCTCAAACTCATTCTGATATCGGCCCACCGTGTACAGTAATTGCAGGTGACAAATATTAAGTCCCTTGATAGTTTCCTCAATGTCCACTCTCTCTAGTTGACAAGGGAGAATCCCATTCATTTTCCTTCCTTTGGTGTATGTACTCCACATACACCAGCACCCCAAAGACTCTAGCTAACTCTTCTAATCTTCTACTTCTCCTCTTGATGTGAATGAGAGGGTTGGAAACAAACTGTTTTGCACAACCTCCTTTTGCAACTTCTACATGATGGTCTCATGCTTCATTATGGAATCTGTTTTCTGGGTCCTCAGCAAAAACTAAAATATTTTTATTTTAACATTGTGTTATACTAGCTTTAAAAAATGAACACACACTTACCTATTTTAAATATGTAGTTTCCTTAACAATCTTGTGATTCAATTGTGTATCATGTTTTATTCAATTATTAAATTCTAAGCACTTTCTATCTTGCTGCCTTTTGTTTGAAAACATGATTTTAATGGTGTAGTATTTAGTATTATAGACGTTTAACCATATTCTATTGTTGGGCATCTGTGTGAAATCAGATTTTTAGGTATTATATAGTACATGTAATGGGCATCTTTTAGCCAATTTTTTTGGTAAAAGGGTGTAACAATTTATATTATCACCAGTATTGTTTAAGCAGGTCCACTTTTTATAACCTTGACCACAATTTTTTCAATTTAATAGGTAAAATGGTATTTCATTGATTTGTTCATTTGCACTTACTTGATAAAGTGGAATGAAATGTTTTTGTGTGATTATTGCTCTTCACCTTATCTGATAGGCTCCATCTTTTAATAAGTGGGTTTATTTTTGTCACTTTTATATTTAGCAAATCAATTTATTTCTGTTTATAATCTTTTTTTCCTTTTCCTTTCTATTTGTCTTTCACTTTTTTTTTTTTTTTGAGAAAGCTTTCTACATTCCCTCTGCTCTTTTCCTTGAATGGTGTAAAGCAGTCTGCAGTTGTTCTTTTAGAGGTTATCCTAAAATTTTTAATATAAAATCTTTACCAAAAAGTTTTTTTTTAAAAACAAGGCCTGTATTTAGCAGCAATGCTTTCTCACCTAACTTAGGATAATTTACATGCCCAGTGAACAGTCCCCTATCACACACTCCTAAAATTTTATGCCAAGGGTTATTTAAATATATCAGTGTTTTAACAAAAAGTTTCATTTTACCGGATCCCACTAGTTTCAGATTTCTTCTTATTGAAGGGCATCTTTTGTAGTTTTTCATGAATGAGTGTGAATGTTGAGCACTTTAGGTTAGCACTGCCCAGTAGAAATACAGTGCAAACCACAAATGTGAGCCAGATATGTAATTTTAAATTTTCTAATAGCCACACTAAAGAAAGGAAAAATAATTAGCAAAACTCATATCAATTTTAATAACATTTTATTCAATGCAACATATTCGAAATAATACCATTTCGACATATAATTAACAAAAATGTTAATGGAAAATTTTACATTTTTGTACTGTCTCTTTGAAATTCAGGGTGGATTTTACACATACAGCACTTCTCCATTAAGAGTAGATTTCAAGTTCTCATTAGCCACATATGACTAGTGGCTTGTGTATTGGACAGTGCAGTTTTAAGTCTTTAAAATTCTTTAATATTAAAAGCTCAAAGGCAAAAATTGTTTCATTTTTATTCCCCTATATTTATCCATTCTATTGTTCTTCCTCCCTCCCTGATGGTTCAGGTTTCCCTTTGTTATCATTTTCTTTCTGATCAAAGAACTTCCATTAGCCATTCACTTAGTCTGGTCTGCTGGCAATAAATTATCTTAGTTATCTTCATGTGAAAATGCCTTTTATCTCCCTTTCATTCCTGAGGTTTATAGAAATTTGTTGTGGGTTGAATTTCTTTCCTTTCAGCACTTGAAAAATGTTTTGCCAATTCCTTCTGACCTTCATGGTTTCAGATGAGAAGTTCACTGTTTTTTTGATTTGTTGTTCCCTTTAGGTAACGTGTCATATCGTGCTAGCTGTTTTCAAGATTTTTTCCTCTATCTTTAGTTTTCAGAAATCTTATTATATATATTTTGGTGTGGATTTCTATAAATTTATACTTTGTGGTATTTATTCATCTTCTTGAATATGAAGGTTTGTATCACTTGCCAAATTATGGAAAATTTTAGCCATTACTTCAAATATTTTTTGAGACTGACACTTTTTTTCCTTCTCTTTCTACGACTTTAGTACATAAGTTTTAGATCTTCTTTATCATCTGCATGTCCCTGAGGCTCTGTTCATTTTTTACTTTTAAATCTATTTTCTTTCTTTGTTCAGACTGGGTAATTTTTATTGATTGGTCATCAAATTTATTGATTCTTCTGTCACTTTATTCTGCTATTGAGCATATACAATGAGATTTTAATTTTGATTCTGTGTTTTTCCATTCTGTAATTTCCATTTGATTCTAATTTTTTTTAAACTTCTTAATGAAATTTTCTACTTTTTCCCCTTGTTTCAAGAGTGTTGGTAATTGCTCATTGAAGTATTTGTAGATGGCTACATTGCTGTTGTTATCAGATGAGCCTGATAGCTGATTCACTTGCAGGTTGCTGTCTATTGTCTTCTTATTCCAGTTGTGATTTTCCTGTTTGTTGACATGACAAGCAATTTTCAAATATATCCTAAACATTTGGGGTATTATGTTATTAGACTCTGGATCCTGTTTAATCTTCTGTTTTATCAGATAGTCACCACATTTAGGTTTGGCATACAGGTCTGTTTAGTTTTCAGTCTTTGCAGTGCTAGTCTGCTCTGCTTTGTCTGTGTGGTATCAGAGGTTAGTCTGAAAACCTCAGTGGTTTTCCAAATAGTAAACCAGCTCTCAAATATTCTGCTATGCTAAATCTGGTCAGTTTCTTATGTGGGCTACTCAGGAGTGTGCACAGAACTTCATGTATAGGTTTAATAAATCCCTTTCACTAGCTCCCTCCCCTAAAAGCCTGGTTGGGAGTGGAAGCAGGTTCCTCCTGCCTATGCAGGAAGGTGGTCTAAGTTCTCCATTTGGCCTCGGTGGACACTAGCATAATTAAGGTAGTGTAATGCCACCCACTAAAGCTGGGCAGGGTTGAAAGTCCGGACTCCCCACTCAGCTACCACTGACACCAGCTCAGCAGAAGAGGCAGAGCACTGCCTACTACCACCTGATGGTGGTGGAAGCCCAGGCTCTCTACTTGGCCTCTGATGATGTCATGGGGGGAGAGGGAGAAGGTAGGAGATAAAATAGGAATAAAGATGAAAGATTTTGAAAATTTTTTGAAAGAAAACTGTGGTCCCTCGCTGACAATCTCAGCTGTCAACTGTGTGAATGAAGCCATTTAGACCTCTAATTTTGCCCAGGGGCCTACCTGATACACATTGTAAGGGAGGAAAAATTCTCCTCTATCAAATAAGTGACCAGAACAGAAAGTTTTTATATCTTTTAGATAAAGAAACAGTAAATTTGTGAAGAAATGGCAAGACAAAAGTGATTAGGCTGGGGAAGTAAATTGTGGAGAAGTGACTAGGCAGTGTATGGGGTGGGTACAAAACTAGTGGAAGACAAGTGTTATTTTAGTAAGTTTGTATAGATCTATTTCCGTGTCGACTCCCAGTCTCTGGTGATAGGGGATGTTCTCTTCCTCATGCAGGGAGTGTACCTTTCTCATGGGAAATTTTATGACCTGTTTTAGGTAGAAAAGGATAGGTCAGAGAACCCTTCCTACATCCACTCTTTCTCAAGTACCTTTAGCTCAAAATAGTCAATATACCAAAACGTCATATTTCGGGCTGGCATGTCCTGAAGTCCTTTAACGTGAAGCTAGAAGTAGAACTTATGGAGAAGTTAAGGTGGATGGATCTTTTGGATCTTTTGTCTAAAGAGAAGTTAGGGGAAGCTATGTGAGTTGATGGGAATATTAATGATGAGAGATTAGAGAAAGAAGAGCAGCCAGAAACGTCTGATGACTACTTTAGTTCAATACTTAAGCAATCAGAAGAGGATTTATAACGAGAAGAAGCATTGAGAATGAGAAAAATGATCATTTAGCAAATATTTATTGAACATATACCATTTTCTAGCCTGGGATAAAGAGTAAAAAATAGAAAAAAATGGCCTCCATTAAGAGTCTTATACTTTAAAGAAGTTCAAGAAACAGGCTTAAGGATTTTTAACACTCATTAATAAATGGGATCTTTTAAATATCCTTATGATCATACTTTATATTTGGTCACAGGAAGGATCCTATGCCATCACATCACTGTAAAATGAAGACGCTTCTCTTATTTGTGCCATTATTGCCAGATTCAATTTACAGACATAAAAACCACTCGTGTTCTTGATTGGAAAATGTGAAAGCAATTTACCTTTGGTGAGTTAATATACAGCTGCTGGTATTTATATTCTTATAAAGGTTTGCAGCTTTTTGGAGCTTAAAAAGCCCATACCTATCTCTTAGAATATGTGAAAATTTCCTAGGCATATCTTTGATGACTTGAAGACCTAGTCATTCTAAAGCAGATTTTTTCTTTTAAATTAGAGTATAATAGATATGGTTGCTATATCTCATAGAATGCTATTTCTTGGACCTATGTTTCTGTGTTCTTCCTGCTTTCCATCTTACCCAGGCATATTGTCAGACACAACTAATGATCAGGAAAAATATTTAAATTATATTCATAATTAACTTCCTTAATTTATAAGAAATGATTTACTTAGATTTAGAAGGTTATCCAGACATTGTCTTCCCCTCTTCTTTAATTGTTTTTTGAACAAGTACAGTTTTTGGTACATTCTCTAAGTTCGCATGAATCAGACTTAAGAAAATATAATTCTGTCATTACTAAATTTCTAAATTGTTCATATTTATGATTTCAAATATAAAAATGAATACATTTGTGTAACACACACATACATTTGCACACATATACATATGCCGTGCATATAGACATATTCTTATTCCACAGTACAGCTGAGTCTGCAAATAGTATTTTCTGTAAATTAAAATAATCACACACACACACAAACACACACATATACCCACTTATGTACTAATCTGAAATTAGGGCTTCAAATAGTAAAATGTTATAAAGACCTTAATTGCAGACGCATTAACGGGAACTTCTATAATGCTAGGAAACTATCCACTGAATAATGCCTCTCGAGAGAGACTTGCTGACTACACACCTGCTTCAGGAAATGAATGCAGAACTCATGCTTCACTTCATATCTCCAATCTTAAAACTGCTTAGAGTCCTCACTCTTCTCATTTTGATATATTTTTTGTATGAGTGACAGGTATATACATGAGAAAATAAAGTGTGTTAAAAGAGTCTGCTTGGGACTTCCCTGGTGGCGCAGTGGTTGAGAGTCTGCCTGCCGATGCAGGGGACACGGGTTCGTGCCGCGGTACGGGAAGATCCCACATGCCGCGGAGCGGCTGGGCCCGTGAGCCATGGCCGCTGAGCCTGCGCGTCCGGAGCCTGTGCTCCACAACAGGAGAGACCACAACAGTGAGAGGCATCTGTACCGCAAAAAAAAAAAAAAAAAGTCTGCTTGGTAGTGTTTTTGCTGATGTATTAATTCATTTCGTTTCACATGCTATATCACCATCATGTCCAACCAGATTTTAAGAGAGGGCTCACTGTAGTGAAAATCAAGCCAATGAATCGTTTAATATGAACTAATGAAAACCAGATATAAAAGGCTTTAGTAACTGTTTTGGAGACTTAATTGTCAAGAGGATGTAAATTCTGAGCACTACTAAGTAAAGGAAAAGACTGTAATGAAGAAATTGGGATTACTTTGTGATAACTGGTTTAATTAGAGTCATGTAGCAATGATGTCCTGGATGAAGCCACTGAAATAGGAAGGAGCAAATGTTTTCTCCAAGGTAGGAGAGAGATGCCTTTTGTTTATTTTCATTTTCCATAATTTGAGAGAAAAGCATTATTAGCATGTAATAGTCATTTAAACAAAGCTCAATTTGTTCAGAGAATTCTATAAGAATATTTACATTTTTTGATATAAAAGCTAACAAAACGTTTCTAAACTTCTGTTGTGTGTTTATGGTATTGATGTGATAAATTTGTGGATTGGCATGCGATTACCTATTACAATGTACAAAGAGGCGCCATAAATAAGATAGCAGTAAACACAATTCATTGGTTGTCCCTGGATGTTGAAAAATATCTTTATTGTATTAAACCAGGCATTATCTATAATAATTGATTCAGCAAAAGGCAAGAAGGTAGATGATAAAACCATGGGGTGAAAGATTTTTAGGGAATAGGTATTGGTATGATGCCAAAGTATAATCCAGTAGAAAATTTACTAAATACAGATTTAAAAAATTACAACTTTATGATGAGGATGCCTATAGATAAGACCCTTAAATAGCTCATCAAATTTAGCACCATCACTGATAATGCTTCTTGATATGGTACAGTAAGAAATATATAGCATCACAGGTAATATTTGTGCTGAAATATATAAGATCACTTAGGTAATATTTGTGCTGAATTTAATCATAAGGAAGCAAGCAGGCAATTCCAGAAAGTAGAGCACTCTACAAACAACTGGTCTGAATGCTAAAACAAAACCCAAATCCCTCCCCCAAACTGTACAATGTCATAAAACACAAAACAAAAGAAAAATTCCAAAATATGAAAAGGGAAGGTACAGTTCTAATTTAAGAGACAGAACACCAAAGGCAATGATTAATTTTTGGATACAGAAAAAGAAAAGAGATTATGAATTATTTCTTCTGGAGAAAATTGAAATGTATAGTGTATTTTGGATAGTATTGCATTAATGTTGATTTTCTTAATATGATAATGGTATTGCGGTAACACAGGTGATTGTCTTATTCTTAGGATATGTATGCTGAGGTAGTGCTTAAGTATCATGATGTCTGCAACTTTCTGTCAAACGATTCATTTCCAAAATACCATCCCCCAAAACACACATACACACACACAAACAGGAAGAGGAAGAGATAAACAGATGTTTATAGTTTGATTTATATATCTCAAGAGTGTATAAGTGTTCATTGTACTAATATTTCAACTTTTCTATAGATGTAATATCTTCAAAATAAAACTTTGGGGAGTATTGGCATTCCATATGGTATTGCATAAAGATAATTGTATTAAAAAAAAAAAGATAATTGTATTTGGGACCTGCAGAATAGGTAAGTACACACTTCAGTTGAAGAATTTAGATCTATTTACCTTCCCAGTGTTACTAAACTTGGGGTTTTGAATAGTTATATACAGATAAATTAAATAATTCAAAGTGATAATTATTTTCTGAGATGTCACAGCCCAAATTTCTCCTGATATAAAAGACTTAATGATGTCAATTATTTTTGCTCAATATCACAGTTAGGAATTATAGTTAGCTATCTTAAATTATAAGGATGTAAAACATTTCAAAGAATTAGTCAATGCATCTCTATAATTTAGATAAAGAAATATTTTATCTTTGTGAATTTTAGAGAATGCTGAAATAAAAAGAAACTCCTTAAAAAGGCATATTCACATGCATTTTCTTATATATTCATTTAAACAGCCTTGGCGAATGAACAATCCAGTCATTGAGTTATTTTGCTCACACCATTATTTGACTCATTCTGTTCAATAACTTGATTTCCCTTATTGTTGCAAATGGATACATTTAGATGTTTGTCAAAAATCAACAGTTAGTACTCATGAATATAGAATTGAAAATACCCATCCAGCTATTTATCAAAATAATGAAGTGCCTAAATGTGGTAGTGGCAGTTAATGTGAGTTTGATTACATGGACTATACGCTTTTTTAACCTAGCTCATTATCATACAGGCATGCTATGGAGAATTCACATGTTTGGTTCCATAACACACCAATTAAGCAGATACCACAGTAGAGTGAGTCACAGGAACGTTTTGGTTTCCCAGCACATATAAAAGTTATGTTTACACTATACTGTGGTCTACTGAGAGTGCAATAGCCTCGTGTGTAAAAAAAACAATAATTCAAAAATACTTTATTGCTAAAAAATGCTAACCACCATCTGAGACTTCAACAAGTTATCTTTTTGCTGGTGGAGGGTCTTGCCTCTGTGTTGACGGCTGCTGATGGCTCAGGGTGATAGTCGCTAATGGTTGGGGTGGCTGGGGGAATTTCTCAGAATAAGACAACAAAAAGTTTTCTGAATCTATTGACTCTTCCTTTCACAAATGATTTCTTTGTAGCAAGCAATGCTGTTTGATAGCATTTTACCCACACTCAGACTTCTTTCAAAACTGGAGTCAATCCTCTCAAACTCTGCCACTGTTATATTAACTAAGTTTATATAACATTCTAAATGCTTTGTTGTCGTTTCAACAGTCTCCACAGCATCTTCACCAGGAGCAGATTCCATCTCAACAAACCACTTTCTTTGCTCATTGATAAAGAAGCAACTCCTTATCTGTTAGGGGTTTGTCATGAGATTGTAGCAAATTCAATCACATCCTCAGTTACCAACTACATTAGCCCCTAACAAGAGAATCAGCCTGTCCTTTGAAGCTTTGAAGCCAGGCATTGACTTCTCCTCTCTAGCTATGAAAGTCCTAGATGGCATCTTCTTCCAATAAAGTGCTGTTTGGTCTACATTCAAAATCTGTTTAGTGTAGCCACCTTCATTTGTTATCTTAGCTAGATCTTCTGGATAACTTGCTGCAGCTATATCAGCACTTAGTGCTTCATCTTACACTACTGTGTTATGAAGATGGCTTCTTTCCTTAAACCTTATCAACCAAACCTCTGCTAGCTTCCCATTTCTCTTCTGCAGCTTCCTCAACTCTCTCCACCTTCACAGAGAAGAGAGTTAGGTCTTTGCTCTGGATTAGTCTTTGACTTAAGGGAATGTTGTGCTTGGTTTGATCTATTTAGACTTTTGGACTAAGCTAAAACTTTCTGCAAAACAGCAATAAGACTTTCACTTTCTTATCATTCATATGTGCACTGGATTAGCACTTTTAATTTCCTTCAAGAACTTTTCCTTTACATTCAAAACTTGGCTGTTTTGTGCAAGAGGCCTAGCTTTCAGCCTGTCTTGGCTTTTGACATGCATTCCTCACAAAGCTTAATCATTTCTAGCTTATGATTTAAAGTGGGAGACATGTGACTCTTCCTTTCTCTTGCACACTTAGAGGCCATTGTAAGGTTATTAATTGGCCTGTTTCAGTATTGTTCTGTCTCATGGATTAGAAGTGTTCAATGTGAGGGAGGTAGATGGCAGAATGTTCAGTTGGTGGAGCAGTCAGAACACATACAACATTTATTGATTAAGTTAGCAGTCTTATATGTGCATGGTTCTTGGAGCCCCAAAACAATTGCAATAGTAACATCAAAGATCACTGATCATAGATCACCATAACAAATAAAATAATAATGAAAATGTTTGAAATATCATGAGAGTTACCTAAATATGACAGAGAGACACAAAGTGAGTAAATGCTTTTTGGAAAAATGGTGCTGATAGACTTGCTTGACACACGGTTGCTACAAACCTGCAATTTGTTTAAAAAAAATGCAGTATCTGGGAAGCACAATAAATGCAGTATCTGGGAAGCACAATAAATAGAAAGGCCCTCTTCTCGTGGGCCTCCCAATAATGAGGCCTTGCCTTTCTGGAGGGCCTGGCTTCTTCCTAGTACACCCTCAGTTAACACAGCCTGACCTCTTCAGGCTGTTTCCCTACCTAACCCTGGTCCTCTCCCTGGGACTGAGCTCTGGAGTCTGAGCTTCAGCACCAGACCCCAGCACCCACTGACAGAGTAGTGTCTTAGGTTGGGGCGCACAAGGTGGTGGTTCCGACCCTCTGTGCAGGTTACTCTTCGTTTTGCCTTCCACAAACCTGTTACTGCTCTCTCCTCTTGGGCTCCGAATCTCCCCCTCCTTCCAGTCTGATCTCCCCACTGGTGAGGAGACTTCCCAAGGTGCAGGAAACTTTCTTTCACAGCTCCCTCCCCGGGGTACAGGCCCCACCCTCATGCCTTCTTTCTCTTTTTCCTTTTGTCCTACCCGGTTTCATGGATGTTTTCTTGTCTTTTCGGATGTCTGAGGTCTTCTGTCTGCGATCAGTAGCTGTTCTGTGTAAATCGTTCCACTTGTAGCTGTATTTTCAATGTTTCTGTGGAAAGAGGTGAACTGTGCTTCCTACTCCTCTGCCACCTTGATCTCTCTTATCCACCTCCTAGAGTAATTAAAATAAAACCAAAAATAAACAAATGGGATCTAATTAAACTTGAGCTTTTGCACAGCAAAGGAAACCGTAAACAAGACAGAAAGATAAGCCTCAGAATGGGAGAAAATGAAGCAAATGAAGCAACTGACAAGGGATTAATCTCCAAAATATACAAACAGTTCATACAGTTCAATATCAAAAAAACAACCCAATCAAAAAATGGGGGGAAGCTCTAAATATACATTTCTCCAAAGAAGACATAGAGATGGCCAAAAAGCACTTGAAAATATGCTTAACATCACTAATTATTAGAGAAATGCAAATCGGAGCTACAATGAAGTATCACTTCACACTGATCAGAATGGCCATCATCAAAAATCTACAAGCCATGAATGCTGGAGAGGGTGTGGAGAAAAGGGAACACTTCTACAATGTTGGTGGGACTATAAATTGGTAAAGTCAATCACTATGGAGAACAGTATGGAGTTTACTTAAAAGACTAAAAACAGAACTACCATATGACCCAGCAATCCCACTCTTAGTCATATACCCGGAGAAAACCATACTTCAAAAAGATACATGAACCCCAATGTTCATTGCAGCACTATTTACAACAGCCAGGGCATGGAAGCAACCTAAATGTCCATTAACAGAGGAATGGATACAGAAGATGTGGTACATATATACAATGGAATATTACTCAGCCATAAAAAAGCACAAAATCATGCCATTTGCAGCAGCATGGATGGACCTAGAGATTGTCATACTGAGTGAAGTAAGTCAGAAACAGACAAATATATGATATTGCTTATATGTGGGATCTAAGAAAATGGTACAAATGAACTTATTTACAAAACAGAAGTAGAGTCAAAGAGGTAGAAAACAAACTTACGGTTACTAGGGGATGGGGGGAGGGATAAATTGGGAGATATATACACTCTATAGAAAATAGATAACTAATAAGGACCTACTGTATAGCACAGGGAGCTCTACTAATACTCTGTAATGGCCTGTATGGGAAAAGAATCTAAAAAAAGAATGTATATATGTGTATAACTGATTCACTTTGCTGTACACCTGAAACTAACACAACATTGTAAATCAACTATACTACAATAAAAATTTTTAAAAATAAATAAAAAGAGGTATGCCCATATGTGACCTGAGAGAATCCCAGGAATGCAAGGATGGTGTAATGTCAAGAAATTGATTAATATTACATAATTCATCAGTAGATCAAATATATTAATATCAGTTTTTTCAAGAGAGCCCCTAAAACAGTTGATAACATTTGAACTATTCCTATTATAAACTGAATCCATTCTACTAAAGAATAAACCCACTCAGGAATGGGATTCTAAACTAACATTATGAAAAACGTTTGCTTCAGACAAACATCTAACATCACTTTTAACAGTACAACTTTAAAGGCATTCCCCATAAAATCAGCAATATATAATGATTGACAGTAACACCATTATTTTTTATACTTTTTTGGGAGTAGATTTTGTAGAATGTAAATTAGCTTGAAATAGAAACAAGAACTATAATTTTGGAAATTAGAAAAATCATTACAGAGTATATTAATATATACTTATAAAACAAGTGATTTAATTGAAAAAAATAGACACAATAGGAAAATTTGGTAAAGGATTTGGGTCAAGTATAATAAACAATAGCTCTCATTAAAAATATCAAACAACATTAAAAAAATTTCATTCATAACACTATAAATTACAAAACACTAAGAAATTTAGCAGGAAATTGATAGGGTATATGTGAGGCAAGTTATAAAACTTCTTTTGATAAATGAATGATTTGAAAAAAACAAAAATTTCCAATAACAGGGAAATAGTTAACTACCTTGCCAGCACCTTATTCTTAGACTTCCCAGGCTCCAGAAGTGTGAGAAATACACTTGTTTAAACCCCTCAATCTGTGATATTTTGTTATGACAGCACAAGTGGACTAAAATAGGAGAGAAGGAGAAGGGCACCAAAATCTGCTCTCTGGATCTTTGATACATTACCCTTATCCACTTGAGAATTTTGGGCTGTGGGCAGTCAACAGCACCCATGCTCATGGCAAAGGTTAATTCTTCCAATTGTGCAAAATACTATCCTCTCACTGACTCTAGGGTGTCTCTCTCCAGCATCATCAATTCACCGCTTTCTACTGTATTTTTGCCATCAGCAAATATTCAGAATCCAACCACCCCTCACCTCCCCCACTGCTAATATCCTGGTCCATGCACAGCCTTCTCTCCCCTGGCATATTGCTATTGCTTCCTAACTGGGTTCCCTTCAGATCATGTTGTTCATCTATATAATGTCACCCAATGCCCTTTTAGTCTATTTCACAATAAAAGCTAAAGTTTTTACTGTGTCCTGAAAGGCAGACCATCTGAGCCCCTGCTAGCTCCCTGATCCAGTCTCCTACCAATCTCCTTTTTTTCTCAATCTTTTTCAGTTATTCTGGCTCATATTGTTGATATTTGTACATACCAGGAGTGCTTCTGCTTCAGGACGTTTGCATTTCCCATTTTCTCTGCCTGGAATATTCTTCTCCAAGATATACCATGGCTCATCCTCTCACTTTTTTTCTGGCCATTATCCAAATGTCAGTTTTCTTCATGAGGTCTCTTTTTACTGCTGTTGAATGGGTTTAATAGCATCCTCCTGAAAAAAAAAAAAAAATTGAAATCCTAATACCCAGTACCTCAGAATGGGACCTAATTTGGAAACAGGGTCTTTGCAGATGTAATTAGTTAAGGTGAGGTTATACTGGAGTAGGGAGGGCCCTTAATCCAATATGACTGGTGTCCTTATAAGAAGATAACCATGTGCACACAGAGACACATGAGGGAACACCATGTGACTATGAAGGCAGTGACTGGAGTTAGGCTGCAGCAAGCCAGGGAACACCAAGGATTGCCGGCAAACCACCAGAGCTTTGGAAGAGGCAAGGAAAGATTCAGAGGGAGCATGACCTTGCTGACACCTTAATTTCAGACTTTAGAACTGAGACAATTTCTGTTTTAAGCCATCCAGTTTGTGGTGCTTAGTTACAGCAGCCCTAGGAAACAAATACAGCTGCCCCACCTGAAACTGCAATTCCTGGGGTCCCCTGTCCCCTTAACCAGCTTTATTTTTTGCCTTAGCACTTGACATCATCCAACCTACAATATTCTACTTATTTATTTATTTTTTTCCCTAAACTACCGCCAAACCCCCCAAATGCCAGCAACATAAAACTACAGTTCTTTTCTATTTTCTCTGTTACTCTCTTCTTGGCTCTTGAAATGGTTCTTGCTGTTGTACAGATCCTCAAAACATATCTCTTGACCGAAGCAATGAATATATGAATGAATGAGGGAATGAGTCAGGTAATTTGTTCAATCTCCATGGAGAAGAGTAAGAGGTGTTTCCGAATGACACACTGTTTTGGAAAATTGCTCCACTTACTATACAAAATACTGTAAGTGGAAAGAAGCATTCCTTTTTATAAAATATTATACAGTAATTAAATAACTTTTGAAGAGCTTAAATGACATGGGAAGTTCTTTTAGGAAAAATGTGGTTTATAAAATAGTTTCTACAATATAATAGCTGTAAAACAAATTTTTGAATAGACTAGAGGAAATATTCTAAATTTCTAACAGTGGTGTTTTATTTGATGACACTATGTAGAATTATTTTGGCTTTATTATTCTGAAATTTCTGTACATTATGAAATTTGTGTAATTATAATTTTGTAAAATTGCTTTTATTTCCCTCCGTTAGCCTCATGGCTGCCCATGCTTTTGCATAATATCAGGCAGGAGCCCAGGAGTAAAGTTGTGATAATTCCATGATAAACTTTCAAAACCATATCACAGAACTAAGCCACTAAATTTGCCACTTCTTCTGCCATGTTAAGTTTAGAAACAGAAGCTTCTGCCAGACTTTTCTGCACCAGAGCCTTGCTACCTTCGTTTCTCCAATCCTTTAGTGTGAAGCTGCTATTGGAAGCTCCTTGTTAAATCAGAGACCCCAGCTGATTCAAGAACCTCAGATTTCTAACCACAATCCATACTAACAAAACAGACATGTTATATCCTACCTCTATCCTCTTGTTAATTTGAATTAAATCTCACGTATGTGATCTAAATAGCAGTACCTGTATAATATCTAGATTCCTAACTGCATGGGAGACTGGGATATGGTGTTTTAAACTCCGCTGCCTTTGTGTATTAGAACCTAATTGGAATGCATGATGATTGCGCATTAGATGAAAAATAATTTCTCGTAGTGGGGAGAGTGTTTATTGTAGTCCCATTTCTAATATATATTCAGGGGGAATGATATATCCAACATGCGGGAAATGGTGAAATAGAAAATAAGACTTGAGAAATTACCCTCAAGAATTAAAGAAACCTTCTTCAGCTCTGGTTCATAGTGAAGAATATCTTCCCTAGTGTCAATACTGTGAAAGAGATCCAAATTACTTCCAGAGAATATACAGGAGTAGAATTTAATAAAATCGAAGAACAAGTTCTACTTGGTTCCTTTCATTTATTATGGTCAGTTTTTCAGGTTTGCTGTATGCAAAATTTTCCTTTTCCCCTCATGAAGATGGAACTAAGCCACTCACTTAAAAAGCCATTTGGTCAGATGCGGACTTAATCGTTAGATAGATTTTTGAAAAGGAGTCTTTAGGTTGTAATTCAAAGGAAGTGAAGCCATTAGATTAACAGGAATGAGGCCTATGATAAATTGATTTAGGCCTTCATTATAGATGAAGGGGAAAACCAGGAATGACTGCTGAAGATACGGTAGGCTAGTCTTAAAATATTCTAGCCATAGAAATGGTAAAAAACCTTGTAATTTGTGAATAAGGGCATAAAACAGGTAAACTAAGGTAACTGTATTCTACTTTTTCCCCTACTACCTTACATTATTTGTGTCCTCAGTATTCTTTTGTTTCAACAGTGTAACTAGTTGGCAGACTGGCCAAGGGTGTATGTTCAAATAAAGTGGAGCACTGGAATTTCTTTTAATTTATTTCTGGTTTTTTAATCTTTATTTTTTAGTTGAATGTTGATTAGGCGTCCCAGGCAGGCTATCAATGTGAAAGATCAGAAAATACTGTATATTATGAAAAATAAATTTGACACTAAATATATAAATTTCATGCATCAGTGAGTGGTGAGTTTAAGATACAAAGGGCTGTGTTTATTTTAGGAGGATGTCCCATTAAATAAAGAAGGACCTCAGGGTTAATAAGAAATTTGAACTTTATGTGAAGGGGGTGATAGAATTAGAGTTTTATTTTAGAACTAGGAGAGGTGTGGTTACAGCCTGAGTAACCAGTTAGACACTGCACAATATTTTTGGGAGCCACACGCTGAGCTTCACAAATAATAGAGTAGATGTTATGAAAAATAACAACCAACTTGATATCCTGAACTACTCTATGTTATCTGCTCCATACTCTTTTTTTCTTCTCTCTTGACTTCCACAGTTCCTCACTACATCTTGCCTCTAACTCAACTATTCATCCGCCTTATGTATCAGCTTCATGAAAATATAGACTGTCTTGGACTTTTGCTGTGGGTCTCCCTCCAGACTCAGTTTTTAACTTTGTCTCTTAACATGGAGTATTCTTGAATTACCATCTACTTCAGGACAATTTTCAATGGGTCTCTCATGTTTCTGCATGTCTTGTGAATGAGGCACTGATTGCCCTTTGTTTTGGACTATCTTTACATGTATGTATTTACAGCAAAAAGCCTTGGAAACTATATATAGTGTCTCCCTCCAGAACAAAAGGCAAGTTTTCTTACAGCCTTGGGAGATGGAGATAATGTCTCTCTAGAGCAAAGAACAAAGAAACCAGGTTTAATGCCCCATTATAGAAAATTCTGGTTTCCTGAGCTCAGGATTCCACTCATGTAATGCAATTCACATTTGCAGGTATTTATCTAGGTCCTCCTGTGTCACTACATGGAACTCAGGGTTGAGAAGAATTAAGGCAGATATTATGATACTCATTCTGTTTTCTGCACTGTGAGTAATAAATGCCTTTGTCTCTCAAAAGATAGAGGAAGACTGTATCTTTTGCCAGCATCCTTGAGACTGTGGCAGGCTAATTTTCTAGTTTGCAAGTAATGTGAAATTTCAGATTATTCATTTTTTTTTCTGTCTTGGATTTTATTTTAATAGCTTTATTGAGATCTAATTCACCTTTATAGAGCATACAAGTCAAAGGTTTTTAGTGTATTCAGAGTTGTGCAAACATCCCCACAATCTAATTTTAGAACATTTTCATCACCTGAAAAGAAAACCCTGTACCCTTCAACTATCACCACCCAATCTTCCTATCCCCTAATTCCAGTCTAATTTTTGTCTTTACATATTTGCCTATTGTGGACATTTCATATAAATGGAATCATATATATATATATATATATATATACACACACACACACACACAAACATATTTTTCATTAATCAGCCATTTATTATGCTCGTGGATTCTAGGGTTTAGGAATTTAGACAAGGTACATCAGGAAAGGCTTGTCTCTGCTCCATGATGTTGGAGTTCTCAGCCAGAAAACTTGAAGCCTAAAGGTTGGGATCACCCAAAGCCTCCTTTACTCACATACATCACGTACTTGATATCTGTCACTGGGAGCTTCAGATCTTCTACGTGTGACAAGTTGGGCTTCCTTACAGGATGGTGGCTGCCTGGATTCACTACTGTACAGTTACTACTCACTTTGTTATTAATAAGTAGCTTATAGGGAGATAGTTTGAAACTGTATAAATACTCTATCTCAATCATGACTTTCCCACTCTTTAGCAACTACTGATTTTTGCCTGCAACAATTATAGTTGTAGTATTGTTGCAGATTCTTTTTTTTTTAAACTAAATTTATTTATTTTTGGCTGTGTTGGGTCTCCATTGCTGTGTGCAGGCTTTCTCTAGTTGCAGTGAGCGGGGTTACTCTTCGTTGCAGTGAGCAGGCACCTCATTGTGGTGGCTTCTCTTTTTGCAGAGCATGGGCTCTAGGCACATGAGATTCAGTACATCCAGCATGCAGGCTCAGTAGTTGTGGCTTGTGGGCTCTAGAGTGCAGGCTCAGTAGTTGTGGTGCATGGGCTTAGTTGCTCCGCGGCATGTGGGATCTTCCTGGACCAGGGCTTGAACCTGTGTCCCCTGCATTGGCAGGCAGGTGTGCCACCAGGGAAGCCCTATGCAGTAGACTTTTAATATTTCTTTTAAGGCACTCTACTAGCAACAAATTCTCTCCATTTTTGTTTATCTGACAAAGTCTTCTGTTATAAAAGATAGCTTTCTAGATATAAGATTGCTGTTTCACAGGTGTTTTCTTTCCCCCAGCACTTTGTATATGTCATCCTACTGCCTTGTGGCCTCCTGTCTTTCTGATGATAAGTCAGATATTGGGTTTCTTTTGGAGTTAATGAATCATTTTTCTCTTGTTGCTTTCAAGATTTTCTCTTTGACCCTCAACATTTTTACTGTGATGTGTCTGCATGTAGCTTAATTTATGTTTATCCTACTTAGAATTCGTTGAGCTTTTGGATGTGTGAATTGTTTTTAATCAAATTTGGCAATATTTTAGCAATTATTTCTTTAAATATTTTTCTTTTCCTTTTTCCTTCTCCTCTCCTCCTTGTATTCTCTTTATGCATATGTGAGTATATATCATGGTGTCCCACATTTTTCTGAAATTCTGTTAATTTTTTAAAAAGTTTCTCAGTCATGCTATTCTTCAGATTGTCTAATTTTCATGTTCTATCTTCAAGTTCATCAATTCTTTCTTCCACCAGCTCAAATCTACTTTTGAATACTGATAGTGAATTTTTCATTTATATTATTGTAATTTTTAAACTCCAGAATTTCTGTTTTTTCCTTTTTTTAATATAATTTCTGTCTTTTACTAATATTTTCTATTTGATGAAACACTGTCATCACATTTTCCATTACTTCTTTAAATGTGGTTTCCTTTAGCTTTGAACATATTTATAATAGCTTCCATGAGGTCTTTGCCTGTTAGGTCCCCAAGTAGGCCCCTTCAGAGGTAGGTTATATTGCTTGCTCTTCCACCCACTGTGTATAAATCATACTTTCCTGTTCTTTGCATGTCTTGTATTTTTTTTTGTTGAATCTGGGGTTTTTAGATAGTATATTGTAGCAACTCTGGATAATTATCACCCTCTCCTAACAGAGATTTGTTTTTATTGTTTGTTTTCTTTTTTTTGTTTAGTGACTTGGTTGGACTGTTTGGTAAAGTCTATCTCCCCTGCAGTGTGCAGCCTCTGATTTCACTCCTTTGAAGGCACAGTATTGAGAATGTGTCCAATCTCTTTGGGATGACAGTGGTTTGCAAAACTCTTTGTCTCTTTCCCTGATCTCTCTGTTAAACTGTCTGTCTCTGTTGGTACGATACCCATAGTTGACTGATGATGACAGTGGTAATTGCTGACTGAATGTCCATTCTTCTCACTATGCATAGACCAGGACTCATAGTGACTTCTAGTTGTTCTCTGGTGCTAGGAGAAACAGGGAAGCCTTTATTATGAGCCTTTATTTCATGACATATTTATTTATTTTAAAGCTTATTGGCTTCTCTTTTGAAAATTTAGGCTTCAATGATGGGAGAATTTCCACATAAACTAAGGTAATTTTTCTTTCCAGTATAGAAGGCTTTCAAATATACACACTAGAAACTCTACTAGCTATACCTGGTCTTTGAGGAAAACGTTTTAAGTCATAAAAGTGCAATTGATAACAGCTGAGGAGATGTCACTTTAGCTTTAAATTACTGTAAGCACCACTTGGTCTGCTAGAGAAGTAATCTCTGGGGGAAAATTTCCTATTATACCTGTACTAAGTACTTAGTGTTTTTTTGGTTTTTTTTTTTTTGCGGCATGCGCGCCTCTCACTGCCATGGCCTCTCCCATTGCGGAGCACAGGCTCCGGACGCGCAGGCTCAGCGGCCATTGCTCACGGGCCCAGCTGCTCCGCGGCATGTGGGATCTTCCCCGGACCAGGGCACAAACCCGCGTCCCCTGCATCGGCAGGCGGACTCTCAACCACTGCGCCACCAGGGAAGACCAGTACTTAGTGTTTTTAAAAAGTATACTGTGCATTCATTTAAGATTAATTTAAAGTAATGATTGCAGTGTACCCAATCCTTCTCTATGTATGAGAGTTTGAAGTTTGTATTTTTTCTCCCAAGAATGGTTTGTTACCCTATATAATGATCAGCCTTTTTGCTGAACTTTTTGTATTATAGGTAGAAAATAGTACATTAGATGTTTTAAGTCCTTCTGCTTAAATATTATAGAAGAATAATCCCTAACCATATGGCATATTACATGCATTTTAATGTATTCCTCACAGTATAAATAGTTATTTTATTCTGCCATATACCCTCTGTTTATTATTATTATTATTGTTGTTGTTATTATTATTATATTAACTTCCTTGAAAGTACTCTTGCTCTTTGTTGAGCATTAAATGAGCTAGTTTGAATGTGCTAGAAGTTCTGGCTAAAAGAAATAGCCATTTACTTCAAAACATTTTGTCTATAAGGAAAATGTTTTCTTTTCAAGGGAGAAAATGTATTTCATGAGAAATTCCTAAGTTACTGAAATTTTACTTCTAGCTATGCATAGTAAGTAGTCTGAAGTACACTGGAAGATACTCTGGAGAGAGCATGCTTATGGAACCATCTATGTTAAATTAGCATTGATAAGTTATTAAATGTAACAAAGACCTTGAAGTCCTTTAGTGAGATTTTACTATTCTTTACACATATACTTTTCCCTGGTTAGGTACAAACATGCACAACAGTGAACAGTAAACAGTTTACTAAAAGCATGCTAAATACTTAAATATTTCCCTATCCTACTGGCAGTGAAAATAGAAAAGAATCATGATAATTTTAAAAATAAACAGAAGACACATTTTTATTTTTAGAAAAAGCTAATGTTGTAGATGAATAGGAACCAACATAATAAATTATTTCCTCATATAGATCTGTTTTTCTTTCCTAAATGTTTCCACAATCTGTCCATTTGCCCAAGTTAGAATTCTGAAAATCATTCTCATTTTTTCCCTTAACTCCACGTGTATTTAATCAGTCATTAAAGCCAGTAAGTTTTCTATTTTTAATACTCTAAAATCTAGGTCTTCTTTCTCTACTGTCTGTCACTGACTTGGTTCAGGCCATTACTGTCTCTCACCAGCTTATTAGGACAGTTGTCCCTTCCTGATCTCTCTGCTTCCAGATTTCTCCACTTGAATCATTTACCAGGGAGATATTTATAAAACATCAGTATCATTTTCTGGTCTAAGCAGTCCACGGCTCCCTGTTATCTTCGTGATTAACACACTATTCCTTACCATGGTGTGCAAGGCCCTTCATGACCCAGCTTCAAGCTTTGTCTCTAGTTTCATCATACGCCCCTACGCCCCTTCTCCACTCTCCACACATTGTTCCCCATTCTCCAGATAATTTCCAGCTCTCTAGCTGTACCACATGTCCTTTTCTTCTCTTCTCCTTCCTGCCTCCCTGCCTCCCTTCCTCCCCTCCTCCCCTTCTACTATCCTCCCCCTCTTATGTCTGTTTCTCTGTCTCTCTCCTTTTCTCCTTCCTTGTGAAAATTACATCTTTTCTGCCAATAATGGCCCTTGTTCTCAATCCTTGCATGCCTAATTCCTAAATTGATACTTATCATGCCACCTGAATTTCCCTGAAGTATTTTACTTCCCACAGCCAGAGTGGTATTTCCAAAGCACCAGTATCACTCCCCAAAGTTATGGGACTCTCTTCTAAATTACACTATTTCTCTATGAATTTACCATTTTTGAAGGCTTTATGACTCTGTATTGCTATTGTTGGTTTCTTTGTCTCAAACACATGACTCTGAACTTTCTCAGAGCTAGGATTATGTTTCACAAAAGTTCTAATTCAATACCTGAAACACAGTTGGGGCACAATAAATGTTTAATAGACATGGTACCTTTGAATATATTTTACTGTTAGGAAAAAAATGGTTGCTCTTTTAGAAGTAGTCAGAAGTTTAAATAGTTGTTGAAGCACAAAATAAAATATCAATAAATATGACTACATAAAATTAATAATCCTTGACATAAAGCACCTGTAAAGAAAACACACACAAATGTGGAAAACAGTATTGAAATAAAGGCAACAAATAGCTATGGACCTTGTGCTCATAGCTGTAGAACTCTGGTGGGCCAACTTAAACTACTTTGAAGTTTATCAAAGTTCTCCACCATTTCTTGAGGCATATGAACCACTGGTCTTAGTATTAAATATTCATGTGAGGTTTTTTGTGTTTGTTTCATTTGTTGTTTTAGTGGAAAGTTTGGACAGATTGTAGAGTGACAGCAACCAAAGCAATTTTAAACTATCAGGAACTGATACTGTGATTTTCTTCATTTTGTTTAATTGTCCCTGTGGGATCCTGGTACAATCCCGTAGTATCACATTTACCAGGTTATGATATAGTTAATGTTTTTATTGTCTTCAGGAATTGTGAGCTCATTGAGGGAACATATTTGTTTAGTCTTTTTATCTTTAGATCCTGGCCCAGAGACTGGGGCTTAAAAGATATCCCAAGGTGTATTTGAATAAATGAATGGAATTCCCAGTTTCTCTGAAATAATGTTATGATTTATGGTATGCTTACAAGTTTTCATTTCATTATGAAAAAAACCCCAACAATACACACTTAGCCATTTGTTCTGTTTTGTCTGTTTCAGATGATTAAACCCTAAGGGAAAGGGACAGGGAGAGGGCAGCATCTTGCACATACTAGGTATTTGTTGAAAAAAGTAAACAATATATCACTTTTAGCACCTCAAACTTCCACTAAAGGTTCTAGTTACCATATTGTATCAAGGAAAAATCTATGATAAGTAATTCAAATCAAGTTAAAAATTGTTATCCCCTAGGTACTTCTTCAGCAGGTTGGTCTATTTGTGAGTTTTGGCTCTTATACTTGGACTGTGTTGTAGTAAAACTTGTATCAGGAAAGAATTTTATTGGCTTGATGAACTATTTAGTCATATTACCACAGGATTTTAAAGTATATTGAAAGATAAAAGACAGTGTTTTATATTCACCTTCATGATAATCTATGGATTTTTACCACATTGAGTTATCTGCTACAAAAAGGCAGTTCCATGAGTGTATCATCTACTAATTCCTAAGCATAATCCTGTGGTTGGTTGACAGCTGTATTATAGGTTAAATTTTGTACTCCCTCCATCCACCAAAAAAAAAAAAAAAAAAAGATATGTTGGAGACCTAACAACCAGTACCTTATTTGGAATACAGCTTTTTCAGAGGTAAAGTCAATATGAGGTCATTAGATTGGGCCTTAGTCCAATTTGACTGTTGTCCTTATAAAAAGGGGAAATTTGTACACAGAAATGCACAAGGAGAATGTCATGTGAAGACAAAGACAGAGATTGGAGTGATACATCTACAAGCCAAGAAATACCAGAGATCGCTGGAAAACCACCAAAAGTAGGAGAGAGGCAAGAAACCGATTCTTTCTCACAGCCCTTAGAAGGAACCAACCTTGACAATACTTTGATCTTGGATTTCCAGCCTCCATGACTGTGAGACAATAAATTTCATCCAGTTTGTAATACTTAGTTATACCAACCCCTGGTAAGTAATAGAAGATGAATCCGGGGCTTCCCTGGTGGCGCAGTGGTTGTGAGTCCGCCTGCCGATGCAGGGGACACGGGTTCGTGCCCTGGTCCGGGAGGATCCCACATGCTGCGGAGCAGCTTGGCCCGTGAGCCATGGCCGCTGAGCCTGCGCGTCCGGAGCCTGTGCTCCGCAACAGGAGAGGCCACAGCAGTGAGAGGCCCGCGTACCGAAAAAAAAAAAAAAAGATGAATCCCAAAGTATTCCAATATATCATTTGTTCATAGAGGGGGTCTGCATTAGTTCAGGTCTTCTGAGAAACAGATGCTAGGAAGGGATTGAACAGGCAAGGTCTTTTAGTAGAAGAAATACCTGTTTGAAAGAAAAGAGGGAGGAGTCAGGTAAAACTAGGGCAGCTGGGGAAGGCTAGGAGAGTCATCAGATCACCGTGCAAGTCTGACACTGGGTGAAAGGAAGATGGAGAAGACCATGGACAGATATATCCTAGATTGCCCTGCAGTCTAACGAAGGTTCAGGTTGGCAAAATCATTGTACTGTCTTCTAGTCAAAGTTAGCTGTCAGCTGTCAGGGATATCTTGGGTTTTCCAGGAACAGGTTGGCTTAGTATTCTTCCCATTCTCATTCACTGACTTTGAGTAGCTGTGGCAGCTCCTCAGCTCAAATGAAGTGATGGATTTCCAAATGCAATTCAGGGCCCTTGGTTAATTCCACTCCCTGGGGAAGGAGATCTGTGAAGAACATGCTCATGGCCCTCAGAGATGCTGCTCAAGTGACTGAAAAATTGATACAGAATTCAGTCCTGGAAAGAAAATGAATTAAATGTAAATGTCTGTATAAGAATAGAAAAAAATCAGTCATCTAGAATATAGGTTAGGGTAGACCAGGCTGTGAAAATAAAGGCTCAACACAATAGAAACTTTTGTTGCTGACAAGGCAGGTTAGTGATAGGAAACTTGGCAGGGGGGGTGAAGAAATTGCTCTTCTCTGCTCCTCACAAACAAGGAGACACACAAGCAACAGTAACTACTATATTAAATATGTGGCTTCCAAGGTTGCCCTAGCAGGGAGATTGGAGTCACCACCCTAGTTAGTCAGAAGAGAAAAAATATGGAGAGATATATACGGGAGATTTTGATGATCAAGGCCTTGAAGTGGCACTTATTTTTTCCACTCACTTTCCATCAGCTAAAAGTCAGTCACTGGACCCAACCAGTGACTGCAAAGTAGACTGGCAAATAAATACACATGAACTACATGTCCCAAAAAAGAGAAAAATGGATCCTGGTGTACAGCTGGCCATTTCTACCACACTTGCAAAAGATCAGATATCAGTATTTGATCAAGTGGCATCAAGTAAAAAAAGATTCCAAAAGAGTGACTGAAATTTTCAGTTGTTATCCAGCTGTTTGGCATTATGCAAGTATAGAAAGTGGTCATTTACCAATGCTTTTAAGATTAAAGGTACCTACAGTATTTGGAGACACGTTACTATAACATAAATAAAGTAAATAAATTAAACATACACCAAAGGATTATTATAATTCCTTGCTTCATAATTTAATAATTTTCCCCCAGTTTTTACAAATAAAAAATGCAATTAAGTATTCTAGAAATAGAATTACAGATGGTTCAAATGAAAATGTATGGAGGTGGATAAACCTGACGTGTTGAATCAGTCCTATAAATAAATTTCAGTTTTGTTTTACTGGGTTTTGGTTTACTAGGTTTTTAAGGGTGTATTTTCAGGCTTGTATTTTTTTGGATTATCTGTATTCTTGGTGTATAAGCATTCATAGGCTTATAATAAGAAAGTTATAGGGGACTACAGGAATCCAAATTATATTTTCAGTAACAAAACAGTAAAAAGATAATTAGGAATAAATGAGGACTTATTATCAGTAATATAATCTTTGTAGAAAACAATATTAATCAAACCTGAACAAGTCTCAAAGTTCACAATGTGCCTGGCTATCTACTTCTCCCTAGTCCCTACCCCATCCTTGCCCTACTGTGTACAGTGAGTATTCTGCTGCCTGTAGACAGCCTTATCTTTTCCCGGATAGCTCTGAAGCCCAGCCTGAAATAAAGCCTAACAAGTATTAGTGTGGCGCATATTGTCAGGTGGACCCAGATAGGAAGGCCAGCGGTACTAATCAGATGAATGATCTTGGGAATTTGCAAATTCCTCAAACTCTCTATACCTCAATTTCTTTATGTATAAAATGGGAATGACAGTAAGTCCTCATAAAATTATTGTAAGGAATAAATAAAATAATCTATGCATAGTGGTCATCATGAAGTTGACACATGGTTACTGTTCAATCATAAGTTATTACTATTATTATTAATATTATATAGGTATGTTATATATATATGTATCTTACGGATGAATATAATATATAGATAAATTATATATGTACATATTTTATGTATATATATAATTTCTTAAACTTTCTATTCCGCTACTAGTGGTATCTAGAAAATAGTTCTCAGTTTAGGATGAAATGTTTGAAAATTCAGTCGACCACTTAGTGTTTCATCTACATTACCAAATGCAGGTCCCTAAATAAGTTTGTAGGAGATTGGCCCCTCTGTTTAGTTTTTGGGGAGGTATAGATTTCACAGCGGTCTCCTAGGTTTTGCCTATGATCCTGAAAGTCAGATGGCACTTGCTCTGCAGCTGCATTTTTATGAAACAGTTTCTGGAGGCCAAAGTTCAAGCACTTCTCCTTAATTTACAACTGGTCCCAATAGTCAGCCCTACTGCGTCCTATCAGAAAAAGTTTCCATCTCAGAAAAGGCTGCCAATGGACTGGAGTTACTAAGGTCCAATTTTTGGAACTACTCTTTGATTTAAAATCCTTTTCTGGGTCACTTGTTCTACCCTGAGAGTGTCCTGAGTTATTACCCTAGTGTCTTCCATGTAGCTTGGTCTCCCTTCACCTTTTTCTAAAAGACACCAGTTTAAAAATAAATTATGTATATCTTTTACAAGTGTTATTATATTCTCAATATAATTTTTTTTAGGTAATACCTTTCCATATTGTGTTTTTAAAAATCTATATATCAGATTTAGTAACATCTCATCTATAAGATTAAATTCATAGGATAAATGGTGATAAAGTCATGCCTTTGTTTACCTCATGTTCTAATGGTTACAGTAAACAGTAACATTGTATTCTAACTTTGATATAATTTTTGATAAAAATTTGAGTTGTAAAAACAAAAATGACATGCAATTTTCCTTTTATGTTCCCCTCAAAATGTGATATACATATTTTTAAAGTAAGAACACATCTGTCCTTTTATATACTATTTATTTTAATATCATTCCACCTTGAAACTGCTCACATCTTAATTTGAGGAAAAAAAATTATGCCTTTTGCAAATACTTTTCTAAAAAAATTTTTTTTAACTTTTTTAAACATCTTTATTGGAGTATAATTGCTTTACAATGGTGTGTTAGTTTCTGCTTTATAACAAAATGAATCAGCTATACATATACATATATCCCCATATCTCTTCCCTCTTGTATCTCCCTCCCACCCTCCCTATCCCACCCCTCTAGGTGGCACAAAGCATCGAGCTGATCTCCCTGTGCTATGCAGCTGCTTCCCACTAGCTATCTGTTTTACATTTGGTAGTGTATATATGTCCATGCCACTCTCTCACTTCGTCCCAGCTTCCCCTGCCTCTTCCTGTGTCTTCAACTCCATTCTCTACATCTGTGTCTTTATTCCTGTCCTGCCCTTAGGTTCTTCAGAACCATTTTTTCTTTTTTTTTTTTCTTTTTGGATTCCATATGTATGTGTTAGCATATGGTATTTGTTTTTTCTCTTTCTGACTTACTTTACTCTGTATGACAGACTCTAGGTCCATCAACCTCACTACAAATAACTCAATTTCATTTCTTTTTATGACTGAGTAATATTCCATTGTATATGTGGGCCACATCTTCTTTATCCATTCATCTGTCAGTGGACACTTAGGCTGCTTCCATGTCCTGTCTGTTGTAAATAAAGCAGCAGTGAACATTGTGTTAGATGACTCTTTTTGAACTATGGTTTTCTCAGGGTATATGCCCAGTAGTGGGATTGCTGGGTTGTATGGTAGTTCTATTTTCAGTTTTTTAGGGAACCTCCATACTGTTCCCCATAGTGGCTGTATCAATTTACATTCCCACCAACAGTGCATTCTCCACACCCTTTCCAGCATTTATTGCTTGTAGATTTTTTGATGATGGCCTTTCTGACTGGTGTGAGGTGATACCTCACTGAAGTTTTGATCTGCATTTCTCTGATGATTAGTGATGTTGAGCATCCTTTAATGTGTTTGTTGGCAACCTGTATATCTTCTTTGGAGAAATGTCTATTTAGGTCTTCTGCCCAATTTTGGATTGGGTTGCTTGTTTTTTTGATATTGAGCTGCATGAGCTACTTGTAAATTTTGGAGATTAATCCTTTGTCAGTTGCTTCATGTGCAAATATTTTCTCCCCTTCTGAGGGTTGTCTTTTCACCTTGTTTATGGTTTCCTTTGCTGTGCAAAAGCTTTTAAGTTTCATTAGGTCCCATTTGTTTATTTTTGTTTTTATTTCCATTTCTCTAGGCAGTGGGTCAAAAAGGATCTTGCTGTGATTTATGTCATAGAGTGTTCTGCCTATGTTTTCCTCTAAGAGTTTGATAGTGTCTGGCCTTACATTTAGGTCTTTAATCCATTTTGAGTTTATTTTTGTGTATGGTGTTAGGGAGTGCTCTAATTTCATTCTTTTATTTGTAACTGTCCAGTTTTCCCAGCAACACTTATTGAAGAGGCTGTCTTATCTCCACTGTATATTATTGCCTCCTTTATCAAAGACAAGGTGACCATATGTGCGTGGGTTTATCTCTGGGCTTTCTATCTTGTTCCATTGATCTATATTTCTGTTTTTGTGCCAGTACCATACTGTCTTGATTACTGTAGCTTTGTAGTATAGTCGGAAGTCAGGGAGCCTGATTCCTCCAGCTCCATTTTTCATTCTCAAGATTGCTTCGGCTATTCGGGGTCTTTTGTGTTTCCATACAAATTGTGAAATTTTTTGTTCTAGTTCTGTGAAAAATGGCAGTGGTAGTTTGATAGGGATTGCACTGAATCTGTAGATTGCTTTGGGTAGTAGAGTCATTTTCACAATGTTGATTGTTCCAATCTAAGAACATGGTATATGTCTCCATTTGTTTGTATCATCTTTAATTTCTTTCATCAGTGTTTTGTAGTTTTCTGCATACACAGGTCTTTTGTCTCCTTAGGTAGGTTTATTCCTAGATATTTTATTCTTTTTGTTGCCATGGTAAATGGGAGTGTTTCCTTAATTTCTCTCAGATTTTTCATCATTAGTGTATAGGAATGCAAGGGATTTAGTAGCAAGATACAAAATATTTTTCTTTTTTCATCATATGAGTATTAATTCTTTCAACTGATCATTTATTTTCATTTTACTACTATGTGCTAGGATATTATATTGGGTATTGTTTTTCAATAAGAAAGAAACTACCCATATTTTCAGAGAACATATACTCCAGGCGTCCATGAAGCTAACATAACTATCTTTAAGTGGAATATATTTCATTTGTGAGATTATTTCTTCTTTCATTAAGTAATTATTGAGCATCTGTCTGTGCTTTGTGCACTATTTCCTAGGTTGGTGGAATACAGTGGCAAATAAGGAAGTCAGTTATTACTATTTTTCAAACCCATCCTAGGCTAAATCCATCTTTTCCCCTGTGTGCAATAGAATTCAGAATACACAGAAGTTTAGTTATACAGGACTAGGGCATTGGAGAGATGGGAGGAGGAGCGAGGCTTCCACTGATTCTTTTGCTACACTACATAGCTCTCCTTCCTCCCTATCATCACCATTTTCCTACTTTTTGGGATTTAGGATTAAAATGGCAAAGTAGGTTTCTCTTCCCAACTCAGTTCCTCTCTGGCCATTTTGGTGGAGTGGAACAATGAACTCTGCAAAGCAAATCCCTGGTTCTTCTCCTGGAAGTGATGTAATACCACACGAAAAACTTCAATGGAGAGAAAAGTCCTGTAAGTGTCTAGAAAACCACTTCATTTCCTGGATTGTCACTTATGAACATATGAGGTGACAGCAACGCTTTTATGAACTTCTCTCTAAGCATTAAGAAAAGAAAATGATAGAAAAAGTTCCTATTATGTAATGCTTGGTGCCCCATTATAAGCAAATGGGAGCACTAATCTCAAAGAATAATAAGAATTGTTGAGGGTGTCAACAAATTAGGACTGAGGTGATCTCAAATTGGACCTAGTCTTGATTATTTTAAAAGGACTAGTGGAGAATGCTATATTGTTAGAATTTAATATGACTAATAGTTTAATATGATTAATAATAATGTCAAGAATCAGATGTCAATGATTTCAAATGATGAAGGTCCAGCTACTTAAAAACTTTCCCACTGGAGGCATTTGTCCACAAATTTCCAAAGCTATTAAAGTTTGTATTTTAGCTATCTAAGAATAACTCATATTCTCAACTTACCATATTCCATTTGTTAATTAAAAATAAATTACATTGGAGAAAGCCAACAAGAACAAAGTTCTGATATTCACTGATTTTTTGATTTGGGTGAACTTTACCCTTAGAAAAATAAGGTAATATTTTAAATAAATTTAAACATTAGTGATATCACATGTTAAATTCTGACATAGGAATACTATATTATTTTTCCAACTCTGGTCTCACATATAAGTTAAGTATATTTATGTGAAGTTTATACCAATGATAAGATTATTGTGTATGTATATGTGTGCCATATGTATACATATATGCCATATATATAGATAGATAGATTCAATTTGACTGCAAATTAGTACAGCAGATACAATGATATAAATAATAGTATAGGGTCTCTCCTGTACTCTTTCTTTTTTTTCTCTTTAGAACTGGCAGACAACTGTTCTCATGTATTATAATTGTTCTCTAATTATTCATAGCTGTTAAAGAGAGATAAGATTAAATGAAGATGACCTTTGGTTCATCTCGTTTAACTTATAAAGTTAGAATTCATTTTTAGGTCCAGGATGAAAGGGTACCACAGTTGACACTAATCTCTGACACAGATTTGGGGAGCCAAGTAACACTGCATCTCTGTTAATGATAGTGACTTAAATTAGCTATGCTGGAACTTAATGATGTTTAGGAAAATAGACAAGGGAATTACATTTCCCTTTAAATTCAGCAGGAAAAAAACCACTGTACATTCATAAAATGTTTCTCTGAAAATGCTAATCTCTCAAGAAAAATAATTTTTCCCTGGGCTATTCATTTTCAAATTATAAAGTGAGTTAAGAAAGACATAATTATAATATATATGCTTGCATATATAGTCATATTAATATATGTCATATAGATGTATACATTCATACTGGTATGCTAAAAATTGTAGTAGTGGCAACATCAGAGATGGTCATTAAGTCATCCACTATATTTCTTTGCTGAATAGAAGTTGTTCTTCATAGTTTGTTTCCCAATCCTTTGCCTACTTCATGTTTAAGTTACTCAGCCACAGGGACTTTGAAGATTTCCTTTGAAAAAGTGTCCCATAGGCTGATACATTAGTATACAGAGATGTTCCAAGATTCTCAACCTAAATTTTCTTTTACTCAATTTTATGTTGCTGTTTCTAGTCCTGCTTTATTTCTACTACCTTAAAATTGTTTTTAAGATGATCATTACCCTTATATCAATCCAGAGAAACTATAATTATAAGAGCATCCTAGTTGATTATTATTTTGCTTGCTATACCTATAAAGTTGTTTGCATTATTTCATTTTAAAACACCTTCTTGCCCCTTAGTCACGCTTTGTGATTTGGGTAAACAGTTCTCATTACTGCTAACAAGTATTAGTCAAATAATTTGTTCTTGTTGTACTTTAAAAGTGAGCCTTATTTTGGAAATCTTTCAGTTCTTGGCATTCAGAAATCCCTATATGGTTCGGTGGTTGTGGCTTAGGAGGTGGGATCTCAAGTCTTCCTCAGATCTGTATCCCTTACTTTAGCAAGTGTGGAAATGAGGTACTTAGTGAGACCGTTACTGAATGAAATCAAAACCTCGTCCTCTCAGGGTGAGGATCTATTGAAAATACAGCGTTTGTTATTAGAATTTTAAAGATCAAACCTATTCTTTCTTGAAAAACTGGCTCCTCTGTTAAATTCCATTTAGATTGTCTCCCATTTCAGGTACTATTTCATTGCTTCTTGTATTGGATTTTAGCTCCCTAATATTTTTTATGTTCACTATTTAAGCATTCTTTTTTCCTACATCACTGCCCATTGGAAGATTTTGAGATAGTCTTGAGCAGTGCAGTTAAAAAGGGGAACCAAAGATAAAATTGTGGGTCATGCCAAAATTTAAAAAAAGACCCTCTTGGCAAACAGAAATAAACTGAACCAGTAGTCATATAGGTTATCTTTCTAGATTTTTTTTCTTTCTCAGTATTTAAGTGATGAATTATGTTGAGATTAGATATTTAGTTACTAAATATTGTACTTAAGTTCCATATAAGATGGAATGAAGCTATATAATTTTCAGAAAATATCTCTGTTTACAACTGAAGGTATTACCCTGCTGAATTAGCTCAAGGTGTTACAGATTTTTGTATTATAAATTTCTTGCCCATTCTGAAGGATCTTTTCAGTTTCTGTGTATTCAGAACTTGTGGCATCTATGTGGACATAGCTACAAATTCTTTGTGAATATTGATGCAGGCACTGTATTACCACTATGGTCATGATAGTACTTAATAATAATTTCTGTTACAACTTTTATTATCTCATTGGGTGAATCTCCAGCTTTTGGACCCACAAAACTTAGAACATCTCAGACAATATCTTTCACAAGGTCTTTGTGGTCACTGATATGACACTGTATTACCAGGGACCATGTGGCACTAAATAATAAATATACATGGGATTCTTAACCCCAATCATTCACTTTGGATGAGAACTTTAGATTCTCCACAATTCTGACACAGGACTATGCCTTTCAGCATCTTTCAAAATGTATTGTTTCACCAAGTATTTCATTATTTCTGTAGTCTTAACAAAAAATGTGTGAGATTGCTAGAGGGACAACCTAAGGCAGTACATGGAATTCCACTAAAAGATTTCTGCTTAATATTGTTTGTTCTTGGCAATGCACAAGGGATTTCTTTTCCCCAAACAGCACAAAGTCTTTAAGTTTCAACTATTTTTCTTACAGGGTTTCCCAAAATTTCAAATTCCTCTTTTTCTCTATCATCCAGGGCAATGTTTTAACAATCTTTTACAGTTACAGTGAGACTTTGGGATGATATCCATCTACCATAAGTATGTAATTTGGTGTTTTTTCCCAGAAAAGTTATTCCCAAAAAGGAATTCCATAAATTCTATCTTCTCAATATAACTCCACATAAAATAAATAAAATCTAAGATAAGAGTGCAATTCAGTTTACAAGCCTTTGATATGATACCATGCCAGGCACTGAAAGAAAATAAGGTTAAGGGACTTGCCTGGCAGTGCAGTGGTTAGGACTCTACACTTCCACTGCAGGAGGCATGGGTTCGATTCCCTTTTGGGGAACTAAGATCTCACAAGCTGTGTGGCACGGCCAAAAATAAATATATAATAAAGTTAAAGGAGAGCCATTTCTGTCTAGTTTCTGTTGCTGCATGAAAAATTAACCCAAAACTCACTGGCTTAAAATGATTTTTATTATCTCACAATTTAAATGATTTTTATTATCTCACAATTCCTATTTCAGGAATCCAGACATGGTGTAGCTGGGTCCTCCTACTCAGGGTCTCTCGCAAGGCTACGATCAGGTGTCGGCCAAGTTCACAGATATCTCAAGTTTTAGGTAGTGTAGCATAAGCTTCCAAGTTCACTAGTGCTCCTTGGTGGGATTTAGCTTCTTGTGGGCTATTGTACTGAAGGCCTTAGTTTCCCTCCTGAGAGGTCACCCTCTCCATTCATCACTAAGTGAGCTTCTCCATGGGGTAGGGCAGCTGGCTTCATCAAAGTGAGCAAGACAAAGACGTAGAGGGCCATTAGGAAGTCACAGACTTTATAACATAATCCTTTTTGCCATATTTCGTTTGTTAGAAGCAAGTCCCTAGGTCCAACCCACATTTAAAAGGAGGGTGTTACACAAGAGCATGAATACCAGGAGGCAGGGGTTATTGAGTACCGTCTTAGAAGGCTGTCTACCACATTTAATTGTACCCAGGATTAAGAAAATGCTAGGTAACCAAAAATCTAATATAAAATATAAATCACTCTTTATAACAGTTAATGAACTTCGTTCCTCATCTTTCCATTGGTATGAAGTACCTGCTGAATATTGAGCATTGCTATTGCAGTGGATGCCCAAATCACCACCCTGTTGCCGTATTGAAGACTAAAGTTCTCATTCCTCCAGCTGCTATGAGTGTTGGTGGATGACACCTCTCTACTGTGTCTTTTTGGAAATTGGCCTCAGTTGACTACAGCTGTATTGCCAAAGGTCACTCCCCTTCCTGGGGATAACCTACATCTAATGACTAATCAATGCTGAGTTTTAAAGGCCCAGCTCCCTTGCCTCAGTGTTGGACAGCTCTGAAGCCCCATCTTACCCTGCAGAGCTGCTTTTAGATTCAGCTAAAATCTTTGTTGTAACCTAATAGCTGTCCAACTCCTCTCTCCACTCAACCTGGCTTATTTCAGTGCCTTATAAATGGTTATCCCTCGAGCACTCCTCAATAAGCTTTCTGGATTCAAATCTGTTAACCTACAGTCTAATTCCTAGGAAACCCAACCTGTAACAGCTATACTTTAACTTTTTCTGTGTAAGGGGAAAATAGCTAACATATAAATATTGAATATTAACATAGAGACTGTAGAGATTTTATTTACTTATAAACCTCTTAAAAGGGATGTTTGAGATTCTATAAGAATCTCAAGCTGAGATGTCAGAAATTTGCACTGTGGCCTACTGCATAATTTAAGCAGAGTTCAAGAACATGCGCTTGATGTTCACTAAAGATTATATAAGACATAACCATTTTTATTTACTATAAAAGCTATTTTAAATCTAGTTCATTATATTCTTTCTGTCCCTTATAAATGAAACTTTGGTTGCAAAACCTTCACCCAGTATTAGAGGTGAATAAGTTTATTTCTTCCTATGTACTGATTTGCTTCATATTTCTAACTTAGACCATGGAGCAAATTTTTACTTTTCTCTGGGAAATCACTGGGACAAACAAAAAGAATACACAAAACATCAAAACCCTTAGTACTAAATATGGAGATTGTTTGCAAGTAAAGATTATTACATTATATATCAAACACAACAATCCTTAAAATATGATTACTATATATTATAACTTTCCTACTTTTTTAAAAAAAGATTTTTAAAAATATTTATTTATTTATTTATTTGGCTGCGCCGGGTCTTATTTGTGACATGTGGGATCTTCGCTGTGGCTTGCAGGATCTTTAGTTGCAGCACATGGACTCTTAGTTGTGGAATGTGAGATCCAGTTCCCTCACCAGGGATCAAACCCCGGCCCCCTGCATTGGGAGAACGGAGTCTTAGCCACTGGACCACGAGGGAAGTCCCTTAACTTTCCTACTTTTTAAAGATGGAATCCACACAAATCTTTACAGTGCAGTGTGGCAATTAAGACGATGAGAGATGGAAGAGAGTCTAGAAAGTGTCCTCAGGCAAAATTGAAATAAAATACAGAAGAATTAGACTTGAAACATGAGAACTGTTAGGGTTTACAATTTTCTTGTGATTCTTATCCTGGACATTTTGCACTCTGACCCCTTCCTCACTCTGGCTGCTTTGCTCTGAGCTCGATGGAGGAGAGCTGACCTCTGAAGTTTCCATTTTCCAGTCTCCTGTGTCAGCTGACTTGCAGAAAGAGACTGGAGGAGGCCGAGACGCTGGGGGAAAGGGTGCATCTTTCCTTCTCTCTCTGTATTGGGAGGTGTCTTCAGCAGCAGCTGCTCCTCCTCGGTGGCTCCAGCTCCTCTCTGCCTTTCCTGCAGACTGAGCTCAGGTAGCACAGCCAGCCTCCTAAGTCCTGCCAGCCTAGCAGTGGAGGCTGCTCTCTGCTGTTGTTAATCTTTGGTTTGTCCACCATCCCTTTTGGCTTTTCACCTCTTTTTTATTACCTGGGCAGTAAAGGCTCTACTTTATTTCCATCTAATTTAAATGCATAGCATGGTTTATGGTTGTATTTGAATGGCCACAACTACCTGAAGTATACTCTTATTCATTACAACAAGAATTCACAAATACAAATGTCCTTAAGAAAAAAAATTAGTCCTCAAAATAACCTAATGTGATGTTATTACCCACATTTTTACAGAAAAGAAAGGCAGGATCAGCAAGGATAAGTAATTTGCTTATGATCACATATCTAATGCATAGCTAACATGAGGAATGTGGCCTAAAGTCAGAAGACCTGGATTTGAATCCTGACTCCACCTCTTATTAGCCAGGCAAATTACCTAACCAACCTGTGGTCAATTTTCTCATCTATAGGATAGGAATATTTGTCATATCTACCTCAAAAAGTGTTCTGAAGATTAAAGTAATAAAAGTTAAAGTTGCTACAGCAGTTGCTGGCACATAGTACATGCTCAATAATAACTAGCTATTATTATTAGCCACGTGGTTTCTGTATTGTTTTAATTACTTTGAAAACACAAAACAAGTTACAGTGATTGCTCCTGTGGTTTATTATGGACCAATGTGCAAGTTTTGAAAAGAATTCATTTGAAAAGAAACATTTACAAATGTATGACATGACATCATACTGAACAATAATTTCTAATTTGGTTAAAAATCTAGTCCTGTACTACTGATTATCAGAACAGTTTAGAAAAGCAAGATTGATTTATTTTGTGGCATAAGCAAGAATTTCACAATGGCCTAAGGCACCAAATGATCGCAAACCATCATCCTGCAATTAAAATGGCCAGAGCTGACCCTCTCTTTATTTATCATTGATCTCTGGCTTCTGAATGCACCAGTGAGTTCAAGGTCTGGATATGTATGACTCATGCTAGCTCTGTGCCATTAAACTGTTTTATAGGAAAAAATGATTCTTCAGTGCATTGAGCCTGACACTTGAGATTCTTTTTATAATTTGAAAATTGGCAGTTCAGAGTATATTTAAATGGAAAATACTACAATTTGTGACTATCACCCAGCTGATAGAAACAATGTTTTCACCATTGAAATACCTGTACAAAAAACACTGTGGCCAGAAACTATCATGGACATGGACAAATATTAATATTTTATATATAATATTGTTAGCACATATTTTTTGTAATATTTTTTATACTCAGCATTTACACTTGGTAACATTCTCAACAGTATAAAAATTATATGAATGAGTTAAATTATGCTATTTATTTGCAGTCATGTGAAGAATAAAACAAGCAAATGCATATATTGTAAACAAGGATTTTCTACTAATTACCATCACAATTGTATATTTTATAATATTTTTGAGGCATGACTGTATCTCTAAACAATACAAAATTCAGTGGGGGTAAAATAATCTAAGTAGCTAGACAGATAATTGTACCAAATATTTTAGTTTTTGTTGTTTAATACGCATTATATGTTTCTTATCATCTGTAAATCCTTATTGCTTTCTATTAAAATTTCTCCCAATTTTTTTCTATTCTATAACTATACCTTTAATATGACTACAAAAGCTAACCTATGGCAATCTTGGTTATTTTGACAATTGAATAAATATTTAGGAGATTTTGAAATTAATTTCATACTGGGGTACCATATTACCATTAGATATTAATTTTAAACTTGTGGGTATATGTATGGCTTTTTTGCATTATAATACTTTATTTTCTTAGCTGAATCTTGACATATAAATGGATGAATATAGTATTTTTTTCTGTTACTTTTTCAATTGACTTAAAATTACACTAAAAACACCTAGACCAGAATTATTGTCCTTTATACATGCTTTTGTCTTTGAAGTTGTGATAGAGCTGTTTACTGACATCATTTTAATCCATGAAGTTTCTTTATTAGTGATAATCTGTTATAAAAATGTATACTATCTAGTCTTTATTATGCAAATAGCCAAAGGGATATCCAAATTCACTGTCAATTTTGAATTAAACTTAAGTTTTTAAGTCAGTGTCTTTGAAAGGAAATATAATGCACATCTTGCCTTCACATATTCCAGGCTTTTAAACTAAATGTGTAAGCAAACATGATTTATATTGGAGTAGAAAGATGTAGGCTAAGTTTACACTCAGTATTTCTAAGGATGAAATTTATGAGCACGGGGAGGTTTGAAGGAAATGTTCTAAAGAACATAATTTTATTCAAAATTTTAAATTTAGAAAGGTAGGAACTACTCTTCAATAATTCAAAATAAAACATAAATCTTTTGTGCAAATATTTTTATTCATCATGTATGTGGGTTAACATAATTAATGGCAGATTAACTGAAATGAGTGTGACATGATGACAAACCTAAATACCTTATGTGAGATTAAACAACAGATATTCCCTTACTGCTCTTCTTATGCCAATCCTTCCATTTGAAGAGCTCACCCATCAATAAGGACATCAGTTTCAAACAAACAAAAAAAACCTTAGTTGAGTCTAACCTCTTTTTTTAAAAAAAATTTTATTGGAATATAGTTGCTGTACAATATTGTGTTAGTTTCTACTGTACAGCAAAGTGAAGCAGCTATATGTATACGTATACGTATGTCCCCTCTTTTTTGGATTTCCTTCCCATTTGGGTCACCGCTGAGCATTGAGTAGAGTTCCCTGTGCTCTATAGTAGGTTCTCATTAGTTATCTATTTTATACATAGTATCAATAGTGTATATATGTCAACCCCAGTCTCCCAATTCATCACACCCCCACTTCGCCCTTGGTATCCATACATTTGTTCTCTATGTCTGTGTTTCTATTTCTGCTTTGTAAATAAGATCGTCTATACCAATTTTTTCAGATTCCACATATATGAGTTAATATACGATATTTGCTTTTCTCTTTCTGACTTACTTCACTCTGTATGACCATCTCTGGGTCCATCCACGTCTCTACGAATGACCCAATTTCATTCCTTTTTATGGCTGAGTAGTATTCCATTGTATATATATGCCACATATTCTTTATCCATTCCTCTGTTGATGGACATTTAGGTTGCTTCCATATCCTGTCTATTGTAAATAGTGCTGCAACGAACATTGTGGTGCATGTGTCTTTTTGAATTATGGTTTTCTATGGGTATATGCCCAGGAGTGAGATTGCTGGGTCATATGGTAGTTCTATTTTTAGTTTTTTAAGGAACCTCCATACTGTTCTCCATAGTGGCTGTATCAATTTACATTCCCACCAACAATGTAGTCTAACCTCTTTATTGGACAAGTGGGGAAAAAACCTGAAGTCAAGAGGGACCGAATAGCTTTCCCTAAAACATTTGGTATACAGATCAAAAGTCTGCTTTTTGTGAACTGAATATAGGCCAACCCAGCAATGTAAGTCACCTATCATAAGTAAATTAATTCTTACAATTACATGTAAACTATCAAAGCTTCTAATATGGATATTTAGATCTAGGTAGAGATGGGTTCACATTCAGGCTCTGCCCATTAAACTATTAGATTTTGATCAAGAGCCTTACATTCCTGAGAATTCATGTACTAAATATATAATTTATCTAAAATGAGGATCACTAGATATTTAAGAATTAGAGATTGTAAAGTGAAGTGCCAGCAGTGCCTGGTTCACAGTTGTGGCTCAGTAATTGGTCATCTGGGAGAATCTACCATTTAAAGTAAATATAGAGAAGATCATAAGATGTAGAAGTTACTTGGTTTATTTTATATTTCCCTACATTTCCTGAATTATTTTCTAATTGATGTATTAACTTCATCTTTTACATGTACCTCAGAGGTCATGTTGATATTTACATTTCTAGTCCTTTACAAATTTGGTGACCCCTCACTGTGTCTTTATTTTGTCATTACTGATAAAATATGCAGAGTGTATGCATGCCATAGAACTATATGTATTCTGGACTAAAAATTATTTATTAATAGCTGTTAAAACCCATATCTAATTTATGATCATTAAAACCATACTCTACAATGAGACTAAAACTTTTGGTTTTAAAAATGATTACTATTATGTGTTATTATTAATAATAGTAAAAACTGTTGATCATGGACATATAAACTTGGGAGCTAACTCATGTCCTGGCGTTCTGCATAAATTTGATTTTATTAGTTCTGAGAATAAGGTATATCCTCAGGTATATCTTAGGATGAAGATGACATAAGAGAAATATGAGGATAATTACACCCTGACAGCTTCCTTGGTGGGATTGTTTCCAGCTCAAAGAGACCTAATCAGAGATTGTCAAGTAGAATTCACAGCAGTAGCTCAAGAATTCAATAATGTATATCATATATACCATAGACATACATAACATAAGTAACATGTAACATTGCCCTTTGAATCATATTTTGGAGAAAAATAGTGCTGGGTAATTTGTGATCTACTGCCTCTGTGAAGATATGATAAAGTTAATATCTTTTTTATTCAGTCCTCTTTAACTCATATGTTGGGGTCTAGTGGCTGTCCGGCAGACATTCTTGAGGGCTAGGGCAGCAGCTACTGGCTTAACGGTGGTCCTGATGGGGGACAAACAAGGTCACACACAATTTCAGCAAACACCTTCTAATAATAACAATAATATTTAATGTTTGTTAATTATTATGAGTTAAGGACTGTGCTAAACTATACAAATGATCTTATATAACCTCAATGTAAACATACAAAATAGGACGTATTATTATATTACCATTTTACAGAAGAAAAAATGATACTATTATTAACCTAACAAAAGGTCTATAGCTAGAAGTGGCAGAAACAGGATCAGGTCTATCTACTACCAAATCCCAAGATCTTGGTCACTACTGTACTGCCTCCTGCCCAACCTGTCTTTACTTTTTTTTTTTTTTAATGAGTATTGTCTAAGTCAGGAGACAGATACATGGAACTGTGCATTACCTTGATGTTCAGTCTGAGATATCCCTGGTGAAATTGATTCTTGTCTGTTCTGAAGCATAGCTTCTGAAATTTCACTTATTTAGAATACAGTAACGACATATTTATTAAGTTCTGTGCTAGAGGCTTCTACAGGTATTTTCAGACTTGGAAAAGTGTTTTAAATTTTCTAAGATTTTGGGATATGATGGAATATAATTTTTTGAGCAAAGAATGCACTATAATTTTCTTCACATGCATGAACTAAAGGCATAAAAGATGCAGACAGTGTAGGAATCAAAGGAGCATCAGAGTAGAAAAGCTAGTGGAAAGTAAAAATTCAGCTCCAGTAAATGAATGGCTGATCCATCACTCCTTTTCTTTGAAGTTTTGACCTGAAAGAATAACAACAAAAAGAGGCTGAGGAAGGAAAAAACTTGCTTCCAAAAGAGTAAAACGAAATATGTCAGATAATTTCCTCCTTTTTTAAAAACCCCAAGGAAGCCAACTTATGGCTGGAGGACTTCTTTTAGGTTCTTCAATGAGACTAGAGGGAAACCATTTTTAAAATAGGTCAGTATCAAAGAAGTGTCCCTAGATTCACTCATGACACAAGTCTGATCAGGTACTGTGATTATTAATGCACTCCAGAGCAAACTCATTTGACATTTCCTTCAGATATACAGAGAGATGTTTGGAATTATTTAGAAACAGCCTCTTTAAAGATAGTGGGTCTGTCTCGGCTCTGTGAAGAATGTTAATCGTACTCATTTGAGGAAATTTACTGACATGATGCATATAAATGGAATTCAGTTTACTGAATTATATGAACCCTTGAGACAGGCAAAAATTTATAAACCAACTGAGGCTTTAACAAAAAAGCGAAGGAAAGTAAGTTGTAGATATTCCATTTATTTATCAAATATTTACTGAGCTCTATGATTGGCAATATGAGGGTGGCTTAAAAGAGGGAGTAACCCCAAAGTTTTGAAGAATCAATAGGAGTTTTCCAGAAATATGAAGGTGAATCAGAATTCTAGGCAGAGAAAAGAACAGGGAAAAAGCGCAGAGAAATAATGAAGGGTCCAATCATTACATGAGGATCTTTAATCAGCTACAGTATAATCACTTGGAGTATTTGTTTAAAATGAGGTTACAGTGTCTTCCTTGCCAAGTGAGTCATACTCAGTGACAGCAGAAGGCAAGAATTTACATTTTACTAGGCACACCTAGGCTGTTTTAAAAGGCATGCCTAGGTTGTTTTTATAAGATTTGAGAATTGTTGGAATAGATGGTAGAAGTATTTGGACTCAAGCAACAGAATTTCACAATCTGTTTTACACTTATAAAGAATATGCTGATGGCCTATGAATAATGAGAGAGGTTTGAAAATGAAGGAAAGTAACCTGTTAAAATTCTGATACAGTGATCCTTACTTCCCTTTCCCTTTACAGTCAGCTTTAATCAGACTTTAGTTCCTAAACACTTGTCAAAGTTACCAAGAAACTTTAACTTTCCAAATTGCTAATTTTCAACCTACATCTCAGCAGCATTTGAAAAAATTGAATACCCACTCTAAAACATTGAATGTTTTTGGTCCCTAAGAAACTACCTGGTATTCATTTTCATTTGCTTCATAGCCCTCTCTTTCTACTTCTACTTTATTGCATCCTCTTTCAATATGTCTTTCAATATTTACTCTTTGAAATAGTAGCTTTAAATTATTCATATAATTAGACCTCAGATATCTATCTCCATACCCTTTCTTTTCCTTTTACTTTATACTTATATGTTCAGCTATCTACTCAAAATCTCTGCTTTGATGTTTAGATGGAGTTTCAAATGTTTATGCTTTAAGGGAGATCACTCTAGATCCAAACTTGCTCCTTCTCTAGCATTACTCATTTTGGGTATTGGCACCCCTACTCCATCGGGCCAAATACCTAGTAATTACTCCCTTCCTCCCTTCCTCCCTTCCTTCCTCCCTTCCTCCCTCCCTTCCTCCCTCCCTTCCTCCCTCCCTTCCTCCCTCCCTCCCTTCATCTCTCTCTTTCTCTTTTAATTTAATTTAATTTTTTTTTTTTGTATTTCATGGTCGATCCATCAGCAACTCCACTGGAACTTTCCTTAAACTATATCCTGAATCTTACATCTTCTCACCAACTCCATGGCTACCATTCTAGTTCAAGCTGCCAGCATCACCTATTGCCTAGACAATAGCAATAGACTCCTACCTGATCTGCCTGTCTCTATTCTTGCCTCATATAGTAAATTTTTCATAGTGATCCTGAGTGACCTTTAAGAATGTAAAAATGCCACTATCCTGCTCAGAATCCTCCAATGGCTATCTTACTCAGAATACAATTTAAAGACCTTACCAAGGCTCACAGGGTCTTCTGTCTCTTCTGCCAGTATATTCTGTAATTATATTGATACTTTATTTCCACTGCTTCAGCTGTGGTGGACTTCTTGCTGTTTAACATCAAGCTTGTTTTTCTTCAGAGATTGGAATTATGGCTTCCTCTAGTTGGTATGCTCTTCTCCCAGATATCAGCATGTCATTCTTCTTTTTATTCGGGTCTCTGTTCATATATAAGTTCCTTTGAATGTCCTTTTTATGAGCACCTTACTTAAACAGTTCTCTCTCCTCTATGTTACCCTATACTCCCCTACCATGCTTTATTTTATTCACAGCGTTATCACATTTAAATTGTATCATATAGGTATTAACTAGCTTATGTATTGTCTCTCTTCCACATGGGAATATAAACTCCTTAGAAATAAGTACTTTATCTTGTTTACTTTTTCTTAAGCACTGGGCTCAAAAAAAGCATAGTAGTAGATAGAAGGCAGACAAAGAATATTTGTTAAATGAGTGAATCTTTTATACGTAAAATGTTGAAGGCTTAACAATGGCATTATGAATAAGGGTGGTGAGAAAAGAAAAAAGGATGATTCTGCTTTGTGAAATTGTCATTGTACTGACATTATGTTATATTGTACTATAATATGGTAAGATGAAGAACTAGAAAACATGAAAAATGTCAACATTTCTATTATCAAAAGGACAATAAGAAGGGTAAAATGGTTAATCTATTCAAAAGAATGAGATGTCATCAACAGATCTGGGTTTGAAGGGTTCTTGAAAGTGGAGTTGCTGTGACAGAACAGGAGGTAAGAGAAGAAAATGGGCAGAGATGAGCTGAACAGACACTAGGCATAGAGATTGACATTAAAAATCAAGACTATTTGGGAAAACTACAAATAATTAATCATACTAAACCACAGGATTGGAGATTAGGGAAGATTGCAAGGTAAGAAGGGTGGAAAATGATCACACCCCAGGTATTTGTAGCTTTGAAGGACATACTTAAATTATTGGGGATTAATCTAAGTAAGGGATGGGTGATATTAAAAGAGCTTTAAGCAAAGAGAAGATAGTGGATGTTTGTTGTTTTTTGTCACTACAGAACCAAAAAATTTTGGGGAGTCCCAAATAGCATGGCAGGATTTTAATCCTACCACAGTGGCTGAAATGGGACAGACTGTACCTCTCATTGCTCCCTGGCAGCCAAGGCAAGGACATATGGCTTAGCCAATTGGATGCTTTGACTGGGGATTTTGATTCCTGAGGAACAAACAATATTCACAATGGTAGTGGAAGAATCAAGAATTCAGGACTATGGTGGCCCATGAGTGTGAATTGCAGCAACACTATGAAGTACTGAGCACAGTATTATTAGTCCTTGGAGGTTTAAAAGGCCTTTTCAGCTTTCTGTATTTTTTTGATAAGAAGGTGAATGTTACAAGTCTCAGAAACCAGCAAAATCACAGATAGATACACATGGGGGAGAATTAGGGAAGGAAATATATAATGTTTGAAGATAGAAAGATAATTTTTATGAAGTTTTAAAGTTTTGTGAAACTTGCTGATAGGGAAAGACAATATTAAATGGTATCCTAGTGGTTTCAACAAGTGAACTTCCTAAATTTGAGCACCAAGTTTTGTTATATTCATGGTGGTCAACTCATATTTGGTAAATGTATGTCAGATTAGATTAGTGTAGGCAGTTCCATATGATGGTTCTAACATAAAATTTTGATTGTCCAAGTTGGTCAAAATATGTGGAATATTGTCATATTTATACTTCATGTTATATAGAAGTGAAGCTTAAGTGAAGGGCTCATCTCTTCAGGGTGAATGAACTTTTCCAGTTAACCTGTATTCAAATGGTTCATAAAGAATTCTTAGAAAAATTTAAATGAATTTGACTACAATCCATTGTAGGACTGGATCCAGTAACAATAATGTAAGTATAAAGTAGTCTTTAAGGGATCTCATCATACAATTAACTTCAATTAATACAAAGATAGAATTGAGTAATTTAATATTCAGCTTTTTGAGTAATAATATGATATTTTTAATGATTACACTGCTAGAACATAGATCTTTTATCAAAGTTTTGTCTATTAATTTAATGATTCCTTTTCTGTATTTATGTTAACCCTAAATAACAGCTGATCTAAATAGCCTGAATTTACTTAAAATTTATGCTCAGAATTTTAAATACCATAAATGAGCTCATTTGCTTACAAACATTATGATCTACTGTATATTACCCCACCCATTGAATATTTCGGACATCTTTAATGTCTACTGCATTGAAAGCAATTTAATGAGCATCAGTGGAAAATTATTATCTGGCAAGAATAGAGTTATATAATGCTATTCATATCATACAAATTCTGTAAAAACATGACATTTTATATTATTTGAACATTTTTTATGTATTAATTATAGCTAAACTACTTTGGATAGTTCATTGCAAGCTTTCATCAAAAGAGACTAGCAACATTTAGACGTAATTCTAGAGGTAAAGAAAACTGAAATTTCAATTCAGTTGTTAGAAGCTTTGGCATCTTATTATTTTCATACAAAAAGGTATTGTGCAAGAAGCAGTTGTCTTCTAAATAAACTGACTGTATTCATGGTTTAGCAGAATCAGTTACTTTGCAACTGATTCTGACTACAGCTAATATTTGAACTTTAAGCACTGTGATCTCAGGATTTTACCTAATGGCACATGTGAATCACTCAGGGCTGAGGCAAAAACATGCAGAATGTGCTCATTAATGATTCTGTTTGCATTAAAGAAACAATTTTCAAGGAAAGCTTCATGAAAGGGTCCAACCATGACCTTAAGATATGAGATTTTTCATAGAATACAGGGACTGGGGAAAATTCAACATCTTGTAAGGAAGCTCATTAACCAAATGGGTGATATAGCACATGGCAATAGGACTCGCTAGGCATTGGTGAACCAAGCTGAAAGTTTGATAGTGGAACATGTTACACATAATTAAATATGGATCCTTCCTAATCAATAGTGAGGGCATAATTACTTTTCTCAAGATTAGTTAGGCAGGGTTATTTAAGGGGACAGAAGCCAGACTGAAGGAAATCAAGAAGACAAACTAGAGAATCACACATTTTGGAGATGAGAAGGCTATTAGGAACTTCGGCACACTTGAAAAACCAGACTACAGTTTTATCAGTAGTCTCATTAGGGAACTATTAGACAAGGTCAAGAAGGCCTGTGAGAACTGATGGATACATTTAAGCAATGCCTCCCTGCTTCACCAAGTTGCTCAGTAATAGCTGCCACATTTTCATGTCTTGAGAGATATATACAGAGAGACAGAGAGAGAAGCAGAGAGAGAGAGAGGGAGAGAGGTTTCAGGGAATTGTCTCACATAATTGCAGGATGGCAAATTTGAAATTTGTAGGGCAGGTTAGCAGGCTGGATCCTCAGGCAGGAGATGATGCTGCTGTCTTGAGGCAGGTTTTCTTCTCAGGAAAACCTGTTTTTGCTCTTAAGGACCTCAGCTAATCGGGTGATGCACACTCAACATTATCAAAGGTAATCTCCTTCGCTTAAAGGATTGTAAATCATTAGCTACATTGCAGATATTATCCATATCTACAAAGTAACCTTCACAGCAATGCCTAAATTAATATTTGATTAAAAAACTGAGTATTATAGCCTAAACAGGTTAACTCATAAAACTGACCATCACAGTATTGCTTGATATTTCAAGAAGGGGAAAAATAATCTAGGTCTGGGATCTGGTGGATAGCATCCTGATGAGAGTCACTAGTGTGGAAATTCAAGGTAGTTCCTCCCATTTCCAGAACTAAGGTTATTTATGCACTCAGGCCCTCAGTTGAGGAGGGCTGAATCCCTTTGCAGAAGGATCTTGCAAGTTGGCCAAGTGTATATACTCTTCCTCCAGTACTTCACCGGAAAGGTCATTTATTAAGATGACAGCTTATTTGAGAAAATATCCAGATCTTCCAGGAATTGGTAGAAACATGGTTCTGAGGAGATGCTCATGCAAAACTCTACCATAGTCCATGGTAGTATGGAGATAAATGGAGTCTTGACTCAGGGTTATTGTAAAATAGGTCTAGCAGACCCACAGATATCCTGTCATTGTTTTTCTAGTTCCTTATGCATATTTAGCAACAGGATCTCCACACTGGTTCCCTGACTTATGAAATAATGATTATAATGGAAGGAAGAGTCAAGTGTAAGTACCCGGAGTTGCCTCCTCTCACAAACTTATTAATGTAATGAACCAATACTAATCCTCTTTCCAGGGAGGGATTTTAGAGATTAGTTTCACTGTAAAAACTTAGAAGACACACAGGTGGCAATTCCTATTATATCACCTCCTAATGTATACGATTAATCCATGAAGAAGCTAAATGAGATTTTGAGAAAGACTGTGGATAATCACAGACTTAATCAGATGGTGATAACAGTCTCAACTATAAGGTATTATTTTTTGGAGAAAATCAACTCAGTTCCTTACACCTGGTATGTAACATTGACTTAGCAGATACTCAATTCTATTTTAAAAAGACAATAGACAGTCATTTGCCCTTACCCAGCAGTGGCAGCAATATCCTGAAATCTGTCATAATAGAGTCTGCAGGAATCTTGATGATCTTGATAATCCAAAGAACATCATACTAGTCCCTATGTTAATGGAATTATGCTAATGAGACCTGGGCATCAGAAACTAGTACATATCCTAGATGCCTTAGAAAGACACATGCTTGCCAGGGGTTAAAAAATAAACTCCAGGAAAATTCAGGTGCTATTAGGAGTCTCCAGAGCAACAGAGCCAATAGGATACATATCCAGAAGAGAGAGAGATTTATTTTAAAGAATTGGCTCACCTGGATGCCTGCTCACTTTTTGTTGATTCCGTTAAATCTATCCCTTTAAATATTGTTTCAATGGAGGCTTTGCGGTTAAATCATCTGAGTAGAAATTTGTTTCCTGCAAGACTCAGATCCAGAGAGTTTGTCTTTCTACCTGTCTTTGTCTCATCCAGGCCTAATATTGAGATGAGTATTTGTAAGGCAGTGAATATTTGTTGACTGATAATTATCATAACAACCACCATTTATTGAGCTTGAACTATCCAGCAGAAACTATGCTAGGTATTTCACATTTATTTCACTTTAGTCCTCATATTAACCCTAAAAGGGTTTTACAGACAAGAAAAGAAAAACTCAAAAAGGTTACTCGGGTAAGGTGAAACAACTAGTAAGTAGTGGCATAGGAATTTTACCTAGATCCGTAATAATATTTCACCATGCATAATAAAAATCCATTTATTTTCTTGCTATTAATTTTGAGGTAGGTATTGTAAATAAACAAAAAAATTCCATTCTTTTCCACATGATGTACTCAACAAGTATGCAAGAAAGTCTAATTGCGTTATTTTTATTTTTTCCAGTTGCAGGGTTTTTTTGTTAATTTTTATTGGAGTATAGTTGCTTTACAGTGTAGTTCCATTATTTCTTGAACACTCAGTCCTTTTGCCCTCAACTTGCCACAAAATGTAGGTGATGTACTTGTCCCCAAATTATCACCACTAATTCACTGAGATTGAACAGGTAGTATTTAGAGCCACTTCATTAGTATATTTGCTTCACAAATGGAATTTGTCCTATACTGGAAGAAATGTACTGTACCTACTTCTCGAGAGCTCTCTTAGAATTTTTTAATACCATCACTAAAAATAGAGAGAGAGCCAATACGATTTTTAAGACATGGGGATATTATTGGAATCCCACCATCTGGCTCTACAAATTCTGAGGAAGAGTAAGACCTATTTTTCTGGTTTAATGTGGGAAATCTAGTGTCATGATTCCAAAATATTTCCAGGCCCTTCCTATAGACTATTATGTTTATTTGTAATACAGTAATAATTGTTTGTATACAGAGTCTTAAAAGCTATCCCATAGCTGCTGTCTCGTCACATGATACAATAGATAGTCATGAGTAGAAATGGAATAAAATCACCAAACCGCTGTCTCCTTTCCTGAGAAGTAACATGACTGTGGAAAGATCAGGACCATGTCTTTAGCTTCTCAGACCTGAGCAGAGGATCAAATTGGGAACTGACAATAAAACGTTCATTTTTTCCAGAAGACCTGGATCCATGTTTCCACCAGGGTGGTAGATTAAATTATGTCCTGAAGGATATGAATGAAATCTACATAAGAAGGCACAGCAAAGTCCATTTTGAGTTGAGTACCCCACAATCAGCAAGCCTGTTTGAACAGAGGACCCACACAATAAGTGATTAACTATGCTTTACCTCATTTAAATTTAATCTTAGTTCTACCCTTCTCTTCTTCCATTTTATATAATCTTGGCACTTTATTTTTAAGAAAGAAGTTGCATTTCCAGGTGCATTTTCTTCTTTGAGCAAAAGTTTGGAATGAATTCAGCTTTTCTTTTCTCAAGGTTTACTACATTGCGATTTCCATTAATATAACAAACAAGAATTTACAGATTTATGACAAAGCATGAAGGGGTAAAGTGACTTGTTCCAGGTTAGGGAGCAACTCAGAAACAAAATCAAGGAATTGCAGAAAGTAAGGAAATACTCAAAACAAAAGGCTGGTAGCATGTTAAAAGGATGTGGGAGATAATGTGAAAGTACTCCGAATGGCCGAGGCAGGAATAATTCAAGCAACAAAATAAAAAACATATACTCCACAATAGAAAATGAATATCCATAAAACAAATCTCTATACTAATATAACAAATGATTAAACAAATAACTAAATGAGGAAGAAGATACAAATTTCCTATACAGAAGAATTCCAAATAATTTATGTACATTTATTACCCACAGTCTCCAGGAGATGGAAATTGACACCCCCAACCTCCCCTTCCTGATGTAGTGTGGACTGTGCTTAGTGACTTGCTACCAAAAAGGACAGTATGAAAATAGCTGAGAAACAAAGAATGACTTTACAGTGGAATAAGCTGGCAAATACTACCTTGACCAGGTGATCCAGATAAAGGTCATGAGTGATAAGTAATGTATCCTTGATACGATGTGCTAAGAATGGCACTTCACTTCTGTCATCTTCCTCTAAAAAATCTATAACCCTAGTCTAAAAATGAGAAAACCATCAGACCCAGTTTGAGGAACATTCTTCAAAATATCTGACTGGTACGACTCAAAAACTGTCAAGGTCATCAAAATCAAGGAAAATATGACAAACAGTCATACACCAGAAGACACATGATGACCAAATGCCATGTGCTATCCCGAATGGGGTTCTGGAATAGAAAAGGACATGAGGAAAAAACTGGTGAATTCCAAATAAAGTGTGGAGTTTAGGTGATAATTATATACCAGTACTGGCTCCTTAGTTAAGACAAACATTTTGTAGTAGTATAAGATATTAAAATAGGGATATCTGAACAAGGTGCATATATAGGATCTCTCTGTACTATCTTTGAAACTTTTCTGTAAAGATGAAACAAATCTAAAACTAAAAGTTTATCTTAAAAAATCAGAAAAAAAAACCCAGATTACTAGAGGTCTTTACTGTCCTAACCAAATTTTTATAAGATAGGTTTTTTTAAAAAATGTATTACTGAGTAAACTCTTTACAGACTCCCAGTTTCCATTGTTCAGCACATTCTAGTATTAGAAAAGAATGTTTATAGAATGAAGTAAGTGAAACAGCACTCAGCACATTGCCTTGTATAAAGTAAACCCTCAATAAATGTTTATCAATTGATTGAATAAGATTGCAAATTATTTTTCACCTTGGCTTAAGGTACTTATTACTTTGTTCTGGTTTCTTATGTAATAAGTAGATGGGTATAAGTGAGAGGCTTTTAAAAATATGAAAGTATTAATCCCTAAAAACCATGCTAATAAGAATCAATAAATAATATAGTAGGTTAGTCATCCGGTGAAGTAATTCATCTGGTGAAATGGTCTCAGTTTATCCTGGAGGAGATTTGAGAAAGGTCTACGTAATCAAGTTGATTGGGAAGTAGGCTCAGGAGTGCATAACGGGAATAGAATTGTTATGAAAGAAAAACAGGTGGATCAATGACATTTAACATTCCTGAAGACAGTATAGTTAGCCAAAGTGTGAAGAAGACAGACCCTGAGAAGGATAATTTGTCAGCATTTCCCCAGCACTCTCCACAGATGCCTCAGGCTATCATAGCTTGATGTCATTAACTATCAGATTCATTCAGCTAACTCTCCTTGCTCTGATTAATTTTATTTCCCTTGTAGATTTTTCAGTAGAAAGAGAATACTCTAGGGTCACTTTGCTAGTTATAACTCTCATGGTAAATTCATAGATTTGCATTCTGGTTTACTCACTAGTTTCTTAGGCATTTGGTTAACCTAGTTTTCTTTTTTCGCCAAATACGTGTAATGTTATTACCCACCTTATATACTAGTCTCGAAATTAAAATAAGTGACAAAATGCATATCTTGTGCTTAGTGAAATGCCTTCTATAAGCAACCATTAATTTTTGAGTCATACTGTTGATATTATCATTGTTTTGTTGTTATGGAATCCTTTTCCATCTCCATTCTGAATTGGAGCCATTCTGACAAAATTGAATTCTTTAACCTGAAAATCTGAGAATTAGATAATGGAACACTTACTCTCTTGCTGGCCTGCCTAAGCAGTGGATTGGTTTCCCCTCTTACTCCTGTTTCTACTCTCACTTTCAACACCAGCACCTGAGGATTATATACATATCACACAACAGCTAGTAATGGTAGGTAGGCTACTTTATAGGGAGCTCTTAATTTATCACTGAAATGAGGCACCTCTGGAGTGGAACATAAAAACTATTTAGCCAGCAGATTGAGCAGCTATGATAACTGGCGTATGTGATTTAAACTTGAGTAAAATTGTGTTTAATTGAAAATTTGGTCACTACATGAAACTTTCACTGCAAAGGTTAGTACGACATTGAAGGACTGCCAAGGGTGCCAAGAATCCACTTAAGTTAATATTTCATGAAGCAGTCAGTGTTTTATAAGGCAGAGTTCTAGAAGATATGTTCCAGAACCACTTTCATCAGAATCACCTGGGACATTTGTTAAATTGCAGATCCCTTGGCCTCAAAGACATTCTATTGGACCAGAATCTCCCTAAGGGGAATCCAGGAATTTGCACCTTTGCAAGATTCACAGGTAATTCTTATACACCCTACAATCTGAGGACCTGATTTTGCTTTATAAATTAAGAGAGCATTTCCTAATCAGTGTGCTCACAGATTTTATTCTCGGTGTTCATGCCTTTCCAGAGTCTTAAGTTTAAATCTTAGTAGGCAAAAAGAGGGACAATATCAAGTATTGTGCCTTGCTAATCAACATTTACAGTAACATATTTTTAGAATATGTTTTGTAAACTAAAAATTGTACTCTGCATTTTTAAATAACAGGTATTTTAATTACAAAAGACTTTAGTTGAGAAAGTTTAGTCTATTTGCATATAAAGGGGTTTCTAGATGCACAGCAATTCTACTAAGCCTAATTTTTTTGTTTTGTATTTTCATTTGTCAGAATCCTTCTATATATGAGGTGGGTTTTCTTTCAATAAACAGTTTATGGGACACATATCAGAATCAAGCTCTATCAGCTTAACCTCACTGATAGCTCTTTGGATTGGATTAATTTTCCCAGATTTGCTTTGTTCAGTGTCCAATATTTGTGGTCCTGGTGATACTTCTATGATGCCTGATACATGTTTGTGTTTCCAAAATTTACAAACATATCCCAGGGAAAATACACCAGACTGGTTTATTTGCAGTTAAATGTTCATCCTAACACCAGTCCAGTGGAACCCATTGCAACAATAAGCCAGTGGAAACATGCAAATGATTTCCCTCTGGTCACACTGAAGGAATAGAACTTTGAGTCACAGAAACCTATGTATCACCTGTATGACTTTGAATACATTCTATGGGCTTTCTGAGCCTCTGATTACATACCTATAAAATGGATTGAACAATAAGATAATATTTGTAAGTGCCCATCATATACCAGCTAAACAGAGAATAGTAGCTAAAAGAAAGCAGCCCTAAAAATAGTAGAACACAGATGGGAGGAGGCTGCATCTACTGGGGCTTTGCTTTATAGACATAATGCAGAACTCTTCATTTTGAGAACTGGACATCCAGACTCTTTGTGAGTACCAGAACTATTATAAAAGAGAAGAAGAAAAGAATAAAAGTCTCATTGTGTGGCACAGCTAGAACTCATAGTCATTTTGTGATTTTTGAATTGTAAAGTGAGTAAGAATGTTATTTACTTCAAGAAACATTTCCATTGTACCATGGTTTCATGAATCTAGAATTCTTAATAAAGGCAGTGTGCTGTGAGAAATACCTCTTGATGCAGCTGACCTTACATTTCCTGTGCTACTTTTTATTCTTAGACTTCACATTTCCTGTCTCCCCCTTTATACATAATGAATAAAAATTGTCTCTACATTTTATATTATTGTGCACATTATCATTTCTTATTAACATTTTTATCTTCACAAAAAGAGAAAAAATGCCATTTTCCATGAAGAAGAGGAAGAATTAAGGGTTTTTAAGCCTTAAAAATATTTATAGCTATTAAAATCATTACTCTGCCTTCTCAAAAAATAACCATTTTAAAGGAAAGGGTCTTTTAACTGTCTCCTGATTACACAGTGATAACAGTTACCTAATGAAATATGTTAATATAATTGGTTTGGTGACTTTAGTTTTTACAAAATAAGGTGAGTTAAAGGTAATATTTTCATGATATTGAACTGGTGAAGTTTTTACAGTATTTTTTGAAAAATCTGTATGCCCCCCACCCCTTAACTCAGGTTCAAAAGGCTGCAGGAGACTAGAAAACCCACTCAGAAAAAGTGTGCAGTGTTTGAAAAAAGGCTTAATGTATCAAAATAGAAAGAAGGCCTTCAATTTGATAATTAGTAAAAATATAAATTAGAATGTAAGTTATTTTCAATAAAGGAAATCTTGTTAACCCACATTGAAATATGGGCCCATAATGTTAGATAAAATTACAATAGAAGAAAGAACTGAACCTATAGGACTCTGAGAAGAAGAAAAAATATTCTGGAAAAACTCCATGAAAAGGTAGTAGCTTGAAGATTTGGATTAGAAGATTTTCCAGTTTTTTCATTTTGTTTTTATTACATGTTTGTACATGAACTTTCTTCCAATTATTATTTCCTTAGATTTTCAGAACTAGATTTATTGCATTAGAGAAAAATATAAAGCTGTTGCTGGATGTCCCTATGAAAACATATAAACATATGTTGCATAGAAAATGTTTAAGCATAATGTCTGAGAATGCCTATCTGACTATATAATCATTAGTATTTAGCATTACCATTTAAAAGTTATTGCAAATAATTAGATGGATAAAAATTGCCTCTTCTTTTTTTCCTATTTTTGTTTGATTGCTAATAAAATCTCATATATTTATTTGTGATGTCAGTTTATTTATGAGCAATACCCATTTGAGAATTAGCATTTGTTTTTATGAATCTCTGAGTTCTCTTCATATATCAAATGTGTTCATTTTTATCACTCAAAATTGTTGCAGATGTTTTCTCAAGTTTGTCATTTACCACTTAAAGTAGTTTTGATAATTCTAAATACAAAAGTGTAATTTTTTATAAATTTAAATGTTCTCTTCCTGAAAACACAGAAAGAAAAAAAAAACACCCTGTATTTCTGTTTCCCAGTTCCTGTGTGACCAGTTCTGGCCAATGGAATGTAGATAGATGTTATATATACCATTTCCTGGCTTGGCAATGAACTTTTCTGCACTATCTTCTTTCAACTTCATTGTGACTGAAAGCAAATGACTTTGAGGTAGTAGAGACACGTAATGGTGAGAGTCACAAATCTGAGAGTGCTCAACCTGTATCAAGGTGTACACATTAAGTAATAAATTAATTTTTGTAATGTTAGGTCCTTGATATTCAGAGATCATAGTTACCATAGGTTAGTCTAGCTTGCCCTAATATGTTACATTTGCTATTCTACAGGATATCTGTTATCCAAATCTTTACTATGAAAATTATTCATTTATCCTTCCTTCCCAAGATAATTTCCCAGAATCCACTTTTATTTGCGATTTGTTTCTTCAAAGTACATGAATGTTGAGAGTATCCTTGTGATCATCTCAACATTCTAGCATTGACTCAATTGTATATCACCGTATGCCAGGTTAGAGGTTGATGAGATATCATTCTCCATATTCCAGTCCGTGACCATGTTTAAGGAAATGATTTCTATCAATTTTTTTTCCTTCTCAACAAATATGGACTGTGATGATACCTACATGTGATTTGAAAATAAAGGGAAATTACTTTTACAAATTGTAAACAATATGGTAAAGATCAAAGAAAGCCCAAAGCAGAAGATTATAGGTAGGAAGACAAGTTAATATGTATTTGTGTGGAAGTCACCTAGAAGAAGCCAATCAGCCTGAGAAAATACATAGTAAGCTTCAGAGGATAACAGGAGTGATTCCAAGAATATTGAGATCACATAACTTAATGAGGGCTTGGGAGAGGTGATTGGAAGAAATAGAAAAGAAAATACAAAGGACTATTCACAAGTCAGCAAATCTGGCTTAAAGGACTATAGAGCACCTCAACAGAGAGACATCTGGAGCAGAGCCATATCCTGTCTGCATTCTGGGTATATGGAAATTGGATGAATTTGGACAGTGAAGTTTATGCGTCAATTGTATGTTCCAAGTAATTTACTCTTCTTTGTACCATATTAATCTTCATGATTAATGTGTTGTCATATTTTGAAATTCTTTCACCTTTGAAATTTTAAAAATGCCAAGATTTTACTATGATAGCAAACTTTTCTCTTCTACTTCTTTTATTTTGATGTTCCCAGTGTTCCCATGAGTACAGGCTCTATAGCAGACTTCCTGAGCCCAAATTGGCTTACTTCTACATTTACTATTTTTTTTGTTGTTGTTGTTATGTGACCTAGATTCTGTGATTCATTTCTTATCCTTTAATCTCTTGTAACTTGTTCTCCAGCCATGCCTATCCTAAATCAGGATAGAAATACTATTTTATTTGACTCTGCATTTCTGGTACCTAGCATCCTAGATAGAATCACAGGAAAGATTAATTCTCAGAAGTTATTGAAACAGTTTTTGTCAAAATTTAAAGGGAAAGATTCCAGGTTAAGATACTATAGCTCTTCTGTATGTCTAGAATCTTAGGAAGTAGGGGGAGGAACAGAAATGTAAATTATGCAGTATTTCACAAATCAGGAGGAATAATTTTCATTACTATTAAAGGACAACACTGCTGTATTTGAGCGACATCAAAAAAATAATGAAGGTTTAGAAATCAGGAACACACAGTTCTACACTTAAAGGCCTAGGGAATGAGAACCGTCATATTTATAATGTATGTGATGTATTTTGCAATTTGGTGAAACAAAAGCGTATTCTCTGATTGATGCATTACGGGAAGTGCAGCTTGGATGTCCTAAGCCAGGCTAGATAATGGCAACATAAAACTTGAGCTTGCTTCAATTTATCTCCTTTTGGACAGGTCAGTCCCTGGCTTTCTATATACTGATCAGCTTAGAAAAAAAGTAAAGAATCAACTAACTAACGTCCCTGAGATACTGTAAATTTCTAGCAGACAAAATACTGTTTTATTCTATTCCTCATATGACCTAACAGAAGCAATAATACGTGCTTAACAAATATCTGTTGATTTCATTTGGTTTGGTTTAGCACAATGCAAGGCAATGTGGGAGCTTAGAATTAGCACAGGACTCAATCTCTCATACTAAAGGCATTTAATCTTGCTAGGAAGACAAGAATTTAGAAGCATTTGCTGAGAACCAGAGGAGTCTTAGTTCTATTTAGAACTTTCTAAATGACCCTGAACTGCGAGCATGATGATCTTACATATGTGTTTTACTGTAGCATGTTGTTTGTTTCTCCTTAAAAGCCATGATAAAATACTTATGACTTTTAATGTTTATATATTAGTCTACAGGTTGAAAAATGAGACTAGAGGCCACCTGCAAAGACTGATAATTTTCCATTATTAGAATTCTTAGTTCTAATCAATATTATGCCTGTATGTTATCTCACTATCGATTTGTCTGTTTGTTTTATGTTATCAATACTCTTAAAAGAACTCTTCAGGATAGTTGTCTTAATTTAGCATCTAAAACAAGAAGAAAAATCACGATATATTTTTTCTCTTTTAAAAAATATGTGATTACAATCTAGTGGTTACCAACGCAGAGAGGAAAGGGGGGGAGGGGGAATATTAAGAGTAGGGGAGTGAGAGGTACAAACTATTAGTTATAAAACAAGCTATAAGGATATAATGTACAACACGGAGAATATAGCCATTTATAGTTAGTTTGTAATAACTATAAATGGAGTGTAACCTTTAAAAATAAAAACATGAAATAATTTTTGTCACAAGTTTAAGTATATGATTAATCATAAGGTTTATGGTGAGAGCTTATTTTATTAATGAAGTGAAATCAACACTTAAACTTAATTCTTTTTTCTTTTTTTTCTTTTTTTGTGGTACGCGGGCCTCTCACTGTTGTGGCCTCTCGCGTTGCGGAGCACAGGCTCCGGACGCACAGGCTCAGCGGCCATGGCTCACGGGCCCAGCCGCTCCGCGGCATGTGGGATCTTCCTGGACCGGGGCATGAACCCGTGTCCCCTGCATTGGCAGGCGGACTCTCAACCACTGCGCCACCAGGGAAACCGCAACTTAATTTTTGACATAAGATTTCATATATTTGTGTGTGTTCTCCATGTAAGCTTACTAATATTAAGGAAAACAGAATTTACATGCTACTTTTATAGTCTTGTGACTATAACATGTATGTTTCGTGTTCTATGAAGACTTGAAGGCCATATTTAGCTGTTAAATGGATAAATAGATATTAAACATCTGAAGAGAACTTTGGTTTAGGCAAAATAGCAGCCACCAAGCCCAGAAAGGATTTCACACATTTCTGTCTTTCCTCTCACTCCTCTGTGCCAAGACTCCAGGATCTCCAGTGATCTCAAGAAAAACAGGACATTTCCAGTGACTTGCAAACAGGATTTCTGTTATTGAATTTCTAACACAGTTGGCCCAGTTGTTAGTCCGGGCAGTAACCTGGACTAGTAAAAGCCACTCTAGAGAAGGAGGTGGAAGAGGAAGATCAGGAGAATCAGGTTAAATAGGCCTATTGCTTTGTGATCACAGAGGAAGGAGGAAAGTAAAGTTCGTTGGCTTTACTCTTCTCACTGAGTGTGGCTGTGTGCAATTTGGCTTTAGATATCTACTCAGCTAACAAAAATATAGTGTCTCTTGTGTTTCAAGACCACAAAGCACTCTTTGTGGAAAACATAGTAATAAGCTGTTCCATTGTGCTGGTAACAAAGTTCAGAACAATCTACAAGCATTTCTTTCTCTGTACTCAAAACCACCCAGTAGAGAGGAGAGGTGGGTGGATTGCCTAATTCCTCAAGAACCATATTTTAAATCAAAAGGACTTATTTAGACAATGTTAACTTGTTTTTGTTGCTGTTATTGTTGTTAGTGTAGTTATTATATAAAAAAAAGCTTTGGTAATGTTTCTTTGAGAACTGATCAGTCATAAAATTGATAAAAATAAAAGAGTTAGCCATTTGCAACTGATCTTAATGGTTATATGGCTGTTCTGTTCTTATGGCTGAAACATCAGTGAACACATGGTAGTTAACGACAGCTATCAGTGACTTAGCTGAGTGAAGACAACTTCAGCAGTTCTCCACATGCTCCATGGTCCATTCTTGCTTGAAAATCTCTGCTTTCCTACTTCTGCAAGTGATCTGTCAACTAATGTGTTTTATGAAGACCTGACGTTTGTTTGGCGTACATTCAAGAAGTAAATTTAACATGGCATAAACAAAAAGAGGTTTTAATAGTCATTGTAGGCAAAGAGAATTCCTCCACCAACAAACTAAATTTCCTACTCTTTAATAAATAAAATAGTCAAACGCTATAATTTGTTTCCCAGTGTAGAGATTGTCACTTAGTTTTGCCTGTAAAAGCAGGATATCTTCTGCTTATACTGTCTTTGAACAGTGATTTAATATTAAATATTTGAGGATTTGCTACCAAATTTGCTGATGATAGTAAATTCTTCAAAGGGAGTCTGTTTTCCTCTAGGTCGGAAAAGAAATCTTATTTTATGCATTTAATGCCTCCATTTTATTTCACCCCACTCACTCAGCAATAGAGGGAACATGATACCAAGAAAAACCATTTGGTGTGTATATTTATTGGAAATATGTGGAGCTTCATTTTGTATTTTACATACAAAGTTATTGATTCGTCCATCCAAATTCACTCATATGTTTGGAATAGGGCATGCATTGTGTATGTCAGCTAAATTCTGAGATTGGGGCCGCCACTGCTATTTTCTAAAACACAGAGAAATGTGTGTAGTTCAAACTTGAGATTAATAATCAGGAGTAAAATCCTCATCAGCACAGAATATCCTGACTTCAAAGGTAACATATAATTTCCACGCTATAAAGGAATTTTGTCCTGTGCTGGTATAAAAGGGTGAAGTTTGTTGTTAAAAAGTTGTTCTGAATATTGGGAGAAGAAAAATAGTGCTGTTTTGAGGTACAATTACATGCAAAACCAAAATGACTTCTTCCAGCATTTTGGACATGACATTCTTGGAAGTGATCGAGTGATTTTAAAAATAACTTTAATCTTAATTAATAATAAACAAACCAAGAGGTAGAAATTAATGTAACAGCAATAAGCTACTCAAGATTGAGAACTGTTAGGAATCATTATAGGGTCTAATAAATAATAGCCTATAACAAATATCAAGTTATCTGTTGATAGAGAACATGAGATGTATGAGGGCTGTACAGTTCTTCTGAGTTTACAGAAGTGAAAGCTAATCTAAGACAATTTAGTTATATTTATCCCTTTGTATTTGTGCTTAAAAATATTTACAATTATTATGTTTATGGTTCATGATTTTCAAGAGTCATAAAATGATTTATGAATAGGTAAATATTATCTCTGGATTAAAGAGAAATTTAATGAGGGATTCAATATAAGGGTTCTGCCCAAATTAAACTAGACTAAGGCATGAATAAATGGAATAATGATATATGATACCCATTGTGTGAAGGTTTCTTTGTGTATAAAGTAATGCTATATCTTGAACAATAGCATTTATATTAGAACCACAAATATCCAATCTGATTGCCTTCTGGGCTGGGAATTCTTAACCAGTGGTATAATCATCCTGATAAAGTTGTTCAAATTAAACCATGTTTGGGGGACTTACTGATTTTGACCATAATGCCACAGTTTTGTTGCCATGTAATCTTTACTTTGGCTCTTGTTCCAGCTATTACAGAGCATAATTCTAATTGTTACTTCATATTGATTAGTTTTGTATGTGCTATAAGTTTTGTTTAATCTTGGGGCTAAGATATCAGGGCATAGGGATAATTACCATCATTTTACAAATGAGAAAACTTAAGTTCTGAAATTTAGCCAACATACTCAAGATCACAAAAGTAGTATATGATAGAGTCAACATGTCTGTTTGACCCCAAAGCCACAGGGATTCGCATTACATGTATGAAGAGAAACAGGCTACAGCAAGAATGTGTTGGGAAAGAAAGTGTTTCTCTACATTCCATAAACAAAACATAATTGAGATCTTAACAGTGGAGTTTTTTTCTTTTTTCTGCCCCTATTTATTTTATTGTTTTTGCTTAGAACTGAATTGGATAAATAAAAATTTACTATAAAAGAAAGACCAACTTTTACCCCCAAAGCATTTTATATATTCCATGCTGATATCAAAAGGGTTGCCTTATGGGAAAGAATAATGGGAAGGCAGAGAGGAACAAAGATCTCATGTTTAGAACCCACTGGGAGCTTCAGAAATGTGAAACAATGACTTCAAGTGTAAGATAATTCCTCCCATTCTTCAGTTGGTTTTATTGGCTCAATACTCGTGTGTCTAGTTGTATGAGCACCAGTTTCTCACAAATAAGAATCTGTGTGGACCTTAAAAAAATTGTGTCTAGAGTGAAAATATTATCACATGCTTCTCCTAGCACCAAGCATACACATGGGCTTTTTATAATGGAAAACTTACTTGACTGCATTCCATCAGCATAAGATCTGCGCAGCCACAGGAAAAATTGATTCCAGTTTGGATGTAATAAACAATGTCTTAATTTTGGTTTGTGATTTACAACTTACAAAGTGTTCTTTTATACATTGTCTTAGTTGAATTTCCATTTTACGGAAAAAGACAGTGAAGCTTAGTGTTACTTAAAGTTTTGACAGGGTTTCGTCTGTAATGGCAGAACTCCTATGAGTTTTAGAAGTAAGAAATTTAACGAAGATTATTTTTTTAACCTCAAGCCCAGAGTTCTTCCTACTCTATAATGCTAAATCATTTTAGTTAGGCCATGATCTTTAATGAGATTCCTCTCATAGTGTTTTGTTCAGTCAGTGAAAGTTAATATTAATTCGTTTTTGGATTTAATTGTTCAGCAAAATGTAGTGAGATTTTCATATACCAGGTATTGTGTTGAGAAGAGTAGGTGTAACAAAGGAGGAGGTGCACAATTTAGGGAGAAATGAGTGAATTAGTGGGAGATGAAAAAGTTTCTGTAGTGGAAACTGCCCTTTGTAGTTAATGCATGAATAGTTTACAATTGAAGACCTAAGAAATCATTAATAGAATCCGTGTAACACTTAGAACCCGAATTTTGTGACAGAAAATGTTTCGTATTACTTTCTAAAAGGAGAATAAAGGCTTTAACTGAAAAAAAAAAAAAATAAAGGAGGACTCCAATATGTTAAAGCAGATTTGCTCTGCTTGAAAGGGTTGACTTGATTACTTGGTCTTCCCCTTTTACCTATAATTTTCCCTGGGGCCAACCGCTAAGAACTCTCTGGAAAACATCTAATTGCCACCAACTCTGGATGTATGATGTGTTTCTATACCATGCTTTGAGAGCTCAGATCAGTCAGTTTTCAACAGAAGTTAGTAGCTATGGGAGTTTTGACTCTCCTCTGAACTTGCTGAATGTGGCTGGCAATTGCCGTATTCAATCAGTATAAGAAAATCATGATTAATGCAGTGTTGTATTCAATATGTATAAGAGGGAAAAAAATGTTGACCTCTGGCGACTGGTTACAAATAACTAGAAGAAAATAAAAATCAATGAAAAAATTAAGGATATATTTCAATCCTGAATTAGGTCCCAATATTTCACTCATCTGATTTACTTTCAGTCTTGATGTTCTTGGCATGTTTGCCTATACCTTAAATAAAGATCCTTCTTTCCTGCCTTTATCTCTCCAACCTAGACTCTTAAACATAGTTCCTGTCTGCAGAGTCTTCAACCTTATATCTCATTGTTAGTGTGCTTTTTCTGTGTATACTAGCTCTCATTTATTGAGCACATACTATATTCTAAACACAGGGCTAAATGCTTTGTATTCATTTTGGATGCAATCTGCTTATTACCTCTGAAATAAATCAGATAAAGATACTGAAGCTTTTAGACTTTCATGAGCCCTAATAGCTAATAAATTACAGAGCTGGGATTAAAGTGCAAATCCATCTGGTTCTAAAGTTTTGGCAGAGACTGCTGATTGCTCCCCATTATCAGACCCCCCCTTCTCTATGTTAATGGAAGTTTCATATGAGTAACTATGTAACAGCTTTCTTTGCTGCAAGGAGAGGTCATGTGACTGGGTTCCGCTTACGGGCCATGGTAGCACAACTTCTGAGTTATGATCATAAAGAGAATGTGCTCTCCTCTATTTTTTCTCTTTTGCCACTGGCCAGAATACCTTTATGAAGGAGGGAGCCAAAGCTATCACAGCTTGCTTGAACCTCAGGATCAAAGCTGCATCTTTAGGATGCAGAGCCATAAGTCAGAAGATAAGTAGGCCTTCATCATCATCAAGTTGCCAGGTAAGCCACTCAGACTTATGAACACTGTATTTTTTTGCCTCATATCAGTCTAACATCCATCAAGACTAACACAGAGGCCCATGCATTAAGACTCATTCTGAAAGTAAGAAAAATCAGTATTAAACAAAAAGCATTTAATAATCTCCTTTAGGGGAGTCAGAGAAATGGTTTGAGCAGGTTTTGGTAATTTTATGGAAGGAGAAAAGGAATCCAGGTTTTGGAACATTCATGGTTAACAAGAATAATCGGCGGTTTTAATTTGGATGGGTAAATGAGGGTTCAAGAAGCAATTTGAATCACCCAAAACAATTTTGATTCAAGGAATGAGGGTGAAGTATATAGTATGAAGATGCTGGGGACAGTCTGCCTAGGAAAATTATAAGCAATTGGGAATAGTTAGAATGTAGTTTCAGAAGTGAGATTAGGTGTGAAAAGAATCAAAATTTTCTACATAACCCATGTTTCTCTAGGTGTGTTACATTGTTTCTGAGTCTGTCACAAAAATAATTTATTTTTATTCCATTAAGATATAATAATTTTAATGAATGTGCTGACTACTTGTTCTTCATTTTCATACCTATTAATAGTTATGTTAAATATTTTCTTTTTACATGAATATTAACAGCTAACTTCTTTCCAATAGCTTAAAACTATTATATTTTCAAAGAAGCTCACTATTTTTTTTAACATCTTTATTGGAGTATAATTGATTTACAGTGGTGTGTTAGTTTCTGCTTTATAACAAAGTGAATGTTATACATATACATATATCCCCATATCCCCTCCCTCTGGCGTCTCCCTCCCACCCCGCTATCCAACCCCTCGAGGTGGTCACAAAGCACCGAGCTAATCTCCCTGTGCTATGCGGCTGCTTCCCACTAGCTACCTATTTTACGTTTAGTAGTGTATATATGTCCATGCCACTCTCTCACTTTGTCCCAGCTTACCCTTCCCCCTACCCGTATCCTCAAGTCCATTCTCTAGTAGGTGTCTGTCTTCGTCTTGCTCCTAGGTTCTTCAGGACTTTTTTTTTTTTTATTGCATATATGTGTGTTAGCATACAGTATATGTTTTTCTCTTTCTGACTTACTTCACTCTGTATGACAGGCTCTAGGTCCATCCACCTCACTACAAATAACTCAATTTCATTTCTTTTTATGGCTGAGTAATATTCCATTGTATATATGTGCCACATATTCTTTATCCATTCATCTGTTGATGGACACTTAGGTTGCTTCCATGTCATGGCTATTGTAATTAGAGCTGCAATGAAAATTTTGGTACATGACTCTTTTTGAATTATGGTTTTTTCAGGGTATATGCCCAGTAGTGGGATTGCTGGGTCATATTGTAGTTCAATTTTTATCTTTTTACTGAACCTCCATACTGTTCTCCATAGTGGCTGTATCAATTTACATTCCCACCAACGGTGCAAGAGGGTCCCCTTTTCTCCAAACCCTCTCCAGCATTTATTGTTTGTAGATTTTTTGATGATCACCCTTCTGACTGGTATGAGATGATATCTCATTGTACCTTTGATTTGCATTTCTCTAATGATTAATGATGTTGAGCATTCTTTCATGTGTTTGCTGGCAACCTGTATATCTTCTTTGGAGAAATGTCTGTTTAGGTCTTCTGCCCATTTTGGGATTGGGTTGTTTGTTTTGTTGATATTCAGCTGCATGAGCTGCTTGTAAATTTTGGAGATTAATCCTTTGTCAGTTGCTTCATTTGCAAATATTTTCTCCCATTCTGAGGGTTGGCTTTTCATCTTGTCTGTGGTTTCCTTTGCTGTGCAAAAGCTTTTAAGTTTCAAGAGGTCCCATTTGTTTATTTTTGTTTTTATTTCCATTTCTCTAGGAGGTGGGTCAAAAAGGATCTTGCTGTGATTTATGTCATAGAGTGTTCGGCCTACATTTTCCTCTAAGAGTTTGATAGTGTCTGGCCTTACATTTAGGTCTTTAATCCATTTTGAGTTTAGTTTTGTCTATGTTGTTAGGGAGTGTTCTAATTTCATTCTTTTACATGTAGCTGTCCAGTTTTCCCAGCACCACTTATTGAAGAGGCTGTCCTTTCTCCACTGTACATTCCTGCCTCCTTTATCAAAGACAAGGTGACCATATGTGCGTGGGTTTATCTCTGGGCTTTCTATCTTGTTCCATTGATCTATATTTCTGTTTTTGTGCCAGTACCATACTGTCTTGATTATTGTAGCTTTGTAGTATAGTCTGAAGTCAGGGAGCCTGATTCCTCCAGCTCCGTTTTTCGTTCTCAAGATTGCTTCGGCTATTTGGGGTCTTTTGTGTTTCCATACAAATTGTGAAATTTTTTGTTCTAGTTCTGTAAAAAATGCCATTGGTAGTTTGATAGGGATTGCATTGAATCTGTAGATTGCTTTGGGTAGTATAGTCATTTTCAAAATATTGATTCTTCCAATCCAAGAACATGGTATATCTCTCCATCTATTTGTATCATCTTTAATTTCTTTCATCAGTGTCTTATAAGTTTCTGCATACAGGTCTTTTGTCTCCTTAGGTAGGTTTATTCCTAGATATTTTATTCTTTTTGTTGCAATGGTAAAAGGGAGTGTTTTCTTAATTTCACTTTCATATTTTTCATCACTAGTGTATAGAAATGCAAGAGATTTCTGTGCATTAATTTTGTATCCTGCTACTTTACCAAATTCATGGATTAGCTCTAGTAGTTTTCTGGTAACATCTTTAGGATTCTCTATGTATAGTATCATGTCATCTGCAAACAGTGACAGCTTTACTTCTTTTCCTATTTGGATTCCTTTTATTTCTTTTTCTTCTCTGATTGCTGTGGCTAAAACTTCCAAAACTATGTTGAATAATAGTGGTGAGCGTGGGCAGCCTTGTCTTGCTCCTGATCTTAGTGGAAATGGTTTCAATTTTTCACCATTGAGGACAATGTTGGCTGTGGGTTTGTAATATATGGCCTTTATTATGTTGAGGAAGTTCCCTCTATGGCTACTTTCTGGAGGGTTTTTATCATAAATCAGTATCGAATTTTGTCAAAAGTTTTCTCTGCATCTATTGAGATGATCATATGGTTTTTCTCCTTTAATTTGTTAATATGGTGCATCACATTGATTGATTTGCGTATATTGAAGAATCCTTAAATTCTTGTGATAAACCCCACTTGATCATGGTGTATGATCCTTTTAATGTGCTGTTGGGTTCTGTTTGCTAGTATTTTGTTAAGGATTTTTGCATCTATGTTCATCAGTGATATTGGCCTGTAGTTTTCTTTCTTTGTGACATCTTTGTCTGGTTTTGGTTTCAGGGTGATGGTGGCCTCCTAGAATGAGTTTGGGAGTGTTCCTCCTTCTGGTATACCTTGGAAGAGTTTGAGAAGGATAGGTATTAGCTCTTCTCTAAATGTTTGATAGAATTCGCCTGTGAAGCCATCAAACGGTCCTGGGATTTTGTTTGTTGGAAGGATTTTTAATCACAGTTTCAATTTCAGTGCTTGTGATTGGTCTGTTCATATTTCCTATTTCTTCCTGGTTCAGTCTCGGAAGGTTGTGCATTTCTAAGAATTTGCCCATTTCTTCCAGGTTGTCCATTTTATAGGCATATAGTTGCCTGTAATCTTTCTGTCCTTTGGTGAAGTGGGGTGTTAAAGTCCCCTACTATGATTGTGTTACTGTCGATTTTCCCTATTATGGCTGTTAGTATTTGCCTTATGTATTGAGGTGCTCGTATGTTGGGTGAATAAATATATACAATTGTTATATCTTCTTCTTGGATCGATCCCTTGATCATTATGTAGTGTCCTTCTTTGTCTCTTTTAATAGTCCTTATTTTAAAGTCTATTTTGTCTGATATGAGAATTGCTACTCCAGCTTTCTTTTGGTTTCCATTTGCATGGAATATCTTTTTCCATCCCCTCACTTTCAATGTGTATGTGTCCCTAGGTCTGAAGTGGGCCTCTTGTAGACAGCATAAATACGGGTCTTCTTTTTCTATCCCTTCAGCAAGCCTGTTTCTTTTGGTTGGACCATTTAATCCAGTTACATTTAATGTAATTATCGATATGTATATTCCTATTCCCATTTTCTGAATTGTTTTGGGTTTGTTATTGTAGGTCTTTTCCTTCTCTTGTGTTTCCTGTCTAGAGAAGTTCCTTTAGCGTTTTTTGTACAGGTAGTTTGGCGGCGCTGAATTCTCTTAGCTGTTGCTTGTCTGTAAAGGTTTTAATTTCTCCTTCAAATCTGAATGAGATCCTTGCTGGGTAGAGTAATCTTGGTTGCAGGTTTTTCTCCTTCATCACTTTAAATATGTCCTGCCACTCCCTTCTGGCTTGCAGAGTTTCTGCTGAAAGATCAGCTGTTAACCTTATGGGGATTCTCTTGTGTGTTTTTTGTTGTTTTTCCCTTGCTGCTTTTAATATGCTTTCTTTGTATTTAATTTTTGACAGTTTGATTAATATGTGTCTTGGAGTATTTCTCCTTGGATTTGTCCTGTATGGGACTCTCTGTGCTTCCTGGAGTTGAGTGACTACTTCCTTTCCCATATTAGGGAAGTTTTCAACTATAATCTCTTCAAATATTTTCTCAGTCCCTTTCTTTTTCTCTTCTTCTTCTGGAACCCCTATAATTCGAATGTTGGTGCGTTTAATGTTGTCCCAGAGGTCTCTGAGACTGTCCTCAGTTCTTTTCATTCTTTTTTCTTTATTCTGCTCTGCAGTAGTTATTTCCACTATTTTAGCTTCCAGGTCACTTATCTGCTCTTATTTCTCAGTTATTCTGCTAATTGTCCCTTCTAAAGGATTATTTCATTTATTGTGTTGTTCATCAATGTTTGTTTGCTCTTTAGTTCTTCTAGGTCCTTGTTAAACGTTTCTTGTATTTTCTCCATTCTATTTCCTAGAATTTGGAGCATCTTTACTATCATTATTCTGAATTATTTTTCAGCTAGACTGCCTATTTCTTCTTCATTTGTTCGGTCTGGTGGGGTTTTTCCTTTCTTCTTCATCTGCTGTGTGTTTCTCTGTCTTCTCATTTTGCTTATCTTACTGTGTTTGGGGTCTCCTTTTTCCAGGCTTCAGGTTCGTAGTTCCCGTTGTTTTTGGTGTCTGTCCCCAGTGGCTAAGGTTGGTTCATTGGTTTGTTTAGGCTTCCTGGGGAAGGGGACTAGTGCCTGTGTTCTGGTGGATGAGGCTGGATCTTCTCTTTCTGGTGGGCAGGTCCACATCTGGTCGTTTGTTTGGGGGTGTCTGTGGCCTTATTATGATTTTAGGCTTCCTTTCTGCTAATGGGTGGGGTTGTGTTCCTGTCTTGTTAGTTGTTTGGCATAGGGTATCCAGCACTCTAACCTGCTGGTCGTTGAGTGGAGCTGGGTCTTGGAGTTGAGATGGAGGTCTCCGGGAGATTTTCGCTGTTTGATATTACATGGAGCTGGGAGGTCTCTTGTGGACCAGTGTCCTGAACTTGGCTCTCCCACCTCAGAGGCACAGGCCTGACGTCTGGCTGGAGCACCAAGACCCTGTCATCCACACGGCTCCTAATAAAAGGGAGAAAAAAAAGAGAAGAAGGAGATAAAGTAAAATAAAGTTATGAAAAAAAATTATTTTAAAAAATTATTTTAATGTAAAAAAAAAGAAAGAGAGCAACCAAACCAAAAACCAAATCCACCAACAATAACAAGTGCTAAAAACTATACTAAAAACAAAAAAATAAAATAAAACCAAAGAACAGAGAGACAGAACCCTAGGATAAATGGTAAAAGCAATGCTGTACAGACAAAATCACACACAGAAGCATACACATACACACTCACAAAAAGAGAAAAAGGGGAAAAAATATATGTATCATTGCTCCCAAAGTCCACCTCTTCAATTTGTGATGATTTGTTGTCTATTCAGGTGTTCCACAGATGCAGGGTACACTAGGTTGATTGTGGAGATTTAATCCACTGCTCCTGAGGCTGCTGGGAGAGATTTCCCTTTCTCTTCTTTGGTTGCACAGCTCCTGGGGTTCAGCTTTGGATTTGGACCCGCCTCTGCCTGTAGGTTGCCTGAGGGCATCTGTTCTTCCTTCAGATAGGATGGGGTTAAAGCAGCATCTGATTCGGGGGCTCTGGCTCACTCAGGCCGGGGGGGAAGGAGGGGTACGGAGTGTGGGGTGAGCCTGCAGTGGCAGAGGCCAGTGTGACGTTGCACCAGCCTGAGGCGCGTCGTGCGTTCTCCTGGGGAAGTTGTCCCTGGATCATGGGACCCTGGCAGTGGTGGGCTGTAAAGGCTCCCGGGAGGGGAGATGTGGATAGTGACCTGTGCTTCCTGGTGGCAGCAGCAGCAGCCTTAGCGTCTCAAGCCCCTCTCTGGAGCTCCTTTAAGCGGCGCTCTTAATCCCCTCTCTTTGCGCACTAGGAAACAAAGAGGCAAGAAAAAGTCTCTTACCTCTTCGGTAGCTCCAGACTTTTTCCTGGACTCTCTCCCGGCTAGCTGTGGCACACTAGCCCCCTTCAGGCTGTGTTCACCCGGCCAACCCCAGCCCTCTCGCTGGGATCCGACTGAAGCCCGAGCCTCAGCTCCCAGCCCCCGCCCACCCCGGCAGGTGAGCAGACAAGCCTCTCGGGCTGCTGAGTGCTGGCCGGCAACCATCCTCTGTGCGGGAATCTCTCCGCTTTGCCCTCCACACTCCTGTTGCTGTGCTCTCCTCCGTGGCTCCAAAGCTTCCCCCCTCTGCCACCCGCAGTCTCCGCCAGTGAAGGGGCTTGCTAGTGTATCTAAACCTTTCCTCCTTCACAGCTCCCTCCCAGTGGTGCAGGTCCCATCCCTATTCTTTTGTCTCTGTTTTTTCTTTTGCCCTACCCAGGTATGTGGGGAGTTTCTTGCCTTTTGGGAGGTCTGAGGTCTTCTGCCAGCGTTCAGTAGGTGTTCTGTAGGAGTTGTTCCACATGTAGATGTATTTCTGATGTATCTGTGGGGAGGAAGGTGATTTCCACGTCTTACTCTTCCACCATCTTGAAGCTCCCCCGAAACTCACTTTTCAGTACTCAGTATTTCATTGTCTTTAGTATGCAGCTATTTTTCATTTAAATTGATTATATTTTGGGGAGATTTATTATCATTTTGAAATAGTAAATATGAAAATGTTAAAGATAAAATAATCGTATTTAGCATCATTTACAACTAATAAGAATCATAAACTGAATTAATTTATTGGTTTTCTAGGCCTGTATCAGATATGATCCAGTGCCTTTAAACTCACTCAAGAGTCAAAAACATGTTTGGAATCTAAGCCATATAATTTCTTGAAACTTGTTTTAGGAGGAAGGGGAGTCACTCAAAGAAAAAAAAATAAAAAAGATCAACTTGTCACAGTGGACCCTAGATCATGCTGAAGGGGTATGGGTGATTGAACATTCCCTCAGGAGAAGAAATTTACTCATTATTGGAAATTCAGAGAACATAAGTTTGTTTCTCAAAGATTGGTGCTACTGTTTGCTATGCTGTTTCCTTTACAGTTTAAATAAAACATACATGAAACATAGCAACTCAATTATTTGAGCTCTACGATAATTTTAAAGATATGAAATGTTATTGGAAATGCTATAATAATCTGAAGAGGTAAATATGGTAGAATGCATGATTAAAATTACTTTTCCCACTTGTTTTATTTCTCTGCTTTCTTTTGCCCTCAAATGTTTGGAAGAGATCAACTGCAATGAAAATCCTTCAAAGGCTTCCCAACTCATTCAATTTAGTGACCAGTCATTATAAAAGATAGATGCTAGGTTCAGTCTGGCTATGGGGGAAAAGATCATTCTGGTATAGGATCGATGGACCATATTAAAAATTGCACTTCCCCCCAAGTGGCTGCATCAATATACAGCCCATCCCACATCTTTTTCTTTCAATATGGCTTGGATGCTCCTCTACTGAGAGGCAAAGTCTACGTTTCCTCCCCTTGAACCTAGGCAGGCCTTAGTAACTTCTTCAACCAATAGAATACAGCAGAAATGATGCTGCATGACTTCCAAAGCTAGATCTTAAGGGCAGCATAGCTCCCACCTGGCTTGCTCTTTTTATTGGAACACTTCCTGCCATGTTGTGAAGAGGCCCAGACCATATGGAGAGGCTACATGTGGGTGTTCTGGCTAACAGCACCAGCTAGGTCTTCAGCTGAGAGCCAACATCAACTATCAGACTTGTAAGTGAATAAAAAACTTTAGATGATTCCAGTTCCTGGACTTTGAGTCTTTCAGCTAAAGCCCTAGACATCATGCTTTCCCAACTTCCATCTGACCAAAAGAAACTAAGAGATAATAACTGATTACTATTATTGTAAGTAATCTAAATTGTTTGGTAATTTGATGGATAGTAATAGCTACCTAATATACATGGTAATTGGCTACTAACCTTGGCTACCAGTAGATTTTGAACACCCTTCGCTGTATCTCCTGCCTTTAGAGTAACACTGCTAATAACTCTGTTCTGATAGTGCCCAAACAATGGATTTTTAAAAAAAGTTTTAGCTTCTTAAACAAACAAAAAAAAAGCCAAATAAACTAACCATTAGATTGCTTGGAATACATGTTTTGAGGTTATGATTATTAAGAAGTACAGTGAATATTTTTGGCAAAATGTCAGATATCATATTTTCAACACAAGATTTTCCTTTAAGTTAAATAATTTCACTGAACACATCATCTGATCTTTTAGTTTAATATATTTATATATTGGCCTCCAAAAGTCTGTTTCAGAAATATGTAATCATATTGAAAAAATTTGTTTCTCTGTGATTATTTTTCTAATTGCTTCATAATGTAAGTATGTACATCTCATTTTGAAATGAGTTAAATCCTGTTTCGGGTGCCAGATGGACAGAAGTGGTAGGTGCAGTTCTGTTTTTAGGCTGAGAGCGGATGCAGCACTGAAGGTGTGAATCACTCTCCTCCTCACTGTCCTGTTTCTGAACATCCTGTACAACTGTTCTGCTCTGGAGGATTCCCCCACTGTCGGCTTTCCATTGAGGCTTCCAGGAATAGACATTCATTTTAGCATTTAAGGGCTTCTGATCCCCCAGCAATTGAAGTTAGGCCCCCAATTCATTTTTGCATACATTTATATGCTCAGGGGCTGAGGAGGAAGTGTCTAATTACCCTACATTGATTTTCTTTATCCAGTTTTGTTGGGGGAATTTAAGTTGAGTCTCTTGTCTCCTTGATCTATTGAAGACTTCCTTTCCTTTACTGTAGGGCATGAAACGTGTGTTATATGTTTTCTGATGAACCACATATTTTTATTTCATTAAATATTAAAGTTATTAAAAAAATAAATAACATGTTTTCAGTGGCTTAGAGTAGTAACATATCCCTGGTGGGGGTGTAGCTAATTAAACTTTTCTTTTTATAGATTCAAGTTTCAGCATTTAATACAATTCCAGCATTTAATAGACTCTGTTGTGTTGGTTAAGCCCTGTAAGGCCTCTGTGACAGATGCCTTTAGTGTCCCACCAATATTCCATGCCCTTGCCACTTGGTCAGGCAACGTTGCTTTGCTGTGAGCTTTCTCTTGCAACTACATAACATTGTCTCTTGTTTGGCTCGCTGAAAGTGCAGAGTAATGAATGGTACTGGGGCCAGGCCTCAACCAGTGACTGACAAGAATTGATATACAATTATCCCTTGTTCCTTGCTCCTTGGAGAGATTAAGTCTGAGGTTATGTGTTCTACACTGGCTCCCAAATGTCATTATGAGGATTATGCTTCAGTTATCCACAGCGATGGCTGGCTGGATAATGTAGTCCCTCATTGGCATTTTCCCTTCCTTGTTTCACATCCACATTCTCCTGTGGGTGTTCCCTTCAGCCTTCCAATGAACCCACTTGTTCTGAATCCTTGTCTCTGGGTCCGCTTTTGGGAGAAAGCAAAGTAAGTCGTCAGTCATTCTACTATTACTTGGTTAATTTCAATGTCTTTGTTTAATTTCTCTAGGTGATTTTTAAAAAATAGGTATTGCTTTAATAACTTTTTCATTTTGCTGGTCAAAAAGCCCAGTAACATTTATTCTGTCCTCCTTTAACTTTAAACATGATATCAATTATTTTCCATTAAAATGTGTGTTTCCTTAATATTCCTCCCTTTATGGATTGGCTTTTTCTTTTTTTTTTTTGGTTTCTGCTTGGGCAATATCTTCTTACCCATTATCATTCGTAACCTCTTTTTTGATAATTTTTCTTCTTTGAGTGTATTTTGCTTTGTTAGAATGTCTCAGTGAAAGTCTATTTTTATTTCTTCATTCAGGCTAAAGCAGCCCTGAAAAACGCACCCAATCTAAAGGTGATATGAAAGATCAAGTTGATAATTGAATATTTTTCCAGGTCCACCACCTTCCCTGCTACCCAACCTGATGCTTTGTGGGAAATAAATGCTTCTATCTTTTTCTTTCTCCACAGTAGGCCCATGCTGCCACTGTGTGTTTGTCTTGAGGGGCATGGTGGTGTCTTCAAATAAATTCAGCTCTGTGTCATCTCTTCTCACCTCAGAACCTGTGCCTTCTTGAAGGCTTTTCTGGATGAGACCCATAGGAACTATAATATTAGCAGCTGGTTAATGGTTGTTCAAAGTAAAAAATAAAGTAAGGGGGTAGTAGGCAGGACGAGAAAGTTTACCTATAAAATAAATGCAAGAGTTATGGAACCTGGGTGAAGAATTCACTAAAGAGTAAAGTCGCAAGTAAAGATTTTGTTCTACATTCTTTACGAGGACCAGCTCTCTTTTTATGGGTGGCCATCCTGTATTTTGGAACTCAGACTCATATTGAAGAAGTCAATAAAGGCCAATTTCCCAGAGGAACAATCTCAGTGGTGCCAAAGCATCACTTGCGTGGAAAAATGAGGTAGCAATAATTCAGCTTATGATGAGCCAGTTGAGTGGAATATGTTGTAAGAAATAAGGTGTTTACCAGTTTATTAAAGGATAAAGTTGAACAGCCAGGTGAAAAGATACATAGGGTGAGGTCTGGGAGAGCCCAAATGCAGGAGCTTCTGTACTTGTAGCCTTGGGGTGCATCATCCTCCTGGTGCGGATGTGTTCACCAACCTGGAAATGCTTTGAACCCCACACTGTTGGGATTTTATGAAGGCTCCCTCACATAGGCATGATCAATTATTAACTGCATTTCCATCTTCTCTCCCAACTATGGAAAAGTTGAAGCTTGGGAAATAGGGCTGCAAATCCCAACCTCTAATCATGGCTTGGCCTTTCTGGTGACCAGCCTCCATCCAAGACCCCTGGAGTCATCTCATTCAAGAAAAAGATGCTCCTAGTACTCTTACCACTTAGGAATTTACAAGGGTTTTAGGAGCCCTGGGTCAGGAACTTGGGATATATATATATATATATATATATATATCCCACATATTATGTATATAAATATATATATACATATAAATATATATAATATATATAAATATATATATGTAAATATATATACATATATATACACACACACATATATGTTTCTATTATCTCACAGATGATGAACTGCCTTCTAAAGTGCATATATCCTGGGAATTCCCAGGTGGTCCAATGATTAAGACTCTGTGCTTCCAATGCAGGGGGCATAGGTTCGATCCCTCGTAGGGAACTAGGATCCCACAAGCCTTGTGGCAAAAAAAATAAATAAACAAAATAAAATGAGATAGTATTTTAAAATAAGTAAAAATTAAAGTGCAAATGTCCAATTCACTGCTGCTTTTTGGCTTTGCTTGCAGAAAGCATGTGAATTGGGGCCTGAAACAAATTTTTAAGGACCACAGTAGAGTGGTAAGCACTGCAATTAATACTTTTTCTCACAAAGTACCCAGGCTTTCTTTTTAATAAATGTTTAATAAGTATTTAAAGAAAACCATTTTCAACGCATGTCAAATTATTAGCCTTTCCCAAGTATCCATCTCTTAGTCTGGGTCTGTGGTCTTCTGACATATATTTTGTTATTGTGTATGCCACCACTGACTCTATCTCTTGAGGTCACCTTAAATTATTAATAGAAGGGAGTAAGATATAAATTTTAAATTAATGATTTTATCAATATTATATATTTTTTTTACAGAAAGTAGTATAGCTTTAAAGTAAATGCCTCAACACTTCTTTCATTCAAGATCCCTGCAAACTCTCCATGCTGTGATTAAAAGTAATATTTGAGGCAGAGCTGGAACTCCTGGCTTTGGGTCTCTTCCCTTCGCCATCACTGAACTGCCCCGGAACCCGAGGGGAGGGCAGCCCCACTGAGGCTGCCGGCTCTGGAGGGGCCCCAGCAGCCAAAGCCGCGACAGTCCTGGGGACCGCGGTCCAGTTTCCCAAAAGGCAAGAAACTCCCCACGTACCTGGGTAGGGAAGAAAAAAGAAAGAACAGAGACAAAAGAATAGGGACGGGACCTGCACCAGTGGGAGGGAGCCGTGAAAGAGGAAAGGTTTCCACACACTAGGAAGGCCCTTTGCGGGCGGAGACTGCAGGTGGCGGAGGGGGGAAGCTTTGGAGCCATGGAGGAGAGCGCAGCAACAGGGGTGCGGAGGGCAAAGCGGAGAGATTTCAGCACAGAGGATTGGTGCCTACCAGCACTCAGCAGCCCGAGGGGCTTGTCTACTCACTGGCAGGGGTGGGCGGGGCTGGGAGCTGAGGCTCAGGCTTCGGTCGGATCCCGGGGAGAGGACTGGGGTTGGCTGCGTTAACACGGCCTGAAGGGGCTAGTGCTGCCACGGCTAGCCAGGAGGGGGTCTGGGAAAAGGTCTGGAGCTGCCGAAGAGGCAAGAGACCATTGTTTCGGGGTGCCTGAGGAGAGGGGATTCAGATCACTGCCTAAACAAGTTCCAGAGACAGGCGCGAGCCTTGGCTAATAGTGTGGACCCCAGAGACAGGCATGAGATGCTAAGGCTACTGCTGCAGCCACCAAGAAGCCTGTGTGCATCCACAGGTCACTCTCCACACCTCCCCTCCCAGGAGCCTGTGCAGCCCGCCGCTGCCAGGGTCCCGTGATCCAGGAACAATTTCCCCGGGAGAACACATGGCACGCCTCAGGCTGTTGCAACGTCACGCTGGCCTCTGCCACCGCAGGCACACCCCGCATCCGTACCCTTCCCTACCCCCGGCCTGAGTGAGCCAGAGCCCCAGAAGCGGCTGCTCCTTTAACCCCGTCCTGTCTGAGTGAAGAACAGATGCCCTCAGGCGACCTACACAGGGGCCAAATCCAAAGCTGAGCCTCAGGAGCTGTGTGAACAGAAAAGAGAAAGGGAAATCTCTCCCAGCAGCCTCAGGAGCAACGGATTAAATCTCCACAATCAACTTGATGTACCCTGCATCTGTGGAATTCCTGAATAGACAACGAGTCATACCAAATTGAGGAGATGGACTTTTGGAGCAATGATATATATATATTTCTTTTCCCTTTTTCTCCTTTGGTGAGTGTGTATGTGTATGTTTCTGTGTGTGATTTTTTCTGTATAGCTTTACGATTACCATTTGTGTTAGGCTTCTGTCTGTCCGATTTTTTTTTTTTCATGTATAGTTTTTAGCGCTTGTTATCATTGGTGGATTTGTTTTTTGGTTTGGTTGCTCTCTTCTTTCCTTCCTTTTATTTATTACTTTAAAACAATTTTTCAATAATTATTTTTTATTTTTATGTTAATAGTGTTTATTTTATTTTAATTTTTCTTTTTCTTTCTTTTTCTCCCTTTCCTGAGCCGTGTGGATGACAGGTTGTTGGTGCTTCAGTCAGGTGTCAGTGCTGTGCCTCTGAGGTGTGAGAGCCAAGTTCAGGACATTGGTCCACAAGAGACCTCCCAGGTCAACGTAATATCCGATGGCGAAAATCTCCGAGAGATCTCCATCTCAATGCCAGACACGGTTACACTCAATGACCAGCAAGCTACAGTGCTGGACATCCTATGCCAAACAACTAGCAAGACAGAAACACAAACACACCCATTAGAGAGAGGCTGCCTAAAATCATAATAAGGGCACAGACACCCCAAAACATACCACCAGACGTGGGCCTGCCAACCAAAAAGACAAGATCCACCCTCATCCACCAGAACACAGGCACTAGTCCCCTTCCCCAGGAAGCCTAAACAAACCAATGAACCAACCTTAGCCACTGGGGACAGACACCAAAAACAACGGGAACTACGAACGTGCAGCCTGCAAAAAGTAGACCCCAAACACAGTAAGTTAAGCAAAATGAGAAGACAGAGAAACACACAGCAGATGAAGAAGAAAGGAAAAACCCCACCAGACCGAACAAATGAAGAAGAAATAGGCAGTCTAGCTGAAAAATAATTCAGAATAATGATAGTAAAGATGATCCACAATCTTGGAAATAGAATGGAGAAAATACAAGAAACGTTTAACAAGGACCTAGAAGAACTAAAGAGCAAAAAAACAGTGATGAACAACACAATAAATGAAATAATCCTTTAGAAGGGACCATTAGCATAATAACTGAGACAGAAGAACAGATAAGTGACCTGGAAGCTAAAATAGTGGAAATAACTACTGCAGAGCAGAATAAAGAAAAAAGAATGAAAAGAACTGATGACAGTGGCAGACACCTCTGGAGCAACATTAAACACACCAACATTCAAATTATAGGGGTCCCGGAAGAAGAAGATAAAAAGGGACTGAGATAATATTTGAAGAGATTACAGTTTAAAACTTCCCTAAATGGGAAAGGAAATAGTTAATCAACTCCAGGAAGCACAGAGAGTCCCATACAGGATAAATCCAAGGAAAAACACGCCAAGACAGTTATTAATCAAACTATCAAAAATTAAATACAAAGAAAACATATTAAAAGCGGCAAGGGAAAAACAACAAATAACACACAAGGAAATCCCCATAAGGTGAAGAGCTGGTCTTTCAGCAGAAACTCTGAAAGCCAGGAGGGAATGGCAGGACATATTTAAAGTGATGAAGGAGAAAAACCTGCAACCAAGATTACTCTACCCAGCAAGGATCTCACTCAGATTTGATGGAGAAATTAAAACCTTTACAGACAATCAAAAGCTTAGAGAATTCAGCACCACCAAACCAGCTTTATAAAAAATGCTAAAGGAACTTCTCTAGGCAAGAAATACAAGAGAAGGGAAAGACCCACAATAACAAACCCAGACAATTAAGAAAATGGTTAGGAACATACATATCAGTAATTACCTTGAATGTAACTGGATTAAATGCTCCAACCAAAAGACATACACTGGCTGAATGGATACAAAAACAAGACCCGTATATATGCTGTCTACAAGAGACCCACTTCAGACCTAGGGACACATACATACTGAAAGTGAGGGGATGGAAAAAGATATTCCATGCAAATGGAAATCAAAGGAAAGCTGGAGTAGCAATTCTCATATCCAACAAACTAGACTTTAAAACAAAGAGTTTTACAAGAGACAAAGAAGGGCATTACATAATGATTAAGAGATCTATCCAAGAAGATAAAACAATTGTAAATATTTATGCACCCAACATAGGAGCACCTCAATACATAAGGCAAATACTAACAGCCATAATAGGGAAAATCGACAGTAACACAATCATAGTAGGGGACTTTAACACCCCACTTTCACCAAAGGACAGATCATCCAAAATAATAAATAAGGAAACACAAGCTTTAAATGATACATTAAACAAGACGGACTTAATTGATATTTACCTGTAAATATTCCATCCAAAAACAAGAGAATACACATTCTTCTCAGGTGCTCATGGAACATTCTCCAGGATAGATCATATCGTGGGTCACAAATCAAGCCTTGGTAAATTTAAGAAAATTGAAATCGTAGCAAGTATCTTTTCCGACCACAACGCTATGAGACCAGATATCAATTAGAGGTAAAAAATCTGTAAAAATTACAAGCACATGGAGGCTAAACAATACACTACTTAATAACCAAGAGATCACTGGAGAAATCAAAGAGGAAATCAAAACATACCTAGAAACAAATGACAATGAAAACACGACGACCGAAAACCTATGGGATGCATCAAAATCTGTTCTAAGAGGGAAGTTTATAGCAATATAATCCTACCTTAAGAAACAAGAGACATCTCACATAAACAACCTAACCTTACACCTAAAGCAATTAGAGAAAGAAGAACAACCCCCCCCGAAAATTAGAAGGAAAGAAATCATAAAGATCAGATCAGAAATAAATGAAAAAGAAATGAAGGAAACGACAGCAAATATCAATAAAACTGAAAGATGGTTCTTTGAGAAGATAAACAAAATTGATAAACCATTAGCCAGACTCATCAAGAAAAAGAGGGAGAACACTCAAATCAATAGAATTAGAAATGAAAAAGGAGAAGCAACAACTGACACTGCTGAAGTACAAAGGATCATGAGAGATTATGACAAGCAACTATATGCCAATAAAATGGACAACCTGGAAGAAATGGACAAATTCTTAGAAATGCACAACCTTCCGGGACTGAACCAGGAAGAAATAGGAAATATGAACAGACCAATCACAAGCACTGAAATTGAAACTGTGATTAAAAATCTTCCAACAAACAAAAGCCCAGGACGAGATGGCTTCACAGGCGAATTCTCTCAAACATTTAGAGAAGAGCTAACACCTATCCTTCTCAAACTCTTCCAAGATATACCAGAGGGAGGAACTCTCCCAAACCCATTCTAGAGGCCGCCATCACCCTGATACCAAAACCAGACAAAGATGTCACAAAGAAAGAAAACTACAGGCCAATATCACTGATGAATATAGATGCAGAAGTCCTCAACAAAATACTAGCAATGAGAATCCAGCAGCACATTAAAAGGATCATACACTATGATCAAGTGGGGTTTATCACAAGAATGCTAGGATTCTTCAATATACGCAAATCAATCAATGTGATACACCATATTAACAAATTGAAGGAGAAAAACCATATGATCATCTCAATAGATGCAGAGAAAGCTTTTGACAAAATTCAGCACCCATTTATGATAAAAACCCTGCAGAAAGTAGGCATAGAGGGAACTTACTTCAACATAATAAAGGCCATATATGACAAACCCAGAGCCAACATCGTCCTCAGTGGTGAAAAACTGAAACCCTTTCCACTAAATTCAGGAACAAGACAAGGTTGCCCACTCTCACCACTATTATTCAACATAGTTTTGGAAGTTTTAGCCACAGCAATCAGAGAAGAAAAAGAAATAACAGGAATCCAAATAGGAAAAGAAGTAAAGCTGTCACTGTTTGCAGATGACATTATACTATACATAGAGAATCCTAAAGATGCTACCAGAAAACTACTAGAGCTAATCCATGAATTTGGTAAAGTAGCAGGATACAAAATTAATGCACAGAAATCTCTTGAATTTCTATACAGTAATGAAGAAAAATCTGAAAGTGAAATTAAGAAAACACTCCCATTTACCACTGCAACAAAAAGAAAAGAAAATAAGAATAAATCTACCTAGGGAGACAAAAGACCTATATGCAGTAAATTATAAGACACTGATGAAAGACATTAAAGACGATACAAATAGATCGAGAGATATAGCATGTTCTTGGATTGGAAGAATCAATATTTTGAAAATGACTATACTACCCAAAGCAATCTACAGATTCAATGCCTTCCCTATCAAACTACCACTGGCATTTTTCACAGAACTAGAAACAAAAAATTTCACAATTTGTATGGAACCACAAAAGACCCCAAACAGCCAAAGCAATCTTGAGGAAGAAAAACGGACCTGGAGGAATCAGGCTCCCTGACTTCAGCCTATACTACAAAGGTATAGTAATCAAGACAGTGTGGTAGTGGCACAAAAACAGAAATATAGATCAATGGAGCAGAATAGAAAAACCAGAGATAAACCCACGCACATATGGTCACCTTGTCTTTGATAAAGGAGGCAGGAATGTACAGTGGAGAAAGGACAGCCTCTTCAATAAGTGGTGCTGGGAAAACTGGACAGCTACATGTAAAAGAATGAAATTAGAACACTCCCTAACAACATAGACAAAACTAAACTCAAAATGGATTAAAGACCTAAATGTAAGGCCAGACACTATCAAACTCTTAGAGGAAAATGTAGGCCGAACACTCTATGACATAAATCACAGCAAGATCCTTTTTGACCCACCTCCTAGAGAAATGGAAATAAAAACAAAAATAAACAAATGGGACCTCTTGAAACTTAAAAGCTTTTGCACAGCAAAGGAAACCATAAACAAGATGAAAAGACAGCCCTCAGAATGGGAGAATATATTTGCAAATGAAGCAACTGACAAAGGATTATTCTCAAAAATTTACAAAGAGCTCATGCAGCTGAATATCAACAAAACAAACAACCCAATCCCAAAATGGGCAGAAGACCTAAATAGACATTTCTCCAAAGATGATATACAGGTTGCCAGCAAACACATGAAAGAATGGTCAACATCATTATTCATTAGAGAAATGCAAATCAAATGTACAATGAGATATCATCTCACACCAGTCAGAATGGCCGTCATCAAAAAATCTACAAACAGTAAATGCTGGAGAGGGTGTGGAGAAAAGGGAACCCTGTTGCACTGTTGGTGGGAATGTAAATTGATACAGCCACTATGGAGAACAGTATGGAGGTTCAGTAAAAAGATAAAAATTGAACTACAATATGACCCAGCAATCCCACTACTGGACATATATCCTGAGAAAACCATAATTCCAAAAGAGTCATGTAACAGAATATTCATTGCAGCTTTTTTACAATAGCTATGACATGGAAGCAACCTAAGTTTCCATCAACAGATGAATGGATAAAGAATATGTGGCACATATATACAATGGAATATTACTCAGCCATAAAAAGAAATGAAATTCAGTTATTTGTAGTGAGGTGGATGGATCTAGAGACTGTCATCGAGAGTGAAGTAAGTCAGAAAGAGAAAAACAAATACCGTATGCTAACACATGTATATGGAATATAAAAAACAAAACAAAAAAATGGTCATGAAGAACCTAGGGGCAAGACGGGAATAAAGACCCGGACCTACTAGATAATGGACTTGAGGATACGGGGAGGGGGAAGGGTCAGCTGGCACAAAGTGAGAGAGTGGCATGGACATATATACACTAACAAATGTAAAATAGATAGCTAGTGGGAAGCAGCCGCATTGCACAGGAAGATCAGCTCAGTGCTTTGTGATCACCTAGAGGGGTGGGATAGGGAGGGTGGGAGGGAGAGAGATGCAAGAGGGAAGAGATACGGGGATGTGTGTATATGTATAGCTGATTCACTTTGTTGTGAAGCAGAAACTAATACACCACTGTACAGCAATTATACTCCAATAAAGATGTTTTAAAAAAAAGGAAAAAAATTCTTTTTCAGATTCTTAAAAAAAAGTAGTATTTGAAGTTATTGAAAGAGATCTATTAATAAATACTTCCAGAAAATTTTCTTACTGTCTTACCTTTTCTGATGCTCCTGGATCTTTCCTTAAAATACGTAAATATTTATAACTCTTAACAGAGTTTTTATCGATATGGTGCTTTTTCAGGGCTGAGGCAAGAAACTTCCTTGAAGTCTAAAGCAGAATATGCTTGCAGGAGTATTTTTTTTTTTGGAACTGAAGAGCTTATGAGCTTGGAATTGTAGCAGTAATGCATATACAGTAAAAATGCAATTGCTACCCACTCCCCTTTCGATATTCGTGCTGAGAATTACTAATCATTCAGTCAAATGTCAGTGAGCTTGTGCTTTTCTAGTCTATGGTGTGCAGATCAGGGCCGATAAGAATAGTTGTGCTAATTAAGACAGAGTAATGATAAGAATACATTAATGGAAACTGTCAAAAACAATGTGCTAAACATCTAATGTTACATGCAATCTGTCGGTATTTCTGATGAGGTGTCTAACCACATGATGGTGGTCATAGGTTTCTTTCATCATGTAACGAGTAATGAAGTAATCCTCTGGATGTTTTTCATGTTTGATGAAGCATTTTTGATATTTTATCTTCTTGTTTTTGCCCCATTTTCTTTTTTGCCTTTGATCTTCATTCTCTTCCATGTAATTATATTTCCTTTTATTAAAATTGGCTTGCAAAGAGAAGACCATGAAGATACACTCTATAGCTGTCAATCAGTAGACCCAGAAAGTTTCTAAATGACAATAGTTGATTTAGCACATTAGCTTGTTGGAATTATCTCCATGGCAGAGATGTCAGTATATTGTTTCCAAGCTTGATTTCTACATGCAAGGAGTAGCAGAGCATGCCCCTGATTCTTTTGTATTCCACAGGAGAGCAAACAAGTGGCGTAATCAATTCTTCCAGCCTTTGTATTTTACCTGATGTTTAGTTTGCACATTGCTTAAAAACATGCCCTTATTTCACCTCTTTAAAATCTATTTGCCTTTTCTTTTTTATCTTATAAGAAAATAAGATTATCTTAGTGCAAGGTCATGGTGCATTTCATTAAACACTCGTAATATTTTTCTTTTCTCAGCATCCACAAAGTGGTGAAAAGTTGCCCTATTACTAAAAGATTGTCAGGCTCTGTACATATAAAGAATAACCTGCTCTTACCAGGTGCTGAGGGAACTGGAACTGTGCAGATGGCTTTGACTCAGTAACTTTACTGGTCAGTGACATATATTATTGTATCTAGGAGAGATCAAGCATAAGCTTGACATCTTTTGTGCTATGATATCAAAATAAAGAAAGCATAGATTTGGTCTTTAATGCATGAAAATAACTATGTTACCCAAGAGAATTCAAAGGCAAAAATTGATTCTCAGATTTTCACAAATGACCAAGCTGGCTTTTTCCTTTGGGTTCCCTGTCTGTGTTTTCAGGTTACTTAATTAGCAAGATCAGGATACCATTTCGGGGTGTTAAGGGTCAAATTAGGAAATTCCTGGCCTTTTCTTTATATTGCTATTTTTTAGCAGTCAGTACCAGCCACCTGGAGGAATGGCCACTATTGGGCCATGGCTTCTTTTGCAGTGACATTTGCTCAATAAATTTTTTCATGGCAATAATTGAGAAAAGTCAAAATGGTGTGAAGAAGTAAATGTCATATTCCCACAATGCAGTATAATTGGAATTCATAAAGGCTCAGTGACTCACAAGACAGGTTAATTAAAGCCTCCATGTGGCACGTGAAGTTAGTACAAAATTTGCTTGACCATATTATTTACTGACTGCATAGAATGAATCCTTTATTAAAATGTCTAGCAAAGAGTGTGATTTAGTATAAAATATCTATATTATTGCTACTTATTTTCTTTTGGGTTGTTTTAATCCATTTCCCATTGCCAGTCAGTAGTATTTTAAGGGCTAGTTTTTAATATAAAAATATTTGTTGCAAAATGTCACTACAATCCCTGTCTCATAGAAGTTGCCCAAACTGTACCAGCAATGGCATGCAAGTTCCACAACATAAATGAAAGAAAAAGCAGCTGGTGCTAGGAAGAAAAAACGTTTTGTGGAGTTGGAAAACCATATTGTCTTTTAAGTATGACGATTGCTAATCTCTCATCCTCACGTGTTCCTGTGGGGCTCTAAAAAAATGGACCCTGCTATCTGGAATTAACTTTTCTGCTTTCTTAAGACTAAGGAACAAATTGCAATAAACATCTCCAAAAGACAGAGCATCTTGAACCGCTGGGCAAGCAGAGCGGCGGCTCACATTCTTTTAGCCACTAGGGAGCAACTAGCTGCTTCAGGTGTTCTGCCTAACTCTCCCGACAGCTCAGAGGAGGCAAGGGCAGGAAGAGGAGGGGCAGTCCTTTTGAGCCTCCTCACTGAAGGCTGCTTACCTGTATACCATAGGTGGTAGCATTACTGTTCCTTTATTCTGCAAAGACAGGCAAATAAATGAAAGCTGCATAAAATATTATCAAACAAATCGGGGACTTTCATTTGTTTCAAAGAAAAATTAGTTTGAATCTTGGTCAAGGATAATGCAAGAGCTTATTTTATTACAACCCAAATTAAGGAATGATGTCCAATTTTAAATCCTGAAAATAGATAGCTTCCAAGTTATCCATATAGCTATATACACACACACGCACACATACATGTAGCACTATACCTATAATATATAAAATATATGACACAGTCTCTGACACAGAAGAAAAAACTGTATATATCTTTCTATCTATCTATCTACATATTTCTTTGTGTCAGACTGCAGATTTCCTTCCCTAGTGCCCTTTCTTTAGATATTTTTAGCCTGGCACATAGTCATGCAAAGTAAAGATGACTTGTCTACATGCACAGGCAGAACAATTAAGGAAGTTTTGCTGCTGCTTCTGAAACTGAAACCAGTGGGCCTTCCAGCCAAGGACTCTTGCGAGCGACTTTTCTTCTGTCTTAAACCATTACCATTTTTCTGTTACTATCAGCTGGGCAGAATCTCACTATTAGACTGGTGGGATCATCATGAAACAATTAGGAGGCTGGGTAGAGTAAAGTACTTTGGATCCATAGTCAGAAGTTCAGGTCTGATTGTTGCCTTTGCCTCTTGCCAAGTATATGTCTTTGGGCAACTCACTTCATCTCAGTTGCTCCATTTGTAAAACGAGGTGGTAGTTCCTACCTGACTGACTAAGGAATACATGAAATGGTGAAATGTTTGGGATAAGCAATTCCATCCCCACAAAATGGTCAAATATCAGCTAGCATGCAAATGAACATTGGAGACATCTACCTATACATTTAATAAGAAAAAAACACACAAAAAACTTTATCTGAACATTTTAGGTAAGTAGACTTGAGTCTTTTTATAAAATCAAATTAATATATCTTCTACTTTATTAAAATTTTGCTTTAGGTAGAATCCCAGCCTCTTAGAACCTCAGTATTAATATGAGCTTTTTGATCATTTAACTTTACCTTGCACTTAGCTGACCACCACTCTGACTTAATCACTATTTGCTAACAAAAATTTATAGATTGGGCTTCCCTGGTGGCGCAGTGGTTGAGAGTCCGCCTGCCGATGCAGGGGACACGGGTTCGTGCCCCAGTCCGGGAAGATCCCACATGCTGCGGAGCGGCTAGGCCCGTGAGCCATGGCCACTGAGCCTGTGCGTCCGGAGCCTGTGCTCCGCAACGGGAGAGGCCACAACAGTGAGAGGCCCGCGTACCGCAAGAAAAAAAAAAAAAATTAAAGATTTATTTAAGATTCCAATAGAATAAAGGTGAAAACTTTGTTTGTCTCTGTATCACACCGGGAAAATTACTACAAGGGCAGCGATTTCATTATATGTAATAGAAAATTAATGACAAATCTGAAGCCACATTTGATAGAAGCTTTAGAGTATTTATTCAATAACTATATATAAGTAGAGTGTATATCTACCTTATAATGCCCAGAAAATATTAAATTGCCTTAAAATATCTAAACAAAAATAAAGTTCCATAATATCAAAATAAAAAACATATAAATTATGGGTTACACACAAACTAAGATGCTAATGGCCATATTGACTTTCCCTCGATGCTTAGCCTCTAGACCTAGATGCTGTTATTACTATTACTTTATAACAAGTTATTGCTATTATTTTATAACGTATATGTATCACATATTGTTTCAAATACAACTTCACTTAAGTGTATATGTTTAATAAATCTTTGAGAACACAGAGCTTATGTTTTTATTGTTTACTAAATTGGCCGTTTATTTCTAAGAAAACATTAGAGCTAGAGACTTCAAAAGTACATTACCCCCCAAAATTAAAAATAATCATAAAAAATCACTTTTAACCACATGGCAAATATTATGCTTTGGGCATAATATGCAACTTGATTTCTGACAACTTTTCTGTGTCACCTTGAGTTTCAAAAATTCAAGGAATAACATAAGAAAAATATCTTGAACTAAATTATCTCATGGGAGATATGATTAATATTGAGGAGGTATTAGAAGAAATAAGTAAAACAACTGCTAGTTTGTTGAGGGGAGAGGTGACTGGGAAGAGAGTGTATAGCAAAAGCACTGTGCCTCTACCTTCCCACTGTGGGAAGGAAGCAGGGCTGAGCTATATGATTATATGACTATGCAGAGCTTACCCTCAACATTGATCATAATGTACTCTAAATCCACTGAGTAGGTGAGGTGGAACTGAAATTCAGCCGGTGTTCCATTGGCCATGTCCTGGCAGGGGACTCTGGTGTGCTAAGAGGAAGGGGTACTTTTCCCTGATTTCCACAGAGATACCATATTGGCTAACAGAGAGCCTGGAGAGAAGATGATGAATGGTAAACTAAGGTCAAATATTTTATTCATATCATGAAATGGAAATTATAATTTCCAAATTAATACTCTGTTCTTGACTAACCATGACGATAGTATGGTCTGTAAGTGGGCAAAAAGGTAATTTGACACACAGAAATTGTCATCAGAAGGAAGGGCAAGATTACCACCACTGAATATAAAAGGACAGTGAAAGACAAAAATAAAATGCAACTTTATTATAATCTGTATTTCATGCTTGCTCAATGTATTGTTTACAATGTATTGTTTACAAGAGATAGAGTGATGAGAGAGAGAAGCATAATTAAATAAGAGAGTCCTCTGCCCTACTGTCTCATTCACTCTTTTTCCACATCCTCTCCCCTCCATCCACTAAGGAGGCCTTTTAAAACAATAAGTTATCAAGTCAATGTGATGTTTATGGAGACAGGTGACCAATATGAACAAAGGATAAGCTTTGTTGTTTTGGGTGGTACTTTCTTTTGTTGTGTTGGGATGTTTTGTTTTGTTTTCAGTATATTAGTTTTCTTGTGTTTGCTACAATTTGAAGAATGTAGGAATCCACTATGTTATATCAGGATGGAACTGTAAATTTATCACTCTAGCTTAGATTTCAAGGGATTGCAGCAAAATGGAATTATGACAGAGGCCAGAGCAGAGGAGTTGCCAAAGAAAGTGGAATGGAGACCAAGGGAGAAATTGTTTCTAGGCATCCATTCAAGTTGGATTCTAACCTGGAATCAGTAACTTATTACTTTGCACCATCCTCTGGATTCTGAGTTTGGCTGTGATCATCTGACTGGTAAGACTGTTATTTCTGCTAATAGGCAGTAACTACATATGCTTCCCCAATTTTTTGAAGTATATCTTTATCTGTATGGGTGTACAGATAGATAGATGGATAAATAGATAGATAGATATAAATAGATATGGAGCGATATATAAATTTAGATAGATAGGGATATACACATAGATATTTCTAAGGAACGTATTAACATTTGTTTTAGTTATATTTTCTCTACTATATAAAGCAGTGTTCCCTTCAGTTCTGCTCACCAGTGAGTTTGTAAACGTGCTGCCATATGAGAAGTGAGCATACATGAAAACAGAATTTACGTAGTAGCTCGGGTTGCAATCAGCTAAATTGACTTAGCTGGGCCTATACCCATTTTTAAAAGGTAAACCCTCTGGAGAAGTTTCTAGACTTTATCATGTCCAATGTTTATGGAGTAGAACGCAGTAATAGGAGAAAAACAGTGAGAATATGTGCAGAAGTGTGAAGAAATGAAAAGTCTTCATATTTGTGATGGAAGGAGATTGTGAAGAATTCTCTATGGGCTGAAAGGAGGGAAGATGGAGATAAATTTGGAAGAAGGGCATTATTTTACTATTATTTTAAGAGCTCAAAATCTTAAATTATGTGTATTTTTAGTAGGTATGACTTCTCCCTATTGATGGAGTAACCACGTTCACGTGTTCTGTTAGTTTGCTCTCTTAGCTAGTTCCTAACCTCTTATTAAAACCTCGGGCGGCGACAAGGGCATAGCCAGTGCAACCTTAGCCAATCGTCAGGTATACATGTAGGCAACTATCTAGGAATGCACAGGGTGAGTGGTAGAGGGCTACCTCACCTATAGCACTGGCGTAGGTGTGAGGATGCCACCAATTTAAATAATGGCTGATAAGGCGGAGTGGATTAGGGATCATCCAGGCTTATGTTCTTAACCCTGGCATCCAATCTGTGCAGTTGGGATATAGGATTTTGTGACAGGAATCTCCTAACAACAGTATGTCTTACTGAAGAATCAGGCGGCCAGCACTTTTTTTTTTTTTTTTTAGTCAGCACATTTTTTATTCCAGGAACTCTACTCTTGTTCAGAGCAGACCCACAGGCATTGGCTATAGGTTTAGGAAATAATCCCTATAGAAAAACTGGGACAAGAGTTAGGTTGTGAAAACTGTAGCCAAAAAGCCTAAGCTTCATAGAAAGCTTCTTGTCCCAGAAGAAGAACTGAAATATAAATCAGTGAGTGCGAAGAAACCCACTCCTCTGGCCAAGTCCTCATGACTGGGAGGATGGGAGAAAGGAGGATGGATAGTAAAGCTCTGCAGCTTGCTGGGTTTGGAGTAGCCTGGGCTTGTGAGATTAATTGTTAATTCTATCCACTCTCTAATGTCCTAAGCGTGAGTATGATTGCCTCTGAAAATTGAGAAGGACAGAGGCTGAAGTCTGAAAAGTATGAGTGAGTGAAATTTTTCAATACCTAGAGTTGAGCAGGTCCAGGAAAAGCAGGAAGATATAGGGCATACAAGGGTGGAATGAAAAAGAAAGTGGGAAAAATCCAAGGACTTATTTCCTGTACTTTATAATGGAAGGCATGGAAAAGAACCCCGGTTCTTTGCCACATACCAAGGCGAAATCTTAAACATTGAACTTTGAAATGCTCTGGCGCAGAAATCCCTAAATGCATCCTTTTCTAATGAAACACAGCTTCTCATTCTTAACTCCAATCTAGAAAAAGGGCATAATGGGACAGCAAGTCTCCTTCTAGCATTACTTAAACATCCCCAGTAGACAATTCCACACCTCATCCTGGGAACTAAAAAGGAGACCTTTCCCCATTACTTCACAGTTAGACTCAGCAGCAGACCTTCTAAAGTAGACAAACACTTTCTCCTTTAACCTTCACCAAGTAGCCAAGGGACCCTTTATAGGAATGAGCTCACAATAAGTACCAGGCATTTTGAAATCAGACATGAGTGTCTTAGAGGCTACCTATACTCCAGATATTGGCTTTTCATATTTAAAATATTTTAAATTTATGTTTAAATTTTTTTCTTTCTGGAATACAGCTAATTTAGTCCTTTTAAAATTTTTGAACAAAAGTATAGCAACAACAGCAAACCAAAGAGCACAACACCCATTTCAGTCCAATACTCTGAATCTCCAACCCTTGAAGAATTGAATGTGCTTTTAAACTTGGAAAATGTGTTCCCCACTATTTATCCTAAATGCCACTATAATTATAACCATTTCAAACTTATTCCTATAATTCTTTCTGCAAGATATCCAATTAGAATAAAGTGTTAATCTAAGCAATGAAAATAGAATGGAAACCTGCAATTATATATTCAAACTTTTCTCATGTTAGAACAGAATGAAGAAAGGCATTATTTAATTAAAATACCAAATGCCACAATCCATGAGGAAAACCAAGCATAATGTAAGTGCAGAAGATAGAAGGTGATATTAAAGACAAAACCTCATGTCTAATACTTGACATTATGTATGAACTTGAATTATACCCCAAAGAAATATTCCTATTCTTGGTGGTAACCATTAGTGAATGTATTTCATGTACATTATTTTTAAAACATAGCATGGGGAAAACAAATGTTGCCTGCTCCTTCTTCAGCTAGACACAAGTTCCTGGTACACAGGTCTGATCCAGAGCATGTTTCATTACACCGAGCCTGTTTTGCTCTTATAACCAGTCCCTTTGACCATCGGAAATTACAAACCCTTATTGCAACCCCATCTTAAAATGTCTTTTGTAGCTCCTTCACCCAAATCAAGAGTAAGAATACTGAGAACCAAATAAGACTAAAAGGGAAACTGTTGCTTGCAATCCTATTAACAATACTTACTTACAGGAATAAGTCCTGCAAGTTTAAATATTAAAAAAAGCAATAATGCAAGTACTTAGTTTAAAAATGTTAATGAAGTTTTCACTGAAATGTACTAGCTGGCATTCTATTTGATATTATTAAGTTATTATTATAAGTGAGTTTGATGAGTCATAACTTCCTGATTATCTGCAGGGAAGTCTGACCAAACTATTGGCAATTTGTAGTTAATGTTTATTTAATAAGTAAACAGAGAATATTCAGTTTCCAGAATTACTATATGTGTACCATGAAATAAAGAATACATGTATATATGAATATAAGAAGTAAATATGAAAAATCATAGTATATCAATGAAGAGAATCATGTCTAATAAGAAAGCTTATTATTACTATTATAGAGATAAATGTAACTAGCCTAGCCTGTCATGGATATACTATAGATATTTTTCCCAGGTTCAAGGGTCAGAACAAATATATATATACATATATATGTATATATATATATGTATATATACTGACATATGTTTTATATAATAGTATATAAAATATATATATGCAGGTTTAAAGGTCAGAAAATATGTTACTGTATTTATGCCACATATACAAAATATATATCATTAAAGTGTTCAAAAATATTTGCCTTAAAAAGATGCAGGCTATATTACACTTATCGTCATTCTAAGCACTTAGATACATACATAATGTACTAGGCATTCTATAGGATAGAACAAAACTGTATGAGAATATGGAGTTGTAAATACAAGATTGTCCCTTAAGAAAAACTGACCCTGTCCTGCCTGCCCTCCCTATAGCATGTGACTGTGTTCATCCTTTTCCTCCTTATTGACATTGTCTTCTTTAGTTTGTAGAGCAACATATTCCATATTCTTCTGCCTTTTTCCTCCCTTATGGCTTTTTTTTTTTTTTGTCTTCTCTTCAGGATTCCTCTTCCCTTTCCTGCATTTTTAATATTGCCTATCCCATTATTCCAGGTTTCTAGCCTAAATTTTCTTCTCTTGCTTATGGAACACACTTTCAGTAAGTGATCTCATCTTTCCTATAGTGTCAATGTCCATGCTCTTAACCCTTGTTTATGTCTCCAGTTCAACTCATTGACATGCCCATACTGTTAAAAGTCAAATCTGTATTTCCAGCTCAGATCTTTCTCCTGAGACATGGTGCCTACTAGATAATCCAACTGCTTTACAGCATGTCAAACTTAGCTTGTCTAAAATCAAATCCTTAATTTTGCTGACCTTATAGCTTAAAACTTTTTCTTCCCTTCTTATTTCCTATTTCAATCAATGACACCACCACACACCTATTTGAATAAGCTGGAAATCTAGATGTCCAGTTTGACATCACCTGCCCTCACCACCTACATCCATTTTGGTACATTGTCTTGTCAGTTTTGCCTCTTTGACAGTTCTCAGCAATGTCCATCATTTTCCATCCCTTTTTACCAGGCAGTCTTAATTAAAGTCTATACCGTTTCTTATGTGGCTGATTGAGTATCCACCTAACTGATTTTCACCTTCTTGGCTGTCCTATCAAAGACATAATAAAGACAGAATGATCTCCCTAAAATGCAAATATTATCATGTCATTTTGTTTTTAATACTATATGGCTCATCAAATCTTTTAAGGTTAGAAGATTCTAAATTCCCTGGTGTATAATAGAAGTCTCCTCATATGCAACTTGCAACTCTTGCTCATTTTCCTGCCACTCAGTTCCTGAAACTCTACTGTCATAAGTAAAATGTTGCATTCTGTATATACTGTCCATTCTATATATAATGTCTTTGTGTACATTGCTCACTCTAAGACACTTTTCCTTTCTCACCTCCATTAACTTTCTCTCTCCTGCTCATTCCTACCCTTCTGAATCACACACACACACACACTTCATTTGGATCAATACAGTTGTTTCTTCAAAATCAGCCTGAATCTTGGAGAAGATTCTCCCATGACAAAACCACTCAAAATATTAAGCTCCCACATGTTCTGATGAATACCTCTTTTAAAACCATTTTACATTACTTCTGAATAAACTTTTTTTTTATTCTCCCTCTAAACTGAAAAGTCCTTCTTCTTAGAATAATTCTGGCACATAGGAAATGTTCAAATTGGTAGTTCTAATTAATAAGTAATGTGGGGAGAACTTATTAAAAAAAATCCATCCCATTTAAAATGTAGTTTTCAGAAGTCAAGGCTATGGCCTTTGTTACTGTTATTGAAAAAAAAAGATTAAAAAAATACTTTATTTTCCTCTAAGTTCCTCTTTGTTAAATAGTAACAAAGTATAGCTCTCAGCATATTTTTCAGCGCAAATCTGTAAGTACTATAATTAATTCTTTTTCAATTGTTCTTAATTTACCTTTTAAATTTAAGGTTCACTATAAGCAATACTTTAAATATACTTCTTAAAATGAACTTTTAATTTGTCACTGTTCTCCTCAAACTTTCCAGTGACCCCAGCTTATTAAAAAGAAGATCCAAACTCTTTGCAGTCTACAATCCCTCTCTGATTACACCGCCTTCCATATAACATCCTCTTAATAAATATTATTGAGTGAATTTACTGTTGAATATGTTATATTTTCAGCATTCTCAGGAAGGCAATATATGGAATTGCATTGAAACATTCCTCAGATAAAACGATAATTGTTTACATTCTCCATGGAGCTCATTTGCTGCTGGTTTCAGCCACCTATTTAACGTGATGCAGTCGTAGATATTTCCTTTATACTATAAAACCATCTCAAAATGAGGATTACAAAAATGTATGTTTTGCAAAGTTTCTACGTGCTGTATAATTACTATGGAGAAAGCATATGTTGAGAATTCAAATGTTTTAAGTTTAGACCCTAAATTTACTGCAAAATTATGTGTTTGGTTTCCTAAAAACTGATAGAATGAATACTGAAGGCTATGTCAGGTATTTATTTGAAAACAGCTTTGTAGCCTTTGGGAAATTCTTTATTCTGTGTAATCACTTAAGAGTAAAAGGATGAATCTGAAACTACGAGAGGAGTATTACAGACGATTAGAATGCATTTAGTTAAATGGAGGGAAAAAATTAACCTTGAACTTGCTATGGTATACCAGATATACTGAAATTGTAGTCCCTCCTTTGAACATAATGACTTCATTCTACAAGCAGCATTAAGTAGTACTTTTCCATACATATTGTATAAAGGTGTATATTGTTCCTTGGTTAACCACCATCTCTTGTCTTAAAAATAAAATGGATTTTCCATCGTTAAATGTTTAAATGAAGAAATGTGAAATGTCATCTGTTTCTTCGTACTTTTTTGGAGTAATAATGTCTTTTGTGATTTCTTTTTTCTCTTTTTGTCAGCACTTAAGATCTTTTATAAAAAGGACCTGTCCGCAGAGTGGGAGTGTAGAAATACACAATTAAAACAAGTCTTTATTACTTTACTGTTTGTTAATTAACTGAACAGCTTCATCAGCAGATCTATCAAGCTTTCTTTCCTGAAGTTTTAAAGACTAAGTAATGTGAGAATGAGTCTCTTGTGCAGTATGTGTGGTATGGAACAATTGGATTCGTTTTCATCTCATATGCAATAGCATGGTGTGAAAAATCAATGAGGAGTGAAGGTGTGGGTAATTAAAAGATGCTTTGTTTTCATTTTATATAAAATGCCTTTAATCTGTTTGCAAAAAAAATCCCTTAAAACAAACAAATAAGCAAAAAGCCATACATATACACAAAAGACAAAAGTCATGTGAATTAGAAAGGTATTCAAGTTAGTGCAAAGAGTGAGTATTAACTGAAAATGAATTTACTGCGAATGAGAATCATGCAATAAAATGATTGACTTTAAAACAAAAATCTCATCGTGCCATTCCCTTATTAAACCGCTGCAAGTGGTTTACACTAATAAAGACCTAATAGAGACGTGGGTCCCTGCATGCATCACCAACCTCCTCTGCCAGCACTACCCCACTGTCTTAACTCTAAGCTCAGAGCTGTTCTTTGAGTTCTTTGACATGCCGTGCTCCTCTGGGCCTCAGGGACATCCAACGTGTTGTTTCTTCTGCTTGGAAAACAATTACTTTTCTCCACTAGTCCAATTTTTACTCATATTTCAGAATTCAGAGGGGAGTGTTCTCTGAGAATTCTTCTGGATCACCTGCAGCAGGTGGAGGTGCAGATGGGGGAGATGTCACCACTTAGAAAATATTTAAGAGCATATAGAAGCAATTTTTATTGTACTAGTGTCTGCTGGACTGAGTGTTGTTGCCCTTTAGTGCTCAAGGACCAGGATGCTAAACGATCCACAATGTGAGGTCAGTTTTGCACATTGAAATATTGTCCCTCTCAAAATGCAAATAGTGTCCCCATTGAGAAATACTGATTGAGAGAATAGATCAAGTCCTTTATTAAAATTTATATTAGCTCTCTGTAATTTTAAGTAAATAATTTTATTGGTTATTTAATATTAGGCCAAATAAAATTATTGGGCAAGGGGCAGGGATCTTTATTTCTGATGTGTTCTTCTAAGTAAAGAGAATTAAAGAAGTGTGACATTCTTGACCTCTGATTCAGCATTCAGAATGTTCCTTTACTCATTCTCCCTTATGGAAGACAAAAGGCTCCTTTGATTTGTAAATTTGGAAAATATAACCCAAGGATCCTGTTCAGACTTCCTTGGGAATGGGCTGCCAACCATCCTGCTCCTCCTTAGGGAAACTTCACAGTATTGCTAGGTGTTGGGGGGTAAGTCTGCCTAATTGTGGATTACAATCCACAAACCCATTAACTTTTCTCACGAAACTGCATCTTCTACCAATAATAAAAATGATATTTAGCTTCCATCTGATACTCTTTCAAACTTTTAACTTGTTAGCCCCCCTTACAAAACGCATCATTTCCTTCTTAGGCCAGACCGCCTTTAAGAAACAAGTCACAGGAAGCAAAATTTTAGAGAGCAAAATAAAAGCAAATATAAACAAAGTAACAGGGCTTCTGGTGTGGCCACGCCTTTGGTTATGGACAAAGTATTTTGATTTGGGTTTTTCATTTCTGCAGTTAGGTTTCAATTTCTGCTGCCTGGACAAAACGCTTTCAAGCCAGACACAGGATCTTGTAAAGGGATGCTTAGGTGTTAGCTAGTGGGCAGGCGCAGGTAACCTGGCAAGTAGAACTGAGGCCACAGAGACCTTAGTGAAGGCATAGGCCTGAGAAAGATGAGAGAATCAGACCGAGCATAAGCCTCAGCAGAACTGCTGTGTCTTCATGATATAGATGTCTTCAGGCTTCAAGATGTTAACAGGCAGAGCTTTTCCTGAGCAGGCACTGGTGAGGCAAAGCTACCTCTGTGGGAAAGTGAGTCTGTCCAGTTATGGGTCTCTTAAACAACAGAGGAAGGAACTACGCTTTCTCAAATCTCAAAGGTGGGTAAGCTCTTTATGTGCTGGAGAGCCCTAGGGAGCCTCTAGATTTAAGTTATTAGACAGAGGTCTAGGTAAATAGCATTAGGTCAGCTGCCCAAAATTCCATTCTGAATTCAGGACCAAGAAAGAAAATCTGGAGGAACAGTTGGAAACTACTCAGATCATTACTGGGTGTGGTTCAAAGTGATTTGGTCATTATAACTGGACCTGCAGTTTTTCCCCGTGCTCTAATAGAGTATTCCCCAAAACTTCATGGACATCAAAAATGGAGAAATGGCAAAGTCAGCAGAAGCACAGGACTGTGGAATTGTTCCTTCCCAACCCCGGAGACCCAGACTTCAGAAGCTTCAACAGCAGCTTAAATTCAGAAAGGGAGTCAGTGGCAGCAGCAACTGGGCACAGGACTAAATTGTCAATTCACAGGAAATGGTGACAGCTGTATTACTAGACAAACCTCACCTGGAATGCTGCACCAAGTGCTAGAGACTCAAAGCTGAGAGAAAATGGACATTAAAAGATTTGGGAATGTATCAACTTAGAAGAGAAAAAAGTAAGATTGGGTGACTGTGTCTATCACTGCCATGAAACTCTCAAGAGCCACTTTCTGAGAGAGGTTATGGTAGACATAGGAGCCTTCCACCATCCGCCTCCCCTAATGTGTTAAATGTACAGTACCAAAATTCATCAGTTCAACCTTACTAGAGGTTTCTCCTATTAGTTCAGGTTAACAGTTCTTAATTCTGTAAAATTTACTAGCGTTCTGTTGAGGATAAACCTAAATACTTTTCTCTACTTACTCCACTTCTTAAACTCTTGAAATGCTTCTGTATTCTTTGGCCAGAATTGAGGGAAAGCTTTTTTTACTTTGTCCTCATATTTGTTTGAGCTTTTATTATCAGTTTCTTATTGTCTTCTTTCATTCTCTTGCAAAATCTCTAGTATGGTATATTAGAAAGGTGACTGGACATAATTTGGGATAAGGAGTTTTTAGCCCTGGTAACAGAGTAGCCTTTAGTATTAATTTAATTTATTCGGTGACAAACTAATAGTTATGTATACCAAAATCCATTCTCCTCTTCTTCTTTAGTAATTGCATCCTGTATTTTATTTATGTGCCCAATGGAAAGACTCTATTTTCCGCCTTCCCTACTCTTCATTAAACATGGCCTTGTCACTAATTAAGGACCAATGAATGTAAACAGAAAAGTGTGTAATTTCAAGGAAAATTCCTTAGATGATATCTGGCATGTGCCCTTCACCTATTTTTTGTTCTTTCTTGTTTTCCCTCCATACTGCTTCTTGAAAAGTAGATGTGATGGTTGGAGATCTAGCAGCCACCTTGAAGTATAAAAACAAGGACCACATGCTAGAGATGGGGAAGCAGAGACCTAAAAGGAACCTGGATTCCTGATGAGTCTTCTACTTGAGAGAATGAAAGTTTTTATATACAGTGGTATTAGGGTTCTCCAGAGAAATAGAACCAATAGGATAGACATAGATACAGATATAGATATAGATAGATATCAATACAATGAGATTTATTATAGGAGTTGGCCCACAAGTTTATTTAAGCTGAGAAGTCCCACTATCTGCCGTCTGTCAACTGGACAGCCAAGGAAAGCCAACGTTTTTTTAAAAATGTTTCTTGGCACTTTCTTTTTATATGTTTTGCTTATTTTGAATCCTTTGCTATGTTCACATTCATTATTTTTCTTTTTATAACTTGTTCTTTGTATACTAAGGAAATGAGCTCCTTAAATCTCATGTATTACACATACTTTTCTTACTTTGCAATTTTTTACGTCACCATATTTTTCCTGCAATTAAAATAATTATTTGGTCAAATTTATTAGCTTTTTTCCCCTTCTTCGTTGTTTTTAGGTTTTATGTCAACCTTCTTTCCCCACTTATCACAATTTCTTCTAGAATTTATTATTGTTATTCTTTTTTGTAATTAATATTTGGATCACTCTGAAGCTGGTTTTTGTCCAATAGCATGTTTAGTTGCCAACTTCATTTTTTAATTTAATTTTTTTTGCCTAGGTGTATAGTCATTTGCCCAAGACCATGTTCCAGCATCCTTATTTCTTTATGAATAGTATTTTATATTTTTCATGTACTAAATCCCCATATATATATGTATATATATATAAACATCTATTTTTTTACTGTAGCTTGAATAATTGGTCTTTCACTCTATAGAGACCAAATGCTTTAGTTACTTGTCATTTTTTAATATTTTAAATCCAGATCAGAGACAATCCCTCGTTAATAATCTCTTTTGGGACATCCCTGGAAATTTTCCCTTGTTTAATTTTTAAACTTTACTCCTATTTCCTTATCTCCCTTCTTAGCTCCTCAAGGAAGTCATGTTATTTTGTTTTAGATAACATTTATTAAATTTAGAAGAACCAACATAGCCAAAATAATGTCTTGTTACCCACAAGCCAGATGTACATTTCCATTTTTCATAACTTTTTATGTTCTTTTGTTGGAATTCTTCATATAAGAACGTTTCTCACTAAAATATTTCCAAGCTGTTTTATTTATTTTGTTAATATTGTAAAAGGTATCCTTTCTTCCTTTATATTTTTAATAAAAAACAGTATAAAAGCTATTATGTTCTATATGCTCATTTCATGACAAACATTTTAATTTATTTTATTATTATTATTATTATTTTTTTGCGGTACGCGGGCCTCTCACTGTTGTGGCCTCTCCCGTTGCGGAGCACAGGCTCCGGACGCGCAGGCTCAGCGGTCATGGCTCACGGGCCCAGCCGCTCTGCGGCATGTGGGATCTTCCTCGACCGGGGCACGAACCCGTGTCCCCTACATCGGCAGTCGGACTCTCAACCACTGCGCCACCAGGGAAGCCCTATTTTATTATTTTTTCAAAAATTGTTTGATTCGTTCTTTTGTGTTTTCCAGGTATAAAATTTTAGAAGAATAATATTTCCAAGTATAAGTGTATTTCTTCTGCTCCCACGTCCACAATTCACGGAATTCAGCACCAGCATGACCTGTCCACACTGAAAGAACTGAGTCATCCATTGAGGAAACAAAAGAAAATATAGAAACAATGAAATGAAATGAGCAGGATGCACGATTTCCCAGTTGCAGAAAATAAATCAACAGGAGGCTGGCCAAGAAGGAGCAATTAGGATGAGAGAGAAAGGAGAGGAAACTCATCAGTACTTGGAATTGGATGGAACACTTTTTGGTTTTTTCCATCTTTTCAGTCTCCTCACCTAGAAGAGGTGAAGTGTGTTATCTAGATGGCAAAATTGGGAGCTATAAATTGGACAGACTAGACTCAGCTCTTCTCGCTTCTTGGGAATGAACATACGACAGGCAGCAGAACTTCCTCTCTGTTCTTCCCATTCCATGACCTCAACCTCTGGGTCTAGCATTGCCTGTTTCTGAGGAGGTGAGTCTCCTTATTCCTGGGTTGGGAGACCAAATTTGCTCTCAAACTAAGATATCTTCCAATGGAAACTTTGCAAAACTATTGATGACATTTTGGCCTCCATTTTTGAATCCTTTGTCTTATATACCAATTTATTTAGAATCCAGGCAGGAAAGAAGTATAATTTGATTGGGCTTCTCAGAGACCTGCACAAGAACTTAAGGTCCCTGAGGGCAGAGATCCTATCTTTTTTAGTATTCTCTCTCTAGTGTACAGTGGTTAAGAGTGAGAATTCTGGACTCAGACTAAATTGGTTTCACAATCTGGCTACACTATTTACAAGCTCTATTATGTGTGATAAACATCTTCAATAAAACTCATTTTCACTGTGAGAAAGTAATAATAATGGTACCTACTTAAAAGTGTGCCTGCAAGAATTAACCTGGATAACCTATGATAAAGTTTAGACAATGAGCATTACATGCTAAGCACTCAATAAAAGTTGGCGATTGTTATTATGACACATGGGGGTAAAAAATAAATATGACCTTAAATGAATGTAATCTATCAAAAACAAAAATGGACTAGTTAGGAAATTTGAACACTGGAATCCAGATTTGTGCAAGTACAAACATAATCTTCCAAAAAAGAAATTTCTCTAACAGAAAAGAGAAGACTTTTGTGAAAATCAGGCCACACAAGTTGTTCATGCATTATGTAAATACACTAACAAACAATCTGAATTTATCCTAGAAATTCTAGGAGAGTTGATTATTAGGAAATCTATAAATATAAAGTACTTAAGAATATGTTTTAACTAGATTATATAAATTGAACAAGATATTTTATATATGTGTATGTATGTATATATAAATATATATATATATATATATATATATATATATGCTATCTATCCATCCATATCTTCTCTTGGGTACCCTCTGACCCATCTGTGAGGTTGACCAGATTCCCAGAGGAGCTCCAGAACATCTGCCTATGGGGTTATTCCAGGGCCCCATGCTTGGGCATCAGATCCATGTGAGTGGACTGGCAAGTATACCACTCCTGCTGACTGGCATGATGTGAATCAAGCAAGACTGGACTGTCAGAATTGTACAGACACATTGATTTTGTGTGACTCTCACTCTCATGGGTTACAGGACAAATTCAAAGCTTTTGGCTACCCATAGTTCAGCACCGGTCCTTGGGTTTGAGCACTGAGCAGGCATTGGCTCTTGTACATCTGCGTTATGAGCATGGTGCTGTCTCCAGTCTACAGCACCCAAGAGTGGTAAGGATGGCAGTAGTCATTCTTTGCCCTGTGAACCAGTCATCACTTGTATCTAGGGTGGTCACTCACCCATTCTGAAAATGTCTGTCAGCCACCTGTCTGTCAGCCCTTCTCGGGTGGCTGCTCCTATCTCTTCCTGGGACTTTGAGACAATTGCTCTACAACGTCATGAGGTCCTTCTTATATATTTCCTCTTTTGCTTCTAATTGATGTAATGTTGTGCTCTCCTTGGTTGGTCTTAAGCTGTGCCAAGGCAGGGCAGTCATTCCTTGCATGAATATGATGGCTCATCCCACTCCTTCCATGGCCCCTCTTATTGGTGGCAATGAGTAGATGACAGGAATGCAATCCACATGGAAAGAAATCACATTCTAGAAATGCAGTGATAACATTCTAAACTTCTCAAGAGAGGACATGTTTGGAAGATGAGTTGTTCTATATGCTATAAATATCCTAAAGGTAAATTGAGCATGACCAGAAATATAATTATCATTTACTTTTACCTGCACACTTTGGGTAAGACTTACATTTGTGGTCGTCATCAATAAAGCACAGTCACAACTTTTGAGAATCTAGTGTTTATGGTTGGCAGGATATATGCTGCAGCATCATAAGTAATGATGTAACCAGAATTAATTAAATGGTATTAGGGAACTATAGAGCCAAGAAGATCTATATTATTTGAATACAAACAGATTCTGGAGAACCACTGCTTTGTGATTAACAGGTACTACCTCTTTCTTGGAAAAGCATATGAGAAATTAGTTAAAAATTATGCACTTGGCAATAAAGAACAGGAAGCGATGATTCTTGGACATGAACAAGAATAGACTGTGCCTTTTCAACTGTATCAAGAATCTTCACAAGCTCTGATTGGACAATAAATGTGTAATTTCCTCTTCTTTACCTATTATTCTAAATCATCATTGACAAATCACTATGCCCTGCATGGATCCATGAATTTTGTAATGCACTTTGGAGTTCTGCAAAAGTATATTTGCCTGGGGTTCCACACACCATAGGAGTGGCCTTGAATGACAATATACCAGGAAGTCAAGTAAAAAGATGTGGTATAACTATTTCAAATAATATGAAAAGATATTTTAAAAAATTTAACATATTTGTTAAAAACATAGTAAAGATTAAATTTAGATTATTTCCTTAACAAAACATGTTAAGGAAACATGTTTCCATCTCAGAGCTATCACCATAAGTATTGACAAAAACTTTGGGATTAGACAATCTGCATTTGAGTCCAGTTTCTCTCACTTACTGGCTTTTGGTTCCTGTAAATACTTACTATTAAAGTCTAAGTTTTTTTATCAGTAAAATTAAGTAGGGCAATCTTATCTATGTCATAGGATTGTTGTGACAGTTAAGTAAAATATTGCTTGCAATATACTTAGCAAAATGCCTGGAACATAGCAAGAAGGGGATGGTGGGGTAGTCCAAGAGAGAGGGGATATATATATATATATATATATATATATATATATATACACATATAGCTGATTCACTTCACTCTACAGCAGAAACTAACACAACATTGTAAAGCAATTATACTCCAATAAAAAGAAAAAAACACCATCACCCAAGCTGAGAAACAACTTTACAAACAGTGGATAAGGAAACAATTCATAAGGAAAACCACATGATGTCAGTGTGTCAAATTCTGAGTAGGCTGAGAGATCCATAGGCTTGAATGGGAAAACTAAATATTGTAAAGACAGACCTCTCTCCTATTCATTTTATATGTTTATGGAATTCTATTTAAATACCAAATTCTTTTAATTTAATATAATTACCCGATCTTCATATGAAATAGTATATAAGCTATAAAATCTTAATGGATTTTGAAAAATGCAATGATTAAGGGCTTGGTCTATCAAATATGTAATTATATTATGCTCTAATAATTAAAACTGGGAAGTGTTCACATAAGAATCAACTGAGAGATAATAAAACTGAAGAGCTTAGAAATAAAATTTTTAGCTTATGGAGATGTAGATATATATAGATATATAGATAGATATGAAGCTAGCATCCCCAAATAATAAAAATATAGACTACTCAATCTACGACTGTGGAAGAATGAAGTGGACAAAATAAAATTGTAATATCAGTTCTCTGCATTATCCGGTAACTTCCAGATGTCTCAAAGACTAAATAATAAAATAAGTAGTTATTTATAGTATATAAACTCATGATTGTGTACAAAGAGTGGAACTATAACAAAAGAGATCAACACATTGAAAACCTTATATTTTTGTGTTAAAAACATTATAAACAAAATTTTAAAAAGCAGTCCTTTCCCTAATGCATACTTCCAGGAACATAGTATGAGCTCAGTAATAACACAAGTGTTCAGTCTTAGGGGGACATTTTAGTTAGCTATGGCACATCCATAAAATGGAGATTTTTTTAGCAGCCACTGAAATTATCTTTTAAATAGCTTTTGAATATTTTGAAAATAATTATAATTCTAAGAAACATCTTAAGAGATATAAAATATACAATATGATTTGTATGATATTTGTATGATATGATTATATCAGAAATAAAAAATAATAAAAAGGAATAAATCAAAATTTGACAGCAATTATCTTGAGATGATTCAAGTATTTCATCTTTGTACTTTTCTGCATTTACAGGACAGAATTTTTAAAAAGACAAAATAGTCAAAGTATATGCTGACTTTATAAACCAGCAACAGGACTCTAATGAAGACAAGAAAATTGGGAAGGAAGTTATTTTTATTCAAATGGATAATAGGTAAGAACTCTCTCATTTTAGAATTTTTTTAGTTTAAATAACTACAGGACTTTCAAATACACTTTTCCCCTGGTATATTAGAGAGAATGAAGGAAAGTTAATGTTGAAAATATAGTTGGCAGTACCCTACTGGTGAGAATTAAACCAATAAATCATGTGAGACTCTGTGGGTAATCATGTAAGTATCAACAATAGAGCATATAGTACTGTATTAAACTTTAAACCTACTTTTACTTTTTGGGTCAAGGTTGAGATATCAGGAAATGAAGTGTAGGGTATAAGCAGCATAAGAACATTTTTTTTTCAAGTTAGGGTAAGGGAATATCCGTGGAGAAACACGTGTAATGCGGTGGAGAGTTGCAGAGAATGATGATACTGAAGTTGTCATTAAATTTAGCCAAGTCCTTGATGTGAGAAATTTCAATTCATTGTTGATGACACAGATTGCAGAAGCATATGGAAGCAATTAGAGGAAGGTAAATGGAGACTGTGGGTACAAGCTGCATGTTTGTGGAGCTTGACTAGATAAAAGGAATAATACGGGATGAGATCTAAAAGAGGCAATGAAGACTTGGGTATCTTCTTTCAGAGCAGAGGAAATATGAGCATGAAAGAAAACCAAAGGAGAAGACAAAATTGATGATTCCCTGGTCGGGGTGGGGAATATATGAGAAAGAGCAGTGTCTCATTATGAGCCAGTAGCAGGTTCTGTAGCAGGGGCTGAGGGTTTAGATTTCTAGATAAGAAGAGCATTACTCTTCCGCTAAGATTAGTGGGAAGGAAGCTCTAATAGATGTAAAAATTCATCAGAAGACAGGCAGCTAGGGTGAGGGGAGCAGTGTAGTATGTGAAGGCAAGGAGCACTTGATCAACTGAGGCTGGCTCTCCATGAATTAGATGTATGACTTGAGGCCGTGCCTAATGTTTGCTGGACTTATCAAACTTGTTGAGTCTGTTTCTCCTCAGATCAATGGGGATATTATGCATTCCATATAATTTTCCGTATGATTTGGAAACATTCTGTAAAATATGAGAAATCCCTTAAAAAGGTGTAATTCATCCTTACAGTAAATAGAGTAATTTTATCATGAAATGAGGTGGATGAGGGCTAGATGAAGGCAGATAAAGATTAAGAATTTTTGAAGAAATTCGTTGTAAATTTTAATGCAGCACTCATGGCCTAAGAGAATGGAAGAGCTGGTAGCCCTGACAGAAGCTTGTTAACTTCCTCTGACAATCCTCCAACAATCTTGCTTTCTGAATATGATGCTTTTGATGAGTGCCTAACATGTTTGAGCTTAAAAACTCTTCTTACACACTATCTTCATTTAGCAATGTGGATGATGTTTATTAGACTTCTCATTTAAAAACCTCTCTGAGGCTTCTCCCATGGTGGCCTTTTAGACTTACAGTGCTGGGCACTATGGAAATATCTTAGAATCCAGATGAACAGTGGGTCCGTGGGAACAGAGAGATTCTCACGCCCAAAAATCTCCATAAAACATCTACAGCATTGTCTCAGGTTGCTTGGAGAAACTGCATTCATATTCATAATGTATTGCATAATTATGAGATCCTGATTTTCATATTTCCCAGTGTGCCTTTTCAGCTCTGCTGTATTACCAAGTTAAAGGAGACAACACAACTTTACAAAATTAGAGTGTTCTGTTTTTTGTGTCACTTTTTGACATTACTCTATTTTAATTTGTTCATCATTGATCCCAATAAAGACAAACTGTCATTGTAACCATTGCCCAGCATGCAATACATTAGTCTTATTGCCTCTATAACAGCTGTTCATGTGTCTCTTTCTCTGTCATTCAGTGATGATGTGTCCTTTTCTATATGCAATGCCAGAAAATCTGGGAGAGCTCACAGCACAACACCTCCATATGAACTGGATTAAGTAGAGGAAAATCTTATTGTATATCATCATTTTATTTCTATTACTTAGTACAGAAATGAAGGCACTTCATTATATGTGCTAAATAAATAAAGGATGAATATTATACTTTTTACTAACTTTGTAATTTTTGCCTTTCATCTAAACTCTTTAGATCTCAGTTTCCTCATATAGAAATTGAGAATGATAGAAACTGCCTTACCTGTCTCTGTAAAAATCAAATGAGCAAACTTTGTATCTCCAACAAAAAGTTGAAAGGTTTTTACAAACCTGGGCAATATTTACAGTAGTTCCTTAAATCTCAGATTAATGCACATGATAGCTTCAAATGTCACCTTCATTATTTTAAAAAATATTATTTTGTTGAGAAAATTTTGTTTGTATGACTCTACATATCCGCAGGGATCTCTGGAGAGAGCCATGGAGTGTATTAGGATCTTAGTTTAGGATGTGATAGGCAACCCTGTGCCCAAGCTTAGATAAGAAGAGGGCACAAAAAAACCAATGATGCAGCCAACTGTAGGTTGTTAAAAGTGGGGTGCAAGATCTCAGACTCTCTTTTTCCCAAGATTTGTCTGTAATGGTCAGATGTGCTGCTCAAACTTCCTTCTAGGGGGCAGCAGTGCCCTGGAATTTTGCCAATATCCTTTGTCTCTTTAAATCTTAGTTCAGTGACTCAGATCTTCAAAGAAGCAAAGTCAAAGGAAATAAATGTGCTAATTATGTTATCACATACTGATATTAGGAAAAGGTAATAGTCTACCCAAAGTTGTTAGAAGGAAGTGTTGTTGAGGGCATTAATACAGAAAACATCATAAAATGTACAGTTAAGAGACATACATTACAAAAGACTTTGTTCAAAGGAGAGAAGCCATCATTTCACTATTGAATATATAGTTTATTTTTACTATCACGTTTAATGTATACTTTATTGCTATTAAAATTAAAACTACTAAAGATAAATGTATATTTAGAGAATGAAAATTTGAGATACGGGTTTTTAAGTGTGTGAGAATTAAGATCTTGCGAACAAAAAAATTTTCCCAAGAAATGTAAATAATACTTTTTGGAGGAAATGCAAAGAGACCTGACTTGGGCTTCTTGAATTTGCTTTGATTTGTTAGAAACATATATTGAATTGATGATTTTTATTTTACAAAACAACTCAAAGTACTGAGCAGAAATCACTTCACAGCTTTTGATACCTGCACTAGTCCTCTACTAGTTGAGACAGTAGGCCATAGTAAATCTTGACACCAAATTATACATGAATTGCTTTTCTTATCTCACTTGGCCATAGTCAATTTCAGTTCTAATTATAGGGGGCTTATTAAAATATTTGGAAACTCTTCTTTTACAGTTTTGTATAATGACTGCTTTTATCATGATCTGCTAGACCTTGGTACCGAACTCTAGGGATAAGGGTTGGATACTGTGGGCATGATGACTCAGATGACTCTGCTCATCCAGCAGGAGAAAGATGGTGGCTCCAATTAGTCTCTACTAAAATTTAACCCATAATGTCTTTCCTTTCTTTATACCATCATTATTTGAGTGGAATGAGGAACACCCTCACTTTACCTCTTGTTTTCAATTGTCTTCTCTTCATGATAATTTGTCCTGAATTTTTATTTAATGATACTTCAGAATTAGGATGAGGGTGAGGAGAAGAAAAAAATATTGTTTGCCCAGGGCTCTGAACTGTTCTGAACTAAACTCATTTATTATAACATTAGAGGAGGACCCTGCTTGGTTGTCATTATTTTGCAGAATATATGGTACTGACATTTTCCCTTTCTCCAAGGGAGATAATTAGACCAAATGGGAAAAATTCTTCTGTGAGTTATATATGTCTTAATTTTTTTCACCAAGTTCTCTTACTCATCACTTTTAATTGCCAAATCTTAGAGCTATGAAAAAAATACATTGCCAGTAATCTTATAATGAGATCTGATTATTTATGTAGAACATATTCACTCTTTAACAGCTTTCCTTATTTAACATTTGGTGAAAGTACATAATTATTACTGGAGGAATTTAATATTCTTCAAACATGCTGTTCCTTTTTTAGTGTTTCCTTGTCGCTTATAAAAAATATTTTATATGCTATTGATTCAATGGGGGTGACACTTTTAAGATGAATTCATAAATGCCCGTAGAGGATCAACCATTACACATGCAAAGCGAAATTCTGTCACACTGACATTAATGATGGCTACTATAATCACTGGCTCCTCTTTTATTAGGATTTTTGTTAATTAATGCAAAGTCTACTATTGGCCTTATAAAAGTGCTCATCTGTTTTCCTTTAATTTCAAATAGATTAAAAGTAAGATTTGATGTTAATTTAAAACTTAGGATTTATGAGGATTTTAATTGCAAACATTTCAGTGGTGAACATGTAGATGACTCTTAGTTCTGTTTGCTAATAAACATGGCATTGAACAATGACAAGACAAAAGAATAAATCATTCGCAGAGAAGTACACTATCATTGGCTGTATTGTCCATGTGTATTGAATCCTGTCTAGCCAGGGGCAGATAAGAGAGGTTCAACAGCTCAGGATTTCCTTGGGGGTTTTAAACTTTTACCTGACGTCTGGAAATTTTACTTTTACTTTGAAAATGTGGATGGGTTTAAACTTAAAGAAAAATCATCAGGTTTAATGAGTTTAATGGAAATACTCTGACATCATAGTCTGCAAATATGATTTCATCTGTCTATCTTTAAGTTGAATTTAGGTTGTATAGTGTAACTGATGTCCAAAAGGTCCCTACAAGTTTCCCATTTTATTATTTATTATCTTAACCAGAGCCTGTTGCAATAAAAGGGCCATCTTCTGTGATGACCTGTAGCACAGGTATTTTGCAATTAACATCTTTGCATGTTCTCCTCTGGCATGAGTCAGGTTTAGCCTTGTCACACTGGGCTTTTAAGGGGAGCTCTAGCTTTGCAGCCCAGGCTACATGTGACAAGATTAAATTGGCACACTTTACTGTATAGCTCTTGTGTTCCTGGCAGTGCTAGCCTGGCTGATGCCTCTGAGAGAAGGCTCAGCTGTCACTCAGTGACCCATTAACACTACTGTTCGATCATGCAGTGTCATTTTTCTCATTCTCATGGAGATAATGCTCCCTGGAGATCTCCAGTACCTGCAGGAATGAAAGAGAACAGCAGAGACAGGCTAACTATCAAAGAAGGAGCAAACAACACAGCAAGACCATGAATTCCAAAAGCAGAATTTTAAATTGAGTGAAAGGATGAAGCCCATTTATGACGTCTGGGTTGGGAAGGTGGGAGGAGGATGGAGTTTTAATAGATATAATAACTTTTTAACAAGCTATTTTCTTCTTCCTGCCTGAATACTATAAGAGGTATCCATGATAATACTTATAACTAGGTTAGAGAAGGCAGCTGCTTTGAACATGTCATAGGGATTTGAGTGAGAATTTATTTATAAACAGGGATTTTTGTGTTTTATTTGTTTATTTACAAACAGGTGGAGGATATAAAACAAAGCATGTATTAAGGTGAATTGCTTAATAGTCTAAATAGAACAGAATCCCTGTTTATGGATGGCTTATCGGGGTACAAAAGCACAAAAGAGGAAAATGGTATGTGATCTTTGTAACGCTAGGCATTAAGACTTCTTTTGTCCTATGATTAAACCAACTGCTTAAGCAAACTCTGTTGCTCTTCATTCCAAACTGCATGTTCTTTAGTGCGTCACTTTATAAGAAGTTATGCTTTCTAATGTTTACTATATAAGGAAATATTATAAGAACATGCTTCTTGATTTCCCAGACTAAGACTGGTTCTGTTTAGATTGATATAAAAACAAGAAAGAAAGCCATATGAATCTTGATATTGTCTAAGGAAACCTGTTGAAGACGTGATAGGAATAGACCAACACCCCTCCAAAAAATTTAGTCAGAAAATAGGGATAAAATTGAACAGGATTCAGGATTACAATAAAGGGCAAGGAAAAGTGCCATGTAAAAACTTGTTAGTAGCTACTTTAACCCTGATTGCTTCCTGGACACATAGGACATCCATTCCATCTACGCTTAGATCATTTCAACCCTGATTTCAATTTTCGCACACCAGGCAAATCTTGTTATTGGGTTTAGACTTTTAATCTCAGGTAGGGATTTGTGTACCATCACGTGCCCTCCCTCACCACCAATCAGGAGACACAGGTGCTAGAATCCATAGTGTAAATGTGCATACTCTTCCGGTGCCCCAACTTTTTAAAAAAAGTGTGTGTGTGTTTTTTTTTAACTTATGTAAACTACAAATAATTTGCATCTTTATTTTTACTTTAAAATAAACATGGTGTATTGTGGAGTAGGAAAAAATATTCATATATATTTTAATGATTTTCAAAAAGACTTTAAAGAAATATTGGTAAGAACATCTTTGGCTTAACCTGTCAGGGCTCTTGTGTGCCTTAAGGATTGTGTTTTCTCCTCTTTTCCATTGAATGCAACGTTCAGGAAGCATTACTTTAGCGTATAGCAGGGAAAAGGGACCCAGATTATGATGTTTTAGCAATGATGATGGCATTAGTTAGGAACAGAGTGTAGTTCAGCCAAGTCTCCCAGGGCAAGAAACAACCTTTATTCTTAATTTTACAGTTGGAAGGCACTGTAAAAATCAGCTAATCCAGGCTGCGGCCTGTGGCCTCACGCAGCATGACGTGGCCTCTGCCACCAGCGCACGGTCATTGTGGTGCAGCGTGTGTTTGGGGGGTGGAGGGTCCACTGGAGACTGGGACTAAGGTGACCTTGGCAGATGGAGACTCACGGCCTCCCTGGCTGCGCTCCTTGAGGAAGATGCTGGCTGTTGCTGTCTCTAGCGTGCTGTCTGTTGTCACCCAGAAGCCCGCTAACAGGGTGCTTGTGGCATCCTGTAACTATTCATATGATGCTACATTTGAGATTAAGAAATGTGATCTTTATCGGTTGGAAGAGGGTCCCCCTGTCACCGCAGTGCTCACCCGGGAGGATGGACTCAAATACTACAGGGTGATGCATAATGTTTGTCGAATGGAATTGAAGGCGGATCAGTTGTAAAAACAGAAATTTATTCGTGGTTTCTGTCATTTGTGTGATGGTCAGGAAACTTGTGTGGGTCTTGGGGCTGGGCTAAATCCCACGGATCATGTTATTGCATCCTGTCAGGCTCACGGCTCATGTGTACTCGTGGACTTTCTGTCCCATCAATTCTAGCAGAGCTGACAGGTCGAAGAGGTGGCTGTGCTGAAGGAGAAGGAGGGTCAATGCATATGTATTCCAATAACTTCTATGGAGGCAATGGCATTGTCGGCGCTCAGGGACCGCTGGGAGCTGGTATTGCTCTGGCCTGTAAATATAAGGGAAACAACGAGGTGTGTTAGACTCTACATTGGAATGGTGCCGCTAATCAGGGTCAGATATCTGAAGCTTATAATATGGCAGCTGTGTGGAATTTACCTTGTATTTTCATCTGCGAGAATAACCGCTATGGAATGGGAACATCTGTTGAGAGAGCAGCAGCCAACACTGATTACTGCAAGAGAGGCAATTTCATCCCTGGCCTAAAGGTAGATGGAATGGAGGTTCTATGTGTTTGGGAGGCAACTAAGGTTGCAGCTGACTATTGTAGATCTGGAAAGGGGCCTATACTGATGGAGCTGCTGACATACCATTATCATGGACACAGTATGAGTCACCCTGGAATCAGTTATCGTACACGAGAAGAAGTTCAGCCTTTAAGAAGTAATAGCCATCCTATCATGCTTCTCAAAGATAAAATGGTAAACAACAAACTTGCCAGTATTGAAGAATTGAAGGAAATTGACGTTGAAGTGAGGAAAGAAATTGATGCTGCTGCTCAGTTTGCTATAACTGATCCTGAACCACCTTTGGAAGAATTAAGCCGTCACATCTACAGTACTAATCTACCTTTTGAAATTCGTGGTGCAAATCAGTGGATCAGGTTTAAGTCAGTCAGTTAAAAGGAGAATATATTCATGGTCAACTTTAAGAAACTGTGTATGCAATTTTGTTAAGGAGGAATAAAACCCGTAAAACAAAAGTCTTTTAAACTTTTATTAAGAGGAATTGAGATAATTAAGAGATAATGGAAAGACATAAATGAGATCACAGAAAGATATACATTCAGTTGAGATATTACTTTCAATTGTACATTATTGCATTAAAAGATACTGTACAGTTAATCATTTAGTATTGTTAAAAGATAAACTGAGGCACATTAAAATTTTCAAGAGTTGATTTTGAGCATACATCAGTTAGAATCAGGCAGTCCAAACAAAAGGTGGAGTATTCTACCAACAGGAGCTGGGGGAGAGGTTTTTAGAGAGAAGCAGAGCAAGGAAATGATTTGATAGGTGATAGCTTAAGGAGTTGCCTTACTTGGGAAAACCTAGTTGGCCGTTTGTGATTGGTTGTTCTTAAGTTTCATCTGCTTGGTTTGAGTGCATTGACTCTAGCTTAGTTTTGGTTTGCTTACTTAGGCTCCCAAGACATTAGAGCCACCTCAGTCTGATGGCTTCCTTGTTTAACTACTTAAACAATGTGAATATATTAAAGATTATTTTAAATTTATACAAGTCTAGAATAGGAAAAACAGGGACTTCCCTGGTGGTCCAGTGGTTCAGACTTCGCCTTCCAATGCAGGGGGTGTGGTTTTGATCCCTGGTTGGGAAGCTAAAATCCCACATGCTTCACGGCCAAAAAACCAAAACATAAAGCAGAAACAATATTGTAACAAATTCAATAAAGACTTAAAAGAAAAATGGTCAACATCAAAAAAATCTTAAAAAAAAATAAAATAGGAAAAACAGAGAAAATATTATTTAACTTCCCAAATTATCTTCTGTAATAGTTCTGTTTGATTTAGCTTTATATTATTTTAGTAAATACTCTTATTTAAAGGAAAAAATAGCTCTTTGATTCCTGCTCAACCCTGCTAGAGGTTTAGGTGTAAAGTCACTATTCTGAAGTTAAGAAGTAATTTCAAGCAGTACCAAAGTATCAGGACCCCTACTGCTGTGTCACTTAAAATAGTTTGCTTAAATTAACCAACTGAACACGGCCTACTAAATAGTGTGCATGTGCACACACACATGCGTGAATATTCAGTATTGATGCTGAAGCGACTTAACATTGACCATTTTTCCAATAAAACATGATATATAACAGAGTAGGGGGAGATAGGACAAGGACATTTTTTCATGTTGTGCTTAATTGCAATATTTTTAGTGTATCAATTTAAAGGAAAAATGTAAGCAAAGTTAAAATCTAGAGGAAAACTGCATTTTGCTTTAATCTTCCAGTGAAAGCTACTCTTATTTTATAATCCATTTGTACCGTTATTCCATACTTTAAAGAACTCTTAGTAAATTTCAGACTGAAAAATAAATGAACAGATATGACGACACCAAAGGAGTTAAGCAGAGGAGGTGATATTAATAAAAAATTGAAAATAAAATCTGCCTTGGCCAGAACTGAGCATTCACAGATAACTTTTTGCATGAGAAAATCTAACTTGGATCATACAGGTTTGGTTTTCTCTATAGTCCAACACCACCATGTCAATTAACAAGTCATGACAGTGAAAACATCTTTACTTGGTTATATTTACCAAAAGACCTAAAGTCCTATTGAGCATGATGTTTGGCATACCTTACTCCTCTGAGATAGACTCACTGAAATCAGAAATCAGAATTTGCCTGTGATTTAAGAACCAGTTTGCAGGGACTTCCCTGGTGGCGCAGTGGTTGAGAGTCCGCCTGCCGATGCAGGGGACGCGGGTTCGTGCCCCGGTCCGGGAGGATCCCACATGCCGCAGAGCGGCTGGGCCTGTGAGCCATGGCCGCTGAGCCTGCGCGTCGGGAGCCTGTGCTCCGCAACGGGAGAGGCCACAGCGGTGAGAGGCCCGCGTACAGCAACAACAACAAAAAAGAAATAGTTTGCAGATAACACCAAAAGTTGTTAAAGGTTAAAACCCATCACAAGAAAAAAAAAAATTGTGACTGTGTGTGGTGATGGATGTTTAACTAGATTTATTGTGGTCATCATTTCATAATACATACACATATTGAATCATTATGTTGTACACCTGACACTAATATCATGTTATATGTGAATTATAGCTCAATTTTTTTAAAAAAGTTAAAACCTTTTCTTTACAGCATCTGCTTCTACAAATAAAAGCGTAGATACTTTCTAAGAACTCTAATAGAAAACCAAAATCTCAGAGGCCTGTGAGTCCATAAACATATGAACACATATGTGGACGCTTAATCTCCATACCTTTCCCCAAATAGGCTTAAACAAGTAAGGTAACCTCAACATTCTAAATTCAGAAAGCAGAGATAAGCATCAATTTGTTTATAAATCGGTGATATTACTAGTTAATGTGTTTTTGTTTTGCAGCTTCAGTTCAGAGGTGACTTGATTGAATCTTTTTCATCAAAAACAAAGTAATTCATAAGATGGTCAAAATAATCACATTCTTTGAATGACAAAGAATTCTTCTACTTTTTATTTATTTTGACATACTTATATTTCCATAAACTTGCAAGTGGAAGATAAGCTACTCAATTAAAGCTATTTTCTGTAGACAATATATAGAAATCATTTTCAATTTTTGTTTATGGATTTTGTTTATAAATTTTTATTATGGATTCTTTTAATGTCAGTAAAACTTAACATACAAATAACTGATTAGATATGAAACCATCATAAACCAAGAAACACAGACACTTCATTTCAGGAAAAAAGTCCAGTCTTACTATAGCAGAAGAAAAACATTTATCACAATACAAGTTTCAAATTCCATTAAAGCACAGAGTTTTGAATATTTTCTATATTAAAAAAATGTACAGGCATTTATGTGTACAGGCATTTATGTGTATATTCATGATTGTAATTTAATCATATCACTGGTTGCACACAATTCTGTAAGGATACAAAAAAAAAAGAAAAGAAAATAAACAAAAATCCCTGTTGTTTTCATTTAGGTCAAGGAATAAATTAATAATAGCAATTTATTTACCAAGATGTAAATCAAATGTACAAATCCAGCAGTGGGATTCTATTTCTTGTCTAAAGTACTATGCCACTTAGTCTATTTTATCCACATATTAGAAGACATAATAAGCCATGATGGTCATAAGAATTAAATAGTTGCAACAATGCTGGAATATCTGAGAGAAGGAAGAGTTCCTAATATCTTAATCTTTATGATACTCTATAAAGGTAAAGGATAGTGTGCATATCTGTGGAATGAGATAAGAAAGGAAGGAGGTTAAGTATATAAAGGAAATACTTAGAACCTTAGAATTACACTTATTTTTAAAAATTGACATGTCTGCCAATCTAACATACAAAAAACAGAGCAGATATTAGTGAAATTTAATGATAATTTGTGAGAAAGTGCTAGTTTAAAAAAATTGAAATACAAGTCATATACCATAAAATTCATCCTTTTAAAAGTGTACAGTTCAGTGGTTTTTAGTATGTTCACAGAGTTGTGCAGCCATTACCACTATCTAATTCCAAAATATTTTTATCATCCCAAAGAGATAACCCATACCCATCAGTCACTCCTGATTTCTTTTCATCCTCTGGAAATTACAAGTCTGCTTTCTGTCTCTGCCTATTCTGGACATTTCATATAAATCATACAATATGTGCTCTATTGTGTCTGTCTTCTTTCACTTAGCATAATGTTTTCATTTTGCTGTAGCATAATTCCTACCATTGAGAAGTAGGATCTGTGTTCCTTCCCCTTGAATCTGGTGGGCTTATGACTGCTCTGACCAATAGAGAGCAGCAGAAATGATGCTGTAGAGTGTCAGGGCCCAAGACGTAAGAAACAGGCAGGTTTTGCTTCATGTCTCTTGGAACCTTTTCTCCAGGAGTTGTGATTCTCCAGTGAAGAAGTTCAAATACACTGAGAGTCCCCTGCTAGAGACTGTACGGGCAGGCACTCTGGTTACCAGTCCCAGCTGGCTCAACCTTCAGCCAGACCTGCAAAGACAACAGGTATATGAGTGAAGGCCATCTTGGACCCTCCAGATAGCCCGTTTGCCAGCTGAAAACCACAACAGTGTCTTGAAGGATCAGTGGGATCACTAGCCAAAATCTGCCCAGATTCTTAATGTACAAAAGCACAAGAAAAACAACATGGTTGCTTTTAAGAGTCTAATTGTTGAGGTACTTTGTTACACAGCAATAGACTCAGCAGAAATGAAAGTTATATTGCTTAGTCCAAGCCAGGTGTGTCAGGAGAACAGGTGAGGATTAGTAAACCAAGTCAGAATCAGAAAGCCCATAGGACATATCAGTGCAGAGTTTCAAAATTTAGAAGTAGCAAGGGAAAGATACAAGTCCTCAATAGAAATAAAATCTAGGAACAAAATTACAACTGTTCAAAACATATTTTTCCACCATCAAGGTTGGTTTTCAGGTGAACTAAAGCATGACATTGTGTCTTGAGGATTTTATAGTAAAATACTGTCAACCATTGGTCAAGAAGCACACTGCTGTGAACTGCAATTTCACCGACTGAGGCTTGTCTAGAGTCCGGAAGGAAGTTTTCTGTTGATTGGTAAGTTTTAGGCCTTGATGAGTCAAAGCCAGCACTTGAAATGCCAACGCAATGTGGGAGCAAGTCGTTACGAGTTCACAGCTATTCGTGACTAGTCTACCCAGTTAATGAAGAGGAATCCAGGAAGCTAAGGGCTCAAGACTAACAGAACCTGAGAGGCGAAGCTGGAAGGAAGTCAGGAACTGAATCAAACTGGTAGGTATAGACAAGGAGAGAGACATTAGGACTAAACCAGAGGCAAGGAAAATAAGGTGGAAATATGTAACAAATAGGCTTGCATATTGGTGACCTTTGTGTTATCACAGAAGTCAATATCTATTGGATGAATTGAGTCAGCAGCATCTCATGTAATGACAGGCCCTTTAGAACCTAATGCTTTCTGATCAGCATCACTTGGTCTGAAGGCAGCCCTGTCTTTATGTGACATGGAAATAAAGTCTGGACTTCAGTGGCATTTACATCTGGGTTCAAATCATGGCACTGTCACCTTTGAAAAATGGTACCTTGAGAAAGTGACTTAACTCTCTGTGTGTCCGCTTCTTCATCTGTAATAAGGCTGACCCAAATGACTGTTGTAAAAGTTAAACAAAGAAGTAAAATAACATCTAACTTAGTTCCAGGTATACCCAAGGTGATCAATAAATGAACATTTCTGGTCCATAGGAAGAGAGAACTGTTCACTGAGAAAAAAGACAAAAAGTTGAAGAGCCTACGTCATCTGAAAGGAATTTTTTAAATCTTCAGTTTTTTATAGATAGCTAAGTGTAAGGATTGCAGTGGTCAGAAGAAAGACTTTCATGTGGAATAAATTTTTGCAATTTCAGCCACCCTCTGTTTTCTCATGATCCTCTCACTTTTGACAAGTAGTTATCTTTCAGCCAGCACTAGATATAGAAAATAGCAATGAAGGGCCAGCAGGTTTGGACAGTAAGACCATGTAGGAGTAATGGAACTGCCCAGTTTGCACCCAAACTTTCTTCAGAATTGGGGCCTATTGCTCTATTAACTATAGTAAAGCATGTTGATATTATGCAGACACTATTTTGGTAGAATCACGGGTGGGAAATACAGATTTTGCCATTCTATTATAAATGACTACAGATAATCTAATACTAGCGATTCCTTAAAAATCAGCCGCACTCTTCCTATTGTAGATCCCTTTTAGGAAATGCTCCCAAATATTAATAAAAACAATGATCTGATCAACCAAAACTCTCCATTCAATCAGTATTATAATTCTTTCTCATTGACTTAATTTGTGTCTATTTGATCCATGAGGCTGATCTATATAGCAAAGAGCAAAGATGAGAGGTCTCTGTACTGGAATTTGAGAAAGAGAGATGGAAATTTTCCACCGACTTTTATGCACAGAATAGAACACAATCAAATTAGAAAATGGTGAAGAGCAACAAAGAGTTCATACAATACTTTCCTTTTGACAGGCCAATAAATACTCAAACTGAATAATTTACCAAAAGATAAAGAGCCCACTCAAACCTCATGACCTTTTGAACAATGAGCAAGAGTTCAATTATCCACAAATGTTCTATTAGAAGTCAGCTTTCCAGGCTGCAGTGCTATTTCAGCAGTCATATATTAGAATTATAAAAGAGGGAGAATATTGACTATGTAGTTTCTGTGTCCTGCTATAGTTTAAGTTACCTTCTTTTTAAAAGCCGACTGCCACACAAAGTAGGACTTTGACAAAAAAAAAAAAAAAAGAAAAGAAAAAAGTAGGAGGAAGCAATTATTTTAATAATGGTTCTAGTGAGTTTGAGCTATTAGATTTCACCGGAACACTTTATTTGCAAATTGCTAGAGTGATACTGTCACTTTAGAAAATATATAATTTGCTTCTATTAGAGACTTAGAGTAACTTTCCTATAGTACCCAGAGAACTTCTCCATCACCATCCATGTGGACTGCAGTGCTACTGAGTGCACAGCTCATTACTTCCTTGAGGTAATCTGGGTTCCAGGAACTGGAGAGCTTTTTCTTTCAGTGATATCTTGTAAAATCCTACAGCTTCCCTTACACGTAAGGCTGTAGAAATCATGTGGAATATCACAAAATTTGGAACCAAATCATCAGAGTTTACTCCCAGTTTGAAAGTATCAATACATTATGAACTCAGTCAGTTCTTGTGGAAGTGACATTTTTTTGGTGATTTAAATTTATCTTCAAAAATCCTTTGTCAGTCTTCACATTATCTTTTGATGTTCTTCTTGATCCTTTATGTATTTTGCTGTATCTTTTTGAATTGTTGAGATTTGAACCAAGGGTTCTACAAAAAAAAAAAAATCAAAAAAAGAATTCTGACAGATCTAAAGATAGTAGAAACACAGTTTCACTATTTTGACACTGAATGATTATTTATTCACTGAATTAGGCTAACTGAGGAAAAAGAACTGAATTCTTATCAGAGCAGAGTTAACTGAACTCTCAAATATACCTGAGGTCAGACCCAACTGAGGTTGACTCTTGTCATTTCTGGCTGTGTCATCTTGAGTGAGTTATGTTCCTTTCTCAGTCGTTCTTTACTACTCTGTAGAAAAGGGGAGTATCATACTTGCCTTGTAGTGCTGTTGTGAGGATTGGAAATAACATCATAAAATGTTTATTGCTTGACACCTATTAAATGCTCCAAATGGTACTTATATTTTCCCTTCTCTTTCGCTGCTTCTCTTTTCCTCCTGTCCTATGTTGAAAGCTTGATTTTTCTCACAAACCTTTACCAAAAAAAACATTGTTTGTCTCTTACCTTTCACACATGTCATTTAGATTTTGAATCTGTCATTCCAAAAATTTAGTCATGATTTTTATTCAGTGATTCCAGGAACTCACTAAGCATTGCTCTTATTGCATTATACAGGTCATCAGTGGAAAATTTAAATGTCACCTGGTCTGTAAATTGAGTTTACTGCATATTTTGTGTAGGCATGTACTACTATTATTATCCAGACTACTTATTCACATTGAACTACCCTGTTTTCTAATAACCCTACTGCATTTTATTTTGTCAAATTTTAGTATGAAACATAGCACTTGCCATAAAGATTTTATTAGCATGAAACTTTTCAAATCTCTAAAATGCTATGAACCTTACATATATTAGCTAATTTAGAAAGAAATTTGTCATATGCACAATAAGCTTTACATATGTGTCAATGTTTCCTTAGAGGATAAATTTGCTCTTTTTATTCCTTAATAAGGACTTTATTTTCATGTTCATTGAAAACATTAAGGAGCAGGTGGCAACATTCTGTCAAGTTAAAGGAGCCGCAGTGCAAACACTCTATTTATTAACATTATTCACAGTTTCTGTCCTAAACAGCTTTAAACTACTTACTATTCACCATAAGGGTATAAAACATGCAGTGGAGCTTCAAAATCAATGACATGTTGCCCTCTATCCAATGTTGTTCTTTGGCAAAGAGAAAGAGCTGCTTCTCAAACTCAGCATGGCAGTTTTTAATTCACACTTAAATTTCCACTTGAGGAGGCAAGCCAAAACAAACTAGTCCTCCCTGAGATGCACCCTGGGAATAAGTGCCCTCCCAACTTTAATAATTATCTGAGAAGAGTCTTTCCCTCACTCCCCTTTTCCATCTGAATGGGAGTTGCCTATTAGGACCTGGTTGTTTTCTAGTCCTTTATTTGCATAATTCACAGATGTCAACCTGCTGACTCTATTCTGTCCCATAGAATTATAGTCCTTGTTTGCTGAGTAAATTATCTCTTTGCAGCTATAATTAGGGAAACACTATATAGAAGTTGTAAGATGAAATGACTATCAGCATTTAGATAGATAGATAGACAGATATTACATTTTTAGTTAATCATATTCTGATTCAAGACTTTTTCTTTTCTAAATTAACCTATGTGCATGCTTGTAAAACAGTATGTATATTTAGGAAAGCTTTATTTAAACATAGATAGCTTCAGGCTATGTAAATATTTGTTATTGTCACCTCATTCATCTTTAAAAACACACTACTGTAAAAGGAAATATATGATTATTTAGTTACAGAGCTTGGTAATAGAAACAAGAAACTATGATTTTTGTATCCACCCACAGTTGTTTCTCAATGATTACATGGATATTAGGTACAGTTTTTCCTTCCCCATTTGATATTCTATGCAATTCAGCCTAATTCTTCAAATATCAAATATTTTTAGTATGTTTTTGTATTTTCTTTACCTAAGTTCCTAACAAAGTATTTTTCAGAAGAAAGTGATACATAGAGGCCTTGCTACTACAATTAAAAGAGACACATGTTTGAATCACACAAGGTTTCAAAGATGATCAAATATAGTAAAATGGGGAGAAAACCGTTCTTTTTTTTTTAACTTTTTATTTTATATTGGAGTATAGGCGATTAACAATGTTGTGATAGTTTCAGGTGCACAGCAAAGCGGCTCAGCCATACATATACATGTATCCTTTCTCCCTCAGGCTCCCCTCCCACCCAGGCTGCCACATAACATTGAGCAGAGTTCCCTGTGCTATACAGTAGGTCCTTGTTGGTTATCCTTTTTAAATATGGCAGTATGTACATGTCAATCCCAAACTCCCTAACTATCCCTTCCCTCCACCCTTCCCCCCCGGTAACTATAAGTTCATTCTCTAAGTCTGAGAGTCCATTTCTGTTTTGTAAATACTCATTTGTATGATTTCTTTTTGATTCCACATAAAAGTGATATCATACGATATTTCTCTTTCTCTGTCTGACTTACTTCACTCAGTGTGACAATCTCTAAGTCCACCCATGTTGCTGCAGATGGCATTATTTCATTATTTTTTTATGGCTGAGTAATATTCCATTGTATACATGTACATCTTCTTTATCCATTCCTCTGTCGATGGACATTTAGGTTGCTTCCGTGTTTTGGCTATTGTAAACAGTGCTGCAATGAACATTGGGGTGCATGTATCCTTTCGGACCATGTTTTTCTCTGGATATATGCCAGGAGTGGGATTGCAGGGTCATATGGTAGTATGGAAAAACAAAAGAGCCCGAATAGCCAAAGCAATCTTGAGAAAGAAAAATGGAGCTGGAAGAATTGGGCTCCATGACTTCAGACTATACTACAAAGCTATAGTCATCAAAACAGTGTGGTATTGGCACAAAAATAGAACTATAGATCAATGGAACAGGATAGAAACCCCAGAAATAAACCCATGCATCTATGGTCAATTAATCTATGACAAAGGAAGCAAGACTATACAATGGTGGAAAGACAATCTCTTCAACAAATGGTGCTGGGAAAAGTGGACAGTTACATGTAAAAAAAAAAAAAATGAAATTAGATCATTCTTTAACACCATACACAAAAATAAGATGAAAATAGATTAAAGACATAAATGTGAGACCAGACACTATAAGACTCCTAGAGGAATACATAAGCAGAACACTCTTTGACATAAATTGCAGCAATATCTTTTCTGATCTGTATCCCAGAGTAATGGAAATAAAACCAAAAATAAACAAATGGGACCTAATTAAACTCAAAAGCTTTTGCACAGCAAAGGAAACCATAAACAAAACAAAGAGACAACATAGAATGGGAGAAAATATTTGCAAATGATGTGACCAACACGGGATTAGTCTCCAAAATCTACAAACAGCTCATGTGGCTTAATATCATCAAAACAAACAACCCAATCAAAAAATGGGCAGAAGACCTAAATAGACATTTTTCCAAGGAAGACATACAGATGGCCAAGAGGCACATGAAAAGATGTTCAACTTTGCTAATGATTAGAGAAATGCAAATCAAAACCACAATGAGATATTACCTCACACTAGTCAAAATGGCTATTATCAAAAAATCCACAAACAATAAGTGCTGGAGAGGGTGTGGAGAGAAAGGAACCCTCCTACACTGTAGGTGGGAATGTAAATTGGTGCAGCCACTATGGAGAGCAATATGGATGTTCCTTAAAAAACTACAAATAGGCTACCATATGACCCTGGGAGAAAACAGTTCTGAACAGTATATTCATCTACAGTAGTATATTAGGAAGCAATTCAACACATACAGTGAAGAAAGTTTTGATTCACAAATATTTTGCTCAAGTGGTATATTTCTGGAGTTTTATTACATTTAAAGTTTTCTCTGTTCTTTCAATTTGCTGTAGATTGGTCCACCCAATGGTTGATGACTAGTTTTTGAACACTGAAGTGTAGGCAAAGTTCACTGCATTGAAGTTGTTACTGAACTCGGGTTTGGCTGCTCACTGATCAAAAGCCAATAATTCAAGAGGAAAGTGTCAATAGAAAGGAAAGGTGCTTTAATCAGAAAAGCCAGCAATCTGGGGGAGAAGGTAGAATCATGTCCCAAGACGAACTCCGAAGATTCTACTCAGCCATGACAGTTTTTAAAGGGAAAAATGGGGGAGGGGGGAGAATATCAGTGAATCACTGAGGTAGGAGGTTGGGGTCTGCATCATTCTGCATTGCATGTGGACTGGCTGGCTCTGTCTTCAGGTGTTATCTTGCCTGCATGATCTGCCTGCAGGATTGCTAAGGGGGCTGTGGCAGGTAGAGAGCTTAGCCATTCTTTAACTACTTAGTTCTTCATTCTTATTTATTGTATCTAGGAAAAGAGTCAACAGGTTAAGGAAGGCATGATGTGCATTCAGGAGAGTATAAGTCAAAGAGTTATTATTTAAACTGCCTAGTGATCTCATTTATGTAATTCGGTTCTTTCAAGGTCAGAGGGGGACAGAAATGGGCAAACCGGAAAGGGGCAAAAGAGCTGCTTTAAAAGTGTAGGCAAAATTTACTGCATTTTTTCATTTTTATAACGATTTTGGATGAGGATTCTTGGAAGTGTAAGTTGACATTAATGACCGTATGTCACAGCATGGTTTTGTAAACACAGTTAAATAGTAGTGAACATTAATTCTTAATGTGAAAGCAGTTTTTTGGCCAGGATTCAGCAGCCTCTTAATTCATTTTTTAAAAGAAGTTGTTTTTTAATGTATAGAAATTTTTAATTGAATTTCTATATAAAAAAATGGGGTCTCTGATAGTAAACATGTGCAATCATAGTTACGGTTTCCATTTTTCTTGAGGGTGGCAAATATATATATACATGGTACAAGCTAATCAGAATGTTGCATTATCTTTCCATTACATATATATGTTAATCTTTTATATGTGCAAATAATACAGAAGTTGGGGTCAATACCACTCTCTTACACTTGCAGAGTATTGGAATATCAGTGCCTCACCAAGAAAATTCACTTTTTTTTTTATTCGAGTATAGTTGCTTTACGATATTATACTAGTTTATACTGTACAGCAGAGTGAATTGGCTATATGTACACATATATACCCTCTTTTTTTGATTTCCTTCTCATTTAGGTCACCACAGAGCACTGAGTAGAGTCCCCTGTAGTATACAGTAAGTTCTCATTAGTTATCTATTTTATACATAGTATCAACAGTGAATATATGTCAATCCCAATCTCCCAATTCATCCCACCTGCCTTTCCCCCTTGGTATCCATATGTTTGTTATCTACGTCTGTGTCTCTGTTTCTGCCTGGTAAATAAGATAGTCTATACAAATTTTTTTAGATTCCACATATGTGTGGGCACCCTTGTCTTGTTCCTGTCATATACAGCCTTTATTATGTTGAGGTAGGTTACCTCTATACCCACCTTCTGGAGAGTTTTTATCATAAATGGGTGCAGAATTTTTTTTAACATCTTTATTGGAGCGTAATTGCTTTACAATGGTGTGTTACCTTCCGCTCTATAACAAAGTGAATCAGTATACATATACATATCTCTTTCCTCTTGTGTCTCCCTCCCACCCTCCCTATTCTACCCCTCAAGGTGGTCACAAAGAACCGAGCTGATCTCCCTGTGCTATGTGGCTGCTTCCCACTAGTTATCTATTTTACATTTGGTAGTGTATATATGTCCATGCCACTCTCTCACTTCGTCTCAGCTTACCCTACCCCCTCCCTGTGTCCTCAAGTCCATTCTCTATGTCTGCATCTTTATTCCCGTCCTGCCCCTAGGTTCTTAAGAACTGTTTTATTTTGTTTTTTTTAGGGTTCCATATATATGTGTTAGCATACGGTATTTGTTTTTCTCTTTCTGACTTACTTCACTCTGTATGAACAGACTCTAGGTCCATCCACCTCACTACAAATAACTCAATTTCATTTCTTTTTATGGCTGGGTAATATACCATTGTATATATGTGCCACACCTTCTTTATATATTCATCTGTTGATGGACACTTGGGTTGCTTCCATGTCCTGGCTATTGTAAATAGAGCTGCAATGAACATTGTGATACATGACTCTTTCTGAATTACGGTTTTCTCAGGGTATATGCCCAGTAGTGGGATTGCTGGGTCATATGGTAGTTAGTTCTATATTTAGTTTTTTAGGAACTTCCATACTGTTCTCCATAGTGCCTGTATCAATTTTCATTACCATCAACAGTGCAAGTGGGTTCTCTTTTCTCCACACCCTCTCCAGCATTTACTGTTTGTAGATTTTTTTGATCATGGCTATTACTGGTGTGAGGTGATACCTCATTGTAGTTTTGATTTACATTTCTCTAATGATTAGTGATGTTGAGCATACTTTCATTTGTTTGTTGTCAATCTGTATATCTTCTTTGGAGAAATGTCTATTTAGGTCTTCTGCCCATTTTTTGATTGGGTTGTTTTTTTTTTTTCATATTGAGCTGCATGGACTCCTTGTATGTTTTAGAGATTAATCCTTTGTCAGTTGCTTCATTTGAAAATATTTTCTCCCATTCTGAGGGTCGTCTTTTCACTTTGTTTATAATTTCCTTTGCTGTGCAAAAGCTTTTAAGTTTCATTAGGTCCCATTTGTTTATTTTTGTTTTTATTTCCATTTCTCTAGGAGGTGGGTCAAAAAGGATTGTTCTGTGATTTATGTCATAGAGTGTTCTTCCTATGTTTTCCTCTCAGAGTTTTATAGTGTCTGGCCTTAAATTTATATCTTTAATCAATTTTGAGTTTATTTTTGTGTATGGTTTTAGGGAGTATTCTAATTTCCTTCTTTTACATGTAGCTGTCCAGTTTTCCCAGGACCACTTATTGAAGAGGCTGTCTTTTCTCCATTGTATATTCTTGCCTCCTTTATCAAAAATAAGGTGACCATATGTGCATGGGTTTATCTCATGGCTTTCTATCGTGTTCTATTGAGCCATATTTCTGTTTGGGGGTCAGTACCATACTGTCTTAGTTACTGTAGCTTTGTAGTATAGTCTAAAGTCAGGGAGCCTGATTCCTCCAGCTCTGTTTTTCTTTCTCAAGATTGCTTTGGCTATTCAGATCTTTTGTGTTTCCATGAACACAAAAGACCATTGGTAAATTGTCTGTGAAAAATGCCATTGGTAGTTTGATAGTGATTGCACTGAATCTGTGGATTGTAGATAGAAAGTCAGCTTTCATCAGTGTCTTATAGTTTTCTGCATACAGGTCTTTTGTTTCCTTAGGTAGGTTTATTCCTAGATATTTTATTCTCTTTGTTGCAATGGTAAATGGGAGTGTTTCCTTAATTTCTCTTTCACATTTGTGATCATTAGTGTATAGGAATGCAAGAGATTTCTGTGCATTAATTTTGTATCCTACTACTTTACCAGATTCATTGTTTAGCTCTAGTAGTTTTCTGGTAGTATCTTTAGGATTCTGTATGTATAGTATTATGTCATCTGCAAAGAGTGACAGGTTTACTTCTTCTCTTCCTGTTTGGATTCCTTTTATTGCTTTTTCTTCTCTGATTGCTGGGGCTAAAACTTCCAAAACTATGTTGAATAATAGTGGTGAGAGTGGACAACCATGTCTTGTTCCTGATCTTAGTGGAAATGGTTTCAGTTTTTCACCATTGAGAACAATGTTGGCTGTGGGTTTGTCATATATGGCCTTTATTATGTTGAGGTAAGTTCCCTCTTTGCTTACTTTTTGGAGGGTTTTTATCATAAATGGGTGTTGAATTTTGTTGAAAGTTTTTTTCTGCATTTATTGAGATGATCATATGGTTTTTCTCCTTCAATTTGTTAATATGGTGTATCACATTGATTGATATGCATATATTGAAGAATCGTTGCATTCCTGGGATAAACCCCAATTGATGATGGTGCATGATCCTTTTCATGTGCTGTTGGATTCTGTTTGCTAGTATTTTTTGGAGGATTTTTGCATCTGTGTTCATCAGTGATATTGGCCTGTAGTTTTCTTTCTTTGTGACATCTTTGTCTTATTTTGGTATCTGGGTGATGGTGGCCTCATAGAATGAGTTTGGGAGTGGTCCTCCCTCAGCTATATTGTGGAAGAGTTTGAGAAGGATAGATGTTAGCTCTTCTCTAAGTGTTTGATAGAAGTTGCCTGTGAAGCCATCTGGTCCTGGACTTTTGTTTGTTGGAAGATTTTTAATCACAGTCTCAATTTCATTTTTTTGTGATTGGTCTGTTTATATTTTCTATTTCTTCCTGGTTCAGTCTCAGAAGGTTGTGCTTTTCTAAGAATTTGTCCATTTCTTCCAGGTTGTCCATTGTATTGGCATATAGTTGCTTGTAGTAATCTCTCAGTATCTTTTGTATTTCTACAGTGTCAGTTTTTACTTCTCCTATTTCATTTCTAATTCAATTAATTTGAGTCTTCTCCATTTTTTTCTTGACGAGCCTGTCTAAAGGTTTATCAATTTTGTTTATCTTCTCAAAGAACCAGCTTTTAGTTTTATTGATCTTTGCTATTGTTTTCTTCATTTCTATTTCATTTATTTCTGCTCTGATCTTTATGATTTCTTTCATTCTTCTAACTTTGGGTTTTGTTTGTTCTTCTTTCTCTAGCTGCTTTAGGTGTAAGGTTAGGTTGTTTATTTGTGATTTTTCTTGTTTCTTGAGGTAGGATTGTATTGCTCTAAAATTCCCTCTTAGAACTGCTTTTGCTGCATCCCATAGGTTTTGGGTCGTCGTGTTTTCATTGTCATTTGTTTCTAGGTATTTTTTGATTTCCTGTTGATTTCTTCAGTGATCTCTTGGTTATTTGGTAGTGTATTGTTTAGCCTCCCTGTGTTTGTATTTTTTATAGACTTTTTCCTGTAATTGATATCTAGTCTCATAGCGTGGTCAGAAAAGATATGTGATACGATTCCAATTTTCTTAAATTTACCAAGGCTTGATTTGTCACCCAAGATATGATCTATCCTGGAGAATGTTCCATGAGCTCTTGAGAAGAAAGTATATTCTGTTGTTTTTGGTTGAATGTCCTACAAATATCATTTAAGTCCATGTTGTTTAATGTGTCATTTAAAGCTTGTGTTTCCTTATTTATTTTCATTTTGATTGGTCTGTCCATTGGTGAAAGTGGCATGTTAAACTGCCCTACTATTATTGTGTTAGTGTTGATTTCCCCTTCTATGGTTGTTAGCATTTGCCTTATGTATTTTGGTGCTCCTATGTTTGGTACATAAATATTTACCATTTTTATATCTTTTTCTTGGATTGATCCCTTGATCATTATGTAGTGTCCTTCTTTATCTCTTGTAATTGTCTTTATTTTAAAGTCTATTTTGTCTGATATGAGAATTGCTACTCCAGCTTTCTTTTAATTTCCATCTGCATGGAATATCTTTTTCCATCCCCTTGCTTTCAGTCTGTATGTGTCCCTAGGTCTGAAGTGGGTCTTTTGTAGACAGCATAAATATGGGTCTTGTTTTTGAATCCATTCAGCCAGTCTGTGTCTTTTGGTTGGAGCATATAATCCGTTTACATTTAAGGTAATAATCGATATGTATGTTCCTATTACCATTTTCTTAATTGTTTTGGGTTTGTTGTTGTAGGTTCTTTTCCTTCTCTTGTGTTTCCTGCCTAGAGACATTCCTTTAGCATTTGTTGTAAAGCTGGTTTGGTGTTGCTGAATTCTCTTAGCTTTTGCTTGTGTGTAAAGGTTTTAATTTCTCCGTCCAATATGAATGAAATCCTTGCTGGGTAGAGTAATATTCGTTGTAGGTTTTTCCCTTTCATCACTTCAAATATGTCCTGCCACTCCCTTTTGGTTTGCAGAGTTTCTGCTGGAAGATCAGCTGTTAACCTTATGGGGATTCCCTTGTACATTATTTGTTGTTTTTCCCTTGCTGCTTTTAATATTTTTTCTTTGTATTTAATTTTTGATAGTTTGATTAATGTGTCTTGGCCTGTTTCTCCTTGGATTTATCCTGTATGGGACTCTCTGCCCTTCCTTGACTTGATTGACTATTTCCTTTCCCCTATTAAGGAAGTTTTGAACTATAATCTCTTCAAATATTTTCTCAGTCCCTTTCTTTTTTTCTTCTTCTTCTGGGACCCTTGTAATACAAATGTTGGTGGGTTTAATGTTGTCTCAGAGGTCTCTTAGATAGTCTTCAGTTCTTTTCATTCTTTTTTCTTTATTCCTCTCTGTGGTAGTTATTTCCACAATTTTATCTTCCAGGTCACTTTTCTGTTCTTCTGCCTCTGTTTTTCTGCTATTGATTCCTTCTAGAGAATTTTAAATTTCATTTATTGTGTTGTTCATCATTGTTTGTTTGCCCTTTAGTCCTTCTAGGTACTTGTTAAACATTTCTTTTATTTTCTCCCTTCTACTTCCAAGATTTTGGATCATCTTTACTAACATTACTCTGAATTCCTTTTCAGGTACACTGCCTATTTTCCTTCATTTGTTTGGTCTGTTGGGTTTTTACCTTGCTCCTTAATCTGCTGTGTGTTTCTCTGTCTTCTCATTTTGCTTAACTTACTGTGTTTGGGGGTCTCCTTTTCACAGGTTGCAGATTCGTAGTTCCCATTGTTTTTGGTGTCTGTCCCCAGTGGCTAAAGTTGGTTCAGTGGGTTGTGTAGGTTTCCTGGTGGAGGAGACTGGTGCTTGTGTTCTGGCATTTAGGCTGGATCTTGTCTTTCTGGTGGGCAGGACTGTATCCAGTGGTGGGGTTTGGGGTGCTTGTGACCTTGTTTTGATTTTAGGCAGCCCCTCTGCTGATGGGTGGGGTTGTGTTCCTATCTTGCTAGTTGTTTGGCATAGGGTGTCCAGCACTGAGCTTGCTGGTCGTGGCGTGGAGCTGGGTCTTACCACTGAGATGGAGGTCTCTGGAGATGTTTTCCCATTTTATATTATGTGGAGCTGGGAGGTCTCTGGTGGACCAATGTCCTGAACTCGGCTTTGCTGCCTCAGAAGCACAGGTGTGACACCTGGCCAGAGCACCAAGATCCTGTCAGCCACCTGGCTCAGAAGAAAAGGGAGAAAAAAAGAAATAGGGAAAGAAGGAAGGAAGGAAGGAAGGAAAGAAAGAAAGAAAGGAAAAGAAAGCTATTAAAAAATTTTAAAAGTTATTAAAAATAAAAAAATTAGAAGGTAATAAAAAAAGGAAAGAAAGAAGAGAGCAAGCAAACCAAAAAAACAAATTCACCAATGATAACAAGCGCTAAAAACTATACTAAACAAACAAAAAACAAATGGACAGACGGAACCCTAGGACAAATTGTAAAAGCAAAGCTGTAGAGACAAAATCGCACAAAGAAGCATACACATATACACTCACAAAAAGAGAAAAAAGGAAAAATATATATATATGTATATAAAAAAGAAGAGGAAGAGAGCAACCAAATTAATAAACAAATCTACCAATGATAATAAACTCTAAATACTAAACTAAGATAAACATAAAACCAGAAAAAAATTAGATGCAGAAAGCAAACCCCAAGTCTACAGTTGCTCCCAAAATTCACTACCTCAGTTTTGGGATGGTTTGTTGTCTATTCAGGTATTTCACAGATGCAGGGTACATTCTGTTGATTGTGGAGCTTTAATCCGCTGCTCCTGAGGCTGCTGGGAGAGATTTCCCTTTCTCTTCTTTGTTCGCACAGCTCCCACGGACTCAGCTTTGGATTTGGCCCCGCCTCTGTGTGTAGGTCGCCGGAGGGCATCTGTTCTTCGCTCAGACAGGACGGGGTTAAAGGAGCAGCTGATTAGGGAGCTCTGGCTCACTCAGGCCGGGGGGAGTGAGGGGTGTGGAATGTGGGGCGAGCCTGCGGCGTCAGAGGCTGGTGTGACGTTGCAACAGCCTGAGGTGCACCACATGTTCTCCTGGGGAAGTTGTCCCTGGATCATGGAACCCTGGCAGTGGCGGGCTGTACAGGCTCCTGGGAGGGGTGGTGTGGAGAGTGACCTGTGCTCGCACACAGGCTTCTTGGTGGTTTCAGCAGCAGCCTGAGCATTTCATACCCATTTCTGGCATCTACCCTGATAGCCGTGGCTCGTGCCCATCTCTGAAGCTCGTTTAGGCACTTCTCTGAATCCCCTCTCCTTGTGCACCCGGAAACAATGGTCTCCTGCCTCTTAAGCAGTTCCAGACTTTTTCCAGGACTCCCTCCTGGCTAGCTGTGGTGCACTAGCCCCCTTCACGCTGTGTTCACACAGCCAACCCCAGTCCTCTCCCTGGGATCTGACCTCTGAAGCCTGAGCCTCAACTCCCAGCCCCTACCTGTTCAGGCAGGTTAACAGACAAGCCTCTCAGGTTGGTGAGTGCTGGTCGGCACTGATCCTCTCTGCAGGAATCTCTCTGCTTTGCCTTCTGCACCCTTGTTGCTGTGCTCTCCTCCATGGCTCCACAGCTTCCCCCTTGCCGACCCCTGTCTCCGCCAGTGAAGGGGCTTCCTAGTGTGTGGAAACTTCCTCCTTCACAGCTCTCTCCCAGAGGTGCAGGTCCCATCCCTATTCTTTGGTCTCTGTTTTTTCTTTTGCCCTACCCAGGTACGTGGGGATTTTCTTGCCTTTTGTGAAGTCTGAGGTCTTCTGCCAGCGTTCAGTAGGTGTTGTGTAGGAGTTGTAGATGTATTTCTGATGTATTTGTGGGGAGGAAGGTGATCACCACGTCTTAATCCTCCGCCATCTTGAAGGTCTCTCCATTGGTGGTGAATTTTGTCGAAACCTTTTTCTGCATCTATTGAGATGATCATATGGTTTTTGTTCTTCATTTTGTTAATATGGTATATCATATTGGTTAATTTGCATATATTGAAGAATCCTTGCATCTCTGGGATAAATCCCACGTGATCATGGTGTATGATCTTTTTAATGTGTTGTTGGATTCAGTTTGCTAGTGTTTTGTTGAGGATTTTTGCGTCCATCTTCATCAGTGATATTGGCCTGTAATTTACTTTTTGGTGATACCTTTGTCAGGTTTTGGCATCAGTTTGATGGTGGCCATGTAGAATGAGTTTGGGAGTGTTCCTCCCTTTGTAATTTTTTGGAAGAGTTTGAGAAGGATATGCGTTAGCTCTTCTCTAAATGTTTGATAGAATTCGCCTGTGAAGCCATGTGGTCCTGGGCTTCTGTTTGTTGGAAGATTTTTAATCACAGTCTCAGTTTCATTTCTTGTGATTGGTCTGTTCATTTTTTCTATTTCTCTTGGCTCAGTCTTGGAAGGTTGTACTTTTCTACAAATTTGTCCATGTCTTCCAGGTTGTCCATTTTATTGGCATATAGTTGTTTGTAGTAATCTCTCATGGTCCTTTGTATTTCTGCAGTGTCAGTTGTAACTTCTCCTTTTTCATTTCTAATTTTATTGATTTGAGTCCTCTCCCTTTTTTTCTTGATGAGTCTGTCTAAAGTTTTATCAATTTTGTTTATCTTCTCAAAGAGCAAGCTTTTAGTTTTATTGATCTGTGCTATTGTTTTTTCCATTTTTATTTCATTTATTTCTGCTCTGATCTTTGTGATTTCTTTCATTCTACTACCTTTGTGTTTTGTTTGTTCTTGTTTCTCTAGTTGCTTTAGGTGTAGGTTAGGTTGTTTATTTGAGATTTTTCTTGTTTCTTGAGTTAGGAGTTTATTGCTATAAACTTCCCTCCTATAACTGCTTTTGCTGCATCCCATAGGTTTTGGGTTGTTGTGTTGTCATTGTCATTTGTTTCTATGTGATTTTTTAATTTCCTCTTTGATTTCTTCAGTGATCCCTTGGTTATTTAGTAGCATATCGCTTGGCCTCCATGTGTTTGTATTTCTTACAGTTTTTTTCCTGTAATTGATTTCTTTTTTATTTATTTTAATGGATGAGTGATTTATACTTTTTTAAGATTTTTTAAAATGTGGACAATTTTTAAAGTTTTATTGAATTGTTGCAATACTGCTTCTGTTTTATGTTTTTTTTTTCGTTTTTTTTTTTTTTTTTAGCCCCGAGGCAGGCATCTTATCTCCCTGACCAGGGATCAAACTCACACTCCCTGCATTGGAAGGTGAATTCTTAACCACTGACCTTCCAGGGAAGTCCCCTGTAACTGATGTCTAATCTCATAACACTGTGGTCAGAAAAGATGCTTGATATGATTTAAATTTTCTTAAATTTATTGAGGCTTGATTTGTTACCCAAGATGTGATCTATCCGGGAGAATGTTACGTGTGCACTTGAGAAGAATGTGTACTCTGCTATTTTTGGATGGAATGTCCTATAAATATCAATTAAGTTTATCTGGTCTAATGTGTCATATAAGGCTTGTGTTTCCTTATTAATTTTCTGTCTGGATGACCTATCCATTGGTGTAAGTGGAGTGTTAAACTCCCCCACTATTATTGTGTTACTATAGATTTCCCCTTTTATGGCTGTTAACATTTGCCTTATGTATTGAGGTGCTCCTGTGTTGGGTGCATAAATATTTAAAACTGTAATATCTTCTTCTTGGATTGATCCCTTGATCATTACATAGTGTCCTTCCTTATCTCTTGTGACAGTCTTTATTTTAAAAAGTCTATTTTGTCTGATATGAGAATTGCTACTCCAGCTTTCTTTTGATTTCCATTTACATGGACTATATTTTTCCATCCCCTCACTTTCAGTCTGTATATGTCCATGGGTCTGAAGTGGGTCTCTTGTAGACAACGTATATAAGGGGTTTGCTTTTTTATCCATTCATCCAGTTTGTGTCTTTTGGTTGGAGCATTTAATCCATTTACATTTAAGGTAATTATTGATATGTATGTTCCTATTACCATTTTCTTAATTTTGGGGATTTGTTTTTATATCACCAAGAAAATTCTCTTGATTTTCATCCTGTGACTGGCCAGTTATGATTTCCATGGCCTTCTAGGGTCTTGAACTGAATATTTCTAAGGTGTCTTGGAAGATGCGTAGTATTTGAACCAGGGTACCTCACTTAATTGTATAAAGAAATGAGGAACGTGAAGTATTTCCTAATGGCCACATGGTTTAAAAAAGTGCAGTGGTCCTGACTGATATAGTTGCTTGATGATAATCATTGCTTTCCTTAATTTAACTACAAATGAAGCAAAGTTAATTGTAATCAATGTTATGTGGGAACCAAATATAGCAAACTTGCTCATTATCCTCAGCACAGAACACATGGTACCTGCTCCATAAATAAAGAGTAAATAAAGAAAACATATAGTTTTACTAAAAAAGGGAGGAAAACTGAATATGTAGGTTAGAAAATGAGAAAATGAAAAATGACTCAAGTGAAACTGCCTTTCTCCATCTGGCTTTTCCTAAAGAGTTCTGAAGAGGAACTGAGAATAGATTTTTTTTTCTTCCTTTACTGGTAAAGATGCATTTTTCAAAGATCAAAGAGAGAATCAAAGAAGTCCCTAAGACTATTTTATTTTAACCATCATTAATATGTAATAGTACCAGAGTCACCTTGGCAAGCCATATGCTAGAAAATCATATATGGAAAGTCATATTCCCTTTTAAGACAAAGATTTTTGAATATTCCCTCCATTTCAATAGTTATCATTGGTACTAGATGTTATCAATTTAAATTAAGCTTTCTTCCATTCTGATTTGAATAAATGATTGAACAAACATGCAAACAAGAATAGACAAATTTTCAGTGCAGAAAAATTCTGAATAATTTCTATAGATACTCTACCCTCAAGTAGGTGGAGCATAACTCCCAATTCCTTAAATGTAGGCTATGCATAGTGACTTCCTTTCAGAGAGTACAGAATTAAAATAGGGAAGCATAGTAACTTTACAGTGGAGAAAGCTGACAAATACTACCTAAGTCAGGTGATTAAGGTCAACATTAACAATGATTGATCATGTTGATAGTATTTACCCTTCATAAAACGTGATGGAAATGGCACTTTAACTCTGTGGTCTTCTTCCCAAAACTTGTAACACTAGTCTGATCATGAGGAAAACGTTAAATTCCTGTTGAGGAATATTATGCAAAATGCCTGGTTAGTACTACTCAGACCTATCAAGGTCCTCCGAAACAAGGAATGTTTGAGAACAGCCAAGAGGTGAATACAGAGACAGGATGACTAGTAACATAATATCCTGGATGGGATCCTGGAACAGAAAAATGACATTAGATAAAAAATAAGGGAATAGTAATAAAGTACGAGCATGAATTAATAATAATGTTTCAATACCGATTCACTAATTGTGACCATACTGATGTAAGATACTAAGATATATACTAATAGATCAGTATTGATTCATTAATTGTGTACCATATTAATGGAAAATGTTTGAATGGGGGAAATTGGGTGTGAGTTATGTAGGAACTCTCTATACTATCTTCAGATTTTTCTATAAGTCTAACACTATTCTAAACTATGAAGTATATAAATATAACCAAAAAATTTCAGAATAATATAAAAAATAGATTTCTACATTTAAGAAATCAACTATTTTATAGAACTTTAAATCCAAAAATTTATTTAAGTGTTTATTCATTAATCTAGTACTGAATTAATTTGCTCCCAAATTTTAGGATATTAAATAGTTTTTGATATTAAAGTGTTAATTAAAGCTTTATATGTCAATAAATTAACACTTATTAATGCCCAACTTGCTTGCTTATAGTCTGTCTATTTTTGGAAGGAATTAAGTTAACTTTGCATATAATGGTAAGTAAATATGACCTTCGGTATAGGTGGTTGATTTAAACTAATATGACTTTAAATAAACAAAAAATTAAACATTCAAAATATTTAAACATATTTATTATACAAAGTAACATGTTTATTATACAAAGTAACATGTTACTTTTCAGTCTAAGTATCAATAATGTGTTCCATTATTAAATGCAAGTTTATTTATCTTAAATACTCTGGCCAGTTAATTCCATCATATAGTATCTATGCTGCCATATTGATAAATACCTCAAGGTGTACAATCATAGCTCCTGTGTGTTCAGATGATGAATTTGCTAAGTGGGATATTTCATTTTTATAGGAATTTTATATTGATAATATGTAGTATGAAACTTTTAAAACTAAATTATCAGATTTTGAAAATGCTCTTAGTGAAAATGGAAATGAAACTAACTTATGTTCAAAAAAGTGCTGAATAAATTAGAGTCTAAAAAACTGAGTAGCACAACTACTGACAGGCAGTTTATCAATGATCAGATCATGAACACAGAAGAGCATTAAACATTGGAACATTAGAAAAAATTGAAAAAAATAATTATAGGTAATTTATCAAATATTCTGTGGAATTATTTTTCATTTCTATGTGAAAGGTAAAATTCAAATTCCAGATTTTGGGTCAAAATAGATTATTTCTTTTTGTACACATCTCTTGATAAAGAACAGAATCTGAATTGCAGCATCTTATTTACAGTCATGATCTGGGATGAGAGCAGAGTAGTCTGACATTTACAATACTTTAGTGGCAATTATAGCACAGTAAATATATCAATTTAATTAAATTCCTATAGTGATTCATGACATAAAATATCAAAATAAGTTAACTTGCACAGAAACAGACAAAAGATCAATGCATTGGCAGTGGTATAATGAATTAAATTAAAGTATGACTGCCATCTACTTAAAGGATTGTGTGCATAAGTAGATTTTTTTTGTAAAGCAATCTCTTAGAAAGATGTCCTTTAGGGAAGTTAGAAAAGATAGATCCCAGAAGGTTCCAAAGATTCCTAAAGTCAGCCTTAAGACAGTATCTAAATTATTTTGTATCTTACTGTTAAGGGGGAGTCCAAGAACTATGCTTGCATTAAATAAATGTAAATGGAATTCTTTCTTACACCTTACTGAGTAAAATATGAATTTTGCATTTTCAAATGTGATTTGTCACTAATTTTACAGTGTTTTTAGATAAACTAAGTATCATTGAAATCCTTATGACAATATAAAAGTTATATGTAAAATCAAGAACCCATGTGTCAAAGAGAAAATGTGAAAATGTGAAACTGGTGGGTGAGTTGATCAGGTTCTCTAATCTTCTCCCAGTAGTGAGATCTAAGTAAAATCTGAGAGCTGAGTATGATCATGAAGTTCTATAAGCAATTGAAAAGAAGGCTGATGGCCTTCCTACTAACAAAGACAGTAGGATCTTCAGTAATTAAAAAAAAAAAAAAAAAAAGGAAAGGAAATGTCATTCATTTAGTATTCCAAGCTGATAAAGTGGTTCTTACTGGTTACAATAAATGTGCTAGAGAATAATAATTGGTGCTTTTTTGTACCACTGCTTTATAAATAATCTTGTGATTTTGTAATTTTTACCTTGTAGCTCTGAACATCTTCATCTAAAAAGAAGAAAGAGTTGAATTAGATGTTTACTAACATATCTTCTAATTCAAACATTTTACAGTTTTATGGTGGAGACATGGTACCTAGCTAACTTCCTGTGCTAGTAATTATAGTTTAGTTACTGCTGGAGTAATTATTAACTTATAAATGAAAAAGTGTTTTGCTTCACTGAATCAAGCAAAATAAGGTATTGTGTATGCATATGCAAATAAGAGTGTGAATTAGTTCTGAAATATTCCCGCCAGTTAAAAAATATCAGTAGCTTTGTATGGACATGTGCTCTAGAAATAGGATTACCAAATATTCCAAGAAAATTTGAGTTGCCACCCTCGCCTTCAATAGTAATCTACTATCTTGAAAAACTCCATTGATAATGCTAATGGAAAATCACTTACACTAGGAAAAGAGAACAAATAAACAGATAAAATAGAGTCCTGTTTCTCTAACAGTACTGATGAGTCATTCTCAGTTAAAATTAGGTCCAATTATGAGTAACAGGAAATCTCAAATTATAGCTGCTTACTCAAGATAGAAATTTGTAGATAGAAATTTGTTTCACTCTCACAAAAATATTGGCAGACTATGACGAATATGGTGACTCTGGTCTCCTTAGGGACCCAGGCTCCTTCTGTGCTCTACCATCTTTAACATGTGGCTTTTACCTTGCTGTGCAAGATATCTGTTCTAGTTGTAGATATTGCGTCCACATTCCAGTCTTCACAGAAGTTTTGTTACCATTTTCCTTACATTTCCCTGGTCACACCTAACTGCAAAAAAAGCTAGAAAATATTATGGTTTTGGCAACCCATTTGCCCAGCTTAAGTTCATGGGGCCTATTACGAGAAGAAAGTGAGAACAGATATTGGGAGACAACTGGTAGCCTCTACCACTAGTCTACCCTTTAGCAAAACGTTCCTGCGTGGGTGCAAGGACTGTTTGAAAGGATTTACATTCTCTACACTTAGGTTCATTGTTGGGAAGGAAGAAATTCCCACACATTCTTATTCACCAGAGGCGGCATATGCAAAAGTGGAACAAAAGACTGAGAAACATGAGGAAAAACCAAGAGGAATGAATATAATTGCTCTAGTCAGGAAGCTTGTGGTTTCAGTATGTAAGCATGGACCAAGTCATTGATGTTGCAAACACTATGAGGATAATTGCATCTCTTGTTGCATTAAAGTTTTCATCAGAATGTTTAGCATGGGATACTTGATCCAGTGCTGCCTCTGGATTCCCTCTGCATTTAGGCATCTGTTTACACAGCCATTCCAGCTACTTTCTCTCTTCTACAATAAAGAAAACTTCCAGCTCAGAGCTTTTCTGGGCTCTTTTGTTAGTATATACAAGGGTACTAGTTGCTTCTTGTGCTGGGTCAGAAATCTGGATGATGAACTGCATGCCATTATAGCTGGATTTTTGGTGGGAATATCAATGATGTTTTATAAAAGCACAATTTCCATGTATTTAGCTTCCAAATTGGTAGAGACAATGTATTTCAAAGGCATTGAAGCAGGAAAGGTTCCCTATTTTCCCCATGCAGACACTATCATCTATTCCATCTCTACAGCAATTTGCTTCCAGGCAGCTGTCATGGAAGTTCATACCTTGAGACAATCTTACTGGAAGTTCCTTTTAAGGCTCACCAAGGGCAGATTTGCCGTCATGAACCGAAAAGTCCTTGATGTTTTTGGTACTGGTGCATCTAAACACTTTCAGGACTTAATCCCTAGGTTAGATCCAAGATACACAACTGTAACACCAGAATTGCCCATCGAGTTTCCTTGAAGATGACTGTAACTTGTTAATGTGACTTAATGTTTCATTATTTTTTCCTAGAGAGTTAATTATGTTGAACACAAAGAAGGGGGCCTGAGCTTGAACGTCAGTGTTATTTCAATGAGAGATGCTCTTTTTGTTGTTTGTTTTTCTTACCAATCAGAAATACAGAAGCTTTTTAGGAAAGTGTTGCTTAATAATTAAGCTCGCTCTATAGCCAGAATCTCATTCTGGATCACTGTAATGGTTGACATTATGATATATTATAGATTAAATTATGTCCACAAGCAATCTTAAATACTTTATGTAGAAATGTAGTAACAAATAAGAGTATACTCAAAATTACTCTAAAAGATGGTTTACTTCATTCCAATATAATTCTTGGTTAAAACTAAGAATATTTCTACATTTTAGGATACAAAGGATCACAGATACATGGATTTGGTCTGTATTTTTTTTTTTTTAACTTCTGAATTGGTAACTATACTAGTGAAATTTTATAGGTATGGAGTAACTCCTCACAGACAATGCTGCTTTATTTAGTATAGAGCAAATTAATTGGAGAAAGTGGCCACTCTTACTTCAGGGATGCAAAGACGGGTCATACTGTTTGGATAAATGCCATAGTATCCGTGCTCTTTTTCCACTGATACCTTCATCTCTCTCCATGATCAGCTGGGTTCTTTGGCAGCCCAGTGAACCTGTGTATTAGTGGCAGGTTAAGAACAAATGCAAATTGACATATCTGTTAAAGTTGAAACGTATGTTTTAATCTTTTACAGAAGCATTACACTTGAATATTCAAATGAAGTTACTTTTAAACCCCCTGTAGGTTTATTATGTTTGTTTTCATTTACAAGGACTGAAGTCTTCATAGCTAAGTTTGTATGCTGTTGTCGATTTAGAAGGGATCAAATTCTATGGAACAAAAGTAGTTTGGGCAAGTTAGGCAGTTTGTTCCTCAGCTGTTTCACCTATAGGGATGTTTGACAACTAAAAACATTCTAAAAATCCAGTGGTTGTTTAAAAGTCCATTTTATGACTAATTGGATGCAGGTTCTCTAGCTTCTTTTCACAAAATCATTGTCATCACTTTTACTCCTGTTAGAGCAAAGAAGTGACAAAATGTAGTCACTGCTGATTATGAGTTAGTTCAGGACAGCTTTGATTGAAATATGATCACTCTTTAGAGTTTTTCAGGGACAAGTTATTCTTTTCTAAGTTAATTCAAGGCTTAAGTTGTTGTGATATGTTACATTACAATTAATGTAACATATAGGGATAATGGTATTTTTTTTAAATATAATTTTGTTGCTGAGAAGTTTTAGGCTGCTGTAAATTAATTATGCAGTAGAACTTGTGTAGCAATAAGAATTATAACCCAGACTTTTTAAATGCTTACTCCTCTGTATTCAATTTCACCATGTATACTTTGGTTTACATGTAATTCTAACCTTGGTTGTTATGGCAGATTGAAACCAAACAAAAAAGACAGTATCAGAGAGAGCCAGTTTAATTAGGCCAAAATTTTGCATTGTGATTACCTTTTTAGGATTGACTTGTCTATTAGGCAGTACAGTTAAAGGATCCTTTTGGCTTCAGACTTCCAAATTTATTAGTAAATTCAGTTTTAAGTTTTTATTCACTGGAATCAAAATGATTAGTACTGTGTTTGCTTTTAAAAATGAAGTATTATAGCAGTGAAGAAAGTACTGCTACTTACATCTCATTTTCTCTATTCAGAAATTATGTTTATAATATTTTTCCTGTCAGTTAAACAGAAAACTTTTTAATCCATAAGTTATTGTTTTCATTCAGATTAAAGGACTATGAAATTGGAAGACAGATTCTACTGAGATATGATGAGATTGTTTAGTGAAATTTTACTGGTCAAAAGGTACATTCCTATTATTTATTTTTTTTAATAGAAGCTATAGTCATCTTTTATTTTACAGAAAATATGAAATGAAATAACCATCACGAAGCAGTCATATAATGAATGTATAGCTGGAATGAGCAGTTAACTAGTTTGCAGTAGTGAATAGAGAAGGATAATTTGATTTCATTGGTACAGACTGCAAAGTATTGAGCAAACACAAAGAAACTGTATTCCTGAAGACAATGTGTTTCTACCTCTAATTAACCAGATATGGATTGGCAACTTGCATTATAAATAAAGTCAAATAGATGTGTCCATTCCAAAAAAAAAAAAAAAAAAAGTGTACCTGTGTGTGGAATGCACTGACCTCACATTCTAAGTTATCTTCTGAATATAGTTAACCATGGACCAAAAGACAAAACATCTCTCCCAGCACAAATATAGAACTGTGGAGTAGGATCAGGATAACCTCAATAAAAACTTCCATTGAAAAAAGGAAAAAATGTGAACTATCTAGCAATTACTAGGCCATTAGTAATTTTATGCACTTATTCAAGGTGATTTTCTATTAGTGGATTTTCAAAGTCAGTGGTTCTCAATTATTATACTTTATACTGAGGAGAGCAAAGAGCTTTCTAAAATGTAGGATATGTCTATCAATATTTGCTGCTTTAGAGATTAAAACTGACAATTTTCAAAATACTTATTGATTTGTTGATTTAAAATAATAACAAACCTGATGTCAACATAATTTTATGAAAAATAACTATATTTTCCAAAACAGAAAATTAGTGAGAAGAGTGACATCATTTAAATATTTTGAGTCTTTTTAATGTCTGACAATATAAGACAGCTGATTTCTGACATCTGCTTCAGCATTCAATGTATTGTAATGTTGGTGAAGTGGATGAAAGTTTGACTTCACCCAGATAGAAACTTAGAAAAGGGGAATATTTTAGTAACTTTTACAGAAAATTGTAGATGTTCCTTTTTGATGCTACACCAAAACTTGACAAGTGGAAGTTTCTTTTTTTTTTTTTTAAGATTTTTTTTTTTTGATGTGGACCATTTTTTTAAAAGTCTTTATTGAATTTGTTACAACACTGCTTCTGTTTTATGTTTTGGTTGTTTGGCCTCAAGGCATGTGGGATCTCAGCTCCCAGACTAGTGATCGAACCCACACCCCTTGCATTGGAAGGCAAAGTCCCAACCTCTGGACCGCCAGGGAAGTCCCAACAAGTAGAAGTTTCTTAAAGATTAGTTGCAATGTGGAATCTGAAACCAAATTAATTATTCATACTGTAACATTAAAATTTGTGTTTTACCTTTAGAATGACCCTTTTATTCATGCATGGATCATTTTGAAAATATTGGTTCCCTGAGTTATTAAGTTTTCACAAATGTTGACATTTTGTTATAGAATATGAAAAAACATCACATTTGTTAATATCACCATATAAAAGTCTTTAAGTATGGGGAAGCTGTCAAGTTTTTGGTGATGGATATAATTTTTCAAAATTCTAATTTTTGCTTGAAAGCTCAGATTCTATTATTGGCAACAAACAGCGTCAGTTGTTTTTCTTGAAGTGACAGACTCCCTTTGTTCATTTTAGAAAAAATATCTCCCCAATATTCAAGTCTGAATAACCATAGTTTGTCTGTCAGTCATTCTTTCTAGTAAAAATGATGTTGCATGAGATAAGGAGCTGGTTCAACTAATATAAGAGCTTTTCCCTTAATTCAACCATCATACTTCAGTAGGCAACAGAAGTGCTTAATGTGTACCTAATTTTTCATCATATAAAATATTTTAACAAACGTATACTATTAGTAGATTTTTAATAAAATTAATAATTTTTAGTGCTTCATCAGGATATTATGAGTGAAACTGTGTATGTGTGTGTGTGTATGTGTAACTTTGTGTGCATGATGGAGAAAAATACGACTATTTGCAACATTTGTTGCCACTGCCTTTATTCTGGCTACAGTGACAGCAGTTTTACCAATCATTGCTTTTAAACTGTCAATACAAATGTTTACACAGTGAAAAAGGGCAAGTGATGTCTTAGTATTGTGATGAAAACATTTGGCCTCACAAATCCCCTGAAAATATCTTGAGGACCCTCAGGGAACCTCAAACCACACATTGAGAATCACTGTGTGAAGTTAAAGAGCATGCACATTTAAAATATTTACAGATGCTGCCTGGTTGAACAATTTTCAATTCCACCAAAATTTTTGGTGTGACTGAATTTGACATTCTGACCAATATTTGTATTATTAGAAGTACAAATATTTGTCTATCTGAAAGATATGAAAAAACTCATTGTTACCTTAATTTGTTTCCCTTTTACCATAAGTGAAGGTCAGAATCTTTCCATTTATTTATTGTTCAGTATATTACTGGTGCAGGGATAGATGGGCAGCTCCATGAGACAGAAGAAAGACTTTATAAATTGACCTAAACTCATTTGGGAATGTAATTTATGATCAAGTTTGGATTTCCTTAATAGGTAATCAGTTTGGAAAGAGGTAGAAACTTTAATAAATGATATTGGGATAACTAACTGGCTGGTTACTTGAAGGAGAGGTTGATCTATAATTAATTTTCATTTTGCATCAAAAATTCTGAATGAATAAAAGATCAACATGTTCTTAAAATTCAACTCATAAAGTAAAAGACTGGGTAACTTATTTTGTATTTTATGTTTGAAACATCTGACAAAATATAACACAGGAAAACCAGAAAAATTAAAGAAAATAAGTGATATATATGACTATATAAAATTATTTAAATTTTTAAATGGAAAAAGAGCACAGAATAAATCATAAGAATAATAATAAATGAGAAATAAATATATTTAACACATACTATTAAAAACTCATTCTACTTTTTAATATATTAAGTGCTATTATAAATGTGTAAGAAAAAGAAATAAACAGCCTCTTAGAAAAATAGGAGAGGATATGAATGTAGGATCTTGAGGTAAATCATAAAAACAATTTTATAGCTAATATATAGTCAAATCTTCCAGCTCTCTCATTTATAGATGAGGAAACTTCAGTCTAGTGAGGCATAATAAAAGTTAAATTTCTTTTCTCTCCATTAAATGCTTTAAAAACTAGAAATTATTTTTTCATTTGTTTCTACTATGCAACTAAATTACCCTAATCTGATTTGTTTTAAACTGTGTATAAATTTAAATATATGTCATATAAATCACTCTGTAACTACTCCATGAAAATGCAATAGCATAGAATGACCTTTAGCTATTTGCAACTGATATATTTAAAAAAATAGATTAACATTATTCTTTTCGAAATTGACACCATCTGTTCTTACTACACAGGACTAGATATCGTGGTTAAGGTCTCAGGCTCTCAAGCCCAACTGCTCCAGCTGGAATTCTGGCTTTGTGACATACTGAGTAACCTGAACAATTTCCTGAAACTCTGTATGTCTCAGTTCCTGATTTATGTATCATCCTAGTTTCTAAGGTTATTATAGGATAAATTCATGCTTATAAAGAGCTTATGATAAGGCATGACATACAGTAAATTATCATTTTCATCATCATTTATAGGTGGAGACACTTTTGGTGACCAATAACAGTTTTCTCTGTGTATTGTTGCACTGTGGATTAGAAGCATGTCTTATCTTGCTCTGTTACCACCACCGAAATGATCTGCATATAGAATTGATTTCTATACAAAGTCTGTAACCCAGTTATTTTCATAATGTATTAAGTAACACGATGAATGAATCCCAGGTGTATATTGGCAGTAAAGGTTGCAGAAAGGGTTCAGGGTCATTTAGCATAATGGAAATTGAATGAATTTATTATTGTAATCTTTTGTATGAGGAAGAACTTACAGAACCTAGTTCCAAAGTTCATATGAGTGGAGAGACTAAATGACACAAACAGGGGATACAAATCAGCTGATTTCAAATTCAGATTGTATCTACATGCCCTCTTGTTTGTCCCAATTATACTTCTCATTGTGAGGCTACTATCAACTTGACCCTGATGTTCCTTGTTCTTTGAAAACTCTTCTGGAAACACTACAAAGGCTGAAGGGATTTATCATAAGCCTAGATATGCAGTATTCTAATGTAGCCTGGAAACTAAATTGAGCTGGAAATCATTTATGCATACTAAGGCCAATGCCTGCCCATTCTAAATGGATCACTGGTGGCTTATCACTATCTCTTAGACACCCAATACTGAACGTAGACAGAAAATAATTCTCAGGAGCTAAAAAGGCTTTCATTTTTCAGATTTTCTTCCCTTTGTCCTTTACGGTCCTGAACTCAATGAAATTGTCTGAAGGCTACCTCCCATCACAAGGATGATGGAAATGGGAATTTGGGTCTATTTATTTCTGAAAAGAAAGAGCCATGGGTATGAAAACCTCACCACTCAGCCCTTTAGCAACATGCAACGCACAAAAGCAATCAGTTTTCTTGCATGAAATTCTTCTCTAAAGATACCAAACACCAAACAACAAATGAACTTTCTTCTTAAGTCAAATTGCTGCTCTCATTTTCTGTCTAGTTGCATACTTTCTGAATTTCTAAATGCTCTCCTTGTAAATAATTTAAGGGATAAAATTTGCTGAATTATACTAGTGGATGACCATGAGGTTTCAGGCTGACAAAGGATTTATGACACACTATTCATTACTCATTTAGTCCATTTAAAAAAACACATTCAGTATTTTAAAATTATTCCTCTGAGTTTTTACATAACAATTTCTTATTGTTTGGAAAAGGTTTTTTTTAAATAACATTATTAAGATATAATTCATATACTATAAAATTAACCAAGTTAGAGCATGTAGTTCACTGATTTTCAGTGTGTGCACAAAGTTGTGCAGCCATCAGTGCAATTTAATTTTAGGACATTTTCTTCAGGCCAAAAAGAAATCCCCCACGTGTTAGTGTCACTCCCATTCTCATCTTCTCTTCCAACCCCCAGTTGTAGAAAGCAACTAATTTACTCTCTAGCTATAGATTTGCCAATTTTGGACATTTCATATAAATGTAATCATAAAAATATGTGATCTTTGTGGCTAGATTCTTTCAAATAGGATAGTATTTTCAAGGCTCATCCATGTATAGCATGCATTGGCAATCCATTCCTTTTTATTGCTGAATAATATTCCATTGTGAGGATACACTATGTTATATTTATCCATTCCCAATTGAAATTTAAGTTGTTTCCATTTTGACTATTACAAATTATGCAGCTAGGAACATTTATGTACTAGTGTTTATGTAAATATATGATTTTAGTTCTCTTGGGTATATGTCTAGAGCGAGTAGAATTGCGAGGCCCCATTGTAACTCCTTGGTTAACTTTTTGAGGAACTGCCAGACTGTTTTCCAAAGCATTTGGGCCATTTTACATTCCCATCAGTAGTGTAGGGGGGTTCCATTTCTCCAAATTCTCACCAATACTTATTTCCTGCCTCTGTGATTATGACCATTCTAGTGGGTATGAAATAATATATTATTGTGGGTTTAATTTGAATCTATAACTAATGATGTTAGGGATGTTTTCATGTGCTTTTTGACCGCGTTTTCATATTTTTTGGAGAAATGTTTGTCCAGATATGTTTCTCATTTTTCAATTGGGTTGTCTTTTATTATTAAGTTTTAAGAGTTCCTTATATACTCTTGATACAAGTCCCTTGTCAGATATATGATTTACAAATATTTTTTTCCACTCTGTGAGTTTCCTCACTCTTGATGGTGGCCTTTGAAAAAGGCATCAATTTGTTTCTTTTTCTCTTGTCACTTATGCTTTTGGTGTCATATCTAAGATGCTTTACCTAACCTAAAATCATTATCCTTATTTTTTTCTAAGAATTCTATAAGTTTAGTTCTTACATTTGATCTGTGATTGAGCTTGACTTATTTTTTGTGTGTGGTGTGAGGTAGGAGCCAAATTCATTATCTTGCCATATGGATATCCAGTTGTCCCAGAATTATTTGTTGAAAAAAATATTCTTTGGCAACTGAATTGTCTTGGCAATCTTGTCAACTATCAATTGACTGAAAATGTAAGAGTTCATTTCTGGACTCTCAATTCGATTCCATTTATCTATATGCCTATCTTCATACCAATACCACACTGTCTTGATGTTGTAGCTTTGTAGGAAGTTTAAAAAATTGGGAAGTATAAACCGTCCAACTCTATTCATTTTTTCCTTTCAGTGTCTGGTTTATTTCACTTAGCATAATACTTTCCAGGTTCATCCATGTTGTTGTAAATGACAGAATTACCTTCTTTTTTAAGGTTAAATAATATTCCACTGTATGTTTATATACATTTTCTTTTTAAACTATTTTTTTTTTTTTTGCGGTACGTGGGCCTCTCACTGTTGTGGCCTCTCCCGTTGCAGAGCACAGGCTCCGGACACGCAGGCTCAGCGGCCATGGCCCACGGGCCCAGCCGCTCTGCGGCACGTGGGATCTTCCCAGACCGGGGCAAGAACCCACACCCCCTGCATCGGCAGGCGGACTCTCAACCACTGCACCACCAGGGAAGCCCCTAAACTATTTTTTAAATTGAAGTATAGTTAATTTGCAATGTTGTGTTAGTTCCAGGTATACAGCAAAGTGATTCTGTTTTATATATATATGATATATATATTTTATGTATATCATAATATATATATTTTAAAGTTGGTTTATATTTCCCAATTTTTAAACTTACTACAATTCTACAAAATTAAGACAGTGTGGTATTGGCTTGAAAACAGGCATACAGATAAATGGAATAGAACTGAGAGTCCAGAAATGAACTCTTACATTTTTGGTCAATTGATTCATATACATTGATATATATATTCTTTTTCAGACTCTTTTCCATTATAGGTTATTACAAGATATTGAATATAGTTCCCTGTGCTATACAGTAGGTCCTTGTTGTTTATCTACTATATATATAGTAGTGTGCATATGGTAATCCCAAACTCCTAATTTATCTCTGCCACACACATCCACCACCCCCCGCCACTATCCCCATTGGTAGCCATAAATCTGTTTTCTATGTCTGTGAGTCTATTTCTGTTTTGTAAATAAGTTCATTTATATCATTTTTTGATTACACATATAAGTGATATCATATGATGTTTGTCTTTCTCTGACTTACTTCACTTAATATGACAATCTCTAGGTCCATCTATGTTGCTGCAAATGGCATTATTTTATTCTTTTTTATGGCTGAATAATATTCCATTTGTATATATACCACATCTTCTTTATCATTCATCTGTTGATGGATACTTAGGTTGCTTCCATGTCTTAGCTATTGTAAATAGTGCTGCTATGAACATTGGGGTGCATGTATCTTTTTGAATTAGAGTTTTCCATGGATATATGCCCAGGAGTGGGATTGCAGGATTATATGGTACTGTTATTTTTAGCTTTTTTTTTTTTTTTTTTTCTGTGGTACGCGGGCCTCTCACTGTTGTGGCCTCTCCCGTTGCGGAGCACAGGCTCCAGACGCGCAGGCTCAGCCGCCATGGCTCACAGCCCCAGCCGCTCTGCGGCATGTGGGATCTTCCCGGACTGGGGCACGAACCCGTGTCCCCTGCATTGGCAGGTGGACTCCCAACCACTGCGCCACCAGGGAAGCCCTATTTTTAGCTTTTTAAGGAATCTCCATACTGTTCTCCATAGTGGCTGCATCAATTTATATTCCCACCAACAATGTAGAAGTGTTCCTTTTTCTCCATATCCTCTCCAGCATTTATTATTTGCAGACTTTTTAATGATGGCCATTCTAACTGGTGTGGGGTAATACCTTATTGTAGTTTTGATGTGCATTTCTCTAATAATTAGCGATGTTGAGCATCTTTTCATGTGTCTTTTGGCCATTTGTATGTCTTCTTTGGAGAAATGTACATTTAGAAGACCTAAACAGACATTTCTCCAACTCTATTCTTTTAAAATATTGTTTTGGCTATTTTGGGATCCTTACATTGCCATATAGATTTTAGGACAATCTGTCACTTTCTGGAAAAAAATAGCAGTTGGGAGTTTTATATGAATTGCTTCATATCTGTAACTCACTTTGGGGAGTATTGCCATGTAAACTATATTAAGTCTTCTGACACATGAACATGAGATGTCTTTCCATTTAGATCATACATTTTTTAAAATAATATTTTGTAGTTGTCAGTGTACATACTTTTATTAAATTTGTAAGCTTAAGTTTATTATTTTGATACCTCATAAATGGAATTGTTTTCTTAATTTCATTTTGTGTTGTTTATTGCTACTGCATAGAAATACAATTGACTTTTACATATTAATCTCATATCCTGCCATATTGCTGAACTCATTTATTGATTTTATATTTTTTTAGTGGATTCCTTAGGATTTTCTATATACAAGATCATGACATTTGTAAATATAGCTTTTCTTCTTTATTACAACCTTATACTTTAATTTTTTTTTCTTTCCTAATGGCAATGGTTAGACACTTCTGTACAAAGTTGAATAGAAGTGGCAAGAGTGGCCATCCTTGTCTTGTTTCTGATATTAGGAAGAAAGCATTCAGCTTCTTCATTAAGAGTGATACTACTGGGCTTCCCGGGTGGTGCAGTGGTTAAGAATCCGCCTGCCAATGCAGGAGACATGGTTTCGAGCCCTGGTCCAGGAAGATCCCACATGCTGCGGAGCAACTAAGCCCGTGTGGCACAACTACTGAGCCTGCGCTCTAGAGCCTGTGAGCCACGACTACTGAAGCCCGTATGCCTAGAGCCTGTGCTCTGCAGCCAGAGAAGCCACCACAATGAGAAGCCTGCACACCGCAACAAAGAGTAGCCCCCGCTCGCCACAACTAGAGAAAGCTTGCACACAGCAATGAAGATGCAACACAGCCAAAAATAAAAATAAAATAAATTAAAAAAAAAAAGAGTGATATTACATGTAGAATTTCATGCATTCTCTTTATCAAGTTGAGGAAGTTCTCATGTATTCTCAGTTTGCTGAATGGTTTTATTATGAAAGTGTGTTGGATTTTATCAAAAACTTTAACCACATCTATTGAGATGAGCATTTTTTTGTCTTTTATTCTATAAATATGGTGTTGTATATTGACTGATTTTCAGATGTTAATCCAATATTTGCAATGCTGGGATAAGTCACACTTGATCCTAGTGTTTAATTCTTTTTATATGTTGTTGATTTTGTTTGCTGGTATTTTGTTGAGTATTTTGCATGTATATTTAAATGAGATACAGTAAGTCCCCTACATACCAATGAGTTCTGTTCCAAGAGTGTGTTCGTAAGTTCAGTTTGTTAGTAAGTCCAACAAAGTTAGCCTAGGTACCCAACTTTTCAGATAACACCAGACACGTGAACTAACTTACGTGATTGGACATGTGAATGCACGTTTACATCTTTGAAAGTTCACAACTTGAAAGTTCATATATAGGGAACTTATTGTATTGGTCTGTAGTTTTCTTTTCTTGTTATGTCTTTGCCAATTTTTTGTATCAGGGTAATACTGACCTCATAGAATGCATTGAGAAGTGTTCCCTATTCTATTTCTTGGAAGAGTTTATAAAGGATTTGTATTATATTGTTAAATGTTTGGTATAATTCATCAAGAAAGTCTTCTGGGCCAGAGCATTTCTCTGTGGATTTAAATAATTAATAATCCAATCTCTATTTTTTATATGTCTGTTCAGATTTTATATTTCTTGAGTAAGTTACAATACTTCCTGGGAATTTGTCCATTTCTTCTAAGTTATCTAAATTTTGGCATATAATTATTCTTAGCAATTCCTTATAATTATTTTTATTTCTATAATGCTGGTAATAATGACCCCTTTTCATTTCTGATTATGGTAATTTAACTCTTCTTTTATTCTTGTTCTGTATAGCTAAAGGATCGTCGATTTTGATGATATTTTCAAAGAACTAACTTTTAGTTTCATTGATTTTCTTTATTGATTTTCAGTTTTTAATTTCATTCATTCTTTCCCTAATCTTTATTATTTCATCCTCTATGATTGCTTTTGGCTTAGTTTACTCTTATTTTCTGTTTTCTTGAAGAAGAAGGTTAAGGTATTAATTGAAGATCTTTTTTTTTTCTTTTATACTATAGGCATTTACAGGTATAAATTTCCCTTTAAGTGTACATTTTAGTATGTTTTATTTTTGTTTATATGCATCTCAAAGTATTTCCTAATTTCTCCTGTGATTTTTTCTTTGACTCACTGTCTTTTTTTAAGAACTGCATTGTTTAAATTTTTACACATTGATGAATTTTACTAATTTACTTCTATTTTGATTTCTAATTTTATTCCATTTTGATGGGAGAACATAGTATAATTTTAGTCTTTTAAATTTATTGAACTTATTTTATGACCTATCATGTAATTTATTCTGTAGAATGTTTCATATGCGTTTGAGAAGAATGTGTATTATACAATTGTTGGATGAAGTGATCTATAGATATCTTTTATGTTTGGGTGGTATCTAGTGTTGTTCAAGGCATATTTCCTCATTTATCTTCTGCCTTATTGTTCTATCCATGATTGAAAGTGGGTTATTGAAATCTCCAATTATTATTTGTTTAATTATTCATTTCCCCCTTCAATTCAAACAGTTTTTGCTTTGTTTTTGGGACTCTTGTCCCAAAACTCTTGTTGTTAGGCATATGTATATTTATAACTGTTACATCTTCCTGGTGGGTTGATATTCTTATCATTATACATGCTATTCTTTATCTCTAATAGGAATTTTTCTTAAAGTCTGTTTATATCTCATATAATAGGACATTTAGTCCAGTTTTAGACTAAAACTGGACATTTAGTCCAGTTTTTTTACTCTATGCATGGTATATCTTGTTAACCCTTTAGTTTCCCTCTATTTGGGTCTATGAATCTAAAGCATATTTCTTATAGAATGCTTTATTTGGATCATGTATTTTTCTGTCCATTCTGCCAATCTCTGCCTTTAGAGTAAAGTATTTAATCAATTTATATTTAATGTAATTATTGATAAAGCAGGATTTTTGCTATTTGTATTCTATATATCTTATGTCTTCTTTTTTGTCCTTCCATTCCTCAATTAGTGTCTTCTTTGTGTTAAGAAGATATTTCCTAGTAAACCATTTTCATTTCCTTGTTGTTTATTTTGCTATATATATTTTTTAGTCATTTTCTTAGTGCTTTCCTGAAAGGGATTACAGTTTACATCTTAATTTAAAACAATCTAGTTTGGATTAACACTAACTTAATTAACACTAACTTAATTTTAATAATACACAAATCTTTGCTACAATATAATTTTCTTTCTCCCCTTTCTTTGTACTGTTATTGTCATACAGATTATACATTTATACATTACAATTTTAACAACAGAATTTTATAATTATTCCCTTATGTAGTTGTCTTCTTTAAAAAAAAGGAAAGAGTTATGAATAAATATGTTTATACTGTGCTTTATATTTACCTATTTAGTGCCCTTTACCAGTGTCTTTATTAATTCATGTGGATTTGAGTTACTATTTAGTATCCTTTCATTTCAGCCTGAATAATTCTCTTCAGTTTCTTTTTTTTTTTAGTGGAGTAGGTTGTCTAGCAACAAGTATATATATATATATATATATATATACTCATTCTTCTCCTTTCCCATGTTTTCCTGGGCTTAGGTACAGCCTTTGAGACCCCCATGAATATGTTGGAACATTTCAAAGTTCCCTGTGGTCATCTGGTTCTTCAGGATTTCTTTGAAAAATTTTCCTTCTTCAGGACTCCTGTTTGCTCCAACTGAACCTCAGTCTTAGGCAGTTGCGATGCTGCCAGTACATTGCTATTGTTTTGATAAAGCCCTGGGGCTCCCCCTTTACCCACTGAGCTGAGCTCTGAATCAAATCAAAAGGCCACAACGTCCTGGGCATAGAAATTTTCCACATAGATGTAACTTCAGACAAAATATTCACTGCTTTTGGGGTGGTGCTTTTAACGGAGCTCCAAAAGAGGTCAGACTTCTCCCTTGTTCACAAAAGCTGGTGGCTTTCGACTACCACAACACTGTTTTGGGGAAAGAAGGGGAATGGGATTAGCGCCAAATTAAAAATGTCACTCACTATGTGGCAGTATAAAGTTTTAGTAGCTTCTCTTGGAGAGTTTATACTTAGTTTGTTCTGCAGCTTTAGTTAATTTCCAGACTCATGAAATGGTTGATTTTAGTTACAGTAAGTCCCCTACATACGAACAAATTCAGTTCCAGGAGCGCATTTGTAAGTCCAATTTGTTCATAAGTCCAACAAAGTTCGCCTAGATACCTAACACAATTGGCTATGTAGTACTGTACTATAATAAGTGTATAATACTTTTCACAAAAATAATACATAAAAAATAAAAAATAAAGAAAACGTTTTTAATCTTACAGTACAGTCCCTTGAAAAGTACAGTAGTCCAGTACAACATCTGGGCATACAGGGGCTGGCATCAAGTGAACAGGCAAGAAGAGTTACTGACTGGAGGAGGGAGAGGAGATGGGAGATGGTAGAGCTGAAGGATCACCAGCAATAGAAGAGGGAGGGCAAGCTGTAATTTCACTCACACCTGACGTTGATGGCACAGGTTCTGGTTCCCTTCTGGAACCAGATGCACTTTTGCATCTTTGAAAATTCTCAACTTGAAGGTTCATATGTAGGGGATGTACAGTATTTTTGCCTGTATTTTCATAGTTTCAGTGAGAGAATGAGTTCATGGAGGTCCTCATTCCATCATTCCCAAAGTCTTTTTGCATTACATATTTTTAGGAAAAAGGTACACTGTGATCTTGCTTACCTTCTCATTTCTATCAGCTTCTCTTCCATTTGTTCATTACTTATTTTCTTGATATCTGCATTTTCAAATAAAATTTATATTTATCATGTGATTTCCATTTTGAAGTCTGTTAGGACTCGTTCCTCCCTCTTCCTGGTAAAATATGTATTTGTGATGGGTAAGAGATATAAGTATCATTACATATTTTATTATTTTTATGCTTGACTTTTACATATTTTATAAGATTTTATTAATTATTTAAGTTGTATTATTTTTGTATTTAATTAATATACCTTTTCTCAATGTTCTTGCCTTTCAAATGCTGCTTGCCTCTATATTTAGCTTTACAAAAAGGAATTGAATTCCATGTAATTATACCCTTGCTTATCTTTGTGATTATGAATTAAAGATGGAATAAGAGATACAACTATTTATTTTATAAAGTACATTTATATAAATTTCCTAAAATAAGATAGGATTGTTCAATTTTCTTAGAGTAAATTTACTGCAGTAAGTTTACATTATATTGTTTATTTACATTATATCTTTGCATACAATTAGTGGGTGAATCATGGCCTAAGAACACTTCTAGAAATAAGTATGCAGCAATAAAATCCTCAATATGTATTATCATTTACAATTGTAATATGCTAGATGATACAGATGTGATGTAGCAATGAGTAACATAATTGCTCTTTTAATGCTGTGGTAGGTATACCATGGTCATTAATTATTAATTTGACTAATTATTATTGGTAGCAATTAATCTTTGCTCTAATAATTATTGCTGATGAATATACATGTTTCCCCCCTTTTGCAATGACATGAAGATGATATATGTGATTACTAAAATACAGATTGTCTAAAACAGAGTTAAATAATTTGATATGGTAAATATGTCTCTGACCTCATAGATTCTCATTAAACTGTTGGAACTGTAAAAAGGAAAATAATATAGTGATTTTTTTCAAAAATTAAGGGTGCCCTGTTTCCCCCTCAGATTTGTTTCTTTGTATTGCTTATACTTCTGTGCAAAGCTTCTGGATGCCTTAAATAGGGGAGTTGTTAAGGAATGTGCTTATAAATGAGTGAGTGTAACTTAGCACTGGGAAAAAAGTCATGAAATGATAACTCTTAAAAACACCTCATAACAAATATCATAACTCATATTTACAAATCTCTGACCATGAATAATATTTATAAGAAGAAACATGGACCTTGTATTTCCTGTATTCCCAGAATAAGAATAGTGCTTGGCATTTGTAAAATAAGTAATTGAATAGTGAAGTGACCTAAGAGTCTGGTAACAAGGAGAAGCTGGTGTAAATCAGTGGGTATCAGCTAACTTTCGCTGAGGATATCGTTCAGTATGTCTTCACTGAAATAACTTCTACCCTAACACCATTCAAAGACTCTCAGAGAAATACATTGACATGCAGTGAATCAGAAATAAAAGAAACTTGAAGCTGATGATACTGATTTTAAACAAGATTTGTTGGTTCTTAAAACAAGAGAGGTTTAAAATTGCTGTATAATTTATCAGAAATGTTTGTATCATCAGAACAAACATCAATGGACTACTATTTTAAGAAATCTAAACCAGTACAGCATAGGCAGAAATATTTTGCTATAGCAATTATATGAAGTATTTGCGCTAAAAAGTTTTTTTTAAACATCTTTATTGGAGAATAATTGCTTTACAATGGTGTGTTAGTTTCTGCTTTATAACAAAGTGAATCAGTTATACGTATACATATGTTCCCACACCTCTTCCCTCTTGCGTCTCCCTCCCTCCCACCTCCATATCCCACCCCTGTAGATGGTCAGAAAGCACTGAGCTGATCTCCCTGTGCTATGCGGCTGCTTCCCACTAGCTATCTATTTTACGTTTGGTAGTGTATATATGTCCATGCCATTCTCTCACTTTGTCACAGCTTACCCTTCCCCCTCCCTATATCCTCAAGTCCATTCTCTAGTAGGTCTGTGTCTTTATTCCTGTCTTACCCCTAGGTTCTTCATGACATTTTTTCCCCTTAGATTCCATATATGTATTAGCATACAGTATTTCTTTTTCTCTTTCTGACTTACTTCACTCTGTATGACAGACTCTAGGTCCATCCACCTCACTACAAATAACTCAATTTTGTTTCTTTTTATGGCTGAGTAATAGTCCATTGTATATATGTGCCACATCTTTATCCATTCATCTGTTGATGGACACTTAGGTTGCTTCCATGTCCTGGCTATTGTAAATAGAACTGCAATGAACATTTTGGTACATGACTCTTTTTGAATTATGGTTTTCTCAGGGTATATGCCCAGTAGTGGGATTGCTAGATCATATGGTAGTTCTATTTTTAGCTTTTAAGGAACCTCCATACTGTTCTCCATAGTGGCTGTATCAATTTACATTCCCACCAACAGTGCAAGAATGTTCCATTTTCTCCACACCCTCTCCAGCATTTATTGTTTCTAGATATTTTGATGATGGCCATTCTGACTGGTGTGAGATGATATCTCATTGTAGTTTTGATTTGCATTTCTCTAATGATTAATGATGTTGAGCATTCTTTCATGTGTTTGCTGGCAATCTGTATATCTTCTTTGGTGGAGAAATGTCTATTTAGGTCTTCTGCCCATTTTTGGATTGGATTTTTTTGTATTTTTGATATTGAGCTGCATGAGCTGCTTGTAAATTTTGGAGATTAATCCTTTGTCAGTTGCTTTATTTGCAAATATTTTCTCCCATTCTGAGGGTTGCCTTTTGGTCTTGTTTATGGTTTCCTTTGCTATGCAAAAGCTTTTAAGTTTCATTAGGTCCCATTTGTTTATTTTTGTTTTTATTTCCATTTCTCTAGGAGGTGGGTCAAAAAGGATCTTACTGTGATTTATGTCATAGAGTGTTGTGCCTATGTTTCCCTCTAAGAGTTTGATAGTGTCTGGTCTTACATTTAGGTCTTTAATCCATTTTGAGTTTGGTTTTGTGTATGGTGTTAAGGAGTGTTCTAATTACATACTTTTACATGTAGCTGTCCAGTTTTGCCAGCACCACTTATTGAAGAGGCTGTCTTTTCTCCACTGTATATTCTTGCCTCCTTTATCAAAGATAAGGTGACCATATGTGCGTGGGTTTATCTCTGGGCTTTCTATCCTGTTCCATTGATCTATATTTCTGTTTTTTGCCAGTACCATACTGTCTTGATTACTGTAGCCTTGTAGTATAGTGTGAAGTCCAGGAGCCTGATTCCTCCAGCGCCATATTTCTTTCTCAAGATTGCTTTGGCTATTCGGGGTCTTTTGTGTTTCCATACAAATTGTGATATTTTTTGTTCTAGTTCTGTGAAAAATGCCAGTGGTAGTTTGATAGGGATTGCATTAAATCTGTAGATTGCTTTGGGTAGTATAGTCATTTTCACAATGTTGATTCTTCGAATCCAAGAACATGGTATATCTCTCCATCTATTTGTATCATCTTTAATTTCTTTCATCAGTGTCTTATAATTTTCTGCATACAGGTCTTTTGTCTCCTTAAGTAGGTTTATTCCTAGATATTTTATTGTTTTTCTTGCAATGGTAAATGGGAGGGTTTTCTTAATTTCACTTTCAGATTATTCATCATTAGTGTATAGGAATGCCAGAGATTTCTGTACATTAATTTTGTATCCTGCTACTTTACCAAATTCATGGATTAGCTCTACTACTTTTCTGGTAGCATCTTTAGGATTCTCTATGTATAGTATCATGTCATCTGCAAACAGTGACAGCTTTACTTCTTTTCCAATTTGGATTCCTTTTATTTCTTTTTCTTCTCTGATTGCTGTGGTTAAAACTTCCAAAACTATGTTGAATAATAGTGGTGAGAGTGGGCAACCTTGTCTTTTTCTGGATCTTAGTGGAAATGCTTTCAGTTTTTCACCATTGAGGACAATATTTGCTGTGGGTTTGTCATATATGGCCTTTATTATGTAGAGGAAAGTTTCCTCTATGCCTACTTTCTGCAGAGTTTTTATCATAAATCGGTGTTGAATTTTGTCAAAAGCTTTCTCTGCATCGATTGAGATGATCATATGGTTTTTCTCCTTCAATTTGTTAATATGGTGTATCACATTGATTGATATGCATATATTGAAGAATCCTTGCATTCCTGGGATTAACCCCACTTGATCATGGTGTATGATCCTTTTAATGTGCTGTTGGATTCTGTTTGCTAGTATTTTGTTGAGGACTTTTGCATCTATGTTCATCAGTGATATTGGCCTGTAGTTTTCTTTCTTTGTGACATCTTTGTCTGGTTTTGGTATCAGGGTGATGGTGGCCTCGTAGAATGAGTTTGGGAGTGTTCCTCCCTCTGCTGTATTTTGGAGGAGTTTGAGAAGGATAGGTGTTAGTTCTTCTCTAAATGTTTGATAGAATTCGCCTGTGAAGCCATCTGGTCCTGGACTTTTGTTTGTTGGAAGATTTTTAATCACAGTTTCAATTTCAGTGCTTGTGATTGGTCTGTTCATATTTTCTATTTCTTCCTGGTTCAGTCTTGGAAGGTTGTGCATTTCTAAGAATTTGTCCATTTCTTCCAGATTGTTCATTTTATTGGCATAGAGTTGCTTGTAGTAATCTCTCATGATCTTTTGTATTTCTGCAGTGTCATTTGTTACTTCTCATTTTGCATTTCTAATTCTGTTGATTTGAGTCTTTTCCCTTTTTTTCTTGTTAAGTCTGGCTAATGGTTTATCAATTTTGTTTATCTTCTCAAAGAACCATCTTTCAGTTTTATTGATATTTGCTGTCATTTCCTTCATTTCTTTTTCATTTATTTCTGATCTGATCTTTATTATTTCTTTCCTTTTGCTAAATTTGGGCGTTTTTTGTTCTTCTTTCTCTAATTGCTTTTGGTGCAAGTTTTGGTTGTTTATTTTAGATGTTTCCTGTTTCTTAAAGTAGGATTGAATTGTTATAAACTTCCCTCTTAGAACTGCTTTTGTTGCATCCCTTGGGTTTTGGGTCGTTGTGTCTCCATTGTCGTTTGTTTCTAGATATTTTTTGATTTTGTCTTTGATTTCTTCAGTGATCTCTTGGTTATTAAGTAGTGTATTGTTTAGCCTCCATGTGTTTGTATTTTTTACAAATCTTTCCTGTAATTGATATCTAGTCTCATAGCGTTGTGGTCAGAAAAGATACTTGATACAATTTCAATTTTCTTAAATTTACGAAGGCTTGATTTGTGACCCAAGATATGATCTATCCTGGAGAATGTTCCATGAGCTCTTGAGAAGAATGTGTATTATGTTGTTTTTGGATGGAATGTCCTATAAATATCAATTAAGTCCATCTTGTTTAATGTATCATTTAAAGCTTGTGTTTCCTTATTTATTTTGATTTTGGATGATCTGTCCATTGTTGAAAGTGGGGTGTTAAAGTCCCCTACTATGATTGTGTTACTGTCGATTTCCCCTTATAGGGCTGTCAGTATTTGCCTTATATATTGACTTGCTCCTCGTATGTTGGGTGCATAAATATTTACAGTTCTTATATCTTCTTTTTGGATCAATCCCTTGATCATTATGTAGTGTCCTTCTTTGTCTGTTGTAATAGTGTTTATTTTAAAGTCTATTTTTTCTGATATGAGAATTGCTACTCCAACTTTCTTTTGGTTTCCATTTGCATGGAATATCTTTTTCCATCCCCTCACTTTCAGTCTGTATGTGTCCCTAGGTCTGAAGTGGGTCTCCTGTAGACAGCATATATACAGGTCTTGTTTTTGTATCCATTCTCGTGTCCGTGTCTTTTGGTTGGAGCATTTAATCCATTTACATTTAAGGTAATTATCGATATGTATGTTCCTATTCCCATTTTCTGAATTGTTTTGGGTTTGTTATTGTAGGTCTTTTCCTTCTCTTGTGTTTCCTGCCTAGAGAAGTTCCTTTAGCATTTGTTGTAAAACTGGCTTTGTGGTGCTGAACTCTCTCAGCTTTTGCTTGTCTGTAAAGGATTTAATTTCTCCATCAAATCTGAATGATATCCTTGCTGGGTAGAGTAATCTTGGTTGTAGGTTTTTCTTCTTCATCACTTTAAATATGTCCTGCCACTCCCTTCTGGCTTGCAGAGTTTCTGCTGAAAGATCAGCTGTTAACCTTATGGGGATTCCCTTGTGTGTTATTTGTTGTTTTTCCCTTGCTGCTTTAATATGTTTTCTTTGTATTTAATTTTTGATAGTTTGATTAATATGTGTCTTGGCGTGTTCCTCCTTGGATTTATTCTGTATGGGACTCTCTGTGCTTCCTGGAGTTGAGTGACTCTTTCCGTTCCCATATTAGGGAAGTTTTCAACTAAAATCTCTTCAAATATTTTCTCAGCCCCTTTCTTTTTCTCTTCTTCTTCTGGGACCCCTATAATTTGAATGTTGATGTGTTTAATGTTGCCCCAGAGGTGTCTGCCACTGTCGTCAGTTCTTTTCATTCTTTTTCTGCTCTTTAGTAGTTATTTCCACTATTTTATCTTCCAGGTCACTTATCCATTCTTCTGCCTCAGTTATTCTTCTATTGATCCCTTCTAGAGAATTTTAAATTTCATTTATTGTGTTTTTCATCATTGTTTGTTTGCTCTTTAGTTCTTCTAGGTCCTTGTTAAACGTTTCTTGTATTTTGTCTTTTCCATTTCCAAGATTTTGGATCATCTTTACTATCATTATTCTGAATTCTTTTTCAGGTAGACTGCCTATTTCCTCTTCATTTATTAGGTCTGGTGGGTTTTTACCTTGCTCCTTCTTCTGCTGTGTGTTTTTCTGTCTTCTCATTTTGCTTAACTTACTGTGTTTGGGGTCTCCTTTTTGCAGGCTGCAGGTTCGTAGTTCCCGTTGTTTTTGGTGTCTGCCCCCAGTTGCTAAGGTTGGTTCAGTGGGTTGTGTATGCTTCCTGGTAGAGGGGACTAGTGTCTGTGTTCTGGTGGTTGTGGCTGGATCTTGTCTTTCTGGTGGGCATGTCCATGTCTGGTGGCGTGTTTTGGGGTGTCTGTGGCCTTTTTATGATTTTAGGCAGCCTCTCTGCTAATGGATGGGGCTGTGTTCCTGCCTTTCTAGCTGTTTGGCATAGGGTGTCCAGCACTGTAGCTTGCTGATTGTTGAGTGAAGCTGGGTCTTGGCGTTGAGATGGAGATCTCTGGGAGATTTTCGCTGTTTGATATTATGTGGAGCTGGGAAGTCTGTTGTGGACCAGTGTCCTGAACTTGGCTCTCCCACCTCAGAGGCATAGCCCTGATGCCTGGCTGGAGCACCAAGGGCCTTTCATCCATACGGCTCAGGATAAAAGCGAGAAAAAATAGAAAGAAAGAAAGAGGATAAAATAAAATAAAATAAAGTAATGTAGAATAAAGTTATTAAAATAAAAAATAAAAAAATTTTAAAGTAAAAAAAAAGAAAAGGACAGACAGACCCCTAGGACAAATGGTGAAAGCAAAGCTATACAGACAAAGTCACGCACAGAAGCATACACATACTCACAAAAGGAGAAAAAGGGGAAAAAATAATACATCTTTGTTTTTAAAAAGAGATATTTGCGTGTTATTTTACTCTCCTTTATTTTGGAAAGACAATTTAAATATGTTTTATGGTTCAAAATGGGTTTCCAGTTTTGCAACTTTTATATATATAATATTGTGACTATGGGAAATCAGGATTTAAGTTGAGGAGACTTGATTTATGACTGAATGACTGACTATTGCCGTAGAAATAATTAAATGATATGTTGGTGGTTCCTCTGAGAGAGTATGTGGAATGTGCCTGTGTGTATGTGGGGTGTGTGTGTGTGTATGGTGAATGGTGAGTTCCTATAAACAACGCAGGAGAAATATGTAAGCACTCATTTGTCTGTCTGAATAAAACTATGGCTATAATACAGCCCCTTAGCTTTTCTTACGATCGATATTTTCCTAGAAAATGCCACTATTTAAACAATATACAGGATAAAGAGATGGAAAGCAGCATAGTTAAGAGCAGGAGTTCTGAGCTCAGGAGATCCTGGATTAGAGTCTTGCCTCACTATTTACTGTGAGTCTTACTGCAAGTTACTTATTCATTCTTAACGTAGTTTCATTATCTTTAAAACACTGGCTCTGAAAATAAGATTGTGTCATGGGATTATTATGGGGATTTCATGGAGGTAAAGATCTTATTATGGTTATGATGATAGCACGTGCTTCAAAAATTGTTGAGAGGATTATATGTAGGAAAATTACTTACATAGCAAGAGCTAAGTAAATATTATTTTATCATTATTATTATTATCAGTGAGTAAATACAATTTGAATACTACAAAAACATTTTAAAATCACGTGTGAAGGCGAATATAAGTACTAATACAACTTTTTAGCCAAAATATTTTGAAAACCAACTATATAATATTTATTGAATAATTTGTCTCAAATAATTCATCAGTAAACCGATGGAAGAGCATTTCTTTCTTTTGTGAGATATTCTTTTTAGCCTAATTGATATTCTCTGCCCTGTGGTGTAAGGAAGTATGTGAGCAGAAAGATGGTTCATAGCCTGTCACTTTACTCCTCCAGATCATTCTAGAGAGAATTCTAATGTGAATTTCACATTGCATCATTGGTATGAGTGGTGACTTTTTCTAAAGAGATCAATACCAATAAATTATTCGAATTGTGATGTCCTTCAACACTTGATGAAGAATAACTTCCCAGATTGGGGAAAAGTCTATAGTGGTGACAATATTAAAAAATGTTATATTCTAGTCCTGCCCCCTAAGACATGCTCTGCTTTTAGCTATACTGAATACAAGATCATGACTTGGGAAGTGTTAAAGATTTATCTATTTATTAACATTTTACTCACAAGGATAAAACTCTTGAAATATTACAGCTCATTTTCAAGAATGTCCTTGGGATGGAAAGCAGATATATTCTTCGTCACATTGTATTTTCAGACCATGTAGGTCACTGTCATAAAGCAGTCACCAGAAAAGTTAAATGAAACTGCATTATGAAATAGATTTTTTTTCATGTTTTTGATACATATACATTTATATAATACCTGGTTGTAAATTTTGATGGTAGGGCTAAAAACTTTATGGAGTGATTACCAAGCTCTTAAGTAGGTAAACAATTTTTGGAATAGATAGAATTGTATTTTTTGATGAAATGTGGCAAAATTTTCATGTCTACCTTTATGAAGAAATTAGCCTTTTTTATTATGGTTAAAAATTAAGTGACAAATAGAGTAGAGTTTCTTGCCATTCTGTCCTTTCTGACTGTTTTGCACTCATTATGCATAGAATAGAATTAGGATTGGGGGATGTCAATGTGTTGAACAGGGAGTATCATCAGTTTTTCCAACCTAATTGGCTTCAGAATTTTTGCTAGCTGTACTCAGCTGCTTCTGTGAGGAATGTAGTGGACACTGGTGTGCATTATAGCATGGGGCTTAAGACTGTAGAAATTGCAACTGACCAAAGCTGGGTTTCTGTCCAAGTCCCACTACTCAACCTTGTTCTTTAGGCTTCTTGCCTCTGAAAGGGGTGTGATAATAGTGTAAGTATTATTGGGTATTTGTGAGGAAAAAATATATATAATGTTAAGCACAAGCCCTAGAACAAATAGGCATTTATAAAATGAAAATTATTATAATTATTTACTCTTATTATTGTTAATTTTATGTGTCAACTTGACAAGCTAAAGGATGCCCAGATAGCTATTAAAATATTATATTTCTGGGTGTGTCTGTTAAGGTGTTCCCAAAAGAGATTAGTATTTGAATCAGTAGACTGAGTAAAGAACATCTCCCCTCACCAGTGTAGGTGGGCATTATCCAATCTATTGAGGGTCTGAATAGAATAAAAAGGCAGAGAGTGGTGAATTTGCTCTTTGTTTGAGCTGGGACATCCATCTCCTATTGCCCTTGGACAGCCGCACTTCTGGTTTTCAGGCTTTTGGACTCAGATGGGGACATACACCATCAGCTCCCCTGGTTCTCAGGCCTTTATACTTGGACTGAATTGTACAACCAGCTTTCCTGGTTCTCCAGCTAACCAGGAGATGGCAGCTTGTGGGACTTCTTATAAATCTCCTCTTATATATATAGCTATATATATCCTGTCGGTCCTGTTTCTCTGGAAAATCCTAATATGCCCCTTAAATTATATTTTTCCTTCAATAAATTGTTACAATTTTCTAAGAACTTAATTTATCCATTTATTTTCCTTTCTTTAATTTATTTTTCAGCCTGAGCCACTTCTTACCTAGAAGAGTAAATTACATAAGCATACTTCCCATGATTAAGTTAATGCTTCTTTTTATTTGTTATGTTTGAGATTCATTGCAGCTTTAGGTGAGTTTCTTTCTTTAGTGTGTAAGGATTCATTCAATCGGTCATTTCACACTGAACACACCCTAGGTGCCAGTTATTGCAATAGGAGCTGGGATCAAAAAAATGTGTAAGATAAATAGGAGCACTGCCTTCATAGAGTTTCCAGTTTAGTGGTAATGATAAACCTGCAAACAGGCAATTGCCTTGTAGTATGATAAGTGTCCTAACGGGAAGAGTACATGTTGCTATGGGAGCCCATAGTTGGTAATGAAGAAATAATGTTTAAACACAGACCTAAGTATTGAGTCAGAGCTAACCAAGAAAAGTGTGAGGAGAATTATTCCACACAGAAGAATCTCTGATGAAGAGTATTATGTGTTCAAGAAACTGAAATAAGTTATTTTTATTTTGGATAGGAAGGCAGAATAGACTTTCAAAGGTAGCAGGAAATGAAGCTAGAAAAGTAAATAAAGGCAAGATCATGAGTAGCTTTTTATAAAATTTTGAATAATGTTTATTTTATTCTATGGGAGAAAGGAAGCCACTGAAGGATATCAAGTAAGGTAAGGAATGATTACTACTTGTTTAAGAAGTGTAATTTGGGGACCGGGGGAACCAAGGGAAGGGAGTCAAGACTAAAGGCAAGAGAACAGTGTAGAAGATTATGTAGTAATACAGGTAGAAAGGCATGGACATTAGATCAAAGTGATGGCAGAACGGATGGGGAGAAGGAAATGAACTTGTCAGATGACTACAAAGTTTACTGATCAAAATTTCACAAAAAGTTTGGATGGTATCTGTAGTAACAATAACAATATTGGGTTCACTTCTTCAAGGCTGTCAAAATTATGAGAAAAAATCATTCATAGTATTACCTTATTATCACTTTAATGGCTACAGGATGTGCAGTGCTATCTCCTACTTCATTCCTGATTTTGGTGATTTGTGTCTCCTCTCCTTTTATTTTTGTCTGTGTCATTAGGATTTCTTTTAATTTCATTGATTTGGGAAGAAAAAGAAAAAGCTTCTTCTCCCCCAATAACTTTTTCTACTGTATTTTTATTTTCATTTTTGCTGATTTCTGCTCTTGTCTTTTTTTGTTTGTTTCCTTCTTTCTACTTGCTTTGGGTTTCTTTTGCTCTTTTTTTTTCTAGTTTCCTAAGGCAGAAACATAGGTTGTTGATTTAGGCTCTTTTAAAATTTCTCATGTAAGTAGGTTGTGCTATAAATTTCCCTTTCAGCACTGCTTTAGCTATATCTAATATAATCAGTACTGCTTTAGCTATATCTAATATAATTTAATAAATTGTATTTTTGTTTTTATTTTATTATATATTTTTTAATTTCCTTTGAGACTTCCTCTTTGATACATGTATTATTTAGAAGTAATTCCATTGTTTAATTTCCAGATGTCTGTTTTCTGTTATTGATTTCTAATTTTATTCTGTTATGGTCATATTCTGTATGCTTGCAATTATTTTAAATTTGCTGAGGTTTGTTTTATGGGTCAGGATACGGTCTGTCTTGGTGAGTGTTTCATGGGTGTGTGAAAAAAGTGTATTGTACAGTTATTAAATGTATTGTTCTAAATATGTGAATTAGCTCCTGTTGATTGGTTATGTCATTCGGATCTTCTTTTTCCCTACTGATCTTCTGTCTGGTAATTTTATCTATTCCTGAGAAAGAGGTGTGGAAGTCCCTAACTATAATTGTGGATTAGTTTCTCCTTTCAACTCTATAAGTTTTTGCTTCCTGTATTTTAAGACTGTTGTTTGATGCATTCCAGCAGATTGATATTTTTCATTATATTATTATCATATATTTCTGTATATATTAGTCCATATTTGTCTGCAGTAATTCTCCTTGCTCTTAAGTCTACTTTATCAGATATTAATATAGCCACTACTGCCTTTTGTTGATTAATGTTTACCCATATAGCTTTTTCCATCTTTTTACTTTCTACTTACCTATGTTAAATTTGAAGAGTTCATATAAGCAGCATAAGATGGAATTGTGTTTATTTATCCACTCTGCCAATATCTGTGTTTAGATTGGTGTCTTAATCCATCTACTTGTAAAATAATGATTGCTATGTTGAAACTTAGGGCTGTTATTTTAATATTTGTTTTCTATCTATTCCCTTTGGTTCTTATTCATTTTCCTTTATTTCTCTTTCTTGCCTTCCCATTGGTTATTTGAACATTTTTAAAGATTCAATCTTGATTTATCTGTAGCGTTTTTAAGTGTATCTCTTTGTAAAGTTTTTATTGGAGTTGCCTTAAGCATCTCTATACACACACACACACATATGACTTATAATCTACTGGTGTAAACTTTTAACCACTTCTAATGAAGGGTGGAAGTCTTTTTTCCAAATAAGTGTCTTTATTTTCCCAGTTTTAAATAACGATGTATTGAGTACCAGATGATATTATAAATTTAAAAAAGATTTATTTATTATTTATTTATTGTATTTATTTTTGGCTTTGTTGCATCTTCCTTGAGGCATGCGGGATCTTTCGTTGCAGCACGTGAACTCTTTGTTGTGGAGTGCAGGCTCCTCTCTAGTTGTGGCATGCAGATTTTCTCTTCTCTAGTTGTGGTGCACAGGCTCCAGGGCACATAGGCTCTGTAGTTGTGGTGCGTGGTTTCCAGAGTGCATGGGCTCTGTAGTTTGTGGCACGCGGGCTCTAGTTGAGGTGCATGAGCACAGTAGTTGTGGCATGTGGCCTTAGTTGCCCCGCAGCATGTGGGATCTTAGTTCCCTGACCAGGGATTGAACCTGCATCCCCTGCATTGTAAGGCGGATTCTTTACCACCGGACCACCAGGGAAGTCCCTATAATTTTTTGAAATTTTCAAATATAATTTATAAAACTCATGAGGACAGGATTGTCCATTGTATGTATCTTTCTTCTCTTTGCATTGATCTTTCTTCCTTCTTGATACTCCAAAATTCTTTATTTTTTCGTTTTGTTTATCCTTGAAGAAATTCTTTTGGCCAAACTTTAAGGGAGATTTGCTAGTGATAAATTCTTTAGTTTTCTTTTGTGTGAGAATGTCTTTATTTCTTTTTCATTCCTGCAGGATAATTTTGCCACATATAGAATTTGTAGTTGACAGCTTTTTTCTTTCAGTACTTAAAAAATATTGTACCACTTCCTCTTGGCTTCTAAAATTTCAGGTAAGAAATTTACTATCATCTGAATTGGTATTCCTGTGTAGTTAATTTTGCATATCTTTCTCTTTGCTTTCAATATTTTTGTCTTTATTTTTTAAAGTTTGAGGTATGTCTTGGCATGAATTTCTTTGGACTTGTTTTGTTGGAGTTTGCTCAGCTTCTTGGATCTGTAGGTTTGCATCTTTCCCCAGATTTGGGAAGTTTTTAGTCATTACTTTTTCAAATACTCTTTTAGACTCACTCTCTTTCTCTTCTCCTTCTAGGACTCTGATGATATGAATATTGGATCTTTTGTTATTGTCCCACAGGTGTCTGCAGCTCTGCTCAGCTTTTTCAGTCTGTTTTTGCTTTGTTGTTCAGATTGGGTGAATTCTATGATCTGTCCTCAATCCACTGTTTCTAATCTCCTTTATCTCCACTTTACTGTTGTACCCATCCAGTGAAGGTTTTCTTTTAATATTATAATATTTTTTATTTCTATTCCCATTTGGTTCTTTTTTATAAGTTCTCTTTCTCTCTTTTTTTTTTGTTGTGATATTTTATCTTGCCATTTGTTTCAAGATAATTTGTCATTGAGTACTGAAGCATAGTTAACCATGACTGACTGAAAATCCTTATCAGATAATTTCAACATCTTATTCATCTTAACATTTACATCAGTTGATTGCCTTTCTCATTCAAACTGTGATGGTCTTGTTTCTTCGTACAACGCATGATTTTTTATTGTGTCCTGAAAAATTTGCCTATTATGTTAGGAAACTCTGGGTTCTATTTATTTTTATTCTTAAACAGGTAGTCACCCTGTTCAAGTTTTGGCCTACTTTTTTGAGCTATAGTTCTAATGGCAGTTTAAATTTCAGAACCTTTATAGTGGTAATTTGGTCTGCTTGGTTTATTTGGTGCTGCTGGAGTTCCCACTTGTCTCTGTTGATGCTGCTGAGGGAGCAGAATTGCATCCTCATCCCAGTTGCTTGGGTACCTCAAAGTATAGGATGGCATGGGATACCCCGATGCCTCCTGGCTTCCCAGTGTTTCTGGGAAAGGAAAGGGATTTATAGACCTGCAGTGTAAAAGAGACTTCATATGTCTGGCAACTTCTTGTTACTGGGTGCATCTTGCTGATTCTGCCCACCAGACCCAATACCTCAGGACAGGGAGGGGTTTCCTGGGTCCAGCTGATTACTGTGATTGGGTCCTTTGTCTTATTCAGTTCTGGCTGCTATAAAAAAATGTCATAATCTTAGCAACTTAAACAGCAAACATTTATTTCTCACAGGTCTGGAGACTGGAAGTCCCACAGTCAGTGCCAGCGTGGCTGGGTTCTTGGTGAGGGCCCTCTTCCTGGTTAATTGATGGCCGTTTTCTTGCTTTCTCCCCACAGGGCAGAGAGAGAGCTCTGGTCTCTTTGTCTCCTTATAGGGATGCCAATCCCATTGTGGAGGCTCCACCTTCATGGCCTTATTTAATTTAATTACCTCCCAAAGATTCCACTTCTAAATAACACCATATTGGGGATTAGGGATTCAACAAAGAATTTTGAGGGGACACAAACACTGAGTCCCATAGCAGTCCTTCCTGCCTCTTGCCCACCTGCCCTAATTTCTCATGGAGGGGAAAGGCAGTGGTAGTCTGGTAAAAGAGACTCTCTGGAAGGACTCCTTCCTATGGCTTGGTCACTCTTCTTGGTTCTGCTGGTTTCTCAGTATTCTGACCACCCAGTATTGCTGGGCAGAAAAGGAGTATCTCAGAATTAAAGATGCTTCCCAAGCCAGGCCACTTGTTATAACTGAGTCCCTCCTGCTGGTTCTGCCCACTGTCCGCAGTGCTCTTGAAGGAAGAGGAGAGTCTAAGTCTGGTGGGGAAGGATAGTGCTTCCCCTGGATGCTTTTGGGTGGTAGGGTTACTTATTGATCCCCTTTCTGTGGTGTCAGGCTTGTCTAATATTCCCAGAGGGACTCCTGTTTGATCTCAGAAGAAAAATGAGCCTAGTTGGGCTGCCATCCTTTGCTAGGTTGGAGTTGGCAAATGCTGGGTCTAGGGGTCCTTCTTCTGTTGGGTGGGCATAACATAAAACACCCTGCTGCTGTGTTTTTCCTCTAATCCTGGGGTCCAAAACCAGTTTGCTTCTTCATCATCTTTCAGAGTTCTCCTTTGGTTGTCAGTTATGTTATTTCCAGAATTTATAGCTCTGATTAGCAGGAAAGAGCTAGGAGAAGTAAATCTATACATTCTTGTGGACCAGAAGTCCCATTCGATTTACTTTTCATGATGTGGTTTGAATAGTTATGCAATAAGTACACTTAATGCCAACATCCATCCCTTAAATATATGAATTTTTCATTTATCTTTTTTTCCAGTACCAAATTTTAAAGCAGGGCTGCAGTTCTATGACAATCTAACATTCTTCCTCTACTAGCAACTCTCTAAGATTTATTTCAAGTTTTAAAATCCCTGATGATGACCTGATCTTTGCTTCTGTAGCTCGCGTGATGTTTTCTGATAGCTCAATCAACTAAGGCTTTGCAGCACTTAATGTTCACTGTAGCCTTCTATTAGAATGAGATTAGGCAGCTTTGCATAAAATGAAGAGGTAGGAAAGAATAAAGAAGATATAAATTGGATTACTACTTATATTTAAAAACATATTTTTATGGAGAAATATGATGTTTGCCAAGAACAATGATGGAAGTCCTGAAGTTGAAAATATTGAGAATGTCTCCTTTAACAATTAGAGATTGAGAATAAAGAAAATATCTATTTTATTTGGAGAGATATACCTCTAACAAGTAATTTTCCAACGAAGTTTTCCTAAGTTATATGAGGACAAAAAGAATTGTTAATTAAATGTACAAATGTTATTTATAAGAAACATAATAGTCTGAGGTTACCTGTCCAATGTAGCCAAGTTGTATATTTATGGGCTGTTATCCAAACTTTAAATTAGAAACCACTGAACAACATGTGCACATTGAACATGTGCCCATTTTACAATATCTATTGTATAATTTTACTCAGTAAAATATTACGGCATTTATAAATCTAATAACTCTATAGTTTTCTGGGCATATATATGATTTATTCGTTGCCAAGACATTAGTTAGTTAGGAAGGCAAAACTTAGTTATAACTTTTCAATGGGAAATCAGTTTCATTTATATGGCATGGTTCCCACTAGCAAATTATGGGGAAAAGTGGGAAATACTACTACTAATAAGTATTTCTGTGCATAAACACATTCACTGAATAACTGAAACATAAATTATTCAGATCAAAATTTGATCAAATTATATGACTCTGGAACAATTGCCTTATATATTATCCACCAATTTTAAATTGTTTCATTAGCATTTTCCCCTTTGATTTACCAGTAGTAGGTATTTGATCCAAAATCTCTTCATCTTTGACTCTGATATACTTACTATGTCAAGCAGATTTTCTCTCTGTCTCTCTCTCTCTCTTTTTTTTTTTTTTTCCTTTAAGGTATCTAGAGCTAAAAGGATTTTAATCTGAACATTTATTCTGAAAAATGTAATTCACTTCTCCAACTGCTCACGATTAGTCTATTGGCAGCTATGGAAGCCATGGAGGAGCCATTCACTCTCTCAGTCTAGTGTGCAGAACAGATTAGTTCTTTGCAAAATAATATCAATTAAGCCAACATAAAAAAAGTAAGTATCTATATTAATCTCCAGCCACAAGTTACAATATCTCTTCAAAAGAGCTGTACACAGGACATTTTTTTCTCAGTTGCATAATTATACTACTATTATATTATACTCCTATGGCCTGCTTTTGCTACATGTCACCTACTATTACTACTTCTACTACTGCTACCACTACCACTACTATTGCTGCTGCCGCCACTGAGCGTGCACCAACACATATTCACTGGCGCGTGTGTATGCATTACCACATACATTTTTTTACCTATAAATTTTGGCATTTCATTTTGACAGCTGTCCTGGGTAGGAGTCCAAAAGACCTGTATTATTTTTCTAGTTCTTTTATAAGTACTATGTGACCTTGGCAATTTATTTCACTATTGTATGACAGTTTCCACATTTGAAAAATGAAAGATATTGGACTAGGTCATAGGTTAGCAAACTGAGGCCTTTGGACCTGTTTTGGTAAATAAGGTAAATAAGGTTTCATTCATTTATGCATGGTCTACAACTTCATTTACACTGTATCATCAGATTTGAGTAGCTGTGACAGAGACCATATGGCCTGCATGCATATATATTTACTATCTGCACCTTTAAGAAAATGTTTGTCATTCCTGGACTTGATGTCCTATAAGCCTTTTCCAGGTATACATATTTATCACTCAAGAGGATTCTGATATAAAAAAATCTTATTCTACCTACCAAGGGATGATGATAAAAATTTTTAATTATTTTGTTTTCTATTCTAAAATTCTTCTCCATGAATCCAAATGACAAAACTTAGCTTGGTTCATTTAAATAGTGGAATTGTCTCAAGTGATAGGCCATTGAATAAAGATAGAGTGCTAAACCCAGTAGTAGTCATATTTTTCGTAATTTGTCCCATTTTTCCAGTGCTTCAATCTTGTCATCTTAATTACAAGAGATGCAGCGTAATCTTAAATCAGTCTGCATTTGTTAGGAGACTTTTATTCATAAAGTCAATTTTGATCCATTTTGGGGAGTTTAAAACATAGCCACATCTTTCAAATAATCAGAAATCAAATAGGAGAAAAAATAAAATGAAAATATAAGTAACTAGGTTTCATAAACTCAGAGAAAACAAAATATAGATACATATAGAGATGTGTGTGTGTCTGTGTGTGTCTGTGTGTGTCTGTGTGTGTGTGTGTACATTCATTGGAAGAGGGTATTAGCAGTGAAGGCTTGAGTTTTATTATATATCAGTGAGGAAGATTGGCATTCATATTGGATTTATGCTTCAATCATGTGTTTTATTTTTCTGTGACTTTAAAAGCAGTAAAATGACAATATGTCAATTAAGTGGCCATTGGGAAGAGATGAACTGTCAATTTTCAAATTAGTGAAAGACCTTAAAATCTGTGATCAGAAGCTTAAATTTCACAAAGAGGCAAATTGGGCATCACTTTAGCATTGTGAGGAAGAGAATAAAAGCCTCAATTTATCGTAAAACTTTTGAACTGAAAAATGAAAATGCATTAAGGAGCAAAGCATAAGTCACACAGGAGAAACCGAGCACAGTTGTATAAACTAACAGTTGGATCTCCCTTCTGTTTTTTTTTTTTTTTTTTTTTTTTTTTTGGCGGTGTGCGGGCCTCTCCTGTTGTAGAGCACAGGCTCCGGACGCGCAGGCTCAGCGGCCATGGCTTACGGGCCCAGCCGCTCCACAGCATGTGGGATCTTCCCGGACCGGGGCACGAACCCGTGTCCCCTGCATCGGCAGGCAGACTCTCAACCACTGTGCAACCAGGGAAGCCCAAGCAAAGCTTTTAATTGTGAGAATCAAATGTTTATTATCCTTTACTTGTTTTATGTTTTCATAGCACTTATTACCTTCTTACATGCTATAAAATGTTTATTATATATTTCTCTTCATGGGAATGTAAGCTTCATGAAGGTAAATGTTTTTGTCTTTTTACTGTGTGTCCCCAATACTTAGACTAATGACCAAAACAAAGTAGGTGACCAATATTATTTGTAGCATAAATTTTTATAATATCAAAATACTGGGAACTACCTAAATGTTCATTAAAAGGTTAAATAATATATAGCATGATCCGATCATGTACCAGTTAAATAGAGTGACATAGTCACTATACTATTGAATGCAAAGTCACAAAACCCATCTGTAAGCACGCAGATGTCTAAAAAAGGAACTGATAGGGTATAGTCTGAAATACTAACTTTAACTGCCAAGTGGGGCTGAGAAGTGGATGGTCAATCAATAGTCAATCAAAAAGTGTTTCATAAAACTTATTTTGTGCCAGGTAATATTCTGAAATTGGGGTATAACTGTAAGCAGGTTCTTACCATGATGGTAATTACATCTTCATGGGTGAGGGATAATAACATACTAGCATAAATAATATAAGTTCAGGAACTGCGAAATGCTGCAAAGAAGATACATAAAGTTGTATGCTGGAGACTAACTTTGAAGATGTTGGGTGCCTTGTGTTAGTTGGTCAAGGGCAAGACCCTTTCAGAGTCTCTGAAAGGGTAATATTTTAAGTTGAAACCTGGATATGAGAAGAAGGGTGGCATAAAGATCATGAAGATTTATAAATTAAGCATTGGAAACAGAAACAGGAAAAAAAGAAAAAAAGCAATCACCAAATGCAAAAGACCTCTAATGGACATGGGCATGGTAATGACTGAAGGAGAAATTGAAGACCAAAATATGTGAAGCATGGCAAATGAGGGGGAAATGGCCTAGGTAGGAGGAGTAGGGGGAGATGACAAGGTAAAACAAGTAGCCTAGGGTCTTTGTCATCCATGTGACCTAAACATTGGGATATAAGTGTAATAGCAGAGCATCAATGCAATTTAAGAAAGAGTCATGATCCAATTTATGCTTTACAAAGAAGTGATAGCATGGAAAGAATGATTAGCAGAGAATCAAGAGTGATGTCCAGAGAAAGTTAGAAGCTGATAGAATAAACCAGGTGTCTCCAAACAGTGTGGTGAGCATTAGGACTTCTACTTGTCAACACACATTCTTCTGTGTGTTTTTTTCTTTTTTCTCTTCCTTCCTCCCTTCCTCTCTCCTTTCTTTCCTTCCTTCCTTCCTTCCTGTAATGGGCATGTAAATTGTGTCATGCTGGCTGTACACAAATACCTCAAAAATTCACATCATTCTAGATAAAGTCCCAGAGATAGAGAAGTAACACTGATTGGCAACAGTTCTAACCGTTGCAGACCATTGGTTTGAAAATAATCAGAGGTTTATTTCATCCTATTAATACTGCTTTAGAGTATATTTGGAATTCCAAGTGGCTGGTGCCTTCTTTGCCCTATATCACTTATAATCCGTCACATGTACTACAGTGGGAAGGGGCGACTGCATTTGTTGTGTGTTCAATGGCTCGGAAAAAAGAGCTGACCCAAGAGACACATCCACAATATTTGGAGAAATGCTTGTTATGCTCTAAAGTGTTTTCAAATAACAGTTTGCTGGCTCAGGGTAGAATTGGAAACGTCCTGAGACGTTTAGAATCTCTCTTAACTACAGGAATTTTGCTATTTGTATATAGTAGGAAATAGCTGTTCTACAGGCACAAATTTGGGAGTAAATATTTGAAAGTAAACTCTAAAATCTAGTTAGCTAACATCCACCAGGGAAGCAGTACAGGTTACTAAACTAGAAATTTACAATGTGGATCGTATAATAATTTCTTATATCCCATAGGAGGAAAGATTTGGCTGACCCATTCCGTGCAAATAATTAAAAGGAGGAGTGTGGTTTCACTTCTAATTGGATTTCAAATGTAATCACTTTATCAGCACATGGTGTGCGTGTCATTTCAGGGCATATACACTTGTCAGTTCATATTTGATCCACTCATGGAGGACCAGTGTGCCAATATGGCCAAAAGCTGAAGAGGGCTGGTAGAGTATTACAGCGCTGCTACTTATGATGCCGCCAATCTATTGCTTGGTTTGCTTTTGTTCATCTCTCACTAAGGTGTATTTCTTCTCTGGAGTAGAAAGGATCACTATGTGGTTAAATTACTGAATATTAGAAGTAACAATACTTACTAGCACTGCAGTATTAGCATAGAAGACAGTAAAAGAAAATAAAATACATCCATTTGAGAAACTTATCACACGAAAAGTGCCACTTATCTACTGCTCTGAGAACAGAAGGTGAATAAACTGCTCTGTGGTCAATGAAGGCATCTAGAAGTGAATACTTGTGATAGTTTTAATCCCAGATCAACACTTACTAAGTAATTTCGAGCATGTTCTTGACCATTCTGAACTGTGTGTCTTGATTACTAAGATGCTATGATAATAATACTCCCTATAATAGAAGATATTTATTGTTAACTCAGTACAAAAAGTAGGGGAATCATGTATCCTCCTTTGCATGGGATAAATTCAGTTTATGTTTGTTATAATGGCTTTCTGTCCAGTTTGGCATTTGTCACTCTCAAAAGTATCCCAGTGCTGATGACAAATAACATGGTTGCCACAGCTCTTGATTTTGTTCAGGTCCCACCATGTCCCCAGGCAAAGGGGACAAAGGACTTAGGGAAAGGTGACTCTACATCCATCTCTAGGACTGGTTTAACCCAGTAATTGATTTAGGGACTCATGCTATGCTTTAATCGAATCAGCACATGACATTCTCCTAGAGACACTTTAAACGCAATTGTGAGCACAGAATCTGAGATAAATGACTCAAAATAAAAGGAAAGGTTTATTTCACCATTCTGGAAGGGAGGAAGATTTTTCTCTTTGAAAGTAAACATGGATGGATATTGTCTCAATGGTTAATGGCAGTTTTCTTGCAACCATGAGGGCAGGAAGCTTGAAGATAAAGCTGACCCAGAGGCAAATTAAGAAAATCCCTTGAGCCCTGTTCATGACACACCTGACAACACTCCACCTTTATACATTTTACTCCTTCAGATAATAAATGGCTTTCTTCTTTGTGCCAGTTGAGGTAGTATTTTTTGGAAATAAATTACAGCTAAAATAAATATACTCTCTTATGGGGTTTCTCTAAGGATTAAATAAGATTAAAATGCTTGGCACAGTGCTGGGAATAATAAACAGTAACTTATTTATTTATTTTTAATATAACTGGGAGAATGCTGGGATTCTATATTACTTTTAATATAACTGGGAGATTCACAAGTGAATCTAAATACAAACACTCAGATATATAGAATTTTGTAGCTTAGACCTGTGACATTCTTCTTAAAATCAAACATAGCTTACTATTTTTAGACAGATAAGATACCCTTCTCATTTTATAGATCAGCCAATCAAATTTAGACAGAAACTAGTAAGCACTGGGTTTTTCTTTCTCAGAATCTAACTTCTCTTTAAGATAACACACAGTCTTACTGGAGTGGATAGTATATGAGGTTAAACGTCAATCTGACTGGAGTAACTAATCATAGTGGGCACTTGTGTGTGAGTGTGTGTGTCTGTGTGCATACATGCGTGTGTGTCTAGACTTTTTGTATGTAGTCATCCCACTTCCAGTAATAACACTCAAAATTTGTGGGGAGAGAAACTGTTTTTCTCCATTCTCAACCCAGGTGGTTTGGGGAGGGCTCCACGCACCATCCCTAAGGTAGAGCATGTGTTCAAAGACCAGATGGAATCAGGACATAACTTTCTCCCCGGTCAGGAATGAACATGTGATTCAAGCCATGTTACTAAGAACCAGTCACATTGGAATCACAAGGCTTTTGCTAAAGTGATGAAGAAATGAAGAGCAGTGCACTCTCTCATGCTACTCTTGAGTTTGAGAGCATGTACGGCTAAAGCTGCTACCACTGTGAGGAAGCTGGTGTTTCATAGCACTTGTTTAGCTATCTCAGTCAAGAACTTCTATGGCTGTTTCTCTCCTCCCTACTTTGCTACATAGTCATTGTTCAGGGTTTCATAACTCCCCATTGTAATTATTTCATGGAAAAAGTGAATTTTGAGTCGGGAATCATATATATTAGGCTCAGTGCTGGGATAGAGTGAGCAAAGCCTTTGCCCTTGAGGAGCCCTAGTAAAAAGTTTGCAAAGCATGTTGCAAGACAGTTAAACTAGCATGGCCTCTGAATATCTGCATTGCAAATTTTTCAAATATTAGGCACTGTATGCAGGGCCCCCTTTTACAATGCATTCAAAGAGAGTTGCTGCATAATTCTTTTTGGCTATAGAAAACGTTATTTATTTGGTAATTGAATTATAAAACTATTTTAAAAGCTAGTATTCATAACCTCTCCTCTGCTTTTTCACACTGCACGACTAGTTCGGAAATAAAAAAGGAGTTTCAAGATTTCTGAGTCTACAGATAAAAATCAAGCTGTCCATCTCCATGAAACTGAAGAATGTGTCCCCAGAAGGAGGAAGGAGGCTTGCGTGCATTTTCTCAGTGAAACTATCCATGAAGACCAATATCTAAGAGGAAGCCAGCAGACTTTGAGCTTATGATGACTTTAGCAGTTTATTCAAAGATGGAATTGCTGAATTAATACATATTTTGAGATTCTGATAAACACACACACACACACACAAATAGCAAAAACCTGAAAACCTCTTTTTCCCTAACCTTATTTCCCATTTATTAGGGAAGGAAAATCAGAGAGTCATTAGCAGAAGGTAGTCTGAATCAGTTCTGTGCTATCATAACAGGATGCCTGACAACTCTACAGAGAAAAGGTAATAATATGTTAAGAGCTGGCCAAGAAGATTTGCCCGCCAATCTCAACCCTTTAGAAATGTTAATTTTCACAGCAAGAATAGCAGGATTGTTTTATTTCTAGCAGGTTGGTGATGGGTAGTCTATTTTGATTTTAAGTATATAAGGCAGGGTGGCGTGTGTCCTTGAACTCTCAGTGGAAATGAGCTCTTGATTGGACTGTAGCTGCCTTGCCTACAGTACGGAAAACGCTGAAAGATGAGAAAATGGCAGGAATTAATCCTGGAGATTTTGCCAGAGGGAAGGCAGAGAGAGAAAGAGATAATCTGATTATACTTTCAGGGATGACAGGTGAACCTCTAAAAGTTCAGAGGTTCAGTTCAGATATCCATCTCAACATTTAGCTGCTCATTTGAAGTTTTGCCAAGCACAAGGGAATATATTCTGTTTCAAAAACTGTTGACAATCTCTCAAGATCAGTGGGGCTCATCATAAGGCCTCTGGCTTGTTCTTGCATTTCTCTTCCTCCATCTCAAGAAAAAAAGTCACCAAAACTGTGTACTGTAGTTGAAATTTTCTTTTACTTCATATTTTGCTATTGCTGCTACTCTTGGGGCTTCCAAACGAGAACGGAATTTTACTGCATAAAGAACATTACTCTTTCAAAACTTCTCAGCACCAAGTCAGTGGAATCCTAAAAGAAAGGGAAGTTAAAAATATCGATATCAATATCTTAATTTTGTAGAAGTTTTTATTAGCTTTTTTTTTTTTCAAAAACATGTTTGGCAAATTAGTGAATGATTGTATCATCTCCTTTAAACTAGTCCTTTGGCTCTTCTGCCTAATTATATAGTTGAAGAATAAACTTTTTCTTGTTTTTTGACAGTACTAGTTAATTTTAACATCACAGGCTACATGATTCTCCCCACTGCCAGGCATTCAGCTAAGGATTTTATAGACACTATCTCATTTAATTGTCATAGAGTTTGGCAGATTTTTTTGGTCTAAATTGTGTAGGATAAGTTAAATTGCATTCTAATAACCAATATGAGTGTATTTCTGTAAGTATAGTTATGTTGAAATGAAGTTTTAAAAAGCAAAAAAAAAAGAAAAGAAAAAAAGCAATAAACAAAGCCAAACAAAATTCTCACACAAAATAAAATTCCAAAAGAAACAGATCTAACTCTGCCTACTGCGAAAATTAATAATTATCTCTATATTCTTGTTATATAAGTTGTGGTCTTCAGATCTGTAGCATCAATTGGAAACTTGTTAGAAATACAGAATCTCAGGGCTCACCTCAAATATATTTCATGAGAGTCTGTATTTTAGCAATTTCCTGGGTGATTCCTGTGCACATTAAGTTTGAGAAGAAATTTTTTTTTTTTTTTTTTTTTTTGCGGTACGTGGACCTCTCACTGTTGTGGCCTCTCCCGTTGCGGAGCACAGGCTCCGGATGCTCAGGCTCAGCGGCCATGGCTCATGGGCCCAGCCGCTCCGCGGCATGTGGGGTCTTCCCGGACCGGGGCATGAACCTGTGTCCCCTGCATCGACAGACGGACTCTCAATCACTGTGCCACCAGGGAAGCCCGAGAAGAAATATTTTATACAACATTGTCATTTTTTCTTGATAATGAAATTTTGTTGTCACATCTCAGTTTTTAAGAGCACAAACCTATTTCTTTTTAATTCAAAATTAATAGATGTTATTTTTTTCTGATTAGGGGAGCATATATGCTCATTTAAAGACAAAAATTAAAACATTCATGAATTTATAAAGAAGAAAATAAAATATCTCATGATCTTATCCCTTGAAAATGATCTCTATTAATAGTATAAAATAAACAATCCAGGGGATAACTCTTCTTTGACCTCCAAATAAAACAAAACATAATTGAATTATTTATTTAATATAGCTAACCTAGGAGAAATTATAACCCCATTCATAACAGTTAGGTTATTGTTTAAATTTTTTAAAAATGTAACATCTGAGCCTTCTCCTAAATGAGATTTCAATAAAGAAGATATTGAAAGCTTGAAGGGGGTGAGGAGGATAATTCTAATCCTTTGAATTTCTGTTCTCAAATATTATATACTTACATGTTATTCAACATGCTGCTCTTTCTTTTCCATCTACTGTAATAAAATATCCTTATTTACCTCCCCCTTACATAAACTACTGAAATTTAGCACAGGTAGAAATCATGAAGTGAAAACTTAATAGAATTTGCTACATAAAATTTGGTATATTAAAGCATAACAAAAGCAAATATCAGATGTCAAATACTGCAATGTTTGTGAGAAATAAAATAATACTATTTTATAAAGTAATACAAAGAAAAACTGAATATTACGATGGGCAAAGTATATAAACTTATTTTTAAATACAAACGGTAAGCATATGAAAATCATACTTCACCATAAAAGAATCAAACGCATACAGTACCATTTTTCATGTCTTAGAGAAGATTTAAAAAGATTAAATGGAAGAAGTATGAGGAAATGTTACTCTCTTACACTTAAATTAGTTATAAATTGATTCATTTCTAAAGTGTAATTGGGTGATATGTATCAAAACCCTTATAGTATGTGCACATATTATATATTTCATTTCTAAAATTCATGCCAAGAATTATGGTTTGTGAAAATTTTATAAAGTTTATAAAGCAGCTTTTATAATAATATACAATTAAAAGACAATATAGATGTCCAACAATTTAGGATTTCTTAAACAAATTGTAATCGTTTCATACAATAGAATGAGGAAAGTCATTAAAATTATACTTTAAAAAGATAATATTTTCTCAGAATATCCATGGGGAAAAAAATCAAGATATTTTTTAGTTAAAATATATAGTATCATTTTGAACAGGCTCCTTCTTTGTAAACTTTGAAATCTGGCATTTTATAGTTAGTATTTCTAACCATCCATCTTTTTCCGATTGAAAAAAAATGTGATTTCATGTGGAATGAAATGTCCACCTCAGTATATATTCTATCAAGATAACAGTGTTATGTCAAATATAGTGTTTTAACAATATTAGAGGGAAGGGGACAGAGGAGTTCCACTTCTTAATGATACTGGGGAATGTGTCTATTCATATCCATGTCAGCCTCTCTGAGGTCATGGTCTGGTTTCAAGTCAACTGTCATCAATGCTCCAAACCCTGAGAAGACTGGAATACTCATAATCAAAACTTCATAATCCATATTTCATGCTATTCCAGGGAAGGCTATAATCTCTCTTTCACCTGTTATTAATCCTTTCTCTTTGTACATGTGTACAAGTGAATTCACTAACAATAAGATATAGAGTAAGCAAGCAATCTTTTTGTCCTCAATAATCTATCATAATAGATGGCTTTAACTTCTTGGTCCATCATTTATAACATCCTTCATTGTCTCTAAGTTAAGCCACAAAGCTGAGAAAATGGGGTATAAATGTGTGCATATTTTAAAGTGGGGTTCTAAACATATCATGGCAGTAAGCACTGTCTGTTGCTACCTCATAAAAGAGGGTGTTAAGGGGCTTTTTGGAGAGAAGCGTTCTTTAACAGGAGTTGGTCGGAGTATGTTTTCCACCAAGACAATTTGGTCGGCGAGAGAATCTCTTGGATGGGGAGAGACATACAAAAAGAGAAGAGTGGCATCACATACCTAGATTTAATGCTTGCTAACCTGCAGAAAATTTTAGGTCTGTACGATGCTGTTAACAGAAATCTAAGTAAAAAAAGTTATTGAAAGAATTTGACATGTGATAAGGGGCGGATTGAGGCAGTCAGTAAGGAAAGCATGAGGAAAGAGGGAAACGAAGAGAGGAGTTTTTTACGTATGCTTTCACCATTTGGTTGGGCAGGTGAATGAGAGAGAGGAGAGAGGCTAAAGAGGTGAACAGTTGTGAGTCACCTGAAAGACTCCACACAAGAGATCTCCCCCTGTGTGGGGGGAGCTGGGCAGAGAGTCAGCAGCTATGGGGAAGCCCTGGGAAGTAACAAGACTGCATCCCCTGCAACAGGGAGCTCCCATCCTCTAGGCTTCCTCTAGGTTGTGAAGAACCTGCTACAACACCTTCTATGACAGACAGTGTTTCATAATCAAGAAATACTCACCAGGGCTTCCCTGGTGGCACAGTGGTTGAGAGTCCACCTGCCGATGCAGGATACACGGGTTCGTGCCCCGGTCTGGGGGGATCCCGCATGCCGCGGAGCGGCTGGGCCCGTGAGCCATGGCCGCTGAGCCTGCGCGTCTGGCGGAGCCTGTGCTCCGCAACGGGAGAGGCCACAACAGTGAGAGGCCCGCGTATGGCAAAAAAAAAAAAAAAAATACTCACCAGCTTAGTAAACAAGCCCGTAACTTTGAACCTCTAATCTCTCCTCCCCTTTATCTGACCCTAAGAAGAAAGACAGTGAAGATGGAGAGTGAAATACAGACCAAATACAGACCTTCTACAATGCTGGCCATTGAACCACTACTCATTTTAGATGTGAAGGGCAGGAAAAAATTTTAATTTGGTTGTGAGATTAAAATTTTTATTTAGATTAGACTGAACTTCTGAACACCCTGAAAATGAAACTATTCAAAGACTCTTCTAAGTGGTGAGAAGCACTAAAATCTATGGGATCAAACAAATTGTGTCTGCAGCAAGAAAAAATCTAATAAATCATATTGAAGATATTGGTAAGAGGGAGAGAAGAAAATTCCACTATTTCTTGACTGCAGCCTAATGAGTTCAGCCAACTCAAAAAAACTGCTTATACATACATTAACTATACGGGGTCATTCATTGGAAATATGCTTTACACAAATTACCTGTTTTTGAAGTAAATTATGCCCAAACCCTCCAAATATATATCATACATCAGGATGCAAAATAAGGTATCTCCTGTCAAATTTAACTTTCAGGACTTCAAACACACTAATCCATCAACAAATAGGTATTGCATTCATTCAAATATATATTCTGAGTACTGCAGATTGGCACTAGGGCTATAAATATGAGTCTAGAAAGTCTAACATTTTCATGTTTCATACAAACCTTAATACAAAAAAAATGAAAATGAGCATTTTCCAGTTTTAAACATTGTATTAGCTGTTTAGACTGGTAAAGATTATTAAAGTGCTCTTGTTAACCTCACTATTAGAGTAAGGTGAGAAGTTGGACTTAACTATAATAAAAGGTGGAATATGATTGATTTACTAAGAGAAGTACAGATAAAGTACCGTGGATTTCAAAAGAGGAATTATGTGAAAATTAGAAGCTTTTCAGGCACAGGGAATTAACAAAGATATTCAGTTAGATTAAATCACAGTCACTATTTAACAATCTAGCTTTCCAGACTTACCCCAGCCTTATATCTCCTACACTTTAGCAACAGCTAACACCCTCATATATGAGGTCCTTCTGAGGTCTCTGCACTGCCCCACAAAATTACCACATCTTCATAACTACTCTCCTGTTAGGATCTATTGTCCCCTTTACAGAGAGAAGGAAATTAAGATTGTTTTTCTTCTTTCTCCATTCTACAGAGCTTTGATCCCACATTCTCTCTACTATCATTCCCTTCAATCCTGTGCATCCCTCCTTCAACATTAGGTTCAAATGTCATAATAAAGAAAAGGGCAGAGGCTCTGAAGCCAGAAGTCTAAGGTCTGTGCCCTGTATCTGCTTCTTACTCATCATATATATTAGTTATTCATTTAAAATCTCTGAGCCTCATTTTACTTTTCATATGGAATTTCTCTAGCAGTTGTTGTGAGTCTAAAGTATAATTAAAAAAATACCGGGGCTTCCCTGGTGGCGCAGTGGTTGAGAGTCCACCTGCCGATGCAGGGGACACGGGTTCGTGCCCCGGTCCGGGAAGATCCCACATGCCGCGGAGTGGCTGGGCCCGTGAGCCATGGCCGCTGAGCCTGCACGTCCGGAGCCTGTGCTCCGCAGCAGGAGAGGCCACAACGGTGAGAGGCCCGCGTACCACAAAGAAGAAGAAGAAAAAAAACTTTATAGGCTATAATGTACCAGTGCTGAAACTTGTATAAACATTCAGAATTAAATTGGTCACTTGTCTACAACACGTTGGATCTAGGTGTCCTTTAGCACTTTACAGTATTTTGTTTTAATCTCTTTTTCTCCCTCACTAGATAATAAATTCCTAAAGAGGTCAACTTGCTCTCATTCATCTTTGTAGCCCAGAGTACAGCATGGCCCATAGTGGGTACAAGGAGTTTAGTTAAGGAATATTTGAGGTTAAAGGGATAAGGCTAAGATTAATTCAGTCACAGCCACGTTAATTAGAAGTCTAAAATAAATGTGAATATAATTTTTTCTATATTCATTTCAATGTATGAATTTAAAATTTTATAATGATTTACACGTTATAGTGATGTAGGAATAGGAACTACTAACCTGTTTACACGGATGTTTAAGATGCTTAAAAAATATGGGTAAGCATGGAGCCAATGTTATAGCACATGGTATCGTTTGATCTTTTATTTTTATTTTATTTTATTTTGTTTTATTTTTGTGGTATGCAGGCCTCTCACTGTTGTGGCCTCTCCCGTTACGGAGCACAGGCTCCGGAGGCGCAGGCTCAGCAGCCATGGCTCACGGGCCCAGCCGCTCTGCAGCATGTGGGATCTTCCCGGTCCGAGGCACGAACCCATGTCCCCTGCATCGGCAGGCGGACTCTCAACCACTGTGCCACTAGGGAAGCCCTCATTTGATCTTTTAAATAAGTGAGATTGAAGGTCTGTATAAAAAAGAAAGCATGAATTCCCCTCCTTCTCAAATACCAAGAGACTGTATTTCTAGAAGGGAATTGAATGACTTGAACAGTTTGATTCATTTCTCCAGGATGCTCTCTTCACCTAAAATGGTGGTAAAACCTCCTTTGATCCATTTCATAGGATGCTGAAGATAAAGAAAAATATACCTATGAAAAGCTTGGAGCTTTTTTTAGAAAGGTCTTCTAATTTTCAGTTCTATTCTCTTTCCAGATCTGTGACATTTGAGTTATTGTTTTAATTTAGGTTTCCTTGAGGGCACTGGCCCATGGGTGATCCTGACAAGAAATTTGTTTTCTGCATGGTTTCTCTCTGGTTTTGGTGGAGCTGCTGAGCTGGGTGCCAGTCCCAAACTGCTGGGCATCTGTCCCAGCGTAGGAAGACCAGTGCTTCTCTTGGGGATGGATTTGTCAGCTGTCTTTTCAATGAAGAATTGCTCTCCATGTTGAAAGCACTTGCCCCAGATGCTGCCCTTCCCACTCCATCTCTCAGTGCCATGGTGGCTGTCACTGCCAGTCTCTAAGTGTGGCAGCTACTCCCAGCAGTTCTTCTAGACTAATTACCCTAGACAAGAACTGTTCACCTTCTTGAGGACAGGTCTACCATTCTGCTCTTCCAGGTTGACTGAAGCCTTAGTCCTTGCCTTCCTGGTACTGCCAGGAGGAAGAACAGTGGAGACTCCCTGTAAGAGAACTTTGCTGCTGCAGCCTCAGCCTGCCTGTTTTCTGCTTATTTCAGTAGCTTGTTAACACTGCCTGAGTCCTGTCTAATCAATAACCAAAGGAATTTCAAAAGGCTCTCATTCTGTGGGTCTCATTGACCTTGTTCTTTTTTTTTTTTTTTTTTTTGGCTACATTGGGTCTTCTTTGCTGCGCGCGAGCTTTCTCTAGTTGTGGTGAGCGGGGCCTACTCTTCGTTGTGGTGCACAGGCTTCTCATTGCGGTAGCTTCTCTTGTTGCAGAGCATGGGCTCTAGGCGCACAGACTTCAGTAGATGCAGCACGTGGTCTCAGTAGTTGCAGCAGGCAGGCCCTAGTTTGCGGGCTTCAGTAGTTGCAGCACATGGGCTTCAGTAGTTGTGGCGTGCAGACTCAGTAGCTGTGGCACATGGGCTTAGTTGCTCCGCAGCAGGTGGGATCCTCCCAGACCAGGGATCGAAGCCCTATCCCCTGCATTGGCAGGCGGATTCTCAAGCACTGCGCCACCAGGGAAGTCCCAAACTTGTTCTTGTTTATCTTTTTCTGTTGCTTTCCACTCCATGATTCTCCAAACTCATTGTGTTCCTGGAATCCAGAATTATTCCCAGTACTTCTGCTCAGGACAGGCTATTCCTCCCAGAAAGTACTGGATGACTCAGCCTGGGTATTGGTCTATACTTGTATTGAAACCAGCAGATATCCCACAACATTTCTGGCATTTTGATGGCTCTTGGAACTTATTTCCAAGACAGATTCAAAAGTCCTTCTATTGTATTGTTTACAGAAATGATGAGAAGCGCATGGCAGGCCATCAAGAGTTTGTCCTCAAGCCTCCATCTCTTCCTCATAAACAAATCTTGGCATTTAAAAAATTGAAAACTCCTGCCTGCATCTCATTTCTTTTCAGTGTGTTTGGAAAGATTGCCTTTTATAGCATCCCGCTATCATGCTGCATCTGCACACTAACTACTTCAGAAACTGTCCTGTTGCTCCATAAGTCTCTTAATAAGCTAACTGAAACCTCACTTGTGTTTACAACAATGAAAACTCACCAGGAACGTCACCACGCCCAGACTCACAATAAACATGATCAACTTTTCTTGTGAAGTTTGTTGTCTCGTATACCAGCTTGAATAAGTCCTACAAGACTCTGTCACATGTTCTTTAATTTACTTGATATAAGCAAGGCTACTTTCTTTCAATTTCTTGTCAATTTAAAGAATATATCAGAAGGAAGTTTTTTTTCTTTGAAATTGTAGTTACAAATAAAAAGCAAGCTTAAAGAATATCATTGGAGGAATCTCTGGTTTCTTAACAATAGGAGCTATGGTCACATGTACAGAGACTATATATATGGATGGAAGATTTTTTTTTCCCTTATGTAGAAAACTTCTTTTCTAATTTCTCTTGGCCTTCTCTCCTGGCAGTGCTTTTAGAACAAATTAATGAGATATGGTCTGGAAACCACTTTGTGCTCCTTAGAGAGGTGCTATGCAAATTTAAGAAAATAGTATAAGGAGTCATTATATTAAGAATCAGCTAATTACTTAAAGGACTGGGAAAGTTAACTTTAACTTAGAGTGACTGAAGTATTTGTTGAAATTTTGAAATGATGGAAATCCAATTCTAACTGAGAATCAGCACTGTTGTCAATAGCCTTGGAAAGCATCATCAAACAATGTTTCTTGCGCTGAGTTAAGTGCCTTATAAACCTAATCATAGTCATTTTCCCACAGGAGAAAATATAAAACAGCTTGCTTTAGGCACTGCTGAAGCATTTCCATGGAGAGCTTTTATTTTCCTTTACAATTCACAGAGGTGTTTTACTACAATGCACAGTCCACAGCCTACTTAACTAGCTTTTCAGTGTCATAAACCTAAGGTTATGTTAGGTTAATTTTTCTCTTTGTCCACCTGATCTGCCAGCCTTTTTTTTCCCTTAAAACTGACAGCAAGATGACTGATTATAGCCGGCAACAACACCCCTTTTTCAATGCATGACTTTCCTGGAATTAAGTTAGAAATTCAGAGGACATGAAGAAATCATTGTAAATTAATAAAGGAAAATATTTCAACACCCACTGACCAGTTGAGCAAATCATCGTCATGTTCACTTGCCCCTAGAAATCATTCACAATGGATATTCTTTCAATTACAGAGAAAATTAACTCCAAGAACTAGATTAAGAAGTCCAGTGCAATGAGCTGGGAAGGTCTTTATGAATGGTATGGCCACCTGATGAGTGACAATTTCACATTTAATTATAATGGTGTATAATTTATAACTCTCCCTCTCTTCTTTCAAATTATGCCACATTGGTAGGGTTTCCAGCTGAGAGAGTTATATACTGGAAGAAAGGGCTGCCTAAGACAATTTATCTCATCTCTGTGATATAGACAATGGCACTACAACAAGTGGCACTGGATTTAACTTTCCTCTGAGAAGAAAACATCTATCTTATAGCAGGATTTTTCAACTAGAGCTCCAAGCCTGTGGTTTTGATTACATACCCTACTTCAGGAGACTGTATGGGTCTAGCAAGTAAGGCAGAACAAACTAAATGGAGAAGGTTTCTTATTTTCTCCTCTACTTACTCACACTGGATAACAGGTTATCTTTCTTTATGGTCAAACACATTATGACTAGGACTATTTGAATCTTGGTGGAGTAGGGGAGCCAGAGATAATGCAGGAGAAGAAATAAGAACTGTTAGCTTTAAGAGGTATGACTTGTAGGGCTAGACATAACTGTGGGATGCTTTATAGTGTGCCTGATAGGCACAAGTCTATATCTGTGCTCTAGGCTATTCTTACCATAATGTGGACTCTTAAGGAATCAGATTTAGAATATCTTCTATAAGAGTTTGAATAGTTCTGGCATGTATTTTGAGACATGAAATATGAAACATGAAATAGCAATAACACTGGAAAAGAGATATGTGCAGATATAAAAGTGCCACAGCCTCTGCCTGCATCCATCACACTACATTATTGTTTATACCATCCTCAACTTTATCAGATAGTTTTTTATTCTTGAAATAGAAAAGTGTGTCACAATTCAGAGAAGTTACATATCACAGTGGGAAAACAATTTTAAGAGTTAAACATGAATTTCTGTTTTAAAATACAATAACTTTTCATGGCCTGTAATTTAATAATTGCATGTTAATGCAATTGAAAAAAAATGTGTTTTAAGACAAGACCAGCATAATATTTAATGAAGAAACACTGAATATGTTAAAAGTCTGGAAAAATATAAAATATCCAATAGCAACACAATTATTTAACACCATACAGGAAATACTAAAACTACAAGACATTGCAATTAGAAAAGGAAAACTTCATTTTTATGCAGATTATATAATTGCAATGATTTCCCTTTACAAAAGAATCATCCTTCAAGAGGTCCGAGTCTTACACTATTCTGGGGGTTAAATAGTGTCCACACTAAAGGGGTTAAGTAGTGTGAGTGACAGGGTATACAGGGTCTTGGGATGTGAGGAGTTCACTCTACCTCACACATTCAGTCAGGTTAATGGACTGAGAATTCTTCTTTGGAAGTCAGCAAGAAAGCTTTCCAGGTATGAGGTCACTGTGTCAGAGAATACCCAGCTCCCTGATACTACCACTAAACATACTTTCTTTAATCTATGTCAGGCACCATGCACTCTATCTCAATCCCCTCTCTTGCCACACTCATCACTGACTCTTCTTGCCGTCTGGAGCCTTTATATAGTCTTTCCACTGCCTGGTAACCTACCATTCTCTCCTCACCCTTCCCTTATTTAGAATTTTTCATGATGTCACTTCCCCAGGGAATCTTTCCTTAATTCTCAAAACAAGGCAAGGTGCTACAGTTAAAATTTTCATAGCATTATGTAGTTCTTCATAACAATTATTTGAATTGTAATTAAATTATAGAGTAATTAGTTGTCCAGTGTCTGTTGCCCTTGCTCCCTACTTTCTCCATCTTCGTGTATTCAAGATAAATATTGGTTGCCATTGAAAACCCAGACCTTGACTATCAGCTTTATTATCAAAGGCATATTTGGTGAATGAATGTTTTCTATTACTGGACTTCTCTTATTTTAATTAATTAATTAATTAATTTTTTAACGTCTTTATTGGAGTATAATTGCTTTACAATGCTGTGTTAGTTTCTGCTATATAACAAAGTGAATCAGCTGTACGTATACATATATCCCCATATCTCCTCCCTCTTGTGTCTCCCTCTCACCCTCCCTATCCCACCCTTCTAGGTGGTCACAAAGCACTGAGCTGATCTCCCTGTGCTATGTGGCTGCTTCCCACTAGCTATCTATTTTACATTTGATAGTGTGTATATGTCCATGCCACTCTCTGACTTCGTCCCAGCTTACCCTTCCCCCTCCCCATGTCCTCAAGTCCATTCTCTACGTCTGTGTCTTTATTCCTGTCCTGCCACTAGGTTCTTCAGAAACTTTTTTTTTTTTTTTAGATTCCATATATATGTGTTAGTATACGGTATTTATTTTTCTCTTTCTGACTTAGTTCACTCTGTATGACAGTCTCTATGTCCATCCACCTCACTACAAATAACTCAATTTCGTTTCTTTTTATGGCTGAGTAATATTCCATTGTATATATGTGCCACATCTTCTTTATCCATTCATCTGGATGGACACTTCGGTTGCTTCTATGTCCTGGCTATTGTAAATACAGCTGCAATGAACATTGTGGTACATGACTCTTTTTGAATTATGGTTTTCTCAGGGTATATGCCCAGTACTGGAATTGCTGGGTTGTATGGTAGTTCTATTTTTAGTTTTTTAAGGAACCTCCATACCGTTCTCCATAGTGCCTGTATCAATTTACATTCCCACCAACAGTGCAAGAGGGTTCCCTTTTCTCCACACCTTCTCCAGCTCCAGCATTTATTGTTTGTAGATTTTTTGATGATGGCCATTCTGACTGGTGTGAGGTGATACCTCATTGTAGTTTTGATTTGCATTTCTCTAGTGATTAGTGATGTTGAGCATCCTTTAAAGTGTTTTTAGAAAGCTATTCTTCTCCCAAAAGGAAATGAACAAAAAGAGTTTCTCATCTTAATAATTTCCTTGTCTTTAATTCATTTAAATTAAAGTAACCCTTTAATTCATTTGAATAAGTCTGCTTCTTCTTTCACAAAACAAGCTTCTAAATTTTTGAAATTTTGAAAATGTCCTCAACATTTTCTCTTCTGACTGAACATCATTTACTCATTCACGAGAAAAGGATTTACTGAACATCTGCTTGGACTGGGTATGGAGTCACAGGCTTTTCCTCACTCCTCATGTGACACTGTAGTTTCCAGGCCTTTCATCTCAAAGCCAATTTGGAGAAGTTTTCAGAACACTATGTTGCTACTCCTTTTCCTCCAGGCCATTTTCCATTGACCCTATTTTTTCTCTTCTTGAGTCTGCACTTTATCTAGTTGTTGCAGAAACTCACTCTTCAGTGTGCCTCTTGATCCCTTTATCTCAGTAGTCCCCAAATTCGATTCTATTTCCCCAGTGCATATCTGATGTTTATTAGTGGGCAGCTGGTGGTGATAATGAAAAGGCTCAGAGGGTTCAGTTGTAAGAATTATGTAAATTATGGATTGGGATGAAGTATAAAACAAATATATTACTACTTAGAAATATTTTCTCACACTTTTACTCCCAAAAGAAAGTGAAAAAACCATTGGAAGCTATAAAGAAGGTGTCCTCTTTCAAAATGAATAGTCTGAAGGAACTATTTTTTTCCATAATAAAAAAAAAGGTAAAAATTGAATGGGGAAATCACTCTACATATAACATGGGAAAATAAATAAATAGCTTGAAAAATCAATAGGAAATGTGCAGGACCAACATGAAGAAAACTTTCAATGGACTATAAAAATTTAAAATAAACATAATGAACAAAACATAAGATAACAAAGTAAAAGTGAAAATGACAGGCAGGAAAAAGGCCTAAGCTGATTTCAAAACTTAAGAGCAGATTTGGGGCAAACCTGAGACTGAAACCTTAAGTTGATGCATACATAATTATAGCAAATAATCTTTAGTCAGATGTAGAAATTAATATCTCTAAAACTTTGTGGAAGTTGCTCTCCCCCAGATCTTGTGCACCTTTTGATCAGTTCACAGAACATCAAAAAAATCCTTGTGTGCCATGCCCCCAGGGTTACATCAAAACCATTGACTTAAAAGAAAAGACTGTAGTAGAGATAAGGTAACTTGAAGGATGTTTCTGCCTTAGACTTCTGCTAGGGCAGAAGGGGGCTGGAAGATAAAACGTTTGCTCGGACAGGGCCTTCCTTTTTTTTTTTTTTATCTTGGAACATCATCGGGGACTCTTGGAGAGAAGGAAAAACAGATAACATTTGTCTTAAGGGACGTTAAAAAGCTATCACACTGTGCAGTAGGCTGAATGCTTTACCTCCTAGTTCTGACTTGGAGCACAGAGCCTGCTAAGGGAGGGGGCTTCATCAAGGGCCCACTTTTGAAGATATCTGTATCAGCAGCAAGAAGTAAGGCTATCCAGTATGGAAAAGAAAAGAAAAGAGGAGAAAGAAGAGAAGAGAATGAACAGAAGAGGGAAAGGAAAGAAAGAACAACAAAAAAGTCACAACTTCTTTAAGAACTTACTCATATTAATCAACTTACATATTAACTTTTAATGATCTGAACACAGCAGGAAGTAAACTGCTTTGTTTTTTCTACATTGTCCTTTAATTTCATTTTAAGTAGACTGTTCTTCCTATGGTCCAGAATGAAATGTTGGATATGTCCCATAGCTTTTCTGATCTATTTTAGTTAAAAAACCTTCTGCAGTTTGGTAAATAAATTATAATTTCAGTAATAAAGTTTTTCTCTCTTCATACTACTATCTCCATTCTTTTTTAGAGTGGAAATGAGAAATCACTACTGCTTGTATTACCTGGCCCAATGGGGTAATTCACACCAACCTTTATAATGTGACTGTCCTTAATCCCTGTTTTAGTTTTATTTTTTATTTTTTGAAAGAAGACAGAGAGAAATTTATCAGTTAAACACTGATTTTACAGCCATTTCACCTTAAGACAATGTTAACAATTTTGTAGGTCAGGGAAGGTATATGAAGGTGAACTTCATGGAAGAAAACAATGTAAATCATGATTAAAAGAGAACCTTGGTTTAAAGATAGCCTCTGCTATAGCCAGTAGGATTTTTTTTTTTTTTGCGGTACGGGGGCCTCTCACTGTTGTGGCTTCTCCCGTCGCGGAGCACAGGCTCCGGAGGCGCAGGCTCAGCGGCCATGGCTCACGGGCCCAGCCACTCCGCGGCATGTGGGATCTTCCCGGACCGGGGCACGAACCCGTGTCCACTGCATCGGCAGGCGGACTCTCAACCACTGCGCCACCAGGGAAGCCCCGCCAGTAGGATTTTTGGGTGGGGAGGAGGGTGTCAGTGGTAGACCATGGTAAGACCACAGTCAGCGACAGCTTTGTTGGTATCAAGGACACGGAAGGAGGAGTCTTTGTTTACCCCAGCATCAGGGGCAGAAACAGCAATGTGGAGAGAAAGCCAATTCCAGGACAGCTCAGAGATGGAGAGTCCCACAAGGCTCACCCTCAGTGTCTTCTCTTATTTGTTGTCATCTTCGTTTCCATGAGATTTGTTGTGTTGTATTTGTTTGTTTTGAATTTATGTCGCAAAATCCCTAGCTTTTTGCCTCCTGGAGAAAGGGTGCAGGTGCTCTGCAGCCTTTGGACTTGGTCTCCTGACTGACCAAGAGGCACATCTCTGCAGATCAAGAGCAGCATCAGCAAGATCCAAGTGCAAGTGAGCCAGAATCCATGGAAGAGTCCCTACCTCTGTATAGCGCTAGCCCAGCCCCAGTACTGTCCACTTGACATTCTCTGTACAAAGACCTCAAGACTTAGATGAGTGTTTGTCAAACTAGCTTTAGCAGCAGAACTTTTTGTTCTTACTCAGAAGCCCCCGGTGTGTGATGGGGTGGATGGAGGGTTTGCGGGGGCGGGGGGGTGGTAGGTTTCCGGGAGCTGCTGCTTGGCTAAACTGCCAAGCTCTTCTTTTTCTGAGAGAGAATCATGTTCAAGATGAAGGCAGAGCTGACTCTCTCAGAACAGTAAAGGGATTTATATTTTAAGAGGCTTTGGAAGTGAAGAGAACTAGCAGAGGGATCAGGCCTTTAGCAGGGGAAAGGAACTCAGGGGAGGCGAAGTCTTTTGGTCCTCAGCATAAACTGAGGCATCATGATGCATCTACATTTGTTAACAGAAAAAAATAAGAGAAACTTGCTTTTCCTTTTTGAGGAAAATCATTTGGAGCAGATGGCTCCTTTTGAAACACAATACAGGTGGAGGGAATTTTTAAAGTTCTCATTAGCATTTCCAATGAGATTTGAGCATTAATAAAAAGGATGCTGCAATTAAAAATGTAAAACTGTAAAGGAGATAGTTCTTAAATATTTAAAAAAATCCCACAAAACTCTCAAAATATGATTTTTGGAAATGAACAAATCTCAATAGAGAAGCAGAATTTTTAAAAATGGTTAGAGTTGAACACACAGCATTTAAAATTAGATGAAGAAATAGGGAGTTTCTTCAAGAATGCAGTGGAAAATATAAAAGAGAAATAAATTATAAATGACATGAATATACATGAGATCCAGTAATCTTAAAATAAGAGGTACAGATGGAAAAAAAATGGTAGCAGAGTTGTTTGGAAAAAACAAAATTAGGAATAATAAAATAAAGCTTTCCTGTTCCAAAGAATCACTTGGACTTCCGTATTCCAAAGACTTTTTCTGTTCAAAACATGTTCATTTATTCATTAGTTCACTCATTTATGTAATAATTGATTTAATCAACATTGACTGAGAAATAATGCTTAAGGGAACTAGGCATATACAATTTTAAAAAGGACAGTTCTTGCCTCCAAGAAGTTCATGATGTTGTGAGCATACCACACAATTATATATGTGAATGTGTGCAGCTCAGAGATAGGCACCTATCTCAATACATGTTAATTTCCTTCCTTACTTCCTTACCATATCCTATATGATCTCTCCATTATACTGAAGATGTGATAAGTATGTTTTATTCCTTTTTTAGTTTTTATGTGATTGAGGTTGATCTGCAATGTGTTGGTATCATTGTACCTTATTTTACTTCATTTTCCCTTTTCAATGTATGAACATATTTCTATTTGAAATAAATTTACATTGAAAAAATAGGTTCCTCCTTTCTTATTAATTAAAAAATAAATGTCTTCAATTATCATGATATTTTAGCATATATTTAAAATAAATTTATTTAGTTTATATGGGAACTAGAATTGGATGAATAGCAGCTCAAGTGCCTCTATATATTTGTTGCTCTGTTAGTTCTTCCTGAAATTATTTGATGTATGTGCATTTGTCTACTTTCTCAAGAACTGAAAGATTTCCAGAACAGGGACCATGACACTTTTTTCCTTAGTAAGGTATCCAGGGCTTAGTAATCAGTGTGAGCAGATCTCAAATATTAATAGTGACTGCCTGACTTTATAATATGCCTGTATGTCCAATCTGTGTTAATCTACATTCTGTAGAGTACAGGTCATTTAGAAGTAAACATTTTCATATGTTATTATCAAAGTCCTTCAAGAATGAATTCTTCTCTGAAAATTTCCAGTTAGATCCTTCTTAGCATTTTGGAAATTAGTACAGGATGTCAAAAAATGAAGAGGAAGCAAATAATTAACTTCCATCAGTATCTCTACCCACTACAAGTTTGTATCATAAAATTGATATTGTGTAAATACAAACTTTTTAATACACATTTGAAAATTGCTATACTTATATATGAATAACAGTTTAAAATATTTCTAGATGTGCCTGAAAATTGACAAACATAGATTTTAATTGCCAAACACATATTTGAATTTCCAAAAATGTCATTCTATTTTATGATTGTTTTTAATCCCATGGACATAAGTTTCTATTTATGACAATATACAGTCTCTTCCTAAAGAGGCTACTATCCGAGATTTGGTTAGAATTGTAATAAATATAATATAAACGTGAAGTACTGCCTATTTTCAGTAGTAACTGAAGGAAATGTTGGGATTTTCCAGGATATGGTGACAGCTGTCAAATGGAACTAACACGTATCAGTGATGTCATTCTGAAGAGAAGACATGATGACTAAGGCTGAAGGTGGGAGGAGAGTGTCAACGGATACAGAAATAGAACTTCGCTGATCTTGAGCAGTAAGTGTACAATGTAGTGAAATAAATTTTAATAATTTTTATTTATATGGATAAATAGGTTAGCCATGATTATAATAACTTAGAATTTATTACATATTAATAGTCACTGAAAAAGGAGATCAAAATAAATGGTTGAATTTATAAGTGGGGAAAAAATTACCATATCATTTATCTGTCAAAATAAAGCTTCAACAGAACTACTTATCAAGTAAGATAACTTAATCTTGAGGTTAGGTGTATGAATTCAAGGCAACATGACTGTTGTTCAAATACTGGCTCCTTTGTACAGGATCCTGATCTTTGGTATCCACTTAAAGAAAAGCACAGGGCCTTCCCTGGTGGTGCAGTGGTTGAGAGTCCGCCTGCCAATGCAGGGGACACGGGTTCGTGTCCCGGTCCGGGAGGATCCCACATGCCGCGGAGTGGCTGGGCCCGTGAGCCATGGCCACTGAGCCTGTGCATCTGGAGCCTGTGCTCCGCAACGGGAGAGGCCACAACGGTGAGAGGCCCATGTACCGCAAAAAAAAAAAAAAAAAAAAGATATTACAAGAAAGGAAAACTACAGACTGATATCACTCATGAGCATAAATACAAAAATTCTTAACACAATATTAGCAAATTGAATTCAACAATGCATAAACATAACTAAATACCACAACCAAGTGAGGTTTATTCCAGATATGCAAGGCTGGTTTAATATTTGAAAATCAAATAATGTAATTCCTCACATCAATAGGCTAAAGAAGAAAATCATACAATCATTAATTGATGCAGAAAAAAATTGACAAAAATGAAACACCCATTCATGATAAACCCTCTCAGCAAACTAGGAAAAGGGAAGAATTCCTCAAATTCATAGAAAAATCTACTAAAAAACTACAGCTAAATTAATACTTAGTGGTGAAAAGCTGGATGCTTTCTCCTAAGATTAGGATGAAGGCAGGGATGTCCCCTCTGTCCTCTCCTATTCAAGATTGTACTGGAAGTCTTAGCTAGTGCATTAAAAGAGGAAAAAGAAATAACCGTAATATCTGACCAAATTATGTTTATTCCAGTAATGTAAGTTTAAAATTTGAAAATCAATAAATACAATTCACTAGATTGAGTAACAAATGCCTATGCTTATCTCAAAACTTCAGAAAAAGCATTTGATAGAAAGGATCCGTGATAAAAATTAAGGCAAAGTGGAAAGATAAGGAAACTTCCACAGGGTCATAGATGGAATTTTAAGTATGGCCATCAATGACACTGGCTTTTATATAATACACTCTCTTTTGAATGTGGGTGGAATTTGTGAATTTGATGAGTTGTCACTCCAGGGATTCTATTACATTATATAGCAAAAGGATGGGGACTAATCTAATCCAATTACAAGGAGCCCTTTGAAAACAAAGTTTTCTCCAGTTGGTAGCAGCAAGGGAAGTCAGAGACAATCAATGTCACCCTCACTGGGGACTGTGGTTGGCACTGAGCAAAAAAACAGAGGCCTTGGTTTTTCAATCACAGTGAATTGAATTCTGCCAACAACCTAACTGAGCCTAGAAGTGGATTCTTTCCCAGAGTCTCCAGTTAAGAGCCCACTTGGTTAACACCTTGATTTTGTTCTTGTGAGACCCTAAGTAGAAAACCTAGCTGAAGCCCCCTGGACTTCTTCTGACTTACAGAACTGTGAGCTAATAAATGAGGGGTGTTTTGAGCCACTAAATTTGTGGTAGCTTGTTGTATATCAATAGAAAACAAATACATCTAGTCTGATAAACTGTGCTTCCCTCAAGTAAGTAAACAAAAAACCCCACAGGATACATCACAATTAAAGGTGAAATAGCAATAGTTTTGACTTTGAAATTAGGACCTAGACTAAAATGTCCATTATCACCACTTCTAATTAACATTTTTGCTGGAGGTCCCAGCCAATATAATAAGGCAAGTTATCTTAAAGTTAAACAAATTGATGGAAAAAGAATAAAGTGTCATCTTTCATAGATAATGTGATTTTGAACATAGAATCAACAATTAAAATTAACAGATGTATTTAGTATGCTCACTGAATTCAAGGACATTGTACAAAAATTAATTATATATATATTAGCAACGAACAGTCAGAAAATAGATAAAAACATACCATTTTCAATAGCTTCTCAGGCATCAAAGATTTATTACATTCAGGGGGAAAGTCTCCTTTAAACTGTCTTTTTTATTGAATGGCATTTGGGATATTGCAGAATTTTTCCAAAGTTTAGAAATTTACAGTCTTGGCATCCTCAGTCATCTAGGTCTTAACTAAAGCGTCTGTCTTTCTTGCTTATTTAAAACCTTTGACTTTCCAATTCACATTTGAGCCTGTGTTTCTGGCATCTCATAGTTAACTAAGCATGGGTAAATTTTCCCATGGTTTTGTGAGCAGGCATGTTTTTATTTTTAGCCTGTGAACAGTGCCACCAACACCTCTTGTGGATTGTTTAATCCCTTGTTTTTCAAGTCTGGCTGTGGTTTAAAATCACTGAGGAAGCCGTGCAAAACTCCTCGTGTTCAGATTCCACCCTCTGGCTTTGGATCCAGGCATAGATATGTTTTAAAAGCTTTCTATGGGATTCTAATGTACCTCCGGGGTTGAGAATTTCTTGCTTACGACTATAAAACAGTAGTTCTCAACTATCGCTGCACAGTAGAATCACCTGGAGAGCTTTTACAAAACACTGATGCCTAAGCCCTACCCCAAATTAATTAAATTAGAACCTCTGGGCAGATGTCTGTGACAGTACTGGCTTTAAAAAGCTCTTCAGGCAACTCCAGTGCACTGTTAGTATTGAGACCTACTTATACAAAACCTGCCTCTAAGGGAGGTACTTTCACTCATCATTACATTTGTTTCAGTTGGAGAATCACCCTCTTCAGGTTCCTCAGCTGAGTTGATGTTCCTAGAAACTAGCAAAGAGCCATTCCACTGGTGTTTGTTCCTCAGGACATTAGCTTTCCACAGGTTTTGAACATCCTATGTGTTGGTTAGCATTTCTTTCTATTTTTTTCCTGAAGTGGTGGTATACATTGTTCCATTTAACTCTACTATATCTATATGACTTGCAAAAAGACTCCATAGTTTTTAATATCTCTTAAACTGCTTCTTAAATTGATCTCTCTTTCTTTCACTTTCCTCTATTACATGTAGGTGTAGTACAGTTTCCTGGCATTGTGTGGCTTCCTTTTTCTTTGCTTTATGGCCCAGATGTTTGATTTTTCTAATATAGTTCTCTAAATTTTGTTTTGTACTCTTGTTTAGTAAAAAAAGGGGGTATTAAGTTTGGGGTCTGATAAAATAGCTTAATCAAATCTTGTGCTTGGTCCTTTTGAATTGAATAATTCCACATAGGACATATCCTGCCATCAGGAACATTCAACCCAGGAGCTGGATATAATGTTATTGCTCTTCCTGGCTCTCTTGTCCTATGTCTCTTCTTTCTATATCATGCCTTAAGATCTAGATTTCAGAAACTTTTAAGGTAGAATAAATATCGATACCCACACTTTACTATGGTTATATTACTTTGAAACTCAAATAATAATACTTTGTTGTTTTTCTTTTCCTTCTCCACTGATTTTTCTACACTTTCCATTTAAAATCTTCCTTCATTTTCTGCAACCACTTTGTAGAGACAAACTTATATGAGATAGTCCCTCAATTGCTCTGACTCTAAATTCTCTTTTTGTGTCTGAGGCTACCCGTGAATATTTTCTTAGATCCTGGCACACTCTGAAATATTATTTCGGATTTGGCTTCTCTTGTGTTGAATTTTTCTGGTTTCCTATTAATTTCACTGATTTAGTAGCAAATAAACTCCTCTGTCCTTTATTGATATCTTAAGAGAAGCTAGAACTGAGTATTCTTTATATTTTTCTATTTATCTGTCTTGGCCTCTAAGATGTAAATTTCCTTTTCATATTATCTAAGTTTTTATCCTCGTAAGTGAATTTTTCTTCTAAGGAAATTTCCCTCCTTACCTTGAGCTTAATACTCTTTGTCTTCTCATATTTAGTTTTCGTCCTTCTATCTCTTTGGTCTGAGAGCAAAGCTGAGCAATATTTTATCACCTTTAAAAATATATAGACTTTTTATTTTTTTAGACAGGTTTCACATTCAAAGCAAAATTGAACGGAAGGTATAAAGATTTCCTATATACTCCCTGCTCTTCCACATGCATAGCCTCTCACATAATCAACATCCTTCACGAGAGTAGGTACATTGTTATAGTTGATGGAGCTGCATTGACACATCATTATCACCTAGAATCCATAGTTTACCTTAGAATTTGCCCTGGTGTTTTATATTCTATTGGTTTGGACAAATTTATAATGACATGTATCCACACATTTATAGTATCATACAGAGTAGTTTCATTGCCCTAAAAATCCTCTCTGCTCTGCCTATTCATCCCTCCCTCCCCCCAACCCCTGACAACCACTGATCTTTTTACTATCTATGACAACTATAGCCTTACAAAATATACTTTAATAAGACTTGAAAGTCAGAATAACTCCTTGATTCCTGGGCTACAGAACAGATGTTGTGTTAGCAGCCATGAAAAACAACATTAATCTCATTGTACATCTCCATCAGAGCTCTTGGATGACCAGGTTCATGTCAATAAGCAGTAATATTTTGAAAGGAATCTCTTTTTCTTAGCAGTAGTTTGCAACAGTGGGCTTAAAATAACCTGTAAACTATGTTGTAAACAGATGTGCTGTCGTTCAGGCTTTGTTGTTTCATTTATAGGGCACAGGCAGAGTAGATTTAGCACAGTTCTTAAGGACCCTAGGATTTGGGGAATTGTAGAAGAGCATTGATTTCAGCTTCAAGTCACCAGCTGTGTGAGCCGCTAACAAGAGAGTCAGCCTGTCCTTTGAAGATTTGAAGCCAGGCATTGACTTCTACTCTCTGGCTATGAAAGTTCTAGATGGCACCTTCTTACAATAGAAGGCTATTTCATCTACATAGAAAATCTGTTGTTTAGTGTAGCCACCTTCATTAATTTTCTTAGCTAGATCTTCTGGATAACTTCCCACAGCTTCTGTATAAGCACTTGCTGCTTCACCTTGCCCTTTTATGTTTTGAAGACGGCTTCTTTCTTAAACCTCATGAACCAACCTCTGCTAACTTTAAACTTTTCTTCTTATCATTTGTGTGTTCACTGGGGTAGCACTTTCAATTTCTTTCAAGAACTTTGCCTTCACATTCATAACCTGGCTAACCGTTTTGTGCAAGAGGGCTAACTTTCAGCCTGTCTTGGTGATTGACATACTTTTGTGAATAAGCTTAATAATTTCTAGCTTTTGGTTTAGAGTGAGAAATAGGAGACCCTTCCTTTCACATGAACACTTTGAGGCCAATGTAGGGTTATTAATTGTCCTAATTTCAATATTGTTGTGTCTCAGGGAATAGGGAGACCCGAGGAGAGGGAGAGAGATGGGGGAATGGCTGATTGGTGGAGCAGTCAGAACACACAAAATATTTTTTCATTAAGTTCACCGTCTTATATGGGTGCGGTTCGTGGTGCCCCAAAACAATTAGAATAGTAATATCAAAGGTAACTGATCACCATAACAAATGTAATAATATTGAAAAAGTTTGAAATGTTGCAAGAATTACCAAAGTGTGACACAGAAACATGAATGGCCAAATGCTATCAGAAAAATGGTACCGATAATAAATTTGCTCAATGCAGGCTTGCCACAAACCTTCAATTTGTAAAAAACACAACATCTGTGAATTGCAATACAGTGGAAGGCAATAAAGTGAGGTATGCCTGTATCAGGCTAAAACCTCCAGAACAACAGAAAATTTGTGTTTTGCCTCCTAATTTCTAAGAGTTCTATGTAAGAAATGACTTTTTCCTAAATTCATTCCTTGCTCCACACCTGCTTAGCAAATGTTAGGTCAACTCAGGTCAAACCTCCTATTTAAAGCCTGTATCATCTAAAGCTTGAATTTTTGCTGATTCTGGCTCGTCTGCCTTTGTAAAGCCAGTGAGGTGTTCAATAGCTGAATTTATCTTGTTGATATCCTTGAGATCTCTTGGAATTTTCTAAACCCCAGCATGCTTGCATACAGCTAACTAGCTCCTTAAAATCAGCCACTAGCACAAGCTAGAGTTTTATCAATGAAAAATCCACGAACACATAGGGCTTAAAGTGATTATTTCTAGGACACAGAAGTCACTACTGAACTACAATAGCTACAGGACAAAGCCAGGGTATTTTAATTAAAAAAAAAAAAAAGACAGAAGGAAAAAAAGAAAGAAAGAAAGAAAACATAGGTGTCCTATCACTTAAAATCTAAGATATTGAGGTTAACAATCAACTTCAAAAAACATCCACGTGGAACAATGTAAAGTGAAAACCACCAAATTTCAATTAGAATTTTTTTTTAATTAAAAAAAAATTTTTTTTAATTGTTGCGGAGCATGGGTTCTAGGCACTCAGGCTGTAGCAGTTGTGGCTCACAGGCTCTAGAACGCAAGCTCAGTAGTTGTGGTGCATGAGCTTAGTTGCTCCGCGGCATGTGGGATCTTCCCGGACCAGGGCTTGAACCCGTGTCCCCTGAATTGGCAGGAGGATTCTTAACCACTGTGCCACCAGGGAAGTCCTCAATTAGAATTTAAGTGTTATTGTGATTCCCAAATTCCACTTCTTTAGCAAATCTGTTTTAAATCCAATATGCCAGATCCTTTCATTTTCCTGATATGAAATTACCTCTACATCCCTTACCCACTGCTTCCTGCAGGGATAGGCCGAACCATTTAGAACATGAGACACAAAGGAAGAAAGCAGAATGCGTGCTCTCTGATTTCTGTTGGTTTCTAAGAGCAAGAGTCATAAGTGACTGTACTAGATGAGTCCCCAACCTTACTTCTTCCCTGAAGGAGGGAGGTGAGGGAGTAAAGATTGACCAGGCATTTTACTGTAATAATGGGACTCCCTCCACAGGAGGACATAGAGGAAAAGGGAAGGAGAGTTTACTCTCTGCGTTATATTCCTCCTCAAAACAAAACATAACATAACAAGCTAAAGGAAATCTTGGAAGTTTCCTAGGAATTTTGCTTCACATCGTCACTGATTTAATTCTCAGGTTAAACAGTTATCTACTAAGAGGTTTTGACCAAAGAAAGGAAAGTAAATTAAAAATAAATATGTAGGTAAATCTGAGACCAGCTCATAACCAAAGAGAAGCTGTTTCTCTGAAAATTTTAGGCCTGTTTTTTTACTAAGCTGAAAGATGCGTCTCCTGAGATCAGAAAGCTCAGTTTAGATCTGAGAGTAGAACTAGGGCGGCCTAACAAGAAGGAATATGGTTCTCGGACTAAGGTTTTATAGGTTAGAGAATAACACTAGAGAATCTCTAGAAAAATTTACATAATTCTTTCAACGCGTCCTAACCAGAGAACTTTGTCCGTGGACAGGTTTTAATTTCACACCTCTGAGGAGTAAGTTTTATTTTGAATTCAACTGCCTCCATTTTCTCACTGATTCACCAAAGTTTGAGAGACTCTGTCTACCTTGTGTGGGTGCTAAGGAACACAGTCGCTCCATGCTATCTCTTTAAATTTATCTCTTGTAATCAATATGCACCTGAATTTTGTTGGGGTTTTACTGCTTTATTGTTTAATCAATTTGAACAGGAAAAGAAAAATAATGACTCATCCAAGAGGACTCAATAACCTGAAAAGGGAAGATTAGGCATAACATTTAGACTGTGGACTTCCACTGAAGTAGAGCTGATGGAAAAGATAAAAGTTTGGATACAAAAGTAAGAGCAAAGATATCCAGGCAAATGTAAACAAATTGAAAGCAAAATATGACACTACTAATATAAGACAGAACAGAATTCAAGGACAGCATCATTAAACAGGACAAAGCTTTTTATTATATAATGATAAACGGTGCAAGCTGAGAATAATCTATAGTTATAAAACTTTATGCACCAAACATACCAGACAAATCTATAAACTCCTAAGAACACAAGGAAGCCTGTATAAAAAATGTAATTTATAGTGGGTGATATTAATATAATGCCTCTTTCAGAATTTGACAGATCAAGTTGATAAAAGAGCTAGAAGAATAATGTAATCAATAATTTTGTTTTAATAGATGTACATAGATGTTTATACTCTAGATGCTGGATTTGCTTTTGTTTTGGAACATTTAACAAAATTTGATTGTATGTATTTGCCAGAAAAAAATCATAAAAATCATGAGAGATTATTTTGTGAAACTCTATGGAGCACATTTGGAATAAAACAGATATTTACTGGTAAAATAAACAGAAATTGGTGCAAGAAAAGGAAAAAAACTGTGAGAGAATAATAACTATGGAGAGGATTACAAAACAAAGAGAAACAGGAATTTAAAGCTAAATTCTATTTAAATTTTTAAAAATAATATTCTGTATATTATTTAACTAGTTCAGGTTATAGAAAAATATGGAAAATGCCTTAATTTATGTTAGAATTCCTAGATAACCTTAATACCAAAGTATGATAGACTATATATAAAACTCTTAATAGAGATGGAGCAAATATTCTTTACAAAACAAGTGCAAAGCAAATCCAGAAGCGTGTTAAGGAAACTAAAACACAATAACCAACAACGAAACTGCAAGTATGGTTCATCATTATGAAGATTATCAGAATAACTCATGGCATCAATGTGTCAAAGAAGAAAAAAATATATGAGTATAACAATAGATGCTGAGAAGACATTGGTAGAATATAACTACCATTTCTTTTATTTTTAAATTTTTTATTATATTATACAATTTTTAAAGGTTACTTTCCATTTACAGATTTTACAAAATATTGACTATATTCCCCATGTTATACAGTACAACCTTGAGCCTATCTTACATCCAATAGTGTTTGTACCTCCCACTCCCCCACTCTTCTATTCTCCCCCTCAACTCGTAACCACTAGTTTGTGCTCTGTATCTGTGAGTCTGCTTCTTTTTTGTTATATTCACTAGTTTGTTGTATTTTTAGATTCCACATGTAAGCAATATCATAAAGTATTTGTCTTTCTCTGTCTGACTTATTTCACTTAGCATAATACCCTCCAAGTCCATCCATGTTGCTGCAAATGGCAAAATGCTGTTCTTTCTTTTTTTTTTTTTTTTTTTTTTTTTGCGGTACGCGGGCCTCTCACTGTTGTGGCCTCTCCCGTTGCGGAGCACAGGCTCCAGACACGCAGGCTCAGCGGCCATGGCTCACGGGCCCAGCCGCTCCGCGGCACGTGGGATCCTCCCGGACCGGAGCACGAACCCTCGTCCCCTGCATCGGCAGGCGGACTCTCAACCACTGTGCCACCAGGGAAGACCCTGTTCTTTCTTATGGCTGAGTAGTATTCCATTGCATATGTATAGCACATCCTCTTTATCCATTCATCTGTTGATGGACACTTAGGTTGCTTCTATATCTTGGTAATTGTAAATAATGCTGCTGTGAATATTGGGGTGCATGTATCTTTTTGAATTAGTGTTTTGGTTTTTTTTGGATATATACCCAGGAGTGAAATTTCTGGGTCATATGGTAGTTCTATTTTTAATTTTTTGAGAAACCTCCATACTGTTTTACACAGTGGCTACACCAATTTACATTCCTACCAACAGTGTAGGTGGGCTCCCTTTTTTCCACATCTTTACCAACATTTGTTAGTTGTGTTCTGTTTGATGATAGCCATTCTGACAGGTGTGAGGTGGTATATCATTGTGGTTTTGATTTGCATATCCGTGATGATTAATGATATTGGGCATCTTTTCATGTGCCCATTGGTCATCTGCATTTCCTCTTTGGAAAAATGTCTATTCAGTTCTTCTGCCCATTTTTAAATTGGGTTGTTCGTTTTTTTGATGTTGAGTTGTATAAGCTGTTCGTGTATGTGGGATATTAATCCCTTATCAGTCATATCATTCACAAATATTTTCTCCCATTCAGTAAGTTGTCTTTCCATTTTGTTGATCGTTATTTTTTTTGTCAAGTACCATTTCTAATTGAAGCTCTACATAAAGTAGGAATAGAAGAAAACTACTTAAAGATTTTCTAACAAAAATCAAGAGCAAATATATTAAATTGTGAAATGCTAAAACTACTTCTATTAAAATTAGGAATATGACAGTAACACCCTTATGACTAATATTATTCATCATTATAGTAGAGGTCTTATGTAACAAAAAGTATAAAAATTAAATTTAAAAATTAATTAAATAGTATAAATATTGGATAAACAGACAATATAATTTTAGTTCCAAATTATATATTTGATTCTGCCAAAAGAGACTATACTAAAATATTTTAGAATTAGAATAACTGTGTTTCCTTCATAAAAATATATATATATATTTATATAGCTATTATTATAGCTATTTAGTAGCTATTTTCTATACTAGCATTAATCACTTAGAAATAGAAACAAGAAAAGATATTCATTCACAATAGTATTTAAAAATATTTGAATTAAGTTAGCTAAAAAAGTGTAGAAATTATAAATTCCCATAGTAGGAAATATGTAGAATTTCCACAACAGAGAGATATAACATACTGTCTCTAGAAAGGTAAGTTATGAAACCTTCATAAACTGATATAGAGTTAATGCAATTCCAGTCAGTATCCTGGTAGTATATTTCATATGTGAACATCTAAATTGCTGTAATAACCAAGAATAGTTAAGAATTTTATAGTGAGAGTGATTTACAAAATATTATAACTTACTACACAGCTACTCTATTATAAAAAGTGTATTGGAACAAAATAACTTCCATTAGTAGGGTCAATACTCCATGGGAACCTAGGGAGTCATGTTGATTTGGTGGGAGTGAATGATTTCTGGTTACAACAGTGTCAGACTTTTTGTCTACAACAAAGACATAAACAAACAACACATACATAAAATATAGCAAGGGAAAACTCAGGAGACGTGGTTTTGCTCAAAACTAAACAAATATATGTATCAGAAACTGAAGAAAAAATAATCCTGTTTATCAGTATGGCAGCTGGGAGAGGAGATGGGAAGTTTCTGATGGAAGCATTTGTTGCTTTGTGGAGGGGATGCTTCCGCCACACTATCCATCACAGTGAGTGTGCTAGCTCTTATTAAAGAAAAGGTGGGCTGCCTTTGCAGGCCTGGGGATCTGGAAGGACTATAGAGTGAACATCCTCAGATGCATCCTTCTAGATGTGTCCATTCCTATTTCCAGGATTCCAGGATGTTCTCTAACAGTGTACTGACATTGGCATAAGAGACCTGCTCTGGCTGAGAGTTCAACTATCTATGCAGCTCTCTAACTCTCAAAATTAGATCTTCAGGCTGCCTTTTGTCACATCTACCCTTCAAATAAGGTGATAAGGGTCTCTTTATAAGCTACCACTTGGGCTTTCTGCTTTTCAAACTTAGCAATTGACTGCTAGTTAGCAACTCTCATTGTCTCTTTATCCTTGCAGAGCATCAATACAACCTAGTGGTAGTTGGCCAACTCTACTGTCTTGGGCAGCATGTTTCTCCCCATATTCTCCTGTCTAGGCACAGCATTCCCCTTATGTTGATGGAGAGGATTCTATCTTAGCACAACACGACAGGTGACGTGCTTGCATTGATAAAGGAGAAAAGAGACTAAACATCTAAAGAATTATAATTACTAGCTGGCATGTACCTACAGGAGCCAGGAAAGTACTCTGAGACTGGATGTTAGAGTGCTTGATCAAGGGACTGGATTGTTAGGCTGGACAGGAAAATTCATTGACTTGGGGACACTTTCTCTGACAAGAGATTTAATACTCTGGTCAAAACTGCAGGTGGCCGGTTAAATTCACTGCTGGGTGGCTCTTAGAAACTTGGAATAAATAATTGCCAACTCTCAGTAAAATAGAAATGCCTGAATTTCCCTACCAGAGCCTATAGGAAGGAAAATAAAAGCTGAAGGAAGTAAATGATAATGCTTACTTATTTGGTTCAGCCAGATTTAATAGATGAGGCCAGAAGATCCACTAGAGGACTGTGCTCCATGAGAGGACTCATCCAGAACATGGTGATGAGAGGGTCATCAACATCAGTAATAAGTTCAGTGGCAGCTCTTCTCTGCAGGCCAGGCTGAGGATAGGAGAGGCATTCACACAACTGAGCTCATGAACATCTGTGGGGATGAAGGGCCCTGAAGAAGTCACAGAGGCCAAATGGCAGTGCTTAATCACTAGAAGCTAGGATACTGCAGTTACCATATATGGGCAAGGTAGAAGGAGAAGCCAAAAGAGTTTGACCTTTCGGAAGGTCAGAAGGAAGTTGTGGGAAGTTGTAGAGATAGATAATAGAACATAGGTCCTTAGAGGTAAAACAGATGGGCAACCAAAAAGGGTTAAATTGCTGCTTAAAATCTGTAACACCAAAATAAATCAAGAATGTTGAAGCAGGAGGATAAAAATGGTCAACCAAAGAAAAAGTCACTATCCTTTGCTCAGTTCCAAGATCTGAGGCAATGTTCCGATCCAGAACCAGACATTTTGAGGACTATTGGATACAGGGTCTGGGTTGACATTGATACTTTAAGACCCAAACCTTGTCATAATCTTCTTGTCAGAGTGGGAAGCTTTAGCAGTCAGGTCACAGGGGGGTCCTGGCTAATGTCTGGCTCCCAGTGGGCCCACCTGCCCCAGACACATTGGATAATCAATTTCCCAGTCACTGGGAAGTTGAAATAACTCCCACATTGGGTCTTTGGTATGTAGAATAAGAACTATCAGTGGTGAAGGCCAAATGGAAGCTTCTGAGAGCTACCCTGCCCTGCTTGCCCTATACTCAGGATAGTAAATCAAGACTAATACCACATCCCTGGAGAAATAGTGGAGATTAGTGCTACCATTGGAGGCATCAAAAATGTAAGGGGTGGTGGATATTATCATATCTGTTTAATTTCTGGCTTCTACAGAAGTCAAAGGGATCCTGGAGACTGACTGAAGACCACACTTCAGGTATAGCCAGGTCACAGCCCCAGTCACAGCTGCTGTGGTGGGCATGGTATCACTATTAGAGTAAATTAATAAAACCTCAGATACATAGTACACAGTCATTCTGTCTCATTCCAATTAGAAGGGAGGATTAGGAACAGTTTGCATTCACCTGGGCAGACAAAAATATTCTTTAAAATTTTACATCAGGTTATGATGTTGACATCATGCTGACTGAAAAGGACAAGTAAGAGATGGCTACCATACCAAAAACATCAGTGAGAAACATGTGCTCCTGAGGGTTGAATATAAATCTTACAAAGATTCAGTAACCAGTCAAGTCAGTGAGGTTTTTAGGGGTCCAGGCTCAGGGGCATACACGATATCCCCTCCAAGGTAACAAATGGCTGCATTTTTGCATCCCAACTTCAAAGAAAGCAGCACATTGTTTGGTAGCCATTTTAGGCTCTTGAGGCAACACTTTTCAGACCTATATACCAGGTGACTGCTGACTGGAGGGCTGCCACCTTTGAGTCGGGCAGGAGCAGGAAAGGGTAGTGCAGTAGATCCAGTCTGGTACAATTAGCCCTGCTGCTTGGACCTTATCTTCTATCATGTAGACCCTATGGTGTTGGAGGTGTCAACAGGAGGACTTGATGCAATGTGCAGTTTATGGCAAGTTCCAGGGAGAAAACCATGATGCAGTCCCCTAGGGAATCAGAAACAAGGCCATGCCATCAACAAGAGAGGATTACACTTCCCTTGAGAAATAAAAGCCTGTTACCTGACCCTGGCAGAGATAAAATTAACCCCAGGCCACCAAGTTGTCATGCATCTAAAACCACCCATTTGGACTGGGTTCAGTTAGACAAGCCAAATCATAATTTGGACAGGCTCTATATCTTTCTGCATAGGCATAGGCGTTTTCTTAATAACATTTTTGCATATTTAGTCTCATCTTGATATCTGCTTCTCAGAGGACCTGGAATAACACACCTACTTGATTAATTTTTTTCCAAATGTTTTTAGAAAATTGTCAGATCCCAGAATGCAGCTGCCCAGAACATAAACTCTATGAAGAGAGGGATTTGTGTCTGTTTACCTGTTTCTGGAGCAGGACTGGCTTGTATTGGCACTCAACAGAGAGGTGTTGAATGAATGAAGGCACCAAATGGGGCAATAAAATAAATATAAGGGTCTCAAACACACATATGTTCTCTGGCTGAGCAGTAGAGTACTGAGGTGTGAGAGAGTAAAGAGAAGAGTCTGGGTAGAACTGGAAATGCACTACCTAAAAGCGTTTGAGTTTTAACGTTTTAATAACACTTTGCTGACCAATTAAAACAAGTCCAGCGGTCAAATCTAGTTAGTGGACTACTGGTTTGTAACCTCTGAGTGGTGTAAAGTAAAAAGTGATTCCTCATGGTGATATTTTCAGAGTGAATAATAAGGGCAGCTGATGACATACAGGACACAATTAGCCAGCATTTATTGAAAACGTACAGCCGAGGTCTGACAAAAGGCTGAATCAAATTTGCCTTAGCCTCAAGGAATTTAGATAAGAAGGCAAAACATGTGCCTAAGAAATAGCATGAGAATAATTACAATGTTTTACATAGTTAAATGCAAGGTACATCAAGATAGGTTCAAAATATACGTGTCAGAGGTGCCTGATTCAGGCAGTGATTAGAGAATTGGATGCCTTAAGGTTAGAAAACAGAACTTTGTCCTGTGTGATTCACTAAGGTCTGAATCTAGGGACTGAACAAGTAAAGTTCCAAGTTATAACTTTTAATTATTTTCGATTAGGCTTGGGAAGGCACCAATTAAAATAAATTTAAGAAGCATCGCAGGTATTACCAATAAAAAAAAAAAAAGAATTGGCACCTTTGCCTCTAAGGACACCGTTTTTTCACTATCAGAAAGTGAACACATGATGTCCAGCCACCTCCCTACAGGACAAGCCAGCTGTGGTTTGGGAACCGTTCTCTGCAGTATAAACTTTGTTTAAAATGCTTTTAAATGTCTTATAAAAGGCTAGCTACACTAACAGTGTGATCTGGGCTGAAATTTTTCCTTAAAGTCAGAGGTGATTCATTCCCATTGTCCACTAGCTAACAATAACATATTTGTAAAACAAGCAAACAATAACAACAACAATTAAAAACTTTAAAATAAGATGAAAATATGAAGAGGAAAGTAAAGAATTAGGTTTAAAAAAAAACTACAAAGGAATTTACCTGATTTAATAGTACCTGAGCAATACTTATTTTTAATAAGTTGAGAGTTTTGCTTTTCTTTTCAAAAAAAGGATTAAAAAGATACCTGAAAGGTGTTTTGTTCAAATATGAGAGACGATAACAAAAGTCAGTTGATGTGACTATTAAGAGCAGAAATAATAGATCTAAAAAATTCTTATATATCCAGAACATCAATAAATGAAGACCCCTGTTTTCACAAGTGCCTCCAAAATAAGGCATGAAAAATGAAACATCCTTTTATACCTTAAAATGTATGACAATTGCTGATTAAATTCACCCTGAGAGCATGTCAATTTGAAAAGAAGATTATAAATGTACGTGGCACCAGGTGCTCTCTTTTGCAAGGTGTGTGTGTGCGGAGGAGGGGGGATTGGGGGCTGGGGGGAGGGTATCCATTTAAATACTGTGTTAGCTTTGGCACATTTAGAACAAGAACAAAACTGGATGAAAATTGGAATAACATTGGCCTTCTGGAGGGTTAGGGGGGCTGTCCCTGCAGCAGGTTGGCAATTTGTCACATCAGCTCCTTCATGAACTATCAACCTCATTACCATGGTTCACTGCACAGTTGGCCCTTGGGAGTCTAACACTAATAGCATGTAGAGGGTGATGAGACTTGTGGTCTCAACTACTTCATTATTGATTCACTTAAAAACATGCCACCTACATATTCGAATAAAATAGGTAACACATTAGAGACGGAGAAGCACCAAAAAACATCTAAAATCAATGGAAGTAGGGGGAACAAAAAACAAGAAAGGGATGTAGGCAGTAATAGCACTGTGAACGCAAGTCTTCTTGGAAGGACAGAGGGTGAATAATTTTGCGTGACAGCTACCATTTATCTATTCTGTTGTGTGAGGCCATGTATCAACGAATAACAGCTATAACTGTACATTAAGTAGGGCTACTAAAGGAAATAGGTCTTGGGAATATTTTTAAGACCCTGAAAAGACACACAGAGCAAGGGTGTTTGAAGGACATATATTTAACCAACCAACCAAGCAACCAACCAACCAACCAAACAAACAAACAAAATAAAACCAACATATTGAGACTCTTTTCAAAGACTTTAGCCAGAAAAGAGGAGAATGGTTCATTTCTAAAGCTCCAAGCTGACAGGGAATGTGTGGAAATATATTGATTCATTAGTAAGTATTAAGTAATTTCCTTTTGTATAGATTCTCCAAATCAAACATTTACTAGGGACCCATCTATGGAGAAAAAATAAAAAACTTAACTGTTAGTAGTGACCATCTGGTCACTTAAGATTCTCTTCTTATCCAGCAGCAATGGATTTTTACTACATGGATTGCTTTAAGCTTTGAAATAACAAATATATATATATATATTTATGTATATATATATATATATATATATGGGTTATAATACTAGGTTTCCTCTGTGTTTTATATTTACTGATTCATTGATAAAACAAAAAATACACAAGCAACAATACTTGTCAAAAGGTTGATATACACTAGCATATTTCAACTACTTGCAGACTTTAGATAGTACTGTCAAACATAGCAGCCACTAGCTTCATGAGGTTATTTAACTCTAACTTTAAATTAATTAAAATTAAATAAAATTTAAGCAGCTTCCCTGGTGGCACCGTGGTTAAGAATCCGCCTGCCAACACAGGGGACACGGGTTCAAGCCCTGGTCCAGGAAGATCCCATATGCTGTGGAGCAACTAAGCCTGTGCGCCACACTACTGAGCCTGCACTCTAGAGCCCGTGAGTTACAACTAATGAAGACTGTGTGTCACAACTACTGAAGCCCGCACGCCTAGAGCCCGTGCTCCGCAACAAGAGAAGCCACCGCAATGAGAAGCCCGCGCACCACAAAAAAGAGTAGCCCCCGCTCGCCGCAACTAGAGAGAACCAGCGTGCAGCAACGAAGACCCAATGCAGTCAAAAATAAATAAATTTAAAAATCAAAAAATTAAATAAATAAAATTTAAAATTCAGTTTCTCAGCCACTCAAGCCATATCAAATGGTCATACATGTGACCTGTGGCAACTGAATCACATAGAACAAATATTAAGAATATTTCCATCAAAAGGCCTCAAATAACATATCTAAAAGAAATTCAAAGTAGATTAAAATACATAGAAAATTAAAATTTTCATAAAGTTATATTTTTTCTGGCATCAGTCACTCACTGTATTTTTGACACCATCATCTAAAAATATTTTTCATTTAACACATATATTTAAACTGCTCTTGCTGAACATTTGTAAAATGACTAAAATATGGTTCTCAGATTTGATCATGCAAATGTCCTTTTTCACATGGAAATGTGAATTAAGGCAGCTAAAAATTTTGGTAGAGTAGGGAATCTTTTGTTGTAATTGCAATTATAAATAGTTTTATTACCAGTCATCACGAATGTGACTATTTAAGTAATGCAGGATGGAATTTCTAGTTGTAAAGTGCCAGCTGCTGAAAAATCATTAGACTTTCTATACTTTAAGGTACACACAAAAAAATCTGAAAATGGTTAAAAGCAGAGCCATCCTAAATTTAGGAAGTGAATTAAAATGTATTTGAGCAAAGAGCTTTATAACATGTTCCTGTTTCTAAGGTCATTTCTATGGAAGAACAAACTAGTGAGAGAGTGTGAATGAGGCACCCACACCAGGATGTGAAGCTAATCTTTTCTGATATGCTTAGAGATTTCTGCAACTTTTCCATAGACTTTTTGTCATGTGGAGCGTGTATGCAGTCATGCATGCACGTGTGTTTTAAGATAACGCAAACCTGTATTTTAGGCATAAAAGGAATGGAAGTTTTGAAACTGTGTGAAAAGTGGTTCAGCATAGCTGGAGGCTACTTGAAATCTTAGGAGGATTTTGATAAAAATATTTCCAGCTCAGCTTGACAGAATTCTGAAGATGGAAATTGCATCAGAACTTTTGAACCCGAGGCTTTGTTCCCTCTGGCTGCCCAGTTTGGGGCTGTGATAGGCTTAAAGAAAAAGTATTCACCACATCCAAAGTAGCTTGTTTTTGTGTGTCACATATTTTTCTCATTCTTAATTATTGCTCCTTCTGATTTCTTGGGGTCTCTTTTCCTTGATAATTCCTTAGGTTGAAATATCTTAATTTCCTTTTCTAACATCACTGCTGAAAGAGATCTAGAAGGCCTGCTGTTTATGGTTACTGTTTCATAGTGTTCCATTTTCTCTATTGCTTCCCATTACTTTCAAGGCAAAAAATAAAGTCTTTAGGTTAGCATTCATAATTTTCCCCAATCTTTGTGCAAGTTCGTGTTTCTCCTTTATTAACACTCTGCTTCAGTCAGACTAGTCTTATCATTGTTTCTCTAAAGTCCAGAACTCTTCACACCACTATCCCATTAGAGGGACTCTGTCTGGAATGTTCTTCACTCTCAAAATACCACATCATCCTTAAAAATTCCATAAAACTGCGTGACTATTATCATATTTGACATTCCTGTCTAAGTTCTCAGAGGGCTGTGTAAAAATGTTTAAGAAGATTCTAGGTCAGACTGCCCACACTCTTAACCAAACTGGGCTAGGCTTTAGCTGTATGACTTAGGCCAGTACTTCAACCTCTTTAGGGCCTCAGATTCATCAACAACATAATTTCAAACTCTAACTCAAAGGATTACTGTGAAGATTAGTAATAATCTGTGTAAAACTCACCAGCACATTGTGAACACTCAATAAATATTAACTAGCTTGATTGTTTAGTATTTTGTCACAGGCTCCCTGTGACAGCTGTCTTGCCTAACCAACTGGAATGGAAACTACTTGAAACCAACAATTTTTTTGTTATTAGTAAGTTCATTTTTTCTCTTATAACACCTAGTGCAATAACTAATAGTTGAATCATATCCAGTGAGTGGGTTTCAAAGTATATTGTATATTTCAAAAACTCTTTTAATTATGGAGCTCTAAAACAATAAAGTAAATAAGGAAAATATAACTGATTTCCAAATGTCAAAAGATCACTTATACATGTGGTAGCAAATCAGAGCCTAAGAAGTAATTTTAAAACTTTAAGAACAATAAAAGTAAAAATGTCTAAAAGCTAAGTCCAAGACTCATTTTTACAGTAAGGAAAAGTAGCAATTCTTGTAGATGCTCTAATTAAATACAATATGAAGCAGAAGCAGTGGTATAACTTTGTTAAAGGAGACAGAATTTTAATTACTTATAGACAATATGATTGTCTACTTGGCATCCTCAAAGAATAAAGAGATGTAATAAAAGAGTTCTATAAAGTGGATAGATATAAAATAAAAATCCCTAACCAAACAGTTTTCACATGTAACAACAGTAACCAATTAGAAAATATAATGTGAGAAAAAAATAAAAAGAGAATAATGCATCTGTTATGCATCAGAAGTTACTTCAATCTATTGAAATTATGATGCTCTATTTTCTACCATGAAAAAAAAGAAATTTACCAAAAATATCATGAGTATATTTTATTCTATTAATATAAAGTAATGGCGGTTTTAAAAAAATGGAAGGTAGAGTCACTATTGATCATTCATAGGAGTAATAGTTGATTCTGTAACTTCTGCATCATTCTCATGCTCCAAAGCATGATTCAACAACAGGCTCAGAGTGATCCGATGTATAATGGGAATGGTCGATTTTGCTTAAACTAAAAATTCAAAATTTTACATAATATCTCTCTGCACACATTATTAAATCACACATTTTCAAACACTGTTACTTCCTTACATGCGTTCACCTCCCACATCTGTAATACTAGTCATGGACTTTTTTTTTTCCCCAAAACAAAGTAAACTTATGTGTTGTTATTTATCTGTATGTCCAATTCCACCTGCTATACTCTTTCTGTGATGCTGAGGCTGGGTCTCTACAAGTTCTTTTTCTTGGACTACTTCTCAGCTGACTTCTAATTAGGTGGGGAATAGGGAAGCATAGGCTGTAGGTTGAGAGTGGGAAGGTACTTTCTTCATAGTCCAGCTTCTGTCCGTGGCTCTTCTGCAGCAAAAGACAGCTATGATACAAACCTCCAATGTCTTTGGCACTCCCAGCCATGGCCACCCAGACATACCAGCAACCAGCTAGCAGTACCCACCTTAATAACTCAGGCACCAATTGCACTACACCCCATTTATGTTTAATAAATATGTCTCAGAAAAATTACAAGCTACTTTAGTCCATAGACTTTAGTGATCACTTGGATAATAAAATAGAGCTGTTAAAATTGCAAGCATCTACGGTATTCCAAAAGAAGTTTGAATTATGATTGCCATGTTTCCTTCCACTTTTAGGAAACAAATATAATACATTTAACTAATATTCCTAGTAGGTTCATAAAATGTCAAATAGAAGTAACTCAATTAACAACTGGAATATGTAACCAGAAATACATTTTTACCAAAGTTTTAGAATGTGTCTTTGAACTACATTTGAAAAGTTAGAAATAGCAAATAATCACGTAAATATCATCATTTACATATTTCTAAGTAAAGAATATACTTGTGAATCCTCACAGACTTTCAGCTATATGTCAACTTTGCTTTTGGAGACCTGACTTTCTCTCTGTTTTGTATTTTGTATTTCACCTAAGACTAGAAACCTCATCAATCATTCTCTCATTCATCATTTTTGCTTTCTAATTTACCTCAAACTCCTAGCCCCCCAACTATTTATGTATCCTTTCTCTCTTCATGGAATTACTAATAATGATAAATGATTCAAAATAACTTGAAATACTTTATATGTTGTACTTTCCCTGTTTATATACAAAAGATGGAATTGCTGCTCTACCCATAAAAACACTTTTACTAAAATAAAACTGATTTAAAGATGTTTTGTCTTTGATTAAGGTAGATAATAAGAGTTTACATAATTCAGAATAGCAGATAATTTCCCAAAATATATATATTTTGGCCTGTGGGTGAATTTTCTATTTGTCTTAAAATATGAATGTATCTGCTGTTCTGCTAATATATAATATTCCAAAAATGAAAAGCATAAAAACAATATTATCAAAGCCAATTTAGAAAAAACTGGAAAGTTATCTCTATCTTGCTTAACTCAGTTCTATCTTTTCACTCCATAATGCATATAGAGAAATTATGTTGTATTCGTAACCCGGAAGACTCACATTAGCATTTGCGTTTTTCCTGCATTTCCTCAGGGAGTAGAGAATTTACTGGGGAACAAGGCAAAATGGGAGAAGATAAAAAAGCACTCTCTTTAATCCTTCCTATTTTGTGCCTTTTTGGATAGAGACCCTCTCTTAGAATTAGAGTAACAGGAATCTTTAAGTAAAACAAAATTTTTTTTTCTTCGAGAGTTTAAGATTTTGCTTGGAATTATGAATTTAAGATGCATTATCTATTTATATAAAATTGAGAAAGAGCTGGAATTTCAATCATGGTTCATTTCAGAGTGATCAAAGCTAATTGAGGTAAATACATAATAACAAAGAACAGTTTTGATAGTGATATATAGGATTGTCTTTACCACTGAAATGTTAAAGCATAATAGGACTTTTGGAGGTCTCTAATATTAGTTTTTATCTGTGTTTCAAGCTTCTGGATGTTCCCAAATGAATAGTCTATTGTTTAGCTACACAAAGGGGACTCTTCTATCCGACCCCTGAGGTGATCAGTCAGAGCCTCAAGAGGGAGAGTTTATTACCTGAAGCTTGGCATGAATAATAATGAATGCCATTATTCATCATAAAATTTTCCAACAGCTTTCAAAATTCTAGCCACAGTATTCGATTCAGTGACCTCCTGTGACAATCAACCCCACAGGCTGTATACTGTGTAATGAAAGTTTTTTTCATTTATTCTATATGAATATACCATTAATTTCACATGCATTAGAGAACAATATACATATAACACAAACTGTTAGAACTATCCAGGTATTTTCTGGATATACAGTCTTGATGGAATATAAGACGGTATCATTGTATCTTGAAACATTTTTTAATAGGAAGATTATTTTATTACCTATGGGCCAGGACCAGGTTTCCTCCCCTTTCAAAATAGATCTTATGTTCACACTATATTCATGTTACACGAAGACTCCATTTTATGAGTTGCAGATTGATATAAAGTTACAAGGGTTATCATTTTCACAAAATATGAGCAAAAGTTTTGCAACCAAGACATGATAATGTCAACTATATTTGGCAAGTATTGCCTTTTCTTGTCCTACTGTGAAGTGTACTTCCCTGATCCATTGATATTAGGCTTGGCCATATGACTTGCTTTGGCCAATGGGATGATTGTCAGAGGTGACATAAGCATCATCCTTAAATCAGCTTGTCCAGTGTGGCTTGTTTTTTGCACTCCAGTGATCTACCATAAGAAGAGCAGGCCCCAGGGAGCAACTACCCTTCATTTGTGACTCAGAGAAACACATGTGAAACTGAGCTGAACTGAGCTGCACTGAGCCAAACCGAGCTGATCTTCAGCTTAAACTCAAGTTACCTAAACTACCCTGTCTAGATGAGTTAAAGTGCTATCAAGATGCAGACCCCTAAACATGGGAATAAATGCTTGTTGTTTGTTGTAAGCCACTGAGTTTTGGGATGCTTTGTTACACAGCATTATTGAAGCAAAAAACTGACAGATAAACTGTGGAGAACTAAGTATTTTAGATTTAACAGAGATTCTGAAGTTATTCTAAATTTACTTGCCAGAGCTGTCTTAGAAGGGAAACATAATTAGGAACTGGGCATTTCCAGTTTTAGTTGTTTACTCAGGATGAATTTCAATCATTTTTTTTTCTGGAAACAACAGGTTAAAAAATGATATAGTTGTTGCATGAATTGTACTTTAAAATATTTGATATTTATAAGAGAGGAAATGAGATAAATAGGGACAACAAAATAATGCATATCTACCTGCTGTTAGACATTTTTGGTCCTCTAGATTTTTTTCCAAGTTAATCCTCTGTTTTTTTTCTTTTTTTAAATTTCTGATTATCTGATCAAAGTAATATATTATTTCCCAAATTCCTTGCAGTTAAAAAAAAAATCACTGACTTTTCTCTCCCTGCTTAGGCAAACTGTACTAGACTATGCTAAATTTGTCATTTGTAAAGAAATATACGTATAGCCATAAGCATTTTCCCATAGGTTTTTTTTTTTTTTTTTTAAGTCACATAGACAGTATTTGTCATGAAGGGGAAAAGAAGGTAGGAATGGCATGGTGGAGAGCATGATAATAACAATGCTGATTATAACTAAATCATATAACACAGAGTTTATAAGGCATTGTGAATGAAGTTCATTCGGTTTTCACAGAAACACTGTGAGAATGTTGGAACAGGTAATATAACCACCTTCTTAATCTTTTTTTTTTTTTTTTCGGTAGAACAAGGCTCAGGAAATTTAAGTGGAGTTTTTAAATAGCAGAGCGTTTTCTTGAACTTGGGTCCTCTGACCTTCTTATTTTCAATTATAAAAACCATTTTTTAAAATAAGTATGAACATACTTTTCCTGACATATTATAGAATTTTCACTGTATAGGAGTTAAGCAAGTCCCCATTCAAGTCTGGTTCAGAGAGAAATTTTCACACATACTTTGTGTGCTTTTATATTTAAAATAGCTTCCCATATGCATCCATATCAATTCCATTCCCCTTCCAAATTACTGTCGGAAATGGGGTGGTCTTGTCCCTTGCTGATTTCTTGTTTTATAATATTCAATCCATCACCCAATCCTAGTGATTCTATACTCCAGGTAGCTCTTGGATTTAACAATTTCTCTGCCTTTATCTTGCCCCTGACCTGTTCCAAACCACCAAAATATTTCATGTAAAACTAATTCAGTAGCTTTGGCTCTGGCATGAGACTCCCACTATCATGTCTTCTCTGAATATAGTGGGTTTTTTTCTTTTCTCTGATCTCTCTCTCTGTAGCCTGTAGCTCCAACCTAGGAACATGGATCTAGTAATTAAAGATCTTATTTTGCTGTGTGGTCACTAAATTTTCTGGACTTTCTTTAAATATTTCTCTGGATACCTGGCTTAACTCATTTAAATTTCCTCCATTATTTTTAGCATAAAAACTAAAAAAAAAGGAAAAAAGATAAGAATGAGAGCAAAAGTAGGAGAAAGAAAACAAGATGAGGCAAAGATTAAAAAGTCCTTGATTTAAATAAACAAACTCCTGAAACAGCTGGAGAGGTCATTACTGTTCCTCTCTGATGTCCAAGTGTGAGTGTCCTGAGGAGAAATGTGTTTTTAATCTTGTAATTTATAATGCCTGTTACACTGGATGGTGAAAATTGGAAATTATGTAGCCCTACAATCTCTCTACTTCCTTTCTCAGAAGGCTCTGGAAGTGGAGGGAGATTGGTCATGGGAAGACATAGGAATCTAGATACTATACCTGGCAATAAATACTATTAACATTATGGTTTTCTGTATATACTTCCAGATTTTTCTATGTTTATGAACATATAGGTTTTTTACAAAATATAAATTGCCCCAATATTTTTTAAAAACAAGAACAACAAAAGATATTTTTAAATGTTTTATTGTACCAGCAAAGAAATAAAGACACGCTGAGATGATCAGAGTCTCTGTGATCCAGAGACAGAAATAGTCAATGGCTTTCTGGGTGTTTACTCCTGAAGAAAGCAGGGACCCAAATGGCCCAAGTGAGGGCCCACATGGGCTAGGGATCTGGTAAGAAGGTAGATGCATTGAAATAGATCTAAGGCAGGGCTTCTAAAGCTAGAAGTTGTGCTAGAAGCTGAAAACTGGAATAACTACCCAGAGCTGTGGACTTTGAAGAGCTCCTTGCTTGGGAGAAATTTGAAAATGGAAAACTCGGCACAGCAAAGAGCCAGGTGAATCGTGGGACCAGCTATAAGATTTTCTGTGAGCTGTAAAGGATAAAATGAGCCAAAAAAATGTTGTTTAGAACTGGGGTCCCCAAAATCTTAAACTGAAGCAACTTCAAAGTATCCAGACTTGGGTCGGGACAAAGAGAAAAGAAAATAAATTTCAAGATAAGCTGAAACCCAATGTCCACTAATAATAAGTTTGCAAATGAGCATTTTGAAAGAGAAGTAGAAAATTAACAAAATGTGAAACAGCTCACAAACTCAATAAATGAGTGAAGGGATTTCTGAAGTGATGAAAAAAAAAGTAAATGATTGAAATAGCCATGGTTTAAGTTCCTCAGGAGGTTATGAAACAAAACCTTTCGATTAAGTTGAAATAAAAATTAAGCAATTAAACATGTATGTGTATATATATATATATATATATATATATATATACACATACATATATCCTTAACATGTTCCAAAGAGTATTAAGTAAACTGAAAGACATACTTACTATAACAATGGATAAATCAGAGAATATAGAAGATGCTATAGAGGTTCACACAATTTGAAGGATACATTAATATTCTTGACCTCATAAAAAGTCTAGGAGTAGCTCTGGGAATAATAATTTTTTTATTGTGCAAAATATACATAACATGAAAAATACCATTTTAACCATTTTTTAAGTGTACAGTTCAGTGATATTAATTATATTCACATTGTTTTCCAACCATCATCACCTTCTATCTCCAGAACTTTCTCTTCTTCCCAAACTGAAATTCTGTACTCATCGAACATAACTTCCATTCTTTTCCTCCCTCAACTCCCAGCAACCACCATTCTATTTTCTGTTTCTATGAATCTGCCTATTCTATGTAACTAATGTGAGTGGAATTATACAATATTTGTCCTTTTGTGTCTGGTTTAATACCCGTAGCATAATGTATTCAAGGCTCATCCATGTTGTAGCTTGTTTCAGAGTTTCTTTCCTTTTTAAGAATGAAAACTATTCCACTCCATGTACAAATCACATTTCGTTTATCTATTTATACATCTCAGTAGACTTTTGGGTTGTTTCTATCTTTCAGCCATTGTGAATAATGAAGCTATGAACATTGGTATACAAATATCCTGTTTGAGTCCCTGCTTTCATTTTTTGTGGTGTATACCCAGAAGTGGAATTGCAGGATCATAGTGTAATTCTATGTTTAATTTTTTGAGGAACTGCTGTACTATTCTCTACAGTGGCTGAACCATTTTACATTCCCACCAGCAGTGCACAAGGGTTCCAGTAGCTCTACATCCTTATCAACACTTTTTTTTTCCTGGATGTCAGCCATCCTAATAGGTATGTGATGGTATCTTGTGATCTTGATTCGTATTTCCTAATAATTTAATGATGCTGAACATCATTAATGTGTTTATTAGCCATCTGTATATATCTTCTTTGGAGAAATGCCTATTCAAGTGCTTTGTCGTTTAAAACTTGAATTCTTTTTGTTTGCTTTTTGTTAAGTGGGGAAAATATTTTAAAATTTAATCAGATTATGTTGCTCCATTGATTGAAACCCTAGCGTGGCTCCCCACAGAAATAGAATAAAAGCCTTACATTGGCTGGCATGGCATTGCTGCAGGATCTGGCTTTGCTGGTTTCCAAATCTCCTTTCACATTCCATGTCCCCTGCACAAGGCTTCTTTCTCAGCCTGCAAACCATCAAGCTCCTGTCACTCAAGGCATCTACAGCTGTTGCCTCTTAGGTTAAGGATCTTCAGTTCACATTCAAATGACTGATTTCGTTTCATGCTTCAGACCTCAGCTTAAATGCCATACTATTTGGAGATGTCTTCCACAAATAATCTAAAGTAGGAACCCCACACGAATAGTTCTTCTCTCTTTCTTTTTCCTTAAGAGAACTCACCAGTATTTTAACTTATATGTTCATCTATTAATGTATTTGTTTAACTCCTGTCTCCTCTTCTAGACCACATACTCACTAAGTGCTGGGTCGTAGCAAGTTAACACGGAGGACTTAGAGTAGTACTTGGCATCTTGTAGGTATTAATGAAATGCTTCTGAATATTTAATTAAATATTAAATCAAATATTCTAACTAACTACTAATATTAACTACTTCTGATTCCATGAATCCATATGATGAGGTATGATTCTGTGCTGTGGGCAGGGAAGAGTGGGTGACAGCATCTGAAGTGTCTCTCATCAGGTGTATAGATGACACTGCAGTCACTGTCTGTATTGTAAGAGATCTGATCTCGTTTTCTAATAATCCACACAGGCCATGACTAGACTCCTTTATACATTGTAACAAACCTCAAAAAACCCCAAATCAGATTTTTCAGTAGCAGATAGGGAAAAAGACATTCCTCATGTTTAATAGACTTCCATTCAGAGGATTGTAACTTCCTCCCAGCTTGAGGCCTGTTTTTAAGCCAAGTGATTCTAACAGAGTAACTGGGGAATAAAAGGGAAAAGGGAGCCACTGAGCAGATGGTGGGCCTCAGGAAGCCATCCAACTTCAAGCCACACCTTCACGTGAATGGCAGAAACTGCGGTTTGAACACTTTCTGTATCCCTCAAAATTCACCATTACTTTATTACTAATAATATTATACCACAACATATTACAGCAGGTGCTTCTCAAAATCTGTGATTCAATCTAAAAGTGTAATTGTTTTCTTATTCTATAGACCACTACACTAGGCCCTATAACTACACTATAAATAGTGTTGCTTCTGCCTATCGCAGTTTTTTTTTCAGTTTTAAATGAGAAAATAACACTAGTCTACCTGACATAATTTATTTTCAGATATGACTAATAAAGTGATTGCAAGGTACTTTTCAAGAGTTAAAAAGTTGTAAAATATGTACAATAACAGCAAGTTTCCCTAGAAACCAGCTCTACCATACAAGAGCTTAAAGAAACTTTATTTTTTACTCCCCATTAGAACAACAAAAAAGTGTCTATCTTAATTTTAAAGTACACGAAATAAAATTATTAAGTACCCAACAAAGCAGGCGGAACAGATCTTAGCAAACTTTACTTTAGTATTATGAGGTTAAAGTTCTTTTGCTCTAGATATAAGTTACTTTTTGTCAACAGCTTACAACTCCCAGCAAAGTAGATCTGGTTCAGTATTTTAAGTCTCACTGTTGCTCCTCCTAGAAGTGTTTAATGGAATGATTCCATATCTTGCTTTTGAAGACGTTGCCACTGGTGAAGTTAATTATGCTAGCTCTCATATTACTGTCTGGTTTCTCTTTAGATTGGATTCAAAGTGATGTAAGAAAAGGAGTGATTGACTACATTGACTAATCAAAGCTTCCCAGAGAGAAGGTGGAAATACAATAATGGCTATTTCTGCCTTCCATGCAGTCCTCTCTCATTCTTTCCCACTTTCATGCCCTTTCACTTACTTACACAGCTGGCTTGAAATGACCCCTATCTCCACTGCCTTAGTGTAACCCATTCCTCTGACCTTCTAGTAAATGGCATTATTCTCATGGAGCATTTTGTGAGCCCCCATCCCATGAAATTCTCTGCTTCCACTGTCTGCCCTTGGACAGCTCCTAGTTATTTCACAATATTGCATTTGACTGACAGAGCATTTGTCTTATGATCTCAAATACTTCACATCTCTTATACCATATAGTATACTTTAAAAAAAATTGAAGTATAGTCGATTTTCAATGTTGTGTTAGTTTCAGGTATATAGCAAAGTGATGCATATATATATGAATATACATATAATATACATATATTCTTTTTCAGATTCATTTCCATTATAGGTTATTACAAGATAGTGAATATAGTTCCCTGTGCTATAGAGTAGGGCCTTGTTGTTTATTTATTTTATATATAGTAGTGTATATAAGTTAATGCAGAACCCCTAATTTATCCCTTCCTCCCCCCCTTTCCCCTTTGGTAACCATAAGTTTGTTTTCTATGTCTGTGAATTTGTTTCTGTTTTGTAAATAAGTTCATTTGTATCGTTTTTTTAGACTCAACATATAAGTGATATCATATGATATTTGTCTTTCTCTGTCTAACTTACTTCACTTGGTATGATGATCTCTAGGCCCATCCATATTGCTGCAAATGGCATTATTTCATTCTTTTTAATGGTTGAGTAATATTCCATTGTGTATATATACCATAAAATTGAATGTTGCTCAGTGCTTACCATTTGCTACAAAATAAAGACTTTATAGTGATGATTATGATTAATTCATACTTTACAATAAGAAAATAATATGGATGATTAAGAGAGGAGCTCTTATTGACCTTTTCTACTTTGCACTCCCATAAGCAAAAAGTTTCCCTTATTTACCTCTACCATATTTTCCAACTGTGACTTCTTAATGCAGGTGTGAAAGTCTACAGTATACCGTTGGTCTTCCATATTCATGGGTTCTGAGTCCATAGATTCAACCACCCACTGATCAAAAATATTCAGAAAAAAAATTCTAGAAAGTTCCAAAAAGAAAAACTTGAACTTGCTGTGTGCTGGCAAGTATTCACATAACATTTACATTATTTAACTATAAATTTACATTATGTTTACAACTATTTACATGGCTTTTACACTGTATTAGGTATCATAAGTAATCTAGGCATGACAATGTTATAGGAGGATGTGTATGGTTTATATGCAAATACCATGCCATTTTATATAAGGGACTTGAGTATTCTCTGATTTTAGCATCCCCTAGGATCCTGGAACAAATTCCCCATGATAGAGAGGAACGACTGTATCTATAAGAATTGATGTTTAATTGAAATATAAAATGCCTTTCTAAAGAAACAACACTGGGGGGGATAGAGTACAACAGTAACATTGCTTTCTCCTTGTAGCAGCTGCCTTTAAGTAGATGTTTGTAGTAAGTAATGTGAGGGTTATTTATATATTCATAATGGGCTAAAAATAGCCTTGCATTTTGCGTCTTTCATTTGTGTCAGAAGGGGGTCACACAGACTTTTGAAGTCTTTCTTCAGAAAATCAATTTTGAGAAAGGATTATTCTAATGTGCCATTTTTACAGCATATTTGTTCCATATTCTTAACAAATAGGGATGAGAAAATATCCATCAGTGACCACAAACTTTGTTCTACCTTGAAGGCTAATGCTGCTCTTGAAAGATTTGTACAGTGACTGGAGGATAAAATCCTAAACAATGAGACAATGTCTAGCTTTGTAATCAAATTGTAAAACTTTCCCCCCAGAATGTAGGGGCCACTACGGAGTTGTTTAATCTGTCTGATAATAGTTATTCCAGGTCCGATTACCTAGGAAGCAGACTCTGAAAGAGAGATCAGCCTGCAGAAGGCTATTGAGGAGTTCTCTCAGGATGAGCACCTGTTCAGGAAGTGGAGGAAGCTGACTTGGGTAGAGGGAGATGTTGAACTGAGGTGCAGACACAACAGAGACCCCAGTGAGCCAAGCCAGCAGGATCTCTGGAGCTGGGGTTTTCCTGCAGAGGTATCACAAGTTGGTGCAAAGAGGTCAGGCCTTTATTCCTTTGTGGTGATCAGTCATTGGGTTTGGGCTGTCCCTGGAAAGGAGGCATACACTTGGGCAAAATGACTCTCTTCAGACAAAGGCTGAGAGCTGTTAGATGTTAATATTCCCAGAAGCTGGGAAACTGAGTGCTTCAGCCCTGTAGGTGGGGAGCTGTGTGGTACACTACAGACCCATGAACATTGTCTTATAAAAGGAAAAAAAATATAAAATAAGAATATATTAATAATATATATTAATATAATGTATAACATATTGATATAATTGTCTATGTACTAATTTTATATTTTTTCCAATTATGAGAAAATTTTGTTTCTAGAAAGAACTCCTGAAATCATAAGTGATAAATTAAACTTATTATCAAACTAAAAGGTCCAAATAGAGAATCATAGTCATTGGTATTTCCAAATTCATGAATTTGAACTGAAATAACACATTGATAACAATAGGACCCACATCTAATCTACTTTATGTTTTCATCAATGTTCTAAAAGTTTATTGTTGATCTTTGAATTTAGAACTAATAATTTCTTCTATTTATGGAGTTATAATATTTAGAGAACACAGCTTTCTAGTTGTGTATAATCGTGAGCCCAAGATAATTTATATCCTCATAACATCATTTATAAAATGAAAATATTGACAATCTTTTTTTAAAAAAGCCAAATATCAGTGAATGTCTGTTGCCTAAAATCTACCAGGAGGACATATTGCAGGGAGCAGGGTGAGGTAAGATGTGAAGAGCTATTAATCTGAACAGAAATATGTATATACACATATATCTATGTATAAGCAGTTATATGTATGTATATGTGCATATAAAAGTAAAAGGAATTTCTCTAAAATGTTCACTATTATACCCCCCCCAAAAAAATCTCTGGCCAAAGACATGGTGATTTTTATTTTCTGTATTTCTTTTATTTTCTATAAAATTATCTATATCTATCTATCAAGCTATCTATCAAGCTATCTGTCTATCTATCTAACCATTCATCAAGTGGATATACATCATATGTATTCCTTAGGTCACATTATATAGGATAGCTAGCAAAGTATCAAGTTATTTTCATTTCTCTTAGCCTATGTACACTGGAGCATGAGGTAGAAGGAACTCTGGACTGTTCTGTTAACTTGAGCCAAGGGAAAGGAATAAATCCCTTACAGAAAGTAATGAAGACCACAATGTTTTCTTTTTAATCGCCTGTCACATTTCTCTTATAGAAGATGCTTTAATGACAAAGGTGAGAGACTGAAGGACGCCCCAGTAATAGCTTTATCTCCTCTCCAACCCAGATGAACAGTCACTTGGTTTCAGGCTTTTGCTGTTGTTGGTGTTACAAAGAATGGTTTCTGTTTTTGTTTTTTCCTTTGGAAACAATGTTATTCCTTATTTACATTTTTTGAACCTCAGTTTATATGTCTCCATTTTTACTGACTCAGTTATATTGTGAATTTTGAATTTGATCTTGTCTTTACATACATTATTATCAAAACATTTATCATAAGAGATGTGCTAAAGAACAGAATCTCCAAATAGTTCAGAGAGAGCTGAATTTTCTTTTTTCGCTTTTCATATCTTTTGTTACTTGTCACCTAAGGAGTTACTAAACATAGATTTGAATCTTCTGTTTTCCTCTCGCTCAGCACTCCTTACTTCTTTTACTGATAACACTTTACCGACTGGCTTCTCAGATGGTGGGATACAGTCAACACTGATGTTTTTTTCTGATTGGTCAAACCAGCTTCCTTTCTTGCTTACTGTTGATAGGGTTAGTGATTTTGCTCTGACATAATATTATTGAAGTTTTTAAAAATGTATTTTCAACTGTTTTTTAGGCCAATTTAGAGATTGAGGGAAAGCTATAAATATGCAATCATTTTGCAAAACTTCCTGCCCTAAAAGATTAGACATTAAGTGAGGTTTTATTTTCTATTGCTTCAGGAAGTTACTTGATAATTTTGATGAATTTTTTTGTAACAAAGTTCTATGGTTGTAAAGCAGAGGGATGTCTCTTGGTAAACACAAAAGCTCATTCTGTGCTGAGAGCCCAAACTTAAGATTTACTACCATGAGAGCTCTAGTCCTCAGCTTTTCAGACCTAAGAACTTGACTATTTCCTAAATTCAGTTAGATTCTGGGAGTCTTATATTTATCAAGGTCATAGGAGATCTACTATATACATTATAAATATTTGTGTCTAACTTACACTGATCATTTTATGAAGCGAAGGACTACTCACATCAGTTCAATATGAGGACTTTCTCCCTGTAGTATGCTAAAGTCAGTGGATTATTGCTTGATCATAGATCAGAACACCGTAGGGAACAGAATTTTCAGTGGTATCAGGTTAAGATAGCTTACGGATAGTTCATTCTCCCAAAAGGTGTGTCCTTACCAATATAATTCTAGCTTTTGATATTCCTGGTAAACATTTCCTCTTTCCTGCATAGTTCTTGAAATAACGCTATGCTTTCTATGAATCTTTATTTTCTGTTCATCCATTAACCATTAGCACTTTTTCTAGTAGGTATATGCTTTCTCTAGAGATACTAATGGCTTCTATAAGGTACAGTCACCTCTTGACCCCAATACATTTTGTATCCATTTGTAGTTTAACTTTGAGAAGATAATATTCTATTTCAAATCCCAATCATCACCTTACTTTTGTTTCCCCGTTACCTGCTTAATAATGCCAATAATTTTTAACCTGCTAGTTTTACCATGGTTTGTCAATCCTGTATACACATGTGAATCACATGTAGAAAATTGTAAAATACAGATACTTGGGACTCATGCCATTCCAAATTTGAATCTCAAAGTGAAGTGGGGAAGTATATTTTTAAAATATCCCCCAGTTACTGTGATGAACCACCATGGCTTAAAACCACTAGTTTATACACTTGACTCAACTGCGAAGGTATATGATTTTCTGCAAGGATAAGAGGAAATCTGCTACAGTACCCAACCCACTGCTACATTTGATATATTCCTCTCCTGACCTAAGCAATTTCCACTTCTGATAGTTGAGAGTAAAAGAGTCATAATTGGGTTCCTTCTCTATCATACACTGAAATATATCAATAGTGATGAAAGTTGCTGGCTGTAGAGATAGTTTTCAATGCTAAAAACAAGGGCTAACCTTTACCTTGAGCAGACTATGTGCCACATACCAGGTAGTTTACCTCTGTGAACCTCTCTATTCATTTTTTTTTTGTTTCACTTGACAGCTGTATTTTAAGTAATAGGTATGTAACTGTACTTCACGAAATAAATGATATAATTAATACAGAATTTTAAAATATATATATATTCACTTAAAAGAAAAATGGGGAAAAGAAGCTTCAAAACAGAGTGTGCTGCTCTGCTAAGAATATGCATTCAAAGTATTCATCTCTCTCGTCTCAACATCCCCATTTTACAGTAAAGTGAATGGAAACACAGAGAGATCAAATAACTGACCAAAGCTCATAAATGATGAACAGATTGAAATCCTCTTAGTCTAACTCCAGAGTCTTCTATTTTTTTTAAAGAAAGAAAAAGCATTCATTCATTATTTCAAACAATGGACATTATAACTCAACAATGCACATTACTGGAAAAACACAACTGCAACTATAGTTCCCATATTAAGATAAAGAACTGCTAATCACACTTAACACATTACAGAAATAAAAATTAATTTAATACATATTATAAATTAAATATTAACATTTCAGTTCAAACATATACAACTGTCACAGTAAAAAGTTCTAAAAAAAATCATGTTTGTTATAGTAAAAACAATAAAAATTTTAACTTTTCAGTAAGTCATTACTCTAGGAAGAGGGGTTACTTTGCAGGACTCTGTGTGTGTGTGTATAGATCACTAGATCATTCAGAAAGCCTGGTAAAATCAGTGACTAGACATAACAGAATCTTATGTCAGAGCATTAACCACTATTTTTTATTATTTTCCATTCACTCAAGAGGCATACTGGGTAAAACAAAGCAAAACGAAAACAAACATGAAACAAAAGAGTTGGGCAACAAAATTGAAAAATGAACAAACTGTACATCAAACTGAAAAGCTTCTGCACAGCAAAGGAAACTATCAATAAAGTGAAAAAAAACCTCTACAGAATGGGAAAAATATTTGCAAATCATATATCTGATAAGGGGTTAATATTCAAAATATATTAAGAACTCAAAAAACTCAATTGCAAAATCCCCCAAATAACCAGTTGAAAAGTGTCCAAAGGACCTGAATAGACATTTCTCCAAAGAAGACACATGAAAGGCCAACAAGTACATGAAAAGATGCTCAACATCAAGAGTTGTTAGGGAAATGCAAATTAACATAACAATGAGATATCGTCTCACACCTATTAGAATGGATTTCATCAAACAGACAAGAGCTGACAAATGCTGGTGAGGGCACACTTGTCCCCTGCTGGTTGGATTGTATTTTGGTACAGCTACTATGGAGAATGGTATGAAGGATCCTTAAAAAATTAAAAATAGCACTACTGTATGATCCTGCAATTCTACTTCTGGGAATATGTTTAAAGGAAATGAAAACATTAACGGGAAAAGATATCTGCATCTCCAGGTTCATAGCAGCATTATTTATAATAGCCAAGAAGATGGAAACAACTTAAGTGTGCATCAAAGGATGAATGGGTAAAGAAGATGTGGTGTATACAATGGAATATTATTCAGCAGTAAAAAGAATGAAATCCTGCCATTTACAACAACATGGATGGACCTTGAAGACATTATGCTAAGTAAAATAAGTCAGAGAAAGAAAGACAAAGATTATATGATCTCACTTATCTGTGGAATCTAAACAAACAAACAAAATCGTAGGAAAAGAGATCAGACTTGTGGTTACCAGAGGCAGAGAGTGGGGGGAGAGGAAATTGGAGGAAGGTGGTCAAAAGGTACTAACTTCCAGTTGTAAGACAAATAAGTACTCGAGTTGTAATGTACAATGTGATGAACTTAGCTAACACTGCTGTATATATATAGGAGAATTGTTAAGAGAGTAAATCCAAGAGTTCTCATCACAAGGAATTTTTTTTTCCTTTTTCTTTTCTTTTTATTGCATCTATATAAGAAGATGGATGTGAGCTGAATTTATTGTGATAATCATTTCACAATATATGTAAATCTAACCATCATGTAGTATGCTTCAAATTTATAAAGCATGTCAATTATTTCTTAATAAAAATGGAAATAAATTAGAACAGAAAAAAAAAAGAAAGAAAAACCAGAGCACTTGATTTCTTTTCTCCAGGACACATTATCTATAGATTGCAAACCAATGTATAAGGACATTCATGATTATACTAGAGATTTATATGCACATTTATAGCTAAGAATTGAGAAAGTTAGGTGGCAAAGCTTCAAGAAAGAGTGTAATCATGAGTAGCAAGGGCAGAATTGGCGGTTTGGATTAGAGAAGTAGAGGAGAGCATTCTTTCACTGCAGGGAAGTGTTAGGTAGGGAGCAAATGATTGACAAAAGGAAGTGGCTAAGCCAGCTGGGTTTCTTTGAGAGTAGGTAGAGGGATAAATGATTGATGATTTCTTTCTTGGGACTGGGCTTATATTCCGATTTGAGGAGAAATCTAGGGAGGACTTCCTTTTGGCCTTCTAGCTCTAATGAAAATACCCATGAAGAGGAAGTGGTTTCCAAAAGGGAAAATGGTGTGTAGGAGGTTTAAAGGGAGTGCTCTTAGGATCAGTGTCTGGAAGGAGCTGGGCTCAGGGAGACTTGAGCTGCCTTCACAGTTTTCTGCAGGTGGGATTCCGGGCTGGACCCTTGGTACTTGTGATGTGGCTTGCCCTTGAGTGAAACAGCCTGCCTCAGCTTAGACAATTCCTTCAGGGCAGTTTAGGCCTTTCTGACAGCAGAATTGACAGCAGTTGGCGGAAATAGATCCTCAATTTCTGAAGGGGAATGTGGGTGGTGCTTCACTGTGTTCAGAGATTACTCTTTAATAGAGCAGTTGTCCTGAGCATCAGAATTAACTCAGTTAAATATATATATATATATATATATATATATATTTTTTGAGTCCACTAAATCAGAATCTCTCTAACGGAAGCCCAGATGACTGAATTAAAAAAAAAAAATCTTCACAGGTAATTCTGCTAATAATTCAGGTTCGGGAACCTCTGATCTAAAGGGCATAAATTACTCTTACGGAGCTTCAGAGATAATTATGCTTTTCTTCCTTGACTCTTCAGTAATCCCACATGGTATACACCACTCTTTAATGGGCAGAGCAGAAGGATGAAAGAAGAAATCACATTATGAATAGCTCTGGATTCAACGAAAGGGCACATAGGCATTTTAAGTGTACTCCACATTATATAAGAACAAAGGGATTAAGCACAATAGGAAGCCCATTACATTGCTATTGCATCTAGAAGAAATTAAAGGTTATGTTCAGACTATTATAAAATAGACATAAAACTATGTTAATTTATAAAGTCTTCAGATATATACATAATGAGCTACCTGGGCAAGCAAATAACATAAGTAAAATTAATTTATGATTTTTGCAATGCAGAAACTCCTTTACGGTGGAAATAGCATACTATCTGTAAAATTTTAGTTCTAGTGCTTGGGGATAGACATTTAGAAAATTTTTACATGTTAAAAACTGCTGTGCAGCAGAAATTAACACAACATTGTAAAGCAACTATACTCCAATAAAAAATAAAATTAAAGAAAACCCTATATAACAGGATGTTTTGTCTGATTTTGTGGCCTGTTGCTCAGAATATATTATGAGGAGGGCTTGTTGTCACTTCTTGCTCCAAGTATTTGTCAGTATTTGACGTTTACTGCTGCATGTTTTGGGGCTATGCCCTTCCTCTCCAAATAGCTATTTGCCTCCAGAAATTGGTCTTCTCTTTCTCTGTCCTTGCCCCCTTTCCCAGTGAGTTTCGCTGATACATAAGACGTTGGATGGACCGAGGTAGATCTGGCTTGGACACAATTGCCAGATAGAACAGGGCCACTGTCCCTTTTTTTTTTTTTTGCGGTTCGAGGGCCTCTCACTGTTGCGGCCTCTCCCGTTGCGGAGCACAGGCTCCGTACGCGCAGGCGCAGCGGCCATGGCTCACGGGCCCCGCTGCTCCGCGGCACGTGGGATCCTCCCGGACCAGGGCGCAAACCCGTGTCCCCTGCATCGGCAGGCAGACTCTCAACCACTGCGCCACCAGGGAAGCCCCAGGGCCACTGTCTTTTCAGAAACAGCGTGCAGCTTGCAGGTGGGTGGATTTGATTGAGCCTTGATTGCAACATAGAGCACCAGGGCCCTGTCTTTTTAGACATAATGTGAGGCTAGTAGGCATTCTTTTCAGCCCTGAAATTGTTGAAGCTTGTACATGGAGGTAACTTGTGAATGTTTTTAAAAAGCTGGAAAATTGAACAACTGTAACACTTGAGGCTCAACCAGATTTTCTGTGGGATAGGCATGACTAAGCATTAACATGGAAGGAGGAAGTATTTCTTCTCAACTTTGTGAAACATTTCTTCTATGGACTGGGAAGGAGTGGAGGGACTCCAGTAGCTGCAACAGAACTACTGTTAAGTCTCCAGCTTCTCTAGGTGGTGGAGGCTTCAGCTGAACCTGACTCCTCCACTCACAGTTCAGGGCAGTATTTTGATGCAGCTGAAGCAAGTAGGAGGGGGTTCTGTGGTGAACAAATCAAGGAAACTAGTGAGCTCTGAGTTTGACCTAAAGAGGCACCTTTGAGTTCCCATGAGAGAAGCTATAGGCAGTGAAAAGGAGAACAGATTCTTTGAGAAATACTCGCTAGGGAGCTTTGAAGCTTCCAAGAAAAGACAACCTTTTGAAAAGACAGAATTTCTGTTTGTTAATTAACCACCACCATGTGGGCTATTGCTAAAAGTGACCTCATTTCTAGGAGCAGAGTGGTGAAGCCTGACCATAATTATATGAAGAATCACTATGCTTGGAAAAGATGTTGAAATATGCTTTAGAGAAGGCAATTAATGCAAGGTTTGCATTATGGAATAAAGAATATGCAAATATCCTATGCCTGTTTGAAAACTCTCCTAAGAAATTATTTTCCCCACATCTGTAAGTGCCATAGTTGAGTAATTAAGCATAATTAAGCAAATTATTTCCATGGCTGGGAACTTTTATATAAATTGGTGACTTTAGGTCACAAACAAGGAAATATAGTTATTCTTCTTTAAATAACTATAGGTACTGTGTCCTTTTCATTAGAGCCAATATTTAAAGTAGGAATATACAACCGTTGTTTCAGGCCACACTGTCTAGAGCAGGGCATGGATGGGATTTTCTGATTGCCTTAAATGTGTGACTCGCTCACTAAAGTCTTCGGGTTCTTCTGGCCCTTCAAAGAACAGAGTTCACGCAGTAAGTTCTTCTGCTGAGACATCTAGGAAGATCAGAGCCTGGCGATAGAGAGCCATTTATGCACAGAAGCAAGAGAGAAACTCTTCATTCTAAGAGCAGCACCTACTTGCTGACAACTTTAAAAAGAATCCTGCACTCCCTGGGAGGTCATGGCCCACTGGGTCCAATTCTCAGATGGCTGCAGTCCTGCAGTTCTCTTTCACCTGCAGTGACCCAAACAGAGAGGCTTTTTGCCCAAATAATATACAGTTTTATTCCCAGTGTCTACCCTTTCCCACAATGATGTTAGTTCTATATCCACCAGGATTCTTAAGGTACTATCACAGACCACAAGTATGCACCTTCCCAAAGAAGTGAGATGATTCAGCAGTTTTCATTGCCTGAAAGAGAGAGACAGAGAGAGTGTGTGTGTGTGTGAGAGAGAGAGTGAGTGAGAAAGAGAATGAACCTGTGTATCCTTTGAAAGTTCTCAGAATTTTTTATGCCAGTAAAATTATTTGAATAGGACCACCTGAGACGTGATACACAGAAAGTGCATTAACCAGTCTTCCTGTCGTTGTGCCTGGTATGTGGTGTGGCCCTAACCTATTGATACCGGTTAAGCTCAGGTGATCTCGTCTGTCTCCCTTTTATCAGGAAGTTTCATCCTTTAGGCTCAGGGGAAGAATATGTTTACAGTGTTAAAGGCCCCACATCCAGATATTAGAAAATTCTCTGAAAAGCTTTTGGCTCTCATGCCAATGAAATTCTCAGTAACTGGTGCTGACATCTCCATCAACCTGGGGTGAGTTGGCCTGCGTCCTTTCACCGAACTCTCGTTCATTAGCACTTATCAAGCCAGACAAAACGTTATTTGATATTGAGTAGGTATAATTTCAAAGGGCACTGTGAGGCTAGTCCTATCCAGGAACATTTTTGCCATAGCCTTATATGCTTTACTTTGATTTAATGGGAAGTTCCTGAGTCAATTCCTTGAGTTTGACAACTTCTAGGTTTCTGTTTTCAGAATATCATTATCACAATCCACATATATTACCTTAAGGTGGAGAGAGATCCTGAAGCTTTATTTTAGTTTTCCAACAGGAAGTAACTAATATGCACATTTTTAATCTAATTGCCATTTTTAAAGACACAGGATGGCTAAGATACAGGACTGCTAAGTCTCAATGAGTAAGGATGAGTGTGGGGAGTTCATATTAATGTGTTAATCATTTATTGTGATAGTCACTTAGTTATAACACAAACTTGGGAACGGTTGTTTGGTCACCTATGTTTAAACAGTAGCACTTAAAGGGGCAGAGAAAACTAGTGTACAAAGAAATCCAAAGAATGTGGTAGTTACAGAAAGAGAAGCAGAGATAAGAGACGTACATGAGACAAATGTAGTAATTGCTTGAGTTTATGATGAATTTCTGTCTCCTGGTTCTGGTCTCACCTACTGCCTGGCAGCTCTTAACTGCCTTTGGGTACTCTGTGAAAACACTGTATCCTGGCAATTAATCTTTGTATTAGTTTGGAGTTAGTTTGAATTATTTCCTGTTACTTCATGCTAAAGAAGTCTAGATAAGGCAGTAAGAGGCATTAACTGGTAGATGTCTTCAATAATTTAGGAGTGTAGTATACCTAGCACAATGTCTAGTCTATAGAACATACTGAATAAATATGGAAAGACAATCTAGCTAGGTGGTGGCAATGAAACTGGAAAAGACAGAGTGCAAACCAGAGATTTGTGATAAAGGAAAACCCCAAAGGATTTTGCAAGTGATAAAATATAAAAGAGAGGATTGATACCTGTGGTGAGGATTCAGGCTAGAGACAGCTGAGTCTAGAGGTAGATGACCTGTCACTTTTTCTCAAGATGACCCTATTTCAGTAACTTAAAAAAAAAATCTAAGAGCACAATTACTAATGGAAAAATAAGACCAAAGTAAGCAGTAATATGAAACATTTGCAATTTAAAAATATTGGTCTCTTTCTATGTATTTGATGAGAAGAACAACTCTTCACTCTCCCCCACCCCTTTTATCCTTTGCTTCCTATGTACAGGTTAATGTTTTTAGGCATTAGAATGGAAGCTAAAGAGTGCTTTCTTTAGGAGATAATTTTTTGCTTTTTAATGCACATCAATTTAGCCCTAAACAATGCAATTTGAAATGGTGTGTTTCTATATCAGTGAAGGTGTTGGGAACGCAGTGAGTGAAAGAGACTTCTTGTAAATAGCCTCAGACATAGCAAGTCACAGATGAAGGACAGTGTATGCATTTTGTAGGATGGAAAGGACCATTAGTCACACATCCATCTTTTCAGTCACTGAGAGAATGATCCCCATTAGTGACATCATTTTCTAATAATAAGAAAAATGTATGTATGTCCTTGGAAGTTCAATAAATAGTGAACCTTACACCTGAGAACTTTGCAGGCACCTGGGAAGGTTAATTAACTCTTTTATACTTTAATATTTTATAGAATATTTTCTACATTACTAGAATAGTTTATTAAGTTGTATCTTGGTGACTATAAAACATAAATATAACCCTGTAAAATAAAGCTGAGAGAGAAAATATGTGAAAATTACTCAACACAGTGCCTGCACAATTAAGCTTTTTACGATAAGCAAATAAAGGAAGAAATGTTTTCCCAGTCCAGTCCTGAGTTGATGTATCTAGTGTAAGATGCACCAGAGCCCTGAATCACAATACCTAGGTTTGCCTCTGGTTTTAGTTACAGTTGTGGACCCATGTCTGGAGGAGCTTAGACTCACCAACTACTGACCATGTTTCATCTCAAGTTCATGTTGCTTGTTGTTCTGCTTTGTACCCAGAGACTCCTCTGGTGCTTTGCCCACTCAATCTGGGCTTAAGCTCAGCCTAGAAATATGGACAAATTTACATCCCTAAGGCCAAACTTCAAATGGGAAAGAGAGCCAATGGAAGAAGTCTCCTGTCCATCAGATGAGCAATTAACACAGGTGTTCTGCCTACTTCCCAGGTGGTCCTGGCAGCATTGACCCCAGGAAACTTGCTACTGCCTTCCTTATGTATTGGCTTTTCCTCTATCCTTATCTCACTTTCCTTGTTTCCTCACTTCAAATGAAATAACTGCCCCTAAGTCCTTGTCACTGGTTCTAGTTTTAAGGAATCCTAAGTTAAGACATTAGGTCATTGTAAATTAGAAGGTTAAAAAACAAAAAAAAAGGAATTTGTGCATCCTACACTGAAAATTTACTTTATTTCACCTATAATAGTGGGTATAAAACATTTTATACTCTGTGTTTATAAAAAGTGGTAGCTGAATTAAAATTTGCAGAACAAATCAGTCATTAGGGATTTTCCCAATTTCTGAAAATCAATTTCTCCTATCACTTTAAGTTTATATTATTTCTAGTAGTTAATGATTTATATAAATCAACACATCACTCATTAAATACACTAAATGGAAGAAATTTGTAAGTGAATAAGTTTTTTCAAAACAGAAATAATTCTCTTCTCAATTTGTAAGTGTTAATTTTGATATAACAAATTTCTTAATGGGGGGAAGCCACACTAATTCTGCAAATATTGTGCATAATAGAGATTTGAATTTTCCTCTTGAAATAAATTCCTTTAATTTCTTAAGGAAATATGTGAACTTTAAAAGGACAAAATGAAATTATTCTTCATGAATTAATTTCACTACTATTATGATTCTGTTATTATAGACCTTACAAAGTCTTCCTAGCATACACTTATAGGCTCCATTTGGTAACATAAAATAAATAGATTTGAAGGGCAAATCTACTTAAATCAGACTTTGAATACCTGGCAATATTTGAACACTATAAAAAACACTTTAACACTTTATCTAATTGTTAAAAATAATTTTCTAAAATTAATGATAAAGTATTTCAAAGTGAAGAAGAATGCTACTATTAAAAAGTTGTGAATTTTTCAATTATTTACTCTTTAAAAAATATTCTCAGTTTGAATAACTTTTCTGGAAGACACGTTGAACATAAAAATGTTTCTATATGTAGAAACTTATATTTAAAGAAAAGCTTGAGTTGTTAAGAGGCATAGCCATCTATTAATCTGGAAATTTCTTTTTACTTAGCCTTCAAAGTCTTTCATAGTGTTCTCAAAATTTTATTTAGAGTCATTATTATCAACAAATATAGTTATAATGTGCCAATAAAGAATAAACAGAAAAATACTATTGTATGTTTATTTGGAAATAATGCGTATTTTTAAATCCAAAGTGACTATTAGTTAAAAATAAAATGATGGTAAGTGTCAGTTAGAAGCAAGCAGTTACTGACACAGGACTGGCAACTTAGGAGCTATTAATATTTGTATGTAACATGCATTCTTTACTCCTACTTTTAATTTACTTCAAGTGTAAATCTGAGGTTTTATACTCAGTCTTTGTTATAATAGTTAAAATAGTATTTTTTTTATAGTAGGAATAGATAAGACATGCCATTTCAATGTTTTGTCCAAAATATTGTTGGGAAAAGAATCATTTAACCACATTGTGAAGGGTCCTGGCTATCATGGAAACAAGTACTTAGTTTGGTAGGTAAGAGGGACATATGAAAAGCTTTTAGCATGAATTTGGAGTGGGAAGTGCAGAGGACATATTCAAACCTGCAGTGTGGGAAAGTTAATTCAAAAGTTATATGTAAAAGATCATCATGGTCTTCTCCTGGAATTCACTGTGAATTCTCTGATGGTAGAAACCATAGCAACTTACACACTGTATGTATTTGTTGGCTTATTTATGATATAGATACTCAACGGATGTTGAATAAAGGGACAAAAGGAAGCCATTTATTCACCAAACATTTATTGAGCACCTATGTGGGCCAGACAATTCACTGAGTTTTAGAAATACAGTCAAGTGAAGAAGCTCATTTATTTCACTGACTCTACTGCTTTCGGTCGTGCTTTATGACAGATGTATCACATCGACCTCAACTCAGTGCCTCATGGAGGACCCTTCTGAAGCCAGTCTGTTTCTGTGCCTGTTTTATTACCTGTTGTCTTATTACCCATTGCTAGGCTGTTCTACTTTAACCTATAACTAAAGAGCCTTGAGAGCATCCTCTGTTCAGGCCCAGCTCATCACCAAATGAGCCCTAACTATCAATACTTCCCTAGGGAAGTAGATCCCCTTTGTCAGCTCCATCACTTGTGCCATGGGAATTCACTTATGCTTATCAAGTAACATTGTACTTAAAACATCATTTGTAAGATTATCAAGTGTTTAAGATTTAGAAAATTGCCTAAGGAAACTTGATTTTTTTTAAATGAAAAAGGTTCTCCTTATACAAAAATAGTGAGAACGTTGTACTTATCAAGCCCATCTAGCACCACTGAACAGAAAATCCCTTTGTCTGACATCTATTCACTTATAGTAATTCTGATGTTGATGTATTTAAAATTGTGAACTTCTAATTGATTTTTCAGTATAATGACTTATTTATAGAAAAGGAAAGGAACACATCCAAAGCATTGCTTTTCTTTGAACTTCAGAAATTTTCAACATTACATATTAAGAATGTAGAAAGGTGATTTTATTTTTGTTTTGATTACTTTATGTTTTCTTCCTGATAGTAGCATCTTGATAAATTTGACAAGGAACTGGAAACCAAGTTGTCCCTATAGGTACAAGCCCAAGAAGAGCCTTCTGACATTTTTCAAAATAAGTGCAATGTGAATCTAAAAAAAAAGAGATAAATAAAAAAGACTAAAGCATTCCTTCCTGTCTTGGCCCTTTCCTTTGCTTGATTGGTCAGGAAAGATGATGTGATTCATCATCTTCACTTCAGCTGTTGGTATAAAACTTCCAGCAATGCTGACAGGATCAGAAGGACATCGCTTCCCCTTTGCCTCCTCCAAACCTCAGTTATGGTTAATTCAGCTATGGTGAAAGGAACAAACAGGAAATTTGAAAGCAACATTGCTTCACACAAAGTGTACTGTTTATTCCTCCATGCCCAAATTGATAAAAGTAAGCCATCATCATTCAACATGATGAAATCATGAAGAAGAATTACACATGTAACATATAAAATCATGCTTATTCCAAAACAGCTGACTCTCTCAGGAAGACAGCTTTTGAGTAGAACAAAGAAAACACACTGGAATGTTGTCTTCCAGAAACAACTAGTATCATGTTTTCTTCTTTTTCTTTTTTTCTCACATCTTTATTGGAGTATAATTGCTTTACAATGGTGTGTTAGTTTCTGATTCATAACAAAGGGAATCAGCTATACATATACATATATCCCCATATCTCTTCCCTCTTGCATCTCCCTCCATCCCACCATTCCTATCCCACCCCTCTAGGAGGTCACAAAGCACCAAGCTGATCTCCTGTGCTATGCGGCTGCTTCCCACTAGCTATCTATTTTACATTTGGCAGTGTATATATGTACATACCACTCGCTCACTTTGTCCCAGCTTACCCTTCCCCCTCCCCATGTCCTCAAGTCCATTCTCTAGTAGGTCTGTGTCTTTATTCCCAACTTGCCCTTAGGGTCTCCATGACCTTTTTTTCTTTCCCTTAGATTCCATATATATGTGTTAGTATACAGTATTTGTTTCTCTCTTTCTGACTTACTTCACTCTGTATGACAGACTCTACATCCATCCACCTCACTACAAATAACTCAATTTCGTTTCTTTTTATGGCTGAGTAATATTCCATTGTATATATGTGCCGCATCTTCTTTAACCATTCATCTGTCAAGGGACACTTAGGTTGTTTCCATGTCCTGGATATTGTGAATAGAGCTGCAATGAACATGATACTACATGACTCTTTTTGAATTCTGGTTTTCTCAGGGTATATGCTCAGGAGTGGGATTGCTGGGTTGTATGGTAGTACTGTTTTTAGTTTTTGAAGGAACCTCCATACTGTTCTCCATAGTGGCTGTATCAATTTACATTCCCACCAACAGTGCAACAGGGTTCCCTTTTCTCCACACCTTCTCCAGCATTTATTGTTTGTAGAGTTTTTGATGATGGCCATTCTGAGTGGTGTGAGGTGATACCTCATTGTAGTTTTGATTTGCATTTCTCTAATGATGTTGAGCATTCTTTCATGTGTTTGTTGGCAATCTATATATCTTCTTTGGAGAAATGTCTATTTAGGTCTTCTGCCCATTTTTGGATTGGGTTGTTTGTTTTTTTCATATTGAGCTGCATGAGCTGCTTGTAAATTTTACAGATTAATCCTTTGTCAGTTGCTTCATTTGCAAATATTTTCTCCCATTCTGAGTGCTGTCTTTTTGTCTTGTTTATGGTTTCTTTTGCTGTGCAAAAGATTTTAAGTTTCAATAGGTCCCGTTTGTTTATTTTTGTTTTTATTTCCATTTCTCTAGGAGGTGGGTCAAAAAGGGTCTTGCTGTGATTTATGTCATAGAGTGTTCTGCCTATATTTTCCTCTAAGAGTTTGATAGTGTCTGGCGTTACATTTAGGTCTTTAATCCATTTTGAGTTTAGTTTTGTGTATGGTGTTAAGGAGTGTTCTAATTACATACTTTTACATGTAGCTGTCCAGTTTTGCCAGCACCACTTATTGAAGAGGCTGTCTTTTCTCCACCGTATATTCTTGCCTCCTTTATCAAAGATAAGGTGACCATATGTGTGTGGGTTTTTCTCTGGGCTTTCTATCCTGTTCCATTGATCTGTATTTCTGTTTTTTGCCAGTACCATACTGTCTTGATTACTGTAGCTTTGTAGTATAGTCTGAAGTCAGGGAGCCTGATTCCTAAAGCTCCGTTTTTCTTTCTCAAGATTGTTTTGGCTATTCGGGGGTCTTTTGTGTTTCCATACAATTTGTGAAATTTTTTATTCTAGCTTTGTGAAAAATGCCATTGGTAGTTTGATAGGGATTGCATTGAATCTGTAGATTGCTTTGGGTAATATAGTCATTTCCCAATGTTGATTCTTCCAATCCAAGAACATGGTATATCTCTCCATATATTTGTATCATCTTTAATTTCTTTCTTTAATTTCTATAGTGTCTTATAATTTTCTGCATACAGGTCTTTTGTCTCCTTAGGTAGGTTTATCCCTAGGTATTTTATTCTTTTTGTTGCAGTGGTAAATGGGAGTGTTTTCTTAATTTCACTTTCAGATTTTTAACCATTAGTGTATAGGAATGCAAGAGATTTCTGTGCATTGATTTTGTATCCTGCTACTTTACCAAGTCCATTGATTAGCTCTAGTAGTTTTCTGGTAGCATCTTTAGGATCCTCTATGTATAGTATGTGATCTACAAACAGTGACAGCTTTACTTCTCCTTTTCCGATTTGGATTCTTTTATTTCTTTTTTTTCTCTGATTGCTGTAGCTAAAACTTCCAAAACTATGTTGAATAATAGTGGTGAGAATGGGCAACCTTGTCTTGTTCCTGATCTTAGTGGAAATGGTTTCAGTTTTTCACCTTTGAGGATGATATTGGCTGTGGCTTTGTCCTTTATGGCCTTTATTATGTTGAGGTAAGTTCCCTCTATGCCTACTTCCTAGAGGATTTTTATCATAAATGGGTGTTTAATTTTGTCGTAAGCTTTTTCTGCATCTGGTGAGATGATCATATGGATTTTCTCCTTCAATTTGTTAATATGGTGTATCACATTCATTGATTTGCGCATACTGAAGAATCCTTGAACTCTTGTGATAAACCCCACTTGATCATGGTGTATGATCCTTTCAATGTGTTGGATTCTGTTTGCTAGTATTTTGTTGAGGATTTTTGCATCTATGTTCATCAGTGATATGGGCCTGTAGTTTTCTTTCTTTGTGACATCTTTGTCTGGTTTTGGTATCAGGGTGATGGTGGCCTCGTAGAATGAGTTTGGCAGTGTTCCTCCCTCTGCTATATTTTGGAAGAGTTTGAGAAGGATAGGTGTTAAGTCTTCTCTAAATGTTTGATAGAATTTGCCTGTGAAGCCATCTGGTCCTGGGCTTTTGTTTGTTGGAAGATTTTTAATCACAGTTTCAATTTCAGTGCTTGTGATTGGTCTGTTCATGTTTTCTATTTCTTCCTGGTTCAGTCTCGGATGGTTGTGCATTTCTAAGAATTTGTCCACTTCTTCCAGGTTGTCCATTTTATTGATATTTAGTTGCTTCTAATCTCTCATTATCCTTTTTATTTCTGCAGTGTCTGTTGTTACTTCTCCGTTTTCATTTCTAATTCTATTGATTTGATTCTTCTCCCTTCTTTTCCTGATGAGTCTGGCTAATGGGTTATCAGTTTCGTATATCTTCTCAAAGAACCAGCTTTTAGTTTTACTGATCTTTGCTATCATTTCCTACATTTCTTTTTAATTTCTTTCTGATCTGATTTTTATGATTAATATCCTTCTGCTAACTTTGGGTTTTTTTTTTGTTTGCATTCTCTAATTGCTTTAGGTGTAAGGTTAGGTTGTTTATTTGAGATGTTTCTTGTTTCTTAAGGTAGGATTTTATTGCTCTAAACTTCCCTCTTAGAACTGCTTTTGATGCATCACATAGGTTTTGGGTCATCGTGTTTTCATTGTTATTTGTTTCTAGGTATTTTTTTTTTTCTCTTTGATTTCTTCAGAGATCTCTTGGTTATTAAGTAGTGTATTGTTTAGCCTCCATGTGTTTGTATTTTTTACAGATTTTTTTCCTGTAATTCATATCTAGTCTCATACCGTTGTGGTCGGAAAAGATACTTGATACGATTTCAGTTTTCTTAAATTTACGAAGGCTTGATTTGTGACCCCAAGATATGATCTATCCTGGGGAATGTTCCATGAGCACTTGAGAAGAAAGTGTATTCTGTTGTTTTTGGATGGAATGTCCTATAAATATCAATTAAGTCCATCTTGTTTAATGTATCATTTAAAGCTTGTGTTTCCTTTTTTATTTTCATTTAGGATGATCTGTCCATTGGTGAAAGTGGGGTGTTAAAGTCCCCTACTATGATTGTGTTACTCTTGATTTCCCCTTTTATGGCTGTTAGTGTTTGCCTTATGTATTGAGGTGCTCCTATGTTGGGTGCATAGATATTTACAATTGTTATATCTTCTTGGATTGATCCCTTGATCATTATGTAGTGTCCTTCATTGTCTTTTGTAATAGTCTGTTTGAAAGTCTATTATGTCTGATATGAGAATTGCTACTGCAGCTTTCTTTTGATTTCCATTTGCATGGAATATCTTTTTCCATCCCCTCACTGTCAGTATGTATGTGTCCCTAGGTCTGAAGTGGGTCTCTTGTAGACAGCATATATAAGGGTTTTGTTTTTATATCCATTCAGCCAGTCTATGTGTTTTGGTTGGAGCATTTAATCCATTTACATTTAAGGTAATTATCGATATGTGTGTTCCTATTACCATTTTCTTCATTGTTTTGGGTTTGTTATTGTAGGTCTTTTCCCTCTCTTGAGTTTCCTGCCTAGAGACATTCCTTTAACATTTGTTGTAAAGCTGGTTTGGTGGTGCTGAATTTCCTTAGCTTTGCTTGTCTATTAAAGGTTTTAATTTCTCCTTTTAATCTGAATGAGATCCTTGTAATATTTGTTGTAGGTTTTTCCCTTTCATCACTTTAAATATGTCCTGCCACTCCCTTCTGGCTTGCAGAGTTTCTGATGAAAGATCAGCTGTTAACATTATGTGGATTCCCTTGTATGTTACTTGTTGTTTTTCCCTTGCTGCTTTTAATATTTTTTCTTTGTATTTAATTTTTGATAGTTTGATTAATATGTGTCTTGACATGTTTCTCCTTGGATTTATCCTGTATGGGACTCACTGTGCTTCCTGGACTTGATTAACTATTTCCTTTCCCATATTAGGGAAGTTTTCAACTATAATCTCTTCCAATATTTTCTCAGTCCCTTTCTTTTTCTCTTCTTCTTCTGGGACTCCTAGAATTCGAATGTTGGTGCATTTAATATTGTCTGAGATGTCCCTGAGACTGTCCTCAATTCTTTTCCTTCTTTTTTCTTTATTCTGCTCTGCAGTAGTTATTTCCACTATTTTATCTTCCAGGTCACTTATCCATTTTTCTACCTCAGTTTCTCTGCTATTGATCCCTTCTAGATAATTTGTAATTTAATTTATTGTGTTGTTCATCATTGTTTGTTTGCTTTTTAGTTCTTCTAGGTCCTTGTTAAATGTTTCTTGTATTTTCTCCATTGTATTTCCAAGATTTTGGATCATCTTTACTATCATTATTCTGAATTCTTTTTTAGCTAGGCTGCCTATTTCCTCTTCATTTGTTAGATCTGGTGGGTTTTTACCATGGTCCTTCATCTGCTGTGTGTTTCACTGTCTTCTCCTTTTGCTTAACCTACTGTGCTTGGGGTCTCCTTTTTGCAGGCTGCAGGTTCGTAGTTCCTGTTGTTTTTGGTGTCTGCCCCCAGTGGCTAAGGTTGGTTCAGTGGGTTGTGTAGGCTTCCTGGTGGAGGGAACTAGTGCCTCTGTTCTGGTGGATGAGGCTAGATCCTGTCTTTCTGGTGGGCGGGTCCACGTCTGGTGGTGTGTTTTGGGGTGTCTGTTGCCTTATTATGATTTTACGTAGCTTCTCTGCTAGTGGGTGGGGTTGTGTTCCTGTCTTGCTAGTTGTTTGGCATAGGGTGTCCTGCACTGTAGCTTGCTGGTTGTTGAGTGGAGCTGGGTCTTGGCGTTGACATGGAGATCTCTGGGAGATTTTTGCCATTTGATATTATGTGGAGCTGGGAGGTCTTTGGTGGACCAATGTCCTGAATTTGGCTCTCCCATCTCAGAGGCACAGCCCTGATGCCTGGCTAGAGCACCAAGACCCTGTCATCCACATGGCTCAGAATAAAAGTGAGATAAAAAGAAAGAAAGAAAAAGATAAAATAAAAAAGTTATATTTGCTTAATAAAGCAAAACTATGCAGAAAAAAATCACACATAGAAGCATACACATACACACTCACAAAAAAAGAAAAAGGGAAAAAAGTATATATATATTGTTGCTCCCAAAGTCCACCTCCTCAGTATGGGATGATTCGTTGTCTATTCAGGTATTCCATAGATGCAGGGTACATCAAGTTGATTGTGGACATTTAATCCACTGCTCCTGAGGCTGCTGGGAAAGATTTCCCTTTCTATTCTTTGTTTGCACAGCTCCTGGGGTTCAGCTTTGGACTGGCCCTATATTGGCGTGTAGGTCGTCTTAGGGCATCTGGTCTTCGCTCAGATAGGATGGGGTTAAAGGAGCAGCTGATTTGGGGGCTCTGGCTCACTCAGGCTGGGGGGAGGGAGGGGTACGGAGTGTGGGGCATGTGGGGCAAGCCTGTGGTGGCAGAGGCTGGTGTGACGTTGCACCCACCAGAGGAGGCCCGTGTGTTCTCCCAGGGAAATTGTCCCTGGATCACGGGACCCTGGCAGTGGCTGGGTGCACAGGCTCCCAGGAGGGGAAGTGTGGAGAGTGACCTCTGCTTGTACACAGGCTTCTTGGTGGCTGCAGCAGCACCCTTAGTGTCTCATGCCCGTCTCTGGGGTCCGCGCTGATAGCCGCGGCTCACGCCTCTCTCTGGAGCTCCTTTAAGGGGTGCTCTTAATCCCCTCGCCTCATGCACCCGGAAATAAAGAGGCAAAAAAAAGTCTCTTGCCTCTTCGGCAGGTCCAGACGTTTTCCCGGACTCCCTCCCGGCTAGCCGTGGCACACTAGCCCCCTTCAGGCTGTGTTCACGCCGCCAACCCCAGTCCTCTCCCGGCATCCGACCGAAGCCCGAGCCTCAGCTCCCAGCCCCGCCTGCCCCGGCGGGTGAGCAGACAAGCCTCTCGGGCTGGTGAGCGCTGGTCGGCACTGATCCTCTGTGCGGGAATCTCACTGCTTTGCCCTCCGCAACCCTGTGGCTGCACTCTCCTCTGTGGCTCCGAAGCTTCCCCCTCCGCCACCCGCAGTCTCCGCCCGCGAAGGGCCTTCCTAGTGTGTGGAAACCTTTCCTCCTTCACAGCTCCCTCCCACTGGTGCAGGTCCCGTCCGTATTCTTTTGTCTCTGTTTTTTCTTTTGCCCTACCCAGGTACGTGGGGAGTTTCTTGCCTTTTGGGATGTCTGAGGTCTTCTGCCAGCATTCAGTATGTGTTCTGTAGGGGTTGTTCCACATGTAGATGTATTTCTGATGTATTTGTGGGGAGGAAGCTGATCTCCACGTCTTACTCTTCTGCCATCTTGAAGCTCCTCCCCTCAGCTTTTGGTTTTTTTTTTAAAAGAGGAGTGATTTTGTCATGTATACAATGCTATTATTATGATGTAAAATATTGAATCTCCAATTTTTCTTTGAGTTTATTGTCCCATGAGCTTGAATTTATGGCTTTGATCAGTTTGAAAACTCGTGCTGTCATCTTGGGCAACATCAGCATTTGCCTGGAGGTTCTTACATCAAGTTTTTAAGGAAATTTGAATTCCAAGCTCTAACTGTCCAAAACAGACAGAACATAAAATAACCTACAGGTAAAAGATGTAGCATATAGAACAGTATGTAACTTTTCTGAGTGATACAAAAGAAGGCTCAAATAATGGAAAGGGTACCATGATTCCTGATTCAGAAGGCAGAATATTATAAAAAATTTGTTTTTCTAAAGTGAAATTGTATAGTGAGATAAATTTCTTTATAATTTGACAAAACAGTTCTTAAGTTATTGAACAAGGAAAAATTAAGAAAATTTGGAGAAAAAATTAAAAGTAGAATAATAACAATCCAGGGCAATTTCTACTAGATATTAAAATGTTACAATTAGGTTTAGTCCCAAGACTGAGCAGAATAAATAGTTTGTAATGAGACAAAGACATAAAAAAATTATATAACATTTAAAAAACAATAAAATAGAAATTAATTGATCTATGGATTTTTAAAATAAAAATCATTAGAATAATTGGTTAACTCTATTGTAAACAAATACATTTAGATCACATATCAAACCATACCAAATTAAATTTCAGCTGGATGGAAATGGTTAAAGAATGATATGAACTCTAAAAACTTAGAAAAAATATATATGCCCTTTCTTTCAGAGGGAAGATTATTCTTATTTTGAAATCAGTGGTAAAGGACACAAAATAAATACAGATATGTTAGATTACATGACCACTGGAGAAACTTTATTATGGCAAATAAAATTAAAGGCAACTTATTAATTAGCAAACATTATTAATAATGGCTAAAAGAAAATATTAAAGATATATATTTAATATTATAAATATTATTGCATTATATAATACATATTATATTACCATAAGGAAATTATTGTAATATATCAATAACATATAAATGAAAACGGAAATTACACAATGTAAAAATCATGAAATACAAAAGAAAATTCAGAAAATTCTATGTTTGTACTAGAAATTAAACACATGAAAAATTTAAATAAGTCTTTTTTTTAAGTAAAGCGTCCATTTATAAAGGATTAAACAAAATATTTAAGATGATGTGGTAAAAGAGATGTTTTCTTATATTGCTGCTGGGATATAAGTTGTTACAAACTTTTAGAAAAAAATGATTATATTTATCAAGAATTATAAAAGTAATAATCCCTAAGTAGTACAGTCTATGAATCTTTTCTAAGAAAACAACCTAAATTATAAAAGACATTTATGTATAAAAATGTTTATAACAAATTACCTATAATAGCTTAATTTGAGAATATCAGGAAATGCTTAAGTAAGATATTTTGCAGGTAAAACTAGATTTATATAGATTTAATAATAAATGTCCATATTATGTTTTATTTTATATTAAAGGAAAACATTCAGATATCACATGCAGCATGTGTCAGCTATGTATAGATCAAACACACACACAAAAGGAAATAAACTAACATTTAATAACTTATTTTCTTATATCTTCTCACAGGTCTTCTCTAAATTTTTAATAATGATTCTTTCCAATAGGAAAATTTAATAACCAAAATGAATAGAAGAGGAATGCAAATGGCTTATTTTATTGAAGTAAAAATACCCTAAATATATGCTTTTTATAGATAAGAATATTGAACAAATTCATATTTTCAATTCCTCATTAGTTAATGATAGTAAAAATGAATTTTTACATTGAATAAATTCATGTGTTCAATTCTGCACTAATTAATATTTTATTGGTTATAATTTAAAATAACAAGTTTTTTTGCATCCTGACAGTACAATTCTAAATGTCACTTATATGACTATACAGATGAGAATAGAAATATTTTTCAACATTTTAGATGCAGGAATTCTACTGAATATTAAAACATAATTATAAAACTACAACTATTTAAAGTTTCTATAACCAGTAAAAGAGAAAAAACATTGATGGAATCCATAAACAGTACATACTTTGAATATTGTTTTTAAAATATCACTATGTTAGGCTGAGTGCCCACGGAAACAGCCTGAGGTGAAGACTGGGATTAATCTGTAGGAGGTACAATGTCAGGATCTTAAGAGTAAAGGACAAGGGAACTAAGTCAAGGAAGGAAGGAGAATCATGAAAGATGATACAGCAGCATGCTGGTCACTACTTCACTATGACTTAGGAGAAAGCTGATGACCACTTGGCAGGTCGGTCAGCATGGCCTCACCTCATAGTACACGGAAATCATACCTTGTTGCTGTCTACTGCAGGAAGAAAGAAAAGGGCTCCTGTTTCCCAGTCATCAAATGTTCATCCACAGGAAGTTACATCCACACTCCTTCACACACACACACACACACACACACACACACACTTCAGGTTGCATTATCTGGTCCCTTTGGTGGTTGTTTGGGGCACCAGATCTGTTACCCTATGGTGTGGTGCAACATTCAAGTTCAGAAGGAAGGAACCAGAAACTGAGGCAAATGTCTGGTTGCCTGACTGTGCAGTGGCAGTTAAAAGTCACAGCAAGGCTTCATGGACCTCAGTGGAATAGGTCAGCTACAGCAGTAGCTGAGGAGGAGCAAGCATGTGCAGGGAATGGTGGTGCCAGGGAAATCTGAGGAGGTGTGTATATCCAACACAATGGCTATCCCTTACGAGTTCAAATGTGCTATAATCTCTCCCATAAGAAGCTGAAACTCAGAGAATAAAAATTTATTCATCCCTCATTCTTCCTGCCTACTCTCCTTTCTCTCTTTTAGAGTCAACGTTATCAAAAACATTACCTGTAATCACTGTGACATTTCAACAATCTCAATTTCCTCCCAGCTGTTACTCAGGGCTCTTCTTGTATCAGCTTTAAACATTTCAGTGGGAGTTCTGATCTGATGGCTGTGCCACTCTTTCACTATTCCCCCCACCCCTGGTTCTTGTACTCCCTCTTTTCAGCTTGGATTCCACCTTTAAAAACTCCCTGGCAACTCTTCTGTGTTCTTATCTCACAAGCACTTGGCACAGCTAATCACTCTCCTTTTTCATCAACATCTCTTTCCCTGGCTTCAGCGTTTATTTCCCCTGTTTTTTCTCCAGCCTCACTAGCCATTTTCTATCTGTCTATTTTTTGGGTGCCTCTCCTCTGCTCAACTTCTAAATGCTGTCATGCTGCAGGGCTTTGTGCTAACGCACACAGCGACGGTTGAGTACTATTTCTCTGCATGAATCAACTCTGTCTCCTGCCTGTCTCCACTTTGCTCATAGCCATATTGTTCACTGTAGCCACATGCTGTTATTTTGGTTTCTCAGACATACCAAGATCTGGTTATTCTCAGGGATTTTGCATAAGCTCTTCCCTCCGCCTGGAAATCTTTTTTTCCAGATATTCAAAGGATGACTTTTCCTATAATTTGGATCTAAAGTTAAAATATAATTAAGGAGGACTTCTTCAACTACAACTAGTCTGTAAGATGCCTCCATTTCAACTGTGTTTTCCTATTCATTTTTCTAGGCATTTATTTATTTATTTACTTAACATCTTTATTGGAATATAATTGCTTCACAATGGTGTGTTAGTTTCTGCTGTATGATTAAGTGAATCAACTATACATATACATATATCCCGATATCTCCTCCCTCTTGCGTCTCCCTCCCAACTTCCCTAACCCACCTTCCCTATCCCACTTCTCCAGGTGGACACAAAGCCACGAGCTGATCTCCCTGTGCTATGCGGCCGCTTCCCACTAGCTATCTATTTTACATTTCGTGGTGTATATATGTCCGTGCCACTCTCTCACTTCGTCCCAGCTTACCCTTCCCCCCCGTCCTCAAGTCCATTCTGTACGTCTGCATCTTTATTCCTATCCTGCCCCTAGATTCTTCAGAATCTGTTTTTTTTTGATTCCATATATATATACGTGTTAGCATACGGTATTTGTTTTTCTATTTCTGACTTACTTCACTCTGTATGACAGATTCTGGGTCCATCAGCCTCGCCACAAATAACTCAATTTCGTTTCTTTTTATGGCTGAGTAATATTCCATTGTATATATTTGCCACATCTTCTTTATCCATTCATCTGTCGATGGACACTTAGGTTGCTTCCATGTCCTGGCTATTGTAAATACAGCTGCAATGAACATTGTGGTACATGACTGTTTTTGAATTATGGTTTTCTCAGGGTATATGCCCAGTAGTGGGATTGCTGGGTTGTATGGTAGTTCTATTTTTAGTTTTTTTAGGGAACCTCCATACTGTTTTCCATAGTCACTGTATCAATTTACATTCCCACTAACAGTGCAAGAGGGTTCCCTTTTCTCCACACCCTCTCCAGCATTTACTGTTTGTAGATTTTTTGATGATGGCCATTCTGACTGGTGTGAAGTGATACCTCATTGTAGTTTTGATTTGCATTTCTCTAATGATTAGTGATGTTGAGCATTCTTTCATGTGTTTGTTGGCAATTTGTATATCTTCTTTGGAGAAACATCTGTTTAGGTCTTCTGCCCATTTTTGGATTGGGTAGTTTGTTTTTTTGATATTGAGCTGCATAAGCTGCTTGTAAATTTGGGAGATTAATCCTTTGTCAGTTGCTTCATTTGCAAGTATTTTCTCCCATTCTGAGGGCTGTCTTTTCCTCCTGTTTATAGTTTCCTTTGCTGTGCACAGCTTTTAAGTTTCATTAGGTCCCATTTGTTTATTTTTGTTTTTATTTCCATTTCTTTTGGAGGTGGGTCAAAAAGGATCTTGCTGTGATTTGTGTCATAGAGTATTCTGCCTATGTTTTCCTCTAAGAGTTTGATAGTGTCTGGCCTTACATTTAGGTCTTTAACCCATTTTGAGTTTATTTTTGTATATGGTGTTAGGGAGTATTCCAATTTCATTCTTTTACATGTAGCTGTCCAGTTTTCCCAGCACCACTTATTGAAGAGGCTGTGTTTTTTCCATTGTATCTTCTTGCCTCCTTTATCAAAGATAAGGTGACCATATGTGCGTGGGTTTATCTCTGGGCTTTCTATCCTGTTCCATTGATCTATATTTCTGTTTTTGCGCCAGTACCAAACTGTCTTGATGACTGTAGCTTTGTAGTATAGTCTGAAGTCAGGGAGCCTGATTCCTCCATCTCCGTTTTGCTTTCTCATGATTGCTTTGGCTATTTGGAGTCTTTTGTGTTTCCATACATATTGTGAAAATTTTTATTCTAGTTGTGTGAAAAATGCCATTGGTAGTTTGGTAGGGATTGCATTGAATCTGTAGATTGCTTTGGGTAATATAGTCATTTTCACAATGTTGATTCTTCCTATCCAAGAACATGGTATATCTCTCCATCTATTTGTATTATCTTTAATTTTTTTCATCAATATCTTATAATTTTCAGGTGATCTCCATGTCTCACTCGCCTGCCATCTTGAAGGTCCCCTTTCTTGGCATTTAAAAGAATCTCATCCCTTTTTAATTGTTCCATTAGAGTAGGATGTATCTCTTCCTACTGTAAGAACACCTGTTGAGAACACAGGCCTTATCTGTCTTGCTCATCAGCATATGGAGCTGTACTAATGTAATTCACAGTAGGCATACAATAAATAGCTTTTAATGATTAACACTAAAACAACATTATAAGGCATTTTTACTGATCAAATAACCTAACATTTACAAAAAAGAAAATATCAGGGCTGATATGAGAGCATGAGTATTGTGCAATTGTCATTTTCATATTTCAAGTTGGATTATGACTTGTTTTCAAAAAGTATTTTGGCAATGCACACCAAAAACATAAATATATATATGCTCTGTGATCAGTTATAAATAATGCCCAGTTAATTATTGATTGACTCTTAACAGTATAGAACCTCATACCTATAACAGTGATATTTTGCCTATGGGCAAAAATTATACATATATGATGTGCAGTTGTTTTTAGCTTGCTTTGTAATAACTTCACTTATGGTTCAATGATGTTTAGTTTTTTCTCCTCAGATTTATTGAGGTATAATTGACAAATAAAAATTGTATGCATTTAAGAACACAACTTGATGTTTTGATATATATTGCATTGTGAAATAATCACCACAATCAAGCTACTTGAGATATTTATCACCTCACATAGTTATCATTTTCTTCCGTGTGTGCATGTGTGTGTGTGTATGTGTGTGTGTATGGTGAGAACACTTAAGATCTATTCTCATAGCAAATTTCAAGAATACTATAAAATATTGTTGACTATAATCACCTTGTTGTACATTGCGTGTCCATAACTTATCTATTTTGCATAACTGAAATTTTTACTACTTGACCAATATCTTCCCATTCCTTCTCCTCCTAGCCCCTGAAAACCACCATTCTACCCCCTGTTTCTATGTGTTTCACTATTTAGATTCCACATATAAATGAAATGATGCAGTATTTATATTTCTGTGTCTGGCTTATTTCACTTAACATAATGTCCTTCAGGTCCATGAATATTGTCACAAATGATAGCATTTCCTTCTTTTTTAAGGTTGAATAATGTTTATATCTATAGATATAATTTTCTTTATACATTCATCTGCCAAAGGGCATTCAGATATTTCCATATCTTGGCTGTTGTGAATAATGCTACAGTGAACCTGGGAGTGCAGCTATCTCTTCAAGATCCTGATTTCATTTCCTTTGAATATATACCCAGAGTGGGATGGTTGGATCATACAGTAGTTCCATTTTTAATTTTTGAAAAACATCCATACTGTTTCCCATAATGGCTATACCAATTTACATTCCCACCAGCAATGTGCAAGGGTTCCCTTTTCTTTTGAAAAATGTCTATTCAAGTCCATTGACCATTTAAAAATCCAGTTATTTTGTCTATTTTTCCTATTACACTGATATCAACTGTCTTAGCTGGCATATAGACATGCAGTATATAATTTGCAGGGGGAGATTACAAAGACATCTTAGATCACTACATAAATAGTATGTTTACAAGTATCTGAATCCATCAGACTGCCTAGAAAAACACGTTATGTAAACTACATATCCTTTTCCCTGTGTGTGTGTATATATACCTAAAATAGTCTATTTTCTTTTTATTTTTCAACATTCCTATTTAATAGGCTATAGTAAATATTATACACACACACACACCAACACCCCACAGCTAAGTAAATAGAATAAATTGAGCTTTAAATGGAAATGAAAAGGAAAGTTTGCTTTCTAAAGACTAAATTTCCACTAACTTAGTAATGAAATAAATCATATAAGACTGCCATGAACATAGACAATTTGGTAGGAAAAAAGGGCTTGGAGTTCTTGCTCATTTTAAGTGATAGATACTGTCTATAGCAAAATGGTTATGCTGTAATAACTTGAATAAGTTACATTACACTTCTTTTGTATATCTAGTTGATGCTGCAACAAATAACAAGTAAAAATGGTTGTTAGAAACTTTGATCATATAAAGTCCTACATCAGCACTTAATAAGCATGGAGAAAAATGTGTGAAGCTCAGTTCACTTTTAAATAGCTGTCAAGGTATATTATAGGTTCTACTGCTTCTTCCTAAATAATTTCTGTATAATTAGCAGCAGCCTTTTATATTTTTATTTATAACATGGGATTTACTGCAGTCACTTTTATATAAGTTAAAATTAACCTTATATCTTGTATTAAAAATACAAACTCAAGTCATGTTTGATATCACAAGCTGACTGCTGTGATTTTCACTATTTCACCCACTGATTTATTGAAAAGTCTTTTTATATGATTTAGGCATACTAAGAATTTTCATCAAGGATGAATTTTAATTTTTTGTTAAAATATACTTTACCCACATCTTTTAAAATGTTCATGTTTTTTCCCCCATGAATTTGTTAGTGTGATAAAATATAATGCTGATTTTTATAATGATAAATGTCCATGTATTCCCTGAATAAACCCAATTTTATCATATTATTTTTATAAAAAGGATACTGCTACATTCAATTTGCTAATATTTTATGTACTATTTTAACATCTATAGTCACAGCCAAAATTGATCTGTACGTTTATTCCCATGGGTAGTTTTTGCTTGGTAACTGCAGTGGACTGAATGTTTGTGTCCCTGCAAAATTCATACAGTGAAACCTAATTACTACCAATGTGATGGCATTTGGATGTGGGGCCTTTGGAAGGTGATTAGATCATGAATGGGATTAGTGCCACTATAAGAGGGTGCCCCAGAGAGATGTCTTACCTCTTCAGCCATGTGAAATCACAGTGGAAAACCAGCAGCCAGTTAGGAAATGTGCCCTCACCAGTCAGTGAATCTGCTGCCACCTTGATCTGGCACTTCCAAGACTACAGCACTGTGAGGAATACATTTCTGTTTTTTATAAGTCAGACAATCTACGGTAGGTATTTTGTTATAGCAGCTGGAACAGACTAAGTTATGGTGTTCAATTTATGATTATAAGGTTGTAGTATGTATGTTCAATGTTCTGTCTAGCTTTTTTCTCTAGAAGAATTTGTTAAAGATTTGAATCACCTACTCCCTGAATGTTTGTTCTATTTTATCTTTTAAAATGTCTGAGCCAAGATTATTTTTTTTTTATTGTGGAAAGATTTCAAACTAATTTAATGAGTGCAGTACCATTTGTCCAGCTTCTTCTTGAACCAGTTTTATTATATTTAGTTTTTTATAAATTTGTCCACTTCATTTACATTTTAAACTGTATTGGCATAAAATTATTCGTAATCATCTCTTATTTTTAAAATCTGCATTTGTAGTCACACCTCATATTTCAATTTCAATATTTTCACATTTTCTTTTATTTCTTTTTAAAAATTTTATCTTACTAGAATTTATGCTTTCTCCCTCTATTATTTTGGAAGTTATACATAATTTCCATAGTTTTTATGTTCATTGCTCATTGTTTTCACATCTTAAATGGGATGCTTAACATATTAATTTGTAGACTTCTTTTCTAATATGAACAATTAAGACCTGTAAGAATTTTTTACCTGCATGTCACATATTTCAGTGTGTAATATTCATTATCATTCTGTTCCAAGTGTTTTCTAATTTCTGCTGTCTAACTGATTACATTAATATACAAGCTATTAAGTATATAGGTGTTTGTAGTTTTTAAATTATTAATGCCTCTTTTTATTACGTGTTAGTCAGATAATGTGGTCTGTATGAAGCCAATACTCCAAAATGTGCTGACACTTGCTCTATGACCAAGTGCATGATGATTTAACATAAACATTCCATGTGAGCTTGAGATAGATTGCTGGGTACATGTCCTATGTAAGTCCATTATACTAACTCTAATTTGTGTTGATCAAATATTCTATATCCTTACATCCTTAGAATTATTTGTATTTGCTTGGTTAGATCAATTAGAGAAAGAGATGTATTAACATCTTCTACCGTGAATATAGATTTTTCAACTTCTCCATTGATTCTCTCAATATTTTCAATTTATTTATTAATTGCATACAGATTTAGAACTATCATTTTTTCCCCAGTAGAATATCAGCTCTCCACTAGAAAGTAATACACGAGGGCAGTTTTTGGCATCTGCTTTTTCACCATTATATGCTTGATACCTGATAATTATTTATTGGCAACTAACGGAATCATCTTGGTGACTAAATGTTTTATCATTAGATAGCAACTTTAAAGAACACTAAATGTGCTTTTTTCCCTTAAAGTCTATTTTTAATATAGTGGCACAAAATTTCTTTTGGTTAGTAATGACTGATATTTCTATTTGTCATCCTTTTCTCTTAGCTTTTAGTGTTTTATTATGTGTTGTTAGCACATGTTTTGATACTATTGTTGAAACTCTGCTAACTAAAGATTCAGTCCATTAATTGAGATAACTCACATATGTGCATGTCTTTTTTAAAAATTTTATACTCTGTCTCTTTTTTCCCTATTTATTTTTCTGCCTTCTTTATTTATTTTAATTTGATTGGTTTTTCCTCTATATTTCTTTCCCATTATTGTTTTGGAAGTTCTGGATTCTATATATTTTTTTTAGTGATTGTCATAGATATTTTACATGCATACCTATCATAACAATGTCTAAATTTGAACAGTGTGCTTACAGTCCTTCTAAACTTAAAGGAAACTCACAATATTTATATTCTGATTGTTGCTTCAAATTAAAACGTTTTTGCTAGTATATTTTGTCATTTTGATTCTATGTTTTTTTAACCCCACTAATTAAATAATATTACTGTTATTATCATTTTCAGTCAATGTTTCTTTAGATTTATCCTGTTGTTTACGTTTTTATTTTTATGTATCATTCCTTCTCTCATATCACACTTCTCTCAGGATTATTTTGCATTCTCCTAAAATACATCTTTTGGGATTTCCCACAGTGTCGGTCTATTTATGCTAAATTCAGTCAGTATCTTCTTCTTAAACCATCCTCCTTTCACTCTCATCCTTCAAAGTTAGTTTCACGGCATATAAAATTTGAAGTTAGCAGGGACTTCCTCTAGGAATTTTTAAGAATTTTTCCCACCATATCATGAATTCTAATTTTGCTTTTGAGAAATCTACTATCAGTATAATTATTGTAATTTATGGTTAATTTGTGCTTTCTGCTGTTTTGAATGTGTTATTCATTGTTAGCTTCCTATGTGACAATGAATTAGTGCTATGTAAACTTACTACAGAAATTCCAAACCTTCAATCATGTTCTACATCCCTAAAGAGTTGCTTTGAATAACTATATTCTAGTCCTAAAAATGTCATGGTAATTTCTTTTTTCTCAATACTACATGCTATAAACTGGACATAAGAATCATAGCCCCCAGGGACCTCTTGATCTCTCTATGTAGAAGGTAAATATCTGCTGATTTTCATAGCTTGGTATCCATGAGTCACCCTAGTGCTAGACTCACCTAGATTTTAGCCCTTGTCCTTCACTGACACTGCTTTTCCTGAACCTTTGCAGTGGTGTGTGCTAATAATAATTCAATGTCTCTTTCTCTGCTTCTTGTCGCAATACCCTCCTGGAATTGCTCTTGCATCTTTCCGTTATTTGCACTACAGTAGTTCTAAATTCTTTTGACTCCATGTCCCACAGCGTAAGCAACGTTCTTAGGTACCTGGTGGCAGCTGTCTGGTCTAGGCAGAAGCTGTAAACAGATATCAGCAGATCTGAGATTTATCTCTTTTATCCACCCAGAAAGACTCTAGACAGTAATCTGGGTAAAAATAACTTTCCGATTCACAAATTTACATTGAATATTTAATGCCATAGATATCAGTTTCTCAAGTCTCAAAGTGCACACGCTCCTCCAAAACTGCAGTTCTCAATATAACACTGGTAACAGGATATTTTTTGAATCTTTTGTTAAATACTAAAGAGCCACAAAAACTTATGTCTGAGGAATGTGTATGCTTAATACCATGAACCCAATAGTTAGGAAGTCATGATGCATACGGAACTAATTCAGTGCTAAGTTGATTATTTTAATCTGAGGTGCAGCTCCAATTTGTACCTTTGGTGAACCTGTAATTTGGAAGTCTCTTAGGTGTGACCATAAAAAAATCTTGGGTCCCATTATGGCTTAATCTCCGCTTAATGTTACATTCAAAGAAACTGTTATTCAACTCTAGAAACCTATAGTTTTTATTTAAAAATGTGCTTCACATAAAAAAATATTCCTTAAAGTTTTTAATTTCTCCAGGAAAGTACTTTTTAAAGAACATCTTTGAAGTGTATAAGACTGATTCAATGGGGAATAAGTTTTGAGTGTCAAACAATGACTGATTAATAGATTTTTGGATGTGAGGATTATTCCTAATTTTGGAACTACACGTATCTCCAATTTTAAGTGAAATAAAGCATGATGTCTTTTCAAGGAGATTAGAGCCTAGTGGAAGATAGAAAACAAAAATAAACAATAATAATGCTGACAAGTATATTGTATTTATTTTGCACAATGGTTTATGGAAACTCAGAAATTTTTAAATGGGCTGGGGATTGTAGAATTTTTACTGGAAGAAAGCATATTTAAGCTAAGACTTAAAAGACGATGAAAAATGATCTGATGGAAAATGGAGGAATGGCCTTCACAGGGAGATAGAGCAGCTGTGGAAAAGCACAGCAGTTTGAAACTACAAGATGATCTTAAAATTGTAAATAGCATAATATGGCTAGAATGGACAGTGCTTGCAAGGGAAAGGCAAGAGGTAAGGGAGAATGATAAACAGGGGGCATATTCTAAAGAGCTTCTTCCATTTCACCAACAAATTTAAACTTTTCCCTTGACCACATTAATATATTTAAACTAACAGAATGATGTAGTATTTGCATTTTAGAACAAAATCATTTTGTTACCATCATGAAGCATGGATGCTAGGTATTGGAATGACAACTGTTGGTGTCAGGATGCCACTTGTGAAGTGAGGTATACTAAGAGCTTGGTCCATGATATTGGAGATAGTGAGGAGTTGATCTACAGGAAAAAGGCAAGGGAAGGAATTCAGAATGATTTTAAAGTTTCTGCACAAATATAAATAGGATCTACTACTAGCAACCTGACAAATATGCATTCAGGTTTAAGGGATACCTAGGAGTACCACAGAAAATCTTTCGAGCAATGTTTTTAATCTCAATCACTAAGATATTTCACAATAATTTACTTCTCAGAACACAGAACTACCTTTATTGCATAATGAGACAACAGTCTACTTCTCTAGCAGTATCCCATCATTCACTGGAGTCGAATCCTCGTAGGGCCACTGTCGTACTGGGTCCCTCATTAAGCCCTGGAGAAGCTGGTGCTTTCTGAATCTGAATACATCTTGTACTCCATTTGGGTAATTCTTCAGTACCCTCTGATCATCTAAAAGGGGCTGCTAGTAAACTGCCCAACTTTGCCCCAAAGGGAGACATTATCTTTATTTTGTTCAGGATATAATTCTGCCCTCTTCCCCAGAAGGTGACACTATCTCTATTTCCAAAACTGTTATACAAACTACAAACATGCTTAAAAGTATAGTCTGGGACAAAAGCTGATACAAGATGTGCAGAAATGCCATGGAGAATTCTCTCTCAGTATGTTTTAGATTCCAGGTTGTATAACTAAAGAGCAAACCATAAAAAAATGTGAGAGAGCAATTAGGAGAGTCTGAAAGCCAGTAATTCTGCTCCTTCATTTTAAGGATGAGGAAAAAGATGTGCAGAGGCAAACTGACTTGGCCAAAGTTACACGGAAAGTCAATGAGAACCCTGAGTTTATTCCTCATATCTCATTCCAGATTACACATGCATATGTATGACTGGTGTTAATTCACACACGCACACCAGGTTTACATTTTGTTTTAAAAACAGTTCTCTGAAAACAATACTTACAATTTTCTGTATTAGGAACCAGAAAATCTGTATTTTCATTACAGATGTGACAATAACAGTTTTATGAAGCTATTGTTCTGGCCACCTTCAGGGACAATTAACCACTCATTTTTCTTTCAGAGTACATTGTTCATACCTCTATTATGTTAAATTGATACCTTTGATTATGAATTTGTTAAAGGCAAGAATAGTTTCTAAAAAAACTCAATAAGTTGAAAAGTACATATACAAAGAAGAATACTGACGACTGCTGCTATGTGATCACTGTATTCCAACTCATATTCTATGCTTTCCAGTTTCTGGGCCATGAAATATGCCATAATTCAGTTATCATGTTCATTTACCTAGCCAAAATACTGAATAAGATATTATTTCCATTTGTATTCTGTTACCTTGAATTGTAGGCTCAAGCTCCCAGAGATAATGACTAGTTGCTAGAAAATGTACCTTGTCTCTTCCCTACCACGTTACTGATACAATTAGTATAACCAGCCATGATTTCTACTCCTTTGAGAAATAAGATTGCTAAATTAGAAAAACAAGAAAAAAAAGGAAAGCATTTTTCATAAATCCTGTGAAAATGATTGGCCTGTGCAAAACGGCTAAATAGTAAAGCTCTTATTAGATTATGCTGTTATGGTAGGCCAAACACATACTCCCTAACCCCATCTCATACACATCTACGGTCACCTAGAAATTCTGTTTGCTGCAACACAATTGAAAGTAGACAGGGGCAAACAAAGGCAAGAGTTTCAAGTTGGGAATATGGTTGTGATGAGTAACAACCTTTGCTTTCTCCAGGTAATTATATTTTCAAAAACATCTGCCTCTACTCCCACACACAATACTCCTGTTTGTCCCTGTCTTTCCTTGTTTTTTAATCCTTCCCCTAAGCATACTAGGAATTTCTCCATCAGTCCATCATACAGTTTGATTCATTATACATTAGTGAGAATGCGGTTTAAATGAAAACATGTGGATAGAAAGACATATTTTATCTATAAAGTTATTCTCAAGGTAATTAAAAGTAGCTACTTAATTGCAGGACTATGTTTTACTCTAGTTTTCTTTGTTATTTCTCTATTTATAAAATTTTCACTATGAACCCAATTTACTTACATAATCAGAATACAGTAGTCCCTCCTTATCTGGAGGGGATATGTTCTGAGACCCCCAGGGGATGCCTGAAACTGTGAATAGTACTAGACCTTATGTATACTGTTTTTTCTTATACATACACACCTATGATAAAGTTTAATTTATAAAATAGGCACAGTAAGAGAATATCCAAATCTCTAGCATCACTATTCTTGTGTTTTGGGGCCATTATTAAGTAAAATTAGGGTTACTTGAACACAAGCACTGTGATACTTCCACAGTCGATCTGATAAATGAGTCAGCTACTAAGTGACTAACAGGTAGGTAGTATATACAGTGTGGATTCATTGGACATAAGGGATGATTCATATCCAGGGTGAGAGGGAGTGGGACAGCACAAGATTTCATCATGGTACTCAGAATGGCTTGCGATGTAAAACTTATGAATTGTTTATCTCTGGAATTGTCCATTTAATATATTTGGATCATAGTTGACCACTGGTAACAGAAACTACGGGTGGGGGGAGGCTACTGTAATAATAAAATGTTATTTAGAAAAATAATCTAGAACACAAGGGAGGTATATGAAACACTTCATCCTCCTCCAAGAGCATATATGTTCTTGTTTCTTTGAAGTTATTAGTAACTAAAAAGATATGATCTCTATGGTAGCAACAAATATTCCCTTCTTGACCAAACCCCAGTCAGGTTCTTCTGAACCATCTCCTTGACTAGGCCCTAACTTTTGGACCTCTGTGCTTGTCTTTGCATGGCCCAATTTTAGCAAGAATTCTGTGTAAGTTTAGACAGAATCCCTCATCTGTGATACATGATCAGGTTCCTCACCCTCCACCATTTCCCAGGTGATGTCTGGTCACCCTGGCCTTCCTTCAGTGAGAATCCTATTAGTTTGATTTAGCCAGAATCTCCCCTTACCTCTTATGTTTCCTCAGTAATTTTCCATCCACCCTTCTCCTACCTGTTCCTTGGCTATAGATTCCTGCTTTTCCTTATTGTATTCAGAGTTGAGCCTTATCTTGCTCCCTGACAATAAAACCCCACTGCAGTATCCCCCTAAATAAAGCCTTCATTACTGTCCTTTAACAAATGTCATGAATAGTTTTTTCTTTAACAGTAGGCAGATTAATGCCCATTCAAAAAATATTCACATTCTAATTCATGTTAGTTTACATGGCAGTGGGAATTAAATTTGCAGATGGAATCAAGGATGGACATCAACAAACCTTAAAATAGGGAGATTATCTGGGATAATCTAGGTAAGAGACCAATGTTATTACAAGGGTCTTTAAAAAGGAAAGAGGGAGGTAGATGAGAACCAGAGAGATGGCCCCATGAAAAAGACTCAGTCTGAATTTGTTGACTTTGATGATGGAAGAAGGGCTCTGAGCCAAGGAATGCAGACAGCCTTTAGAAGCTGGGAAAGGCAAGGGAACAGATTCTTTCTTAGAGTCTTCAGAAGGAACACAGCCCTGCCTATACCTTGATTTTATCCCAGTGAGACTATGTTGAACTTCTGACCTACGGAATTATAAGATAATAAACTTGTGTTGTTTTTGGCCCCTAAATTTATAATAATTTTTCACAGCGACAGTAGAAAAAGAATACCATCTTCATGTGGTTTGACTAGAAATCAGAGGCCAGTTCAAGACAGTTTTAAGGCCTCTGAAGAAGAGATAGAACACATGAGTTTATACTGGTTCCTAGGAACGTTGCACTGATTGGCACTTTTTCACTCCTCCCTCTATTTAGAGAAGGTCCTCCCCCTACAAAAGCAGAGCATAATTTACAAACCTTTGACTTTGGATTTGACCATGTGACTTGCTTTAGCCAATACAGTGAAGGAGAAGTGAGAGTATGGTGGCTCCAACCAGGTCTTAACAGGCCTTGGAGGTTTCCCTTGTACTCTGGCATCACTATGAGAGAGGAATGACTCAGCCAGCCTGCTGGTCCCAGAGAAGGACAAGTGTCACATGGAAAAGAAGCAAACAGCTGGAACCAATCTCAGCCTAGATCAGTCAATCGCAGTTGATCTTCAAACACATGAGAGAAAATAAATAATTGTTGTTCAGGTCATTGAATTGTGGAATGCTTTTAATGCTGCTATAACAAAGTTATACAGCTCCAATCTAAGACATTTTTGTTCTGTTTTATTTTGGAGTGATAAAGTGATGCATCATAGCAACTGTCATGCAATAATGGCTAGCTTTTCACTTGGAAGCCTAAATCTGGAAGCTGCTGGAACCCAGTTCTTTCCACCAAGGATCTTCCCTCTGAGCTGAGAGTCTACAGTCTTCTCATTTTCCTACTTTAGAAAGGTCAGACTTTTATAAAACATAACTGCCCTCCAACATACCCCGAGGATCTTAGATCTATATTTTCTGAGGTTTGGAAGAAAGTATGCTATTTTAGTCAGTATTTAAATGTCATATGTGTACCATAATCCTCTCTGCTGATATCCTGGATGTCTGCCTGTGTTATATATATTCCTTCTGATAAAGTTTCTGAAATGAAATGGTTCCAGCCAAGGAGCAAATGCTTTTGCTATTATTGATTAAGCATGGGGAATGGAGGAACATTTAAATAGTTGCAAAGTTTCTTTTCAGAAGGGAAAGAAAAATCTCTTACCATCCATCTGTTTCTTCCCATGTTTAGTTCCACTCTCAATCCACTGTAAGATATTTCACATAGATAAGATAAACTGCTATGACACAGCTTTGCCCCCAAATTTTGTGGTGTACCTGTAATGCTGATGTTCTGCTGTTTCACTTGAGAGGCATGAAGAGAATGAAAAGTGAGCAAGTAGGTAGGGGAAAACTGAATCAAATTCTTACATTTTCCTACTGTGCTCATATATTCAATAGCTTTTAAAGACTTAACATGCTCTAAAACTGAGTTTCTTAAATTACTAAACACTTTCCAAATTATATACAGCAACAAGAGAAAATGGGATATATATATATTTTATATATATATATATATATATATATATATATATATATATATAATAAGAGATATGGCAAGTTCAGATTAACTATGAGATTTTGAACTTCTGGGCTTCTCTTCCACTAGATCATAAACTCCAAGAAGACAAGATCAGATCTATGTTGATAGGTTGTTTTGTGCAGTGACTAGTATAAGGTCTGTCCTATATATCAGTGATCAATATGTATTTGGTGAATTAGAATCCATGAATGAATGAGTTGCGCTTTAGATACTGTGAGCCATTTATGTGTAGTACAAGCCTATTTGCACTAAAATGGAGGATCAACTAACTATATTTTAGGTAGGGTTTCCTCTTTTCACTTGAGAAGGAAAAGAATATGGCTGTGAAAATGGAAAAACAGAAGAGTACATAAGGGGAGGATTTGGAATCAGGTATAAACCCTGGGAAGGATACAAGCTACTTCCAACTTTTGCCCAAATTGACCCTTTGAGGAGCCATTTCAAATTGAAAGTCACAATTGCAAATAGAATTAAATGTGTAGTTGCAAATGGAAAAAGTTTCATAATTAATGATGGACAGGAGTTTGCTATTCATGAGTTCAATGATAACAATTTTATGGGATCTTTAAAAAATGTCTGATTTATTTTTAACGTAAGGCTTGTGTCAGGTGCACCGAAACATTGTAAACCCTAAGGTATAGGTGGTAGAGACAAGAACAGAAAAGTTGGTGTTTTTCTTTAATATTTTCCCTTCTAGCACGTAAAGGGTATTTCTCTGTGTGTCGATCCAAGGAAAAAATTAAGGCTTTTCTCATTGTCTATAGAGGGAAGATGACATATCCTGAAAGACAGAGCCGGTATGTTGGCATTGCACTGGCTGACTGTGCATTAGATCAGACAGCAAATTAGATATTGATAGAACCATTCTGAACAGTCGATAAGCTTTCTGATGATTGATATCTTTATGCTGCCTGGTAATATCAATGCCGACATTTAGAAACTAGAGAAAGAAACTGTAATATAATATTCTCGTCGTGGAATCCTTAAGTGTAACCCAAGCTCACAAGTCTCATTACGTTAGCAGGATTTACAGAGTTGCTTTTCACAGGAACAAGGGAAAGAAAATTAAAATATCACCCTTTCCTTTATGTACAAAACTGTCCTTCCAGCCACCCTTCAATCTGAATTAAAGGACAAAGCAGTCAAGTTCTTTAAAGTTCTTCTGGTTTGAGAAAAATAAGTGGTTCACAGAGCAATCAGAAAAAGTGTATCTTAAAGAACAAAAATAAACTAAATGCACAGCAAATGGTTCATTTCATTAGGTGACTGTTTCTGGTAGGACATTTGCCTTAAAAGTAAGTGCTCAGAAAACCACAAAATATATCACTGTCCACTTCTAAATAATATTTTCTGAAATGTAATCAGGAAAGTGGAAGATAATGAAAAGAAAGCACTGTGATTTGCACAACAGCCTCTGTTTTACTTCTCTTATCCCCTCTCATCCTCCATTTTCTCTTTCAGGAAGAATATCTCTCCAAGGTTAATCAATCAATCAATTAAATACTTGTTTATTTATTCATCCATTTATTAATTTGGCAAATATTAAGGAAATGCCAATAATGTGTGGCATTGTTATAGACACTGTGAAACAGCAGTATGCAAAACATACAAATATTTACCCTCACAGAGCTTACCTTCTGGTGGAAGAAGGCAGATTATTAGCAAATAAATAAATAAAGTATATAGGAGGTCTATTGGTGTTTAGTGCTAAGTAGGTAAATAAAGTTGATAACAAAGTTAGGAAATGTCATGAAGTGAGGTTAGCTATTAGGAATGTCAGATATATATAGGACGCTCAGTCACATCTGGATTTCAATTTAAAAAAAAACAAATAATAATTTTAGTATAAGTATATCCCATATATTACTAAGAGAACAATGGGAAATGCCATTGAAGATGAGGTCATAGGGAATTTGGTGAAAAAATGATGTTATGGTCTTGTATAGGTGTTGAAGGATTAGAGGAAATATTAAACAAGTTGAGAGAGACATAAAATGATATAAAAATTGCAAGTTGGATTTTTAGATGCGAAAATTAAAATTTTAACATGTGAATATTGTTCTGAGATGAAAAATACACTAGATGGTACTAATGGCAGATAAGACATTCTAGAGAAGAGATTAATAGCTGAAGATGCAATAGAAAATATCCCAAATAAAACACAAATAGAAAATAAAATAAATGAATAGATAATCAGTGAGCTGTGGGAGAAATAAAGGGACCTAATATAAATATAATTGGAGTTCTCTAACAAAAGGAGAATAACAAAAAACAGAGAAGAAACAATGGATAAACTCTTTCCAAATTTGATGAAAACTATTAAACCACAGATATTAAGTATCTCAACAGGGGCTTTCCTGGTGGCACAGTGGTTAAGAATCCGCCTGCCAATGCAGGTGACATGGGTTTGATCCCTGATCCAGGAAGATCCCACATGCCAGGGAGCAACTAAGCCTGGGCGCCACAACTACTGAGCCCATGTGCCACAACTACTGAAGCCCACATGCCCAGAACCCGTGCTCCACAACGAGAGAAGCCACTGCAATGAGAAGCCAGTGCACCGCAACGAAGAGTAGCCCTCGCTCGCTGCAACTAGAGAAGGCCTGTGCACAACATCGAAGACCCAACACAACCAAAAATAAAATAAACAAAATAAATAAATTAAAAAAAAAAGAATCTCAACAAAACCCAAGCACAAGAACCATGAAGAATACTACATCAAAGGACATTATAATCAAAGTGCTTAAAACCAGTGATAAAGAGAATATTTTAAAGATGTCCAGAGCAAAATGTTAGATTACATGCTTAAGGACAAAGATAAGAATTACAGTAGATTTCTAATCCAAAATAATGCAGGTCAAAAGACGTAGGGCATTGCATTGTTTTATATGAGAAATCTGCTGTGCTAAGAGAAAATAAAAGCAAAATCAAACAAAAAAAAATAAAAACCCTGACAACCTATAAACTTATACCAGGGAAAAGAATTTTCAAAATACATAGGAGAAATCAAGATAGTTTCAGTTATACAAAAGCTCAAAGAATTCATGAGCGGCCAACTAGTACCACTAAAAATATTGAATGAAGTCCTTTAAGGAGAAGGAAAATGACATCAGATGGAAATGTGGTTATACATAAAGCAATGCAGATTATTGGAAATCGTAGCTATGTGCATAAAGACTTTTAAAATTTAAACCTCTTGAAAAGATAATCTGTTGTTTCAAGTGAAAATAATAACTATACTACAGATAACAATATTTACTTTACAACCTATATAGAAATAAAGTTTATAATAAAAATAGCACAAAGGCCAGGAGGGGAGAAATAAAAGTATCCTGTGGGGAGATTCTTATGTTATACTGAAGTGGTATAATGTCACTTGAATTTTGACTGTGATAACATAGCTTCAATGACAGCCCTAAAAGAGTCTTATTTCTAGTAGCGACAGGGCTGATATTGTTGAAAATCAAATATGATTTTTAATCTTAGAAGTTTCTATATTGCAGTGACAGTTGAATTCAGTTTCTCCTAGTTCCTCATGTGAAAATTAAGACATTAATCAGGAAAGAATTAAATCCTTAAACTCAAATTTGAGATATCTCATTGGACCCAGATGAAACTGACAATATTAAATCCCCTAGTCACCCTGAGACTCCCTTCAAAGTACGAGAAGCTTTCCCTCAAAGGGCCAAGGAGACTAGATTTCTTTATTTTGAAAACTCTGTGATAACGTACCATGAAAAGTAATGCTCATTTTCCTCGGGCCTCACTGCAACCATCCTCTTGCTGCTGTATCCATAACTAGTGTCACATCTCTGCATAGTCCAATAGGACAGGTACTCCTTTTCTCCACACTCCAGGAGGCAAAAGAAATAGCTTATACATTGAACAATTTTTATGACTTTGCTAATATATAGCAGCAGAAATCTAAGAAACATGTGCAAATAGATTTTAAGTGTGTTAGACCAAAGAGGGCCGAATATAACACTAGATTAGGCTGAATTCACTGATATAGGTGCACTTAATAGAGTCCAGATTTAATGCATCTGTTTGTGCAGTTGGATATGGCTTTAATCATTTACTTGGTTGTTTGAGTCGATACAAACTCAATCGTAGCATCCATTTAATATGACAGATGCCAGAGCTTCCCTGACATGAAATGAAAAGACAATCCAAAGGCTCCAAGAAAATCCAAAGGGAGATAGAAATGTTGTACTAGATTTGTTATGTGTGACCTGTACACCCATCCCACAACCATGATCCATGAGGAGACATAGAAAATACCCTCTTCACTAAGACATTGGTAAACATGTTAGTGACAAGAGCATCTCTGAAAGGCTCTGTGGTCGCTCTCAGTTGTAGGTCAGGTGTGACTGCGGGGGATACCACCATTCAGATGGGTTCCCTGATTTCAAAAAAAATGATAGAATCCCAGAATAGCAGAGGCCAGGCAGCAGCACTTAATCATTAAAGGCAAGGTGGTCACATCAACCATAAAGGGAAACAGGGATGTGCCAGTAATTAGAATGCATTGACCTGCAGAGATCTGCAGGTGGTGGCTAATTGATCACAGTGTCTCTAGGAATGAAATAAATGGACAACCTAGTAGCATATTGCTTGATTTACATAATAGGAAAAACCCTAAGTCCAGTAACAAGAAACCTGATTTGGATTGCCAAAGTGGAGAATTACCTCCTCTCACCCAGTTTCCAGACTTGTCTGTTCACAGACCCAGAACGCTTGACTGCAGGAGTTCTGGTCCCCTAGAGAGAAGACACTGAACAATTGCTTCAAGTACACATTAAATCTCCCTCCAAGCCTTTCCCAAAGAGATCATCAGCCATTTACTAGAGTGACTTTGTTTTGGGGAAAAGAAAGACCTAGACCTTTCAGGGATTACTAGATGCTGGCACTGAACTGAGATTTATTCCTGGTGACTTGAAATGTAACTGTGGCCCACCAGTCAAAATAAAGGCCTATGCTACTCTGGTGGAAACTCATGTCTGAATCACAGAGGTCCCAGTAGGTTTGCAGATACTATGGTTATTTTCCCAGCTACAGAATATGTAATTGAAATAGACACACTTGACAACTGGCAGAATACCCACATTAGCTCTTTAACCCATGTGGTGAGGGCCATTGTGTTTAGAGGGCTAAATAGAAGTCCTTTGAACTTCCTGCCAAGATAGGATAGTAAACCAGAAGCAATACCATATCCCTGGCAGAATCGCAAAATTTAACGCCACCATGAAGACTTGAAAGAAGCTGGGGTGGTAATGTATATCATATTCCCATCTGATTTATGAGTTTTACCTGTGCAGAAAGCAAATGGAGAATGACAGTGAACTATTACAAACTTAATCAAGTGGAAACTCCAACTGTCATTGCTGTACCAGATGTAGTATTTTTACTGGAGCAAATCGGTATAGCCCCTAGTATTTGGTATGCCAATATTGGCCTGGATAATGCATTTTTCTTCATACCAATTTTTATGTATGACCAAAAGCAGTTTACTTTTACCTGCCAGGGCCAACAATATAACTTCACAGTGTTGCAATGGAGTTAAACAGTCCCATGATCTTTGCCATAATGTTATCTGCTGAGATCTTGATCATAATGGCATTCTACAAACTATCATATGGGTATAATATATTGATACCATCATGCTGATTGTACCTAATGAGCAAGGTACAAGTAAGTTGCATGAATAGGTGGTTCTGACTGCTTTGACACCAACTCCTGAAGCATTGTGTCCTCTCCCTCAGTTCAAACCTTAGGATTTCTGGAGGGTTCCTTGAAACCAAATAACTGAGGAAGAACAAACTTGAGCTTTAGAAATGGGTCACAAGATAAGCTGTGACCACCACAAAATGGAATGCTGTAGTACTATTAACCCATTCAGGGATGACCCTGAAGATCAGTGGTGAAGAAAGGTTTTCCCAATGAGCAGTAAATTTGTTGCTCAGTATATATTGAATGAGACTTGGGCAGAAAGACAGACCTCTAATGATTTATGGGCAGTTCATAAGTGTTTGGGTGGATGGCCATGGACTTGGAAGAAATAAAAGACTGGCAAAAAGTAAGTCTGGGAAAGAAGTATGTGGATGGATCTCTTGGAATAGACACACATTGTAAAAGTACTGTGTTCTGTGTGAATGTCCACCAATCGGCATTCACTGCAGAAGAAACTTCTAGTAATCAGAGTGGACAAAATAATAATCAGTGGACAAAATGACATGATCTGGGGATTTCAGTCAGCTTCCTTGTCCAGTCACTCCAGTTCTTGTTCAATGGGACAGTGAAGAGAGTGGTCACAGTGGTATGGACAGAGACTCAACAACATGGACTTCCCTTTCTAAGGCTGAACTATTGCTACTGCTGAGTAGCTCATCTGCCAACAGCTGAAACTAACATTGAATCCCTGATGTGGCACTATTTCATGGGTGTAAGTACTTGGGAATATATCTGAAAAAAAAATGTTCAAGAAATGAACAATGAAAACTCTGAAACATTGTTGAGAGAAATTTAAAAAAAACAAATAAGTAGACAAATTATTTATTCAACGAATGTTGCTGGGGCAATTAGAAAATCATATGTAAAACTAAAACAATTTTAATCCATACCTAACACCACAGAGAAAAAGGTAACTCAAAGTGGATCATGGGATCTAAATGTAAAACTTAACATTACATAACTTCTAGAAGAAAACATGCTAGAAAATTTTATAACCTTGGATCAGACAAGGATTGTTTGTATACAGCACCTAAAGCATGACCCGCAAGACAAAGGATTGTTAAATTGGATTTCATCCAAATTAAGAACTTCTGTTTTTTGAAAGACACTCCTTAGAGATTGGAAAGACAAAGTACTGGTTGAGAGAATATATTTGCAAATCAAGTATCTGATAAAGGACTTGCATCCTGGCTGTGAGTGGGAAAAGAAATGAGAGCTGGATTGGAATTTGCAATCTAAATGTATTATCTTCAGATGGAGAGATTAAACATATTTCAGTGCTGATGAAAAAATCAAATAAAGAGACAGAGTTTGAAGATATAAAAAGGTGATAGATGAGAAGAGAACTGGGAAGAGTGGGGGAGGTTGAATGGGGAGGTTGATGTGGTGTGAAATCAGAAGTTTGGACGGTGGGCACTGGGAATGTGTTGAGGACACCTTGATAAGAAAGCTATACCAGTGGGTGCAGTGGCAGTTTCCACAGCAGGATGTTGATCAGGTTTGGGATAAGGAAGACTTGGGAATCAGGGTGAAATGAGGGTAGATGTGCCCCTGAAGGTCTGTTGAGGCGTTGCAACGCTGGGCCCAGAGTTGACAGAGTGTGACTGGGAATTGAAGACCAGCATTTAACTTTACTCTTTAACTCTTGGTCTAGTGTTCCTTAAGACTTGATTTGACACATCACAAATCTCATAGCCAACGCTTTTGGTCAGTTTTATATTTTTCTAGTATCTCCTTGGACCATCTGTAACCCTTCCCATTTCCTCTTCCTAAACTACATTCCCTGGTGTGTGGATAATATTCAGCAGACAGTAATGACTCTGAGTGGACAATCGTGGTTTTTAAATTTTGTTATTGTTGTTGATCACATGATGTCTGGATTCCCCAGAGAAACAAGCCTGTCACGTTTCAAGCCTAATTCTAAGAGAAAAAGAATACTTCACAAGCTTTTATACAGGAGTCCTTCTCTGCTTTTTTTGATACTTCTCCACAAACTCCCTTTATTATCATAGTAACCATAATAACCCATATCCAATAAAAAAGCTAAAACCAAATAACAGAAGAGGCAAGAGTAGAGTCTTCCAAAGTTTGCCTTTTCTAAGGATCTTTTTTCTTTGCCAAAGTCGATTGAGCTGTCATGATCCACTTCAACATTAAATATGTGCTAAATATCCATTCTTTACAGAATCTGGTGCCTAGATGTTACTTTTGGTACAGATGTATCCTCCTAACATTTAGCATCTTAAAGAACATACATTTTATGTAGCATGTGGGAACATTTCATCCCTAAAAAAAGAACAAGAAGGATAATATAGAAAATGCATAATGTGGTTTAGAGATTCTTACAGCACTTAATTAAGTGGGAAAAAATAGAACATCAATTATGTGAACAAGATAAAAATTCAGATGAAAGCAAGACATTCATGAGGAAAATTGTGACAAGATATGACCTAGGGAGAGAAAGAAAGAAAGGTGGAAATCCTATGCACCAAGAAGATCAACTTTATTAAACTAGTAAGCTTTCAACTGGTTCTTCCTAGGTATCTGTGATGTTAAAGATTTGACAAATATAGAGAAAAGAGATCTGAATAGGAAATTTAAAGATTTGAGTTCATGTTTTGCCTTCACTGTTAAATTGCCAAGTGACTGTGGACAGATGGGTGAGCTTCAGTTGAATTACCTATAAGATGACCATAATTAAACTTGTGCCATCTACTTGACAGAGATCAAAATGAGATAGTTTATTTGGTGGCTTTATAAACTTTAAAACATATCATTCTGATAACCCTGAAGATAGTTGTTATGTTTGTTATTCTATTATTGTTGTTAATAAGTAGCTATGACAACCAAATAAAGATATCTTGAAAATGAGAAAGAAGTTCTAAGTTAGACACCTACTCTTTGCATGCACATAGGTGCCCTTCAGTTTTTTTAAGCTGGTGTATAGAGGCCCACTGAAAATATGACAATGAGATTTCAAAGCTGGAGAGGTAGCTCTGTTCGAAATGGGAATGCATGCCTGGCTGCTTCAAATATTAATCATAAGACAGTTAGCAAATTAACTGAAAATCTGCAATCCCAATCATACTTTAAAAGAGTAAGTTAAAATATCAAACAATAAAAATGCTCCGGTAGACTTAAGTTTTGCTTCAACAAAGCATAGTTAAGATAATAATCTCACAACATAGGCAAAATAACCAAATGTTATTTTTAGACACTTAGGTGCTCTTACCATAATTGCTATGAGGAAAGAAAATACTACCATATCTAGTGCTGATACAATCAAAATGCTGTATTTAGCCTGCATGAAACTTTTCTTCTGGGAATTACAGAATGCTCGGTCCTATTTAACATAGCATATGGACATAGCATATACCATTATTGTAGCCTTCCTTTTCTATTAAAATGCTAATGAATAAAAAAGGGATTTCATTTTTATTAAGGAGGGTAGAGGTACAAGTGTGGGGAGTGAATTAAAAACAAACCTACTGGGAGAAGAGATAAGAATTCTAGACATCTGAGTGATGCTTGCTCCCACATATGAAGCTCAGAATCATACGTCCACAGGGAAGAGGGGTATTAAAATCCAAAAGAAAACTGCACTCAAACTTATAAAAGAATAGCACCAAAAGCTGTCAATAAAAGCAAACAATTTTCTTATTTTATTCATAAAACAACATTGATATTCATAAAATCTAGATGTACACATAGTAGGTGGTTTTATCTTTTCTTCTTTTTGTCATTTAAAAAAATTATTTAAGAAAAATATAATAATACTAGCATTTTATTACTCTGGGCTGTTCTCCTCATGTCTCTGTTTTTCCCTGCTGACTTGCTTTTGGAAAATTCAATATTCCTTACTGTCTCTGTTTTCCTGCAAAATTGTTTGTAAATCTGATCCTAGTTTAATTTATAGCTCAACTCCATACCTGCCTTCCAGATTTCAGATCCATTCAAGTATTTCTCTTATAGAGTCATTCAGACAGGTAAATTAGATACCCTGAAAAGTCATCAGATGACTTCACTTTTTATTATTTTTTGTCAGAAAATTAGAAACTAGCATTATTCCTTAAAATAAAAATGCTTTTGTTTTGACACTCGAGTGAATTGTTTGAGAGACTTTGCTTTTATGATGATCACTAACAAAAGTAAAGAATCTGAAAGAAACTGTGCTATTTATGATGGTCTTACTGGTGAAAGGAAAAGAAGCTATTGAAATGCTGGACATCTCAGCTGGATTTTCACAAGGAGGTTAACATTTTAAAGCTATATATTGTACTTATAATTACTAAACAATAACAATTCTGCAAAAAACCCCAAAACTTTCATATTTAAAATTCCTACTTAAAAGGTAACAATGCTTTCAAGACTTAAAGCTCTTTAGCTACTCTTTTACACTTGAAATTAAAGGTTTTTAAAATACAAATTTTTAAAAAATTGCATATCCAAGTGGATTATCATATGGATGTCAAAGTAAAGTCCAAAATAAAAATGGCTTTTTTCTTCCAATATTTTTCCAACCCATATTAACTATCTTGGGAGATGATGTATAGATAAATTCTAGTTCCCAAACAAGAAAGCAGAGAACCATCTTATATGAATCATTCCTATCCCATATCTGACTATTCAGCAAATCTCTATTTCTTTCAATCACTTTCTGTTACTTCCTGTTCCCACTGCCATTTCCTTACTGAGAAATCATCCATAATTCATCCTACTGCCAAGAGACCTCTAAAACTGAAGTCTAGTCTTTACCTTCTCACTGCTGGAGAAGACACCTACCCCTGTCATCTCGACAGCTTTTTTTATGATTTAAAATCTAGCTCTCAAAACCATTTTCCATTGGTGGAAGGCTTTATACTTCATTTTATACTTTAGGAAAGCTGATTTTTTCCCCAAGTTTCCTATATATTATATTCATTTTATACTTTCATAGTTTTGCACTATTAGTTTCCTCTTTCCAGAATGTTTTTCTATTCTTTCAACTTACGCAAATAAAATATTATGTTCCAAGTCCAAGTGAGGCATTACATTGTTTAGGAAATCTTTGCAGATAATATCTCCCACATGTGTATTTACACATCCTCTATCTTACCTTTGTAAAATGTATACGAGCTTGTTTTTGCATTATTACCCTGTAGTCTCTCCTACTGTTAGTTCTGGAAGAACAACATAGTACGTTATTCATATTTCTATCTTCATAGTAAAACAAGGTTTACAAATGGAATAAATAAGACAAGGTACAGGAAAAAATGTAGTCATATGAGAGGGTTAGGTAAACGCTACTGTACTGAAACCATGAAGAATGGCAGAAAGACAGCATCTTAGGATACAAGGAACAATAGTTGTTGAAGGCTCAGTAGAGTATGATTTTAAAACATTATGCTGCCACCTTTGGGTTGTAACAATTCTGAGAGTTGAATGTATTAAAAAGCCCATCTGCTTGTTGCTGACCTAGCTGAGATAAGTGAATTCCTTTCTTCTCATATCCTAGGACACCTTCCTGTATTAAGTAGGGTAGGAAGGCCCACAGTTAATGGACGATTCAAGATGTTGTGACTTGGATGGATTTGACCACTGTGTGAAGTAATTTCTTAAGTGCTCTCTCAGGTTTTATCCTAGGTCCAGCTCATTTGACTTTTTGGTGCTCTCTCTCCTCTCTTGCAACAAGAAAACAAACAAACAAAAAATCAGTCCTGCTTTTCATTTTCATTTTATTCAATGTTGCATTCTTATTTTCATAGGCATTGTTTTGGTTGGCTTACCAGATGGTAGATATGTTTTAAGATTTAACCTATTTAGAAGTAGTTTGGAAACATAACACGATTTATTGGTAAATATCAAATTAAATAGGATAGTCACTCAAATGACAACATTTATACATTTTCATCTGCACCTGAACAGCGTTGTAAGTTATTATAATAGGAAATTTAAAAGGTATAATTATTGATATTTTCAGTGTAACAAACTGATTATAAAAGATCCACATTTGATAGGTTTTTTTTTCTCACTAGATTTAGTTTTAGCATTAAGTTTGTGAGTGACTTGAAATTATAAATACAATATTAACTTAATTAAAAAGATAATATCTGGCAATTCCTGGCACATAGTAAGTCCTATATATGTCTTATTATTAAATTATTAAATGAAGAACTGTACTTTTTAGTTTTCATATTTTTTTCTGTCTCAATCAGATCTGAAAATAAACATTTAAAAATATTTCTGGGCTTCCCTGGTGGCGCAGTGGTTGAGGGTCTGCCTGCCGATGCAGGGGATGCGGGTTCGTGCCCCAGTCTGGGAAGATTCCACATGCCGCGGAGCGGCTGGGCCCGTGAGCCATGGCCGCTGAGCCTGCGCGTCTGGAGCCTGTGCCCCACAGCGGGAGAGGCCGCAGCGGTGAGAGGCCCGCGTACTGCTAAGAAAAAAAAAAAAAAAAAAAAAAAAAATATATATATATATATATATATATATATATATCTTAATCCAGAGTTGCAGTTAAAAGTAGCAGAAAATCAATGATTTTAGAAAACTACCTTTTCACATCCCCCAATTGTTTTAGGTTCTCAAGAAACTTTAAAAGAATTACCACACATTTTCTAAGAAACTTTAATGCCCCGTAAGTTTTTCACTCTTAAAAGCTCAGTTTCATTAAATGTTGTTTTCAAAGAACTCTTGATTTTCATTTGAACACAATGTAAAACTACTGTTAACAAAGAATTCAGTGCTTGGCAATGAAAGTATGTATCTTTGAACTTGAGGTTTTGCTATTGTCAAGTATATATTCAATCTATATCAATCATTTATCCATCCATCCATCCACCTATCCAACATAAATATATTCAGTACCCACTCTGTGAAATTGGTGAGTTGCTGCTAAAGATTATATGATAAATCAACTTAGGCTTGGTCCTCAAAAAGCTTACACTCTAATAAGGTAGATCAAATGCATATATAATCGTAATGGCACATAACATTTGTCCATAAATGTAGACATTAGGTGCTATAACATTGCCAAGAGGGTAAACTTCTTTCTAATGGGAGAGTAAAGGAAATTTTAATGAAGAAAATAGTGCTTGAATTTAACCTTTAAAAAAAGCTATGACGTAAAAATATGGGGAAATAAGATGAGGAAAGGAAGACGATTACACGTATGAGAAATGGTCCACTGGTATGTGTAAATAAATACTATTCAGATTGGCAGGTGTGCATTGTGGATTAGTGAGGCTCTCAACAATAAGGTGGAAGGGATTTGGTGGCCAGGCTTTAGAGGTTATCTCTTTGGCACTTTCTCACCATCATACTTGTACTGATTCTTCAAATGCAGTCCTGCATTTTTATTTAAATATGTTCCTTTCCATCTTTCCCTCATCTCAGTCAGATTTTTATATTAATGGCATTATTCAAAAGTTACATTCCTCTTTAACCTGTGCTTTATGAAGACAAAAGAGTGGCACAGGGAGGGTGTGAAAGAGCAATCTATTTTCCCCAACATTTTTGAAGCAACTCATTTTAAACCAGGCAGTGCTTTTGAGGATCTAGTAAGAGCTTATCACTGTGTCAGAAGCATTTGGAGAACATAAATGAGGTCCTGAAGTTAATGAGCTTGTGACTTTTAGGGCAGGTAAAATTTACTCAGGAAGAATAAAAAAATAACAATTTTGAGATAGAATGAGATTGCATTCCAGAATGTATGGTTTATTAAGAAAGGATCCTAGGTGCCTCATAATTTGAGTTAAGCTAGAGAATAACTGATTAATTTATTCACAAATATTTATTGAGTACCTATCATGTGCCAGAAACTGTTCCAACTAGGAGAGGTAGAGTAGTGAATAAAAACACATAAATATATACCTCCCTGCCTCATGAAGCCTTAACTGAAATGGGGAAACTCAGCCAATAAACTATAGACAAATAACCTTTATATTTTATCAGATAGTGATGACTCCTATGGAGGAAAATTTTCAACAGGTGAGGAGAGTTTGGAGTATAATATGTCCGAAATTACAATTTAAAATAGAATGGAGACTTCCCTGGTGGTCCAGTGGTTAAGACTCCTTGCTCCCAATGCAGGGGCTCAGGTTTTATCCCGGGTCAGGGAACTAAGATCCCACATGCTTTGTGGCACAGCCAAAAAAATTAAAAATAAAATAAATAAACAAAATAGAATGGTTGGGGAAGTTCTCTGATGTGGTGATATAAGTAGATCCTTGAAGATGGTGAAAGAGTGAGCCCTAGTGAAAGAATATCCAGACAAAGCCTTGAGATGGGAGCAGTTGGACTTGGTTGTCAAGGGAAGAAGAACGAGGACAGTATGTCCAGAACTGGAGTAGAGACAGAGAGAGAGTACTAGAGATGATGCCAGGGAGGTAACACAGTATCCTGGAGGCCTTAGAGGCCATGGCAAGGGTTATGGCTTCCATTCTGAGTGAGAGGGAAGGCCCTGAAAGGCTATGAGAAGAGGAGTGCCAGGATCTGACTTACATTTAAAGGGATCACTTTGCTTGAGAATAGACTGTGGAGAGCAGAAAATAGGGTAGGTGGTTGAGAGCATTCTGAGTGAGAAGAAATCTTTGGGCAAAGGGTGAAGGGGCTAGAGCAAGAGTTCACAATCAGTGGGAGTACAGGTACCAGAAAAAGATCTTCCAACAATTCATATGCACACAGAGCACTGACAGATTGGTCTTAATTTAGCTCTAACAAAATATGCAGTGTGAGTAATGAATATGTACGCATAGATATTAATAAAATCTGCATTCTTTAAATGCACACTGATTTTATAAAGACTATCATATCATTATGAATTGTCTTAATCAATGGATTCCAAGAGAACAATTACTACAATATAAGGGGCCCATAAGTTTTGTTATTAAAAAAGTTTATGCTATTAAAATTAGAAGCCATTGTGCTAAATAAGAGGACTTGACCTCTGGGAATATTTTTTCTTTATTTTCAAAAGGAAGACATAAAAAGCAGCCAACTTGCTGGAATAAGTCAATAGATTGGCCAATATTTGTCCTTTGTATCCCTCTTTGCAGGATTGAATGTGACCATGGAGGGGCAGGGATACTTACAGGAATACTGGGGAGGCTGGCTCAAACAACACTGCCATTGAATCCCTTAAACCTCAAGCTCTGGTACCACTGGAGGTCTTATAATTTTCCCAAAGCAATAAAATATGTCCATTAGTTATAACCCATAGCTCCTCCTCCGTACATTATTACAGCAATAACTGTGCTACACAAAAAGGGAGAAAGTACTGAAGTAAAACATACACACATGCATGATTTTACATAGACACTGAAAAACTTTATTGTTACTGGTTGTCCAGACTATGCTTTGTAGTTTGTTGTGGACTTTAAGAATAAAATGTATTCTAAAATGGTACTCTATTATCTTCCAAAATTGTCAGAAAATTGGTAGGCTGATAATAAATAGTACTGGACAAGCATTCTGAATTTTTCTCTGTTTGAAAAAAACTTGGTGGAACATTGACAGACTTTATTAAATTAAACAAAATGATCAACCTCTTTATTATTCTGATAAATACATAGACGTAGGTATGTGAATTTTTGTTAACATTTATGTTAAATAATCAGGCTGTTGGTCAGAAAGAAATTACATTTATCTACAGTTTCATCTTGTGATATTGCCAGCCTTCACTTTCTGCTAGTGTCTACTAAAATAAATCCCACTGTAACTAGTATCAATATATCTTTGTTTCCCCAGAGAGTTCCCCTTACCATGGCAGGTCCTCTATTTCAAGGTCCGTGCATTAATGACAGCACATTACTCTGGTGAGTCAGTCCAGCCCCTTAGCTTGCAAAATGTTGAAATTTTGCTACAAGCGATTCTTGAATTAATTGTAACTATTTGGCCATTTAAGACTCAAATGATACCATCTGAATTTGCCAAATTAGACTTTTGAGAAGGAAGTAAAGCCCCTTTTCAACGCTGAGCTGTGTTCTGATTTGCTCTAGAAATGGCCACAGTGTACAGCTTTTTCTAGTGCCTCCGGAATGCCTTGAGGCACGACACAGGGTAATCCTCCCTATTATTGCTCATGCTCTCTTCTTTATCTCCTGACACTGGAAGCTTTTCTATTTGTCCAGTATTTCCACTTCATGATCAACTTAATTTCTATCTACCCCTCAACTTGTCTTCTTTCAAAACTCCACTTCAATTAGAAACACATCTTTGTATTAGACAAGCAACAAAGTCAGCAATATAGACCAAAAGGTTGATGAGAATCTGTCTGCACTATTTACCAAATGGTTCAGTGTTTCCAAGCAGCTGATGACAGACCAGTCATCAATCCAAGCTCATTTCCAGAGAGACACATAAAAACTTTACTGCTTAACAGAGCTCAAAATATCCACCTGTCTCTCTGAGTAAAGTGCAAGCAGAGACTATTCTGCTGATGCTGGGGATCTTCTCTAATCTTTCACATTGGGTATCACCATCTGATGCTAATTATATTGTTGATGTACCTAATTCTTGTTTAGACCGGAAATTTTTTATTACTTCATGTTTGGGTGATTGAGTTGTTGGAGCGAAAAAGCCAGATCATGGGAAAATCATGTGTACATATATATATGTGTGTGTGCATGCATGGACTCCTGTATAACTGTAGTGGACTCTACAAGTTCAAACTAAAAATACACTCACATCTCTTCTCCATTTCTATGTAGTTGCTTAAGCTCCCTTACTTCTCATTAATAATTATTTTCTTCTTGAGAACCCCTCTCCTTGTACTGCAAGCACCTACACAGTTTGACAAGGGGCTAATCTGGGTTTCCACAGTCAAATGCTGAGAGAACTGGAGTGTGATTAGCTTCTCACTGTCATAGCTTCTTGCTGCTACACAGTGTGTAACACAGTCAAGTTTACCCTGTGTCCAGGCTCACTGAGTATGCTCACCTTTCACCTAGGCTCTCGAAAGGCAGTTTTTCCCAGACATAGACCCACAAGAATATAGTCAACTGATCTTTGACAAAGGTGTAAAGGCAATACAATGGAGCAAAGACATTCTTTTCAACAAATGATGCTGGAACAACTGGACATCTACATAAAAAAAGAAAAAAAGAATCTAGACACAGACCTTACACCCTTCAAAAAATTAACTCAAAATGGATCATAGACCTAAATATAAAATGCAAAACTATAAAACTTCTAGAAAATAATATAGGAGAAAATCTAGAGGACCTTCAGTTTGGCAATAACTTTTTGGATACAACAACAAAAGCACAATCCATGAAAGAAAGACTTGAGAAGCTGGACTTCATTAAAATAAAAAAATTCTGCTCTGCAAAAGACACTGTCAAGAGAATGAAAGGACAAGCCACAGATTGGGAGAAAATATTTGTAAAAGACACATCTGATAAATGACTGCTATTCAATATTTACAACAAAGAACTCCCCAAACTCAACAATAAGAAGACAAACAACCTGATAAAAAAATGGGTTAAAGACCTTAACAGACACCACACCAAAGAAGGTATACAGAAAGTAAACAAGCATATGAAAAGATGCTCCATGTCGTATATTATCAGGGAAATGCAAATTAAAACAATAGTTACATACCACTGTACACCTGTTAGAATGGACAAAATCCAGAACACTGACAACACCAACTGCTGATGAGGATGTGTAACAACAGGAACTCGCACTCGTTGCTGGCAGGAGTACAAAATGGTGCAGACACTTTGGAAGACAGCTTGGCATTTTTCTACAAAACTAAGCATACCATATCATCTAACAGTCATGCTCCTGGGTATTTACCCAAAAATGTTAAAACCGTATGTCCACACAAAAGCATGCACACACATGTTTATAGCAGCTATATTCATAATTGCCAAAACTCAGAAGCAACTTAGATGTCCTTCAGTAGATAAATGGATAAATCAACCATGGTACATCCACACAATGGAATATTGTTCAGTGCCAAAAATAAATGAGCCATAAAGGCATGAAAGATAGAAGATACTATAAAACTCCTAGAGGAAAACAGGCAGAACACTCTTCGACATATATCACAGCAATTATTTTTTGATCTGTCTCCTAAAGTAAAGAAAAAGAAGCAAAAATAAACAAATGAGACCTAATTAAACTTAAAAGCTTTTGCACAGCAAAGAAAACCATTGACAAAAAGAGAAGACAACATATAGAATGGGAGAAAATATTTGCAAATGATGTGACCAATAAGGGAATATCCAATATATGTAAATAGCTCATACAACTCAACTTCAAAAAAACAAACAATCTGATTAAAAAATGCGCAGAATAACTGAATACACATTTTTCCAAAGAGGAAATGCAGATGGCCAACAGGCACATGAAAAGATGCTCAAAATTGTTAATCATCAAGGAAATGCAAATCAAAACCACATTGAGGTATCACCTCACTCCTGTCAGAATGGCTATCATCAAAAAGAACACAACTAACAAATGCTGGCAAGGATGTGGAGAAAAAGGAACCCTCTTACATTGTTGGTGGGAATGTAAATTGGTGCAGCCACTGTGGAAAACGGTATAAAATTTTCTCAGGAAACTAAAAATAGAACTACCATATGATCTAGCAATTTGACTCCTGGGTATATATCTGAGAAAAACAAAAACACTAATTCAAAAAGATACATGCACCCCGATGTTCATAGCAGCATTATTTACAATATGGAAGCACCCTGAGCCCATTAACAGATGAATGGATAAAGAGGAGGTGGTATATATATATATATATATATATATATATATATATATATACATACACACACACACAATGTAATACTACTTAGCCATAAAAAAGGATAAATTTTTGCCATTTGTGGCAACATAAATAGACTTGGAGGACATTAATGGTAAGTGAAATAAGTCAGACAGAGAAAGACAAATTCTGTATGATATCACTTATCTGTGGAATCTAAAAAATAGAACAAAATAGTGAGTATAACAAAAATGAAGCAGACTTGCCGATGTCGAGAACAAACAGTGGTTACCAGTGGGAGAGAGGGGAGGGGCAATATAGGGGTGGGGAAGCAGGAGGCACACACTATTGGGTGTAAGATAGGCTCAAGGATATATTGTATAACACATAACATGGGGAATAGAGCCAATAGTTTGTAATAACTGTAAGTGGAAAGTAACCTTTAAAAATTGAATAAAAAAATTAAAGAAAGAGAGAGAGAGAAAGAAGAAAGAAAGAAAGAAAGAACGAAAGAAAAGAAAGGGAGGAAGAAAGAAAAAAAGAAAGATAATTGAGGAAACAAATGCCTATTACTAAGTGAAGGCAGCCAATTGAGAAGGCTACATATTGTATGATTCCAACACTATGACATTCTGGAATGACAAAACTAAGGAGACAGTAAAGAAATCATTTGGTTGTCAGGGGTTGGGAGTAGGATGGAGGGATAAATAAGCAGAGCACAGAGGATATTTAGGGCCATGAAATAGGGGCTGGTCTAGCTTCCATAACTCTTCACCTGAGAGTTAGTGTTTTTCATGCCTCCCTGGGATTCCAACCTGAACACTTAGGGTGATTTACTCTCCTAAGGGATACTCCTAAAATTGAGTCTAAGGTGATTTTTTCATACCTCTAACACATTAAAGCTATGTGTGTGTTTGTGCGTATGTCCATCAATTCATACCTAAAACCATATGCTTATGCATTATATATGTGCAATATGTTAAATAACTAGATCCACGATGCCACTTTCATTTTTGGCAATGAAACGGTAGTGTTGTAATGTGCATAATACCACAAGCGTTACTATTTCCCCCCTAATCTAAATAAGAGGAAATGAGTGATTATTATACCACTCAAATATGTGTTTTGAATTCCTGAAGAACCATCACATACTGCATGCAACTCTAGGTACCAATCTTATTTATATACATTTTTAACACGATGATCTATTTTTAGTTACTTGTGACCACTAGATGAGAAGGGAAACATGTAGCAAAATTGGATCCTGTCTAAAAATCCAGTAATGATTTTTTAAAAAAATTATGCTATGACACATTAGGCTTTTATACAAAGTGAAATCACTGTGCCAGAACTATAGACATTTAATAAAAATAAAGGAAAACCTGTTAAAGGCAAACACCTTAGTACAGAGTAATATCCTTTCACCTTTCCTTGCAATTTCTCTACTTGGCACAAAGAATCTTGATGCTTTTAAGTGTTTTTATGTAGCTGGCAGAATGGATTTTTCAATATATCTTGATTCCCAGAGGCTTTATGGGTTTTGCCAGCCTATGTAAAACCATAATTTGTGTGTTATTTTCTTATATGAATCCCATTATTCCATAGAGATGGGTTTGCTGAGTGGACAGAGTATTGTACTTTCTTCCCTCTGCTATATTCAGAATCTGGTGTAGTTCTAAAGACTAAAAAGTTGAATAAATGAAGAACAGGATGAAAATTAACAGAGCAGAGGAGCCCCAGGTGACGGAGAAATAAATGGCTTCATAAACTTTGAAATGGTGCAGGATAAGAGGTCCCGTCCAGGCCAAAAGACACCTGATAATTTTTTTTCTTCTGTCCCAGGATGTTATATTCTGGTATCAGAGAGTTCTTTTGCTGTTTGTGATACGGAACACTCTAAATAATACATACCTGACTTAAGTAATGATTTACAGCAAATTTAGTAATACCTCCCAACTTTCATTCATGAACTAATTCAATGTGTATTTTTCACTGTTATGGGTTTAATTCTGTCTCCTAAAAATTCATATGTTGAAGTCCTAAACCCTGGTACCTCAGAATATGATCTTTTTTGGAGACAGGATATTTATAGAGGTAATTAAGTAAAATGAGGTATTAGAATGAGTCCTAATCATCTATGATTGGTGTCCTTATATAAACTGGAAATTTGAAGACAGACATGCATATAGGGAGAATGCCATGTGCACACGAAGATGAGCATTTTTAAGCCAAAGAGAGGGGCCTGGAACAGATCTTTCCCTCATGGCCCTCAGAAGGAACCAACTCTTCTATCACCTTAATTTCTGAATTCCAGCCTCCAGAACTGTGACAATAAATTTCTGTTGTTTAAGCCACTCAGTTTGTGGTACTCTGTTAAGGCAGTCTTGGCAATCTAAAACAGACAGTATGTAACAGATAATAGTCTAGGTCCTGAAGAGACAAAAATAAAAGGAACATAATTAATGCTGTAAAGGATGTTTCCAGCAAAGAGGAGAAGAGAGATAAGCACACCAATAAATCCTATCATTGTGACATTTGCTATTAGAGGGATGCCCAAGGCATTGTAGGTACACGTAAGAGATGAGAATCTAACTCAAGTAGGATAACCAGGGAAGTCATGTCCTCAGAGCTCAGTCAGAAAAATCAAAGAGGATTGATGAAAATAGAAAACAAAAGACAGTTGCAGTCTAGACAGGGTGAATTACATGTGCAAAAGCAAGGTGGTATAGAACACTGTTCCTTTTGGAAGTTCTACACAGGTTATTTTTTTTTAATTTATTTATTTTATTTATTTATTTTTGACTGCATTGGGTCTTTGAGCTGTGCACAGGCTTTCTCTAGTTGTGGCAAGCAGTGGCTACTCATTGCAGTGGCTTCTCTTGTTGTGGAGCACGGGCTCTAGGCTCTCGGGCTCTAGAGCGCAGTCTCAGTAGTTGTGGCACACGGGCTTAGTTGCTCCGCAGCATGTGGGATCTTCCCGGACCAGGGCTCGAACCTGTGTCCCCTGCATTGGCAGGCGGATTCTTAACCACTGCACCACCAGGGAAGTCCCTACACAGCTTATTTGACTCAAGTTTGGCTATTGCTATTGCTGACACTGCTGGAAGAGTCTCTGAAAAGACAAGGAGAGACCAAGGCAGAAAAAGTTTAAAAAAGAAAAGACTTGGTATATTGTGCTGAAGGTTTGAAATGGAGGACTTAAAGTAAGGAAGTACAAGACATTTTAATGTAACAAAATTTTATTTTGTGATAATCTGGACATGGGACTAGATATAGTATACAGTATAGAATTAAACTGGGAAAAGGATGACCAATTTGGTTGCTATTACTGTAATTAGATGATGAAGATATCGACAAATCAGTTGTGTGTATGAAAAATGAGTCAGAGTTCTACAAATAAGGAAGTTAATTACAATGGTTAAGAGTTTTTTCAAGGTTACATATTTGATCAATGGCAGAACTGAAATGTCAAGTCATGTGTGATGTCAGAGCCTACTGTTAGACTACTCTGCTTATACTGCTTCTGGAAATGTCTGATGCAGGCGATGATGGGACCATGAGACATCAGAGAAGCGGAACTGAGCAGTGTCGGGATGAGAACAGTGTGGGTCTACATGCCTGGTGAGCTTCCATTATGGGCTGTTGGCAATATGAGTGGAATGGGGAATGTGGTCTGATTAAGGAGCAACAGGTTTGAGAATGAGCTTCCATGGTAAAGAGAAAGAAGGTTCTTAAAAAGGAGGCAAGAGACAGCATGGTGAAGGGCCATACATTGGAATCTATGTGCAAGGTACCCTTTGGGTATTTTGAAGGTGGTCCTTAGATACTACCTAACCATGTAACATGCATGAAATTCCCATGAATTCGAGGCAAGTTCATAGTGAGAGAGAAACTTAGATAAAGTAAAGCTTCATTTTCTATACATTTTCATCAATTAGAATATTTCTAGTACTATTATTTTAGATTTTTAAGGTTATTACTAAAGAAGAGTCTTATTTACTTAAGAGATTCTAAATTTCAGTTTCTGAATAGAAGCTTTCTCAGAGTAGGTACTTTTGCAAGATATATTTAGATATTTATCTGATGGAAAATCAGAATCACAGATGTTAGGCTTGGACCTTGTACTTATCAGGACAGGCTACCTCCTGAAACAAACGTCAACAATCAGATGCAGTAGTTATTCTGAAGTAACATGCAACCTACAAATCTCAGAGGCTTAAAGGAATATTGATTTATTTATCTGGAGACTCTTGCACCAGCAACTAACTGCATTATGCATAAGTGACCCACATCCTTTCCTTTTTATTTTTTTAATTTTTATTTTATATTGGAATATAGTTGATTAAAAGTTTTGTGCTAGTTTCAGGTATACAGAAGAGTGACTCAGTTATACATATACATGTATCTATTGTTTTCCGAATTCTTTTCCCATTTAGGTTATTACAGAGTGTTGATCAGAGTTCCCTGTGTTATATAGTAGATGCTTGTTGGTTATCAATTTTACCTTTATTTTATTTTACTTTTTTATACATTTTTATTGGGGTATAATTGCTTCACATTGCTATATTAGTTTCTGTTGTACAACAAAGTGAATCAGCCATATGTATACATATATCGCCATATCCCCTCCTTCTTGAGCCTCCCTCCCACCCTTTCTATCCCACCCCTCTCAGTCATCACAAAGCACTGAGCTGATGCCCCTGTGCTATGCTGCTGCTTCCCACTAGCTATCTATTTCCCATGTGGTAGTGTATACATGTCGATGTTTCTCTCACTTCCCTCCAGCTTCCCCCTGCTCCGCCTCACCATGTCGTCAAGTCCATACTTTATGTCTGCGTCTTTATTCCTGCCCTGACACTAGGTTCATCAGTACCTTTTTTTTTTTTTTTTTAGATTTCATACATATGCATTAGCATACAGTATTTGTTTTTCTCTTTCTGACTTACTTCGCTCTATATGACAGATTCTAGGTCTATCCACCTAGCCACAAATAACTCAATTTTGTTTCTTTTTATGGCTGAGTAATATTCCATGTATATATGTGCCACATCTTCTTTATCCATTCATTTGTCGATGGACACTTAGGCTGCTTCCATGTCCTGGCTATTGTGAATAGTGTTGCAATGAACATTGTGGTACATTACTCTTTTTGAATTATGGTTTTCTGAGGGTATATGTCCAGTAGTGGGATTGCTGGATCATATGGTAGTTCTATTTTTAGTATTTTATGGAACCTCCATATTGTTCTCCATAGTGATTCTATCAATTTACATTCCCACCAACAGTGCAGGAGGTTTACCTTTTCACCACACCCTCTACAGCATTTATTGTTTCTAGAATTTTTGATAATAGCCATTCTGGTTGGGGTGAGGGGAAAACTCATTGTAGTTTTTATTTGCATTTCTCTAATAATTAGTGATGTTGAGCATCTTTTCATGTGCCTCTTGGCCATTTGTATGTCTTCTTTGGAGAAATGTCTATTTAAATCTTATACCCATTTCTTAATTGGGTTGTTTGTTTTTTTGATATTGAGATCCATGAGGTGTTTGTATATTATGGAGATTAATCCTTTGTCCATTATTTCATTTACAAATATTTTCTCCCATTCTGTGGGTTGTCTTTTCATCTTGTTTATGGTTTCCTTTGCTGTAAAAAAAGCTTTTAAGTTTCATTAGGTCCCATTTTTTAATTTTTGTTTTTATTTTCATTTCTCTAAGAGTTGGGTCAAAAAGGATCTTGCTGTGATTTATGTCAGAGTGTTTTTCCTAAGTTTTCCTCTAAGAGTTTTATAGTGTCTGGCCTTACATTTAGGTCTTTAATCCATTTGGAGTTTAGTTTTGTGTATGGTGTTAGGTAGTGTTCTAATTTCATTCTTTTACCTGTTGCTGTCCAGTTTTCCCAGCACCACTTATTGAAGAGGCTGTCTTTTCTCCATTGTATATTCTTGCCTCCTTTATCAAAGATAAGGTGACCATATGTGCGTGGGTTTATCTCTGGGCTTTCTATCCTGTTCCATTGATCTATATTTCTGTTTTTGTGCCAGTACCGTACTGTCTTGATTACTGTAACTTTGTAGTATAGTTTGAATATGGGAAGCCTGAATCCTCCAGCTCCATTTTCTTTCTCAAGATTGCTTTGGCTATTTGGGGTCTTTTGTGTTTCCATACAAATTGTAAAAGTTTTTGTTCTAATTCTGTGAAGAATGCCATTGGTACTTGGATAGGGATTGCATTGAATCTGTAGATTGCTTTGGGTAGTATAGTCATTTTCACAATATTGATTTTTCCAATCCAAGAACATGATATATTTCTCCACCTGTTTATGTCATCTTTGATTTCTTTCATCAGTGTTTTATAGATTTCCAAGTACAAGTCTTTCGCCTCCTTATGTAGGTTTATTCATAGGTATTTTATTCTTTTTGTTGCAGTGGTAAATGGGAGTGTTTCCTTAATTTCTCTTTGTGTTTTTTCATTGTCAGTGTATAGGAAAGCCAGAGATCTCTGTGCATTAATTTTGTATCCTGCAACCTTACCAAATTCATTGATTAGTTCTAGTAGTTTTCTGGTGGCATCTTTAGGATTTTCTATGTATTCTATCATGTCATCTGCAAACAGTGACAGTTTTGCTTCTTCTTTTCCAATTTGTATTACTTTTATTTCTTTTTCTTCTCCAGTTGCCATGGTTAGGATTTCCAAAACTATGTTGAATAAGAGTGGCGAGAGTGGACATCCTTGTCTTGTTCCTGATCTTAGAGGAAATGCTTTCATTTTTTCAACATTGAATATGATGTTTGCTGTGGGTTTGTCATATGTGGCCTTTATTATGTTGAAGTAGGTTCCTTCTATGCCCATTTTCTGGAGAGTTTTTTATCATAAATCAGTGTTGAATTTTGTCAAAATCTTTTTCTGCATCTATTGAGATGATCATATGGTTTTATTCCTTAATTTGTCAATGTGGTATATCACATTGATTTATTTGCATATATTGAAGAATCCTTGCATTCCTGGGATAAGCCCCACTTGATCATGGTATATGATCCTTTTAATATGTTGTTGGAATCTGTTTGCTAGTATTTTGTTCAGGATTTTTGCATCTATGTTCATCAGTGATATTGGTCTATAATTTTCTTTTTTTGTGGTATCTTTTTCTGGTTTTGGTATCAGGGTGATTGTGGCTTCATAGAGCAAATGTGGGAGTGTTCCTCCCTATGCAATTTTTAGAAGAGTTTGAGGAATATCGGTGTTAGCTCTTCTCTAAATGTTTGAGTCCTGTATCATTTTTTTTTTAGATTCCGCATATAAGCAATATCAAATGTATTTGTCTTTCTCTGTTTGACTTACTTCACTTAGTATGATAATCTGCAGGTCCATCCATGTTGCTGCAAATAGCATTATTTCATTCTTTTTAATGGCTGTGTAATATTTCATTGTATATATGTACCACATCTTCTTTACTCATTCATCTTTCGATGGATGTTTAGGTTTCTTCCATGTCTTAGCTATTGTAAATAGCACTGCAATGAAAACTGGGTTGCATGTATCCTTTCAAATCATGTTTTTCTCTGGATATATGCCCAGGAGTAGGACTGCTGGATGATATGGTGGCTCTATTTTTAGTTTCTTAAGGAACATGCAGTCTGTTCTCCATAGTGGCTGTACCCATTTATTTTCCCACCAGCAGTTTAGGAGGGTTCTCTTTTCTCCATACCTTCTCCAGCATTTATTGTTTATAGACTTTTTGATGATGACCATTCTGACTGGTGTGAGGTGATGCCTCATTGTAGCTTTGATTTGCATTTCTCTAATAATTAGCGAGGTTGAACATGTTTTCTTGTGCCTCTTGGCCATCTGTATGTCTTCTTTGGAGCAATGTCTATTTAGGTTTTCTCCCCATTTTCTGATTGGGTTGTTTTTTTTTTTAATATTGAGTCACATGAGCTGTTTGTAAATTTTGGAGATTAATCCCTTGTCTGTTGCATCATTTGCATTTTTTCTCCCATTCTGTGGGTTGTCTTTTCTGCTCTCATGTCATTGGCCAAAGAAATTCACATGAGCACAACTAACTTCAAGGAAGAGGGAAAGAACATTTTCTGCATGCACCCAGAAAAAGAAGAATAGAACTAATTGTAAGCAAGAGTAAGGTCTTCTATAGAAATAACCCAAGTGTTTCAGTGACATAAACAGAAATAGAATACTTGGGTTGTTGTGTTGGCAGCACTGGTGTGTGTTTGTATGCATGCACCTGTGTAGGTCTGTGTTCTCAAGTGAACTGTTCTACATAATCATTTGGAGACCCATTTGGGCTCTTCCGTACCCCAGAGTCTTCATCCAGGTGTTGGATTGGGAGAAAGAATGAGGACCACACATAGAAAGAGTCTGTCTCCCAGGGCTGGAAGTAGTGACATCTTTTCTATTTACATCCCATTTCCCAAATGCAGCCATTCAGCCACACGTGACTGCGAGAGGAGCTGGGAAGCTTCCCTAACTGTGTCTGCAGGAAGAAAAGCTCAACAGATTTTTGGTAACTATTTGCAGACTGGATGGACTCCAAGTCTCTAGGCAAAATGCCTAATACCAGTTCCTTCTGACTTCATAGAAAGCATGTCCTTTAATAGAGACAGAGAGACCACTGGTCATTTACTCTAGAAAAATCAAAATCTCTTAAAACTCTGTTTAAGAAGTCAAAATGAATTAGCAAAAGGTGAATTATCAGCATATTGCTTTTAATTCTAGAGAAATATTCTTCTTTCTCTCAGCTGCAAACCTTCCTGATAACCTGAGTATATGAAGAAATAACATTTTTATTTATTGAAATAATTCCATTTTTATTTTAAGTAAAATCCATTGTCTATTATAAAGGGCCTTTTGACTCAGGAAGAGAATACTAATTTAAGGGATAAATTAATATATGTTCCCTTTGTGCAAAGGTTCAGAAACCAGATAAATGGGAAGGCCATTTTGTTGGTTTTTCCAACTATTGTAATCTTAGCAAAGCAGGAATGTAGATTTGTTCATTTCTATTGAATGAGCATGAGAATATGGGAACACTGTATATAATAAATGTTATTTGAGTCATTCCATATGGTAAATTTTGTCTGGTCTCAAAGGCAGTGTGAGGACCATCTTCCTGTAGAAAAGGTGGTAAGAAAATGAACATTCTCTAGTATTTGTTACCTTTTGATTATAACAGACTTTGCCTCAGAATTGATAGGACTTTGATTTTCACTGAGTGTACTAAAATATATCTTGAGGTTACTGTTAAGAATTCAGGAATGCTTGTAAGGAAATGTGAGCGTATTTCTCTGTGAATTTGTCTGCACCTTGGGTCCAGACAAATTTTAATATCTAAAATATTAATTTTAGATTTTGTACATAGCTCCATTCAGGGAAACTCGCCTTATGCATATCTGTTTTGGGCTACAATGGCTATGGGAAAGAGTTCATTTTATAGCTTTAGTAATATAGCTATAGACAACTATAATTGGAAACACTAAGAATAATGTTTTGATTGTACCATTAGATGAAATAAAATTTTACTTAGAGCTTACATTGAGATTTTATCTGAAATATACAAAGTGTTTGCTAATATTAATTAATTGTATAATAGTTATTCTGCAGGGCACAGACATAGAGATTCTCTCATGCATCTGGACATTCTTTTCATTCTATATCCTTGAATGTTGCTTTTAGGAGTAGGTGGATTTTCTAGTAAGTGGCTGTATGCTATATTCAAAATAGCATATCCCTAATTGTATATTAAAATGTCATTAAAGCAAATGTTTGCAAATACCGGGTTTTAAGAACCTATTCTTAGGTAGGCACTGTACTAAAAACTAGGCTCAAGTAACCCTAGGGGTTAAGTACTATTTAGTTCAACTTTAAATCTAAGCAACATGAGGAGCTACAAATGTAATTTGCAAACTACATACAAGTATTAACTGGAGCAGAGATTGGACCCCAGGTATCACTGACCCCCAATTCCTTCCCCAGTCCACCACATAAGAAAAAATTAATACCTATTTAAAATATGAGAGGCAGTGTAGGAAGTTGAAACTAAACAAATAGTGGTTTTATGTATTCGGTGTTGGGAATTAGACCCAGCAGTCTAAAGTATGTCTTGGAATCATTAGTTATTTTGTAATGCTACCACGGTTTCCCATGCCATGCCTTTGCTGCTGTGTTTTTTAACTGAAAAGGCTTTTCCCATTTCTCTGCCTGATAAACTCCCAGTCTTGCTTTCTGTTTCTTCACTTTTTCTTTTAATCTTAAACTCCCAGTCTTCTTTTCTGTTTCTTCACTTTTTCTTTTAATCTTTTGAATAATTCTTTGCTCCTATTGTGCCCTCTTTGCATTTTGTATCTATTAGAAAATTGTCAAATTATTATTTGTTATTTAAATGTTCATATTCTCAGCTGGATTGTGACTTCCTTGAGGAACTCCTCAGTGCCCTTCACAATTGTTGCTCATAGTTGGTGGCTTAATACAAGAATGATGAATATCTCTCCTTTATATGGATTAAAGGGATAGTATGTTATAGTGGAAATAACACTATAATTGAGCAAGTCACTTAATTAGACCTCTTTTCTCTTCTGTAAATTCAGGATATTGGGCAAGGTAATTTCCGTTGTTATTTCAAAATTTACTATTGTCTGATGGATCCCAATGCTATGTTTTCACAAATAGTAGAAAGCATATATAGAAATCAACTGAGAGATGTGACTTTTGCTATATTTATCTATTTTTTCTATTTCTACTATGTTAAGCAACATTAGAATTCATACCTTTAACATTATGATAAAAATAAAATGCCTAACAATAGAGCATAGGGAAGAAAGAGTAATTTTCTGAATGTAATTCTGACTTCTTTTGCTGTGATAATTCAGAATCCATCAATAGAAAATAAACTTTCTATTATAAATATACAGATATACAGTTGATGTTCCTTATCAAAGGTTCATTTTAAGACATGAAAATTATTCTCTATATTGACATATATCTTACCATCTAAAAATAAGCTGGATTAGAAACTCTGTAATTGTGGTCAGAATCTTGAGTTCCATCTTTGCCATGCTCTTGCTTTATGAGCTTGGGCAAACCATGTAAAACTAAGAGTCTGTTTCCTATTAGGTTTAGGTAAAATGAGACAAAGTCAGGTGTTCTATAAGTTTACTTCCAGCTCTAAAGTCCTTTGATTTTAAAATTACATTATTCGATAAAAGTGGATTCCAATTTATCATTTTAAGGATTTTCTATAAAATCATATTATAATGTTTGTTTTAAAAAATAAAATAAAATTCTTATTTCCATTCATTTTGTTAATTAAAATTATAGATATATTGAAGATGACTTGACACACAAACAGAAGAAAATAGGATTTCACCTAAATGATCCAAAGTAAATAAACCATAATTACTTGCCATGTACTCAACTAAAATACTTGATTTCGAGAGCTCCAGGGCAGGGGTTGAAGGGTGTAATAAAGTACTTCTTGTTTGGCCAGAGTAATGTACTAAATACATTAACATAATTATTTTCCCTATGAGAACAAACCTCACACAATTTCTGGCTTTCAAGGTCCTTTCCTTATTCTTTGATGGCAAATCTTCAATGCTCTCAAAGAAAGACCATAAATTTGCAAGCATAAATATGATAATGCTTCCACAGATATGCATGCAAGCCTATTGGATAAGAGATTTGTCCTTGGTGTCCTTTTGCAAAAAGCCATTTTAACCTAGAATGTGTTGCTGAGGAAGTTCCAGCTGTTGGTTCTCAGTTGAAGAAACCTGATGCACAAACTTCTACAGAGTGAAAAGTGTACTAAGAAAGGAACACAAAGGAGACTTGGTATGGGGAGACTTGGTATGTGGCTTTTATTACCCGGCCAATATATTGTTTAGAGGTGGTGGTGATAGGTAAATGATAATATCAGTATCTCCTTAAATTAGCAAAAATATAGTTAAGAAGGTTAGGCGGTAAGGAATGGGGAACGAAGGGCCAAAAATATTCTTTTCTTCACCAGGTTAATACCAACTTGCTAAAGTGACTGTTAAACGAGGCATTTATAGCAACAGTATAAACCATATCAGTGACTTAAGTTTTATATTCAAAAGCTTTGGTGAATGTCTGCAGAGCTTAGTGCCTAAAAGCTGGTCAATAAACATTTTAGTAGTGCTCTTTTCCTGTGATCTGAATTCAATAATATCACCTTTCCAGAAGCTGCAAAATGGAAAGTGAAAGGATGATTTATGAAGTCTGGCTATGCATGGCCAGCTAAGAAAGCTTTAACTGATGCTTTCAGGATTCTTTTTAATGAAGTACAAGTTGCCAAGATAAGTTTAGGTAAATGAAGACTCTGTCACATTATGTTATAGGGAAAGAAATGACAGACATAGCCCAGCAGACGGAGGTTAATGCAGAACGGTGATGTCAAACAACGTAGTCTAGGTAACTGCACAGAGATGGAGCAGATGCATTAGTGTTATTACTATAAACAAGTTCATAATACCACAACACATTCATGGAATCCACTCAAATTAAGTATAGCAGCTTTCTTTAAGTTGTCACTTAGCCTGCATGCGGATCATATTTCTGAGCCATCAGTTCCTTTCAAGTAAAAGCTCTCATATTCAGTACCAACTCCTATTTAGATGGTACTGTTAACCTTAAAACCCCAAGTGTTTTGCCTTTTCAATAATTTCTTGAAGTGATGTCTGAATACTTTGTTGAAAATGTTACTTTCAGGGCTATGATTTAAATGAATGAATTGTTACCTCTTCCTATCTCTGGTTTTCTCAGTCTGAATGTAAACTGGAATCCTGAGTATAATGGATTGGAAGAACTCAGCTGTGTCTCTTAAGCAAAACAATAGGGACTGGGTCTGGAAATGTCAGATATTTGTGATTTCAGTTAAGGAGAGTCTGGGGCTTGACTTTGCTTGAAAGAAGTAATTGCCTTATAGCCATCCTAAAATTCCTCTGTGGGGAGGACTGGGTGGCCCACCACTACACCTAGAAACAGTCAAGGATGGGAGTAGAGAGTTAACTGTTCTGTGACATTTGTCACTGAACTTGCCTAACAAATAAGTATTTCATTTCCCTTAGTCATTAAACTCCCACACCTCTAGATTTCTTTCTATGTATAATTACCAAAAAAACCCTACATTAACAAAAAAGTATAAAAAGTGTATATACACACACATATGTATATATACATTGACAAAAGTTTTAAAAGTATAGAAGTGTATATATATGTTTATATATATATACATACATACACAGACACACACAAGGATGCTGAGATGGAAAAAAATAACACTCACTTTAAAAGCAAGGGTTTTGAGAAACCACCATAGAAAACTTTCAATTCTGACATTGAATAGAGAAGTACTCCCAGGACTTGCTTATACTGCAAACTGAGCTGCTATTAGAAATGTATGCATCACTCTTCCTGTGAGGATTTGAGAGCAAATTCCTAAAGAGAAGATGCTAGACTTTTATGACAGTCATGAAGCTATATTTTTGAAATTGCATGTGGTACACGAGATGGACTGTACAGTGTTAATTGTTCTGTTTTAAAACTTTATTTCTGTACATTTTCTCAATATCTGACCTTTAAATGTAATTTTTCTGTACTACTCTACCTTATTCTTATCCATATTTTTCCTTTTTTTCTTTTTTTGTTTAGAACCTGGGCATTGGAACCGCCAGATCTTTTTATTATGGGTGGTGATAGAAGGTTGTGAGGAATGTTATAAACAGTAATTTGGATCTGGGCTTGTCTACAAATGCCTACATGATAGAGCAAAAATATACTATTTGTGAGTCAGTCATTGTTTCTAGATGATAGATGCCAGATAAAGGGCCATTTTGACAAGGATAAGCAAAGTAGTTCCGAATATCTAATTTGCAAAATAAAATATTAGGGGGAAAGTACAATAGCCAAGCTCTAAAACAGAATAGTTGGCACATACAAACATTTCACCACTCTTTCTCATCTCCCATATTTAGAAGCCCTTGACCCAGTTAAATCTTTGTTAATTGCAGGTATCAAGCATCTTCTACAGTAAAGTTTTTTCACTAAATCATTTAAAAAACCAGAATGCAGACTCCAGCATAGGAAAAGAAAAAATGTCCTCCAGCGGGATGTGTACAGGGATGCAGTACCATTCATTACAGACTCTTACATCACTTCTTAGAGGACTCCAGGTCCCACCTACCTATCGACATTACCCTTTAACAATATTTTACAAACAGCCCACGATAAAGACTATATTCTATAGTCTCCCTTCAGATGCTTGCATCCCAATGTCTTAGATACACTCTCTATGGGGCTATGGCCTGTTCTCTTTTGTAGGATCACCTAATATCTCAACTTCTAAATAATGGAGATCAGGTTGGAAAATATACGTTGTATTTCTGTGTTCATTATGGGTGCCCTTATAGCATTACTCACCTACCCTAAGACCCACCAAACTTATGGATTTCCCCTCTCAATTCTTTTGGGTTCAGTTGCTATGAGCCTTCAGGTCTCCACATGCCCTGTTGGGCATCAACCCCTGACCCTTCATAGGTTTCCACTGTGCCCAACGACTCGTTGCAACTTTCTTTGCTTCAGTTGCACTGGCCTCTTTCATTCCGCTGAGCTCACAGGCTCTCATGCTACAGCATTTCAACAATGCTCTCACTTTTGATGGAATGACTCACTCTCTCCCCATCTAGTTAACTCCCGCTTATCTTTCTATTCTCAGTTTGAATTTCACTTCTCGTTCTATGACAATCCAGACAAATTTAAGTCCTTATGTATTTCTTCTTCATACCAATCATAACAAGAACACTAAATTTAAAAAATTTTCTTAAACATGTTTTCTGCACTAAACTTTAAGCTTCATGGTTTCAGGGGGAAATACTTGCCATACTCACTATTGCATTTCTGGGCTTCTAAACCCATTGAGTCTTTAAGACCATTTGGTGGGTGAATGAATGAAGGAATGGATATATAGATGAATAAGTAAAATGTTCTTGATATATACTACCAAATGGCTTTTTAAACTTTTGAAAACTCAATTTATACTTTCCCTAAGATTTGAAAATACCCATTAATCTGCACTCTGAGCTACCTTGAGTGTTAGCATTTTATAAAATGTTTATCAGGTAAGTGAAAAATATGTAATTTCTCTGTATTTCTTTGATCAATAATGAGGCCATTATTTTTCTTATGTTTGTTAATGATTTATTTATCCGTTTATGTTCTTAGTATGTTTGATACTTTAATTATTTTAGTCATTGACTTATTTGATCCCTGTTTATAAGGATATTAATCATTCACTGTCAATTTTTTGCAAAATATTTCTCTAGTTTGTCATTTCCATTTCACTGTCATTTAAATAGAGTTCAATTTTTTAGAGTAGTCATAGGTTTACAGAAAAAATGAGCAGAAAGATCAGAGAATTCCTTTACACCCCCTGTCCCTCCAATCCTGTAATTAACTTCTTGCATTAGTGTGGTACATTTTTTACAATTGATGAACCAATATTAATACCTTATTATTAATTAAAGTTTAGAGTTTACAGTTCTATGAGTTTTACCAAGTGCATAATGCCATGTATCCACCATTGTAGTATCATAGAGAATAGCTTCACTACCCTTAAAATCCCCTGGGCTCCACGTGGCCATCCCTTCTCTGGTCCTGTCCCCACTATTCCACAGCTCAGCTGGTAGAGTGGAGGACTGTAGAATGGACATCTGTCATTTTCAGTTTTATTTTGTTTATACTTTTAGTTGGAATATGGATATTTTAATATTTTATGTGCTGAAATCTACCATGTGAGAAATTCCTTCCACATACATAATTTGTTAAACTTAATAAGACATTCAAACAGAGTAAAATTGTTTTTGTATCCTATTTACTATATTCAAATAAGTTCCCTAATTCAAAAATAAGCAGCTTGTGAGCAGGAACTGGCCATAATATACAAAATATGTCCAACCAGGAGTTATATTTTTGTACACACCAAAGATCCTAGAATTGTAACCGAACATATTTATTGGGTAAAACACAAGGGAACACTTCAGACAAGTAAACAAAGCTCATTAATAACTTCCTGGAAATCTTCTTTTCTCCCTTTCAGAACCAAGAAAGACTAAATAGCTCAAAAGATTCTTTATCTCACTTTTCTGAGCCAAAACACCTACATAAGGTCCTAACGAAATGTTCCTCATAATAGTAATACTGAGTGTATAGATATTCAGGTTTAAATGCTTGTGAATATCTCTTGATGGGAAGGTTTAAAGTACAGGCTAGTCTTCCTGTCTGCTAACTTGACTTTTCTGATCCCACACCATGACTATGACACCTTTTCTTTAGGATGCCCAAGACCCCTCCTACTAGATAATTCCATTGCAGTCCCCCTCCCAACCCAGTTCTGTAATCATTTCATGTGTGTGCCTGTCTTCCTTGCTAGAATAAGAGCTCCTTGAGGGCTGAGGTTATGGCTAATTAAAATTTGCTTCTTCTGTGTTCCCTAGCACTGAGTTCGACCTAGAGCAAGTCCTCGATAACCTGGACTTTCCATCTGAATCAACAAATACAATAAAAATATGAAAGAAATACTAAAATACATTAAGCATGGAGTAAATTTCATTTTTAGTCGTTGACATTCTCTCAAAATATTCATGTAACATTTTGTATTGCATTTTTTCAGCTTCTTCAGAGAAAAAGAGGTAAAAAGAGAGGCAATTATGTTAAAACAAAGCAAGAGTGTTTAAGAGAGAGTTCTAAATTCATTATTTGAGAAATTATGCTTTTATAGTCATATTTACATCTAGCAGTTTTGCATCTTCCAAACTCACTAATTTGTTAGCTGAAGCTCTATTATCCAACATAAGAGACCCACACACGTTCTTGGAAAGTATGATTATCATGATATATGAATATCATTGTTCTAGACATTACTGTTCATACAATACTTGTTATAACTCATGAACGCATAGATTTTTCTTTCTCCCTCCAGAAGGAAATCATGCTAAAATACATGGAATTTAAAATATGTTTTATTATTTTATTTGCATTTCTTCCTTTAGTAAATCATTTTTTTTTTACCTTATCTATGTACCCTATCGACACATACAGAATAAAATAGCTGGTCTGTATTGAGTACTTATGATAGGCACTGGGATAAATGGGCTTTTTGTATTACTTCATCAAATTCCGTCAACAAATCTATTAGGAAAGATTGTTATTTTCTCATTTAACAGATAAGAAAACCAAAGCTCAGAGAGACTAAGTTGTGCAATGCCATGTAACTACGTAGTAAAATAAGAATTTCGAATGTAGTATGTCTGACTCAAATGCTTTAAAAAAAAAGACTCTATCTGACTAAAAATAATATTGAGTAATTGCCCAGCACAATGTCTGACTTAAAAGGGAACTGATGAATTGATGTTTTAAATAGACTAAATCTATAGTAGAGGGAGTGAAGATCTTTATTTTAGTTGTATGGGATGAATTGTCCTGATTTAGTCATCAGTGAGGTCGTAACACTATGTACTTATTTCCTTATTTATTCTACTTTTTTTTTTTTTTTTTTTGCGGTACGCGGGCCTCTCACTGTTGTGGCCTCTCCCGTTGCGGAGCACAGGCTCCAGACGCGCAGGCTCAGCGGCCATGGCTCACGGGCCCAGCCGCTCCGCGGCATGTGGGATCTTCCCGGACGGGGGCACGAACTCATGTCCCCTGCATCGGCAGGCGGACTCTCAACCACTGCGCCACCAGGGAAGCCCTATTCTACATATTAAATTGTCCTTTTCCTCTCATCTCTGTTCAGACTTCTGTGGAGTTTTAATGTAATAGTTACTAGTTATGAGCATGGGCCATGGAGCAAGATTTCCTGGCTTGAATGTCAATTTTGCTATTTTTTAGCTTTTGACTTTAGGCAAGTTACTTCACTTCTCTGGGCCTCAATCTCCACATCTATGTAAAATGAAAAATAATAGCACCTATCTTGTAGTGTTGTTTTGAGGTTAGTTTTTTTTGTTTGTTTGTTTGTTTGTTTGCGTTACGCGGGCCTCTCACTGTTGTGGCCTCTCTCGTTGTGGAGCACAGGCTCCAGACGTGCAGGCTCAGCGGCCATGGCTCACGGTCCCAGCCGCTCCGCGGCATGTGGGATCTTCCCAGACCGGGGCACGAACCCGTGTCCCTTGCATCGGCAGGCGGACTCTCAACCACTGCGCCACCAGGGAAGCCCTGAGGTTAGTTTTTATATTTAATGTGCTTAGAATACTGTCAGAGCATTAGAAGAAATCAACAAATCTAAGCTGTTTTTTTTTATCCAAAAATAACAAAATCCTATTTTGGACTGCATATAGCATGTGTGGGAGAAGGAAAGGATGGAGAATGGAAAGGAAAAGAAGCAATACAAACTAGACAGAAAGCTTCAGCAGAAGGACAATAATTCAATGGGACCACAAAGGCATAGTCTTGTTTATTGAAAGTTTTTATTTCAAAATGTCCCTGCCCAACAGTGGCTCTCTACCAGGAGTCAAGTTTCCATTCACAGTTTCTGGCTGTGGCCTGATTGGCAGGTGTGCCCAGGTGAAAAGCCATGGCAGACCTTCAGCAGCAATTCACCACTTCCTGGGGGCTTTCTGTTTTGCCCAGCATTTTTTGGCTGCCTTGGCCAACCTTTGGGTCCCACGTACTTCAGGAAATTCATTCTGCTTTTCTGAGGTTTTGGCTTAGCTCTGTAGTGTCCTCTATATGCACTGTCATAAAGGACTTGAGGGTGAATCCAGCCTGCATTTGAGTACCTTCATTTTTCCAGTTCTGTCACTGGTGGCACTGCCAAAAGCTCTGTTGTCTTCTAGATCCCTCTTGGTCTGCCTGAAGCCCAGATTACTGTCCCCTGAGAAAGCTGAGGATCCTCAACTCATCTCTGAAATTTTATGCCCACAAGTCCTTGTTTCCACAGACTCTGCTGCCTTTTATATCTAAATTTATCAAATTTTTCTCGTTGTTCTCAATCAGAGCATTTGTCTACTATGACCTACTCTAAGATTTTGGTTTTTTGTTTTAGCTCCACTTACGTATTTTAGTTCAGTACTTACCAGTTCGATGACTTTCTCTATGCCTCAGTTTCGTATCTTTCTGTATGCCTCAGTATCAGCTGTTATGAACAGCTGTCTCATAAAATTGTGAGGGTTGAATGGATTTATGTAAATATACAGTGCTTAAAATAGTGCTTGGCATATAGTGAAGATGAGATCGTAAACATTCGTTGTTATTGAAGAAGACTTCAGAAAACTTCTTTGTGTGCATATAAGATAATCTTATATTTCATATACCGATTTGAAAGTGCTTTGGCTTTTAATAATTTAAGTTGTAGTTCTAACCCTATTAGACTCAGTCTCCCCCCAAAACACTTTTAGGGCTATTTCTAATAACCTATTTACTAACTTGAAATGAAATACTACATAATAATAAAATCTATATCTAAACATAGTTATAGAAAAAATTGTTGTCCTCAAACTGAAATATAAATATAAAATAAAAGGGGAGTAATCTATAATAAATTAATATGAATTTAAACATAATCAGGCTTGAGTGTAGTAGAAGACAAAAATGTAGTCAGATGTTTTTATCCACTTATAATGAGTAAATTTGAATTTAAAAGAAGATCAAAACACTTTTCATTAAAGAATGCAGAGAAATAAAAAGTGCAGAGGCATAGGATACTGGAATAAATCCAGAGTTATATGTAATAAATAACATACTACACTTATAAGAGAAAGGGGAATATAACTCCAACTGGAGTAGAACTTAAATGCCAAGACACATTATAATGAGATACCATATTCATGCAAATGTGCTGGCTGGTGTTTGTATGTGTAGTGTCATTTACAAATTATAATATGGTTACAGTAATAGAAATACATCACAGAGAACCCAAGATGAAGCACACATCTGATCTCTAAAAGCATATATCTGGATATTTGGATGTGATTACAGGTCATGAAAATATTCTTCTTTGTTCAATGGGTGGATATTCAAATTCTTTATCATTTTATCCAATCAAAATTGATACCAGTCTTACTGTTAGAACTGGATACAAGAAACCCCTGTTCAGGAGAGACCTTCAAGATGGCAGAAGAGTAATACGTGGAGATCACCTTCCTCCCCACAAATACATCAGAAATACATCTACACGTGGAACAACTCCTACAAAACACCTACTGAACGCTGGCAGAAGACCTTAGACCTCCCAAAAGGCAAGAAACTCCCCACGTACCTAGGGAGGGCAAAAGAAAAAAGAATAAACAGAGGCAAAAGAATAGGGACGGGGCCTGCACCAGTGGGAGGGAGCTGGGAAGGAGGAAAGGTATCCACACACTAGGAGCCCCTTCGCGGGCGAAGACTGCGGGTGGCAAAGCGGAGAGATTCCCGCACAGAGGATTGGTGCTGACCAGCACACACCAGCCCAAGAGGCTTGTCTGCTCCCCCGCCAGGGCGGGCGGGGGCTGGGAGCTGAGGCTCGGGCTTCGGAGGTCAGATCCCAGGGAGAGGACTGGGGTTGGTTGCGTGAACACAGCCTGAAGGGGGCTAGTGTGCCACGGCTAGCCAGGAGAGAGTCCGGGAAAAGGTCTGCACCTGCCTAAGAGGCAAGAGACCATTGTTTTGGGGTGTGCAAGGAGAGGGGATTCAGAGCACCAACTAAACACGCTCCAGAGGTGGGCGTGAAGCACTAAGGCTGCTCCTGCAGCCACCAAGAAGTCTGTGTGCAAGCCCAGGTCACTATCCACACCTCCTCTCCCGGGAGCCTGTGCAGCCCACCACTGCCAGGGTCCTGTGATCCAGGGACAACTTCTTTGGGAGAACACATGGCTCAGGCTGGTACCTCAGGCTGGTGCAATGTCACACTGGCCTCTGCCGCCGCAGGCTCGCCCCGCTTTCCGTACCCCTCAATACCACCAGCCTAAGTGAGCCAGAGCCCCCGAATCAGCTGCTCCATTAACCCCCTACTGTCTGGGTGAAGAACAGACACCCTCAGGCAACCTACACTCAGAGGCAGGGCCAAATCCAAAGATGATCCCCAGAAGCTGTGTGAACAAAGAAGAGAAAGGGAAATTTCTCCCAGCAGCCTCAGGAGCAGCGGATTAAACCAACACAATCAATTTGTTGTACCTGCATCTGTGTTATACCTGAATAGAAAATGAAATATCCCAAATTAAGGAGGTGGACTTTGGGAGCAACTGTAGACTTGGAGTTTTCTTTCTGCATCTAATTTGTTTCTGGTTTTATGTTTATCTTAGTTTAATATTTAGAATTTATTATCATTGTAGATTTGTTTATTGATTTTGTTGCTCTCTTCCTTTTTTCTTTATATATATATATATATATATATATATATATATATATATATATATATATATATATAAAGAAACCTGCAGCTACAAACCTGCAGCCTGCGAAAAGGAGACCCCAAACACAGTAAGTTAAGCAAAAGGAGAAGACAGAGAAACACAGCAGATGAAGGAGCAAGGTAAAAACCCACCAAACCAAACAAATGAAGAGGAAATAGGCAGTCTACCTGAAAAACAATTCAGAGTAATGATAGGAAAGATGATGATACAAAATCTTGGAAATAGAATGTAGAAAGTACAAGAAACATTTAATGAGAACCTAGATGAACTAAAGAGCAAACAAACAATAACGAAAACACAATGAATGAAATTAAAAATTCTCTAGAAGAAATCAATAGCAGAATAACTGAGGCAGAAGAACGGATAAGCAACCTGGAAGATAAGATAGTGGAAACAACTACTGCAGAGCAGAATAAAGAAAAAAGAATGAAAAGAACTGAGAACAGTCTCACAGACTTCTGAGACAACATTAAATGCACCAACATTCGAATTATAGGGGTCCCAGAAGAAGAAGAGGAAAAGAAAGGGACTGAGAAAATATTGGAAGAGATTATAGTTGAAAACTTACCTAATATGGGAAAGAAAATAGTCAAGTCCAGAAAGCACAGAGAGTCCCATACAGGATAAATCCAAGGAGAAACATGCCTAGACACATATTAGTCAAACTATCAAAAATTAAATACAAAGAAAAAATATTAAAAGGAGCAAGGGAAAAACAACAAATAAAATCCAACAAATAACCATAAAGTTAACAGCTGATCTTTCAGCAGAAACCCTGCAAACCAAAAGGGAGGGCAGGACATATTTAAAGTAGTGAAAGGGAAAAACCTACAACCAAGATTACTCTACCCAGCAAGGATCTCATTCAGATTTGACGGAGAAATTAAAACCTTTACAGACAGGCAAAAGCTAACAGAATTCAGCACCACCAACCAGCTTTACAACAAATGCTAAAGGAACTTCTCTAGGCAAGAAACACAAGAGAGGGCTTCCCTGGTGGCGCAGTGGTTGAGAGTCTGCCTGCCGATGCAGGGGACATGGGTTCGTGCCCTGGTCCGGGACGATCCCACATGCCGCCGAGTGGCTAGGCCTGTGAGCCATGGCCGCTGAGCCTGCACGTCCGGGGCCTGTGCTGCGCAACAGGAAAGGCCACAACAGTGAGAGGCCCATGTACCACACACACACACACAAAAACAAAAAAACCAAAACCAAGAAACAGAAGAGAAGGAAAAGACCTAAATAACAAACACAAAACAATTAAGAAAATGATAATAGGAGCATACATAGCGATAACTACCTTAAATATAAATGGATTAAATGCTCCAACCAAAAGACATAGAGTCACTGAATGGATACAAAAACAAGACCTGTATATATGCTGTCTACAAGAGACCCACTTCAGACCTAGGGACACATGCAGACTGAAAGTGAAGGGATGGAAGAAGTTTTTCCATGCAAATGGAAATCAAAAGAAATCTGGAGTCGAAATTCTCATATCAGACAAAATATACTTTAAAATAAAGACTATTACAAGAGAAAAGAAGGACACTACATAATGATTTAGAGATCAATCCAAGAAGAAGATATAACAATTGTAAATATTTATGCGCCCAAGAAGGTGCTCTTCTTCTAGGAGCACCTCAATATATAAGGCAAATGCTAACAGCCATTTCATAACAGCCATGAAATCAGTAGTAACACAATCATAGTAGGGGACTTTAACACCCCACTTTCACCGATGGACAGATCATCCAAAATGAAAATAAATAAGGAAACACAAGCTTTAAGTGATACATTAAACAAGATGGGCTTCATTGATATTTATAGGACATTTCATCCTAAAACAACAGAATACACTTTCTTCTCAAGTGCTCATGAAACATTGTCTAGGATAGATTATATCTTGGGTCACAAATCAAGCCTTGGTAAATTTAAGAAAACTGAAGTCATATCAAGTATCTTTTCTGACCACAACGCTGTGAGACTAGATATCAATTACAGGGAAAAAATCTGCAAAACATACAAACACATGAAGGGTAAACAATATACTAAAAATAACCAAGATATCACTGAAGAAATCAAAGAGGAAATCAAAATACCTAGAAACAAATGACAATGAAAGCACGATGACCCAAAACTTATGGGATGCAGCAAAAGCAGTTCTAAGAGGAAAGTTTATGGCAATGCAATCCTACCTGAAGAAACAAGAAACAGGGGCTTCTCTGGTGGTGCACTGGTTGAGAGTCCGCCTGCCGATGCAGGGGACACGGGTTCGTGCCCCAGTCTGGGAAGATCCCACATGCCACGGAGCGGCTAGGCATGTGAGCCATGGCCGCTGAGCCTACGTGTCCAGAGCCTGTGCTCTGCAACGGGAGAGGCCACAACAGTGAGAGGACCGCGTACCGCAAAAAAAAAAAAAAAAAAAAAAGGAAAAAAAATTGTTTCCTAAGAACCTCGGGGCAGGACAGGAATAAAGATGCAGATGTAGAGAATGGACTTGAGGATACAAGGAGTGGGAAGGGTAAGCTGTGACAAAGTGAGAGAGTGGCATGGACATATATACACTACCAAATGTAAAATAGATAGCTAGTGGGAAGCAGCTGCATAACACAGGGAGATCAGCTGGGTGCTTTGTGACCACCTAGAGGGGTGGGATAGGGAGGGTGAGAGGGAGGAGATATGGGAATATATGCACATGTATAGCTGATTCACTTTGTTATACAGCAGAAACTAACACATCATTGTATAGCAATTATATTCCAATAAATATGTTAAACAAATAAACAAACAAAAAATAGAAGCCTCTGTTTGGCCAGATATTAACAATTGAGTAGCTAGATTGTTCAATTCTGGTGGAGGGTCTGGTAGAGGTGTGTGTGTAGAAGGATCAGAGAAGCTTTTATGCACTTGTAAGGGAGAGTACCCTATTAAAAGAACCAATATAGCTGCACCGAGGTGAACCATCTAAATATCAGCCTTCATCGTATGGGCCTGTCCTGAGCACTGAGGCATCAAGGGTTCTCATCTCCTGCCCAGCAAATGTCAGTATTGTCTTCTCAGTTACGATGAGTAAACAAACATGACTACAGAAATTATCAAGTAACCCTGGGGGGAAAGAGGGAAGCCTAACACATTATTCCAGTTACAGTAAAACTAGTCTTGTATAATATCTGTTATGAAAAGCAACACAAAATGTTGATAAAGTATTATCCCTTTAATATAGAATCCACTGCTAGTGAGAAAAGTTTTTTATGGGAGACAGTGTTTTATTTTTCTTTTCATAAGAAATATTTATGTTCTCAAATTCTACATATATTAACATATGTGCCCTGATGAATACAGCCTAAACAGATCATAAATTCAGTAATTTTCTTATGTTATCTGAGCAAAAAATAATGCTACTGGTTATCATCTTCCTGTTGATGCTTGAAACAGTTGCTGCTTATAGAGCAATTTAAGACCAAAAATAATTACTAGTGCATCAGTTGTATGCTACATACATTCCTCAGATTAGAAATCCACAGCTAAAATTATCAAGTCATAAGCAATGTATTTCATCACAACCATATCAATAATTTACACATGGCATGAAAGAAATTTTATTTCAAATTCATTTCTAAATAAAAATTTTGACAGTTAAGTGATTTGCTTATTTTCACTTTCAGGAAAAGGTAAAGATTATTCTTTTTATTATCCTTAAATTATTCACCTGTAAAATGTAAACATTTAAGATAATTCTGAGAAATATGGGTTAATTTCCAAATCTTTACATAGACATATTAACTCTATTTGTTGTCATGCAGTATGGAACTTGTCTACAATGTGCTTAATATTTTTACCACAATAAAGAATGGACATACTTTAGAAAATAATATAAAAATTTCTAAATAGAATAAACACTTGAAAACTAAAAATGAGTAATTACTGTTGGTTATAAATGATGCTTGAAGGGATCTTTACTTTTGTGTGTGTTAGGGTTATTATTAATTATCTTATCCTGACTTTTATATACATACTCTAAAAATCTATATAATTTTGCATTTGGATTATGCAAAAACTACTTCTTTTCTTACAGATTCTGGGGGAATACTTCAGTTAAATAGAATTAAATAAAAAATTAATTGTCCTGTATTTTTAGAGTACTAATTTGAAGCCAGGATAAAAAAGTCAAAGAACACAAAAAAGTTTTCCTCCCACTCCTGAGCCCTAGAGCCTCATTGACCCTACCCAGAGGCAACTATTATTTCTATGCTATTTTAAAAGTATCATTTCAGAAATATTTTACGAATATACAGAATATTAATAAACACATTAACATAAGATAGCTATCCAATTTACATCTGAGCTAAGCTATTTGCTTTATCTCTCACGGACTCCTGGAAATTTGGTAAACCATTTTATCAATAGCATCCTCTGCCTTTGGAAATAAAGATTACTGGATGGAATTACTTGCTAGTTAGAATTTTTGATAAAAATGAGAAGGGAAAGTTGGGTCATGAAAAACTAAGATTTGCCTAATTCCCAGGTTATGAATGAAACCCTATGGACAGAATCGGAACAGAAGGAAGTGAACAAAAAGGATGTAAAGTGAAACAAGTTATATACCCCAATTAAAAAAAAAATATGGTGCTCCTCCCGAGAATAATTGAAGCTTTAGATGTTCAGTAAATATTGTTGTTTGATGAATGAATGAATGACTTGTTCTGAACTCCAAGAGAGTCTATTGAAACATTCTTCTTTTTGTCAACATCTGGTTCAATATGTCTATAACTCAAACATACTCAGAAAGAAAATCTTTCTCTGTGGTTGAAGGATAGGAAGTTGACAAGATTAAAGCCTTAAACAGGCAATGGAAAGTCAGAGATTGGTATTGGTCATAAAAGGCTTGATATTTGGGTGAAAAGTGTCTATCACAAAATATGTGAGAGCCACGAAATACTATTACTGGGTCTACATTTTAACTTACGGAATTTTTCTGAAATTTATGGCCATCTGCAGGACAAGCATTTTCAGTGGTGATTCTCAATTTGTCCTCTTTTTAGATAAAGATTTTACATTTAATATCAAAGCAGCATAAGCTCAAGATTTTCTCTGCTGAAGTGATATTTGCAGGTAAATTTATTGTACTTGACAAGGACCAGATTTACAGCCCTGGTACTTGAATCATTTTGTTAAACTCGGATATAACACAAATTTAACTCCGACCCTTTTTTGATAGCATAGAACTATTTTCTGGAGGCACCTTATTTAACACTGCCATTTCCCCCCACATCAGCCAATAAGTAGCCTTCTGTACCTGTCACTCTCATATATATGTGTCTATTATAAGACTAAAGTTGATTACCTAGCAATTCCATTTAGTATTCTCACACTTTACAAAATTCACTTTTTAGAATTTTGCAAAGTTCTTCAGAATATTCGAGGAAGATCAGGCCTTTTTTTTTTTACAGTCTCAGACTCTACCCTAATTGGACTTGTAGGTTTTTTTTTCACTAAAACCTGGGTGGAAAAGAGGGATAGCTTGTCTCTTTTTCATTTGGGATGTAATCAAGATGACCAGTAAAGAGTCCTGTCTCGAGTCACGAAGATCTGAGTTCTAATTCAGTCCTACTGCAGGGACTTCTCTGGTGGTCCAGTGGTAGAGAATCCACCTTCCAATGCAGGGGATGTGGGTTTGATCCCTGGTCAGGGAACTAAGATCCCACATGCCTCGGGGCAACTTAGCCCGCGCACCTCAACTACTGAGCTCGTGCGCCTCAACGAGAGAGCCCATGTGCGGCAAACCGCAGAGGCCACATGCCCTGGAGCCTGAGCGCCACAACTACAGAGAGAAAACCCTCACGCTGCAGCGAGAAAGAAGCCTGCTTGCCGCAACTAAGATGCAATGCAGCCAAAAAAATAAAGAAAAAAAAATCTCTACCACATAGACAAATATTTAACATCTGTGTTTCAGTTTCTCTGTCTTGAAATTTACATAATAGTATCTACTTCAAATGTATTTTTTGTAGAGATTAGATTAGATGATCAAATATCAAGAGATTAGGATAACACCTGATACAAAGGACTTAACAAAGTAAATAATAATGTGATGACGATGATGATAGCTTTATGAATGAGATGAATATTGGTTTGCAGCACATAGTTAAGGTTGAATTTGTTGGGTTTTTTATTGGTTGTGAAATATTTTTAATATATCCTTAATTACAAATGATGATAATAATAGTAGCCACTATTTATTAAGTACTTTATGTCAGAGTTCCGGACCACTCAAATGTTTGAATAAGTACTTTAGTTCTTGTTTAGTTCTGGACTGTAGAATATAACACAATATTTTCTGGCAGGATAGGTGTGGGGAGGCCTTAGAGAGCATCAGATTAGGAGGAATCACAAAACTTTTGTATTTTTAACAATAAAATTTAAGTGTTTCAATATTTTAATAGAGCATGTCAATTGAATGTCTACCATCTCTGTCATGGGATAGCAAGATTAAGGTTAGTAACGTGGGAGTTGATATGAGGGAAAATATTCACCTAGTGATACTTTTTTATTTTTTCAGGGGGGCTTTATCTTTACATCTTTATTGGAGTATAATTGCTTTACAATGGTGTGTTAGTTTCTGCTTTATAACAAAGTGAATCAGTTATACATATACATATGTTCCCATATCTCTTCCCTCTTGCGTCTCCCTCCCTCCCACCCCTCCAGGTAGTCACAAGGCACTGAGCTGATCTCCCTGTGCTATGCGGCTGCTTCCCACTAGCTATCTACCTTACGTTTGGTAGTGTATATATGTCCATGCCTCTCTCTCGCTTTGTCACAGCTTACCCTTCCCCCTCCCCATATCCTCAAGTACATTCTCTAGTAGGTCTGTGTCTTTATTCCTGTCTTACCCCTAGGTTCTTCATGACATTTTTTTTTTCTTAAATTCCATATATATGTATTAGCATATGGTATTTGTCTTTCTCTTTCTGACTTACTCCACTCTGTATAACAGATTCTAGGTCTATCCACCTCATTACAAATAGCTCAATTTCGTTTCCTTTTATGGCTGAGTAATATTCCATTGTATATATTTGCCACATCTTCTTTATCCATTCATCCGATGATGGACACTTAGGTTGTTTCCATCTCCGGGCTATTGTAAATAGAACTGCAATGAAAATTTTGGTACATGACTCTTTTTGAATTATGGTTTTCTCAGGGTATATGCCCAGTAGTGGGATTGCTGGGTCATATGGTAGTTCCATTTATAGTTTTTTAAGGAACCTTCACACTGTTCTCCACAGTGGCTGTATCAGTTTACATTCCTACCAGCAGTGCAAGAGGGTTCCCTTTTCTCCACACCCTCTCAAGCATTTATTGTTTCTAGATTTTTTGATGATGGCCATTCTGACTGGTGTGAGAAGATATCTCATTGTAGTTTTTATTTGCATTCCTCTAATGATTAATGATGTTGAGCATTCTTTCATGTGTTTGTTGGCAGTCTGTATATCTTCTTTGGAGAAATGTCTATTTAGGTCTTCTGCCCAGTTTTGGATTGGGTTGTTTGTTATTTTGTTATTGAGCTGCATGAGCTGCTTGTAAATTTTGGAGAGTAATCCTTTGTCAGTTGCTTCATTTGCAAATATTTTCTCCCATTCTGAGGGTTGTCTTTTGGTCTTGTTTATGGTTTCCTTTGCTGTGCAAAAGCTTTGACGTTTCATTAGGTCCCATTTGTTTATTTTTGTTTTTATTTCCATTTCTCTAGGAGGTGGGTCAAAAAGGATCTTGCTGTGATTTATGTCATAGAATGTTCTGCCTATGTTTTCCTCTAAGGGATTGATAGTTTCTGGCCTTAAATTTAGGTCTTTAATCCATTTTGAGCTTATTTTTGTGTATGGTGTTAGGGAGTGATCTAATCTCATACTTTTATATGTACCTGTCCAGTTTTCCCAGCACCACTTATTGAAGAGGTTGTCCTTTCTCCACTGTACATTCCTGCCTCCTTTATCAAAGATAAGGTGACCATATGTGCGTGGGATTTTCTCTGGGCTTTCTATCCTGTTCCATTGATCTATCTTTCTGTTTTTGTGCCAGTACCATACTGTCTTGATTACTGTAGCTTTGTAGTATAGGCTGAAGTCAGGGAGCCTGATTCCTCCAGCTCCATTTTTCGTTCTCAAGATTGCTTTGGCTATTCAGGGTCTTTTGTGTTTCCATACAAATTGTGAAAGTTTTTGTTCTAGTTCTGTGAAAAATGCCATTGGTAGTTTGATAGGGATTGCATTGAATCTGTAGATTGCTTTGGGTGTCATTTTCACAATGTTGATTTTTCCAATCCAAGAACATGGTGTATCTCTCCATCTATTTGTATCATCTTTAATTTCTTTCATCAGTGTCTTATACGTTTCTGCATACAGGTCTTTTGTCTCCTTAGGTAGATTAATTCCTAGATATTTTATTCTTTTTGTTGCAGTGGTAAATGGGAGTGTTTTCTTGATTTCACTTTCAGATTTTTCATCATTAGTGTATAGGAATGCCAGAGCTTTCTGTGCATTAATTTTGTATCCTGCTACTTTACCAAATTCATTGATTAGCTCTAGTAGTTTTCTGGTAGCATCTTTAGGATTCTTTATGTATAGTATCATGTCATCTGCAAACAGTGACAGCTTTACTTCTTCTTTTCCGATTTGGATACCTTTTATTTCCTTTTCTTCTCTGATTGCTGTGGCTAAAACTTCCAAAACTATGTTGAGTAAGAGTGGTGAGATGGGCAACCTTGTCTTGTTCCTGATCTTAGTGGAAATGCTTTCAGTTTTTTACCATTGAGGACAATGTTGGCTGTGGGTTTGTCATATATGGCCTTTATTATGTTGAGGAAAGTTCCCTCTATGCCTACTTTCTGCAGGGTTTTTATCATAAATGGGTGTTGAATTTTGTTGAAAGCTTTCTCTGCATCTATTGAGATGATCATATAGTTTTTCTCCTTCAATTTGTTAATATGGTGTATCACGTTGATTGATTTGTGTATATTGAAGAATCCTTGCATTTTGGGATAAACCCCACTTGATCATGCTGTATGATCCGTTTAATGTGCTGTTGGATTTTGTTTGCTAGTATTTTGTTGAGGACTTTTGCACCTATGTTCATCAGTGATATTGGCCTGTAGTTTTCTTTCTTTGTGACATCCTTGTCTGTTTTGGTATCAGGGTGATGGTGGCCTCATAGAATGAGTTTGGGAGAGTTCCTCCCTCTGCTATATTTTGGAAGAGTTTTAGAAGGATAGGTGTTAAGTCTTCTCTAAATGTTTGATGAATTCGCCTGTGAAGCCATCTGGTCCTGGGCTTTTGTTTGTTGGAAGATTTTTAATCACAGTTTCAATTTCAGTGCTTGTGATTGGTCTGTTCATATTTTCTATTTCTTCCTGGTTCAGTCTCGGAAGGTTGTGCATTTCTAAGAATTTGTCCATTTCTTCCAGGTTGTCCATTTTATTGGCATAGAGTTGCTTGTAATAATCTCTCATGATCTTTTGTGTTTTTGCAGTGTCAGTTGTTACTTCTCCTTTTTCATTTCTAATTCTATTGATTTGAGTCTTCTCCCTTTTTTTATTGATGAGTCTGGCTAACAGTTTATCAATTTTGTTTATCTTCTCAAAGAACCAGCTTTTAGTTTTATTGATCTTTGCTATGATTTCCTTCATTTCTTTTTCATTTATTTCTGATCTGATTTTTATGATTTCTTTCCTTCTGCTAACTTTGGGGATTTTTTGTTCTTCTTTCTCTAATTGCTTTAGGTGCAAGGTTAGGTTGTTTATTCGAGATGTTTCATGTTTCTTGAGGTAGGATTGTATTGCTATAAACTTCCCTCTTAGAACTGCTTTTGTTGCATCCCATAGATTTTGAGTCGTCATGTCTCCATTGTCATTTGTTTCTAGGTATTTTTTAATTTCCTCTTTGATTTCTTCAGTGATCACTTCGTTATTAAGTATTGTTCAGCCTCCATGTGTTTGTATTTTTTACAGATCTTTTCCTGTAATTGATATCTAGTCTCATAGCGTTGTGGTCGGAAAAGGTACTTGATACAATTTCAATTTTGTTAAATTTACCAAGGCTTGATTTGTGACCCAAGGTATGATCTATCCTGGAGAATGTTGCATGATTACTTGAGAAAAATGTGTATTCTGTTGTTTTTGGATGGAATGTCCTATAAATATCAATTAAGTCCATCTTATTTAATGTATCATTTAAAGCTTGTGTCTTCTTATTTATTTTCATTTTGGATGATCTGTCCATTGGTGAAAGTGGGGTGTTAAAGTCCCCTACTATGATTGTGTTACTGTCGATTTCCCCTTTTATGGCTGTTAGTATTTGCCTTATGTATTGAGGTGCTCCTATGTTGGATGCATAAATATTTAGAATTGTTATATCTTTTTCTTGGATCGATCCCTTGATCATTATGTAGTGTCTTTCTTTGTCACTTCTAATAGTCTTTATTTTAAAGTCTATTTTGTCTGATATGAGAATTGCTACTCCAGCTTTGTTTTGGTTTCCATTTGCATGAAATATCTTTTTCCATCCCCTTACTTTCAGTCTGTATGTGTCTCTAGGTCTGAAGGGGGTGTCTTGTAGACAGCAAATATATAGGTCTTGTTTTTGAATCCATTCAGCCAATCTGTATCTTTTGGTAGGAGCATTTAGTCCATTTACATTTAAGGTAATTATCGATATGCATGCTCCTATTCCCATTTTCTTACTTGTTTTGGGTTCATTATTGTAGGTCTTTTCCTTCTCTTGTGTTTCTTGCCTAGAGAAGTTACTTTAGCAGTTGTAAAGCTGGTTTGGTGGTGCTGAACTCTCTCAGCTTTTGCTTGTCTGTAAAGGTTTTAATTTCTCCATCAAATCTGAATGAGATCCTTGCTGGGTAGAGTAATCTTGGTCACAGGTTTTTCTCCTTCATCACTTTAAATATGTCCTGCCAGTCCCTTCTGGCTTGCAGAGTTTCTGCTGAAAGATCAGCTGTTAACCTTATGGGGATTCCCTTGTGTGTTATTTGTTGTTTTTCCCTTGCTGATTTTAATATGTTTTCTTTGTATTTAAATTTTGACAGTTTGATTAATATGTCTTGGTGTATTTCTCCTTGGATTTTTCCTGTATGGGACTCTCTGTGCTTCCTGGACTTCATTAACTATTTCCTTTCCGATATTAGGGAAGTTTTCAACTATAATCTCTTCAAATATTATCTCAGTCCCTTTCTTTTTCTCTTCTTCTTCTGGCACCCCTATAATTCGAATGTTGGTGCGTTTAATGTTGTCCCAGAGGTCTCTGAGACTGTCCTCAGTTCTTTTCATTCTTTTTTCTTTAGTCTGCTCTGCAGTAGTTATTTCCACTATTTTATCTTCCAGGTCACTTAACCGTTCTTCTGCCTCAGTTATTCTGCTATTGATCCCATCTAGAGTATTTTTAATTTCATTTATTGTGTTGTTCATCGTTGTTTGTTTCATCTTTAGTTCTTCTAGGTCCTTGTTCAATGTTTCTTGCATTTTGTCTATTCTATTTCCAAGATTTTGGATCATCTTTACTATCATTATTCTGAATTCTTTTTCAGGTAGACTGCCTATTTCCTCTTTATTTGTTAGGTCTGGTGGGTTTTTATCTTGCTTCTTCATCTGCTGTGTGTTTTTCTGTCTTCTCATTTTGCTTATCTTACTGTGGTTGGGGTCTCCTTTTTGCAGGCTGCAGGTTCGTAGTTCCTGTTGTTTTTGGTGTCTGTCCCCAGTGGCTAAGGTTGGTTCAGTGGGTTGTGTAGGCTTCCTGGTGGAGGGGACTAGTGCCTGTGTTCTGGTGGATGAGGGTGGATCTTGTCTTTCTGGTGGGCAAGTCCACGTCTGGTGGTTTGTTTTGGAGTTTCTGTGGACTTATTATGATTTTAGGCAGCCTCTCTGCTAATGGGTGGGGTTGTGTTCCTGTCTTGCTAGTTGTTTGGCATAGGATGTCCAGCACTGTAGCTTGCTGGTCGTTGAGTGAAGCTGGGTGCTGGCGTTGAGATGGAGATCTCTGGGAGATTTTTGCCGTTTGATATTATGTGGAGCTGGGAGGTCTCTTGTGGAGCAGTGTCCTGAAGTTGGCTTTCCCGCCTCAGAGGCACAACACTGACTCCTGGCTGCAGCACCAAGAGCCTTTCATCCACACGGCTCAGAATAAAAGGCAGAAAAAGTAGAAAGAAAGAATTACTAGAAGTAGAAAGAAAGAAAGGAGGGAGGGAGTGAGCAAGGAAGGAGGGAAGGAAGGAAAAAGAGAAAGAAGATAAAGTAAAATAAAATAAAGTAAGATGAAATATAATGAAGTTATTAAAATAAAAAAAATAATTATTAAGAGAAAAAAAAGAAAAAAACAAAAACAAAAAAAACAGACGTTTGGAACCCTAGGACAAATGGTGGAAGCAAAGCTATACCGACAAAATCACACACAGAAGCATACACATACACACTCACAAAAAGAGAAGAAGGGAAAAAAATCATAAATCTTGCTCTGAAAGTCCACCTCCTTAATTTGGGATGATTCGTTGTCGCTTCAGGTATTCCACAGCTGCAGGGTACATCAAGTTGATTGTGGAGCTTTAATCCGCTGCTTCTGAGGCTGCTGGGACAGATTTCCCTTTCTCTTCTTTGTTCTAACAGCTCCCAGGGGCTCAGCTTTGGATTTGGCCCCGTCTCTGCATGTAGGTCGCCGGAGGGCGGCTGTTCTTCGCTCAGACAGGACGGGGTTAAAGGAGCAGCTGCTTCCGGGACTCTGGCTCAGTCAGGCCGGGTGGGAGGGGGGAGGGGCACTGCGTGCGGGGCGGGCCTGCGGCGTCAGAGGCGGCGTGACGTTGCACCAGCGTGAGGCACGCTGTGCGTTCTCCCGGGGAAGTTGTCCCTGGATCCCGGGACCCTGGCAGTGGCTGGCTGCACAGGCTCCCCGCAAGGGGGATGTGGACAGTGACCTGTGCTCGCACACAGGCTTATTTGTGGCGGCAGCATCAGCCTTAGTGTCTCATGCCCGTCTCTGGGGTCCGTGCTTTTAGCCGCGGCTCGCGCCTGTCTCTGGAGCTCCTTTAAGCAGCGCTCTTAATCCCCTCTCCTCGTGCACCAGGAAACAAAGAGGTAAGAAAAAGTCTCTTGCCTCTTAGGCAGGTCCAGACTTTTCCCCGCACTCCCTCCCGGCTAGCCGTGGCGCACTAGCCCCCTGCAGGCTGTGTTCACGCCGCCAGCCCCAGTCCTCTCCCTGCGCTCCGACCGAAGCCCGAGCCTCAACTCCCAGCCACGCTCGCCCCGGCCGGTGAATAGACAAGCCTCTCGGGCTGGTGAGTGCCGGTCGGCCCTGACCCTCTGTGCGGGAATCTCTCCGCTTTGCCCTCCGCACCCCTGTTGCTGTGCTCTCCTCTGCGGCTCCGAAGCTTTCCGCCTCTGCCACCCGCAGTCTCCGCCCGCAAAGGGGCTTCCTAGTGTGTGGAAAGCTTTCCTCCTTCACCGCTCCCTCTTACTGGCGAAGGCCCGTCCCTAACCTTTTGTCGCTGTTTTTTATTTTTTCTTTTGCCCTACCCAGGTACGTGGGGGGTTTCTTGGCTTTTGGGAGGTCTGAGGTCTTCTGCCAGCGTTCAGTAGGTGTTCTGTAGGAGTTGTTCCACGTGTAGATGTATTTCTGGTGTATCTGTGGGGAGGAACTGCGTCTTACTTTTCCGCCATCTTCCTGGAAGCCCCCTCTGTGGAGTTGCTTGACAACCCTGAAGTCACAGTCGCCCAGTTTCTGTGCAGCAAAGCCCCTCAAACCCAAAGGTAATCAAGACTGGCCACTCAAGTGAGAGTACAGGATCAGATTCAAAGTTCAGTTTGGTAAACATTCATTGAGTGCTTGCTGTTTTACAGGCTCAAAGAGGATTGCAAAAATAGGTATATCCTCAGAAACATGGAGGTAATAGCAAGTGATATTCAATCTCTCTCACCTAGTGATACTCAAACAGAGGAAATACTTTTCAATCACTTTTGTCAACCTCTGTTGAGAAAGGAAAAGATTTGCTGTGTGTTATAGATCGAATGTTTGTTACTATCCAAAATTCATATGTCAAAGCTCTAACCCCCAAAGTAATGGTATTTAGAAATGAGGCTTTGGGGAGGTAATTTGTTTAGATGAGGTCATGAGGTTCGGGACCCTATGTTGGGATTATTCCTTCCAATAAGTGGAAGGCAGATAAGAACTCTCTTTAGCTGCCATGTGAGGACATAGTGAGAAGGTTGCTTACCTGCAAGCCAATAAGAGGACCCTGACCAGGAAACAAATCACAGGCACTCTGACCGTGACTTCCGAGTCTCCAGAGCTGTGAGAAGTAAATGTCTGTTGTTTATGCCGCCCAGTCTGTGGTATTAAGTTATGGCGGTCCAAGATAATTAAAATAGTGGTTTATGGTCATTTGGAAGAAGATGATCTTTCTTTCCATTCGTGTCTGCATCAAATACCTTGATTATTTTTCAAGGGCTGTTCAGTTTTCCCAGTATCTGGTTGTTTAACACATGGCTCATATTTGACTACAGGTGAGCAGCAATCTTAAACTTACTGCCTTGAAAGTTGCGAAGGTGCATCTGAAAGATGTGCCTTGATTCCTCAGTTGTTCTAACATCTATCCCTTAGAAAGCCACGACAAAGAATGAATCCTTCTGGCCTCACTATGGAATTGCTCTTAAACAATTAAGAGTTCAGGGTGATGGTATCAAGCAATGTTGAAGTCTCTTATGAGAAATAGGTGTTTAAAACTCATTGCTGCGTTTGTCATGAGGATTATATAAATATGACTACAATTAAAAATTCACTCATATATCCATTCATTCATTTCAAATCTTTGTTTGAATGGTTGATATGGGCCAGGCCCTGAGGTTGACATTGTGTGTTGGAAATTCCTCTCTGATATCAGTTTAAACAATAATAATGTGCTCCTGAAGATTTAATATGTGCTCATGTTTTGGAATTGATTGGTCTTTTCTGTGTTGATTGCTAAAAGCTTATACTCAAATCTGAGGCTCACCTCAGAACAGGCATTTTGGTCTAAGGTCATTCTGGCTCTCTTACTCTTTCTCAACTATATTTTCTCTTTGTCTCATTTTGAAATGTTTTAACATTTTCTTATGCAAGTCACCTTGAATACATGTACAGAAGAAGTCAGAAATAATATAAATGTAAATATCAAATATACATTAAAATGGAGAAAATAAATGCCAAGGCAGAAATTAAGTATATGGGTTCAACTGATAGATAATTTTCTGGTGTTTCCTATCAAAAACATTGCTACTTCATAATCTTCTGATGTTAAAACGCAAATGAATGTAGTAAAATAATATTTGCCAAAAACAAATGACATGAAAAAATTACAGTTTGTTTAATAAACCAGAACTGAAGTGGAATCATCATAGAAAGCATAAAATAGGTCAGGATATTTAAAAAATGATATCATTTTGTCAGCAAAATATTAAAAATACATGTAAGCAATTTCTGAGATTCTGTAACCATATTAGACACAAGAGAAAAGTAAAGGAAATGTTGTCTTTCACAAAAAGGAAAGTATTGCTATGCTTACTTAAAATGAAAATGTAGTACTTTCTTTGTATATTTACAGAAGAAGTCAATTGTTATCTGAAAATTGTGGTCGGTAGCCCAGAAATTGCAAGGACAAAAATATAGTGTAAATAAGGGGAAAATATATTGAGATTGCTTAAATAAGCTGTTAAAATCTAAAGATATAGGATATGGAAAGACTGACTAGTATAATTTTAGTCTTTAATTTCTTTGAGCACTCTTGGGGCTAATACTTAAAAAAGTAAAAAGACATCACCCTTGAAATTATAGCTCTAACAAAATCTGGAAAAAAAGTCTAAAATCCCATTTTCAGACACCTAGTCTAGAATGATGTACTGGGAAACACACAGGGCTTAATAAAGAACAAATTCTGTCACAGTGGTAGCAGATATCTTTCTATTGACAGAATAATGGCATAGTAAATCAGGGAGAAGCATTAGATGCAATTTATCTTGACTTTAGAAAGAGTTTGATTCAGTCTTATATGAAGTATTAATCAAGAAATGTGGAAAAGTGTGCTGAAGACCTCACTGTTAAGTGGATCAGCATCTGGTCTACTTAGTCAATCAGAGGCACTCAGAATATAGCCATTAATAGCTCAATATGTCTAGAGCTGTGGAATACATGGAATCATATACAATTAATGCTGTGATATAAATTTAGTATGAATAAAATAGAAAATAAATGGGAATTAATACCTGCCCTACTGACATAAAATACTAACATTAACATAAATAATAACCTATGTATATTTTACTTTGGTGCTGTGCTTTATCAATTTCAAAAGGTCTTTGTATTATATCATTTAAAAAATCGGAAGATGGAACGATTTATCAAGTTTATTGGATAGCACAACTCTAGATGAAAATAAATGGAGAGTTGAAAAGTGGCCAGATGTTATCTTGGCCAGGTAAGAGAGATCAACAACAAAAGAAGGAACCAGTTTATATCCATGTGTGAAGTTGGTAGATAATAACAGGAATAATCTTATCTAGCATTCACTGAGAGTTAAAACATGTGCCAGGCATCTTACATGCATTATCTCCCTGAATGTAGACAATAAGCCTATGAAGTAAGTATTATTATCAGCTATCTCCTAAACTTATAGACATCCAGATGAGCACAAGTATAAATAGAGAACTCTATTTGGAGAACTGTATTTGGTTTTGAAAGGAATTTAAGGATTATCCAATCCAGCTTCTTTTAAGGTGAAGGCAATCTGTTCTATAAACAGACTGTTGAGAACCTGCAAAGACAGGTGATAGGACGTTGAGAAAATAATCCACAGAAAAACATATAATGATAGCATTTTGTATTTTTATGTTGGAGAAGGGTCACTGACTGAAATGAAGAATGAAAGTAAAGTAGAATAAACCATTTAAAAACGTTTATTAGATTTGGTGAATGTGTTAAGTATGACCTTGAACAGTGCTCGTGGATGGGAGCAGAAGACATTTTACAGAAATTAAGGTTGTGTGCTTTTTTGTGTGTGTTGACAGTTGGAGTAAAGGGCATAAACCATTTGAGGAGTCTGGCACAAAAAAATAAAATTAAAAAGTAATGAAAAGAATCAAAGAAAAAAAGAGATTGCTTTAAGACATTTTAGAAGAACTTAAATGAGGGCTTGAATGATAAAGCACAGATGAGAAATGTTTAGTAGTAGGAATCAGTGAATTTTGGTACAGCACATTCTCTTTTTTTTTTTTTTTTTGGCCATGCCATGTGGCTTGCAGGATCTTAGTTCCCCAACTAGGGATCGAACCCAGCCCCCCTAGTGGAAGTGCAGAGTCCTAACCACTGGACTGCCAGGGAATTCCCAGGCTATTCTTGAAAGAAAGAAATGAGTTCTAGAGGCAGATAAGCTCCTCCTTAGACATGACAGATCAGACACATGCATAGAGAATGTTGACATGAAGGATGAGATCATTAGTGATAAAAACTGCATGAATGTAGATTTAATAAGAACATAGCTACTGTGGTAAGTAAGCCACAGAATTGATGAGGGGCATAGAGTATGGCTGGCAAACTTTATTTTAGCATATATATGTAGTTTATTAAGTGCTGTTCCATTCTTCTAGGACTTCATAGCATTATAGGCAAATGAGGGAAAAAGACAAAATCATTTCATAAAATAGAACATGCAGAACATTTTCAAAGAGCAATTTCTTTACTTACTAGTCCTTTAAAGAAAATCTCATACTTTCCTTACGGAATAATTTTCTTCCTCTTAAAGTGCATTCTTCAGAATTTTCTTTAGGTAAGTTATGTAGGTAGTGAAGAGAGAGGAAAAAAAGGAAGCTAGGCATAAAACTGCAGATTGCATATTTTGTCTTAGTATTTGAAGATATTGTTGCACTTGTTTCTTAAAAAATATAACTGTTATTTGTGAGTTATATTTTAGCTACTTTTAATATATTCTATTAGCTTTGGACATTCTATAGTTTCTCTACATAAGGCTAGGTGTATATTATGTGGTAATTAAGCATTTGGGCTTTTCTGTATGTGCTCCCTGAAACTGAATATTCTGCTCTTTCTTCAGCTATCTACTACCTTCAAATAGTATTTTTCCATTCACTCTTCTTTTTGCTACTGGGACTCCTATTATGTACATGATTTCAAGAATGCCTAATGAATCAGAAATGTTTTAAGATATCAATCTCAGTAAATAATTATTATATACTCTGAAACTATGTCATAAAATAAAAATTGTTCACCTAGAAATGAAAATAACTTATTTATTTTTAAATTTTAGTGCTAAAAATGGTTTTGCTTCATGTCAAAATAACTGAATTTCAGGACTCTGATCTGACTAAGTAGTCACTTGATTCAATACAAATCATTGGCTAAAAACAATATAAATATTTTGGAAATTCTTACTGCACAAATATCTGATATTCCATGAAAAAAATAAGCACTGGGCATGTATTTTCAGTGTAAATGGAATTTTTAATGTTAATTGTTTATTATTTTATGATATTAAATTCTGTAGATTTAATGAATGCAACAGGTAGAGGGAGAGAGAAAGGTACCTCTATCTATTAACAGATAAATAGACAGATAAATAGATTTACCAGCATTTTCTCCATCACTTTAAGGTGATGGAAAAAACTTGTATATACATGCATGAGTGTGTATGATATAAAATCTTTTTCCTTTTAACTCTGAATGTTTAGTCTCTCTTCCTAGGATTCCCTGTGAGAATCTTTGAATAATGTTGCCCTACATTTTCACATAGGTAGGACAGCCTCATTACCCCTCAGAGCATGATTTCTAATAAAATGCTTGGAATCATGAGCCATATTCTGGTTTGACCCAGAAAGCTTTGACCCAGAAAGTGGTCTGAATGGCTCAGTCAAGATACAAGCCTGAATTAATTGGGGAATTTGATTATATTGACCCTTGAGGAAAGGGATAATGTATTGGACTTTTTTGGGGGGAATGTTATCTATATAATTTAAGTGAATAATCATTAACAAAATAGCTAAAACTAAAACCTGTTCAGGTTAAATAAAGTAAGTAATCTCTTCAGCTGTTCTCATGATACAATAGAGACAATTGCTTCTGGATTGAATTGGGCTTAAAATCATTGACCAAAAAAATTTACAAATGTGTAATCACAGTTCTTAGTATAGTGCTGAGATAAGTATATAGTTATGGAATAAATGCTAAGTTGTTTTATAAGCTTTTAGTTATATATAAATTGAAATAAATAACTCAGATACAGACGTGTCATCAGCATGCCTCGTGATATTTAACATTTGTGATTATACTGAATTGCATAGATATCTTTGCTTTTGTTTCCTAGGATATCACTGAGTATACTGTTAAGGGTCTAACTTTGTTTCTTGTTCCTATACAGCACATCAGGGTCAAGAGATTTAAAGAATTATAAAGAGGTAGGATTGTAGTTCTGCAATTGCCACTCATGGTTATAGATCAACATTACAATAAACTGCTTGATAATATTTTGAAGATAAATGGTTTAAGTGTAAAAAATCATGTGATGTTTGCAAATTCTTCAAATTATATCTGTTTGGTTTTTATATAAGAATATTATTTATTTATTTAATCATTACATGCACACACATTCTAAATTAGTCACTGGACTTAGAGCAGATAATAAGACATTCCCCCACTTGCCTTCATGAAACTCATGTTTTAGTGATAGAACAAATTTAGCATTCATTATGCAATTAAGAATTTGATTTCAGTTCTGATAAATTCTATCCACATGGAAATATTGCTATGAAAGTGTATAACTGGAAGCTGTTCTTGAGGAAACAATATTTTAACTGAATATTTAAGGAAAAATATCAACTGAGCCCACAGAGAAAAGAGTGGATGAAAACTTGCAAGTTATAGGACACTGACTCTAAAAAAGTCCTGAGGTGGTTAAGAGCATAGCATGATGGGGAAAATGAATCAAGGACATATGGCTAGTAAGGAGATTAGTAGGTGGGTATGAGGCAGTAAGAATCAGCTAATCCAGATCATGCTGAAACATGTAGGTTAATTTAAGGATTTTATCCATTATTTAAATAATAATGGAGAATTAATGAAGACTTTGAAGCAGGAGAGTGACATACTCCTACATTTCTTTGAAAAATGTCACTTTGCTGTGGAAAATGTTTTGAATGAGGGTAAGAAGAGACCTGAGAAGACTGGTTAGGAAGGTCTGCATTGGTCCAGGTGAGCTGTGGTAATTTAAACTGGATTGAGATAGTCGAGAAGCAGGAAAGTGAGTTCAGTAGATAGTTATGAAATGGAATGTGTAGGACTCTGTGATAGATAAAACATGGATGATGAAGGAGAGGGGACAATCAACAATTATTCCTAGTTTTCTACTTTAAAAAACTAATATCATGGTGTAGGATGTTAACTAGACTTGTTTTTATTTCACAATATATACAAATATCAAAAATTACATTTTACACCTGAAACTGATATAGTGTAATATGTCAGTTATACCTCAATAATAATCAAATCATAATCACCTTTTTATTATGCATTGAAAAAAAAACTAATAATGTTCACTGAAATATGCAGCCCTGGAAAAGGGGCAGATTTAAAAGGTTGGGGAAGGGACTTCTCTGGCGGTCCAGTGGTTAGAACTTCGCCTTCCAGGACAGGGGGTGCAGGTTTGATCCTGGTCAGGGAGCTAAGATCCCACATGCCTCAAGGCCAAAAAACCAAAACATAAAAAAACCAGAAGCAATATTGTAACAAATTCAATAAAGACTTTAAAAATGGTCCACATCAAAAAAAAAAAATCTTAAAAAAAATAGAAGTAAATAAAAGGTTGGAAAAGATGATGAGTTTAGATTTAGGCATGTTAAATTTGAAGGGCCTCTTCACACTCGCTAGTGTGACCAGAATAAAAAAATCAGATAAGAACAAGTTGTGGTGAGAATGTGGAAATATCTGAACTCTCTCATATGCTACTGGTGGGAATGGAAAATGGTGCAACCAATTTGAGAAATACTCAGGCAGTTCTTCAAATGATTTCACACAGAGTTACTGTATGACCCAGTAATTCTACTCCAAGGTGTTTACCTAAGAGAAATGGAAACATGTTTACACAAAAACATGTACATGAAAGTTAATGGCAGTGCTATTCATAATAACCAAAATGTGGAAACAAACTTATTGTTCAAGTGAAAAATGCTAAAAAAATAGTGGTATATCCATACAATGGAATATTATTATTCAGCCATAAAAATGGAGTTATGATACATTTACAACATGGACAAACCTTAAAAATATTATGCTAAGTAAAAGAAGCCAGTCACAAAAGATTACGTATAATATAATTCCCTTTCATGAAATATCCAGACTCTACAGAGACAAATAGTAGATTAATAAGTTTTGTAGGGCTGGAGTATAGATGGAGAAATAGGAAGGTTTTAGCTAAAGGGTATATGGGATGTGTTTTTGAGATGAAAACTGTTCTAAAATTAGATAGTGATGGTTGTTAATATATGTGAATATACCAAAATCCATCGACCTGTATACCTTAAATGGGTAAATTATATGATATGTGAATTATATATTGATAAAGCTGTTTTAAAAATTTGAGAGGTCTGTGAGAATCTCAGTTTTTGGAAGACCTCAGAGAAGAAGTCTTGACAGAAGAAATATATCTGGGGTGATTTGTGAATAGATTGTAACTGAAATTGTGGGTGGGGATGAGGAAATATGGATTAAATATGGCTAAAGACCAAACTTGCAGAAATTCTAATATACATTGCTTGGGTAGATGAGAGGGAATCAGCAGAAGAGACAAAGGAGTGAAGAGACATGAAGTATAAATGTGGTCTCAAGGAAACCATTAGTGTTTTAAGAAAGAGTGTGTGTAAATAGTTTTGAATGAAATTAAGTTAAGTAGTATGTGGTATAAAAATATCCATTAGATTGAGTGACTCAGAAGTCGTTATTACATCAGTTAGAGCCGTTTTGTGCAGTGGTGGTGGAAAAGGCTGCTGAAAAAGACATCAGGATTCACTGAGCAGTATGTGAAGGGGAGGATGTAATGATAGTGGCAGGAATATCTCTCCTCTGAAGTTAGGTATGATTTTAGAGGGATAAGTCAGGTTGAGGAAAATTATTGTCTTTAAATTGGGAAAATTTCAGTATAATTAAATGTGGATTGGAAGCATCGCATAGAGATGTGTGTGATGAAGATCCAGGATATATAAGGAATAATCAATATTGGAAGATTCCTGAGAAGGAGATAAATGATTTCGTTTAGGTCACAGGTTAAGTCTTGATCTTAAATTATAGTGCTTACATACTAGAAAGAAAAACCTGAACATAGCTCAAGTGGTTGTTGGTGAAACAGGGTTATACTGAGCCTGTAAATACATATATACACATTATGGTTAAAAACAAAAACAATAACCTTTGTAAGGGTCATCACTAAGGGTAAAATGGTAGAATACTTTCAAAAGAGGAAGTATAGGTACTCCTGTACGGCATTACAGTATATACTTCTACTTGCTATGAAATTAATTGTTTCTTATATGTATGGATTAAAGAAGCCATTAACTAGAGAGAGTTTTCTATTTTCCTAAGAGTTTCCCAAGAATCAGCAAAAGGCTTTAATAGTGAAGAAAATTGACTGATGGTAGTCTTTACCGATATTACAGTAATTTACGTCATAGTAAATGAAATTTCTACTAGGAATTGTCACATACAGGTAAAACTTTCCTTTTTCCCTGGTGAATTGTATTTGGTTGTTAATCTAAGGACAGCTATAATTATATGTTGATATTATATATAATTTGGTATAGATATGTTTAGGTTAACTAGTATACTACATAGAGTTTATCGCATAGACTGGATTTTTTGGAGGTTTGTTTTTATTTTCAAATATGTGTTCTGTATGTCTCTTTTGAAATTCCAGAGTAAAGAGAAATCTCTCATATACTACTAAAAAGTATCTACACAGTTTCAAACTGTAAGATAATTGTAATCAGAGTGGTATCTGGAATAATTTTTGTGGAATAATTTCTGATTAAGGACTCTCCATGTGGGCCTACTAGTGGTTTCAAAGATGAAACAAACCTCACAGTTTAAAAGACAAAATGTTGTTTGTCAGATTTTTATCTTGAAAGCTTTTGTGGATGGGGTTGCACATCTCTGGAGATAGAAATGGTTTTCCCATCTGGAGTAATTTTCAGAGGAGTTAATTAATTTTTGAAGGGGTGAAATTCTACAAAGATACTTTCCTTTCCCCAGCAATTGGTGAAACAAAAAAATAGACTCAGGACAATTTTTATTAATTGGGTATTATGCTAGTAATGAGAACGGAATTACTTTCCCCAAATTGAGAAATAAGTCTGTAGTGAGTGCTTGAACCAATTAAACCAGACAGGAAAGACCATGTATAAAGGCTCATTATATTACATATGTACTACTTATTCAATTCATCCTCTTGTAATCCTGTTAGTTAAAAATATCCCTCCCATTAGACAATTTATTTGTTATATCTAGTCAACATTATTATTGAAACACGAGTTAAATGCAAAGAGAGTGCATTTTCAGCAAGATTTTAATGTAATTCTTTCTATGGAAGAATGAAAACCACATATATTACCTGCTACTGAGTAAATTAAAGTATAATTAGAACCTAATGGATTTGCTAAAGCATTTAACGATGAATAACATTTAATTTTGCATACTGTGAAAGGCATATTGATATACTTAATTTTAGTAGTGAAATGAATACACTAATATAAGGTAACATTTAAGGATTGTCATGCAAACCACCAATAGTATGATAATTCAAGATAGATTGCATATGCCCACATGGTCTTTTTACTTATACTTCTATAATTTAGAATGAAAACTATGATTCCTAGAGTAGAAAGTAATATAATCTACCTTAGGATACCCGGAGGTTTTATGGCAAAAACATGCTTTCTAATCCTAGGTTAAAATGTTTATTAAAATCATTTAATATCTTCATTACAGGAAGCCTGAAATTATTTGTAATACTTGTTTTATTATATTTTTGTTAAAAATTATAAAAATCATTTAGTCATGAGTTATAAATGAAAAAATATATAAAATACAGAAAAGTAGGTACTGTAGGTTTGCAATTTTGCAGTGTGAGACATTAAACATGCAAAACTACTTCACAGTATGTTTCACCTGACAATAAATTGAACGAGTTGATGTTTTATGTTAATGAACATGAGACAATGGAATGAAAAAGAGCATAGTATTTGGAGACACATTTCTCCAATTTCATTTATTAATATTATTTTATTGGAATTTTGCTATCAGAACCTGAGCCATGCATATGATACGTGCTCCATGTAAAAGGTGACCTGCGTGGAAGTTGTTGCTGTCCCAAGTGCTCAGTCAAAATTAAATGAGCATATGGTCTCTGTATGAAAAACACCTCATGGACTGTCTTATATTCTGCTTCCCCACATGTTGCTGACCTTCTTTGCTTCTGACCTTGTGAGTAATGTTTCTACCTGTGATCTTAATCTACCTAAGATCCTGTTGCTTATCATCACTCTTTTGTGTTGTGAACTTTGGATTCTACCATGAACATATTTCAGGTTTTACAATGCCATGAGCAAATATCACATTTAACTTAGCTGTAGCCAGGATGTTATGTCTTGATCAAGACCTTGTGAAGGATTTTAGCCCTGTGACACATACCTGGACAACAAGTGGATCAGTAATTTAACTAAGGCATATCAATGATGAATGGCCAGGAGTTAGAATCCACTAAGAGATGTGGAAAAAACACTCAGGTAGCCTAGCAATTTATTTTTCCCAGCCCTGATACCAACTTTAGCAAAGTAAAAACTGATGATTTTCAGCAACTTTCAAGAAATATTTGTGGTTCGACATCAACAAGTTGTAGTTTGGCTTTCTTTATGTGTTTACTTCATGAATACATACTGGGTCCATATTATGAAGAAGGTTCTATGGTGGTTTCCAAATAATATGCCATACTTCAGACCCAGAAAATATGGCTTAGATATGATTTTCCCTGCCCTTCCCTGCAAAGTACAATTATAAGGCCTGGAAACAATGTAAGAGGCAATCAAATGAGATTTCTGAATGACATAAAAAGAAGATAGGAAAGATTAGGTACCACAAACTAGAGGAACAACACAGCAGCAGAGTGCCTTCCAGCTCAATAAGGTGACCTAAACCCGGCCTTGTCTGCCCTTCAACCTAGCAAGAGAAGGCAACCCAGACAGGCTCACTTCTGTCTCAGATCTCTTAGGAGTACTGTTGACAGCACCAGACAAACCTGGCAACACCAGCAAGGGGAATCATGTGGAAGTAACAAGCAGTTGGGGAAGAAACTCTCACTCTTCACCAGGACTGGCACTCCCTTTCCCTACTGAGATAAACCAAGTGGCTGGACAATGTCCGCTATGGGAATTCCAGCCCAAGATGCACCCAGACCAGGAAGTCTTTTGTTCCCATGCGCCTTAGAGCACTCTTCCTTCAACCAAAGATACCAGGCAACTGGGTGGCAAGAGTAAGGGGAATCCAGCCAGAAAAAAAAAAAAAAAAAAGTCCAGCATGGGAAACCTCTTTGTCTCAATGGGATGATAATTTTCTTCCCCTTCTTAGAGGTTGTATGGCCTGGGGAAGCTCTTTCTGTTCTTTCAGACAGCACTAGAAGTAATGGATGTCCCAGAGACACCAAATAAATCAAGCAGACCAAAAGAGCCCCAGAGGCTCTGAACATTAAGCTGTCATTTGAACAACAGTACACAAAAATAGACCAGGACAGTCATGCTATATCTAAATAAAGTGACTGTCTTCTAATATAAAAGATTTAAATAGGAATCAGAAACTGCTGACATAATGGACAAGGTGTCCAAGATACATTGAAAATCACCCATTATACCAAGAACCAGGAAAATCACATGTGAATGAGGAGAGATAATCAATTAAATAGGATGTTGAAATTATCTGACAATAATTTTAAAGCAGCCATCATAAAGGAGTCAAAAAGCAGTGACAAATTATCTTGAAAAAATAATAGAAAAACTTATGAAAATAATAAAAGTTATTAAAAAAACAACATGAAAGTAATAGAACTAAAAAAATACAATAATATAAATAAAAAACTTGCCAGATGGGCTTAATAGTAGAGTGGCAATGAAGAGGCACAGACTCTTTACTAAAGTAGGGAGGCAACTAACTGATAGAAGAGGACAGAAAAATGAATTTAATCATTTAATCAGAAGAATAAAGGAAAACTAGATTTAAAGAAAAGAACAGGGCATTAGGGACAATAACAAAAGATCCAACATTTCACTATCAGCGTTCAAGAAGGAAAGGAGAAAATAAGTGAGGTTGAAAAATTATTACAGCAATAGTTACTGAACACTTCCAAAATCTGGTGAGAGACATAAAGCTACAGATTCAAGAAACTGAGAAGACCCTAAATAGAACAAGCACAAAACACCAAGAATCATTACACTTAAACTTTGAAGAACTAAACATAAAGCAAAAAAAAAAAAAAAATTGGAAAAACGCCAGAAGGAAATAACACAGTGGCTACAGTAGAAAACCAGTTTGAATTAGCACAGATTTCTCATCTGAAATCATGGAAGCCAGAAGGAAGTGGCATATTTTTCAAGTGCTGAAAGAAAAGAATTATTTGTAGTCAATTCTATATCCATGTGGTATATGGAAAGGAAATTCAGAAAAGAGGAGATATATATATGTGTATAGCTGATTCATTTTGCTGTACGGTAGAAACTAACACAATATTGTAAAGCAACTATACTCCAATAAGAATTACTTTAAAAAATACTATATCCAGAAAAAACTATCCTTCATGAATGAAGGAGAAATAAAGAATAAAGACTAAATATTTAGTTAAATTAAAAAGAAAATGAAAGCCAATAAAATGATTTCCTATTGATATATCTAAGTATTTTATTATTTATTTATTGGCTGTGCCGTGCAACTTATGGAATCTTAGTTTCCTGACCAGGGATTGAACCTGGGCCCTTGGCAGTGAAAGCACTGAGTCCTAACCACTAGACCACCAGGGAATTCCCAATATGTCTAGGTATTTGAAAGGAACTTTTTCTTTCTTGGAGTAAAGACTATAGGACTGGTCATACTCTTTTTTTTTTTTTTTTTAAGACATATTTCTAATGACTCTGGTCAAGCTGAAATCTTTGTTTTCTTTAGTTTTGAGAAACTAGACCTAAAAATCTGTCATATAAGATAACTTTAGTTTCTACTAGTATGTTTTGGTAGGAGAGAGTTCTGTGTCCCTGTATATGATCACTGGTAAACAACAGCAGTAAGAACATTAAAACTAATATTCATAATGATGATAATGACAGCTATATGCTATATACATAACATAAAAGAGAATGTATTACAGAAGTGTTGGGTAGAGTAATATCTCTTCCATCCACATTAACTGGATGATGGTCCTTGAATGTTGGATGAATTTTGCAAGTTGGAAATTATAAATGAAATAGAAATCCAGGTAGAGTGAAATCTGAGGAAAACTGGATTTGAGGTATGGTGATTTATATAGGTTATTTAGTCTGAAGTGAATATTACAAAAGAAGAAGTGGTCAAAGTTAAGACTGAAGTGGAGGCAGGATATTAAAAATCAAGACCTGATCGTTTATAATTTAGAGAATGCCTAACTATTGAAAAATCATGAGTAGAAGAGTGACATAATCTTTATGGTATTTTAGGAAGATTACCTAGGCATAAATATGAAGCAGGAAAATAAATAAGAATTTCTAGCAGGTTGGATATGAAGCTATTAGAAAAGTTACAGAATAGTCCATAGCTTGTAAAGATTCTCTGAAGGGGAGAATGAAAGATGCACGTGAGGGCTGTTGTGGTGGTTGATTCTGACTTTTCAGGGGGTTTTATTAAGAGAAACAGAGAGGTAATTCTTATGATTGACTCCTGGGTTTTAAATCTTAATGGATGATGAGAGTGCTCTCAGAAACAGGTAGTGCAGAGTTTGTTTTGGGAAGAAAACGAGTTTGCTTATAGCTGTGCATTGGAGATACCTACAGTATATTCAGCTAGCGTTGTCTGTGGCAGGGTTTCTCAACTTTGGCGTTACTGACATGTAAGCTGGAGTATTCTTTGTTGTTGAGGTCTGTCATGTACATTGTAGGATGTTTAACAGGACCTCTGGCCTCAATCCAATAGATGCCAATAGCACCCCTCCCCTTGTTGTCCAGTTGTGATAACCCAAAATGCCTCCACACATGGCCAAACATTCCCTGAGGAGCAAAATCCACTGCACTTGAGAAACCCTGGTCTAGGAGGGATGTTGGCAATTTATGATTCAGTCTTATCAGTGACTGTATACATCAGAGTAAATTGCTTAGTATTTGCTGATGATATATAAACCTTTCACTGTTACGTACTTTTCAACATCGGCCTTGAAATATTTGAGTTCAATAATTTAAAATTTGGGTTATTCAGTAATTTTCCCCATAGGTACATGTTCAAATGAAAATACACTTTTTAAAAAGATAAAGTAGGTAAGATTGAATGGCTCATAAGCTCTAAAATAAAAAGGTAATTAACTTTAAGAAGTCACTCCAGATCAGAGAAGAAAAAATATATTTGACAACGTAATTTCAAAACTTAAAAAGTTCAAGAAAATGCAAATATCTGGGACATTTTCATGTCCTAACTTTAAGATAGTTTGCATAAAAGTATATTCCTAAAATAATTTAAGTATTCCCTTTTTGGTAGCCCTTAATAAGGTAAAGGAAAATTATAATAATGCAATGTAGACAATATTTAAACCACAATTAAAAAAAGATTACTTTGTACATAACTTCTTTCCATAACTTCTATTTTGCTTACCATTATTTATTATGAGAGAAAAATTGTTTCTCCCTGAAAGATAATTAATGTATTCTGAATTCATGTTACCTGAGCTGTCATGGATTTGAAGTATTTATAGCTTTAGATTTATGAAATGTGGAAATACATTTCAAAAGAAAAAAGCTTGTATAAACATTCAACATTGTTAAGCTTTCATAATTAAGGCACAATACCATTATACATTTTAAATAAATGGACTGAATTTTATAAAGTGTGTTACAATGAATACTGGCATATTTAAAATATTGAACTTGGGAACATTTTCTAAGGAGACAAAGGATTGAAGCTTCTTTCATAGTCCCTTGGGGTTCTGCTGGTCAGTGGAACAATAGCCTCACAGTTCTACCAAAAAAAGGGGAGGGTGGAAACTACTTTAAACTAAATCCTCCTTTCAAAGTTACATGGTGTAAATTAGTATATTAGCAGCTCTGAGAAGTTTTACAATAAAGAAATCTGTTTAACTTTGCTCAGTACAGTTTGTTGAATTCTTTACACACAACTCTAAGATTCCGATGCACTAATGTTACACATATATACATACATACATATACATACCTACCTACCTACTTGGCATCTAGTTGTGTGTTATTCCTCTTATATCTCTTTACACAGAAAGTATTGCCTCTTACAGTGCTCTGCAATTAGTGAATGCTCTATTACTGATGGTTTTTCATGATAACTGAAAGCAATTAACAAATGCACTTACCGTTTTGTATTTAATATATGTTTGTATTTCCTCAATAGACAATGAACTTTTTCAGAGTAGGAGTCATCTCTTATTCACCTTTTTTTTTACACCACTCTACCTCATAAATGCATGTGGTAAAGTATTATTCAGACATAAAAATATCTATAGCTGCCACAGAGAATTCAAAAAGCATCTTTACCTCACCAGTGACAAAAGATTTCCAAGGTCTTTCATTTTTTCAGTAGATTGGAAGACTGGTAGATTGAAGCATATAATCTTTTTCATGCAAGTGGAAGACTAAAGACACTCAAAGTTACTATTTTTTTTAAAATTTATTTATTTTTTATTTGTTTTATTTTTGGCTGCGTTGGGTCTTCTTTGCTGTGCACGGGCTTTCTCTAGTTGCGGCGAGCGGGGGCTACTCTTCATTGTGGTGCATGGGTTTCTCGTCATGGTGGCTTCTCTTGTTGCAGAGCACAGGCTCTAGGCGCACGGGCTTCAGTAGTTGTGGCATGTGGGCTCTAGGTGCAGGCTCAGTAGTTGTGGCACACAGGCTTAGTTGCTCCACAGCATTTGGGATCTTCCTGGACCAAGGCTCGAACCCATGTTCCCTGCATTGGCAGGCGTATTCTTAACCACTGTGCCACCAGGGAAGCCCAAAACAGTCAAAATTATTACATTAGGGAATGGTGCTGAAGATAGCACAAAAGTGTGTGTGAGTGTATGTGCTTGTGTGTGTTTTCTTGGTGCTATCACTCAAGAAATTGCTCAATCTTGGCTGACATCAGTATTATTATTAGTATTATTTTTAACGTTTTTACTGTTGTTTACCAGTGATCACATACAGGGACATAGAACTCTCTCCTACTGAAGCATACTAGTAGAAACTAAAGTTATCTAATATGATAGATTTTTAGGTCTAGTTTCTCAAAACTAAAGAAAACAAAAGATTTCAACTTGACCAGAGTCATTTGGAATATCAGCCCTAAAAAAAATGAATACGGCCAGTCCTATAGTCTTTACTCCAAAAGAGAAAATCTCTAAAATACTTAGATGCATGAATAGAAAGTCATATTATTGACTTACATTTTTAAAAAATTTTAATGCAATATTCAATCAAAGAACAATATAAAATGTTCATCTAGGAAAGAAAAGTAGTAAATTCACTAGTAATAGACTTAAAAATTAATAAACATTACAACGATATATCTATAGACATATAATGTTTTCAATGAGGTTATAAACTATAACATTCAAAGCCGATGCTAACAGAGTAATTAATTGCTTTTATAACACAGAATTTTGTATTTGTCAGTATCATGTTTCTGCATTTGCAGTTTTCATGTTACTTTAGTTGCAGTTTCATATTTATTTCTATAAACACATATTTCAAGTAGTGGGTGGAAATTAAGGCAGCCAGATGGCTCAATGAGCTAAATGAAAGAATAGAAACTCAAAGATACAAGTTCCTTGTTTTGTCTGTCTTCCGCATAACCTGAGATATAGGAGGATGACCTTAGTTTTGTTGGTTCCTGTTAGGTAACTTTTCTAAGTACAGGGTTTCTCCATGAAATCAGTGTAGTTATTTAATAAATATTATAGATAAAAATATATATTTTAAAGAGAGTAACCATGAGTCTTAGATCTACATGTAGATGACCCAGCACATCACCAACATCATTTAAACGCCTCTATTTATGTGATTCCAAATTTTCCATTCAGTTCAGAAAAAAATTATGTAAACCTGCACAGGTGCACAAGCAGTTGGTAGCACCAGGTTGCAAATTAGCAGGCCAAAAAGGGCAGGACCAAGAAAGTATAAACGTGGATTTCTCAGAAGCAGTTTCCATCCAGGAGAAATGAGAACAGACACAGAAAGAGGCAGATTCCATGGCAGATTGTATGGAAAGCTATAAAAGACTATCATTACCCTTGAGATATACAGAATGTCTTTAAAGTTCAAGGCTAGGGCTTTAATCTTACTTCAGTGCACAATTGTAGGCAAGGCTTTTAAATTTTGGGGGCTTCTGTTTCTTCTTCTGCAAAACAGTTAAAAGGATACATGATTCAGAGGATTGGTGTGAGGTTTTTAATGAGATAACATACTTGATGGAGCTGGAACATAAGTTCTTAGAATATCAACTCAGTGGATATATTTATGTGCCAGATACTCTGCTAGATGATGGGACACAATACTGAATATCTCTCTCCCCTTATTCTTTAGCAGAATAATTCCTGGGTTTTAGCTGGGTTTATAGCCTCTAGGAAGACAGAGAGCCTTTCTTTGTCTCTTGCTCCTTCTGCTAATAGGAATGTGAACATGATAGCTGGAGCTCACATAGCCATATTGGACCTTTAAGTGTATTATATGTACTGAGAATGGCAAAGCAACAAGATAAAGAGACTTGGTCCCTGCAACCTTTGAGAAGCCACTATACCAGTCACGCACAAATATGACATGAAAGTATTCTAAAATGTGGAAGAAAAATACACTACCATTTTAAAATATTCTGTGTTTTCTCTCACTGTTGCTAAAACCCACCTTACTTGAGGCCGTGAAACAGACAGAAACACCCCCTCTCCTCATGGAGCACATCTGATGAAGAAAAAAGGAAATAGAATAATTCATCTGACCTATTTCTAGAGCCCACACTTCTGTATGGTCTGGAGACCTGTATTAGATCCTGTACTGATGGTTAATAAGGCTTTTTCCAGGACCCATTAGAAGTCCCTTTGAAACCAAACGTTTCAGAACGGGACCTCTGAGATTTTGAAATTTTCACAAGAGGCCAGTCTCAAGCCCCACGCAACATGACTCTCTGCTGCCTCCCTGGGTCTCTGAGTGAATGGACTTTTGCAGTTCATCCTACAAAATACCATAGATTGTCTGTTCAATGTGATAACAGTATAGCGTATGCAAGGACTGGTGGTACTTAAAGCTGTGAAAAGTAGTTTTGGATCAAACTGTGAAATGCTGTGTATTCTTTTAAGAAGTGTAAGGAGTAGGCAGAAATTAGTTATGTTGGTAAGTGGTATAGTCAGAATGCTTTATTAATTGAGCACAAATAATATGAAATGGGACAGGAGTGGGGTTGCAGGAAACAAAGAGGCGGTTACAGTGCCTTCTCAGTGCCACCTTTGATGGATCTCTTTCCCTTGATTTTGTAAGCGTCAACCACCAAAACGAACTTCTAGAAGAAAACAAATATATGAAAAGTAATAACCGACTTTGCAGATAGGCATTGTAGTTAATTCCAGGAACGAAAACAGTACCTAATAAATCCTAGATAGGTTGTTCCATCGAACCATAAAAACATACCAACAAGTAAACACAAACCAGTAATCTTTCAATATGGAAAAAGTACTGATAAAAGCAATTAGACTACTAGAAACTAAAGGAGAAAGCAATCACCAAACATCTAAGTCAAAGCTTATATTGAAAGCTTTAAAAGAGACACGAGCTTTGTAGGACATGGGTGAGGTAGTGATTTGCTCAAATTTTAGGCAATCAATTTCTTGATGCAGATGACAGATTTCTGAGCCCAGCCATCAAAGGAATCCATGTCTTCATTCAGAAAAGGACAAATTGCTCAAAAAGTCTTTCTGAACCTTGATTTTATACTCTAAGGCCTAGAAAGAGAAAGGATGCTATCACTAATTCTCTTTTTAAAAATTTCTAAAATGATGATGGAGGTAGGTACCCAAATATTAAAAATAAAACAGCAACAACAAACAACTATTCAATGTAAGATTTCCAATTGCTTCTTAACCTGATTTTATGCTTCTTTCCCCCTCACTTACTCTTCTCAATCCATTTTTCTTTCAATTTTTCAAATCTGCAAAGCTCTTTCTCAACTTACAGCTTTGCACAGGCTGTTCACTCTGCCCAGAATGGTTCTTTCTCTGATTCTTTCCTTCATTGCCTCATCTCTTCACTGAAGCTTTTTTTTTTTTTTTTCGGGTACGCGGGCCTCTCACTGCTGTGGCCTCTTCCGTTGCACAGCACAGGCTCCGGACGCGCAGGCTCAGTGGCCATGGCTCACGGGCCCAGCCGCTCCGCGGCATGTGGGATCTTCCCGGACTGGGGCACGAACCCGTGTCCCCTGCATCGGCAGGCGGACTCTCAACCACTGCGCCACCAGGGAAGCCCTTCACTGAAGATTTAACTCACCTCCTTAGCATTAGCTCATTTCCATCCCTCTATTTCTCTATGCTATCTCTCATTCTCCTTTATTGCCCCAATTTGTTTTTTTTCCCTTCCTCATAGAACATAACATTCTGTGTGTTGTCTTCTCTTCATGGGATTTTCTGTTTCTCTCAGCACTGCATACTCAGGACCTAGTACAGTCTGCTGCCGACAGTAGCCTCCTGATGATATTGGGTGAATAGTGAATAAATAAAACTCACTACAGTTTTCCCTTGCTTAGCTTGCCTTAAAATATATTTTCTAGACTACAAAACCATTTAGTATATAGTCAGGAAGAGGACTTCCTGTAAAAAAAATATATTCTATTGGAAAACGGTCATGATGATGATCCTAAGGTGCTATGCAGCAGTCAGTATCTTTTTCTCTTTTTTGAAGAAACTAATAATACAACATTTTTTTCTTAAAATAATGAAAAAGTGTACAATTAATTTCCAAAAATGTAGTACAGTCTGCCCTTGAACACAGATTAGACCACCCTTCCTAACCCTCCACAGTTGTCAAGGGTCAACTGTATTCTCTTTAAGGAATGCCTGCAAAGCATCCTGTTTACAATTTGACACTAATACAGTTTATTTCTAAATACTGAGGTAAATGGTATATTTTCTTTTTTTGATTTCTTGACTTCAAATAAACATGTAGGCAGGTGAGTGAAATAATATTCTGAAAATAATTTTCTATCAAAATGAATTTAGTATGTTCACTCTATAGATCAAGTGATTTTCATGCAAGTTAAATACATATTTCTAGTAATGTAGTTAATAAAGTCAGATGCAAGGAAAATGTATGTGGTTGATAAATGTTATTAGAGAAATTAAAGTGACCATGTAACATTCATAATTGTTCTTTAATGTTCAAAATTGGTATAGGTGAAAATTGATTTTATATACTACATACATGATGATAAATGTGATATAAACAAGCCAGTTGGAAAAGTATTCTAAAATTTCTTTCTTGGGGAGATCCTCTTATAGCTATATCACCTAACATTCCACAAAATTCTTTAATTTGGGATAATGGAATCATCTAGATAACTAGACGTTTAAAGAAATCACTACATTTCCAGAAATGTTTGAGTAATGCCCTTTCATGTTTCTTTCTCTTTAAAGATGATGATTCATGCTAACTGCATGATTGAAAGAGGGAAATTTTGTACCACCAAGTCTTTGGAAAGCAATAAGTCCTCTGGCATACTTAACAAAATGCTTTGTTTTGAAGATAATGAGGACATTACAAGCTGTTTGGGTCTTTTGTCTAAAAATTCCCACCAGAGGCTCTTTTAAGCCACTGTGGTTTTCAGTGCCTGATTCCTGCAGAGCCCAAGTTTGGTTTTGCTGTGGCATCAGCTGTTACTCATGCTTGTTGTGGCCTGTGTGCCATTCGTGGGAACATACTCAAAGTTGTGAGAAATCCACTCACTTTAGGTGCTCTCCCTTGGGGGCATAGTTTTGATCATCTTTTCAAACTGAGATTCTTCCTTGTGAAATTCTGAACACAGCAACATATGTTAACTTGCCTTGCCCTGACCTGAACAGAAGTGAAACAGAACTAATAACTGGCATATGGTAATTACAGGAAAGCCCACATTAAATGAATAGCATGAGATATCGTTACACTTTTAAATTTTCAGAAGGAAAATAATGTTCCATCAGGAAAATTATAGGAGTGTTTTGACTGAGGTGACAAAGTTTAGTCTTAAATAATGAACCATAAGGGACAACTGGCTTGAACAAGGAATTCCTTTTTCTTAGACATGTCACTGCCCTGCAATTAGAAAAAGATGGTATATCAGGGGGGAAACATTTCAGTGACATTGCCTTACCTATTGTACATTTGTCCAGCTGAGTTTATGACTTGAGCACAGATAAGAGCCAATGGATTTTTTGAAAAACTGCTGGAGAACATAGAAGAAAATTACCTGAATTCTGAGCCTAAAGTCTTGAAAATAATTAGAAAGACCTATGCCATGGCTACAAAAATAGAAATAACTTGGTCTAGAATATAGGAATGGGATGGTCAATTAAATATTATATAGGATTCCCAAAGAAGACAAGAAACATAGATGAGAAATTATTTTTTCTGTGTATGTGTGCATAAAAGCTCAACTAAAATGAAAGATGCTAAGAATTAACTAAACATCTTCTAGGAGGCTGGGATGACTAAATATATACAGGAGAAGGGATGTGGGATCATTTTGGCAATATAGCTTTAAATTTTTTATTATTAAAACTCTTAATACATAAGAAAAAGTAGAGCAGTTAGTGTAAAAAGCTTTCTTGTGCTCATGATCTAGGTTCAAATGTTGTTAATACTTGGCCAATCTTGTTTCATCTATACCACTTCCCACATAGCCCTACCTGTCCCCGTATACTTTTTGACTTTTTTTAATCAGGGTAATATGATTCCAGTGACAACATTTCATTTTGGTGCTTGTCTTCTTAACAAAGGACAAGTTAGATGCATTCAGTACTATAAAAAGATTTGGCATTGGGAAAACAGTATTAAAAAATGCCTTTTAAATGACTTTAAATACATAGTAATAAACATAATTATGCTCTTAAGATAATGGTCTAGCACCTGCTTTGTGAAGTTTGTGAACTTTTCTACTCTAATTTGAAGCTTATATGTTGGATAGCCCTTACTCTTACAAGCCTTCTGAGGATTCCTTAATAGGACTATTCATGTATATTTTAAGTCTAGGGACAAGAAATGACCCACTTTCAAACCCTAACTTTAAATCTCAAATTGCATAGAATATTTTTGATATTTCTCGCATTTAGTAAGTTGGACAAAAGATAAAGTGAAATTCCAAATGCCAGGAAGAAGGCTAAATACAAAAACATGTTGACTGATTGATTTTAAATAAGTTAATAAATCGATTACGCTATTCCAACCTCATTATCCTTGTGATCTTCACACTCATGGAATATATATTTGTTGAAGACTGTGGATGGGTCAGTGAAAGAAAAAAGAAAAAAAAAACAACAACACTTGTGAAGCCAGTAGCTAGTCACTTTGGCTTAATTTATTAACATGAGAATTGCTTCTGACCAGGAAAAAAAAAACTGAAGCCCATTGTTTATTCAAGATATTACTTGATTCTTTGTGAAAAGCTCTAGAAGTATCCATAGAAATCATTCTTGGTTCCACTTCCATTGAGGTAATTTTATACCAGAAAGGGATTAAAATGGAAAGAGAAGAAAAATATTGGCTTAAACTTTATAGTGACGTTGGACATGTTTTACTTATGTAGCTGAGTAGATAAACAGTATCTTGCAAAAACACAAATGTGCAGTGTGATAGATTTTTCAGTAACATAGATGAAAAACATATTAGTGTGATCCTATTCAATGACAAGTGAAATTTTGTAATATGTAAATATTATGCTTAACTTGCCATATAGAGCATTATAATCATCTTAATGGTTTTATAAGAAACTTAACAAGTAAAGAACAATTGCTTATTTCATAATTAATACTAAAAATTATGATTGCATTACCCAAAATGCCTTAAAGATAAAACATTAAAACTGTTTATAGTGGTTTCAAAACCAAAGAATTATTTAGTTCCTGTAGTAGTCATAAGAATAGGAAAGGGTTTGGAAGGGAAAACTGTCTCAGATGAAGGTCAGCCAAGGAGAGCCTGCACTTGGATTAGGCTTCAGGCACAGACTGCAAATGGGATTTATGATGAAATTAGAAGCAAAACATGTCTGAAGGTATTGTTTACCCTTTACTGCAGGTGGCATCCTCTGTAGCTTTGGGCTTTCGGAGAAAAAAAAATGTCTTAGTTTAATTTCGATAGTATGACAAAGAGAAATTAGTAGAGCAGAAGACAGAAGACTATTGGGAGGAGATGGGGCTGCATGAACAGAAAGAGAAAGAATTGGATGAGTATAAAGAAAGCCATAGGGAAAGGAGCTGATGGAGGAAACTTTGGGCTTTGGCACTAACTAGCCATGTGACTTTGGATTCATTATTTATCAACACCAAAATAGTTTAGTCTCCAAAAATGGAGTCAAAAAGCTGCCTCCCAACAGTTCTATCATTAAATTAGACCATTTGTGTAAAGTACCTGTATGTAGTAGATTCCCAACAAATAGTAACTGATTATTATATACTGATTATTAGATATAATTATATATATATTCAATTATAAAACACTTTTGCATTTTTAAATGATAACTTTAGAGTTAACTAATGAGCCATAAGGGAAATCTGTCTCATTCATTTTTAATAATAATTCATGATTATGAATTGTGTGTTTATGACATACAGTAAGGAAACTTCATGATTTTGAGCTTTTAATTATAGATAGTTTCATGTGATGATTATATGAGTAATGCTCCAAAATTATTTGGCATCGATTATTTAGATATTTGCTCTTCAGTTGAATTTGAGAATTTATACATGCTCTTAGGATAGAATTCCTTAAGTAAGAAATTTCCTTTCCACAAACATAACTACGTAAGCCATTGGTGTACTACTAGGGAATGACATAAAATATATCCATTTTTGTAAGTTGATTCTGAATCTCCAAATATCAAAATCCATATAGTTTCCTAATCATTACTACTTTAACCTTACATAATTCTGGAATAAAGATGAGGGAAATGTTCTCTTTCCCATATAGCCTGCATTCAGATAACACAATTGGAGTGCTGAGTTGCTATGGTGAGCATCACACTAGAAGTACCTTTATAGGAAGTACAATACAAGATCACCTAGCCTCTCAGCAGAATTATGAAAATTTCTCAGAACCAGCAAGTACATTAGTGATCAGGCTATGAGAACAGTGCTTACAGTAAGCATATATTTAGGATTTTGCTCTATGAATCTCTGGATTCATTGCAGTTTACAGGTCTCCAAGGAGGAAGTGTTGTTTAACAATGGTTCTTTGTTTCACCATCTTAGGTGTTTTGTTTTCTTATTTTCTTACTCTGCTTTGAATGTTTACTTGAGCAAACAGCACAATAGCTGGAGAGGAACGGTCTTGGTCTTTGAGCTAGCTTAGTTTTAATAGTTTTGCTCTCTCAAGTGCTGAAGCCATTCTGACTGGCTCTTGTGAGTTCTCGGCAATGATTTAGTTTGCTGCTTGAGTCTTCAGCACCATGGCTGCCTGCTGACAGGGGCTGCATGGCTGGGTTTCGTTACTCTGTCCTAGTAGCATTGCCACGTGGAGGCCAGAAAGATTGTTTATATGGCCTAAAGATGCCAGCTCATCCTGCATGTCTCTGGACATCTATTTTAAATAAAAATGCACTAAAATATAAAAGCGCAAGTGAGAAGAGGAGCAGGGTGTACATATGGGTGTATGGGAAAACATGAGGGGTGTAGTCGCTAGATTACACAGAAAAATGATCCCTTTTTTATCTTAAACTGGAAGATATGCCACGATATGTTTATTAGGAAGTTCATGCTGAGGCATATTTTGCTTTGAAGATCATAAAAGGACTCCCCTGAGAATTGCAAAGCAGATTATATGAGGATTTCAAAAGGTTATACAATAAAATCTGGGAAAGTGTCCTAATCATTCCCTTAATGACTCACAATATTCAGCCTCTCCCTTCCTTTCTCATTGTTGCTAGTGTGCATTTTATGTAAAAACTTCAACTGGAACTAACTAGGACATCTTTAGGGTAATGTTAGTTTCTAGGCAATAGTAATTTTCAATTAAAATTGCACAGTGTACCAGTGGATTGAAAGTCAGATACAAGGATGCCATATTATGGGCCTTTTGGTTTTTCTAGTCAGCCCCCCACCCCATGCCTTTCACAGAATTGACAACAAGTTTCTGGCTTGTTTTTGGTTTTATGCCACAGTGCTTATCTGTTCTCCATGCCTCTCTGTAGAGAGGAGACAGAAATCTCCCTAAGACTTAGGCTCAGGTCTCCTCAGGCTATAGTGAGGCCTGCACAGCTCAAGATAAGAGAAGAAAGCACTTCAAACAGCTAGGAATTAATCAGCCAGCCTGGCTCCAAGCTCAGTGTTATAACTGAGCAGTTCCTTCTCAGAAGCTCACTTACATTAACTGAAATTAAATGAGACATTTAATTCTTGTGTATAAAAGCCTCTTGAAGCACAGTTTAAACCAGTTACTTTGCGATGTCATGAAGCAGAGGGGCTAATTGAGCTCATTGCAAAGGGAAGGGCCCTGGGTTTGTATCAAAGAGAGACTGGACTGGCCTTTGAAACAATTTTCTTATGTCTTATTCATACCTTTATAGCATTACATTTTGTACCATCCATTATCATTTAACCAGAATGTTCAACCTCTCCTCTTGTTTCAGTGTTATTTGTAATAGAGGGAGCTCTTTAGGGAATACACATGATAGTTTAATTGTTCTGTGAACTAGTGTAACTTAAGACCTTTCTCATTGTACCTCAGAACTGCGTTTCTACATCAGAGCAACAGGATTACTTATCACGTCAACTGATTCTAGAAAACAGCCTTTTGTTATATTGATGGATTTTGATAAAGGGCTCAAAAACAAAATAAACACAGTAAACCAAAGTATTTCTCTGACAGTTTTCAAGTTTTCTAATTAGACATTTTATTTTCACTAGCAACAAAATTGTGTGTATGTGTATTTCCTTCATATATTTCTATTGGAATTAATTATTTAAAAAAAATTTACATAAGTGCAATATTAAATTTCATTTTCAGATTTCAAGGACATATTTACACAAAATAGAGGACTACTAATTCTCTCCCAAAGTTTGAGATGGTCTTGAATCAGTTTATTAAAAAATGTTGTGTATTTCCTAATTAAATGATTAGCCAATCGGAATAGTCAATGTATACTAATGATATGGCTAAAAGTAAAGTCCCAAATGGGTTTAAATCTATGACTCTAAACTCAGAATCATCTGTTGTCATGATTATACCATTTGCTCTACATATCAGATGCTAGCCCATTAGCTTAGTCAAAGATATTGAAATTTTTTTTTCCATAGGCTGTTAGTAAAGCAAATAAAACATTTCTCTGAGTTACTGACAAGTTCTAAATGGATTTATTCATTGGACACAGTGATCCTTCAGCTAAGCTCTAACCATGCAGAGACAAACATTTAGCAGCCTTTGGATATCTCTGGTGTTGATTAAAATATGGTCCTTCATGAAGGTTAAAGATGTTCAATACATTCCAAATATATTTTGTGTCTGGCTAACTCAGTAATAGCAGTTTAATTGTGACTCATTTAGTCATTTTCATGAAAATAAAACTGGTCTTAATAAAAAGCAAATTGAAAATCCATAACACTTTGCAAAGTGGTGGTCAGGTTTTTCTTAAATACAGTTTTATATGGAGAAAGGTTACTAAATAGATGGCCAATACAGAAGGATTTAAATAGGAAAGAGAATTATGATTCAGTAACTTACTAGTATTCCACATTAATTGAGAGTACATTGATAGAAGATGCTGACCAATCCACATGGACACATTGTGTCTAGACTTTAACTTAAATGACCTGGGTGTCACTGTGTGTAATATAAAAATTTGGAAATAGTCCAAATATTTATCAACAGGAGAAGGGATAATTAAAAGGTCATGTATTCATACAGTGGAATATTATATAGCAAAAATAAAAGAAAAACATACTATAATATCATATTATATTGGAAGAATTTCAAAAATTTTTGTTGAAGGATAAAAGCAAGTTACACTTTTGTACACATAGTATGATCCCATATCTATAGACATCAAAACCAGATGAAATTTAGGAATATATTTTATAGAGATGCATACAAACACGTTAAACTAAATAGAAAAGCAAGATAGTAATAGAAAATACATCTAAAGCACTTAGTATATGCCAGATACTTTAGAAAAATACAATATGTATTTTTACTATTGTGATTCACATTTAAAGATGGGAAATGCCATACAGAGAGATTAAGTAGCATCCCTCAAATCAAACAGCTATAAAGTAGAAGATCCAGGATTTAAATCCAGCAGGCTGGCTCATGCGGCTGTGCTGATTCATTGTGCTCTATAGCACCAAGAGGGTAACTAACAGGAAATTTACCATAGAGTTTACTTCTTGGAAGTGTGAAGAAAATGAGAGGAGCATGTGTTTGATTGGGGGGAATTCAAGAGGGCTTCACAGTAATGGCACCATTTCTGTTGGATGCTGGTTATACATTTCTCCATTTTATTATTTTTCTTTAAAATGTACACATATTCTATATACAGGATTTATAGAATTTTAATATATTTATACTTACATATTTTATAATTTAAAAAGTATACCTAAGAATATTGCCAGTTTCAGCAGAATTAATTAAATTACTATGGTAATAGAAATCAATTTTGTTTAGTTTACTAAAAAATAAGTAAAATAGTCTATAAAATTAAAATTTTTGTAAACAAATTATCCTGTTATTTGAGTTTGAATAGTCCATTTTTTTAAATCCTGAGAGTTGATGAGAAGGGAAGTACTGATAAACGATTGATTATATAATAGCATTGAAGGGAAGAAATGAAAGGGCACATATTAACCTGAAAGCCGAGAGCAATACTTCACATATTGTTTCTCATTTATTTCAAAGAAGTAGTAATATTAAAAATATGCAAGATGATACTAAAAAATGTTATTAGCACCAAATTTTAATTGAGTACTGAATATGTAACAGGTATTGTGCTAGTTACCAGCATAATCTAATCCAGAAAGAGGTGTTTTATTATTATCCTCATTTTTTTAGATGAGAAAAGGAGGCTAGGATAGGTTTAGCAACATACTTATTTTTACCCAATTAGCAAGTTGCACAGCTAAAGTTAGAGCCCAGTTCTTTATGATTCAAGAGGTAATGCTCTTAATCGTTACTCCCATTATATTTTGGTTTATTTTTAGTCTTTTTGATATGAAAAAATTCAAACATATAACAGAGTTGAAAGAATTTTGCAATGAACAGCTGTTCTATTAAACTTCTTGGGCTGCCATAACAAAGTACCACAGACTGAGTGGCTTAAACAATGGAATTTATTTTTTCAGTTGTGGAGACTGGAAGTCCAAGATCAAGGTTCAGCAGAATTCAGTTTTTGGTGAGGACTCCATTCCTGGCTTGAAGACGACCATCAACCTCACATAACCTCTTTTTATGCAAGGACACTAATCCTACCAGATTAAGCCACTGCCCTTTTGACCTCATTTAACTTTCATTACTTTTTGTAAGCCCTCTCTCTAAATATAGTCACATTGGAGGTTACGGCTTCAGCATCTGAATTTTGGAGGGACACAAATATTCAGTTCCTAACACCTGTATACTCATCACTTAGTTTCTATCACTAACATTTTATATTTGTTTTATCAAATATATATGTGATTCTTTTCTTTTATCCATTCATTCAAACATTTTATTTTTGATACACTTAAGAAAGAATTGTAGAGAGCCATGAACTTTGTGGTGATGGTGTAAGTTCCAGTCCAAGGGCAGGAGAAGACTGATGTCTCTCCTGCTCACAGTTAGGCAGGTGGAGTTTCAGGCCTTCAACTGATTGGATGAGGCCCACCCATATTAGCAGGACAATATGCTTTGCTCACTCTGCCAACTCAAATGTTAATATCATCCAGAAACACCCTCACAGACATACCCAGAATAATGGTTGACCATGTTTCTGGGTATTCTGTGGCCCACTCAAGTGGACACAAACTTAACCATCACACCATTGTTGAAAAGACTTTTCTTTTCCCATTGGAGGTTTTGGTATCTTTGTTGAAAATCAGATGATTATATATGAGTGGATCTATTTCTGGGTGAACAAGATTATTATATTTGTGGGTACATTAACTCAAGGTGCTGACTCTTTCTTCTTTTTTAAGAAGTTTTTTAGTCTAATGAGGATAGCAGGCATGATAGCAAAAAGGGTCAACTGTCAAGTAAGACTCACAAATTCAGTGATCCTGTGGAGGGACTGAATTTAACTAATAATTTAAATAAGAGGTTGGCAACAATTATTTTCTGTAAATAGCCAAATAAGAAATATTTTAGGCTTTCTGGGCCACACCTGGTCTGTGTCACACATTTTTCTTCATATTTTTTAAACAACTCTTCAGCTTACAGGCTGTTGTTTACTGACCCCTAATTTAAAGGGAACAGGTCCTCACAAGCTACAGAAAAAGAATGAAGGAAGTCTGAAAAACTGTATATTCCTTCACTAAAATGCACTCCAGGCCAGATTTAACATGGGGGATATCTGAGTTATGCATGCAGGGCATCACTCACACAAAGGGGACTATTTTGATTACAAAACATTTCCATTTTATATAGTAATAATTTTATATGGGGATAATGATATAGCTGACACAGATGAACTCCCCCATACAAAGTGGGAAAAATCCAACCTAGATAAAGTACACTTAATCTGCTAAAAACATTTTAGTAAATACTACCAAGAGGTCTGGTTAGTATGTTTGAGAGAAATTTGCCCAGGACATTTCTTTCTTTGTCCAGATTCTTTCCCCAGGTGTGCCAAAGTTAGAGTGAATGGGTTATAGAGCAGATGCTATCCCTCCTTCCTAGCAGGATCAAAGAAATTGGTTACTAATGCTGAGATGATCTGATGATGGAGTCAAATGATAGAAAGATAATAGTTTCAGAAACGGAGACCCGATTGAAATAAAGAGGGCTGTTTGTCAAGAATTAGGATTGGGCTTGGCAAGAAGTAAGAGTGCTTGTTAAGCAAGGATTGGTTGTGGTTCAAAATGACTACATAGTTGGGAAGGGGGAGAACTTTGAAACTACAAGGTTGCAGCTAGCAATTGCTAGCAGATGTGCTTTGAAAATGGCTGGTGGCATCCTTGAGTTTGACACAGTTCAGAGAAAATTCAAGTTCTCAGTAATACAGGGACATATTTGAGAGCAAATCCTCAAAGGCCTGCCCCTTGGTTTCATTTTTGTATGCTTGGACTATGATTACTCCTTTATAATTTCAAATTGTCATCAAGATCAAATCATAAATTATGAAAATAAGACCTTTGAGAATGGGTGAGGTCTTAGCCTTAAATTGGAGAAGGTTTATCTTTCTTCAAAGACTGGCCAAAGGAAGAGAGGGAGTTTAAATATAAAGTGATGCTTTTACATGGAAAAAATGTGAGAAAGGTATATTTATACTGGATAATCTTAATTTGAGGAGTAATAGTGAAAATTGAGTATCTGCTATAAATGAAAAGGGAAGAATGAATATGAAACTTGAGGAAAGTGGAAAGGTTTGGAAGAACTACTGTAAGGGACGTGGTAAGGCCAACAAGAAGCTATAAAAATTTAGCAGCTGTGATTATTTTATTGTAGTAATAAAATGATGAATAATAATCACCTAATGTGGTTGAATGCCATTAATGTATGAGATGTGATGGGTAAGGAAATTTACAAACATTGTTGCAGAATAAAACAAGGTAGTATAATTCACAAGTGTTAGGTTCTAAAGTCAGCCAGTAAGGTGAATATTTCAGATACTCAAATATACTGATTGAGAATTTCTAAGTAAGGACTGATCAACTGCTTTTCTTTAAATCTAATACTGTCAGGTTTTCCTTCAGCACTGAAACAGATTGCAATTTCTGTTTGAAACTGAAAGTTTACATTTTGGAAATATGTTGCATGAAAAATATATTTGACTAAGAGATTAGCCACTTTATATCCCTCATGTCCTGCTTACTCCAGGGAAGTGACGGATTTGGTAGAACTGCTGATGGGATCACCCATTTCATTTACATTATTCTCTCTTTCTCAAGCAAAACTATTTCATTTTGAGTAAGTTAAAACCCAGGTAATAATGGCTTTATGATTCACGCGAAGACTCTAAAACTGAAGGTAACCTTCTGATTTTACAGATGAGGAAACTGAGGCTCAGATAACTTCAGTCACTTGAGAAAGGCCAAATAGTTGACAAGTAGCAGAGCTGGGATTTGAGCCAATTTTCCCTGAATCTAAAGCATGTTGTATGATGTCAGCACAGAGGTTTTTGTTTTGTTTTTGTTGTTTTTAATATTCCTAGCTAATATTTTGCAGCTTTTAAGTAAAATAAGAACAAATATACAGAAATGACATTGACTAGTGATTGATGAGGAGAACATAGAGACTTAAAATGACATTGGTTTTTAGACTATTCAATATATTGACGAAATGCTTATCTTAGACTCCTGACTGGTTGGGAAAAAAAGGGAAGGCAAAGGTGAGCACATAGTGGGACAATTGAAAAGGCCTAGATATTAAGGTTCGATATAATTTAATATACATAAACTGAACTACTGTGTTTCAATGGAAAGTTGACAATGACTAGGGCATAGTAGCTGAACTATAGAATGTCATGTAAGTAAAGGTCAGTTTTAGTGAGATGGAGTTTAATGAATGAAGTTCAGAGCAGCTCTGTTAGTACTTAAAAAGTAGGTTCACCCATGTGGGCATTTAGAGTTGTTAATATTAGTTGCTGTGGAAATAAGCCATCATTGGTGGTAAAGGACAGAAGCACTCTAAAACAAGTTAATGTGAACTAGAGTTTTAGTGAGAGGCTTATGAGGAACATCACAGACCCCCATTACTGAAAGAAACAAAAACTTCTGAAATGTTCATTGATAATCTCACTACATGAATGTCTATATATTTTGATGTTTGTATATATTTTCTTCTTACAAGGTGTACTCTATAGTAGATAATATTTAATACATGAAAATTCATTTCTTTGAGATAGAAAGAGATTTTTGATGGGTGGGATTTTACAAGTTGATTCAAATAAAAAGCTGTGAAACAAGTTGTCACTCACATACAGGATTATAAGCTGTCTTCAAAGTATTCTTTACTGACAGTTGTGCGGTAAAGGGGTATAATGCTGAAATACTTAGCAATAGTTACAAATTAAAGAAAGAATCAGAGGGGGTTATTTCTCTCTCTTCAGAGTGTATAGGGTACCAAAATATAATGTGGGTTTAGCACAGTTTTCAGTAAGACTCTAAGCTACTAAACTGAGAAAGAGATAAGAAGGAAACCTCAATGCATATATTTAATATTGCTAATCTGTTGGATTGCTTTATTTTAGTCAGGCTGTGTAAAAAATTGGAGAATATAGGGATGAAGAACAGTGAATGTGTCTCTTTCAGTGCATCTCCTACCTCAAAACCATTCTAAGAGAATAGAAAATATATTTCTAGTCACAGTTGAGTGTATTTTTAGGAGTGATTTTCAAAACTTGAAAGAGACTTCAAAGAAATGTAAATATCCTGCTCTGTGCTCTCTCACTCCCTCTAAGGTCAGTTTCTTGGCAGTGTTCTTTTCAGTCAAGACAGTTGCCTTTGCCAGTACCAGTCTATTGGGAGACCATGTGTGTTGGGCAGCTGCCTCTTCAATGAGAGATGTGTCTCTTCTACAGATCTTTTTCTTGCATCTTCTCAGGTCTGAGAAACCAGTCATCTAGTTGTCACTCCGTATGCTATGCCATATGCTAATCTGACATGAAGCTGTGTTGCAGGCAAGTTTGTTTCTCCAGGACTTCACTTCAGGAGAGTTGACAGACAATAGGGCCACACCAACAAGAGGATAAGTTTCATAGCCGTGAAGTGGGCCCACTGGTTGTTTATACTATCCTCATAAGAGGTGAGATGTTTTAGGGCTGGTCAATCAGTCTTGTTTCAGAGGTGATCCCTGAAAGCTAGTAATATGCTCCAGTGATAGATGCAGTATTCACTGTCACAAAAATTCTTTGTTAGAATTTCTATTTCAAAAGAAAGCCTCCCCGATAAAAGTGGATAAGCCATTTTACAGCTTTTCGATGAACTTAATTTGACAGTGACTTTATCCAAAGTCTACCTGTTAGGCACACTTGAGATGTCATTGTGGAGTTGTTATTTTTTGAAAAGCATGGAAAATAAGATTTTTAATGAAAAATAAACAAGAATGCATTTCAGAAATATTTCGAGAAATTATGCTGTTTCATCTTTACCAAAGTACTTGTGATGGTGCATCTGCGTTAGGGTAATAATGGAAGATATTAAAGGAGATGTAGAGAAAGAAATAGGGGAAAAAGCCAAATGCATACTCCCCCCCCCACCTTTAGTGCCCAAAGAGTCATTAAAACAACTGAAAGCAGAATGGAGTTTTGAGAACAAGGGCTGGTGGAGCACACATAGCCTGGGCTCTAACAGTGATTGGCTCTAAGGAAAACAAAACAGCCTTCATTGTCTTACTTCCTGGGAAGAGTTGAAACAAATTGACCTATAATGGTAGAAACAAACAAACTATAACCCGTAGCTTTTCCTTTCATTATGGAAATCTGGAAGAGTGGGCTATGTTTGATTTCATGGGGTACTACTAGAATGGTGAAGTTTGTGGCCATTTCTTCTGCACCGCACCTTAATTCTCTTAAGAAAATTTCTGTTGTAATGTATGTCCTTGAGCAGCTGGCCTCAGACACATTTGTACTTGCTCACTGTGCCAATCAGGCATTTTGTCACAGGAGCTTGGCATTAAATGTCATGTGTATGGTGCACATGTTAGAGGTAGTGGTGTTTAAATAAAGCAGGATGATGAGGATAATGATGTGTGTGATTTCCTTAAGTTGCAGGAGGAGGGGAAGTTGGCGGGAAGGGGACTGCTGGTTTTGTTGTATGTGTTTCTACTTCAGGGACTGCTCATTCTTATAGATTCCAAAATTCAATTTCTCTGAGCTCTAGCATGGCTTATAGGCTCTGTAGATTCAAAGCTGACTAACCTCTCAAGGGACTAGTGATAAACGGCAATGTCAATTTATTTACAGTGGAATATCTATCTGACCTTCAGTTGCTTCTCCAGTTTTTCCAGTGGGAATATTAGCAACCCTCACTGGGAAAATGTTTACCAGAATTAAACTAGACTGCTCAGTAATTTGGCCACCTAAGAGGAGGAAATACAGTCTCAGAGTACTTTTAACCCATTCAGATAAATCATGGTTAACATCATGAATACCATAGTTGAAACCTTTTAAATAAAATGCTAGGAAACAGCCGTTTGGCTTTGGAGGCTCTCCCATCTTTCTTACTGTCATCAGTTCTTCTCAGCTCCTCTTTCATTCATTTGTTCCTGTACCATTGGGTAATGCCTCATTCTTCAAAAGTACCCTTCCTTACTTCATCCTATGACCTGTAGCCCCTGACATTGCAACACTTAGTTTTCTCATGTCAGACTCCTGAGGGTCTGTAACTAAGTATCAGGACAGAGAGAGAGAGCTCTGGTCCAGTAACTTCTGAGGTACACAGGACTAGTAACAGCACAATCTGTTTCAGATTATCTTTAAAGAGATGACTGTATTCAGGGACTTCCCTGGTGGTGCAGTGGTAAAGAGTGCACCTTCTAATGCAGGGGATGCAGGTTCCATCCCTAGGGGAACTAAGACCCCACATGCCGCAGGAGAACTAAGCCCGCATGCTGCAACTACTGAGCTCGAGTGCCTCAACAAGAGAGCCCACATGCTGCAAACTACAGAGCCAACGTGTCCTGGAGCCTGCGTGCCACAACTAGAGACAGAAAACCTGCATGCCACAACTAGAGAGAAGCCCATGCTGCAAGAAAGCCTGCATGCTACCGCAAAAGATCCCGCATGCCTCAACAATGATCCTGTGTGCTGCAACTAAGACCCGACACAGCCAAAATAAAATTAAAACTAAAATAAATAAAATAAATATAAAAAAGAAAAAATATTAAAAAAAATAGATAACTGCATTCAGAGGATGAAATTTAAGGTCCTTCACCTGCAAATGGCTTCTCATATTTAGGTCATGGGAGATTTTGCTAAGCAACACCACGCGGTAATGCTGTAGACATATGATTTCTGGAAAAAAGAAAATTGATCATTCTCTTCTACTCTGTATGGGACAAACTATAATTTGTCATTTCCTCATTTCTAGCAGTCCCACTCATTCACTTATTTAATTGTCCAAACATTAAGCATACAACGTATTCCAGACAAAGCATCAGCCTTAGGTGATGCAAAACTAAAACAATTCAGTTTGTGCCAAATATCTTACATGCTATGAAGAGGAAAGAGAAAAATGATATTAATAATAGCAAGAATAACCATAATAATAGTATCTACTTTTTATTTATTGATCATAACTTTGGGTTATGATCTGTCTCCATTCTTTCTATAACTCATTTAAACTTAATAACACCATATACTATTATTACTATGGTATAATATTAAGTATTATTATCCCCATTTTACAAATGAATCAGAGAAGTTAATTACCCAAGGTCATGCAGCTTTTGAATGACAAAGGTTGGATGATAATTCCTATCTAACTCGGAAGCTTGTATGTACTCTTATTCACAATGTTAGAATTTTAGAAAAAAATTATAATACAGTGTTATGTAATAGATATGAAAAAGATGCTTTGCAAGAAAAGAAGGAGGTGGTAAGAGGTTCTGTTCAGGGAATTTTTCAAACAGGAGGCATGACAGGAATTGAAGCTTTGAAGTGTCTTGGGCCAGAAGATAAGACAAGACAAAGAACAGAGGAGAGTTTAGTTAACTCCTGAAGAGAACCACACAGTTCTGTAATTATGAACTGTAAGGGAAAGTAAAACATAAAAACTGGAGAGTTAGGTTAAAAACCAGATTCTAGAAGCCTTGCATGTTTCCCTAAGAGGCTTAAACTTTGTACTGATAGCAGTGAGGGGACACTAAAAAATTTTAGAGCAGGGTAGATGATACTTTGTGTCTAAATATAGGTCAGTATTTAAAATAAGATCATCCTTTACTTTCCCATTTGAAAGATACATAAATGCAAAAAAAATTTTTTTTAACATCTTTATTGGAGTATAATTGTTTTACAATGGTGTGTTAGTTTCTGCTTTATAACAAAGTGATTCAGTTATACATATGTTCCCTTCTCTCTTGTGTCTCCCTCCCTCCAACCCTCCCTATCCCACCCCTCTAGGTGGTCACAAACCACCGAGCTGATCTCCTTGTGCAATGTGGCTGCTTCCCACTAGCTCTCTATTTTACGTTTGGTAGTGTATATATGTCCATGCCACTCTCTCACTTTGTCACAGCTTACCCTTCCCCCTCCCCATATCCTCAAGTCCATTCTCTAGTAGGTCTGTGTCTTTATTCCCGTCTTACACCTAGGTTCTTCATGACCCTTTTTGTTGTTGTTGTTCTTAGATTCCATATATATATGTTAGCATACGGTATTTGTCTTTCTCTTTCTGACTTAATTCACTCTGTAGGACAGACTCTAGGTCCATCCACCTCACTACAAATATCTCAGTTTCGTTTCTTTTTATGGCTGAGTAATATTCCATTGTATATATGTGCCACATCTTCTTTATCCATTCATCTGATGATGGACACTTAGGTTGCTTCCATGTCCTGGCTATTGTAAATAGATCTGCAATGAACGTTTTAGTACATGACTCTTTTTGAATTATGGTTTCCTCAGGGTATGTGCCCAGTAGTGGGATTGCTGGGTCATATGGTAGTTCTATTTTTAGTTTTTTAAGGAACCTCCATACTGTTCTCCATAGTGGCTGTATCAATTTACATTCTCACCAACAGTGCAAGAGTGTTCACTTTTAAACCCTCTCCAGCATTTATTGTTTCTAGATATTTTGATGATGGCCATTCTGACTGGTGTGAGATGATATCTCATTGTAGTTTTGATTTGCATTTCTCTAATGATTAATGATGTTGAGCATTCTTTCATGTGTTTGTTGGCAATCTGTACGTCTTCTTTGGAGAAATGTCTATTTAGGTCTTCTGCCCATTTTTGGATTGGGTTGTTTGTTTTTTTGTTATTGAGCTGCATGAGCTGCTTGTAAATTTTGGAGATTAATCCTTTGTCAGTTGCTTCATTTGCAAATATTTTCTCCCATTCTGAGGGTTGTCTTTTGGTCTTGTTTATGGTTTCCTCTGCTGTGCAAAAGCTTTTAAGTTTCCTTAGGTCCCATTTGTTTATTTTTGTTTTTATTTCCATTTCTCTAGGAGGTGGGTCAAAAAGGATCTTGCTGTGTTTTATGTCATAGAGTGTTCTGCCTATGTTTTCCTCTAAGAGTTTGATAGTGTCTGAACTTACATTTAGGTCTTTAATCCATTTTGAGTTTATTTTTGTGTATGGTGCCAGGGAGTGTTCTAATTTCATACTTTTAAATGTAGCTGTCCAGTTTTCCCAGCAGCACTTATTGAAGAGGCTGTCTTTTCTCCACTGTATATTCTTGCCTCCTTTATCAAAGATAAGGTGACCATATGTGCGTGGGTTTATCTCTGGGCTTTCTATCCTGTTCCATTGATCTATCTTTCTGTTTTTGTGCCAGTACCATACTGTCTTGATTACTGTAGCTTTGTAGTATAGGCTGAAGTCAGGGAGCCTGATTCCTCCAGCTCCATTTTTCATTCTCAAGATTGCTTTGGCTATTCGGGGTCTTTTGTTTTTCCATACAAATTGTGAAATTTTTTGTTCTAGTTCTGTGAAAAATGCCAGTGGTAGTTTGATAGAGGTTGCATTGAATCTGTAGATTGCTTTGGGTAGTATAGTCATTTTCACAATGTTGATTCATCCAATCCAAGAACATGGTATATCTCTCCATCTATTTGTATTATCTTTAATTTCTTCCAAAAAAAATTTTTTTAATTATGTTTTTCCTATTCTTGGTGAGTAAGTGTATTTTTATTAATTTATATACACGTGTATACACTATAATATTATATTAAATAAAAAAATTAACTTAGTATTGTTGTTTTATTCCACTCTATCACTTCACAAGTCTCTATTCAGTATCTGTGGCCTTAATATCATCTGGATCACTTGAGATTCTTTTTGGGTTGGCTAACATACTTTTCCAGAGCATATAACTTCATTTCTATAAAAGTTGTTTGAGATGTAACACATCGTGAATCCATATTTCAAGCTGTCTTTGGTAATTATATTCTAAGCTGCAAGAACCCCATTTCTTAAAAGAAATTATCTTATAGGAAAGGATTGGAAATATAAATCAGTCTATCTCCAGAATTTACACACTTAATTATTGTATTTTTTTATGAATGGTCATAAACTGACTTGTGTACAATGGCATAGAACCCTTGTAACTGTTAGCTCAAAACCTCAAGAAACAGTATTAAATGTACCTTTTATTGAGTGCCTATTGTGTGCTCCACATTTTAAAGGTGCCTCTATACAGATTTTCTTACTATGAAAGCCCAGTCATCTTAGATTTAGGACAATCTACTATGGACTCTAGAATATACGCAATCTTTTTTGATAGAACAAATTATTATAACAGATGTAGTTACTAGCAAATGCTATTTCCTAAAATATTAATTTATTTTAATTGCATATTTTTATACTCATCACTATGTAATATTGCAGGCTAGCAGGAAGCAGTGTATGAAACTCTCACTTTTAGCAGCTCTAGCAAAAGTTGGTTCTGTTAAGTTTCATCTGAGTTTAAAACTTAGACCATTTAATGAATATGGTCTAAGTTTATGAATGAATATGGTCTAAGAACATGACATATTTTTTTATTGCTTTAATATATTATTCCCTGCTTCTAGTAATACTGGGAATATTTTTCTGTGTAAAAGTAATTTGTATTTTCTTTTCTGTGAATTTCTTGTTCATATTCTACACTCGTTTTGTTGTTTTTCCTTTTATCATTTATTTGTAGTAATATTTCGTATATTTTGGATTTAGATCCTTTGCCAGTTATGTGTTTGAAATATGTCATCCCAACGCTGGGGCTTCTGTTTTAACTTTGTCTACAAAGTCTTGTGCTGAAGAGGAATTTTCCACTTCAATCCAGACAAATACATCAATATTTTCTTTTGTAGATCCATCAACATTTTAATTAACTAGCCAATTTCCAGAATCTTATCATATGGATACATATGGATAGACAAAGGTGTGAAAAAGAACCATCAAGAGCATTAAAGATTAAGTGATGAAGAATTCCATATAAAGATGACTAAAAGGAGATAATATACTTTAATGGAGAAATCATGGGAAATTTAAGTGGTTTTAAGGAAGGAAGCTATGTAAGTACAAGTTATGCATTGTTAAGCAGAAGGATAAAAAATGTGATATATAGTTCAGAGCACACACATTAGTCATCCTTTTCATCTTATATACTGAGTATTGAGGTTCTTGGTTGTCTAAATGTCAGATATTTTCTTTGATGTTCTTTGACATTTTCTATAAACCTAGAATCCATCTTTTTTTTTTTTTAAACAGAACAAGCTTAGATTGTAGAATATCACTTGGTTTTACTTTCTTGAAATACATGACTGAATGTAGAGTGTATCACTGGGGTGGGATAGGTAATACTGCAATGGATACTTGCAAAACATCTTGCATCAAGAGCTAATTAACTTTCCTGGTACCTAGGTAAGAGTGGTGGCCTTTTTAAAAATTCATTTCTTATACAGGGAAAATCGAAGAACAAAGAGTCTGTACTGCCAGCAGTAAAAGCAAATCTGACAAAGATAAGAGTGTAATTCCTATTGTTATGTAAAATGAGAATGTTTTTTCTCATCTACCTCTACTCCAATAAGCTGTCTTTTATCTATGTTACAAAATTCATAATGCCTTTGCATGAATTATATAATAATAATCATCCCCATTTTAGAGCTGGGAAAACTGAGGCTCAAAAGTTAAGTGACTTAGTTGTAGTTAAGGCCCAATTAGTTTTTAGCTGGGCATGTCCAGATTTAGTATTCAGGTCTTTGGAGTTCTGGGTCTGGGTTTGATTTTGTTTTGTGTTGTTTTGTTCTTCTCTTTATTTTGTTTTTTATCTTTTTTTCATGGAAAGGCATTTTATTTTAAATATAGCAGTGTACACATGTCCACCCCAAACTTCCTTTACTGTATAGATCCCTAATCGGTGTGTTGGAACCCTGATGCTCTCAAGAGGGCTCATCCCTATAGTCAACACAGCAGCCTGGTATTGATTGGTATAGGAATGCATGGTTTTAAAACAAGCAAATTCTTAGACACTATTCCCATCAAAATGTGAAGTCTAATTCCCCTCTACTTTAATATGGGCTAGCCTTAGTTAATCACTTTTGATTAATAGAATGTGGCAGAAGTGATGCTGCATGATTTCCAGACTAATCATAAAGGGCACTACAGCTTCCTCTTGGCTACCTCTCTCGGGACACTTGCTCTTGGAACCCATTCACCATGCTGGGAGGAAGCCAAGCAGCCACATGAAATGCTGAGGTGGAGGAGTTCTGGCCACAGCCCCAGCAAAGGTCCAAGTCAATAGCCAGCATCAAATGCCAGGCAGGTGCGTGAGGGACTCTTCAAATAATTTCAGCCTTTCAACCTGCAAGTCACACTAGCGATGCTGAGTGAAACACAGACAAGCTGGCTCCACCAAGCCCAGCCCAGAACGCAGATTCAGAAACATAATAAAAGTTGTCATCGTTGTAAGCTATTAAGTTTGGGGATGGTTTGGATACAGTGAATATAACAAACGAAAAGATTTACTCACATACATGTATTTAACACTCTTATGTGCTGACACTGTGCTTGGTGCCAGGCATGAAAGGACGAAGCTAAAAATGGGAGGGAACCAACATTTGCAGACTAAATACTATGATCTAGGCACTGCAATCTGTGGAGCCATACATATATTATCCCAAATCGCTCTCAAAATAAGCTGTAAAGAAGTTATAATTATTATCTTAATTTGGCCGAGGAGAAACTGGGGGGAAACAAGGTTAAGAGATTTGCTTTGGATCATAGTATTGGTTCATAATTAAGATACAAAGTTAGTTTTTAGGAATCAGAGTTCATCCTTGGTCTTTCTCTCTGTCAAAGGATGATTAGTGAATACTAAGGGGAGAGGGCAGAAAATATGAACGTGGGAGATCAGATTACTACTTAGGGGGATGATATTAGAAATGAGCCAGTGAAAGTATGAGGAATAGGTGTTAGAAAGAATGAAGAGAAACAAAAAATATGGTTTTCTGGAATCCAAGAAAGTAGGGAGCCAGAAGTAACATAGGATGTAGAGAGTTCAGGTAGCACGCATGCCAAAAAATGCCCATTGCTTTTAGCACTTAGGATATGAATCTGGAAGTTAAGCTGTAGCAGAGTGGAGTTTAAAAAGGCTGAATAGATATATACCCAGGAGCAGAACTGCTGGATTATATGGTAGCTCTGTTTTTAGTTTTCTGTGAAGCCTCCATACTGTTTTCCGCATTGCCTGTACCAATTTACATTCCCACCAGATATATGTACCCCAATGTTCATAGCAGCATTATTTACAATTGCAAAGATATGAAAGCAACCTAAGTGTCCATTAACATATGTAATAAAGAAGATGTGGCATATATATATATATATATATATATATACACACACATATATATAATGGAATATGTCTCAGACATAAAAAGAATGAAATTTTGCCATTTGTAGCAACATGAATGGACTTGGAGGGTATTATACTAAGTGAAATAACTCAGACGGAGAAAGACGAATACTGTATGATATCATTTATATGTGGGATATAAAAAAATAAACTAGTGAATATAACAAAAAAGAAGCAGACTCACAGATATAGAGAACAAACTAGCCATTACCAATGGGGAGAGGGAAAGGGGGAGGGGCAATATAGGGTTAGGGAATTAAGAGGTGCAACCTGTTGTGTATAAAAAAGCTACATGGACATATTGTACAACAGGGAATATAGGCAATATTTGAAAATAACTATAAGTGGAGTATAAACTTTAAAAACTGTGAATTGTCTATATTTTAGACCTGTAAATTATATAATATTGTACATCAACTATAATTCAATAAAAAATAATACAAATTTAAAAATAAATAAAAAGGCTGAACAAAGGTGAACTTGATACTGCAAAGGGTAAATGTAAAGAAAAAATTTCAAGAGCAGAGAATTGCTCTTGTTAAATTCATGCAACTTACCTCCAAAATATAACCTGTTCCCTAACATTTTTTGTTCGTTTGTTTTGTTTTGTTTTGCGGTACATGGGTCTATCACTGCCATGGCCTCTCCCATTGCGGAGCACAGGCTCTGGACGCGCAGGCTCAGCGGCCATGGCTCACGGGCCCAGCCGCTCCGTGGCATGTGGGATCTTCCCGGACCAGGGCACGAACCCATGTCCCCTGCATCGTCAGGCGGACTCTCAACCACTGCGCCACCAGGGAAGCTCTCCCTAACATTTTTAATGCTATTGTTTGAGCTTCAGAGAGGTAAGAATATGAAGAGAAGCATCAGAAAAAAGGTTTAGGATATAAGGGATTCTCTAACGATTAACTATGTATTTCAAAGAGTTCTGTGGTCCGATTTTAAGAGTTCGAGTAGATGTACAGATCTTTATGAAACGGGAGTCCTGGTGATAAAGAATGATCTAGAAATGTGAGATTTCTCATGATGTGTTATGAACTGAATGTTTGTGTCCCCCCAAGTTGATATGTTGAAGCCTCAGAGCCCCCATGTAACTTTATTTGGAGATAGAGCCATTATGGTGTAATTAAGGTTAAATGAGGTCATAAGGCTAGAGCCCTAATCCATTAAAATTTGTGTCTTTATAAGAGGAGATACCAGAGCACTCTCTGTCTGTCTCTTTTTCCCCCAAGTGAGGACACTATGAGTCAGAAAGAGAGCCCTCATCATGAACTGAATTGGCTGGCATCTTGATCTTGGACTTGCCAGCCTACAGAACTGTGAGAAATAAATTTCTATAGTTGAACACATCCACACTATGGTATTTTGTTCTGGCAACCTGAGCAGACTGATGTATGATGTCTGAAATAAACAGGGATGAAGAATGGAATGAGTTTTAGAGGGACCAACTCCATACAGACTGTTTTGTGACGCTGAGTATCATGGATGAGAAAGATAGAGGCAGGGGTCTTTGAGGAACTGTTAGAGCCCTCCTTTCACGGTTTCACTTATACTGATGCTGATGTGAACATGTCTTGGGAAAAACTCAGTCCTCTCCTGCGCTTCTCCTTTGCTTTCACACTACTACCCTGCACACAACACTTCTGACATGGATGGGTGGGTTTTTTTTTTCCACCAAGCAATTCTCTGCAACACCAGCTGGGTGTCCTACAATTTCACTGAATCCTGACACTACCCACCGGGAGATAGCATCAGATCCCACAGTTAAGGGCTCAGTACCACTTCCGATGCCAATTGCAAGTCCAGGTTGACACTTGTGCTTCTGACCCATTGGCTATAAACTTGAGGTTCCCATGACCCCCCCCCGCCATTGGGTTCTGTTAATTTGCTAGAAAGGCACATAGAACTCAAAGAAACACTTACTTATGTTTAACAGTTTTTAAAAAAAGATATGATAAAGGATACAAATGAACAGACAGATGAAGAAATATATAGGGTGAGGGCTGGGAAGATCCTGAGCCCTGGAGCAACTGTATCTGTGGATTTAGAATATATCACCCTCCTGGTATGTGAATGTGTTCACCAACTCGGAGCTCTCTGAACCTCAGTACATATTGTACATACAGTACATATTGAGATTTTGGGGGAAAGCTTCATCAGATAGGCATGATAAATTATTAACTCCATTTCCAGCCCTTCTCCCCTCTCTGGAGTAGTGAGGAAGGTGGGACTGAAAATTCCAAGCTTCTAATTATGGTTTGTTTTTCTAGTGATCAGTCCCCACCCAAGAGCCCACCCAGAAATGTCCGTCTCTTTAGAACAAGGCACTTCTATCACTCAGCAAATGCCAAGGGCGTTAGGAGCTCTGTGTCAAGGACTGTGGTCAAAGGCCAAATATTAGAACAAAAGGTGCTCCTAGAGCCCTTATCACTTAGAAAATTCCAAGGGTTTCAAGAACTTGGGGCAGAGAGCAATACTATATATTTTCTATTATCTCACAGCAGGCAGGGGAGAAAAGCAAGTGTTGCTGGTGCGTCACTTATTTCGTTTTTGCACTCACTGTTCCTGTGTATGCTAACCCAGTAGATTTTTATTGCAAATGCTTGTGACTCTGTTTGCAGGGTTCTCTGACTACTGGAAAGCACTTGGTCCTGTGGGAGCATGTCAGTACTGGGATGTTAATGTTCCTAGAAGTATCTCTCATCCACTAAGTGATAGGAGGTGATGAATAAATCTACAAACTTTTTGTCCCTGAGTGAGGCAACCCTGAAGATTTTTCATGCAGTCCCCCTAATGCTCCCTGTGGAACTGAGACACAGTTATGTAAAATGATAACCTTGCTCATTACTGCATCCTGTGTTGGATTCCTTTCCTCCCCTGTCTTACTTATCCACTCCCCTACTGGTGCTTCCAGGGATCACTGCTTAGGTAAAACTATTTACACTCAGGTCTCACTTCTGGAGAAAGGCAATCTAAGACACCATTTTATATTAATTTCTAAGTTGTAGAAACTGCTTATCAAACGGGTGAAAAGTTGTACAAGTCATTTCCCGTTAATCTAGCCCCACCCAGTTTTATATATTAGAATTACAGGCACAGAATATTTTATAATGTCCTTCTTTGGTTAAGATACTATTAGTCTCCCATTATATGCTATAAAATATATCAGCAAATTTAAAAAGGTTCTTATAAATCCATTAAAATCAAAAACAAAAAAAGAAAAAACCCCTATAATTTAGTATGCTACTTGTTTCAGAAATAATTCTGATTTTTTGTAACAGAAATTTAATATCAATCTAACCAAAAACTGAGATATAAATATAGGGGAAGGATACAGAAATGATATGGAGTTTCTCATATAAGGTAAATTTCCACAACCATAGTGAAAGTCAATAGATGCTGCCTAACTTGATAGACTGAGAACGCCTTTTTTTTTTTTTTGATTGTCACTTAAAGTCATGGAGATATACAACAAAAAACAACCAAAAGAATTTAAAATGTCTACTTCTGAGGAGCAAGGCTGGGAAATAGAGTCAATGAGTATGGGAGACAGTAATTGAGCCTTTTTTCTATCAACTTATTAGTACTCTGATTTCTGAAAACTATGTGTTTGTATATTCATGAAAAAATTAAAGTACATATTAAACATTCTCTTGTCATATTATTTGTACCTCTTTATACTGCTTCTATATGTATTTGAACCATGCTATCATAGAGAAAACAAAGTTCTTTCATGAAAAATTAAGCCTGAAAAAGGAAATGAGGGAGAAGGTGAAAGAGAGGTAGTAGAGAGGGAAAGGCGGTGGAAGAGGCAAAACAAGAATGCACTGGTCTCCTGGAATCTTCTCATGTCTAGCATTTTTTCAGTCCTTGTCTTTCACAAAATTTATTAAGTTCTATAGTTGTTTGATATCTTTACTTCTTAGGTAGCCAAGTAGATGCTATGTTCCTTCAGTCAAGGGTAATATTTTTGTTTGCTTGGTAGAGACATCATCAATAACTTCTTAGATTATTGACCTCTCTATTACTCTTTCTCCTACCTTCTTTCTTACCTTGCAAAGCAGTTCTAGGACTAGGGAAAATTTTTCTACATTGTGTTGGAACATATGCACCTTTACTTTTTAGGTTATCTTGATGTATCTAGGTTGAACTATGCTTTTCCTTATGTAAGCAATTAAAGCCAGCATTTCTTTCTTTCTTTTTTATTTTTGAGCCACTTATTATCTCCCAGGTTTTAATGTCTCTTCTTCCTGTAAGACTTCTTCCTAATTATTGTCAATTTATAATATATCTGGGAAAACCTTTCATAGTCATCAAGAGAGATTGCTGAAGTGCTAATGTTGTCTTACACTAATTAATGTGCTCAGCTTTAGAAATATATAACCGTACTTTCAATACCTCAAAAATGCTTCAGATAACTGTCTACAAAGCAGAATTATTATTAGTTTCAGCAGATCTGCAAGCAGAATTTTCACATCACCAATGAATGGAAAGGAAAGACAGGAGAGATTTTTCTCTTTTTCACCCTCCCTTCCATCCTCCCTCCCTCCCTCTCACCCTTCCTCCCTTTTTCTTTCTATGTTTCTGCATTCAGGACTAATATAGATGTCAGCACCTCTAAATGCACATCAAGAAAACAAATATGTATTACAAATAAAATGACGCTTCTGTAATCTATAAATGATTGCCAACGCATTGAAAGAAACCACTTTCTTTTCCACATTTCACTTTCTTAATTTTAAACAGGCACTATTAGAGGAGGTTAGAAAGTTGCTTTTTTCAATTTTATCCCTGTATATATGTTACTGTTCTTGTGTATTGTAAACATTTCCTTCCTTTTTTCCATTTTGACCATGTTTAAGTATACAATTCACCGTCATTAAGTATATTCACAATGTTGTATAATCATCACCACTATGAATTTCCAGAACTTTTTCATCATCCCAAACAAACACTCTCATCCATTAAACAATAACTTGATTTTTTTCTATCAAGCTATTAAAAATTCTAATATAAACATATGGGGTTTGGGGAGTTTCGGGAATTGCTTACATAAAAATTTGAAAATCAAAAAATAATTTAATTTAAGAGAATTTTTCTAATTTGTAAATTTTCAGAATTAAAACAGATACATACTGGTAATATGGCAAAGCTTTATCTTGATCATAGTTATATGAATTTTCTTATTAAGGATTTTCTTAGTAGAAGAAAGTTGGTTCTACTCTTTAAATATCAACTTTGCATTCTTGGAAGCAATTACCATTGCAATGGTAATACAGAAGTTCTAGGTTTTCTCAACTGACATTTCAGCAGTAGCCATTAAAAGATAGATTGGAGCAAGTGGATATTCTCATTCAAGAGGACACAGATGTGGAGTTGCAAAAATGTTTAAATTATTTTCTAATTGGAAAGATGTCTTTCTCCAGCCATGATATGATTTAGAAAAATGTTTACTCTGTCCAGCAGTGCTGAATGACGTGTATGATGGTGCTTGAATCATATCCACTATTGCGCAAAGTCACTGCATTCTTAAAAAATAATCTGTGAACAGCTGTCTTCCCAAACGCAGTAAGTTACCTATGTATTTACCTGAGATCAGATACATGTGATAAGGATTTTTAGAACCAGTGCTTATTCTTTCCATGAAAAGAGTTTATTTCTCCTGAGTCCTGTTTGGACTTAATGTCAAGATACATTATGAGATTGACTGTTTCAAGGGAGCTAATGACAAGCATGACTATTTTACCACTGAAAACGATTCATTTACTTGAAGATGTTTAATATCTTCATTATTTTTTTCTCAGTGAAATTACAGATTTCTCTTTTTTTTCCTATTAAAAAATCATAAATTATAACCAAGGTAACTGATAAAGGATGATTAGATGGAAAATGTTTTCTTAGTAGCTTGAATATTAGATGCAATTACTCATGATAAAAATATCATATATACATGTATATTATATTTATAGTTATTTATATAAAATGCATATATAAATTAATAACACATATTTATATAAACAAATAAATTATTATATAATATCTAGATGGGAAGATTCTGTGATTCTGAGAATTTTGTATTTGTAAGTCTAGGATAAGTGGTTCGGTTCCTATAAGTTGTATTTTGAAACTTCTAAATTTAGTCCCTTTCTAGAACCAGTTTTGTAATGGATGTTTCTATGAGTGCTTGGAAATAAGAATCCTAAGGTAACACCTAACCTATTGGTTGTGTATAGTACTTTATATGTTAAATATATTTTATGGATATTATATAATTTATAATATAACCTTATCTACTTCAATAGAATTAGACACTATGAATGCCATTATTTGAAGATAAAATGCAATTGATTTTAATTTAATTCTTTCAGTTTTGCATTTTGAAAACCACAGAACAGTTACTGACTTTTGCAGCTCAACACATTAGCATCTATTGTGGTTGAATGAGTACATTTTCAATAAGAAACCAATGAATTATGGAGCCTTTTCAGTGGTAACTTACAATAAGCAATAATTCATGGAATTTATATTCTTTACAATGTTTTCTCTCCTGTGAAATGTGGGTTGGTTGACATCTCCTACAGCCTGCTTAATCTTTTGTAAATATTTGCAAGTTTGAATTATTGGTATGGATTTTGATGCTGCTCAAGAAGTAAAAAGACCTCAGAGGAAGGGAGATACTTAAAAGACAAGTAAAGGGAAAATATATAAAAAATAAACAGGGAAGATAGGTCATTCTGTCTTTATAGTATACCTAATGCTTTGTGTTTGAAAAGTTATATCTTGAATATAGAGTTAAGGGTTTTTAATTTTTTGTTTGTTTATTTTTAATTTAACAAGACTTTTGGAGCCAACTGAACTATTAAAAAGAAAAAAAACACTAACAAGCAATTATGCAATCAGTAATGTATAAGTTTCTGATCCCCACACCTTCAGTGAATTTAATAACAATTTAGATTTCATATCTGAGAAACTTGATGTACCATTTGACAAAAGTCAAATTTAATTTTGATAATGAAAACACTATTTCCTAAAGAGGAGGAATTTTGTTTCTGCTTCTGTGAGGAACTCCGTCGCACTGATACACCACCCAGTCACAATAGGTCATTCTCTCCTGGCGCCAATATCCCATTTGAGTACATTTGGTAATTATTACATGCAACAGTCTGTAACACAATTACATTTACTCATGCCTGTGTTTTCTACCAAGGACGCCTTAAGGGCACAGACTGTTTGGTCATTTGTTTATACAATGACTATTTGCTTCTGCCTGGGTTATTGCAAACCCTCCTAATTGAGTTCCTACCTCCCACCTTGCCCCTTCTCCAACTGGTACAAAAAGAAGTCAGAGCATGTTACTCGTCTCTTCAAACTCTTTTCAATGGTTCCTCTTTTCCTTAAAACCAAAAGCCATAATCCTTATCATGACCTAAAGAACCCTTTTTAATTCTGCCCCTGTGTTTCTGTGCTCTCACTTTCTCTACCTCCATATTGTCTCCCTCACTCAACTTGGTTCCGGCCACATTAGTCTTCTGGCTGCTTCTTGAGTAAGCCAGCACATTCCCACCATGTGGCCTTTGCCTGACTTGCTCCTCCTCCCAGAATGCTTTTCCTCCAGCCATTCATGTGGTGAACTCCTCACTTTAAGACTTTGCTCAGATGTCATATTTTCAGGGAGTCTTCTCTCAACCACCTCATGGAATTGCAATTCCACCCCACTCTCACCCCTCCCCACTCCTTCTTACCCCCTACCCCTGCTGGTACTTCCTTTCCTCCATAGTACTTTCCATCTTTTAACAGTTATATAATTGACTTTCAGTATCTGCCACCACTGCTAGGAACCAGGCTCTGTCAGTACAGGAATGTTTTTCTTCTTTTTGATTTGTTTTGTTTTCTGACACATCATCAGCCCTGGTACATGTTGGGTTTTCCATAAATGCTTGTTCATTTATTCTGTTGGTCAGATAACATTATGACCAACAGAATAAATGAGTAGAAGATATCAAATAATGGTCTCAAATGAATGAATTAACTGAAAGTATAGGAGTCAAGAACTCTAAGAAAAGTCTATATATTTTATAAAATATCAATAGTATTATAAAAAGTCTAACCTTACATAATAAAAAACTTAACATTTACCTTGCATTATGTCTCTTTTCTCTAATTTGTAGTTCTTCTACAAGCTAAAAATATTCTGTCATATGTGTTGTTTTTTCTCAAGGACAACACAACCTCTCAGAGGAAACTCAGGCCCCCAGTGTAATACTGTTTTTGCCACAACAGATAATTGTGGGGAAATAAATAACTCGGGTTTCATCATTATGATAGCTAATGGCTTCAGGGATGACCTGAAAGCAGACAATATGGTCCAAACGTCATCTCCATCTGTGGCTTTCCTGTCAAGGGAAATCGGTTTACATCATTTCTTATTTCTTTCTTGGTCCGAGTGACAAGTAGCCCATGCAGTGTTCAGCCCTGAACTTCAATGACTGGTGGAAGATGATGGACTGTGAATTGATAAGTGAGCCTAACTTTCCTTCAGAGCCACAAAACACAAAGAGCTACTCTGCCTCCATAAATTGTGCTCTGTGTGTTTGCGAGTATGTGCACAGAAACACGTGTGTAATTTCCTCTGGAAACCTGTCACGATAACTTGAAATGTTGTTTTCATCCTGATTCAGAAATGATTTGGGAAACAGGAAGACAGTACATAGATAGAAACGACAGATTAATGGGCTGCCATAAAGGTATTCTATCATGAAAAGACCTTAAAGATTTTTTATGGAGCAGTTGATTGCCCCAAGAAGATTGTAGACAAAGTCGAACCTTACACAATTTGTGCTTCATCCTTTGCATCAGTGTAAAATTTCAGAGGATTTTCATGCTCCAGTTCTGCAGTTAGATATGTGGCCTGAAATATCTTTAAATAAAATCATCATTATTACTAGTATCATCAGTAACAGAAATAGCTCTTTAAATCCTCAGCTGTGCATGGTGCTGTGAACGCTGCAGAGTGGTGTGGCTCTGCAATCTTAAAAAGCTACAGTAAGACAAATGGACAAAATTGTACCTGCGCATAATAAACAAAATGTAGTTCAAATCCGTGCTTTTGGCTGGATTGGAAGGCAGAGTAAAGGTTAATATTTAAAATATCTTTACTCTGTGTAGTGATTCATTTGCATGGCATTGGTCATAACTGAAACATAATAAAGCCAACATGTCTAATAATGTCTTACATGTCTAATAATATCCATGCATATTGTTCTGCTAATACACGATATAAATTTGATCTGACTTCATTAGAGAAAAACAATCACTATGATAGAAGGAGAAAAATGGAGATAAGGGGTTCTATGCTGAGAAATGATATTTATAGAATCAACAGTTTTCATTTCCATGTAGGAAAAAATACACAGAGAAACAAACATATTTATAAAAAATAGATTGAAAGAGTTTGGAGGTGCTGTACCAGGAAATTACAGTCACACACAGTGACCTTTGTTAAATAATTTGACATGATTTCTATTCAAATAAATTGCTAGCTTAGTGGCCAAGAGGAAAAACAGTACAGGTTTTATATAACCCATTGATATGCTTCAGTTCCATATTATATATCATATTAGACGTAAGGGATTGGTTAATTAAACTTACCTCTTAGAAGGAAAGCAGTGAAGTAATATTCACCAGGAATTCCTATCCTATGGGTCTTGGATGCCCCACTGACCTTGAGTCATGGCCATGAGGCTGAGAATCTATATACAACAATATCGTGGACTGAATAGACATGACCCTTTTGATATGAGGTCCATAACCTGTTTCAACAATTCATCATTTAAATACGGGAAATAAAGGCATAAAATGTTTCAGTGATGTATCCCTGGTCACACCCCTAGTAAGTGGAAGAGTACTACTTGAATATCCACTAAACCACATATCCTCAGATAAATGCACTTATTGCTGGATCTCTTAGTGAATGGCAAAGGAGCTTTTAAATGTAAGATATGTCTTGGTCAACTCAGGCTGCTTGGTTTAAACAACAGAAATTTATTTTTTCAGAGTTCTGGGGGTTGAACATTGGAGATCAGGGTGCCGGTGTGGTCTGGTTCTGGTGAGAGCTCTCTTCCTGGCTTTCAGAGGGTCTATCTCACTATTTCCCCATATAGTGGAAAGAGAGATCTCTCTTTCTTCCTCTTTTTAGAAGGCCACAGTCCTACTGGTTTAGGGTCCCATCCTTATGACTTCATTTAACCTGAAATAGCTTCAGATACAGTAACTTGAGGGTTATGGCTTCAACATATGAATTTTGAGGGGGACACAACTCAGTATACGGCACCCCTTAACTTCTTCAACTTCGATTACATTATGTTTTGTACAAATTACTCAAAACTCCATTTTATCAGGTCTAGACAGTGGCTTAGTTTAAACTTGCGTTTTCTTTCAGAGCTTGAATTCAGATTTGTTATAAACTATATTGTCATGAAGGGAGTAAAGGTCTCAGGTGTGTGTGTGTGTGTGTTTTTTCTCCCCCAGGGGTGGTCGTGACTCTTATATACAGCAATATTTTAAAAATGTGGAAACATAATTTGTCAATCTATTTGATAGATGGGTAGAGCTTTGTATAGTCTTTGGCTTGGGTCTTTTCAAAGCAGAATATTTTTAGAGACAGGTTTCTACAGATATGGTGGTAGTACATTTCTCTTGGTTAGCTATAAACACAAGTCACAAAATATTAATATTGAGACAGGAAATGCAATTACTTTCCCATCCTGAATTAATACTGCTAACGTACATGAATCATATCTGTGAAACTATATTTTATAATGCTCTTTCTGCTGAATAAAAAATTTAGAGTAAATTTGGTACTCTTGATCTATAGAAATGGCAAGAATTCTAATATATGGATTTCATTAACTGTGAATTCAGAATTCCTTTTATGCTGCAAACAATTTCTGGAAAACAATTTACTCTGCTATTTGCCAAAGTAACTGAAAATATGTGGAAGAATAAGAGCACAGAAGTTTGACCTATTTAATTTACATGATGATATTGAGGCTTAGGGATATAACATGATTGTACTTGGGACATTTTTGATTGTTATAAAATGAATTGAAATTTAGTAGGATAAGGGCGTTTGCATTTTTATTATTAATAATGGATCAACAATAATTATTGCTGTGCTGATACATGGGTAGTAGGATTAGAGACAGAATGAGCAAGGTATATAATGCATGGTTAAAGCTCCTGTTAACATTCATTCAAATACAAATCAAAATCCAGTAATGAAAGATAAAATAGTAGGTTAACTATGATATACAAGGAACAATTGTTTTCCATTCAGTTAGGTTTGGCTTGTGATCAAAGGCAGCCTTGAAAGAGAGAAGCTGAGTGGAAGGAATCTCCAAACATATTTCAAAGATTATGTTTGTCTATCAAGGAGAAGAATGGTGCTGTCACAGGTTTTTCAAAATAAATGCAGAGATACCATTACTCTCTCCGTCTCCTCGGTGCATTTCAGCTGCCCATCAGTGGAAATAATTTTCCTGTTTCCAGATACTTAATGTTCCGCGTAGGCTTTCTTTACAGGTGTTGTCTGGCATAGAATATGTTGATAAAAATAGAGTTGTCACTGCTTACTATTCACTAGAAATGGAAACATATCTGAAAGCTTGCTTTGTCATTCTTTCTGAGATTTTCTTTGAATTCGCAATTTAAAAACTATTTTAAAAATCTGCAATGTGGACACCTCTAAAAATGAGATATATATGCTATTAAATTCAACAATAAAGTATATTTTTGATGAAGTTCATAAAAGATTTAAACAGATCCAAAAAGATCCACTGAAAAGGTAAAAACTATTTTCTAATTAATTTCCGATAAAGCAGTTTACAATTATTTTTAACAATAAATTCTGAAAACATATTTTGAAAAAACGTAAACATTTTTCTGCTTGCGTATTGACATCTGAGTTGAATTGTTTGCCGTCATATATGGAATTTTTAAAACTTCTTTATGGGAACATTTAGCAGTATAACACAAACTTTTTCTTCTTAATTAATTTCAGTATCATTTTTAGCTATTCAATAAAAAACGAACAAACAAAAACCCTCAAAACATCTTAGAGTAGTTTTGAAATTAAGTTGTTGACTGCCCAATTAAATGTTCTTTTTTTCTCTGATAAATTTCTTTCTTTTTAAAAAATTTTATTTAGTTATTTATTTAAGTTTTGGCTGCGTTGGGTCTTCATTGTTGCGTGTGGGCTTTCTCTAGCTGCGGCAAGTGGGGGCTACTCTTCATTGCAGTTCACGGGCTTATTGTGGTGGCTTCTCTTGTTGCGGAGTGCAGGCTCTAGGCGTGCAGGCTTCAGTAGTTGCAGCACGTGGGCTCAGTAATTGTGGCGCACAGGCTTAGTTGCGCCGTGGCATGTGGGATCTTCCTGGACCAGGGATCGAACCTGTGTCCTCTGCATTGGCAGGTGGATTCTTAACCACTGGACCACCAGGAGAGTTCCTCTCTGATAAATTTCATTCTTCTCAATTTTTAATCAGTTCAGATATGATATAGTTGTTCCATTTGTCACATGAATACAAACACATTCTCCAAATACCCTGCAGGGGGCCGGTCAGCAGCTTAAAGGAAACAGCTGTTGGTAGTGGATATGCCTTTATATTAGCCCAAGAGGTCTTAGTGATTTTGAGAAGTATCATAAGTTCAGAAAATTCTGCAAGGATTGTTCAGATATAACTTTATGTTCCATTCATATTGATGAGTTCCAGAAAACATTTCTCTCAATGAAGTTTTTATCCTTATTGTTTTTTTGTTTTTTGTTTTTTTTTTGTTACGTGGGCCTCTCACTGTTGCGGCCTCTCCCGCTGCGGAGCACAGGCTCCGGACGCGCAGGCTCAGCGGCCATGGCTCACGGGCCCAGCCGCTCCGCGGCATGTGGGATCCTCCCGGACCGGGGCACGAACCCGTGACCCCTGCATCAGCAGGCGGACTCTCAACCACTGCGCCACCAGGGAAGCCCTCCTTATTGTTTTTATAGTTTGATTTATTGTAAATTTTGTTTAAAAACACATCCAAGTTCTATTTCTCATCCAGAAGGTATAACAGGGACCAGGTATATCCTCCTATCTGAAACATCCAGAATCAAAACTTATGAAACAAAGGTTTGCAATACAGTTCTATCAGGCAGTGAAGTACAGTGATCCCAGAGAGCCAAGAAATAAACTAGGTTAGTCCTATGATTGTCCCAGTTTACTGTCTTGAGATAGTTGTCAGGTTGCTCTGGGAAAAGGAACCCTGGCAGAGCGTGGAAGACTCCTGACTTAAGGACAGAGCTGAGTGTTTGGGGAGACCAAGGCTACTAGAGTTCTCCAGATAGAGTATGGGAGAAGAAAGAGTAGAACAAAAAGAGAATACTGGAGCCCTGTAGAAGGGTCTCTCTTGCTTATTCAGCTGAATATTGATTAATGCATTGTATATGAGGAAAATACCCTAAGCAAGCAAGAAACAGCTGAAAGGATGAGAAGCAACAGTCCCTGGCAGGCACACAGGGCCAGCAATAGTGTCCTTTCCCACCAGCCAGACTAAAAAAACTGTACAGTTCATGGAGAATTAGGTAGAGTCCTCAGAATAGTTAAATCTAAACTAAATGCTGTTCTTTCATACCTAAAAACCCTAAAAGCAAGACCTAAAAGGATCAAATTCTTCACAATTAAATTGACTGCATCCTGGGACTTCCCTGGTGGTCCAATGGTTAGGACTCCGTGCTCCCAATGCAGGGGGCCTAGGTTAGATCCCTGGTCAGGGAACTAGATCCCACATGCATGCTGCAATTAAAAAATGATCCCACACGCTGCAGTGAAGATCCCGCATGCCACAACTAAGACCCTGCACAGCCAAATAAATTAATTAATTAATATTTATAGAAATACAAAATTATACAGCCCTAAAGGTAAAATTTACAGTGTTCGGCACCCAATCATAAATAACCTGGGATACAAAAGAGCAGGAAAATACTATCCATAATGAGGAGAATCAGTTAAAACTGACCCAGAACTAACACAGATGTTAGAATTCGCTGACAAAACATCATAACAATTATTATAATAGTTTTCTATATTTTTAGAACGTTAAGTAGGGTCAGGGAAGTAACAAAAGGACCTGAATCAAACTTCTAGAACTGAGAACTATTTCTTGCCTGACAAATATATGGGTTAGGATTAAAAAGTAGACTACATATTGCAGAAGAAATGACCAGTGAACTTGAAGACATACCAGTAGAATCTATTGAAATTCAAATACAGAGAGAAAGGAGAATTTAAAAAAAGAACAGAATGTCAGTGAGTTGTGGGTGACTTGTAGTGACCTAAAATGTGTAGATGGAGTCCCTGATCAGGGGTAGCGGTGGAGGAGCAGACAAAGTATTTGAAGAAATATTGGATGAACATTTTCCAAATTTGATGAAAACTATAAACCCACAGATTCAAGACTTAAAAATCTACACTAATAACAGTGTGGTATTGGCATAAAGATAGACAAATAGATACATGTAACAAAATAGAGAGGGGAGGATTCCAAAATTTATGAGGACATGTTTAGAAGTAATAGTACATGCATTATCTTTATTTGTTTCATGGATACATAAAAGCATTTCATGGGTACATAAATTTGTCAAACTGTATCACAATTTACACTTTTAGTATAGCCAGATTACTTTATGTCAATTAGATCTCAATAAAGCTGTTAAAAAATAAGACATTTCCTTAAGTGTAAAGCACTCAGAATGGTTTCAGAAATAAAGAAAAACATTCCCAATTGCTTTATAATTTAGTTCTTAAGAAGCTAAAGTTACTTAAAAATATTTTCATATCTAAATTATGCCAGGTTTTAGGCATGGGACATGACTCATTCGTGTTTTTCAGGCTCTGTGCGACCAGTGAAGAAGTATTTATTCAGCACCCATATGATACCTAGAAAGCAAGTACAATCTGATGTGGCTGATGGGAGAAAAGGAAGCTAGTATAACAGAGAAGAGGGTACAGTCATGTTGGGGTGATCAACTCCATTTCACTTACCTGGGCAGTATCAAAATCTTTGAAGGTTCAGTTGATTTCCAGGAGTATTAGTTTTTACATGATAGTGAAATTTATAACTGTACCAATTGTTAGTTTCTTTCCTCTTCAAAATATGATTAGTAATACTACCTATTCCCACCTTAATACTTGTCAAATCTATGTAATCACTTCAAATATTTGCCATTGCCTCTCCTGGAGAGCAGACGGTGATCAAATCACCAAGGAAAAAGAACAAAGTCACTTCAAAGTGGAGTCAGTGGTCTATTAGATAAGTAAAACACTGGGATAGAGGTAGACACTTGCTCCCAGACACTGTTCCTCTTCCCAAATGAATTATCCCAACTCTCCCCAAGAAATAACCAACATTCTGAATTTGAGTTGATCATTGATTTGCTTACTTAAAATTTTTACCCCTTTATTTTCTAAGTAATACTTCTTTGTGAATACTTGTTTAAAAGACAGAATTCCTAGAGAGAAATATGAAATGCAATGCATTGACTGTTTTATGAAATCATACGTTATAAAAATTCATTGTAATATATAAAAGAAAATTTTGAAATGAGAAGAGAACTTGGATTACCTTGACAAACAAGTCACAGTGCAAGTTTATTATTTTAATTTGTAATGTTAAAAATGAAGCTATTCAGAAAGAAATGGTTAGTATTTCCCTTTGGGGATACCATTTTAGAATTCACAACTTTACTAAAATATAGATAACTGAATATTCGACTTGCAGCAGATTTCATCAAATGTGCTATTCTGTGCCAAGTTCTGATAAAGTTCAAATCTTGACCTCTGCTGAGGAAAGCTGGTTACTCTGGACAAGTTAATTTATGATAAGTGTATATAAAACCATAAAATACTCTTCTATTGGCCACTTAGGAAAAAATATTGCAGAACAATTATTGCATATCCAAAATATAACTGTTTAATTACAATATTCTTGGATTTTGAAGTTGCTTACTCCTTAAGCAAATCCATAGGGTGTCTTTAAAATGAAATGATAATGGTATATTCCATTTTCTTCAGTTGTTAGCACATGAATACCAGTCATAAAAATGTTTCTATGTAGTCTGCACACTTTATACCTATATGCTAAGCATTGATACTAATTGGACTTTAATCAAAATTAGTTTATTTCTCACCTATTGATAATAACAGTAATTATACTGGGGAAAAACAAGGTGAAGATGCCCTCTGGATAGGCTAAATAAAACACAGATGCAGAGACTCATCCTTGAACTAATTGAAAATTAAGTATGTGAGAATGTCTTTTTCTAGCCAGGGATATGCAGAGCACCAAAAAAACCCACAAAAAACCTCCTTGTTCTTTCTGTATTTGACAGTGTAATGATAAAAAGGATATGCTAAATAGTTGTCCTATATTTGCTTCTTATGTATTGCAGTTACACAAAATTATACTGAGGAGTTCCTGAGGAAGGTGAAGCTAAGGGCTAATCAGTGTTTCAATATCATTGCTAAATTGCTTACCATCCTATACTTTTATACAGAGTTCTTTCTGTGAAAGATAGCATAGAGGTTGTATAATAAAAGCATAGTGCTACAATGCTGTAATGTGAAACTAGTAATTCTTTTTTTGGTTTGAACAAAATTTAAAATTCTCAGGGAGAGAGAATGACCTTGAACTACCAGTTTCGGGTAATTTATTACAAATTTGAAGGCTTAAAAAGAACATATCTATGGTTGAAATCAAAATATTTTATTTTTTCTTTCTTTGGTT